>NC_092874.1:219788214-220988214 GCF_028372415.1 Notamacropus eugenii | reverse complement strand
GCCTGGCCTAGAACAATGTAATGGTAATTGAAGTGCCAAGGGGCTATCAGATCATTTTATCATCTACTTTTCACTCATTGCTTCTCATCTGGACAAGTATCTTCAGAACCCTGGACTTCTGGAATCTGTCACTAATCCCTCTGAGAAATTAATCCACTCATCTTTGGAATTTCTGCACAGGGTGGGGCAGCTATCTTGATTGGTGACTGAGTACAGTTTAGCCCGATTAACCCACTTACATCTCGCTGGTCCTAGACTCTAAATCCCAGACTGTGCTTCATCTTCACATCCTGATACATAGTAGGGGCTTAATAGATACCGTTGTTTGATTGATCGAATCCACCCAAGTTATTTTGTCCTCTGTCTGCCACCTCTTTCCTAAACCTCCAAGTTCAGCTTTCCAATCCACCTTCTTTAAATCCACAGTACCCTTTCTTATTCATTCATTTCCATTTTGTATGAGACTTGTGTATGCCAAACCACGATCCCTCAGGTTATCAAACACCTTTAGAATTTCCCTAGTCTCTCCTAGACTTTCCTCTGGGTATAATGGATTAACAGTACCTTAGGGCCTATTATTTATTGATGGTAAAGGAAAGGTTAGGAACCAATTATTATCACCTTAATAGAATACAAATAGGCATACAAGGTCCATAACCTGGGTGTACAGATCATAGTATGACAGATTTAGAGCTAGAAGGAATTTTAGAGATTATCTAGCTCAAACCCCTAGATTAAATTCAACAGGCATTTGTTAAGCACCTGCTCTGAGACAGGTGCTATCCTGAGTGCTAGAGACTAGCGCTAGACTCGAAGATAAAAACACCAGAAGACTGGACACTTAAAAAGGCTACATTCTACTGGGAGTGGAAGGATTGGTGGAAGGAGAAACAAGTATGTAGATAAATAAATACAAAATAATTTTAGGGTTGGGAGAGAGTACTAACAACTGGATGGATCAGCAAAGACCTATAAGGTGAAGAAACTGGTGCCCAGAAAGATGATATGACTTGCCCAATGTCACTCAAGACAGATGCTGATGATCTTCCTGATTGACTGGTAGGAACAGCTGCCAAATGCTGGATTTTCCCTAACCACCATAGATGGAAAGGTGAGGAAATGCCTTTGGGTTCTAACACCTAAAATACATAACAAAGTCCAAGGCCACTCTAAACAAAAACCTAGAGGCAAAAAAAGTCAGGGTGAGATCAGGGAACATCCGAGAAGTCTAATCTGACTAGAACTACGAGTACTGGGAGGGAGAATGTGGAAATGTAAAATATGGCACCTGGAGGCAGCCTGGAGCTGACCTTAAGTGATAAATTAAAGAATTTGTATTAAACAGGATGATTTTTTAGTAAGAGAATGTTGGGTCTTTGGAAGATTACTTAGTCATTTGTGTGAAGGTTGGATTGGAGATGTGTGTGTGTATGTGTGTGTGTGTGTGTGTGTGTGTTTGTCCTTTGTTGCTAAAGAAGACCATGCCATCGGAGAAATAACGACATGACTTGTACTTGACTTTGTTTTGAGTGAGGCAGGGCTGTACAGGTCACTTCTCCAGAGCCATCTGAATCCAGTGACCAGATATTCTTCAGGATGACTGGAGATGACCCAAGATGAGGCAATTGGGGTTAAGTGACTTGCCCAAAGTCACACAGCTAGTGAATGTCAAGTGTCTGAGGTGAGATTTGAACTCAGGTCCGCCTGACTCCTGCACTGGTGCTCTATCCACTGCATCACCTAGCTGCCCAAGCAAGAGATGATGATAACCTGAACAGGAGATTCAGCAGTGCCTGAAGTTTGATAGGTCTATGAGGATGATAGGATCATAGGATTTAGAGCTGGAGGGAAAATCAAGTCATGTCAACAAGCATTTATTAAGTGCCTATTATGTGCCAGACACCGTGTTAAATGCTAGGGGTACGAAGAAAGGCAATAGCAGTCCCTGCACCCAAGAAGCTTACAATCTAATGGGGAAAAACAACATGCAAACAACTGTGCACAAAGATTTTATATATGTGCCACATATATATGCATACATATGTATGTATGCATGTGTATATGTATATATGTGCATATGTATACGTGTCTGTATATATACATATATATATGACAATCTCAGAGGGAAGGCATTAAGGGGAACTGGTAAAAGGTTGCTTTAAAGGAAGGATTTTAGCTGAGACTTGAATGACATTGAGGAAGCCAAAAGTCAGAAATGAGGAGGAAAAGAATTCTAGGCAAAGGTCAACCATTGAAAATGTCTTGTTCAGTAAGCAGAATACAGGCTAGTTACTGGATAGTTAGTTGTTGTCCTTTGTTCTTGAAGAAGACCAAAATGACATCACCATGATAAAGTCAAGTTTCAATGTGTCCCACTGTGACTGATGAGACCAATATGGGCTTAGAATGCTCTACCATAGGTTGGGCACAGATAGCCCATGTGAACAGTTGGGGTGAATTTGCGCATCCTGCGTTTCCTTTGTACTGTCTCAATTTTGCTTTGTTCATAGAGCATAGCACCTTTTCCGATGTGGGCATGCCATACTGAGAGGTTCTATGCCAGGGTCTCCTATGTTGCATCATCAAATCCAAAGTTCTTGAAAGAGACCTTGAGAGCGTCTTTGTATCACTTCTTCTAACCACTATGTGATCACCTGCCCCATGAGAGTTCTCCATAAAATAACCTTTTTTGGCAAGCATACATTTTGCATTCGAACGACATGACCAGTCCATCAGACTTGTGCTCTCTGAAGCACAGTTTGAATGCTTGGCAGTTTAGTTCAAGCAAGAACCTCAGTGCCTGGTACTTATCCTGCCAGGCGAATTTTAGAATCTTCCTAAAAGAGTTCAAATGGAAGTGATTCAGTTTCCTGGCATGGTGCAGGTAAACTGTCCATGTTTCACAGGCATACAGCAATGAGGTCAACACAACAGCTCTGTAGACCTTCAATTTGGTAGTCAGTCTAATTCCTCTTCTCTCCCTTACTTTTCTTCAGAGCCTCCCAAACACTGAACTAGCTCTGGCAGTGTGTGCATCAACCTCATTGTCAATGTGTACATCCCTGGAAAGTACACTACCAAGGTAAGTGAACTTATCCACAGCATTCAAAACTTCTCCATTTGTTGTAACCAGTGGTTGCACGTATGGATGGTGTGGTGGTGGCTGATGGAGCACCTATGTTTTTTTGGTGTTAAATATTAGGCCAAAATTAGCACAGGCAGCAGAGAATTGATCCATACTTTGCTGCATCTCAGCTTCAGAGACTGCATTGAGTGCACAATCATCTGCAAACAGAAAATCATGCACCAACATTCCCTCCACTTTGGTCTTGGCTTATAGTCTTTCCAAATTGAAGAATTTACCATCAGTATGGTAGCTGATGATCATGCCATGTTCATCTTCATTGAAAGCATTTGACAACATGACTGAAAACATCATGCTAAAAAGCATAGAAGCAAGCACACAGCCCTGTTTCACTCCATTGAGCATTGTCCACTATCCAGAACCCAGGCAAACATACCATCATGAAACTGATGTATAATACTGATGAACTTCTCTGGGCAACCAAATTTTGACATTGTTTTTCATAAGCCCTCGTAATAGTGTCAAAAGCCTTGGTCAGATCTACAAACATGCACAAACCTGTGTTCTGCTCGTGGCATTTCTCCTGGAGTTGTCAGGCAGCAAATACCATATCAACTGTTCCAGGCTGAGGGTAACCAAGGGGACTCACACCCATTGGTGAATTAGGGGGGTGTCTAGCCCAAGCATGTGAAGACTTCTCCTGGTGGAATGGGCAGATGAGAACAATTTGTTCCAATGGCCATGAAGACAGCTGAAGCAGGTGAGGTGGAATGCTTAGAGCTTGGTTAGACACCAAAGATTCCAAGGTCATTCATTGCATCCTGAGTCATCGCCAGTCTTCTTGATTTTGTCCTGCCGCTGGACTATGATGACTCTGGAGGAGAGAGTGAGGCTGATGATTTCATGAAACTCTGCCTCACTTAAATCCAATTTACTCACAAATCAAAAGACATCACCCATACCATTTTATTATTATACCTCAAAGTCCTGTGGCGCAGGCAAGTGATGAAGCAGCAGGTACGGATACCCTGGAAGTTGTAGTCACAACCCTGTACACAGGTGGCCCAGGCCATTTCTCATTGGAAGCAGCAGTGGGATTCAGCAGCCCCCAGATGTCTGAGCAGCCTTTTAAGGATCACACTGTTCAGCTCCTGGTGTGAGGAAGGAGGCTAGAAAAGGTACCCTAAAAATTATCTTACCCAACCCTGATTAGTGCTGCAGATGAGGAATCCCACTGTGTAGTCAAAACACAAAAAAATGTACAAAATGTATGAAAACATCTGCAAAGATGATTTTCACTCACCATCGGCACATGGAACATGTGCACACTTATAGATAACACAAAATCCAGTAGACCTGAAAGATGAACTGCTCTTGTTGCAAGAGAACTCAACAGGTACCACATCCAAATAACAGCCCTGAGTGAAACAAGGCTGACAAATGAAGGCCCGCTTATTGAAGTCAGAGCTGGATATACATTTTTCTGGAGTGGCTTCAGTGAAGGGGAGTGCCATGAAGCTGCAGTAGGTTTTGCAATCAAAACTAATCTAGTTAGTAAGCTGGTATGCCTGCCAAAAGGAGTGAATGACAGGCTCATGACAATGCGATTGCATTTGCAGGAAAACATCATGCCACCATCATCAGTGCCTATGCTCCCACCATGACGAACCCTGATGAGATCAAAGAAAAATTTTATGAATACCTAGAGACCCTAATCATCAATGTGCCAAAAGAGAACAAGCTTATAATTCTGGGTGACTTTAATGCTAGAGTAGGCTCAAACTACCAAACTTGGTAGGAAGTCCTAGGGAGGAACGGAATTGGAAACAACAACAATGGTCATTTCCTTCTGAAGATTTGTGCATCGTATGACCTTCTCATCACCAACACTATTTTCCATTTACCTAAATGCAATAAAACTTCACGGATGCACCCTTGTAGCAAACATTGGCATCTAATAGACGATGTGATTATAAGGAGAAGAGACAGATAAGATGTGAGAGTGATGAAAGCAATATGTGGTACAGAGTGCTGGACTGATTATAGACTTATCCTTCCCAAGCTAAATATTCACATTCATCAAAAGTGCTGCTCCCAAGGCAAAATGATTACCAGAAGAATTCATGTCAACAAATTAGAGCTCTTCTCTGAGTATTTCAGTTTGTTGCTAAATTGGAGGGAAAGTTGAGTCAACTCACAGATGGCAACAGTGGAGCAGAAAAAGAGTGTAGGCAGCTTTCAGAGATTTGGTGTAAAGCACTGCATTTGCTCATCTGGGTCAGAACACTTGCAAACAGCAAGACTGGTTTGATGAAAATGATGAGGAAATTCAGAAACTGCTAAATGTAAAATGAGAACTCCACAGGATTTACCAGCAGCACAGTTCATCCATCTCTAAGGAGGCAGAATTTAATTCCATCAAAAGTAAAGCACAAGGAAAGCTTAGAGAGATGCAGGATTCCTGGCTCAGTAAAAAGGCAGATGAAATTCAGTTTCATGCTGATAGTAACAATCCAAAGCGCTTTTATGATTCCCTGAAAGCTATTTATGGACCAAAAACCTATGGTGGATCACAACTACTCAGTGCTGATGGAGCCACATTAATTAGTGATAAGGTCGTGATCCTAGAAAGATGGGTTGAACACTTCCATAGTGTTCTCAACAGACCATCACCAATCAATGCTGAGGCCATTGACAGTTTACTTCAGGTTGAAGCCAATCCCTCCCCAGTAAATCATTACTGGATAGTAGGCTGTAAATGATGAGTGAAAAGGCACTTATTATGTGCTTGATACTATGGTATGTACTAGGGATATAAATATTTTCTATAGAGACCATCCCTATCTTCCAGGAGTTTATATTCTAATGGAAAGACAACACATAAAGGTGTAACGAGTACTCTCTGGGCTCACAATCCCAGGGTCAGACTGATATTTCTTCCTCCTCAGGGTACTAGGGGTACCTCTGAAGGACTGAGGAGTCAGGTCCCTTTAATGTCATTGGCTCAAGCCTCCTACAATAGCTTCTGTAATTAGTACCCAGTTCTATTTAACCAACTAATGTCATTAGTTCAATGTCATTGGTTCAAGCCTCCTACAATAGCTTCTGTAATTAGTACCCAGTTCTATTTAACCAACTAATATCAATTAGCTTTTGCAAAAATATATTTACTTTAAAGATATACCAAGAACAAATGTAGAAATATTTGCCCTCCTCAATATCTTCTCCTTCCTTTGGGAGAACAGTTTCAGACGATGAGTTTTCTACAACAGCATTGGTCCTACAAAGTTTATATGCAAATGTGGCATCTTTCAGATTACTGCTCAGCTATTGTTAGGCTGAATCCCCAAAATGGGGAATTTCAAGTTTTTGCTGGAGAATGTGCTAGGAATCTGAACAACCTGATTCCATTTCAGGCAACCTTTTTTGGCCGGAAATTCCCACCCTTATGTCTTACAAAGGTCTTGTTTTTTTCTTTTCTTTTTTTCACTTGGGGGTGGAGGTGAGGGCCTTTATTCCAGGGGAGGCAAGTAAATTACAGATAGATTGTGAAAGGCTTTAAAACCAATAGGCTGAGAAGTTTGTATTTTATCCTAGAGGCAATACAGAGCCACTGACTGTCAGACCTGTACTTAGGAAGACTATTTTGGCAGTTATATCGAAAAATATAATTTCTTAAAGTAGAGATGCACTGGAGAAGAGAAAGACTAGAAGTGGGGAGGTCTGTTACAGTCTATTCCAATACTCCAGGCAAAAAGATCAGGAGACTCAACATCTTCCAAGTCCTTAATCTTCTCGGGGCAAAGAAGGGAGTGAAATCACCTGTTGAGAAAATGAGGGGGAGGGGATTGGTGTCTTTTCTTTTTTTTAATTCTCACCTTAGTCATATTGCATGAAAGTATTAAAATGAATGGAAAAAACCATGAGAAAAACCAAAACCCAACAAAACACAAGAGAAAAGAGTCTGCTTCATTCTTCGATTCAATCCCATAGTTCTTTCCCTGGATGTGGGGATTGGAGTCTTAAGGAGAAAGATGGTTGGAACAGCAGCTGTGCTGTGGTGAATGTCACCCGGAGTCAATCGGACATGAATGATGAATAATAGGCTTGTCCAGCGCGGTGGGAGGTCCCAAGTGAATGTGCATAGTTCTTCTGTATTCCCTCAAAGAGTTCTGCTGGGCATTGAGAAGATGTGGTTGACTGTGTAGGAAAGGAATGAGAAAAAGCTCGGGGAAATGGGAATAATAAACACACCCCAAGAAAATAATGCTGGGGACCTTAGCTGCTGGGGAAATGTCCTCCATCGTGCATTTAAATGTGGATTTCCTCTCCTTTCAGGAACCTCCAGGTTCTCAGGGTGGTCCTGGAATCCTGATGAACCGTCTCGTTGGAAACAATTGCTAGGGTCCCCACTCCAGCCCCTCCAACCTCTGGTAGACCGGAAGCTCCTCGAGAACAGGGACTGTCTTTTTTGTTCTTACTTAGTAGGTGCAAATAAATGTTTACCAAACTGATAACTCCCAGGCTTTGCTTTAAGCCCTTGGAGGCTCTGGAGACAGGGGGCTGTCCACTCCAAGTCCATCAGGCGGGTTTCTCACCATTTGGACGACTCTTTCAGGATTACAGAGACAAACACAGCCCATAGCCCCGCCTAGCTGTGGCACAGAAACATCCCGCCTCCTTCCACGAGGCCAGCCTATCGCTGCACGTCTTATGGTGGAAAAACAACTTCCATGGCTCATGAGCACCAATGACAAATGCCTATTCGGCCAGGATCCCGCCCACCCCTTGTGTCGTCATGCCGTAGCTTTAAAATGGAACTCGGAACGCCGCTTCCTTTATTTTGTAGGGAAGCCTACGGCGGACACGCTCTTCGTTCCGAACGTGGCGGCGGGTCCACCTTAAAGGGCCCGGCGCGATCACAGGGCCGCGTCCTGGTTAGCGGCGTAACGACGGCTCTATTCCTTTAAGGGTGGGGCTCCGGGGGCGGGGTAGGGAGGGACGGAGAGGGGCGGGCGACTCTGGGACTTGAGATCGCTAGCTAGCCGGGTCGAAGCCGCGGCGGGGATCCGGAGTTGGCTCCAGCTGCTCGGCGGCGGTGGATTTTTTTCCCCCGCTCGTCCTCTCCGGACCCCGGAGAAAGCCCGCTCCCAGCCATGCTGATCAGAGCATGGAAGCGGCTGACTACGAGGTGCTGTTGGTGCGGGAGCAGCTGTTCCACGAACGAGTCCGGGAGTGCCTAGTGAGTGCGGGACGCGGGAGCAGGAGTCCGCGTGGGGCCCGAGGCCGGCGCCGCGGCATCTGGGCAGCCGCGGGGAGAGGGAGGGGCGGGGAGGAGGAGTGGAGGACTCGTCAGTTTCAGGACTCCTTGGAAAGAAAGCCCTCCCACCCCCTTCTCCGGGGACGATTCTGTTTGCTGTGCACCTTGCGAGTGCCTGGGAGGGTTGGATTGGGGGAAGCATCCGACCCTAGTTATCCTAAGCAGAAGAAGCCCTTAGGCTAGCCTGTCTGGAGGGAAGATGGGGGCGGGGGCGTAGAGAGAAGCAAGGCTTCCGCACTCGGAAGAAGAAGGGTGCCTTGTTTGTTGTAAGGTGGGTGAGGTTGCCCCCCACCTCCCTCCCAACCCGGGAAGAGAGAGGGTCTGCTTTGGCGCTGAGTCTCCACTGCGGTTGCACTGGGTCAAGCCTCGTTGCTATGGGGGTGGAGACCCTAAAGCCACTTCGTCACCCCCAGCCCCAACATAAATTTCTCCAGAAATGAATTCTGGGCTTCCGGACTATGTTTTCCCGTTGGGATAGAGGCATTTTCCATTTCCCTCTCTTCCCCAGCTTGCTTATTGCTTCCTGCATGCTATGCAGGTGTCTCTAGAGCAACAAGGTAATACATACTCAATAATAGAGTTCTCTGGTTGGTATTGTCGGAACTCTCTGGACCCTTCAGGAGGTCCAGGGCTTCAGGGCTTCAAATCTTGAACTCCAGGATTTCTTGGCACTCCCAGCGCCCTCCTTCCCCCATCTTTTTTCTCCTTCTTTTGCTACCTGCAGTGTTTTAAACTTCATTTCGTATGGATGGAAGAGGAAAGGGAAGAGTAAAAGTTAGGGGAGGAGAAGGTAGAGGGCTACCCCCTTTGGTGGTTTATTTTTAACTTCCTGCTGCGGTCCCTCCCTCTTATTCCTCTGTAACCTCAGAATCAGAGAAGGGGTGAGCTTACTAGGGACATGCCACTGAGAACCAGAAATTGGTGAGGAAAGATCAGGAGAATAGTTGGATATCGTGACCTGGAGTTTTCTCTCTCCAGGGAACCAGCTTGAATGGATAGGTGTTTCAGTTTTAGATATGTGACTGTTGGCAAGTTTCTGAGCCTCACTTTCCTCAGTAAAAGGAGGGAATAAATACAGCTTATATTGTCTAAACCTTATAAGACTGTTGGGAGGAAAGCACTTGGTAAATTGTTGAGTGCTATATAAATGTGAGCTATTATTACCATTCCTGTTTTTAGCTGAACTGAAAGAGTAAAGGTTCTTGGATGTCCCCCGTCCCCTCCACTTTAGTTCTCTGTAGTAGCCCATGGCAGGAAGAAGTCTGCCTAGTTGTTTCACCTGTGGGGTGAAAGGCTTCTTTGCAAGCAGCTTAGTCCCAGCTCAACAAGAACTACGTGGAACTCCACCCTGACCTTTTGAGCTCTCCTACCTTCTTGGGTATGATGCAAGCTAGGAGATTGAGGCTTGAACTGTAAAACTGCAGAACTTCTAGAAGGTTGCTACTTTACCTTTGGAGGTGACTCTTTACCTTTAGAGATGTTCTCAGCCTAGAGTGCCTGCTGTTTTGGCCCTTTGATGTACCATAGTCTTCCCTCTGCCCTTTTTACCAACCTCAAGAACAAGGATTATTAACTTTTCTTGTGCCAGGGAGTTCTTTGGTGAAGCCTAAAGACTTCTCAGGATGACTTTTTAAATGCATAAAATAAAATACATAGGAATGTAAAGAAACCAATTACACCAAAATACAATGAAAAACAATTTTTAAATGAAACCAGTTTAGACATTCCTGGTTAAGAACCCCCACTTCTTCCAACCTGTCCTGCCCCTCTGGACCTCACCTGAGTTCATCCTTAAGAGGTTGGTTTTTTTCCTGGTCATCTCTGGTAGAGAAAGGACAGCATGTGTTCCCAGCATGGCCAGAACTTGACCCTATTAGAGTCTGACCTATGGTTCCCATAGAATGTCTAATATGTAGTGAAGACAGTCTTGTGCCTAGGAGTCAGGAGACCTGAGTTATTATAATTGGTAATTACTCAAATGCTTTAATGTTTACAAACAGTTCCTCTCATGATAACCTTGTGAGGTAGGCAGTACAGTCATTTCCCTATTTTATAGATGAGCAAACTGAGATTCAGAGATGAAGTAATTTGGTGACAGGGCAAAGCTTGGACTCAGAGAAATCCTGGTCTTCCGTACACTATGTTGCTATACTTCTCATACTCCATTTATTTCCATTCTCTGGGCCTCAGTGTCCTTTCTGGTAAAATGAGCACTTGAGCCTGGGTGATCTTTAAAATCCCCTTTAGCTCTTAAAATTCTGTATCTGAAGTTTATTTAACAGGGGGACAGTGGCTGGTGCTGCTCCTTTGTTCTTAGATTAAAAATATGAAAGCTAGAAATTTAGTGATTAAAGGTAGAAGGGATCTTAGAGATTAGCTGACTCCCCTTGTTTGAAGAATACCTGAAAGCAATAGCTGTCAGTGTTGGGAACAGAAGAAAGGATACTAAAAGCCCCTTTTTCCACTTGAGTAGTAGGTGGCATAGAAAACCTAAACCTTCTTCCTCTGCTCAGCCTCTGGACTTCTATCCACATAAAGGTGGGTGTGGGGTCGTGGCTTATGAGCCCTGGAAATGAGTCTCTCTGCCTGAGATTGAGACCCTAGATCATTCTTCATCACAGAAGCTCCAAGTCCACTATTTATCTGCCACAGTAGCTCCTAAGGTGTCTACATCGGTGTTAGGTAACTCCCCAGGAGCTCCATCTGGCCCTGGAGTATGCGGGTGAACGTCAGAATTGATGCGGAATTGGAGTATCCATGGGATGAGACATCAGGATCATTGAATTTAGAGCTGGAAAGGATAGAGCAGCCCTGATTTTTTTTTTTTTAATCTTCGCAGGGCGTTACTCTAGTGGCCTGTTTATAAGGGTCTCTAATAATGGAAAGGGCTCCACACTCTTGTCCACCTGACTATTTTAGATTCCATGTCTCTCAGAGCATATATATGAGTGTATCATCCCACCCATCTTGTTGCAGAGAAAAGAGCTAAGTTAGAGTCCTCTTGCTGCCCAGGAAATCTGAGAGGTTTGGCACTGGCAGTAGACATGGGGAAAAGATGTACTTTGGAATTAGAAGGGAGAGAGGATTTCATTAGAGCGATGTGGGTAGGGAATGATTTGGGGGTTAAGATTATAAATCCAAACCCAAAAGAGACGCCTGGTATAATGGAAAGATCGCAAACCCTGGAGTCAGAGGCTCTGAGTTAAAATTCCACCTCCTGTGCTTACTACCTGTGTGACCTTGTGCAAGTCCCTTCACCTGTCAAGGCCTCAGTTTCTCCATCTCCAAACTGAGAGGGTTGGGCTGGATGGTCTCAGAGGCCCCTTCCAGCACTAGAGCCACCATTCCTATGATCTTCCCCTCCCCTTCAGATCTTCACACTGCTGTTTGCAACGCTTTATATCCTCTGCCATGTCACTCTGACCCGATTCAAGAAGCCAGCTGATTTTACCACAGGTATGGGTGAGCACCTTCTGTTGGCCTGTCCAACTGTCCTGGTGGCTATGCAGAAAGCCTCAGGGGAAAGGGGTGCAAGTATGCTCCCCTGGGAAGGGAGAGGGCTAAGTTGTGGTGAAATATCTGTTCCATTGACTTCTCCCTTCCTGTGGGCACAAATTCCTTCTCTCTCCCTGAGCTGCCTAGATAGACCCTGTGCCAAGAACTCCACCAGTTCTCTCTTCATCTTTCTACTCACTGAAGAGTATTCCGGGAGCTGATCAGCCTGTAGGGTTAATGGGGCAAGTCCTCTGTAACATGTGCTTTGGGGAGGAAGGAGAGTAGAGGAGCCACTCTGTTATCTTTTGATAGTAGGGTTGGGACTAGGTACCTACAGGCACTGTTAGAACTACATCCATCATGAAATGACCAGCCTTGGCTACCTAGCCATTTCCCCCAGCCCTAGCATATCCAGTTTTCTTTTTTAGCCAGGTCTATGTCCACCCCAGGGTGACTTCACAGATACAACAGCCAAATCATTGTGTCCCCTATCTCCGGGAGGTAGCCAGCCCTTAAAGCCCCCCAGGTGACTAAGAAATTACAGAATCTACTGCCCCATTCTTTCTTAGCCCTCTTCAGTGAACCCAACCTGTGACATAACTGGCTTCACTCACCACTTGGTGTCCAAAGAGGAACCCATGACAGTAATATTTCTAGGAAGGGAGTAGCAAATTGTGGTGAGGAAAGTGGAGGAGGAAGGAAGAGTGCAACATTAGACAATACCAATGTTCCCTTTGCTTCCTGGGACCAGAACCCTAGGCACACTCAGTCCCTTGTCACGGTGTATTTGCACTCTTTCGTCATCCCTGTAAACTAAGTGATACTACAACAGCCCTACCGGAATCACTAGCTGATGTCTGTCTTTCCTTCCGTTTCTCTATCTGATTCTGACAGTTGATGATGAGGACGCCACGGTCAACAAGATTGCGTAAGTGTCGCTGCTAATCTTGCTGTCCCAACACCAAGGGCCTGCTTGGCTAGAGAGACCCATGCCCTGGGGATGGCATGCCCAGATCTATGCCTTGGAGCAGGGATGTTAGCTAGCTCTCTAGTTGGAGTGGTAGGTGATTTGGGGGGGGGGGGGGGGGAAGAATGTATTCTTTTTTCACAAATTCACCATTCCCAGCCTATTTCCTGCCTTGATGCACCCTGGAGAGGCTTAGAAAAGTTGTTGTTCCAGTCTTCCTGGTGGCCTGAGTCACTGGAAATGGAGATGGCTTAGCTCCTCTTCTCTGTGCCCAGAGTCTGGGAGCTCCTCAGGACTTAAGAGTGGTAGAACTAAGCCTTTGTTTGGGATGGAGAGACGTTGTGGTCCCCTGGGAAGAGAGAGACATGGCAGAGAATATTCAGATATTTAACTAGGAGGGGAAAATAAACTGGCCTGGGGATTGTCTCCTGCCTGAGACAGCATGTGCCCAAGGACCCTGCATTCTTAGGAAAGCAGCTGGCAGCTGATGAGGCTAGGAGTTTTTAAGGTAATTGTCATTGTGGTATGCTAACTTCCTATTCATCTAGGACAGGTGTTTTTAACCTTGTGTATGTGTGTGTCATAGATTTCTTTGGTAGTCTGGTGAAATTTATGTACCTCTTCTCAAAATGTTAAGTAATTGAAGAAAATGCTAAATGGGGAAAATAAAGGTGTAATTTTGTTCCCTTCTAAAGTTGTGTATCTGTCATACTGACCCCCAAGTTAAGAATCCATGGTCCTAGAAGTAGACGTTATGAGGGGGAGAGACCTTGGCTAGAACCTCCCCCAGCACTTTCTCACTTCCCCAAGGTAGGATAGCTCATCTTGCAGGGAAAACGGAATAGCTTTAAAAGGGACCCTGAAGTGGTCTCTGGGACTGACCCAGATTCCAATTCCATGTGTTGGTAGGCTTGAGCTCTGCACCTTTACCTTGGCGGTGGCACTGGCTGCAGTCTTGCTCCTGCCCTTTTCCATCCTCAGCAATGAAGTGCTGCTTTCCCTTCCCCGAAACTACTATATCCAGTGGCTCAATGGCTCTCTCATCCACGGTAAGGACCTCTCCCCCAGTGGGGAGCTGACCTTTCAGGTGGGCTTTGTGCTAGGCCTTGTCCCCAGGGATTGGGAATAGGGCAAAAATGAAGTTCTTTCAAGCTGAAGGCCCGTGACCAGTCATTCCAGCTTCCTGTTTTCTTCTGTCTCCCACCTCTCCTATTTTAATCCAGTCTTTGTCTTCCATTCTGCCCTAGGACTCTGGAACCTTGTCTTTCTCTTCTCTAATCTGTCCCTTGTCTTCCTCATGCCCGTTGCCTACTTTTTCACTGAGTCAGAAGGCTTCGCCGGCTCCAGGAAGGTGAGCAGATGGGAGAGGGGGAAGGGAGTCATCTTTCTGGGTGTACCTTCGTTCCAGTCCCTAAGCCTGGTTCTAAATACCCCTCCCCACTCCACTATCTCCTCCCTATATGCCACCGACTCCAACCTTCCCTGATTCCATCATCTCCCTAATCATCTACTAATGATGTCCCCCCACTCATTCCCATCCTAAAGGGGGTCCTGGGCAGGGTATATGAGACAGTGGTGATGCTGCTGCTCTTATCACTGCTGGTGCTAGGCATGGTTTGGGTGGCCTCTGCCATTGTGGACAACAGCACGACCAGCCGGGAGTCTTTGTACGGTGAGTGATTCCAGATGGCCCCACACCCGCATTGGTATTCTGCTGGGAAGGAACTCACTGGGAGGACTCTGCATCTTGAGAGGTCGTCTGGTGGTGGGGGTGAGAAGGCAGGGAGTGGAAAGGAGAATGAAGAAATCCTGTGACTTTTTTCTGTCTTCGCCTCTCTGCCCACAGATCTCTGGGAGTACTACCTTCCCTACCTCTATTCTTGCATCTCTTTTCTTGGCGTCTTGTTCCTTTTGGGTGAGTTCCTGATCATGGTTTGTGTGGAATTTTTGCTGGAACGAAGGAGCATGGGACTAGGGTGGAGGTTGGGAGAGTGAGTAAGAAACCTGGGCTGCAGCTCCTAGGTCTATAGAAGAGAAGGGCAGGGGAAGAGGTAAACTAAATATGGACTTCTGCTTTGCAGTGTGTACACCACTGGGCCTGGCCCAAATGTTCTCTGTCACTGGGAAATTGCTGGTCAAGCCCAGGGTATGTAGTGTCCCCTCTGCCTTCTACCTTGCAGGGAGATCCTCAGGCAGACAGAAGTGCAGAAATAGATGGAGTTTTGTTTCCTTTTCTTGGTTTTCTTGGTTTCCCTCTCTACCTTCATTTTAGGAGTCCTGTAATCCTCCTTGCCTAAAATCTGCCAACAGGGAAGGGTCAATATCATACCTTCCCATTGATTTCAGGTCTTCATGTTACTACTTTCACTGAACTGTTTGCTTTTCAACTTGTTGGTCTCTTGGGTGGGGGTGGGCAGGGCAGGGAGTGTTCCAGGGTAGGTCAGAACTCCAAGACTGTGAAGCCACTAAACATCCCTACACCTCTTTTCACTGCCTAGCTGCTGGAGGACCTAGAAGAACAGCTGCATTGCTCAGCCTTTGAGGAGGCAGCTCTAACCAGAAGGATGTGTAGTGAGTGGCATTCTCCCCTCAGGAGAGCTCAGGCTCTGGGATAGTTTGTGGGAGAGGAGGTAGAACAGGAAGGGCTGGTTGGTAACTTGGAGGTGAGGGGGAAGGGGACCAGTTAGGACAGAGTCACAGACCACCCCTCAGCCCTGTTCTTCTCTGCCTTAGACCCCACTTCATGTTGGCTGCCCCTGGACATGAAGCTACTGCACAGACAGGTCATGACCCTGCAGACACAGAGGCTCATGCTGGGTATGGAACGATTGCTGTGGGCAAGGTGGGGAGGTGGCCTTGAATGGAAGGGGAGGAGGAGGAAGGCAGCCTGTTTGGGAGCTTCCCTTCCATTTTGACCTGACCCTTATTGATTGTGCCTCCCTGTCCTTGCTCAGAGAAACGACAGAAAGCCTCTGCTTGGCAGCGAAACCTGGGTTACCCACTGGCCATGCTATGTCTGCTAGTGCTGACGGTGGGTATGGGGGTCAGTGGGTGGAAGTAAGTCCACTAGTGAATGCCTTTGTGACACCATGCCCGGGGCAGGCTAGGGTGGGGCATATGAGAGGGAAAAGAGATGTTCCATAGTTTCAAAATGGGGAAAGAGATTCTGGGAGGGAGCTGCTGGGGCGGGGGTGTTATATCTCTACTGGAACCAAAATAGGAGCTGATAGGACTAGTTTCCAATCTTTTCCTCTTCCCCTTCCTTCTTCAACCAGGGCCTCTCTGTGCTCATTGTTACCGTTCACATCCTGGAGTTGCTCATTGATGAGGCAGCCATGCCCCGTGGCATGCAGGTACCAGTTCTTGCCTTGACCCTTGAAATAGGGCTTATGGTTCCTCGTTTGGTTTTGTTTAAGACTAGTTTCTCATTGACAGACATCCTTTGTTTGCCAAAGGCTGGGCAGTGGGCAGTAGGTTGGGAGAGGGCATTGAAAAGTCCATGACCACAGGGGGATAGAGATGAAGCCGATCCCTAAGGAGAGGAGGAGAGTCACAGGTGATGACATCACCTCTTTCTCTATCCAGGATACCTCCTTGGGCCAGGTATCATTCTCCAAGTTGGGCTCCTTTGGTGCTATTATCCAAGTTATCCTCATCCTGTATCCTTCTGAAGAAAGTTTATCTCTGGTCTTTTCTACCTCTCAGCCCTGTCTCCTGTGCAGAGCTGGATTAGGGTGGGGGTGGAGGTAGTGGTGGCAGGTTGTATTCCTACCCAAGAAAAGAGAGGGACAAATAATGGTAGAGGGGATGATGAAAAAATTTAACCATTTCAACGCCAGTTCTTCCTTAAGTCATCAGCAGTTACCTGATGCTGTCCTCTGTTGTGGGCTTCTACAGCTCTCCATTGTTCCGAGGCCTTCAACCTAAATGGCAAAATACAGCCATGACCCAGGTATTGGGGGGAGGAGGAGCTAGGATTTTACTAGGGTCAAGAGGACTTTTTCTATCTTATGTCCTCCTTCCCTTTCCCCATCTTTAGATTATTGGGAACTGCGTCTGTCTCCTGGTACTGAGCTCAGCCCTACCTATTTTCTCTCGTACACTAGGTGAGTACTATTGGCTTTGTGAAGGAGATGGGAATTCTCCTTGGGAATAGGAGAAGCCTAGGAGAGTTATTTAGTGCTAGGCCAAGGTACTTCTGGACTAAGTATTTGGAGTGAAGTAAGAGGTGAGGATGGGTTCCATTATGGGGATAAAGGAAGGGTTGGTAGGATAAGGCTGACTGGTCACTGCAGCAGGAACTTATGCCCAAAACTGAATATTTTGTCCTTGCCCTCTTCCATATTTGGGGAATTATTGGTTTGGTAATATTCACTCCATTCCTTCCGACTTTGTATCCTTCCTTGACTAACATTTTCAGACTGCTCATCTCTTAATGGTCTGTGGAAAATGAGAGATAGAAATGACTTGTTTGGGGATGGGAGGGGAGGCATCTGCAGTACTAGTGATTGCAGTGCTAAGATGTGACCACATGAGGGTAGCAGAGAGCCAGTTTCTCAGTTGATTTAGGGGTTTAAAGAACCACTTCTAATCTGAGGGGGTGTTAAGAATTGGTTCCTTTTTAAACTATTTAGTTTTCTCTTCTCTGTTCACAGGGCTTACCTGCTTTGACTTGCTGGGTGACTTTGGGCGTTTCAATTGGCTAGGAAATTTCTATATTGTATTCCTGTATAATGCAGCCTTTGCTGGCCTTACCACCCTTTGCCTGGTCAAGACTGTCACTGGAGCAGTTCGGGCTGAGCTCATCCGGGCCTTTGGTGAGGGGGGATTGGGATAAGGAAGGTGATAGGTTCCTGAGGTGGAATAGAGGGATTCATGATTGATAGGGCTGTAGAATATCTACATGAACCCAAGAATCTTACTGAGTGACTTTATTACCCAGAGAGCCTTAACTCCGGCTGTCTCTCCTTTTCGCCAGGCCTTGATAGACTACCACTACCTGTCTCTGGATTTCCACGTCACCACAGCAAGACTCAGCTCCAGTGACCTTGATCTTAGAGCATCCAGTGGAAAGGAGAAGACTGAATACTGCCAGGCTTGGAGCAGAGTCCTGGGGGGACTGGGTGCTCTTTGAGACCTGGAATTTTTTTGTGTGTGGGGAAGAGTTGGAGGTTAGCTAAAGACCTTTACACTGCTGTATAATCTGAGCCAACGTTTGCGGCCCATTTCTTTTCGCTCCCCCTCACCCCTTTTTACCAACCCTTTTCAGAAAAATATGGGCCTCTGGCTAGAAGGCTGGGTACCCGCAGCCAGCTCCTAGCCTCATCTCCGTTTACATATCAATCTGCCTCATTATAGTTCTGGGCACTGCCCCTGGCCTTGTTTACATGATCTGATGTGCAATAGGGGAGGGAGGAATTAGGAAGTGGGAAAAGAAGGGGGAGACAGACCATTTCCTAGGGAAGCCTTGGCCCTAGCCCTCTGTTGTGCTGCCCTCCCTAGGGTTTCTGGTGCCTCAGCTAACTGGGTCCTGGAAGGGTATGAGGTCAGGAAAGTTTGTTCCCTCCCTGGATAAAGATCCTTCTCTGTCCTCTTCTTTCTCTCCCCCAATTCTTTCCTCCCCCAAATAAAGTTGTTCTCATGAGTTCTTACTGTTCTCAATGTTTTGCTTTGGTTTTTAATGAGGTGAGTATAATTCACAAACATTTGCTAAACAGCAACAGTGGACTGGGCACACTAATATAAAAGTGGAGCCATCTCTATCCTCAAGGAATTTATCTTCCACCAAATGTTTTACATTGAAGGGTGTGGGGAGAAACATTACCACTGACTCATGGTTGTCTGAGGGTTTGGAATGGGCAGGTTGGAAACGGCAAGGAAGGTCGGCTCAGAAATCCTCCCTGCCTCAAATCAGATACATTTTATTTTCAATTTAGGTTAAACCACTACACCCTCCCTGCTGCCCTCCCCCCTTCCCATACCTTTCAACCAGACACAGAACTAACTGTACCATCCCCTGATCTCTGAATCTTCAGCCCTTAGGCTGGGGAAAAGATCCTTCACCTAACCACTACTTTTTACTGCCTAAGCTTCATTTCCCAATTTAGATCTGAGACAGAAATTTTTCTTTGAGAGGAAGGGTTTGGCAAAAGGGCCCCTTACCCAGTGACAGTAAAGCAGAAGGTGTTAAAGTGCCCTGTATATGTGCTATTTCTGTCCTTTGGAGCTTTTTCTTCCCAGAATGAAATCTGAGGTCTTAGCCTCAGAATCATGTGTGGGAGGTCATCTCTCTTGGTTTGACGGGTAGGAGTAAAGGGGTGGTGGACACTGGGTCAAGTTTGCTCAGCACCAAGCTAAGTTCTATCCACTCCAAGGCAAGGACTGGAAAAGTTGGATATCAGTCTATAGTATAGAGTAGCATTTATAATAGCCCTTTGAGATTTGCAAAAGCATTTCCATGTTATTTTGTGTGATCTTCAAGACAGGTAAGTGCCATTTTACTGATATTGAAACAGGCCAGGAGGTTGAGAAACTTGCCCAGGGTTCCCGAGCAAGTAAGACAGGATTCGAACTCCGGTCTTCCTGACTCCAAATCAGTCACTATCCAATGCGCCACCTAGCTGCCAATTAACTGTGGAATGTGAGGGAATGAGAGCAACGATATCTGGTGGGGCGGGAAACCTTTAGAATTTGGGGGTTTGGCATCCTCAGGTCAGATGTTCGAACCCTCCAGAGAGCACTGCAATCTAAAACTGGCACTTGGGAGGTTGGGAGGGGGGGGTCTGCACAATGTGGGGTAATAACAGTAAGGGCATAACCCTAGCCTTTCATCAGACCTTGAGGGAGACCCAGTCCTGTAGAGGAACTGGGACAGCAGTGGGGCAAAGCAGCTGCCATTTCTGCCTAGATACGTCCCCAGACCTTCCCACCCCCACCGCCGGGTACCGACTCCAGGCACTGACCGAAAGCCGTCTGCATGGAAACTGGGTGGGAGGGGAAGAGGGGCGTTGGGTCTGAAGCTTGAGCCATTGGGGGCGGGTTGGGCCCACCCGGGGGGTGGGGCAGGGGACAGTGGGTGGGGCGTATAGCCACTTTAAGGCGGAGTTCGGCAACACTGTCCTGGGTAGTAAGTAGAGCCGGGTACTAGGTTGGTACCCATTGCCCCATTTCTAGAGTTTTATGTTATAGTGACGGGTCACAAACTCCGGGGGCATGAAGGAAGAGCCTCAGTACCGTGACCGTTTTGTTCAGCTAAGGACATCATAAGGACACCCTGCGCTCCCTGGATAAATCACCTGCTACTTATCGGAAAAGAAATGTCCAACTGACTAGAAGTCCCCGTGAGGACAGATATTCCTTCCCCTGTGGGCTGGTGCCATGGCGCTGCGGGCGAGCCTGGTGCCCGTGTGCTGCCTGGCACTCCTGGCTCTACTAACACTGCCCACCAGGAGCTGTGGACCTGGCCGGGGACCCGTGGGGAGACGCCGCTATGTGAGAAAGCAACTTATACCGCTGCTCTACAAGCAATTTGTGCCCAGCGTGCCAGAGCGAACCCTGGGTGCCAGCGGGCAGCCCGAGGGTAGAGTGGTCCGGGGGTCGGAACGCTTTCGAGACCTGGTGCCCAACTACAATCCTGACATCATCTTCAAGGATGAGGAGAACAGTGGGGCTGACCGCCTTATGACCGAGGTAAGAAAGTCATTCCCAGCCCTCTCCCTATCCCGCAGGTGTCTGCCCCTACCTGTGCGAGACATACCCGCTGCCCATTCGCCCTTCTCTGTGGCGTTTTGGGATGGAATTTCCAGGAAACCTAGGACACCTCCCTCACCATCAGACTTACTCTGCATTTGTTGCAGCCTAGATAGGGCAAGCCTCATCTTAGAGGGAGACATCTCAATAGAAAGGCTTGGAGGATCACAGAGGAATAAGCTGGTGCGGGAGGGAGGGCAGCTGGGGAGGACTAATGAGAGTGAAAGGGAGAAGGTGGGGGGAGGGGTTGTGGAATGGCGGCAGGCGAGACGGGAAATGACTGAGGCGTGGACCGGGGGTCAGTCACCGAGCTAGGCAGGAAGGGCTGAGGTGAGCCTGGGGCCAGCAAGGCCCTGGGGTGATCAGGGAGTCTCCTGAGGAATAAGGGACAGAGCTTCAATAGCTGACCCCCGTGTGCCAGGCTCTTTCCAGGACTGCTCAGGACTGTGGCTGAGGAGGTGGAGAAAGGAATTCCTGAGCCACAGGGTGGAGGTACCCATGCTGGGGCATTTAGGGGCCGTCCCATTTCAGGATACCCAGCCACCGTTAGAAGATTTCACACACACACACACACACACACACACACACACACACACACACACACACACACATACACACACCTCCAGTAACATGTTCATGTGCCCTATTACTATTTCTGAGGTTGTATTAGAAAATTCCTGCGAAAGGTCCTTGTCCCCAAAATCCTTTCCCACCTTGAGAACATCAAAGTGAGAAGTTCTGAGGTTTGGGTCAGGATTCATGCTGAGAGAGCTGTCCTAACACTCCCCTGTGTTTCCATGTCTTAGTTTTCTAAATCTAAACCCCAGCTTGTCAGGATCCACTATATCGAACATCTCTGGAACTTGGGTTTCTCCTTCCCACTTGGGCTCTAACTAGTGGTCATCTCAGAAAGTTAAAGTGAGAGTCAAGGGCACCTGAATCTCATAATCCTGTTGGATTAAGGAGCCCACTTCTGGCTAGTTGGAGATGTGCACTGGATGTCTGAAAGATGAAAACAACTTTTCACAATCAAATACTAAAAAAAAAAATATTGGAGCAATTGTCTAGATAGAATCATGGAATGTTACAGTTGGGAAGGAAACTCAGGACTCTGGCCAACAAATTCTCTTGTTTTCTAGATTAAGGGACAGAAGCCCAGAGAAAAGTGACTTGTACAAGATCACTCAGTTCATTAGGAGCAGAGCTAGGACTAGAATCCACACTTCCCTGGATTTCTATTTTCATTTCCAGGATCCTTTGTTTTTACCAGTGTGGGAAAAATGATCACCTGATGGACAGCAAAAGTGCTTCAAATTTAGAGAGCACAAGTATTCAGGTGGTTGTAGGCTGTATGTACTTAAACTCTTTTCAATTTGGTAGGGCCTACCGAGGCTTGCACTTTACTGCCCTGGTGTTTTGAGAATCTTGAATTATCTCTGCCCTCTGTGGTGAATTGGAATAGTCCAGGGTTTTTGATTTTTTTTTTTTTTTGCCATTATGAAACATTTAAGAGATGTAGAAAGGGATTAGCAAGGTATTCCCTTTGGATAAATTAATTCTCAGTTCTCCAGATTAGCTGTGTGACCCAGCCAAATCACAACTTCTGTCTGCCTCAGTTTACTCATCTGCAAAATGGGAACAATAATAACAACTCTCTCACTGGGTAGTTACGAAGATCAAATGAGACACCTCATTTCGACACCTTTAATGCTATATAAGTGCTAGCTATTCTTATTCTGGGGAGAGAGAGAATTCATCCTCTTTCCCCATTCAAATTCGGGACACCCCAAATCTACACCTCCATCAAGCTTCCTTAGCAGTCATCACGCTGGGAATTGGGGCTTCCCTCCTCAGTCCTGTGCCTACTCTACTGTATTGTATTTCTCAGTGACACCTGCACCGGGCAGAATGGAAATGGAACGGTATATTGTAGGGGAGAACAGGAAAGCCCGCCCCCCCAACCTCCCTGCAGAATATGATGCAGTTCTTAAGACCCTCACCTCCCATTGCTTGGTAGCAAAATGGCTCCATTGAAGTGGACCCAGCTCTCAGCGGTCCTGCCCCCGCAGGTCAGGGCCTCCTCTTAGCCGATTGGCCACAGCAGCGCAGCGACTTTTCTTGCTCCTCTTCACTGTGTGGAACTTGTAGGAGGTGTAGAGGTGAGGGGTAGGAGAACAGGGGAGTATTTCCACACACACCCCGCCCCCCCACTTCCCCCCGCCAAAGCTAAAGGTGAGTGGGCAGGACTGGGAAGCAAAGGAGGCTGGCCGCCCTCCGCCTCCTCCAGGGGGTCCCTTTCCAACCCCTCCCTTCTCCGCGTTCTGAGCCAGGCCAAGGTCTCTTGCTCTTACACTGTAACTATGAGCGATAACCGCAGGCTCACTCCCCCAGAGCCAAGCTGGGAGGCTTTGTCTCCCTTCTCCGCCCACCTGCAACTTTCACCTCAGATCTGGGCTCTCCTCATTCCTGGGCAGTCCGGACTGGCCAGACACCCCTTCCCAGGTACTTCCGCCCTATCTTTCTAGGCAGTAGCCTGGAGGAGTGAGACGTGCGGTTTCTGTGCGCTTGGAGATCCCTGACTGCGACTGGGCAGACGAAGAATTGGCCGAGTTGGGGGAAGGGGCTGTGGCACTCCTCTGGGAGAGGGGGGCGCGGCTCACTGCCCTTTATTCTCCCGGCGCTGGGGCGGCTGAAAAGAGTCTTTGTGGCTAGAGCTGCTGAGTTCGCTTCTCCCGCCACTGCCCCGGCCCCTGCCCCGGCCCGGGATTCTCACCCGGTTAAGTCATTCCGGAGAATGGCCATTGTGCTTTCCGCAGCCCCCGCCACTCTAACCTTTCCTGAAGTCTCTGCCCCTCTGGGCTCCCCCTAGGTTCCTCACGCCTACTCCCTCTCCTCCAGCCTTATAGTGCCTGAAGGGGTTAATGCTGGAGGGTGAGGTGGTGGTGAGTCGGGTGGCTGGAGGAGGAGGAGGAGGAAGGAAGGAAGGAAGGAAACAGTGCCCAGTGCCAGGGGAGGCAAAGAAACAAAAGATGAATCAGGCGGAGGGAGTTCTGGGCCTGAGCTGAGGCCCAGATGGCTTAAATAGGGACTCTTCTTGGGGGAGTCGACCCAGCCTCCCCTTACGGTTCCTCCGTGGAACCACACCCCGTTATTCTCTACAGAGCAAACTGCTTTGGGGTGGGGGTCATCTAGATCCTAAGCTGAGTTGAAGTTCCAGCACTTCTGGAGGGGAAAGGAGAACCAGAAGTGAAGTGAAATAATGATTCTTCTCTTCCTAGCCCTCCATTCTAGGAGGGGGCTTCCTTGGTTTCCCCCTGGGTTATTTAAGAAGGGTGAATGGTCCAAAGGCAATGGATTGGGGCGGGAGAGACACCCCTGGTTTTCATCCTCATTTCTCTCCGCTTCCTCCTCTCCCCTACTCCAATTCAAAACGAGGATTCCACTCCTCCAACCCTAACACACCTTCGTTCCACCCTAGCGCTGTAAGGAGCGAGTGAACGCGTTGGCAATAGCAGTGATGAACATGTGGCCAGGAGTGCGCTTGCGGGTAACCGAAGGCTGGGACGAGGACGGACACCATGCTCAGGACTCACTGCACTACGAAGGTCGGGCATTGGACATAACCACGTCGGACCGCGACCGCAATAAGTACGGGCTGTTGGCACGCCTGGCAGTAGAGGCTGGCTTCGACTGGGTACACTATGAGTCCCGCAACCATGTCCACGTGTCTGTCAAAGCTGGTAAGAGTAAGACTAGGGCTGAATAGGGCGGATTCTGAAAGCATCACTTGCTAGGGGAAAAAATTATACCGTACACACTTCTGCCTGAAAATGAGCCCAAGGGGCTGGATATCATTGTAAATCACTGAGAACGTCCCACTTCTAGCCCGAGTGAGGGCAAGAAGGCAGAGATGGAGTGTGAGGTGGATATGGGGGTGAGTGGGAAAGGAGGGTTGTATCGTCCCTGTTTAAGCTTTCCACCCTTGCTCCCATCGCAGACAACTCTCTGGCGGTGCGGGCAGGTGGCTGCTTCCCAGGAAATGCCACGGTACGTCTGCAGAGCGGAGAACGGAAGGGATTACGTGAGTTGCATCACGGAGACTGGGTGCTAGCAGCAGACGCGGCCGGCCGGGTGGTACCCACGCCGGTGCTGCTCTTCCTGGACCGAGACTTACAGCGCCGGGCCTCCTTTGTAGCAGTGGAGACCGAGAGGCCCCCGCGCAAACTGCTCCTCACGCCTTGGCACCTGGTCTTTGCGGCCCGGGGCCCGGCGCCTGCCCCAGCCGACTTCGAGCCGGTGTTTGCTCGGCGATTGCGAGCTGGGGACTCGGTACTTGCCCCAGGCGGGGACGCGCTTCGACCTGCGCGAGTGGCCCGTGTGGCGAGGGAGGAGGCTGTGGGTGTGTTCGCACCTCTTACTGCGCACGGGACTCTGCTGGTGAACGATGTCCTGGCCTCCTGCTATGCTGTCCTGGAGAGTCACCAGTGGGCTCATCGTGCCTTCGCGCCCTTGCGTCTGCTCCACGCCCTAGGGGCTCTGCTACCTGGTGGGACCACCCAGTCCATCGGCATGCACTGGTACTCCCGCCTCCTCTACCGCCTGGCAGAGGAACTACTGGGCTGAGAGTTTTGGGTGGAAACGCCTGAGCAGGGGCAGAGACTTGGACCCGTGGAGGATACAGAAAGAATATGAAATGTTGAGAAGGAGAAACAGAGAGAAGGACGAGGACAAAGGAAGAAGGGTTGGGTGAGGGGCTAGGGTTGAAAGAAGTCTGGCAAGGCGTCCTAAGGAGGGATAAAGAGGTTGTGCGTTGATGGAAACAGTATTTCGCTTAGCCACCATTCTCTCCTTGGCCTCTACAAATTCAGTTTAATTTGTTCAAATTCAACAAACATTTATTAAGCATATACTATATGCAGGGCACTTTATTAGAGGTGAAGGGAGATGCAAAGATAAATGTGTTACACTGTTCCTGCCCTCATGGAGCTTACAATCACCTTGTCCCCTTTTTTTGCCCCAGATCTGGCCCATAATTTTATTTTTCTATTTATAAATGGTAATATCTTCCAACTCTTGTCCCTGTTCTATCTCACCTCAGACACTTGACGCTCTCTAGCTGTGTGACCTTGGGCACGTCACTTAACCCCAATTGCCTCATCCTGGGTCATCTCTAGTCATCCTGATGAATATCTGGTCACTGGATTCAGATGACTCTGGAGGAGGAGTGAGGCTGGTGACCTGCACAGCCCTCCCTCACTCAATACAAAGTCAAGTGCAAGTCATGTCATTATTTCTCTGATGGCATGGTCTTTGGCAACGAAGGACGAATACACATACACCCCCAGTCAGGCACTAGGAAGAGCCACGATCAGCTCTAATACTGTCAGAGTCCTTTTTTTTTCTATGTGATCTAATAAATGGAACAATCCAGGTATGAGATGTCAGTTCTGAAATGTCCTGTTTCCGTTACCACAACCCTTGCCCCTCCCCAACTCAGGGCAGTTCTAGTCTCAGCACACTATCAAGGGCTCAAATTTAAGCCTGTAGCCTACCTCCTGTAGGAATCACCAGCCCACCTGAGGAAGAAATGCAATGGGGATCAAACTGGAAGACCAGGACTGGGGATCTTCTGCTCTCTCAGGCTGCCTGTCTCTTCCCTTCCCTGCCCCCAGTCTCCCACCTCCTTGTCTCCTGCCCCTTACCACCCTCCTTCTTGAATTCCTATCCCAGTCATTCAAATAATTAAGGTCAGGATGAGCTGGATGTTTCCTTGAAAGTCACCCTCCCCTTTATCTCCTAGTAACTCCAAGCTGAAATTAGGACAGTGGTGTGTGTGTGTGTGTGTGTGTGTGTGTGTGTGTGTGTGTGTGTGTGTGGTGTGTGTGTATGTGTGTGTGTGTGTGTACATGAGGGTATGCAGGCCTTCTCTCAAATCAACTCACTTCTCATCCTTTGAAAACCCAAAATCTCGACACAAGCCCTGATAAGTAGCTCCCCTCCCTCACCCGCAATACAAGGGAGGATGCTGAGGCCTGCCATTTTGGTGAGTCCCCACTCAAGTCTGGAAGACCTGTATGGAACATGAACTGTACAAACAATTGGGACCCTCTCTGAGTCTTTGGGTCTCAGCACAGAAGATTCACACCTGCATCCTAGGAAGGGCTGAACACCAGCTTGGGTCTGAAAATGCCAAGTTTAGCTCTGGTGAGGAAGAGGCCGAGGGCAATCCACTCTATTTTGTGTGTGCTCCCCAAGGCCATAGGACCCTTGTGTGTGCCACCCTCTGGTGGCTATAATGAAAACTCTTTTCTAGCAGCCCACCCCCTTTAAAAAATTGTGGTATATTCCTACCAGAGTCAAAGGAAAGGGGAGACTGTACCACATTTCAAAGTTAGGGGTAGGACTTAGCAGGGGAAAGGGGTTTGTGGAATTTCTGCAAAGGACAGCATTCTTAGGGTTTCAATTTAGAGTAGTCCTTGCATAGCATGTGGTCAGACCTTAACCAGAAATACTAAGAGCAAGTAAAGTTATTTTTGTAGGAAAATTTCCTCTATGTCTCCATCCTTTCCAGCCTTAGTCAGTCCACAGTCCGGTTTTTCTTAGGAGATGAAAACAATGAAAAAAAAAGAAAACTGGAGTACTTCAGCTCTTTTTTTTCTGTTTAGGTTCTTCAATATCATTTGCCTATATGGTATGTTGTAAGTCTTAGCTATTTTTCTCAGTTTTCATTCTTTTTGATCTCTATAGCCTTTGAAACTGTTACCCACTTCTCCTTGACACTCTTTTTTTCCCCTAAATTTTATTGGCTCTGCTCTCTCCTGGTTCTCTTCCTACCCATCTGACCATTCCTTCTCAGTCTTTTGCTGGATCTTCACCCAGGTAGCACCTAATAATGGGTGGATCCCCCAATGCTGAGCTTGAGCCCTTTTCTCCCTCTCTCCCACCACCACTACCACCACCATCACCACCACCACAAAAAAAAAAAAACTTCCCCTCTTCCTAACATCCTCACTACTCTTCAGGGTACTACAATCTTCCCAGTAACCTAAGGCTTTAAATGTAGTTATCATCCTTGACTCCTCCATTCCCTCTCACCACTACCCCCAATCCCCTTTAAATGAGTTGGCAAGTCCTGTTGATTCTACATTCTCAACATTTCTCCTCTAATACTTTCTCTCTTCTAATACTTCCACCACTGTGGCACAGGCACTCATTTACTCATAACTGTCCTATTGCACTAGCCTGATGGTTGTTAAGTCTCTCCCAACTCTAGTCCATCTTCCACTCAAAGATCAAAGAGATCTTCCTACGGCACAAGTCTGGCCATGTCAACTCTCCATTTGATAAACTCCAATGTCTGCCAATCACCTCCAGGATCAAATATAAAAATCCTCTGTTTGGACATTTAAAGCCCTTCCTAACCTGGCTCCTTCCTACATATCCAATCTTATTGTGGCTTATTCCTTTCCACATACTCTGTAATCCAGTGACATTGGCTTCTTTGCTCTTCCTCAAACAAGACACTCCATCCATGGGCTCTGCCCATCACTCAAGCCTGGAATTCTCTTCCTCCTCATCTCTGCCTCCCACCTTCCTTCAAGACTCACCTAAAATCCTTCTGCAAGAAGCCTTTCCTGATTCCTCTTAATGCTAGTGCCTTCCCTCTGTTGACTATCTCCCATTTATCCTGTTTATAGTTGCTTGTACATAGTTATTTGCATGCCATTTCCCTCATGACCATGAGCTCCTTGAGGGCAGGAATTGTAGTTTTTTCCACCTTTTTCTTCATCCTCATCACTTAGCACAGTGCCTGGCACATAACAAGCACTTAAGAAATACTAGTTGACTTGATCTGACTTGGGGTCCCATGTAGTCATGACCAAAAGGCAAAATTTCAAAATAAAAGAGGTTTGTCTTTAGCTTAAATCTACACATATTTATCAAATGTCTACTGCAGCAGGACACTGATCAGGGAATTTAAATCAAATGAATTCTCCCCATTCCACTTGAAAAATTAAAGAGAATTAAAGAATTAAATTCCTTTATCAGGAAGGGAAACCTCTCATGGAATCAAACATGTTCTTTGGCTCCATTCTGAAAGACATGAATCCCAGCAAGTCCTGATGGGTCCTCATACCTGAGGGATAGCCTGAAAGATGATTAGCCCAGGAGCAAAGAAGAAGGATCTTAGTTGGATTATAAGAACTATGGAAAGCCAATATCTTTTGGATGCATCTCTTTTGGGGCCTCTTCTACCATTTTCCCTTACACTTCCAGCTAGACAGGTCATGGAGGGGATAGGGAATTTCTCTTCCCCCAATCCTAAGGGCTAAGTTTAGGTTTAGGCTTGCCTAGGGCAGCACCTTATATCCCTGATGTTTTTCTTCTGCCTTTCTATTTCTTTCCCTGAGCATAAATCAGGGATTATGGATTCTGCTAAATGGACATTTCTAGCTCTGGCAATAACCTTGTGTCACTGCCAGTTGTTAAGCCTGGGTGCTGGCTGCCCAAAAGGAGATGAAAGCATAATAGTATCATCTTTAGAGAAGAGCACCCTGACAGGAGAATCCTACAGTTGAAGGACTAAGGAAAAGCATTCTTAACTGGCCAGAAGATCTGGATCTTGTGAGCTGCTCACAAAGGGGAGAATAATGAGTGTAGTGGGTTATTTAAGATGTTTTATTTCTTTATTTGTTAATGCTCTCTTTTGTTTCCCCATTTGTTAATGCTTGTCTTTTGTGTCTTAAAACATATTCTGTGGTGGAGGAAATAAACAGCTGTTCTATACCTTGTTACACATCTTGTATATTGAGTACATTTCTGGGACACTGTTACCCACATTTTGGGGAGATCATAGGCATAAGTCATACCTAAGTTTTATTTCCAAGAGTTCCTGGATGAAGGTCTGGGATGAAGGTGGAGTCAGAAAAGGAAAAGCCTGAACACCTTTTTCTACTCCTTTGGAATCACAATTTTCCCTTTGTGGAAATAGGCTCTCCTTGGCCTTAGGGTACACAGTTATATGAAAAGCATTGCGCTAGTGACAGCTGGGAATACAAATTCAGAAACCCTAATGGTCTCTGCCTACAAGAAACTTACATTCTACTGGAGTACAAATAAATATAATACAAGTCAGAGTGTAATTTGTTCAGTTCCGTTTCCTTCTCTAGCTTATTTTACAATTTAGGAAACTGAAGCAAACAGGGTTAAGTGACTTGCCCAGGCTCACAGAGCTAGTAAGTATCCCAGGCCAGATTTGAACTCAGGAAGTTGACTCCAGGCTCAGCTATTCACTATGCCACCTAGCTGCCTAGAGTATGATAGGAGCAGAAAGAATATCCAGACAAGATTTTCTAGGAAATTTGAAGAGGAAGAAACCATTTTCACCTGGTGGAATCAGGAAAGACTTTTAACTGGAGGTAGAACCTAAGATGACATGTGAATGAAGGGATTTTAACAAACAGAATGAGGAGAAAGTGTTTCCAGAAGTGATAGATGCCTGTGTGAATTCAGAGGGCCTAGAAAGCCAGGATACATTCAGGGAAGAATGAAGTCTAGTTGGAGCATAATGCGCATGAAAGTGAGCAGTGAAAGTAAGTCTGGAAAGATAGAAGATTCCAGACTTTCCTGAGGTTTATATTTTGGCCAATAGGCAATAGGGAATCACTGAAGAATTTTGAGCAAAGGGGAGAGGACACTAGAATTGCTTTCATGAAGCTTATGTCACTATATTAGCTATGCAGAATGGGAATAAGATATCTGAGCTACCCATCCACTAGTATGCTACCCAACCGTTACAACCACTGTATCTAGCCCATAGATACAGATGCAGCTCTGCCTCCCTCCCCATCCCTCATTACCAAGCCCATGATTTCATTGGTGGTGCCATGCAGTTTAATTCAATCTCCACTGTCTGACCTCAGAATTAATCAGAGAGATGAAATGGAGTATTGCTCAGAATATTAAATTATAAAATCTATACTATGTACATTGCTCTTCAGCCTCTATTTGTCTTGGCTTTCCTTTCTCAGTTTATAACACCATCTCATATTCAAAGATTCAGAGACTTAGCACACCTAGAACATGGTACATAGCATAAAATGAAAGGAAATTAACAGACCTTCCCTATATAGATATATTTACCTCTAATCATCTCCTAAACCTCCTCCCATTTGCCATCCCATATTTTCAGGTATCAGTAGAGAGCATTCCCAACCACAAGCACTTGTAGTTTATAAAAAGAAATAGGAGAAAGAGGTGTGTGTCTATTGCCTCAGGATGATATACTATAAAAGAGATACACAATAAACATAGTTCTCTTCTCAGCTCACTGGTCCAAAAGGACTTATGATAGCTGAAAGATTCAGCAACTCTCCTTATAGTTCCTACTACCATCTTTGTTCCAGGATAATCATCTTTCCTTGAGGTACAGGTATCCATTTATCTTTCTTGATAGCTGCCCATTCCTCTGGATGCAACAGCCCTGACCAATCCTGATTACCTCAAAGAAGTCCGACTCCAAGATCATCAGAAGGAAAAAAGCACACCACCTAGATCATGTAGCTCTAATATATCATGTGACTTCTTGCCTGTTGCAAGCCCACATACCCTAAAATCTGGGGGAAGGGGAAGGGCAAATGTTCTCTCACGTGCTAGGCTAATGAGAAATCCTTCTACCTGTTTCTGTATCTATTTTTGTCTTTCTCTCTATTATCATACCTCCCAGGCCCAGGTAATAAACAATAGTCCAAAGAACTAGGGCAATGCAGGGGCACAGGTTTTAGGAATGACAGGGTCAGATGTGTATCAGGTAGATTGTTCTGATGTAGTCCTTTCCTTTCCTACTTTTAACCTCACCCCACCTCTAGCCCTAGCTACCTTGTGCTTTCCCTGGGAAATAACTTGGGCTCCTGACGATCTACCATCTAAATCCTCTACTTCCCTATAGATGCTTCCTTAAATATCCTATGTCCTAAAACTTCTGGGAGTCTTCACCCTGAGAAGGATGCTCCCTTCTTAGGTAACACATAAATTTTAACAGGGGCTTTCCAGGCACAGTATCTTAACCTTAGGAGTAACATAGAGTTTCAGGTACTTTGAAAGGCTGATGAGTCCAAATGCCTGTTGGACATTTCCATGTAGGTGTCCTATAGGCTTCTCAAGCTCAAATATGTCCATAATAGAACTCCTAAACTCAACATTCCTCCTTCCTTCCTAGTTTCTATTGATTTTTAATCTATTGATTTCTAATCATCCAGAAATCCAGTTAAAAGCCCAGCAGTCATTCTTAACTCTTCATTTTCACTCACCATAGTCCCTATATCCAATCAGTTACCAAGATTCTCCATTCTCCATCCTCTTTTCTCAGTTTTCATCATAAGTACCACAATCCAGGACATCATCCCTTCTCTCCTGGACTACTGAGATAGCCTCTAAATTGGTGTCTATGTATGCAGTCTCTTTCTTCTACAAGTCCTCCTTCACACAGTTGCTAAACACTTCCATTGTGTTCTCAACAGATTGTTATCAGTGGCTGAAGCCACTGACTCTATATCAGGTTGATGTCAATCCCTTTCTAGCTGAACTTCCAACTAAAGAAGAGATTTTGAAAGACATTAGGCTCCTTATGTGTGGCAAAGCTTCTGATGCTGATTCTATTCCAGCTAAGATTTACAAGGCAGGGGGTTCACTGCTCATACAAAAGATTACTGAGATCTTTCAAGTTCTATGGCAAGAGGAGGTTATTCCCCAGGAGTTCAAGGATGCCTCCATTGTCCATCTCTATAAAGGAAAGGGAATAGACTGTCCTGTGACAATCACAGATGGGTGTCTCTCTTAGTCACTGCTGGCAAGATTCTTGCCTGAGTCCTTTTTAATAAGCTGATCCTTCACCTGGAAGATGGTCATCTACCTGAGAGCCAGGGTGGCTTCAGAAAGGGATGAGGAATGGTTGAGAAGGTGTTTGCTGCCACACAATTCTAGGAGAAATGCCAGGAGCATAACAGAGGTCTATACACAACATTCATCAATCTGACCACACCTTTGATACTGTCAGTCACAAAGATTTGTGAAAAATTATGGCAAAATTTGGTTGCCTGGAGTTCATCAGTATTGCACACCAGTTTCATGATGGCATGCTTGCCCGAGTTCTGGATAATGAACAACGCTCTCGCACTTTTCCAGTCACCAGTGGAGTAAAGCAGGACTGTCTATACTTGCTCCCATGCTTTTTAGCATGATATTTTCAGGAGTGTTGTCAGATGTCTTCAATGAGGATGAAAATAGAAGAAATGTCAGCTACTGCACTGATGGTAAATTATTTCACTTGAAAAGGCTACAAGTCAAGACTAAAACTGGAGGGAGTGTTGGTATATGATCTTTTGTTTGAAGATGAGTGTGCACTCAATGCAGCCTCCGAGGCTGAGATGCAACATGGATTGATTCTCTGCTGATTGTGCTAATGTTGGCCTAACAGCACCAAGAAAACAGACGTTCTTTACCAGTCAGCACCTCACCATCCATATGTGGAACCACTGGTTATAGCAAAGGGAGAAATTTTGAATGTTGTGGATAAGTTCACTTACTTTGGCAGTATACTTTCCAGGGATGTACACATGGATGATGAGGTTGCCACATGCATTGCCAGAGCTAGCTCAATGTTTGGGAGGCTCTGAAGGAAAGTAGAGGAGAGAAGAGGTTTTGAACTGCCTACCAAACTGAAGGTATACCGAGCCACTGTGCTGACCTCATTGTTGTATGCCTATGAAACCTGTACAGTATACCAAGCCATGCCAGGAAACTGAATTGTGTTGAACACAATTTGAATTGTGTTAGGAGGATTCTGAAGATCACCTGGCAAGATACAGGACGCTGAGGTCGTTTCTTGACCTGTCAAGCATTCTAACTACAGCAAAAAACTGATGAGTTAGTCATGTTGTTCAAATGCCAAACATATATTTGCCTAAAAGACTATTTTACAGACAGTTCACATAAAGCAAGTGCTCACGTGGAAGTCAGAAGAAGCAATATAACGACACTCTCAGAGTCTCTCTGAAGAACTTTGGGATTTGACTTCTGGGAGCCAAGATGGTGGAATAAGCAGTAAATCACTATAATTCTCCCATATTCACCTCCAAACAACCATAAAATAGCATCCCTAAACAAATCCTGGAAGAGCAGAACCAGCAAAAAGATGGGGTGAAACAATATTTTAGCCCAAGAAACATGAAAGATTGGCAAGAAATGTCCATCTCACTCAGGTAAAAGGGAAGCACATTCCAGGACAGGAAGTTCCCCGCAAGCCACTAGCAAGCCCCACCTCAGCAAACCAGCAGGAGTTCCTCAGCTCTAGTGTGGTGGAGTAGGCAAATGCCAATACCAGGACCCCTGCATGTGCTTTAACATAGCCAGGGGAACTGGCAGACTCTAGCTCTGAGAACCACCATGTACTTCAGTGTAGCCCATGGCAAACAGGCATCCTCCAGCAACCAGATCTCCATGTACTTCAGCGTAGCCTTGAGGAAATGCAGAAACAACCCACTGTACTGAGTACACACCAGTAGGATGGCTTCTCAGGACTTGAGTCCCAGCATCACTGCTTCAGTTCTTGAATTGTATTAGTTTTTAAAATCTTTAATTAGTCATTATCTCTCTCCTCCAGTCCCACAGACAACTAAGGGGGCAAGGGTCGAAATGAAACAAAGGTCACATACATTACTGGCATGCTATCTGGCACACATCCCAAACTCTCAGTTACATTTCAATTTGTTTATGACCTAGATCCCTGAGTATCATATAAACCCTTACTCCTTCCTTAGTGTGATAGGATTTAGTGTGTTTCCTGACACAGTGTCCCTGACTTCCTCCCCCTAGGTAACCTGATTAGCTCCAGTTTCCTGTCCTAAAGGCATAAAAGATCCAACTCTCAAGCTTGGTGGGTACCTGAGACCATCTTGTGGAGAGGTACTATACCTTAATGATGTACTAACCAGATGAGTTTCCACTTGGAGATGGGTGGTATGGGGGTGGACACCCAGGGAAGCAAAGTGCCAACGTATCCTTGCTGTATATCTTTGCTACATTTAGCAATGTACACTTCCAATGATACATAACTGCCTCATTTCCAACATCAAATCTGAATTAAGAAAGTGCTAGGGTTAGAGCCTCACCTAAGTGTAAAACACTTAGCTTTGGCCTCCAAAACACAGCCTTCAAGACAAAAGCATCAGAATTCACATTAACTTTCCCTAGCCAGATGTGTTATGCAGGATTCATAACTGGCTAAGATTGCTACCTCTCTCTCTCTGACAAACTGCATCTAACTTGGCACTGGTGAAAATGTCACTGGCTTTTTGTCAGCCCACACTTGAAATCTGGTTTCATATACACAGCTTTGAAATTTTTCAGTGACAGCCCATTTCAAAGCTAAGAACTTCAATTTATTTATAGGATAGTGAGCTTCACTGTCATTAAGCCAAAAGTAAATGGCTTTTGATGACCATCACTCTCATGATGCGATCGTTCTTAAGCCATTCAGATTACAAAAGCTTTATTTGGATCTTGTATATGCCAACGCTAGTTCACGTATTGAAGCAATTCGTCAAATCTTTAAAGTTTGTTCACATTTATCTATCAAGTAATCTTCAGATGACTTCAAAAGGTTTAGAATGTACTGAGAAAACAAATGTCTCTACCTAAGTCTAAAATCTACTTTATCTGATTTCCTATTTATTTACTGCATGTTCTAATCTAAATGATGACTATAGTCCAACTTAAGGCATAAAGTTGCTTCTTCCTGTATTAGAAATAGAAAAGGTGAAGAAAAATAAATCTATTTTTACGTGCAAACATACAAAGTTGGCAAAACTGATATATCCTTTATAGATTCTATACTTACTGTCCTAACCCACATGTACACTAGCAGGGTGGATCGTTAGAGTGAGCCTACCTACATATTCCCCAGGGTTCTAAGGGTAACCCTAAGAAACTATGACTTTTTATCTAATACCATCAGTTTGAGCTCCCATTCCAGTGTGTTTCCCTCATTTCAATCATCAATTAATATCTCTTCAATATTGACAAGCAATTTACATCAGCTAGTTTTTACAATGGGGCATTTATTGAAAAGATCTAGCAATGATGAAAGTATAAAAATGTCCCCCTGAAACAGGGATATTCTCCTTTCTACCATTTTGGTTCCTAGGGAATGTCTGTCCAAACTTGAAACAGTTGTTACAATGTCTTCACCCCACCAAATTCACTTCCAAATGTAGCATAGTACTGGACAAATTGTTCCTTTACTGTAAGATGTAGTTTTCCACTGTTGGGCTAGGTCTCATAGTCTGAACGGTGGAGATGTGTGCTCCACTATTGGAAAGCTGGTGTGGACTTTGGTGCTTGGGCATCTGGTGGTTCTTTTAACCTTTTGAAGCTCACAAGATTATAAATTAATCCATTCCATTACCAATACTTATTCACTTAAGAATGGGAAAGAATGAAACACAACAGTGAAAATAGTCATGCCACGTACTTATGGCTTCATTTGGCCAAGATGAGGAGAGTAGGCAATTTGCTGTCTCTGTCGCTCCACCCTGAGGCTTACAGTAGCCCTTAGTCACTAGCAGGAGAAAAAGAGAAATCAAATTGGCTCTATATATGCATGCTCAGCAGCATTTTCTTCATCAGCTGATCAGATGAAAGCTGCCTTCTTGTCTTTCTCTGACATAGAAATAGGACAGTAATCAATTCCTGTCACTGCATAAATCCAGTATTGAAAACTACTAGCCACTTAACAAATAATCTGGAGCATCTTGAATTCTTGGCTTTGTGTTTTAGTTCAGAGTTGAGTTCATAACATTCACCTGTTCCTCCTATGTCTCTTTTGTATAGAAAACCATTTCTGCTAACATAATTAGACAGTGATGATGAACTCTAACCAATAGTTATTAAAGGTGGTTTCTGAGAGCTTTCATTATAGATAAAGGAAGTGTTGGGAGTCCATAGGGTATATGCTGTGAATTCCTTCTTGAACATACCACACATCTCATATCACGCTCATGTAAATGATCTCTGCACTTGACAATCATTATCAAATAGGGCCATTTTCATATATTCAGAACAGAAAAAAGAGGATTATACATGAAGCCACGAATCTCTATTTCGTACAACTTTCATTTTTAAAAAGAATATAACAAATTTAATGTGTTAGTTTCAAAACTGCTCTGATTATGTCCGCTTGATCCTGTGTTTTTTTTTTTAAATCTAACAATGATTCAATTTCTTTTCTTTTTTGGCATTCATGTTCCCAGTCCTCTTTCTTCCAAATCCTGCCCTCCTCTCCATGAAAACAAAAAAATTCTACCTTCTTATAAATAAACACAATCAAATGAATATGTCCAAACATTAATCATGTTCAAAAACATACAACTCAATCTGCCCCTTGAGTATCCACACCTCTTTGATAAATGGTAGGAAACATGTTTAATTTGGATAAGTAGTTGGTCATTGCATTTTGATTAGTCCTTAAGTATTTCAAAGTTGTTTTTCTTTATAATTTTGTAATGATTGTATATATAGGTTCTGGTTTTTCTTTCACTCTGCATGAATTCTTGTCTTCCTAGGTTTTTCTGAATTTATCCTTTTCATAATTTCTTATGGTGCAATAACTTTTCATTATTTTCATAATTTGATTAGCCATTCCACAATATGCACTCATACTATCTCTAGTTCTTTGCTACAAAGAAATGTGTTACTATGAAGATTTTGTATGTGAGAGTTCTTTCCTTGGATCTCTTGGTGGGGTGTGTGTATATGTGTGTGTGTGTGTGTGCGTGTGTGTGCGTGTGTGTGTGTGTGTATGTGTAAGATAATATCTAGTAGTGGTACTGATGGTAGTCAGGTAACTTTTGGGGTGTTGTTGTAAATTGCCTTCAAGAATGGTTGGATTCATTTATTGTTCCATCAACAGTATGCTTCTCTTCTTCCAAAAACTCTCATTTTCCATTTTTGTTGTGAGATAGAACCTCTGAGCTACTTTCATTTTTCTTATTATTACTGATATGGGACATTTTTTCATATGGCTTTTGAGAGTTTGAATTTCTTCCTTTGAAAACTGCTGGTTTATGTCCTTAGATCATTTCTCTATTGGAGAATGACTACCCTTACAAGCATCTGTCTCAACTGATACTTCCACTCTTTTGCATTGAAGAGTCACAAAAGTTAAATTTCTCCAAATCCACTTCTTAGTTTGAAATATTAGTGCTTCCATGATGTAACTACTAGTTCTGTGAATACCGTATAAAAAGTTCAAAGTATACAGATAGTAGGCATTTTTTTTTCAGTAGGATTTAGTAGGATTTTTGCTTATATTGTTCTGCTAATTCCTGAAATACACTGGAATTAGTCCTGATTAATACTGACCTTCCAGTAACAGTAGGTAGATCTGGACAAATTGGAGTTCACCTCCCCATTGATTCTAACCACTTTATTAGGAAATCTCAAGATTCCCAAATATGGGTACTCTTTTTACTCCTTCTACTGAGAGGTCCTTTCATAGTTGAACATTAAAGAACTGATTCTGAGCCAAAGAGACCACCTCCCTAGGGGCCCTAAGGGGCCCTTATGCTCTGGGGCCAGGCATATGATTTGAGTTGGATTCATTCCGGAGACAGCCTGGTTTTTAATGAAAAGGCTCACATTCTTCCACTCATTAATTCCCCTTTCCAGTCCCCTAGGAATAAATTATTTAAAAATTTAGGCTGCATCTCATGTCTAGGGTCTGCACAAAAGGACAGAGCAGAAAGATATTGAATGTTTAATATGAATCATGTGTGGGACAAGTATTGATTTCCAAATATAGTATATAAATATATAAATATAAAGCAAAGGGCAGAAGAGGATCACAACATTCACAGAACAAATTAAAACAGGATTCAGTACCTTACACTCTTCCAGGAAGTAGATACTTACATATTCAACACCGGAGAGATACTCACTAAAGAGGTGTAAAGAACAAATACAAAAAAAAGGTATATTGAACTCATGCTCAGAGTTCCCAGGCAGGATATATACTTTATTTGCCATGTGGTCATGGCTAGATGGTGGCTGGGATGGGGGATAGGGAAAGGCATCTCTTTCTCACCCTGCAGGGGAAGGGACTTGAAATAGTCTTGAAATGATTTGAATCTGGGAGGAAAGAGAGCATTGAGGTTTAAATATCTGCTAAATCATCAGTTCTTGGATCACCTCAAAATACAAAGCTCTCTCAATGCTAAGTCAGTAATATATGGCCAACAGAAAGTAGTCAGGGAATCTCTGGACATATTCTATGCAACTCATTGAGATTCATATATCCAATCCAAGCTACATTCCCATTTTCACCATCATTTTCAAAGAGTCCAGATGGGATAGGTCCATAAACAACTTATGGTGGTGCCATGTTGTTTTGGGAGTTTGTTTCAACCGCCATCTCTGACCCCATTCTTGTTTCCTAATGCTCATTCATTGGAATTCCCCTTCTCACACTAAACCCACATTGTTCTTTCAGATACATTCACCATTCATGAGTCCACATAGGTCACAGGTGTAACAGATGGCAGTTCTGCTTCTGCACTTGTATTGTTCCAACGATGAACAGTTGTTCAGAATGTATGACCTCTGTTCCCTTTGTTTTTATCTTCACAAATAGGACAATTTGTCTATGTTCCATTTTACAACAGATTCTCTTTACAGAGAATCTTTATCTTTGCATTCAGATTTGGGTTATCAGCATCACTTTCTTTTTGTGCTTTTTTAAAGGCCATACATGAAAGGATACTCTGGAACTGGTGAAATTAAGTCTTCCCAAGGCAAGTGTTCCTGGGAAGATTTGAACTCCTACTCAATTTTACATACTATGTCCATCAACTTTTCAAAATTTAATGGAAGCTGGTAGAGACTAATATCAACTAAGTGCCATTTTGTCTCTGGGCTTTGTATCAAGTCACACATTATTCCTCATCTGCTTCTGTGAACTAACCCAATCATGCTGGAAAATAATTTGGAACTATAATTTAAAAAAAGATATCGAACTGTGCATATTCTTTGACCCATCAATACAAATACTAGACATATGCCCCAAAGAGATCCTAGACAGAGGGAAAGAACTTATATGTACAAAAGCATTCATCAGAGCACTTTTTGTTACAGCAAAGACCTAAATACAAATTGGATGTTAACCTCTGGGAAACGGCTGGAAAAAAAACATGGCACATGAATGTAATGGAATATTATTGTATCATAAGAAATTATACTCTCCAGAGGACTCTCTGTTTTTCTGTCTCACTATCCCTTAGTCTAATTCTGTCCCCAGGATGAGCCCTTAGGCATCCACCACCACTCCCAGCTACTTTATGCATTTTCAGTGGCCGTCTCCCATGCCTAGAATGGTCTCCCTCATCTTTGCTTCTTGACTTCCCTGGCTTCTTTCAAGATTTAACTCAAATCCCAGCTTCTACAGGAAGCTTCTTAGTCTCCATATCCCCAGCCCCCACTGTTAGCACCTTCCCTCTGGAATTACCTTTGAGGGAATTAAGGGGATTAGGACAGCAAATGGGTAATTGTGGTAATAGAGTAAAACACATTTGACTCCATCTTGTGACTCAGTTCTGGAGCTAGCTCAGTTCCCTTTCTATTCAACTAAGATTCTAGTCCAATTTATGTGAGAAAACCTTATAAATTGTGAGAATTGAGAGAGGTCTTTGTTGCATTGTTTAAACCTAGCCTTGCATGGCTGGGAAGCTGAACCACCTCTACCTATTGCTTAGAGACTCTTAACTAAGCACCTATGTTATGCTGATCAGAAACTCAGATTCAAAGATTGATGCAAGGAGTTTTCTCACATTTGAACATCTCAAGCAATCTATATGTCTTCTTTTTGTAAATTAATTTATTTGTTTTCACTTTTCAACAATCACTTCCATAAATTTAAAATTTTCTCTCCCTCCCTTCCCCCTATCTCACCAAGGTGGCATGCGATCTTATATGGATTCTATACATACATTCTTATTAAACTCATTTTCACATTAGTCATGTTGCATAGAAGAATTGAAATGAAAGGGAGAAACTATGAGGAAAAAAACAAAACAAAACAAAACATAACTAAAGAGAAAATAGTTTGCTTCATACTGTGTTCCAACTCCATAGTTCTTTCTCTAGAAATGGATGGCATTTTGCATCAAGAGTCCTTTCGAAATGTTTTAGGCCCTTGCATTCCTGTGAAGGGCTAAATCTATTAGAAACAGTTCTTGAACACTGTGGTGTTGTCGTGTATAATGTTCTCCTGATTCTGCTCATTTCACTCAGCATCAATTCATATAAGTTTTTCCAGTCTGTTGGTTTGTCATTTCTTATTGGAATGGAATAGTATTCCATTACGTTCATATGCCACAACTTGTTTAGCCATTCCCCAGTTGATGGACATTCCAGTTCTTGACCACCACAAAAAGAGCTGCTGTAAATATTTTCGTACATGTGGATCCTTTTCTTATTTTTATGATCTCTTTGGGATACAGCCCCAGAAGTGGTATTGCTGAGTCAAAGGGTATGCACATTTTTATATGTACATTTTTATTTTGGGCATAGTCAAATTGCTCTCCAGAATGGTTGCAACCCATATGTCTTATCTGGAAATTGGCCCTATACTAATCAATCAGTTATTATTTCCATGCTTCCTTGATTGTATACAGATACTTGGGTGGGGAGAGAGACAATTTTTCTGATCTCAGGGAATTTTATGTCTTCACTCTACCTGGTTTCTTTCCTTTTAATTAAATGGCCTTATTTTGTTAGTTTTTTAATCTATAAAAATTTGTCTCCAGCTATTTTGGGGGTCCAAGCCTAAACTGAGGAGTTGTGGTCTCACTTTGTTTGGCAATTGACATCATTGTTTAATGAACCTAAATGCTCAGAAGCTTGAACCTTTGTTTCCTTGTCATTTCATCTTTCACCAGCCACTTTCCATTTACTGTATGTACCTTTCAGGTACATAGTTTGCCTGTTATCTCCCTCATTAGAATTTGAGCATCTTTAGCACTAGGATTGTTTTTACTTTTCTTGATGCTTGACTGACTGCCTAATAAATGTTTGTTGATTGATAGATTGTCCAGATCTTGAAAGGTCAGAAGACCCATGAGAGTTTGCCAGCAACTGAGCTTTGTTGAGTACTGCAGTGAACTTTAGGATCAACAAACCCAGTACTGAGTTGATGTAACAGACAAGACACTGTCTGGCAGGCAAGGGAGCAACTCTGCCCATCAAGGATGCCACATTTATTTTTTTATTAATTTATTTGTTTTCAACTGCCCTAATATTCTAGAACCAGAGGGCAGATTGAAAGAATCCACCCATCACCTCCTGAAAGAGACCCGAAAAGAGAAACTCCTAGGAATATTGTGGCCAAATCCAGAGTTCCCAAGTCAAGGAGAAAATATTGCAAGCAGCTAGGAAACAATTTGAGTATGGTGGAAATACAATCAGGATAACACAGTATCTGGCAGCTTCTACATTAAGGGACCGAAGGGGTTGGAATAGGATATTCCACAAGTCAAAAGAACTGGGATTAAAACCAAGAATCACCTACCCAGCAAAACTGAGTATAATAATACTTCAGAGGAAAAAAAAGGTCATTCAATGATATAGAGGACTTTCAAGCACTCATGATGAAAAGACCAGAACTGAATAGAAAAATCTGACTTTCAAACACAAGAATCAAGAGAAGTATGAAAAAGTAAACAGGAAAGAGAAATCATAAAGGACTTTCTAAAGCTGAACTGTTTACATTCCTACATGGAAAGATGATATTTGTAACTCTTGAGACTTTTCTCAGCATTTGGGTAGTTGGAAGGGACACACACACCCACATTGACAGACAGTACAGGTTGAATTGAATCAGAAGAGATGATATCCATAAAAAAATAAAATAAAATTAAAGAGCAAGAGAGAAAAATATTGGGAGGAGAAAGGAAGAAATGGAATGGGGCAGATTATCAGTCATAAAAGAGATAAAAATCTTTTTCAGTGGAGGAGAAAAGGGAGGAGGTGAGACAGGAAAAGTGAAGCTTACTCTCTTCACATATGGCTTAAGGAGAGAATAACATGCTCACTAAATTTGGTATGAAAATCTATCTTACACTACAGGAAAGTAGGGGAGAAGGGGACAAGTGAGGTGAGGATGATAAAAGGGAGGGAAAATAGGAGAAGGGAGTAACTAGAAGTAAACACTTTTGGGAAGGGACAAGGTCAAATGAGAGAATAGAAAAAAAGGGAGGACAGGGTAGGATAGAGGGCAATATAGTTAGTCTTATACAACGTGACTATTATGGAAGTCTTTTGCAAAAACGACACATATATAGCCTGTATTAAATTGCTTGCCTTCTCAGTGGGGATGGGTGGGGAGGGAGGAAAGGAGAAGTTGGAATTCAAAGTATTAGAAATGAACGTTGAGAATTGTTATTGCATATAACTGGGAAATAAGAAATACAGGTAATGGGGTATAGAAATTTATCTTGCCCTACAAGAAAAGAGAGGAGATGGGGATAAGCGAAGGGTGCAGTGTGATAGAAGGGAGGGCACATTGAGGGAAGGGATAATCAGAATGCAAGGTGTTATGGGGTGGGGGGAGGGGAGAGATGGGGAGAAAAATTGGAACTCAAAATTTTCTAGAAATGAATGTTGAAATCTAAAAATAAATAAATAAAACTAAAAAAAATTTATTTGTTTTCAGTTTTCAACAATCACTTCATAAGTTTTAGATTTTCTCCCCTCCCCGAGATGGCATGCAATCTTATATGGTTTCTATACATACGTTCTTATTAAACACATTTCCACATTAGTCATGTTGCCTAGAAGAATTAAAATGAATGGGAGAAGCCATGAGAAAAACCCAAACAAACAAAACATAACACAAGAGACAATAATCTGCTTCATTCTGTGTTCCAGTTCCATAGTTCTTTCTCTGGATGTGGAAGGCATTTTGCCTCAAGAATCCTTTGGGAATGTTTCAGGTCCTTACATTGCTGTGAAGCGTTGTCTACCAGAAAAATTCCTCACACACTGTGGTTGCTACTGTGTACAATGTTCTCCTGGTTCTGCTCCTTTCATTCAGCATCAGTTCATATAAGTCCTTCCAGGCCAGGGATGCCACATTTAGAAGTGGACTTGGTGGAGAAAATGCTTTGTAGCAACCACTTTAAGTCTGAGTCTCTTCCCTCAGGGATCTAGTTGGTAGAGGGAAGAGTGGGATGTTTTTGGATTTTTTTTTAAACTTCTGTTCTTACTCTATCTTTTCTGTTAATATCCTTTTGCAAAAGTTATTTGATATTAACTAGTTAAATTGACAGTGTGGCACTAATCCATGGTACTGATAATATGAAGGATATAATAACTATCACTGTCCATTGATAGTGGGAAGAACACACAGGAATGGGAGTTTGAACTGATAGCATTAAACATGTTAGCTCCTCAGGGGTATACCTAGAGAACCTGAGGAAGGTGATATAGGTAGCCTCTCTCTAGAGATTCAACATGCAAGTGCACATGTGATTTAGGAGAATAAGTGTGCATGTGATTTGGGAGAATTAAGTCCAGAATCTGGTTATTATTTTGTTTTCAATCAATTAAAATCTGCCTTTTCTTCATCCCACCCACCCTTTCCATTGAGAAAGAACAACAAAATTCCTCTTAGAAACATTTATAGTCAAGCAAACTAATTCTGGCACTGTCAAATCTGGGGAAAAAATATCTGTCTATACTTTGAGTCCATCACCTCTCCATTAGAAAGTGGGCAGTGTGTTTCTTCATGAGTCCTCTGGAATCTGATTGTCTATTTTATTGATTAGACTTCCCAAGTCTTTCAAAGTGGTTATTTTCTTTACAATATTGTTGTTATATAAATTGTTCTGTTTCTATTTACCTCACTTAGTATCAGTTCATGTAAGTCTTCCTAGGTTTCTGTGAAACCATCTCCCTTAATTATTTCTTACTGCACAATATCATCTTCATTTACCATAACTTGTTCAGTCATTCTCCAGTTGATGAGCACTCCCAAAGTTTTCAATTCTTTAACACCACACACAAAAAAGGTGCTATACAATATTTTTGTATGTATGGGTCCCTTTCCTTTTTCTTTGATGTCATTGGGGTATAGACCTAGTAGTGGTTTGATAGGTCACAGGGTATGCACAGTTTAATAACTGTTGGAGTGTAGTTATAAATTTTTTCCCATAATGGTCCAGAATGGCTAGACCATTTTGCAGCTCCATGAACTATACCAAATACTGTACCTGTTTTCCTATATTCTTTCTAGCATTTTTCATTCTCTCTCTCTCTCTCTCTCTCTCTCTCTCTCTCTCTCTCTCTCTCTCTCACACACACACACACATACACACACACACACACACACACACACACACTTTCTTCTCCTTCTTTGCCAATCTGATGGATATGAGGTGGAAACTCAAGAGTTTTCATTTGTGTTTCTCTAATTATTAGTGATGTAGAACATTTAAAAAATATGAGTATTGATAACTTGAATTTCTTTCTCTGAACACTGTTCAAATCCTTTGACCATTTATCAATTGAGATATGACTCATTCTTTTAGATTTGAATCAGTCCTCTCTATATAGAAATGATAACTTTATTACAGGAATTTCCTGCAGACTCCTCATTCCCCTCCATCTGGTTGTCTTCTAATTCTCTTCCTTGATTTTTTTTGGGTGCAAAACCTTTTTAAGTTTGTATAATCAAAAATTTTCTATTTTTACTTCTTTCAAATTTCTCTCTCTAGTTCTGTTTTGTCATGAACTCTTCCCCTATCTGTAGATCTAACAGATAATTTCTTCCTTGCTGCTTTAATTTGTCCATGATATCACTCTTCATGTCTGAGTAATTGGAGCTTTTCTTGGTATTTGATATGAGATATTAGTCTATATTTAGCTTTTGCATTCTTTCCCCAGTTTTCCAGCAGTTTTGGTTGAATAGTGAATTCTTACCCCATTAGCAAGGGTCTTCGGGTTTATCAAACATTAGGCTACTGAGCTTGTTTCTATCTGTATATTGTATAACTAACTGATTAACCTCTCCATTTCTTAACCAGTACCAAATTCTTTTGGTGATTACTACTGTGTCATATAGTTTGAGATTTAGTACTGCCAGGCTCCGTTCCTTCCCATTTTTTTCATTATTTTCCTTGATATTCTTGACCTTTTGTTTATCCAGATGAATTTCATTATTATTTTTTTCCTATCAAAGTAATTCCTTAGTAGTTTGACTGGTATGTCAGAATCTGGTTATATATTGAATTGGATTAAAGATTATTAACTGAATTAACAAAAAAGATACCTTTGTTATGGCTTCTCTAGGGTAAACCAGGTGGTACAGTGGATAGAGTACTGTGTCTAGAGTCAGGAAGGTCTGAGTTCATATCAGGCACTTACTAACTTGTGACCCTGTCACCCAAATCAGCGCAAGTCACTTAACCTCTGCCTGCCTCAGTTTCCTCAACTGTAAAAACAGAATCTCCTGAAAGGATTGTTGTGAGGAGTAAATGAGATAATATTTGTAAAGTGCTTAGCACAATGCCTGGCGCATACACTTGATAAATTTTTGTTCAGTTGTTTTTCAGTCATGTCTGACTCTTCGTGACCCCTTGTGGCATTTTTTTTTTTTGCAAAGGAATTGGAGCAGTTTGCCATTTCCTTCTCCAGCTCATTTTACATGAACTGAGGCAAACAGGGTTAAATGACTTGCACAGGGTCACACAGCTAGTAAGTGTCTGAGACCAGATTTAAACTCAGGAAGTTGTCTTCCTGACTCCTGACCTGGCACTCTATCCTGTGCAACCTAGCTGATAAATTATTAGGTATTTATTAAGTACTTCAATAAATCATTCTTTCTTTCCTCCATTCTACATCAGATCATCTATGTTTTTGCAAACAGGTTTGTTCTAGGCATACATGCTGGATGTCTTTCTATCTTTGTGTTAGTACAAAAAGTGATCCTTTGAGCCATTCCATTAAGCTTCTTTCTTTTTTCCATTTCAAATGCTTGTATTTTTAGCAATTCTGTCACCTTGGTGACCAAATCTCCCATGTTTGTTCCTTAATGCAAATCTAAAATGTCCCTCTATAAACTGCATATCTAATTTCAGCATTTTCCAGACGTGTTGCATTCCTGTTGAACTAAGATCTTGCCCTTCTTTCGCCAGCAAGTGAGTTAGCTGTGTCATTGAGTTCTTACCTTCTCAAAGGTGAGTTGTTTCTTTCTGATATAAGAACTCCTTTCAATCTCCCCGTTATTAGGCTTCCTTTTCTCACCAAAGCCACTACTCTCCTAACCAACTCCTCAAGAGGGGTATGCAGATAAGTTCTCAGGAACTATCTCTTCTTATTATTAATTAAATATTTGGCTCTGAACTCTCATCCCAGTTATTTAATAAAGTGGAGGAACCCCCTTCCTCCTAAGCATTTGGTCATCTATATCTACAGCTAATCTATATTTATACAGAACCCTTTATTCTCTCAGATTTAAATAAACACCAGGGTTTACCATTTCTATATCATTTGTTAACAATGTAACAAACAATGAAACAAAGACTTAAATAACTATTTGCAATTCACTGCGAGACGAATCACAGTCAAAGTCATTTTTAATGATCACTACAATTGCTAACTCTTCAGTTCTGGAAATATAGTCCACCATTCAAGGTTTCAATTAAAGTTTTTTTTTCTCAGTTATTATCTTCATGTTTTTCAGAAAGATGAGTTAAAAATCCAGTTCTCTCAGGAAATAAGTTCTCTTAGTCCTTTTCCTTTATCCTCTTTTCAGCAAGCATAGCTCATTCAAAATAAGTTACATTCTTTTTCACAGAACCTTCAGAGAATGGCAGTCCGATTGTTACTATTTAAGATCCTGTTAGCTCTAAAAGAAACAGTAACAGTATCTCTGGAATATCTGTGAGAGAGGCTATAGAAGTTGGCGTTTGCTGTACTTTCATGTAAATTTCTCTTCTCATGACCTAGGAATTCATCTCAGTATTCAAAGCTTCATAAGCCCAGGGGACGTATATGAATGGTGGCGGCAATGGGGTCCAATTCTAGTTTTCTCTTCTGACTTTGAGGGCACAAAATCAGTATTGCCCTTGTAGATAAGCTTTGAAACAAGATAAAGGTGCAACTATTAGCTCAGATCCAGAACTTAAAGTGTGAAGTACTCAGGAGGAGGCACCAGTGACTATGATGAAATTTTACCCATCACTCAGAATAGAATAAATCCCACTTCCTCCACATGCTTTTCTTCTCATCTTTCAGACTTGCCCTGGGTTTTGTCTATCTTCTAAAATCCCTGGGAGGCAATATAGTATTAGTAGAAAAAACCTTCTCAGATAGGAGCTAGGAGATGTGAATTCTAGCTAATTTCAGCTTTGTCACTTATTAGCATTATGACCTTAGGTAGGTTTCTTGACTAAGTTGCATTTTCCAACCCCGAAAATGCAAATTTTTTACTTAGCTCTAATATCTAAGGGTGGTACAGTGGATAGAATACCAGGCCTGGAGTCAGGAAGACTTGTCTTCCTGAGTTCAAAGCTGGCCTCAGATACTTACTAGTTGTGTGTCCCTAGACAAGTTACTTAGCCCTGTTTGCCTCAGTTCCTCATCTATAAAATGGGCTGGAGAAGGAAATGGCAAACCACTCCAGTATCTTTGCCAAGAAAACCACAAATCGGGTCAGGAAAGGTCAGACATGACTAAAACAACTGAACAACAACAAATAAATTTTACACCATGCTTTCTTTTTCTTGTCTAAGGCTTTTTTTTTTTTTTAAATTAATTTATTATTAGTTTTCAACATTCACTTACATAATTTTTAAAATTTTCTCCCCCTCCTTCTCTTTTCCCCTCCCTAAGATATCATGCAATCCACTATAGGCTCCACATACACATTCTAATTAAACATATTTTCACATTAGTCATGTTGTATAGAAGAATTAGAATGAATGGGAGGAACCATGAGAAAGAAAAAACAAAACAAAAAAAGAGAGTCGATAGTATGCTTCCATCTGCATTCAGACTCCATAGTTCTTTTTTCTGGATGTAGATAGCATTCTCCATCATGAGCCTTTTGGAGTTGTTTTAGGTCCTTGCATTGCTGAGAAGAGCAATGTCTATCAAAATCAGTCATCACACAATGTGGCTGTTATTATGTATAATGTTCTCCTGGTTCTGCTCACTACACTCAGCATCAGTTCATGTAAGTCTTTCCATGTTTTTCTGAAGTCAGCCTGTTCATCATTTCTTATAGCACAATAGTATTCCATTACATTCACGTACCACAACTTGTTCAGCCATTCCCAAATTGATGGGCATTCCCTTAATTTCTAGTTACTTGCTACCACAAAAAGAGGAGCTATAAATATTTTTGTACATAAAAGTCTTTTTCCCATTTTTATGCTCTCTTTGGGATATAGCCCTAGAAGTGGTATTGCTGGTCAAAGGGTATGCACATTTTTATAGCTCTTTGGACAAAGTTCAAATTGCTCTTCAGAATGGTTGGATTGTGAACCATACTTTCTTCAGGTCACCGTAAGAGCAATTGAAGGACGCATGATGGCTGTGAATAGGCTGCAGAATGTTACTAATGAAGGACTGCACAAAAGAAGCACAATTATAAAATATTATTAAAGAAATGTTTGACTGGAAAAGGAAGTGGGCTAATCATATATTCAGAGAGAAGGATGACCAATGGACCGCCCATGTACTCCTTTGGTATCTGTGCAATGTCAAGAGATCTAAAGGAAGGCCTGAGTATGGAGGGTAAATACCCTGTGAAGAATCTGTGGGAGGTCATGAACAGAATAAGGTATAGATGTTTTGTGACCTGTACTGCCAGAAGGCGTACTCATATAGTGCTCACAGATCTATCATGGGTCTCTTACAATTTTAGCAGAGTAGAGAGGGTAAAAATTGAAGGTACAAAGCAGAAAGAAGAATCTTTTAAAAAATGTTTTTAAGTTTTAAGAAATAAAGATCTGTATGGATTAAAACATGGCATTGTTGTAGTATAACAAAGAGAAGAATTGTTGCTGAGTAGGCCCACAAGGCTACTGTGGTTACCAGTAGTAGGCTATTGCACTACTCCTCCATTAAGGAGTCTCCCTATTCCAGATCCAAACATTAATTTGGATAATCACATATAAAAACAATTTTGAACATTTATTTTTAAAATTTTGAGTTCCAAATCCTCTTTCCCTCTTTCTCCTCCCCCTTCCCTGATATAATAAGTAAATTGATATAGATTATCCATGCAAAACCTATTTCCATATTAGTCATGATGTGAAAGATGCAGACAAGAAAACTCACAAAAAAAAAGTGAAAAATAGTACGCTTCGATCTGCATTCAGACTTTATCAGTTCTTTCTCTGGAAATGGATAGCATTTTTCTTCATTAGTCCTTTGGAGTTGTCTTGAATCATTGCATTGCTGAGAAGAACTAAGTTATTCACAGCTGATCATTGTTTAATATAGCTGTTACTGGGTAAATGTTCTCCTGGTTCTGCTTACTTTACTTTGCATCAGTTTATATAGTCTTTCCAGGTTTTTCTGAAATCATCCTGCTTGGCATTTCTTATAGCACAATAGTATTTGATTATACTCATATACCACAACTTGTTCATCAGTTCTCCTCAATTTCCGGTTATTTGCTACCACAAAAAGAACTGCTACAAACATTTTTATAGAAATAGGTCCTTCCAAGCATTTATTAGGACTAGATTCAGTCCTTGAGGAAATGGATTTTTAATGAGAGGGGATAGGTTCCTCTTTCTCATTCTCTTTGGCTCTTTAACACCCCTCCCCACTACTTATAGCTTAGGTTATGGCTTATGTCTAGGATTTTCTTCAAAGTTTTTTATGCCTATTCATAAAAGAAATGCTGAACATAAAAGACTTAAGCATGAAGTAACAGAACAGGATTCAATAGCTTAATTTATAACTACTGTTACAATCTTCTAGTAGGCTGATACTTAAGCCTCACCTATTGCAAGACTATTATTTAGGCTTTTTATATTTTACCTCATCTCTGCACTGTCCAAACATTTCCTATTATATGTGTGTTGGTAAAACACACAGGGCATGTGTTTTAGACACCATCTCCTCTTGGCTCCATGGAAACTGGATTGGGGGACACAGCAAGCTGCCTCTTTTACCATCCTTCTCTTGGAAAGTGGCTCCAAGCAATCCTGACACTATTTGAAACTGGAAAGGAAGAACCACTTGAGGTTAGGGTTGCTCCATTTAAACATCCATTGAATCATCAGATACTCAGCCTTTGACTTTTTGTCATTCCAAAGTACAAACTCTTTCGTCCTGAGTCACACAATGTTGGAAATAGGTCCCAAAGCTTTTACAAGGTTGACCAGAACCCCAGATGGCAACTCTAGGAATGTTTCATGGGATAGGCCAATGTCCGGAAATAGAAAAGTTTTAACAGGCTAGTAAAAATTTTGTCAAGGAACATTGGTTAGAAAATATTCCCATTATGGAGTCATAAAACCATGGCAAAAAGCTCAGTGATAATTTGGTGTAACTTTTTCATTTTGCAGAAGAGGAAGTGAAGATCCGGAGAAGTTAACTGACCTTTGATAGTTCAAACAGGGCACGGTGTACTTAGCAGAGTTTGGAATCAAACCCAGGAGCTCTAACATGAAATGTAGTCTTCTTTCCATTGTGGAATCCCTAACTTGAAGATTTGAATCTTCCAAGTCCATTCACTGGTGTTTCCACTTCCCCACTGTCTCAGACTCCAGCTTGGTTTAGCTATTCAACACTGCTGTTCCCATTCCAGATGGAAATCCAAGGAATTCATTTGTGCCTTTCCAGAGCCTAATGAAGTATGACATTATATGCCTTCATTCCATGGCAGTTCCTTCAACTACACTTCCCACATCAACTCAATTCCCAAGCAACAGCAAGTTAATTCCCATGGCTCTGGAAGAACTTTAAGTAGCTCAGACTTTCAACTATCAACGCATTCAGACTATCAACCCACTCCCTGATAATTTTTTCATAAGAAACTTCTTTGGAATAACACACTAAGGAAAGCTACTAGCACACTTTCTAAGTTCTAGCAGCTCAGTGTCAGATTTCTGAAAAAGGAGCCTGGACTAGGAGGGATAAGGAGCTCTGTCCTCATGGATCAAAACACTGATCCTCCTCTTCTCTCCTTAAGGCACTTAAGGCCCGGCCTGCAGAGGGAATGGGTAAGTGAGCGAATTTCATGTTTCAGTTTCTCTGCCCAGGTCTTTGCAAGAAGGAAGGTCAAGCATCTCACAGAGAAGTCTAAATCATAGCCATACTCACATCCCCACACCTCCCTCATACCCACACATCCCTTCTTCCCATCACCTTACCAAACCTCAAGGATTTTCCATTTTCCATTTCTTTAAAACGAACCGAATCGAGGATGCGCACGCGCAGTTCTTCCGTTCTGACCTCAGCAGGAGACCCAACCCTTCGCTCCAGCCGAGCGGCCCCGCCCCTGCCGCTATAGGCCAATGGGGAGCAGGCGTGGAGGCGGGGCCCGAGGGAGGGCGGCCCGGGCATTCTCCAGGTTCACTTACACTCGCTGTGTTGTGGTCACGTGGCCCCCTCTGGCTCCGGGCGCGGCGCTTGTTTTGGTTTCTAGCTGGCTCCCCGGGCCCGCGGGCCAGGTGCTGGGTGGGCAGCTTTCCTGCCCCAGCCTCAGGTCCCGCCTGCACCCCAGCCACTCTTCGGAGCCGGCTCACGCCATGCCGCTCCTCCGCTCCTGGAAGGTGGGGCTCCTAGGTGAGTTATTGCAGCGCGCACGCCGCTGGAGGACGCCCCGCTGTCCTCGGGAGCCTGACGCGGTGTGGGTCCTCGGGTGGGCGTCCCCCGGGGCAGATGGGGGAGTCAGCGCGGGCACGCAGGGCTTAGGAACCGCGGTGGTGACTCCCTCGTGGAGTGGGAGCTGTCTCAGGTGCGCTGGGGAGGCTTAGCTGCCCGGGAGTGAGCAATGTCCATCCCCTGCGTGCCTAGAACGCATAGGCTGCTGCTCCAAATGCCCTGAGGAGACCTAGGTGGTGGGAGGCGGGGTGGGGTTGCACCATAGATCCGACCTTGCCTACCTAGGCTGTTGGCTGGATCCAGTAAGCCTTACGCTGAAGAGACTGCTAGCTCTCCTCCCGGGGGACTCCCCCACGCCTATCCCAAGGGGTTTTAATTCAAGCGGGTCCCCTTAGCTGGAGCTAAGATGGGGTATGGAGGAGAGGAATATTTTTGCACGTACAAACCACTATTTCCCTCACGGAAATATCCTTTGACTCATCAATTTGTGGAAGACGAGTTCTTCGAAGGCTACGACCTCACCGTGCAAAGCAGTGAATTGGGGTGTTTTTAAGGGCAAGGCTGTTTAGAGTATGTCGGTGGATGCGCAGTAGATTCTTCTGGGTCCCACTGATTTATCTGGATTCTCCCTTGCAGTGGATTAATCTTGATGGACCTTTAACCCTAGACTCCCACCACTTTTTGTTCACCGTCGGAGATGGGAATTAGAGGTTTGGAAAAGGGCTGTGATGGATTGCATCTCCGAGCTGTGTGGCTAACACAGCCCCACCTCTCTCTCCCAACTTTTTCTGCTTTTTAGACACTCCTTCCCTCCTCCCCTAAACACTCACAGATTCATCACCATTCTTTAAAAATATATACTGGGAGACTCAAAGTACTGTTCTGTGTGTAGGAGAGTCCTTAGTCACCCACCAGTCTCCCCAGCATACAGCAAGTCCCTGACTACTGTCAAGAATAAGTTTCGTCTACACTTTGTCGACACAGCAGGGCAGGTACCATTGGGTGAGGGAGGTTGAGTGTGTGATAGCTCTATCCCTGGGGAGGTGATGTGTTACGACTTCTCTGCCTGTTCAGTTGAGAAGAATGAAAAAATAAAGTGTCAATCCCCAAAAATTACCTTGTATTTATTCTGTACATAATTATATGCGTATATGTTTTATCTCCCTCTGCCCTCTTCTTTAAAATGTAAACTTCTTGAGGACTGGGACTGTTTCATTTTTGCCTGTGCACTCTCAGAGCCTAACAGTATATGTTGCATAGTTGTCACTTAATAAATGCTTGTTAATTGATTGATTAAAAGTGCTAAAACCTTTCTGGATTTCTCTTTCATCTGCTCCTTGAGAAACCAAAAACCTTGTTATTGAAGTGGTTTGGGTGAGGAGGCCCCCAGAATGTATGTCTACAAGCAGTGAGTTGGCTGAGGAGATTTTGGATAGAGTGTCCATCCCTATCTGTGAGTAGGGGTGATGGTCTCTGTGTTTCCTGTCAGAATGAGTATATCATCCTGTCCCATTCCATCGTCACTGAGGTCTATTGCTACGTGCTGGTGTACTGTGTCATCTCTCTGCTAAGGTAAGTGACTAGGATGAAGGAAGTTGGAAGGGCAGAAGGCTCTGGACTGACCTGAGGGCTAATGTTACAGCAACTTCTTGCCTCTGAGGCTTCTAAGTCAACAAGAGTCTGTATCATAAACTACATAAATGGGAAAACCCAGTGAACGATCCATGAAAGGTTAAACCAAAATGCTCTATCACCATCAAGTTTCCCTAAGGGGCTGTAGTTTAGTCAGGAGGCCACAAAGTCTTTTACATTATGGACTGTTCTGGTAGGGAAAAGTGCTAGTTATAGGGTTCAGGGGATTTGTTCTGTAAAATTTGGATTCAGTTAAATGACTGAACTTGAGGACCTAGAGGACCACATGTGGGCTTGAGGCTGAAGGTTCCCCACTCCTGGTTCAGATCATTCCCAGTGAAGGAGAGGTAGCTTAGATGGACTCAGGCTAGTGGAAAGGAAACAGGTGGTTGAGGTCTAGAAAAGTGACAGTTTTTCAATTGTAGGGTGCCTGGGGTGCTGGGGGAGGGGAAAACAAGGCAGATCTTTCTTCGTGATGTGGTAAATGAACCACATCAACTTTGTGGGCTGGAAAGAATGCTGGACTGGGAGTTGGATGTGTTATGATTCTAGCTTTGACACTGATGAACTATATGAATTTGGGCATGTAATTTTAACCTTTGAGACTGTTTTCATATTTGTAATGAGTGAACTAAATGGTAGCATAGTGAATTTGGAATCCAAGTACCTGAGTTTGAATCTGACTGTCACTTAACTAGTTGTATGACTGTGGGCAAATCACTTAATGGCTCAGTGCCTCAGTTTCCTCATCTGTAAAATGAGAGTTGATCTCTTATCGCATGATCTCTAACATTCCTTTCAATTCCAAAAGGCTATAACTTCATACTTCTAGCTTTACATTCAGTCAGATTTCATTTTTCTCCTTCCCTTTCCTTCCTCAATTTAGGGATTGTGTCTGGAGATCTAAATCAGGAGAGGCTTAGCAAGCTACAGGCCTTGCAGGAAATCTTGGGGATAAATGTCACTCTTGACTCTATGCCCTGATTCTGTTTCCAGGGAAGTTCATATAATGGAAGGGAAAAAGCTAGTGAGGAGCCATCTTGCTAGAATCATCAACTCAAGAGTACCAGGGGCAGAATTTGTGGCTAGACATATGGGAATGGCACTGGCATTGCCCTAGGAGGCAGGGTAGGGCACATCTCATTAACTATAAAAGATCTTTTTGGAGAGTGTTAGAGTATTGGCCTTTGTCACTTTATCCCTTGTATCCCTGCCCCTTTCAGGTGATTCAGAGCATCTCTACAAAAATTATTGAAGAGATTGCCCTGTTGAAGGACTTTTTTTAGTCAGGAATGTGACTGCTGTCACATGTGAACCACAAAACAGTGGTAGCTTTCTTCCTTGATGTTCTTGGCAAATGGCAGGTTCCTAGGGTTGATGGGCCACGACTGTTTCTAGAGAAAGTGTGTAGGACTCTACAGGTGTTGGTGCCACAAAGTCCTTCAGATACATATTTCTCTATTTCCTAGAACCTCTGGGTCTTGACTACCTGGCTAACAATGTTTAAAAAGAGGCCAGGAAGACAAATGAGCGCTAGTTGCTGATCTTTTACTTCTATTAAAGGAACTCTGTTGCAGCTGTTGAGAATTGTTCCTTTTCTGGCTCCTGGATTTCTCTTCAGAGGCCATTTTAAGACTAAGGCAAGGACCAGAGTTGAAGGACATGGGTATGGCAAGCTAGGGAAAGCTGGAAGCTTTTGCATTGGAGCAAGCTCCTCAACTGCTTGATATCTTTTTGCTAGTAAAACCCTCACTATCTGGGAATAGGGTACATACCTTTTCATTCTGGACTTTGAGCACTGTCTGTGGATGTTCTCTGGGTGTATTAATAGTCTGAACTCTGTGCTTCACTTTCTCCCCTGCCCCTGTTGCTCTGTTTCAGCTTACATCCATATCCTAGCGCACCTCTTCTTGAACTATGGGTCAAGACCCAATATGAGGTCACAACCCACAGTTCAAGTGCTGAAGGCTTTGAGAGTAGAAAGAGTTTAAGAAGTCCTGTCCTAGTCCACAATTATTTTTTGCCCTTTGTTTCCCACATATACACCTTTCTTGTTAGAAGTTTACTGACTCCGCTTACTAGTTTGTATGATAGATAAGGGAACCTCTTTTAGCCTGTCTGCCCCACGTGTAAAAGTTGGATAACAGTACTTGCTTTATAGGGTTGTTGTGAGGAATGTAAACCATAAAGTGTTGTATAAATAAGTTATTCTCTTCTTTTTTTTTCTTTTTCTTTTTTTCTTTCTCTCCCTATGTGTGGGCTGAGCCAGTTACTTGGGTTTAAGGCCTTTATTCACTCCTGAGCTTGGTGGTGGGTAGGGTGGAATGAGCATGCTATGGTTTTTCATAGTCTAAATCCTTGGGTTACTTTTTACTACTGAAACACTGCCCTCTAGTGAGCAACACTGTCAACACCTTTACCCCATGAGTTTTGACCCAGCTGAGTTGTATGTTGTAGTAGAACTTGTAGGGGAATCTAGAGCAAGTACGGGAAGGGGTGGAGAGAAGGAGTGGTGAGGGGAATCTTCGAGTAGGGGGTGGTGGGCAGCAGCTAGGCTTTGAAGTAGAGTTTGGGGTGGAGATAAGATAGCTGGAAGGAAATGGTGGAAATAGACTGGAGGTAGTGGCCAGAGAGATTTTTTTTCCCCACTGGAGAAGAACCTCCCAAACCATTACCCCGCCAAACCATTTCCCTCTTTAAATTTTCTTTTGGGCCCCACAGGTACTATTCTTTAAATGCAAAATGTTGCTGTCCTGATTCCCTGAGTTGTAAGTCCAAGCAATTAATTTTCTCTCTGTTTTTTAGATAGATACCAAGCTAGCTTATATGGTTCCTATGTTGAGAGTATACCTATCCTTCTCTACCCCGATGGATTTTTAATACTAGTTTAAGAAAAGCCTTACAGTTGTCAGATATACATGCAGTTGTTCAATTAGGGCAGAAGCAGCCCTGGAAAGACTGGGGAGCTGGGCTGGGAAGACTGAATTATTGCTTCTCCAGAAGCCTACAGCCCTACTACCTGACTTGGCTGGACTCTCCTATGGCCTTTATTTCCAGCTGGAGCTCCCTGATTAAGGATAAATAGCAGAACCAGAAAACTTGCAAGTGACACATCAAAGTATCTTTTAGGCCTGTCCAGCTTCCCATCAAAGGCTGCTACTTGAAAGGTACCTTCAAGTCTAGGATCTTGTTCAATTTCCACCTTCCCTAGTTAAGGACTCTGAGATTGTCTTGACTCTAGGGCTCAGAGAGTTGATCTCTACCATAGCTTGGGGAAAGGGGGGAGCTGTGCTGTTGAGCACTTTTTCTCATTTTACCCCCAACTGGCACTATCCTCCAAAGTCACAGGAACCTCTGTAACCTAGACCTCTTCCCACTCCTGGGACAGATTGGGGTAAAAAGGTAATTAAAAACCAACTCTTTTAGCTGAGACCCGACCCTCTTCCAGGAGAGTATTTGCCTTCTGTTTTTTGTGGAGCCTCTGGGCAGAATAGCAAACATTAGAAATCCCTAAAAATTGTGTAAATATGGAGTAGCCTCAGTGAACTTGAGGACTGTTTCCTGGAAGAATGTTGTCTTTCTTCCTGGGTTTTGTAGTTATAATATCATTCCATCTACTCCCTTCTTCTCTGGGATTAGTATATCTGTTTAAAAAGAGTAACCTGGGCTGCTGGGGAAGTCTTTTCCTGAAAAAGGCATCTTTTACTTTGTGGGAATGGTTCAAGAGGTGAGGAGAGAAACTGAAGGTGGGAGAGGAGGCTGAAAATACCCTCACTTCACCTTGACTTTCATATATACTTAGCCCTGGGATTAACTTTGAACTTAGGGTCCAGGAGGACCGTCCTCTCTCCCTATTTGTGGCTTTGGAAAGGCCCAGAACCAGGATTATGGGCCAAAGGAAGCTTTGCTGTTCTAGTAAAGAGAACCTCTTCCTCTCTCTCACCTAGGCTTGCAAGGATCGTGTTTCAAGGGGATTCTCTCTCAATTGTCCTGGGTAACCATAGTTGGGCCACAAAACAGGGGCAAAGCCTGCCAGGTGGTCTCTTTTGCCTTGGCTGCCTTTCTATCGGGAGTAAATGCGGGGGTACACGGTTCTCTAGACTCATTTTTCTCCTAGGGGACGCCGGGGCTTTTGCTCCGGTCTTCCACTGGGTCCAGAACGTAGAGAAGACCCTTCCTGGGAGAGCTGGGAGCCTGTTCCTCACTTTCTCCGTTTGGGGACTTCAGTTCCCAGGATGCAGAGCAGTAGCCAATCCCCAGTCTCCTCTTCTCTTCTTCCATCCCCCTCCTTAAGCAAAAATGCCCCAGGACCGGGTGGGGGTGGGGGGAGCTAGAGTTTCGGGTCCTGGTGTTCTCGAGGAGAAGGCACTGAGAGGAAAGGCAGAGGAAATGGGGACTTCTGGGTTCTGGGCTCCCGTCGGAGCTTAGGCCGTTCTGGAAAACGGGGGCGGGGGGGAAAGACAAGGGCTTTGGGGAACTTCATTCCCACGTGTCTGTGCTTCGGTCTGACCGGCGCCGTCGGGGTTAACCTCAAGCGGAGGGATTCTTCGGCGTGTGCGCAGAACTGCAGAGTCACAGCCTTTCCCCGAAAGAACTGTGTCCTTCCGCTGCTCAGGTCCAACACAAAATAGGGCCTCGTCCTCTTCTTTTCTCCCCTTTTCGAACTGGGTCCTCTGGCACCAAGCCCCACACGATTCTTCCGTAAGAGGCTACCTGAATCTCTACGCCCGTCGTCGACATCTCGGGCCCAGGAGCAGTCCGGTTCGCAGGATCCACCCTCCCGGCCGCGCAGGAGGCGGAGGGGGGGAGGCGGAGCTGTGTCTCCGCTGCACTACTTTCCTCTCCGGTTGCAAATGGCTGCCTCGGTCCCCACTTTCCGCTCAGTTTCCTGACCCCCGGCGCCGGGAGCCGGGGCTGGGCCATGAACCTTTAGATCCCCGGTGGTCTTTCCCCGCACACGATAGTGGAGTCCAAGCCAGTCTGATCCGGCTAGATCGGAGTCGGGGCAGCCCTCGGAGCGAGAGGGGAAGGGAGGCGAGAGCTGGGCCCGGAGCGGCCGGAGAGGAGCGGGCAGAGGGTTCCGACCGCCCGCTCCTTCCTCACCCAACCCTCCCTTCCCCGGGAGGAGTGGAAGGTGCGGGGCCCGAAGCCGCGGAAGGAGAGAGAGGTTGGGGCGGAGGCAGCGGGGCCCGAGCGTGTGTGTCAGTTTCACTCCTGAGGCCCTGCCGGCTTCGCTTCAATGTAGCTGAGCTAGCACGGCCTCAGGGGGCCCAAGGCGGGGAGAGCCTCAACGTTCCACCCGAAGTCTCAGCGTTCCATCCGGGCCAGCTGGGGAAGAGGCTCCGCGTTCCATCCGGGCTGGCGAAGGAGAACCTGCAGCGTTCCATCGGGAGCATTTCAGCCTTCCACCGGGAACCGGGCGCTGGGCATCGGGGGTGGGGGTGGGGGGGCGCCCGGCGGGCCCGGGGCCGGGAGGCGGACCGGCCCCTCGGATGTGAAGACCGTTCGGCCGAAGATCAAAGCCACCGGTGCTCCCTTTGTGTCGGCTCCGGATTCGCCGCCCCGGGGCTTTGCTTGGGAAACCTAAGCTGCTGGGACCGAGGGCAGAGAACCAACCCCCCCCACCGCCCCGGTGTTTTCAGCCACTTTAAATTTTTTTGAAGTGTGAGTGTGTGTGTGGGGGCCGCTCCGACCTGGATTTACCGTTCTTGGCCCCTCTTTGGCCCCCCCCGTGTGGGGGGCGGTTGTGATCGTCCTGGCGGGTGGAGGTCGGGGAGCGGCCGGAGCTGTGGCCATGTTCTCGGGTGAAGATTTCTGGATCGCCCTGTGAAGAGGTGAGTGAAGTCCGCGCTGCCCAGGCCCACTTACGGGTGCAGCCAGATCACGTCCCCTCGCAGGGACCAGCTTCTAGTCGGGGAACGAGGGTGTCAGAGCTCGGGGGAGGGCTTTCCTGGCAGCGTCCGTCCAGAAGCCAGAGCCCGGAGTGAGGCTTGCCTTGCGGCCTGGTGTGTCGGGGTGTGCCTGAGAACCGGGGAAAATGGCTCAAGTCTCCCCGCAGCCCAGGTGTGTTTTTATTTGTGTGTGCTGGGAGGATGATCGGCTATGGGGACTGGCTGGAGTTGTCCCAGCAGTCTGCACACGCCCCTGGGGCTGCTTCCTCTCCCGCCTTGTTGAGGCTTCTCGTGTCTTGGGGAGGTGGGAACTAGGGAGAACTCTTACCACTTGGTTTGACCTTAAGCCCCCCAACCCCTCGCACACTTTTAGCCGGCGCCATAGACTAGGGGACCCCTCCCGCCTTCACCTCCATTCCCCCTTCCTGTGCGTGCAATAAGAGGAGTTCCTGTAAGTCGGACTTGTATGATGGAGGGGGTGGCAAGGTCTAGAAGGAAGCAGAGATGGCCCTGATGCATAACCAAAAATAAAAATAAAAATAAAAAAAAATAACCCCTACCCAGTAAAGCAAAGTGACCACCCAGAGGCCTAATGCTGTCGCAGTCCTGTTGCCTTCCCTCTCTTGGGGATGGACGTAATCTCCAGAGGATTATAGAGGAGGCTGGAGAGATTTGTTTCCTGCGAATGTGGGCCGGAAAAAATGGCTTTTGTTTGTGGCTTTCTCAGTGTCTGGCCTGGAGGGTCTGCTGCCCATGAGCCCCTGGCTATTCCCGCCTGCCCTTTTTGGCCCCTCCCACACCTCTCCAACCCTTTCCCAAGTGGGGACTTAACCTGGTCCTCTGATTTGCCCCGGCTGGGCAAATAGGGTGGCCTTGCCTTCCTTAGAGGGGAAGTGGCCAGATCAATGCTGACTCTGCTAGAGGGCCTCTGTATACCCAGCGTTCTGGACATTTGTTCAGGATATAGTATTATACTCACTTCTCCTGGCTTTGTAGTGGGACAGGTGCCTTTCTTAGTCCCCCCACCTGTCATGCTGTGCAGAAAGGATTTGACTGGAGTCTCCACTTCCCACTCCCCCATCCCCATCCCACGCCAGGTTTCCCTAGGCCCAGCCTAGAAACTAGGGAAGTATGGGCTCTGTCCTTGAAATATTTCTTGGTGTTAACCCTGTAGTGAGAGATGGCATTGGTAGGGGTGTAAAATGAGGTGGCATCTGTCCTTGTTTCCATTTCTTCTTTGGAGGCCCCAGCCCTATTCATTGATAAGAGTCCCCTACTCTCTAAACTCTCACTCTTCCCCACCCCCCAGTACCACTCTGGTTAGGTGTGGCTGACCCCAGATTAGACTGGGGACAAACCTGGCAGTCCATAGGGACAGCTTTCTATTTTTAGGGTCCTTTCTGGGGGGGCTTTCTCCACAATAACGGTGAAGAGAGGTGTGGTCTGATCTTCAGACTGGGAACGAGGAAGTCCTGAGTCCTTCAGCAGAACTAGCTGTTCACTCAGAAGCCTTGGTTAGGCCCTTCACGCCCCTAGGCCCCTGTTTCCCGCTTTTCTGGGAAAAGGAGGCTTGAGCAGTTGGCATGGGGGGGGGGCGGTTAAGGGTAGGGGTGGGGAGGGGGAATGGAACTGAAATAAAATAGTCCCTTCTCCTTTCTTCCTTAGGACATTTTGTTTGGGAAAGTAAGCCAAACCACCTAGTCTCTCTCTGCTCACTTCCTGGGGCCCTCCTAGATCTTCTCCTTACTCTCCCTTGCCTAAATCCTGCCAGATAATATTTTTATAGTAATCTGGGAGATCTTTCTCTTGTGGGAAAGGATTGAACTGGAAAGGGGTCTTGATTGCTGACAGGCAAAGGAGAGTGTTGGGGTGGGAAACCCAGTCTTCAGTGTTTAGAATTAGGGAGTGGGTTTTAGAAACTTGAGAACTATGACTGTTGCCTATGAATATATACCTGGAACTGAACAAGAGAGGAGAAATGTGTGGAGAAGAGGTTTGCTGCTAGCCCAGACCAGGCACTGCTCTCTAATCTCTGCAGAGTAGAGTTGGGGAGGTAGGGGCTGAAGGTTCTGAGGCTTTTTAGGGGATGTAAGGATATAGCTTGGGGAATTGCTGATGTCACCTACCCTGTCTCAGTGGGGTGGGTGGCCATTTCTTCCCTAATAGTGCCAGGCTATTCAGCTTCAGAGGGCTGTCCTCGGGGGAGGACAGAGGAATTTGTTCCTCTGGCCTTGTATAAGATGGTTCTCCTCCCACTTCACAGCATTATCACAGTTTTCGGCCCCCTCCAGCCTTGCTGTTGTGATTCCTTTGACCTCAGCTTGGGGTGAGAGTCAGTGGGGTCGGGAGTTCCTGGTTGGGAGGACAGGAGGTAACAGAACGTTGTCGCCTCTGTTTAGGACATTCTGAGAGTCTCTCAGACTTCCTAGATATGATTCAGGCTTGAATGATCAAATGGGAACAAGGGGCAGGAGGTGCTCTCATTCTTCTGGAACAGTCTCAGTTTCTACAACTCCTCGCCGCAAAGGTAGCCTGTGGATGTTTTCCGTGGAGCTGACAGGTAGATAGGATGATTAAGTGACTGTTCTGTCCTGTCCTTTTCAGTCACAGATTTAGGTGAATTGAGAAGTTGGAGAAGAGAGATACTCTTGTGATTGAAGGTTGGGTGTCTTCTCCTGAAAACTGCTTTCTGGAAGGGGTGTGGGATGTGGAATGATGCACCATTTGGAAGATAGAGATTGAAAGTTGTTTTTTTTTTCTGAGAAGTGCCTCAGGAGTGAGACTCCAGCCTCATGATTCTGGAGGCATGGGCCCTAGGGAAGAGACTGAGGTCTTTGGGTTATTCTCTGATGCTAAGAACTTTTGGAGGAATCCTGTTATTTCCTTTGTTCCAGCATCACTTGAAAAGATCCAGATGAATTATCTGCCTTTGGATGGGGAATGGGGGGGATGACTGTCCTGAGGTCTCTTTTTCTGTTTAGAGGTATGGGAAGGGTGAGACATGGCTGAGCAAGTTTAGATCTACTGTAAAAGTGAGGACTTCATTCTTTTGGAGCAGTTTTCAAATTTTTATCTAGACTGATTATTCACTCAATCTCCAAATCTTAGCACTAAGAATTACAAACATCTGCTCTTTCCCATGTTTCTCCCCTTCCCTAACCTCCTTTCCCCACATCCTACACATAGAACAGACTCTGTTTGAGAGTCAGGAGCAAACCCCATGGTATATAAACTACCTATACCCTTATACAGTGCTTTCTAGTGGGCAAAGTGCTTAGTGTATAGAAGAATTGGACAGATCCCTCTCTTGATTTCTTCCTCTCATTTGGAGGGGCAGTGTATTTCTGTTTTAAGGTAGTGCAGGTCCTGAAACAGTCAGGCCTGCATTGAAGTGTGTGCCACCTTTATTCATTTTTCTCCTCCCCCTGCCTCTCCCCATTGAGTATGTGGAAACCCCACTTAGCTGAAGGGGAAGGAAACTACTCAGTCCTTTGCTTTAGAACTCCTGTTGGGGCAATGTGCTTCCAAGGACCACAACTCCCAGCATGCCTGGCGGTGGGCCTGGTTACACATGCTCAGTAGTTCTCAGGGCCCTTTTCTGTTGCTTCTGGGGGCATCTAAGAAGGAAGGGCTGTTGTCGTTGCTAGGGGCAACAGCCTGGGGGCTCCCGGCTTGGTGAGACCCCTGGTGGGGCAAGGAGGAGGGGACTATGCTGGTTCATTTGGATAGGAGGGGAGGTGGGGGACAGGAATTAGGGTCAGCTTCTCTGGCAGGGAGCCAGTAGTGGGGAACTCCCTTCAGAATGAAGCCCCAGTTTAAATCTGGGGATCTGTTGTGGGACCAGTCCTTGGCTGGGCTATGGCACTGATGAATCCCTCCTGTCTTCTCTTCCTTATCAAGGAAGGCCCCAGACTCTGCCTTGGTGAAGCCCAGTTTGGGCTATGTGTCCTCAGAGAAGAGGTGGATGGGTGCTTGTTCCCTTCCAATTGAGCTTTCCCCTCTAAGAAGCTGTGTGTTGGGGAGACAGTGTCAGGGAGGGAGGAGGTTGAAGCCTGGCTCTGCTGAGCTTTCTTATGGTGGCTGAAATGAAACTCCTATATGGCTTCAAGCTGATTCTGTTTGAGGCTGTTTGAGCAGGGTACAAAAACCTTTGCCAAAAGACAAGGAATGGAAGGGGAAGCACATTTGGGGTTTGATGTACTTCCGATTGGAGCTCTTCTGACTGAAGTACCCTTTTGTGGGCAGGTCTCAAGGGGTGAAGGGAATGGAGACCTGTTTTAGCAGGAGGAATCAGAACTCTTGGGTATGGATAAGTACTTACAGTGCCTAGGTACACAGCTGTCCCTCCTTCTGTAATACTATGAAAGGAGTGCTGGTGTGTCAAAGGGTAGCATCTTGGGCTTTTATATTTGTGCTGCCAGGTCTCCCCGGGAGGGCACTGTCCAGTCGGAGAGAGGAATGGATGACCCGAAGCCCTCTGGTGAAGATAAAGATTCAGAGCCGGCAGGTGAGCATAGGAAGTTTAAGGTACGTGGGTGGTATCTTGAAAACTTATTCCTGGCTCAGGGACATAGAGTCGTGCCTGTTTATAGGGAGCACAGCTACATGACAAGGCCTGTGCATATGCTTTGGGGCAGTAGTAGACTTTAGGGTAGCATCATGGTACCTTTTATTCCTAGGACTCTGGCTGCCCTTCCTAGGCCTTTCTCCTTTCAGTACAAAGGACTTTCTTGATGTAAGGATAGACTGGAGGTTCTGTCCATGATTTTGTGGAGTCAGGGGGGCAACCTGGTTTGAACAAAATGTTAGACAGTGCCTGAAATCTATCCTCTGTTATTCTAGCTGATGGGCCTGAAACCTCTGAAGAGTCAGGCCCCATTGAGCCAGACCCCCCCAACCCACCTTTGGGGGATGCCTCTGTCCACAACCCAGGGAGTCCCAAGCCCCAGGACCCTCCCCAGGACTGCAGGTAACTGGCCTATGGGAAATAAGGGATAGAGACTTAGAGGTAGTAAGGGGCTCTGTTGTAGGTTTTTGTTTATTTTTTTAAGTTTGTGGTAGGGATTTGGAGTCCCTGGGTTTCAGAGGAATATGGGGAGGGCCTAGAAGATAGGAGTGTTTTTAGGAGGGGTGGGAGTGTTGCCACTGGGGTCAACAGGAGTGCCTAGTGTGGGTGTTAATGATTGTGTGCCTGCAGCAAGGGCCCACTTCGGCGCTGTGCCTTCTGTAACTGTGGGGAATGGAGTCTCCACGGGCAGCGGGAGCTGCGGTGCTTTGAACTTCCACCAGACTGGCCCCTGGGTCCAACAATGCCACCTGGGGGGCCTGGACCTGGAGAGGCAGTACCACCCAGCGATGATCTGTCCCAGATTGGCTTCCCTGAGGGTGTGACACCTGCCCATCTGGGAAAGCCTGGTGGTAAGAATGGGAGAAAGTTGAGGGGAGGGCAGTAATGGAAAAGGAGGAATTTGGGGAGTAAAAGGAGAGTCAGGAGATAATCTGGAGAGATATGAATTCTTACTGCTAATTATTTCCCCTTGCTCCTCTATCCTTTTAATAGGACCCTGCTGGGCTCACCATTGGTGTGCAGCATGGTCAGTGGGAGTCCAGGGACAAGATGGACTGGAGCTGCATGGAGTGGACAAGGCTATCTTCTCAGGGATCTCTCAGGTAGGGCAAGGAGGACAAGGTAGTAGAGGGTGAGAGTGATTCAGCTTCCTTGTTTTTAATCTGAACACTCAGGCAGAGCTGGCAGACTTGGTGAGGATGGGGGGATGTGGGTCAATGTGGGACTGGGGACTAGTTCTGAGGGGAGTCATAGGTTTGGCCCATCCAACTCTGAGGCTGAGTCTCTCCCTTGGCAGCGCTGTTCCCACTGCTCCAGGCTGGGAGCCTCCATCCCCTGCCGATCGCCTGGATGCCCACGGCTCTACCACTTCCCCTGTGCTGCTGCCAGCGGTTCCTTCCAGTCTATGAAGACTTTGCAGCTGTTGTGTCTGGAGCATGGCGAGGAGGCTGAACATCTGGGTGAGCGTCTGGGAAGGGGAAACATTTGGGACTTGGGTGCTTCTGGGTACTTGAATGCTACGACTTTTTAACTTTTGACTTTGCCTCTTTACTTTTCCTCCTCACTAGATGATGCCCATTGTGTGGTGTGCGATGGGCTGGGTGAGCTTCGAGACCTGCTCTTCTGTACAAGCTGTGGGCAACACTATCATGGGGCCTGTCTGGACACTGCCCTGACTGCACGAAAACGTGCTGGTTGGCAGTGCCCAGATTGCAAAGTGTGCCAAACCTGCAGGTGGGTATGGGTTAGGAAGAGGCTGGGAGATGGGGAGGAGGGCAGGTAAAGCTGGAAAGGGAACTGGGGAAGAACCTGTATTGTGCCCTTTACCCTGCAGGCAGCCCGGGGAGGACTCCATGATGCTAGTCTGCGAGGCATGTGATAAGGGCTACCACACCTTCTGCCTAAAGCCAGCCATTCAGAGCCTACCCCCTGATTCGTGGAAATGCAAGGTGCGTGTCCCTGAGGCAGACAGGGTTTTCTTTGCTTGGGCACCCTCTCTTACCTCTCCTCTCTGACTTGATGCCCAAGATACTCTCTGTCTCCCTACAGACGTGCCGGGTGTGCCGAGCCTGTGGGGCGTGCCCAGCAGAGCTGGATCCCAGCTGCCAGTGGTATGAGAATTACTCACTGTGTGAGCGGTGCCAGGGGCAGCAGAACACCCAGGGCGGGAGGATGGGCAGCCCTGATACCGAGCAGAACCCCCCTGTCTGTAACAAGTAAGTGGGAGAGAGGGTCTTTGGAGAGTGGGGGAAGGGGAATGCTAATATTGTCCAGAGCCTCCCCAGATGTAGTGGAATTTGGGAAGCATATTTATGGTGCCCTGGGTTAGACAGTGCCACTCATATCCATGTAACATGCTCATAAGATACCTTGATGTCCACAAAGAGTTGGCAGCTGGGCAAGGGAAGGAGCCCTATAAAGGGTTATAGTGCCTGTTTCTCTGTTCCTTTTGCAGATATCCACCACCAGAGCCTGGCATTGTCCCCATTGGTACACCTGATGATCTTGATAATGCATGCCAGGAACAGCTGGAAGGAGGGGAGGAGGAAGCCTGCACAAAGTCTGAGGAACCAGGGCCACTGCAGTGTGAAGCCAAACCACTAGGTAAGTGAGGTCCACCACATCAACAGAATTTGATAATTAAAGCTTAACTAGAGTAGTTGTCAGCTATTAAAGTCTTAACAGCCAATGGCTGCACTAAGACTTTCTCGATACCCATTATACTGGAGTAGGGGTTGGGTTGCCCCTGTCTTGGACCTCCTGTGGATGATATCTGAAGCCATAGCTAGATAGAAATTTGACCTCTTATGTCTGCAGGGCAAGCAGAGACCCAAATTGAGTCCCCATCTGAGGTCCCATCTCCACCTGAGGTTGCCCCCCTTGATGAGGAGATGCCACTGGAGCCCCTGTTCCTACCTGAGGAGCCACTCTTGTCACCTCAGCTACCATCAACAGGTAAGGAAGTGGGGAGGCATCCTTTTTCCTGGATATGGTCTGTCTCAAGACATTGTGGTAATGGTAAAGTGAGAGTAGGACAGAGATAGAAAGCCTGGGTTTAAATTCTGCCTCTTAACAGTCACTAACTCTGTGACTTTGGGCAAGCCACTGGATTTCTCTTTACCTGAGCTTCATCATCTGTCAAAATGAGGCCAGTAATAGTTTGCTAGCTACTTTACAGGCTTGTTGTCAAGAAAATGGTTTGGAAACCTCAAAGCATAGTGTGAAACTCTTTACTATTCTTGTCGATGGGGATCCTGCATCTCTAAGATCTTGCTTTACTTTTTTTCTCTCCAGATCCTCCCCCGCCTCCACTCTCTCCTGCCACTGCTGTAGCCCCACCATCCTTGTCTCCCTTGGGGGAGCAAGAGGAGCTCTCTGATGCCAAAGGGGACAGTGAGCCAGGAACCCCTCCAGAGGTCCCTATCTTAGACACACCCATCAGCCCCCCTCCAGAAGCCAGCTGCTTTGAACCAGAGCCCATAGCTCCCATTGACTTGACCCCTTCTCCAGCCTCCCCTGAAGAACTGGGAGAACTGAATTCTCCCATTCCTCTTGAGCCCCCTCCTCCACAGTGCTCCCCTCTGCCATTAGCCCCTTCTCCCCTGGGCTTCCTGGAGAAGGCACCAGAAGTCCTAGATGAATCTGAGTCCCAAGAGATGGAGACAGAACCAGAGTGCCCAGCTCTGGAGCCTAGTGGGATCAGTCCCCCAGCCTGTCCTACAGGAGACCTCTCCTGTCCTGCCCCGAGCCCTGCTCCAGCCCTGGATGTCTTTTCTAGCCTGGGTGAGGACACAGTCTGTCTCGATGAGACGGAGGCTACTGGTCCAGAGCCAGAGAGTGGACAGACTTCTGGCAGTTCAGGTAGTGATCCTAAAGGCTCCCCCTTGCTCCTTGACCCTGAGGAGTTGGCCCCTGTGACCCCTATGGAGGTCTATGGTTCTGATGGCAAACAGGTTGGGCAGAGCTCACCTTGTGAAGAGCCTGAGGAGCCAGTTGCCCCACCAGTGCATACCCCTCCCACTCTCATCAAGTCTGACATTGTCAATGAGATCTCCAACCTGAGCCAAGGTGATGCCAGTGCCAGCTTCCCAGGCTCTGAGCCTCTGCTGGGCTCCCCAGACCCTGAGGGGGGTGGCTCACTCTCCATGGAGCTAGGTGTGTCCACTGACGTCAGCCCCACACGGGATGAGGGCTCCCTTCGGCTCTGTACCGATTCACTGCCCGAGACTGATGACTCCTTACTTTGTGATTCTGGAGTGACTGGAGCTGGCGGCAAGACTGAGGGCGATAAGGGGAGACGAAGAAATTCTCCTGCCCGCTCCCGTATCAAACAGGTGAGAGAAGTGGGATCAGGGCAGCTACCTTCCCTACCGGAGGCTCCTGGCTACAGCTTAGAGCTGCTCTTAGATAGAATTAGCCTCTCAGATGCCAAACCTGGGAAAGGTTAGAGGGAAGCTTGGTGCTACCCTTTCCTTCCCAGGGTGGGGTTTTTAGAATCAATTCACTCTTTCCCCTGGTTAGGCCACCAGGACCCTAGCTGTCCCTGTTGCCCTCTCTCCTCTCGTTCATAGCAGTGCTCTAATAACCTTTCCCTGCCAACCCTTGGGTCCAGGGCACAAGCCCCTGAACTCTCCTGAACTACCCATGTTGCCCATTCCTTCTCTTGCCCAGGGCCGTAGCAGTAGCTTCCCAGGAAGACGTCGACCTCGGGGGGGTGCCCATGGAGGAAGGGGGAGAGGACGTGCCCGGCTGAAGTCAACCACTTCCTCTGTGGAGACTCTGGTAGTAAGGAGCGGTCTCTTTCTGGCCGCCACCCTGACTATACCCATTCCTAGATTCCTCACCTTCCATACAGCCATTTCCTTTTCCCAGATTTAGAGGCAACAAGGCTACCTGCCTTCCATCATTCTATCCTCCCTTTCTCTTAGGCCACTTGGCTTTTAAGGGGGCCAATCCCAGTGGCCTCTGAACAAAATTCTTTGTTGTTCAGAGTTGAGAGACAGCCTTCTTGATCCCAGCTTCTGGCCTGTCCCTTATGCAGTGACCCAAACTTCACTCCCCATCACGCCAGGGAGGAGAAAAATTGGTTGGGAAGGGCTTAGTTTGGCTCACCCTTTTTGCCTCCCTTTGGCCTCTAGGTTGCGGACATTGATAGCTCTCCCAGTAAGGAGGAGGAGGAGGAAGATGATGACACCATGCAGAATACCGTGGTTCTCTTCTCCAACACCGACAAATTCGTCCTAATGCAGGTACTGGACTTTGTATAGATAGGCCAATTGTCAGCAGTGGTACATGGGACCATAGAAATATTTGGGGGTCAGCGGGAAAGATATTAAGACCCAGGGCCTGCCCCAGGGAGGCATTCTAGTCCAGCGGGAAACAGAGAGGCAACTCGAGTCACAGCCTCAGTGGTTACACTTGAGTCTGAATGGTGAGGAAGAGACGATTGTTTTGGAGTGCACTCCCAACATGATTCCCCAATGTGAGCTTCTGTTTGAGACCCCTGCTGTCTGGTAGCAGGTTCTAAATATTCCAGCCACTTAAACAGATGGAGAAGGGAGGCCCATTGGGGAAAGAAGGGAAAGAGGGCCAGGGATTAAAAGGAGGAAAGGAGAAGAAGATGAGTCTGGGATGAAACATGGTTTCTGGAAAATGAGAACAGATCCCCACCAAACCACATAAATGATAGGAAAAGATCCTGAAGGTCAGGAAGGTCAGTCTGATGCCCTCATTTTATAAAGGAGGAAACTGGATTTGGAACCCTTGCTTTGCTTCTGGATGACCTTTGACACTTTTTTTCTGGCCTTCAGTTTCTTCTGAAATGAGGGAGCTAACACCAGAGGAGGAGAGGTTATTACTGTTTTAGTGGACCAGAGACTCCATCTCAGAATCATGCTTTTAAATATGTAAAACCAGATATATAGGCTTGTAAGGGAAATCAGTTATACGGAAATACAGCTATCTCAGTGTTAAAAAACCAAGTTCATGGATCCCAGGTTAAGAACCCCTGATCGATGATCTCTGAAGTTCCTTAGATCCCAGTAAGGTGCAGAGGTAAAGTGATTTGCCTGTGTCATGGTATCCCAGTTACTGATACTCACGCCACTACTTCTCAGCTTGGTGTCTCAGGAGGAACACCTCATTCTTCTGTAGTAGTATGGTATGGAATGGAATGAACAGAGCTGGCGTGTGGCTAGAGGTTCTGCTCATCTGTCTGTGTCTTCTTCTAGGACATGTGTGTAGTGTGTGGTAGCTTTGGTCGAGGGGCAGAGGGCCACCTCCTGGCCTGCTCTCAATGTTCACAGTGCTACCATCCTTACTGTGTCAACAGCAAGGTGAGTCCAGGGCCCCAAGCAGAGAGGACAACGGGGACAAAAATTGAGGGATGGAGGCTCACCTAACTTGTCTCACTCAGGGGTAATGTTGGGTGGAGTCTTTTAAACTGCACTTCAGGCTAGTAAAATAGCTAAATTCTCTTCGGTGGAGTTTACATCTTCTACCCCAATCTTGTTGGCTTCACAGGGTAGGAACTGTTGAAAGATAGGGAGAAAGAGGGAAGCAAAGATTGGGAGAGCAGGACTCAGGGAGGAGGTGTTATGTGGTTTTCAGTTTATAGATTTTAAAAAGCATGAGAATCTTTGATCTTAACTAAAGTTTTGCAAGCAATCATTCAGGTATTTGTTAAGTTCCTCATTGTCCTAGATGAGGTTGGTGGTTGTGGAATATTGTCTTAGAGGTCTTTAAATCAGCTTTAAATCCATCTTCCATGGAGATTCACCACTGAGAGTTTAAGCACCACTCCCTAAAGTTGATGCACCAATATGTGAAGAGAACTTCATTCATAGGCTGTGGATGCTGGTCTGGTGGGCTCGAGCTTGTGGTGGTGGACCTGATCTCAGTCTCCATGGGGTAGTGATCTTCCATACTCCTTCCTGAGAAGGTCATTTTCCACCCTCTAGATTACCAAGGTGATGCTGCTGAAGGGTTGGAGGTGTGTGGAATGCATTGTATGCGAGGTGTGTGGCCAGGCATCTGACCCATCTCGCCTTTTGCTCTGTGATGACTGTGACATCAGCTACCACACCTACTGTCTAGATCCCCCACTGCTTACAGTGCCCAAAGGTGGCTGGAAATGCAAATGGTAATTGAGAGTGGGAGCAGTTGGGAGGGGGCGGAGGGAATTGGCCTGTTGGGAAGGGGATTGACATGACCAAGGGCGGTAGGCCCTTAGATGGTCATGGTGGGTTATTGAGGGTTGAGATGACCGAATGAAGGCTGAGTTTGGTGCCCAGGGCTTGGTAGAGGGATGCCAAGATCTGACAGGCTGGTGCTGAGCATCCATTTCCCCTGCCAGGTGTGTGAGTTGCATGCAGTGTGGGGCCGTTTCACCAGGCTTCCACTGCGAGTGGCAGAACAGCTATACCCACTGTGGGCCCTGTGCCAGCCTGGTGACCTGTCCAGCGTGTCGTGCTCCTTATGTAGAAGAAGATTTGTTAATCCAATGCCGACATTGTGACCGGTGAGAGGACCTCCTCCTCCCTTTCCTTCCCTGGCCATTCCCTGGGTTGGCTTCATGCCTCTGCCTCTCTCTCCTCCCCTAATGTCAGGTGGATGCATGCTGGCTGTGAGAGCCTGTTCACCGAGGAGGAGGTGGAACAAGCAGCGGATGAAGGCTTTGATTGTGTCTCCTGTCAGCCCTATGTGGTGAAGCCTGTGGGTGAGTTAGGAACAGGAGCTATGGGGAAAAGGGCTTGGGGGCCACTTGGAGAACAGGTCCCTCATTCTTTTTCTGCTTCTCACCATCCAGTGCCCGTTGCGCCACCAGAGCTCGTGCCTGTGAAGGTGAAGGAGCCAGGTAAGTTGTGAATCATAGAATATTAGATCTGGAAGGGACCTTAGAGGTCATCTCGGCCAATTCCCTCATTTTACAGATGAGGAAACCAAGGCCTAGAGAGGTGAAGATACTTGTCCCAGATCACTCAGTTAGTTAGTGGCAGAGCTGGGACCAAAGGCCTAATCAAGCCCTGATTGCTAGTTTAATGCTTTTTGCCATTTTACTGTCCCTATGGATAATCTCACCAGAGAACACCGTTCAGGTAGTCAGCTTAGAACAAGGGTGCTGTTGTTTGTCATCTGGGGCATTTGTTGCTGGCATTGATTGAGTAGGGAACGTCACTGGACACCTGGAGAACAAGGTAAATGTGCCCAGGGTTAATTATAATGAAATCAAAAGTTTGCTCCAGTGCCAGAGAAATTCTTCTTTGAATTTACCCTTGATTTAATCATAAAGGGCCAGGTCTTTGTTGGTGCTTGGGAACAGATGGAAGTATGCCTTGGGACTCGCTTTCCTCAAGAATGTCGCAGTCCTGGGGGCTTCAGTTTAGTTTGTTTCTCCCTCCATCCATTCTTCCATCTGTTCCCAAACTGGACTAGCTTCTGTTGGTCTGCCTGGGAACCATGACTCTCCTAGCTCCTTTGCCCCAGAGTCACCATCTCCCTCCCTTCCCTCACAGAGCCCCAATATTTCCGATTTGAGGGAGTATGGCTGACGGAGACCGGCATGGCTGTACTTCGAAATCTGTCCATGTCCCCCCTCCACAAGCGGCGTCAGAGGCGTGGGCGGCTCGGCCTGGGTGAGGGCGGGCTAGAGGGGCCGGAGCCCTCGGACCCCGGTGGCCCTGATGACAAGAAAGATGGGGACCTGGATGCTGACGAGTTGCTCAAGGGCGAAGGTTTGGCTGAGGGTCAGAGTTTGGGCTAGAAGTGGAGTAGTTGAATGTGGATCTGTCCCAGTAGCACACTGGAGCCTCTTGCCTTGTCTGGATGTCTCTGGGGAGACTCCTGGCTCTGCTCTAGGACTGTGGGTTTGAGGGAGGTGAGTTTTGGGGGAGTACTGTGCCCTCCCACCCACATACCTGACCTTGCCCCCTTACTCTTGCTGGCAGGGGTCGGTGTAGAGCACATGGAGTGTGAGATCAAGCTGGAGGCCCCTGCCAGCCCTGATGGGGAGCCTGGCAAAGAAGAGACTGATGAGGGCAAAAAACGCAAGCGAAAACCCTATAGGCCTGGTAAGTCTCCAGCGGACGAGGGTGGAAGTGGAGGTGAGGTAAGAGGGGACTGAAGAATTGCACCTCGCCCTCCTAGCCACTTCTTATCCTGGTCATACCTCTTTCTAGGCATTGGGGGCTTCATGGTTCGGCAGCGCAAATCTCATGCTCGTCTGAAGAAAGGGCCCGCTGTGTTGGTGGAGGTGTTGAGTGGGGAGGGCCAGCCCGATGAGGGTGAGTTGTCTTGGTACACTAGGGTCAGTAGAGACTGCAGGGTAGGCAGTGGGGTGGTGGTCAAGAAGGGATGTAAATAGGCCAGAGGTGCATGGGGCAGAGTGGTGAATTGGACAGGATGGAGGGGAAGTAGAGGGGAGAGCACAGCTTCCCAGGGAGGAAAGAACCTTGGCTCTTGTCTTCTAGTTGTGACAGTTGACCCACCTACAGAGGGTGCAGTGGAGCAGAGCCCAGCTGAAGGCGATGAGAAGAAGAAGCGTAGGGGTCGAAAAAAGAGCAAGCTGGAGGACATGTTCCCTGCCTACCTGCAGGTGGGAGCTAGGACAGAAGGTGGAGAAGGGAACGTTGGACCAAAGGTTCTGGCAGAGAACAATAACTTTTTGTCCTTTGCATCCTTCTGTCTCTCCTACCATGTAGGAAGCCTTCTTTGGGAAAGCACTGTTGGACCTTAGTCGAAAGGCATTGCTGGTGTCTGGGGATGGACGACCAGGCTTTGCCCCAGGCACCCCCAGGGGCAAGGGGGACCCAGGTCCTGATAGAAAAGAGGCTTCTGCCACTCAGAAAGGTCAGCGGATCTGAAAGGAGGATGTTGGTTATTGTAGCAGTTGGGCAAGCAATGGAGGATGGAGTGCAGCAGGCTTGGGCATTTAACCATGGCATTGGGTTCCCAGCATAGGCACTAGTAGGGAAGAGGGTATCTCTGATGAGAATGATGGCTGCTTCTCATAGGGGAGGATGGACCAGATGTTGCAGATGAAGAGTCCAGAGGCCCTGAGCGCAATTCAGAGACTCCAGGTAAGGGACCTTGGGATGAGCAACCAAATTTTTTTTTCCCCTTTTTAAAATGTTTTATTCATTTCTTTTCTTTCTTTTTGTTTTTTTTCAATATCACTCTCAATGCCTCCTACCCTGCCTCTCCACCCCTCACCCCTCACCACTTACCACTTAGAACAAATCAACACAGGGGACATGATTGATGATACGTAACTCAATCCACACAATCTCTGCTTTCACCATTCTGAAGCTTTCTTTGTCTTTCTTTGTTATTGTGGTCATGGTATAAATTAAATTGCTCTCCTGACTATGCTTACTTCAAGCATATATCAGTATGTATCATTTCATACGAGAAATTTTCCTGGGTTTCTCTGAATTCTTCCCATTTGTCATTTCTTACAGCAAAAAAAATTACTCCTGTAATATTCATGTCCCACTATTTGTTTAGCCACTTTTCAATCAGTGGATACCCACTTCAGAAAGTGCTGCTATAAATATTTTTCATCTCTCTGGAACTTTTCTCTCTGGCTTTGACCTACTTGGGCATATACTTAGCTTAGGCTTGTTGTGGGATGTTGTGGGGGGCCTCAAGAGGGTAAGAATGGCTTTGTACTTTTCAGCCTCATTTATTCTTGAGAAGTTGGAGATAGGATGGGTGGGAGTCAGGGACTGCAAAGTTGTCTCAAGGCCCTCTAGCCCTAACACAGTAATTTTGCTCCCATAGGCCCAGAAGATGGAGGCATCAAGACATCTCCTGTACCCAGTGACCCAGAGAAACCGGGAACCCCAGGCGAGGGAATGCTCAGCTCTGACTTGGACAAGATCCCCACAGAAGGTTGGTGCTCTAGGAAGATCCTTCCTCAGGGGTTTGTTCTGAGATGTTTAAAAAGGAATGAGTATTCCCCATATATGTAAGGTGTAGCTTGTCAGGGAAGGGTGAGGGAGAGCATTTGTCCTAATAGAGCATCCAGTTGGTGAAGGTTCCTTCAAAGGAGAAAGGGCTGAGGCAGATTGGAATTGATAATCTGGATTAAATAAATATCAGTTGTCATTATTATCTATGGCCTTGCTTTTCTTGCTTGGCTTGTTGCCATGCCAGGCTACCAGCCAGCCTTCACAGTGGTACTTGCTACTCCCTGGTTCTGTTTTTCAGCCATGCTTACCAGTCCTCTTCTCTTTCCCACACAGAGCTGCCCAAGATGGAATCAAAGGACCTTCAGCAGCTTTTCAAGGATGTCCTAGGCTCAGAGCGAGAGCAGCAGATTGGCTGTGGGACTCCTAACCTGGATGGCAGTCATACCCCAATGCAGCAGAGGCCATTCCTACAAGGTGATAAGATCAAGGGTGGGGCTATAGGTTGTGGGTAGAGAAACCCAGCACTCTTCTTTGTGCTGGCAGTGCCTGTGACCACTATCTACCTTCTCTGCAGGTGGGCTTCCTTTGGGCAACCTCCCTACCAGCAGCCCAATGGACTCCTACCCGGGCCTTTGCCAGTCTCCTTTCCTTGATAGTAGGTAGGTATCTATACCCTTCATTGCTGTTATCCCTGTGGTTCCTTTTCTCTCCCTTCCTCCCCACCACTTGTATAGACACACAAACTTGGTTTTTCCAAGTTATGACCTGGCCACTACCTTATCTCCCTCTGTTGACTCCTGCGTCCCTGCCCTCTTTGTTTCCCTCCATGGATGAGAACCTGTCACGGGGTGGGAGAAGGGACCTAGGCTTTTAACCATTGGCCCGCTGTGACCTTTTGCCCCTGCGCCCCAGGGAGCGCGGGGGCTTCTTCAGCCCAGAGCCTGGTGAGCCTGACAGTCCCTGGACGGGCTCAGGGGGCACCACACCCTCCACACCCACAACTCCAACCACGGAGGGTGAAGGCGATGGGCTCTCCTACAACCAGCGGAGCCTCCAGCGCTGGGAAAAGGATGAGGAGCTGGGCCAGCTTTCCACAATCTCGCCTGTGCTCTACGCCAATATTAATTTTCCCAACCTCAAGCAGGATTATCCAGGTATGTGCCAGCATGGAAAGGGCAGCTGAGGTCTGGAATGGGGCAGTGTCACCTCTGTCCCATCCTCTTTGACCTCTGACCCTTTGGCCTACAGATTGGGCCAGTCGCTGCAAACAGATCATGAAGCTGTGGAGAAAAGTCCCGGCAACGGACAAAGCCCCCTACCTGGTGAGGATGAGAAAAGGAAAGGAGGCCAGGGTCCCAGGGAGTTCCACCTGTAGGGATCCAGGGTCCCAGGGGAACTCCACTTGGATGATGGGATCCAGGGTCCCAGGGAACTCCACCTAGAGGGATCTAGATCGCAGAGGGGCTCCACTTAGAGGAGAGGATCCAGGGTCCCAGGGGAACTCCACCTGGAGGAGGGGATCCAGGGCCTTGGGGAAAGAAGGGAGTTCACTTGGAGCTGGTGGTCTCTCCACCCCACCTCCATTCCATTCACCCAGGGAATAGGCTTCCAGGTGAGGGTGGGTTTGAGGATCAGAGCAAATGACTAAGCTCTGGACCTGATTATCCTTCAGCAAAAGGCCAAAGATAACCGGGCGGCTCACCGCATCAACAAGGTGCAGAAGGTGAGTGAGAGCCTGGAACTTGGGGAGTTGAGGAAAAAGCCTGGGGCCCGATGAGAGCCTTAGAATTTATTGGAGGAGGGGGGGGGGGGGGTCTCTTCCATGGCATCACACATCCCTAACTGCACAGTGGCATCCTTGGAACAGATGGACACTCCAGGGCCCTTGTAGGCCATTCTCCCACCTCCATCCTCCAATCTCACCCTTCCTCTCTTCTTATACCACTACAGCAGGCGGAGAGCCAGATCAGTAAGCAGACCAAGGTGGGCGACATAGCCCGCAAAACCGATCGGCCCACCCTGCACCTACGCATTCCCCCTCAGCCAGGGATGCTGGGCAGTCCCCCTCCAGCTTCTGCTCCGACTGTCTTCATTGGCAGTCCCCCTACCCCAGCTGGCTTGTCTACCTCCTCGGACGGGTTCCTGAAGCCGCCAACAGGCACAGTGCCTGGCCCTGACTCGCCTGGTGATCTCTTCCTCAAGCTCCCACCCCAGGTGCCCGCCCAAGTGCCTTTGCAGGACCCTTTTGGACTGGCCCCCACCTATACTCTGGAGTCTCGCTTCCCCACAGCACCACCAGCCTATCCCCCATATCCTGGACCAGCAGTGGCCCCTGCGAAGCCTCAGATGCTGAGTGCTGCCCCTCGGCCTGGGGCTGGCCAGCCGGGAGAGTTCCAATCCACTCCCCCTGGCACCCCAAGGCACCAGCCGTCCACACCTGATCCTTTTCTCAAACCCCGCTGCCCCTCACTAGACAACTTGGCAGTTCCAGAGAGTCCAGGGGTGGGTGGGGCCAAGGCTTCTGAGCAACTGTTGTCCCCTCCACCTTTTGGAGAACCTCGGAAGGCCCTAGAAGTAAAAAAGGAAGAGCTGGGGGCAGCTTCTCCCAGCTATGGCCCCCCCAGCCTTGGTTTTGGAGACTCACCTTCCTCTGGGCCCCACTTAAGCAGCCTGGAACTAAAGGCACCAGATGTCTTCAAAGCCCCTCTGACCCCTCGGGCATCTCAGGTAGAGCCGCAGAGCCCGGGCATAGGCCTGAGGCCCCAGGAGCCTCCCTCTGCCCATGCTGTGGCCCCCTCACCCCCTAGCCATGCAGACCTGTATCGCTCAGCTCCTTCTGGCTCCTATCCTGAGACCTACTCACAGCCCCCCCTGACACCCCGGCCTCAACCTCCACCCCCTGAGAGTTGCTGTACCCTTCCCCCTCGCTCCTTGCCCTCTGACCCTTTCACTCGAGTACCTGCCAGTCCCCAGTCTCAGTCTAGCTCCCAGTCACCCCTGACACCCCGCCCGCTGTCCACCGAAGCCTTCTGCCAGTCACCAGTCACCCCTTGTTTCCAGTCACCTGACCCCTACTCTCGTCCACCCTCACGGCCCCAGTCCCGGGACCCTTTTGCCCCATTACACAAGCCACCCCGGTCCCAGCCTCCTGAAGTTGCCTTCAAGGCTGGGCCCCTGGCCCATACTCCACTAGGGGTAGGGGGCTTTCCAGCAGCTCTGCCCTCTGGGCAATCTAATGACCATCTTGCTAAGAGCTCTAGTGGGCAGCCTCCATCTTTTGTTCGCTCTCCTGGGGCAAATGTGTTTGCAGGCAATCCTTCCCCCATGCGCTTCACTTTCCCCCAGGCAGTCGGAGAGCCACCCCTGAAGCCCCCTGCCCCTCAGCCCAGTCTCCCTCCACCCCATGGGATCAACAGCCATTATGGGCCAGGACCCACTGTGGGCAAGCCCCAAAGCACAAACTACACTGCAGCCGCAGGCAGTTTCCACCCGGGAGGCAGCCCCCTGGGGCCAGGCACGGGGCCCCCAGGGGAGGGCTTCGGGCTGTCTCCACTGCGGCCACCCTCGGTCTTACCACAGCCTGCCCCAGATGGTCCTCTTGCTTACCTGCCCCATGGTGCCCCACAGCGGGGGAGCATCACTTCCCCGGCTGATAAGCGAGAAGACCCAGTGTCTGGGATGGCCAGCTCCCTGGTGGGTCCTGAGCTACCTGGTCCACAGGACCCCAGCATGGCCAATCTGAGCCAGACAGAGTTGGAGAAGCAGCGTCAGGTGAGAGAGTTTGCAGTGCAGGGATGGGTCTACCTCTTTTTCTGAAGAGCCAGCTTTCTGAGTCTTACAGGTTCTTGCCAGTCCTGTCCTGATAGGAGTGATGGACCTTTCCCTCCCTATCTTCCCTGTATCCCTCCCCAGCGCCAGCGTTTGCGAGAGCTGTTGATCCGACAGCAGATTCAGCGTAATACCCTTCGGCAGGAGAAGGAAACAGCAGCAGCCACAAGTGCTGTGGGGCCAGGAAACTGGGGGGCTGAGTCTAACAACCCTGCTTTTGAGCAGCTGAATCGAGGCCCCACGTCCTACCCTGGGGCACAGGTAGGTGGATTGGCAGGGGGGCAGTAGATCATGGCAGACTGAGCATTGGCTTTCTTATGCTCCTTACATGCCTGTTTTCCTTCCGGCTGCCCAGGAGAAAAGTGGCCTTACAGGATTGCCTCCTAGCAAACTAAGTGGCTCAGTTCTGGGACCTGGCCCCTTCCCTGCAGAGGAGAGACTCTCTCGGCCACCACCACCCCCTACCCCTTCTTCCATTGACATGAATGGCCGGTGAGTCACCAAGGGCCACCATGAATACAGGCTGGGGGTAGGTTTTGAATTCTAACTTCGGATCCCACCTGCTGGAAAGAGCACTGGATTAGAAATCAGGAGAGCCCTGGGTTCGAATCCTACCTTAAGACACATTATCTGTGTGATTCCTGAACCTCAGCTTCCTAATTTAAAGTAGGGATAAAAATGCCCATATTCTCTATTTTATAGAGCTGTGGAAATGATCAGATTAGGTCCACATGTGTAGAACCCTTTGTAAATTTTAACATGTTCTCTAAAGTCAGTTTTTGGTAATCAGGGTTACCTAGGCCATTTTGCCCCAGGTTTCTCCTCCTGTCTTCCTTTCCTCCTCCAACCCTCTGTTCTGACCCCTTCTTGGCTCTTTCCTGCCTTACCTTGTCTCCCTGATTCTGTTGTATATAATTTCAGGCAACTGGTTGGGGGCACCCAAGCCTTCTTCCCACGGGGGCCATTCTCTGGACCTCTGCCCCCTCAACAGCAACAGCAGCTCTGGCAGCAGCAGCACCAGCAGGCCTCTGTGGCTTCCATGCGGCTTTCCATGCCTGCAAGGTTCCCTCAACCCCCTGGGCCTGAACTTGGCCGGACAATCCTAGGCCCTCCTCTGAGCGGGCTTTCCAACCGACCACCTGGCCCAGGGGAGCCTCTTCCTGGTCCAGCAGGTCCTGCTCAATTCATCGAGCTTCGTCACAATGTGCAGAAGGGGCCAGGGCCTGGTGGTGCCCCTTACCATCTTCAGGCCCCCCCTCAGAGACCCCGCTTCTTCTCAGTGGCTGAGGACTCGCATCGCCTGGCTCCGGATAGTCTTCGGCCTGTGGCAGTGTCCACCCTGCCCCAGCAGAAACCCTCAGCTCCTCCACCATCTGAACTGAATAACAACCTCCATCCCCTCCCCCATGCCAAGGGTCCTAGCCTTCCTGCTAGTTTGGAGCTGGTTGGCCGATCTCCCTCCAGCACTGAGGCAGGACGTCCACCCCTGGTCCTGGAATCTGGAAAACTGCCCTGTGAGGAGCCTGAGTTGGATGATGACTTTGATGCCCATAAGGCCCTAGAAGATGACGAGGAGCTGGCCCACCTGGGGCTTGGGGTAGACGTGGCCAAAGGTGATGATGAGCTAGGTACCCTGGGGAACTTGGAGACCAATGACCCACATCTGGACGACTTGCTGAATGGGGATGAATTTGACCTCTTAGCGTACACAGACCCTGAGCTGGACACTGGTGACAAGAAGGATATATTTAATGAACACTTGCGACTGGTTGAATCTGCCAACGAGAAGGCTGAACGTGAGGCACTCCTGAGAGGCACAGAACCCAGCCTGCCTGGCCCTGAGGAGCGCCCACCCCCTACCACTGAAGGACCTGATTCCCATCTCACTCCTGGGGCCACTGAAGTAAAGCCTAAATTAGAGGAGGGTGGACACCAGGCCTCTCCTTGCCAGTTCACCGTGGCCACCCCCAAGGCAGACCCAGTACCTCCTGGCACTCTGGGGCTGGGGCTGAAACCTGGGCAGAACTTGCTGGGATCACGAGATGGCAGGCTGAGTATGGGTTCCTTTCCTAACAACGTGCACACCACTGAGAAGAATCCCTTTGGAAGCACAGCAGGAGCCCCACCCCAGCTCCTGACCCCGAGCCCACTGAGTGGCCCAGGGGGAGCATCCTTGCTGGAGAAGTTTGACCTGGAGAGTGGGACCCTGACCCTTCCTGGTGGGCATCCACCATCCGGAGATGAGCTGGACAAGATGGAGAGCTCCTTGGTGGCCAGTGAGCTGCCTCTGCTCATTGAGGACCTCCTAGAGCACGAGAAGAAAGAGCTTCAAAAGAAGCAACAGCTTTCTGCCCAGCTACAACAGCCGCCACCACCCCCACCACCCCCACCACCGCCACCACCACCGCCCCCACCCCCACCCCCACCCCCACCCCCTCCACCACCACAGCAGCAGCCACAGCACCTTTTGCTGGCCACCTCAGGCACTGCCCAGTCCATGCCTCTGGCCCAAGAAGGTCCATCCCCTGGCCTGGCTGTTACCCCACAACAGCTGGCACTAGGTCTTGGGGCCCGGCAGCCTGGCCTTGTATCCACCCAGGCAATGATGTCCACTCAGCAACCATCCCATACTCTGCAGCAGCGCCTGGTCCCTCCCATGGCCATGGTGCCCAACCAGGGGCATATGCTTAGCGGAGGTCAGGCAAGCTTGGTGCCTCAGCAGAATCCACAGCCAGTGCTGGCCCAGAAGCCCATGGGGGCAGTACCACCATCGATGTGCATGAAGCCACAGCAGCTGGCGATGCAGCAACAACTGGCCAACAGCTTCTTCCCTGACACAGGTACTTGTCCTTGTAGGAAGGGGGTGACGGTCTGCAGTCCTCATTGCTGTCATCTTCATCTGCCTGAATGTGACATTCTGAGTGTCTGCCCCTGTCTGTGAGCACTGTCAGCCCAGTAGTTGAGGAGTCAGGTTGGATACCATAGGAGAATACTCCCAGTACAAGGGAACATGAGTGGAATACTAAATATGTGGCTCTGTCAGTGTGACAGTGTTCAGAAGGGAGGGAGAACGTTGAATATGGAAGCAGTTGTGGGAGGCTTCATGAGTGTTGGGACTTGAGCTGGGCTCAAAATAGCAGGAAGGAAGGGGACTATTCAGGGAGTGATGGGTAAATTAGTTTGACCAGAGTGAAAAGTTTGGTCAGGGGAAGAAAAATGATAGAAGAGTAGATTTGGGACCAGTTAGTAGAGAGCATTGAATGCCAAATCATTTGAATTTTTTCTGTATAGGCAACAGGCAGCCCCTGAAAGCTTTGTTGGCACATCATAAGCAGTCTGTTAGGAACATTGCCTTACCGATTAGGCAGAGAGAACACTGGGCTTGGGGTGTGGGTGGGGTCTACCAGAAGGTGTCCAGAGTGGAATCATGACATTTGGCACAAGTCATTGCTTCTGGGCTGTTTGAGGGCAGGGACTGGGTGGCAGGCATGAGATGGGGAAGGGAGAGCTTATTCCCACATCTCCCTTCCCCTCTGGTACTCTCTTCAAAGATCTGGACAAGTTTGCTGCAGAAGACATCATCGATCCCATTGCCAAGGCTAAGATGGTTGCCCTGAAGGGCATCAAAAAGGTGATGGCTCAGGGCAGCATCGGGGTGGCACCAGGCATGAACAGGTGAAGTATCTGCTGAAAGAGGCCTATGGAATTTGTCCTTCCCTCCCCTGACTCCCCTTTCTCTGTCCTCTCCACTCAACTTCTCTCTCACCTTTTACCATCTTTTCTCTGATTGGTTGTAGGCAGCAGGTGTCCCTGTTGGCCCAGCGACTCTCTGGAGCTCCTGGCAGCACTGACCTGCAGAATCATGTAGCAGCTGGGAGTGGGCAGGTGAGTGAGCTGGTGGAGTTGTAGATAGGTGGCATGTGTATACAGAAAGGTTGTGGGGAGGGAATGTGTCTTGGCAGCCATGACTATCCTCATGTAAGAGCTAGTAAGGAGGGTTTGATCAAAAAACCTCGTAGGAAGTAGAAAGCAGTGACCCACAGCATCTTTTCCACTGACAGGAGCGGAGCAGCAGCGATCCTTCCCAGCCTCGGCCCAACCCACCCACTTTTGCCCATGGTGTGATCAGTGAGTATGGTGTGACCCGAAGGAGGTGGGGGGTGGGTGAAGGGACAGTGCAATGTCCCTTTGGGGCATGTGGCGTCCAGGCCCCTTGACTCCTCCTACTCTCCCTGCTGGCCCAGATGAAGCAGACCAGCGCCAGTATGAAGAATGGCTATTTCACACCCAGCAACTGCTACAGATGCAGCTCAAGGTGCTGGAGGAGCAGATCGGGGTGCACCGGAAGTCGCGAAAGGCTCTGTGTGCCAAGCAGCGCACTGCTAAAAAAGCTGGCCGAGAGTTCCCAGAGGCTGACGCGGAAAAGCTCAAGTTGGTCACAGAGCAGCAGAGCAAGATCCAGAAGCAGTTGGATCAGGTAGAGGCCCTTGGCAGAGAAAGGTTAAGAAGGTGGGGGTGTGGGCTGAGGTGAGGCCTCCGCCCATTCAGGACATCTTCCCTCCCTTCCTCCAACGACACCTAGGTTCGGAAGCAGCAGAAAGAGCACACAAATCTCATGGCAGAGTACCGGAACAAGCAGCAGCAGCAGCAGCAGCAGCAACAGCAGCAGCAGCACTCCGCTGTGCTGGCCTTGAGCCCCTCCCAGAGCCCCAGGCTGCTGGCCAAGCTCCCTGGACAGCTGCTCCCAGGCCATGGGCTGCAGCCTCCACAGGGACCTCCGGGTGGGCAGGCAGGCAGCCTGCGCCTGCCCCCTGGGGGGGTCGCACTGACTGGCCAGCCTGGTGGCCCCTTCCTCAACACAGCCCTGGGCCAGCAGCAGCAGCAGCAGCACCCAGCTGGGGCAGGGACCCTAGCAGGTCCCTCAGCGGGCTTCTTCCCTGGGAATCTTGCTCTCCGAGGCCTGGGTGCTGATGCACGGCTCTTACAGGAACGGCAACTCCAGCTGCAACAGCAGCGAATGCAGCTGACTCAGAAGCTGCAGCAGCAGCAGCAGCAGCAGCATCTGTTGGGACAGGTGGCTCTGCAGCAGCAACAGCAGCAGCAGCAGCAGCAGCAGCAGGGCCTGGGACCCAAGCCGCAGGGACTCCTGCCTCCGGGCAGCCATCAGGGCCTCTTGGTCCAGCAGCTGTCCCCCCAGCCACCCCCAGGGCCCCAGGGCATGCTGGGCCCCGCCCAGGTGGCAGTGCTGCAGCAGCAGCAGCAGCAAGTGCACGCTGGAGGTCTGGGGCCTCAAGGCCCTCACAGACAAGTGCTCCTTGCTCAGCCCCGAATGCTAGGGTCCCCTCAACTGGCCCAGCAAGCACAAGGCCTCATGGCCCACCGACTTGTCATGGCTCAGCAGCAGCAGCAGCAGCAGCAGCAGCAGCAGCAGCAGCAGACCCTGGCTGGTCTCTCCCATCTCCAACAGGGATTGATGCCTCCTAGTGGGCAACCGAAGCTGGGTACACAACCCATGGGCACGCAGCAGCAGCAGCAGCAGCAGCAGCTGGGGCTCCTAAACCAGGGTAGAACTTTATTGCCTCCCCAGCAGCCACAGCAGCAGCAGCAATTGTTGCCACCTCCAGCCAACTCTCTTCCCCAGCAGCAGCAGCAGCCGCAGCAGCCGCAGCCACAGCCGCAGCAGCAGCAGCAGCAGCAGGCCCTGGGTCCCAGCTTGCCTGCCAAACCCCTCCAGCACTTTCCCAGCCATGGAGCCTTGGGCCCAGCCCTCTTGCTGAACCAGGGTTTGCCCTCAGGCCTACCAGGCAAGGAGCAAGCTGGGGCAGAGACAGTGCTAGTACCTGAGGGCACTGAAACCTCCTCGGTGCACCTAGGAGGACAGTTGGCATTGGGTCCTCCAACAGAAAACCTGCCCCCAGAGCCAGTGGAAGTGAAGCCCCCCCTCCCTGGGGACTCTCACCTCCTCCTGTCCCAACCCCAACCTCATCCTCAGCTCCAGCTCCAGCCCCAGCCCCAGCCCCAGCCCCAGCCCCAGCCCCAGCCTCCTCAGATGAACTCCCTGCAGTTACAGGCACCTCTGAGACTCCCAGGGCAGCCACCGCCGCCACCACAGCAGCAGCAGCAGCAGCAAATCAGCTTACTCCATCCAGCAGGCAGTGCAAGTCATGGGCAAGTGGCTGGTGGGCAACCTCCTGAAGTTACTTCCATGTCCCACTTGCTGACCCAGCCCCTTAGTTCTGTAGGGGAGCGGGCCTCAGGGCTGGATCGATCCCTGAAAGGAAGTCCCAGGCAACAGCCTCCCAAGCCAGGCCCTCTCCCCCACCCTGGGCAGGGCATGCCAGGGCATGTGGGAATGCCAACAGTGGGGCAGCTGCGGGCCCAGCTTCAGGGGGTCCTGGCCAAGAACCCCCAGCTTCGTCACCTAAGCCCTCAGCAGCAACAGCAGCTGCAGGCCCTTCTCATGCAGAGGCAGCTGCAGCAAGGCCAGGTGCTGAGGCAAACAGTGCCCTATCTGGAGCCTGGGACTCAGCCTTCCTCCTTGCAGGGCCTCCTGGGTCGCCAGCCCCAATCTGGGGGCTTCCTGGGAGCTCCATCAGGGCCTCTACAGGAGCTAGGGGTGGTGCCCCGACCCCAGGGCCCTTCCCGGCTCTCTACCCCACAAGGAGCCATAGCATCAGGGCCAACCCTTGGCCTTGCACAGCCCCCTCCTCTGCCATCCAGCCCCCAAGAGCCAAAGAGACCTTCCCCACGACTGCTGCCCCCTAGTCCTCAGCTTCCTGCTGAAGCTCAGCTCACCCCTACCCAGACTGAGACCCCAAAGCCCCAAGAATCCTCCTTGGAGCTACCTTCAGGGGACATTCCACCCCCTTCACCGGCTGCCTCCCAGCTTCCAGATGCTTTCTTTGCCAAGGGGCAAGGACCTTGGGAAACCCCAGACAACCTGGCTGAGGCCCATAAGCCTGAGCAGAACAACATGAGGCCTGGTGAGGTGGAGCAGGTGAATGGACAGGAGATGCCTGAGCCACCCCGACTCATGATCAAGCAGGAACCTCGAGAGGAGCCTTGTGCCCTGGGTGCACAAGTGGTGAAACGAGAGGCTAATGGGGAGCCTGTGGGCACACCAGGCACCAGCAACCACCTCTTACTGGCAGGCAACCGCTCAGAGGCTGGGCACTTGCTCTTGCAGAAGCTGCTTCGGGCAAAGAATGTACAGCTTGGCACAGGGCATGGACCTGAGGGGCTCCGAGCAGAGATCAATGGGCACATTGACAGCAAGCTGGCTGGGCTGGAGCAGAAGCTGCAGGGTACTCCAGTCAGCAAGGAGGTAAGTACCCTGGCTATAGAGGTAGCCTCTGCTTAGTCTGGAGGCAACCATGTGTCTGCTGAGTGGCATGTCTAATCTCTGCTTACTCTGCCTCCATATATAGCTTTTGACCTTTTTTTGCTATATGCATGGCACTACCCAGAGGAAATGGGTTCTTTATGAAGCTGGGGATTGAATGTCCCAGAAGGTGGGAGGGGAAGTGGGTGGGCACCTCTTATAGTAGATGTGTCTGTCACAGGATGCTGCAGCCAAGAAACCACTGACCCCCAAGCCCAAGAGGGTACAGAAGGCAGGCGACAGGGTAGCAAGCTCCCGAAAGAAGCTCCGGAAGGAAGATGGGGTGAAAGCCAGTGAAGCCCTGCTGAAACAGCTGAAGCAGGTGACTCCCAGGAATCCCACTTGCATAGCCCCCAGGGCAGATGGGAGGAAGCTAGGGTTGGGGGGATGTCTCTTGGGAATTCCTTCTCTAGTTCTTTATCTGTGGGGGCTTAAATATTGTAGTGTTCTCAATGACTTTGATTCTCTGTCCCCTCCCAGGAGCTGTCCTTACTGCCACTTACAGAGCCCAGCATCACCAACAACTTCAGCCTTTTTGCCCCCTTCGGCAGTGGCTGTCTCATCAATGGGCGGAGCCAGCTGAGGGGAGCATTTGGGAGTGGGGCATTACCCACTGGCCCTGACTACTATTCCCAGCTTTTGACAAAGGTCTGGCACCATGTTGACATGGGAGGTTTCAAGGAAATTCTTAGCCTAACACAGGGTAGGGACATCAAGATGACTTGTTCACAGTTCCTTCTTGCCCCCCTAGAATAACTTGAGTAACCCACCAACGCCGCCTTCCTCGCTGCCGCCCACCCCACCCCCATCAGTACAGCAGAAACTGGTGAATGGGGTCACTCCTTCTGAGGACCTGGGGGAGCAACCTAAAGATGCGGCCCCTGCCCGAGAGCCTGATGGGGGACCAAGGGGTAAGCAGAGGATAGTGAAGTGAGGCAGAGAGAGAGGCCCCTATTGCTTTCTTCCTACTCCCTCCTGTGACTGCGGTCTTTAGTTTTGAAAAGGACCAGCTTGGTGGCCTGACTGCATAAAGGCCACCAGCACCCAAGACTATAGTAGATTTTTCCCTTAAAGAAAAAATAGATCTCTATATCTTCCCACTCCCTATACAGAGAGTCATTCCTTATCGTAAACATGTGATGAGTTTTTTTTTGTTCCCTTACCGCCTCTGGTTGGGGGGTTCTGAAAACCCAGACTTTGGAAGCATGTGGAGGTGGGGACAGGCTCCAGGCAGACCCTTTGGCATGAGGAAACTGTCAGAGCAAGAGAACTAGGATCCTAAGAAAGGAGGGGCCCCCCTACTCATGTCACTTCTCTCCTGCTCCCAGATGCCCCTGAAGTGAAGAGCTTGGACCTGCTGGCAGCACTTCCCACTCCTCCTCACAACCAGACTGAGGATGTCAGGTTGGAAATGAAATGAGGAGTGGGGTGGGGTGCTTGGCTGTCCTGCCATCGGGATTGCAGGTGGGGTTGTGATATCCCCAGGCTTCAAGAGGCTGGGGAGGGGTGACCTCAAAATGGTGCAAACATGCCTTGTGTCCCTGTTCTCTAGGATGGAGAGTGATGAGGAGAGCGATTCCCCTGACAGCATCGTCCCAGCTTCTTCACCTGAGAGTATTCTGGGGGAGGAGGCCCCTCGATTTCCCCAGCTGGTATCAGGCCAGCAGGAGCAGGAGGACAGGGCCCTCTCCCCAGTCATTCCTATCATCCCCCGGGCCAGCATCCCAGGTGTGTGTATGTACCTGTCTGTGGTGTGGGTTAGGAAAAGTAGACATTGTGGAAGAGCAGAAAAAGGGCTAGCTCAGTGTCAGGAAAGACCTAGGTTCAAATTTGATCTTCTCTACTTGACCTTCCTAAGCCTCAGTTTTTATCTGCAGAATTGGGATAAGTAGTATTGTGGGGATCAAATGAAAGAATGTTTTTTAAAGCACTAGGTAAAATTAGCTGCTGCTTTGTTTTTATTCTTGTTGAGGGTGGGGAGGGTTTGAGACCGGCTGGGTCTTCAGGGTCTTCCCTGTCCTATTTAGTCTTCCCAGATACCAAGCCCTTTGGGGCTCTGGAATTAGAACCAACAGGAAAGCTGTCTGCCAACACCTGGGAAAAGGGCAAGGGGAGTGAGGTGTCTGTCATGCTGACTGTCTCTGCGGCCGCTGCCAAGGTATACCAATGTGGTGGGGAGAGTGGGAGGCAGGGGGTAGAGGGAAGGAGCCTTGGCCTCTGCTGTAACGCAGTGCCACACTGAGGGCTCTCGGATGACACAGCTCTCCCGCTTCTCTCCATCTCCCTTCCCCCCATATGTCAGAATCTGAATGGTGTCATGGTGGCTGTGGCAGAGTTGTTGAGCATGAAGATCCCCAGCTCCTATGAAGTGCTATTTCCAGAGAGTCCTGCCCGCGCGGGGGGTGCCGAGCCCAAGAAGGGGGAAGCGGAGGGACCTGGTGAGTGTGGCACAGATCGGGTGGGAGGCCAGGGCAGAAGGCGTGCCATGCCACTCTAGATTCAAAGGGTAGTGGATTCTCCCTCACTTCTTCCTACAGGTGGTAAAGAGAAAAACCTAGGGGGAAAACCCGCTGAAGGTGGCAGTGACTGGCTGAAACAGTTTGATGCAGTGCTGCCAGGCTATACCCTCAAGAGCCAACTAGACATCCTGAGCCTCCTCAAGCAGGTGGGGCCGTGGGGTGGGAGGGGTCAGAGCTGGGGTCGGGGGTAAGGGCAGTGCTAACAGGGCAGAGGACCTCAGAGGGGAAAGTTCCGGGATTTGGGAAGGAACAGTGGTAGATACCAGTCTGGTGTTCTGGGCACAGTCAGGAGGCTTCCTTGTGCTGAATGGTATGGGATTGTCTCTGTAGGAAAGCCCCGTTCCAGAGCTGCCTGCCCAACACTGCTATATCCACAACGTCTCCAACCTGGATGTTCGTCAGCTCTCTGCCCCACCACCTGAGGAGCCTTCTCCTCCCCCTTCACCCTCAGCTCCTTCTCCTGCCAGCCCCGCAGCTGAACCCTCAGCCCCATCACCCCCACCACTAGTTCCCTCACCTCCACTGCCTGAAGCAGCTCGCCCCAAGCCCAGAGCCCGCCCTCCTGAAGAGGGTGAGGATTCCCGGCCACCCCGGCTTAAGAAGTGGAAAGGGCTTCGCTGGAAACGGTTACGGCTGCTGCTGACCATCCAGAAGGGTGGCGGACGACGAGAAGGGGAGCGGGAAGTGGCTGAGTTCATGGAGCAGCTGGGCACAGCCCTCCGGCCTGACAAGGTGCCCCGTGACCTTCGGCGCTGCTGCTTCTGCCATGAAGAAGGTGATGGAGCTACTGATGGGCCTGCCCGCCTCCTTAACCTGGATCTGGACCTATGGGTCCACCTTAACTGTGCCCTGTGGTCCACGGAGGTCTATGAAACTCAGGGTGGGGCATTGATGAATGTCGAGGGCGCCCTCCACCGAGGGCTGCTGACCAAGTGTTCGCTGTGCCAGCGTACCGGAGCCACTAACAGCTGTAACCGACTGCGATGTCCTAGTGTCTACCACTTTGCCTGTGCCATCCGGGCCAAGTGCATGTTCTTCAAGGATAAAACGATGCTATGCCCATTGCACAAGCTTAAGGGGCCCTGTGAGCAGGAGCTGAGCTCCTTTGCTGTCTTTCGCCGTGTCTACATTGAGCGGGATGAGGTGAAGCAGATTGCTAGTATCATCCAGCGTGGTGAGCGGCTACACATGTTCCGGGTGGGAGGGCTAGTGTTCCATGCCATTGGGCAGCTCCTGCCCCACCAGATGGCCGACTTCCACAGTGCCACAGCCCTCTACCCAGTTGGCTACGAGGCCACGCGCATCTATTGGAGCTTACGTACCAACAATCGGCGCTGCTGCTATCGCTGTTCCATCATCGAAAACAACGGGCGGCCTGAGTTTATTGTCAAAGTCATGGAACAGGGCTTGGAAGACCTGGTTTTCACTGATGCATCCCCCCAGGGTGAGGCTCTAGGGAGTTAGGGAACCATGTACTGTGTGGGTGGGTAGGACAAACTCCTTCCCAGCTGTAATTCACAGAGGTCTTTGGTGTTTAGTCTTTAACTTCTGTGGCCTAGCATCCATTAGACTGGGCAGAGTTTTTTGTTGTTCAACCTTAATCTTTTCTGCTGTTCTTTTTTTTTTTCTTTTCTCATTTGAGGTGAAAAGAGTTACTTCCATGTCCCCACAGATTAGGTCCAAGCTTCCCTTAATCTGATCCTAACTCATCGTTATTTTCTCTTACTTAGGGTATTAAATGAAGCTCTGACTAGTATTGACTATATTTAGGGGTGGAGGGAGCGGGGTAAGAGATAATTTTTTTGATATTCCTACTTTATATTCCTCACTGTCTTTAGAGCAGAGGGTCTGACCCACAGGGGTGCCATTCCTGTTTTAGAGGGAAGGAGTCAAGGCATAGGTCAGGAGTGGAGAACCTGCAGCCTTGGGGTTACATGTGGCCTTGAGGCCAAAGGTTTCCCACCCCTGGCATAGGTCATGGGAGCCACAGATAAAAAATAACTCTTGTATCTGGGTAAAGCCCAGATATGGGGGGAAATAAGTCTTTTGATGGTCATTTGATTTCCCCTCAGCTGTGTGGAACCGTATCATTGAACCAGTGGCTGCCATGCGCAAGGAAGCCGACATGCTTCGGTTATTCCCGGAGTATCTTAAGGGCGAGGAGCTCTTTGGGTTGACAGTACATGCTGTCCTACGAATTGCAGAGTCGGTAAGGTGGGAGGAGGGCAGGGTGGGCTGCAGGGGATTCTGGGGTAGGCTAATTGGGGTACCCCTGCTCCCAGGGGCCTGGGCTGTGGTAGATTGCTCACTGTGTCCACAGCTGCCTGGAGTGGAAAGCTGTCACAACTATTTGTTTCGATATGGACGGCACCCACTGATGGAACTACCACTTATGATCAACCCTACTGGCTGTGCCCGCTCTGAGCCCAAAATCCTTACTCACTACAAACGGTGAGCCTACTTGTTGAGGGAGTCTGTGGTCGAGCTGGGTTTGGGAGGGATCTGAAGTGAAGGGAATGGGCAGAAAACAGGGTGGAGGATTGGAGACCTTGGGATAATTGGGGGCAGGGGGGCGGAACACAACACAGATGGGGTGAAAATGGAGACATCTTTTCCTTTGGAAACGTTGAGGAATCACTCAGACATATTGAATAGAGGAGGCTGGAGCCAGGGCCCCCTCTAAAGCTTGTCTTTCCTGCCTAACTAATGGGGGTGGAGGGTGGAAATGTGTTAACTGGGGAGGTATGCAGTAGGCAGGTATTTATTGATGTGATGGATGAGGGAGCTAATAGTTTTTTCCCTTTCCCCTCTCTAAAGGGCTCTGACTCCCTCCACCTTGAGCCTAAAAGGGAGCCTTTAGATGTACCCTGGAGTGCTAATGTCCACCTGAGGTGGCCCCAGGAATAATAATTGAAAGAACATTAAAACCTCACATTTGTATAGCATTTTATACTTTTTTTTCCAAAGCGCTTTCACATCCATTATCTCATTTGATCCTCACAACATCCTTATGAGGTAGGTAGGGCAGGTGGTATTACCCCCCTTTTTTTCAGATGAGAAAACTGAGGCCCAAGGAAGTTAATTGACATGCCCAAGGTCACACAGCAAGTCAAAGATGGAGCCAGAGCTAGAGCCCTGGTTTCTTGACTTGTTCAGTGCTTTTCCCACTATGCCATTAGTGGACCCTAGCTCACCAGCTGGGGTACAGGAAGACAGAAACGATTTTAAAGGAGTTCTGTCACTGTATGTGACCAAGCCCCAAGCAAAGAGTCCTGGACTTGATCTCTGGTGTGCAGAGATGAAGGGCAGGAATACAGCCTAGGTAGTTGTGGAGGGAGAAGGTGGAGTGGGGAGTAGGGACGAAGGGTAGGGGGCAGTGGGGGAGGGAAATGGAGTCAAACAGGTTTACTGAATTATTTTCCTGAATTGAATAGTTGGTGCAGAGGCAAGGGAAGAGAGATATCATCCCTGTTTGGGAAAAGTTTGTAGTTTTTGTTTCAAGGGGGAAAAGTGTAAACAACTTTAGTTCTCAAGAATTGTTCTAATGTGGTAAAGGAACAGAATTCTGAATATGCCCTCGGAGTAGAGCTCCAAGGGATAGTCCAGTGACTGGAATGACAAGACATAGACTGTTCCCTGTCCTTGGGGTGGTCGAGGGAAGAGCATCTGTGTTAGGCTAGTCATGAGAGGGTGAATGTATCCACACATCAGGGAATGGGAGAAGTTTCGCTTATTTGATTCCTAGACCTATCTCAGGTTTTCTGAACAGAGGGCCATATGGATTTTAACTGCTGCCCCACCAAGATGGAGACCCTTATAGTAAATTCAGGTTCTGCCTCTATTTGCCCAGGCTATATTTCCCATATGCCCGTAGCACATGTCCTGAGGCCTGGCTGACATTTGCCACATCCCAGAGTTGGGGGTTGGGTACACATCATTGTGTGTCTACTAGATCTGACTTGCCATTTTTCCTGCTGTCCCCAGGCCTCACACCCTCAACAGCACCAGCATGTCCAAGGCATACCAGAGCACCTTCACGGGCGAGACCAACACGCCGTACAGCAAACAGTTTGTGCACTCCAAATCATCACAGTACCGCCGGCTCCGCACCGAGTGGAAGAACAACGTGTACCTGGCTCGATCCCGTATTCAGGGCCTGGGGCTGTATGCTGCCAAGGACTTGGAGAAGCACACAATGGTCATTGAGTACATTGGCACCATCATTCGAAATGAGGTGGCCAACCGTCGTGAGAAGATCTATGAGGAGCAGGTTAGGGCCAAGGAGAGGAGCTGTGTGTAGAATGTTCCGGGGATTCAGGACGATGGGGCTATGGCGGGCAAACTTGAGTCTTCAAGGGAAAACGAGAGATATTTGTGGAAAGCTGGAAAGCCTGAATCTGTTTGAATCTGTTTCTCCTGTTCCCTTCCTCTTTACAGAATCGAGGTATCTATATGTTTCGTATCAACAATGAGCATGTGATTGATGCCACACTTACTGGAGGGCCAGCCAGGTAAGATGGAGAGGGAGGGAGGGGCATGTCAGGGTAGAACTGGCCCTAACCTGAATTGTTCCCCTGACACTGACCACTCCCTGGTCTTTTCCGGTTCAGGTACATTAACCATTCATGTGCCCCTAATTGTGTAGCAGAGGTTGTGACCTTTGATAAGGAGGATAAGATCATTATCATCTCCAGCCGGCGCATCCCCAAAGGAGAAGAGGTGAGAGGAAGTCTTAGGAATGATGTGATTGGCAGTGATTTCCTTTGTATGTTTTTTTTTTCCCTAAGCCTGACTGGACTTGATCCTTTCTCCCTTCCCTCCCCAGCTGACCTATGACTATCAGTTTGACTTTGAGGATGACCAGCACAAAATCCCCTGCCACTGTGGAGCCTGGAACTGCCGAAAGTGGATGAACTAAGCTCAGAGGCAGCTGGGCAGGGGAGACCCTCCAGAGCCCTTCCCAGAAGGGTTGAAGGGGAAGAGAGCCAGGACCCAGAGCTGGGGCTGCTGGCTGACCAGAGCCCTAGGAGCAGGACGGGGCTCAGGGCCCTTTCTGGGCACCAGGGATGACTTCCCTCCCCCACCACAGGCCCCAGGCTGGCACATCTGCCCCCAGCTCCAGGAGCCGACAGACAGAAACAGCCATTGGGCATCTCAGGTTCGGGGGGTGGGGGGGTTGGGTAGATATGGGCTGGGAACTACCCAGCACCGTCTAGGAGGCAGCAGAGACGGTGAGGAGGGTGGCAGCTTGGGTCTCCCAGCCCCAGTGCTCCCACTGACGTCCCCAGCCCAACTCAAGGCTGCAAAGAGACTTGATTAAGCTTGACAATCCCAAAGGCTGGGTCCCCACACCTGGCCCTGCCCGCTGGGTCCTGTCCCTACTTCCCAACCCCCATCTTCCCTTTCTCTCTGTCTCCCTCTTCTCCTCTATGTCTCTCTCTGTCCCTCTTTCCATCTCTCTCTTTCTGGGTTGTGTTTCCTTGTTTTCTCTCTGACAAATGCAACACGAACGGGAAAGAGGCACCCAGCTGCCCGGGTGGGGCGGGCAAGGCAGGCAAGCCGGGCAAGGAGATCCTGCACCCACACCTACCTCATTTAAGTGTTGGATTTTTTGCTGTTTTGAAATGTGAGACCCTCTCCCCAGCCCTCTGATCCCTCAACCCCTTGTCTGAACTGGGGGTAGCAGGGAGGGGGGGGTAAAAAGGAAAACCTTTAGAAAAAAAATCTGTTTTTAACTGTGGGCATGGGGTAGTGACTAGGGCTGATGGGAAGCGATTGAGAGAGGGTGACCCCTCGATCCCCTCAGAGGCTGGGCATCTCTCCCCCTCTGAACAGGTTGGAAGGGAGAGGTATTGGGGTTGTGTTTCAGAACCAGGGTGTCCTCCTCTTGTACTCCCAACCCCATCATGAGCCCAGTGCCTCCCTCAGCCTCTCCCTGGATTTGGAGGGGAAAGAGATTCTCTTGAGTTGTGTACCCATTCCCCGTGGGGCAGGTTGGGGCCCAGAGCTCCCTACTTCCCCAGCCACCAAACTGCTGCTGGTCTGGTGGGAAAGGGAGGTGTTGGGGGTAGGGGAGCTTAGTGTCATCGTGGGGAGGGTGGGGGGGTATTTATCTATTTATAAGCCGGATTGTATATAGTCATGTGGGGCATGGGGGGGCCAGCAGGAGGTGAGAACCCTCCCCTCTCCCCCCCACCCCCTGGGGAGAGCAAATGTAAAACTACTAATTTTTGTGCTTTATATATTCTATATAAATATATCTATTTTCTTTTTACAAAACCAGTTTATAAATGGTAGGGGGCGAGGGGAGGGACACCTGGAGCTCCCCTTGTGGGGGAGCTGCCCTCCATTATCCCAGACCTGCTGCCCTGCTTCTCACCCCCCCCCATCCCCTGGCTGTGACTGCTGTAAAGGTGAGGGGAGGGGACAGGGGCTGGGCTCAGTTTCCCCACTCCCAGATGTACAGTTGGACTTTTATAACGCACAAAAGTGATCTGGCCCCTAAGGGAGCCAGAGGGTGACGGGTCCCCTCCCTCCTTTTTCTCCTATCTCCCTCCCTAACTTGTGCTGCAGGTGATTGAACCTCTTCCTGGAGTGGGGGGGGTGTTGAAGTAACCCCTAGGCCCCTCTCTGGTAGGGAGCCGTAGATTTGCAGATGAAGTTTTTATTCAGTTCTCTCTTCTAGGGGCTGTGGGCAAAGGGCGTTTTGTAATTATTTTAAAGCATCAGAAATCTGGAGCATGAGGATGAAGGTGATGCCAGTGGAGAGGGCTGGAGCAGGGAGCCTAGTCGCTGTTGTGTTTTTAGTTGTTTTTTTTCTTTTGAAGTTTTTGTTTTGTGTTTTAATTTGAGACAGAATGGGGTGGCAGGGGTGGGGAGGAGGCTGAAGATTTTTTTGTTTTTAGGGAAAAAGACAAAGCTGCTTCCGCAACTTGTTTAAAGATGCAAAGGTTTAAAAGAACTCCTAACCCCCCCCACCCCCCCCACCCCCGCCCCCAGCTCCACAGGGAGCAAAGAGAAGCTGCTGTAAGTAAACCAGGAGCAAGACTGGGCTTCTCTAGCGCCCTCCCCCCACCCCACCCCGCCCGCACGACCCCAGCCGCCGGACCTCTTCCTCTCCGAGAGCAGAAGGCCCTCGGGCCGGAGCGGAGCCCAGCGCAGGGTCTGGGCTGGGGGCAGACTTTGTAAGGTATGCTAGGTATCTGGTAGTCCTGTAGATCTTAGTGAAGAACCTTATACAGTTTTTAATTTTGATACAAACTATCACGCAGACCCAGGCTGCAAGGTTGGAACTTTGGTTTTCTGTTGTTCTTAGTTCCCCGCTTGTACAACGCATCGGAAGCGCCCCGCCCCCACCCCGCGTTCGTGTTTTGGGTTGGTTTACACGCACACCCTCCATTTTCAGTTTCCCCTTCATCTCCAGGACTCTCCTCCCCCTCCCTCCCTCGGCCTCCCTTGGATAAAAACCGCTGACCAGTGTGAATCCCGTGGAGACTTGACTTTGTGTTGTGTATGCTGTACAGCCAGGTTTGTCCTTCGTAACAACGGATGAAATGACCCCTTCTAGGCCGCGCCCTCCCGCCCCGAGCCCCCGTCCGTGGCATGTTTTGTATCGGCGATCATTATGAACTGTACATAATTTATGTTGTGAGAGGCAAAGGGCAAGTTTGGGATTTTGCTTCTTCCAAGTTTGTTTTTAAAGGACAAATAAAAAAAGCATTTTAAATACAAGTCGCCTGGAGTCGCTCGGTAGCGCCGCCGCCAGCGGCCCGGGGCCGGCCAAGGCCGGGAAGGGAGGGGGAAAGGCAACGCCCCTTCGGCCGCTCGCAGGCGACTGGTCGCTACCGGAAGGGCGGAGGCCGCGCGTCTTTAGGTCACGCGGGAGGAAGTAGGGTGGCGGTGCCGGAAGTGACGAAAGGGGCGGATCCGGAAAGAAGCGGCCCGGAGGGCACGAAAGCCGCTGGCGCGGAGCGGGATGGAGACGGTGAGAGGGAGAGGGCTGCCAGCCGGAGGGCCTGGCGGCGGGCGCCTCCCGGCCGGGGCCAGCCGGCTCCCCGCTGCCGGGCTGAGGAAGGGAGGGAGGGGGCGGGGACCCCGGACCTCCTGTCTGGGCTGTCCGTCCCGGAGCCCGGGGCTGCCCTGACGCCGAGGTCTCGCCTTAGGAAGCTGCTCGGCGGAGGGCGGGCGTCCCTCCGGTGCCTGGGCCCCGGGCCCTTCCGGGCGCTAGGGAGCCTGGGGCGCGGGCCGCTTGTGCCAGCCCGTCCCTGCGGAGCGTTCCCATGGCCGTAGTCCTCCTTCCAGGGGTCGCCCCACCCATTTCACGTTAGCTGTTACCCCTCTCTTTAAAACAACAACAACAAAAAACGGGTTTTCTTCCTTTGCAAAGGGTAAAAGTGGGACCTCCAAAAAATGACATAGGGACGACGTCAACCTTGTAAATTTGGGAAAGTGCTCTTGACTGGACTGGGAGGCAGGAGGGCTGGGTTCAAATAACAGCTCTGCCGTCGATGAACTGATCTCGGGCGAGGTACTTCATCTCTCTAGGCGCATTTGGACCCAACGGTCTACAAAACCTCTTCCAGTTTTAAGAGTCTGAGATTCAGTGACATGGGGCATGCAAACTAAGGACTGTGATGAAAACAGCAAAGAGCTGGAATACTAAGAGCTAAATTGTCCTCATTCTGATCACTGAGTAAAACTCAGGATAAGTTATGTACGGCCTGAAAGAGTCCAACCCTGCAGTTTAAGGAAGTAGCTAAGAAGGATCCGACCAGCATGGGAAAAATGTCCTTAGAAAACATCCTGGGAAGAACCGTGGCTATTGAATAACCGTCCACTGGCCTCTTCCCCCACCCTGGGAACTTCTTTTAAGTTAGTTACAGGGCTTTGCACATTGTAGGTACTTAAGAGCTATTTAATGTTTCTAATTATGTTCTTTTAAGTGACTCTTTGTATCCTATTAGTGACTTTTTGTATCAAATAATATGTAAAGCTCTTTGCAAACTTTCAAGTGCTACACAAACTTAGCTGTAATTATCTTTCTAAGTGTCTGTCTAGGTATGTCTCTGAATATACATGTGACCAGGTCTATACATTTGTATAGATTGTGTACATTTGTGTTTCTACAAATCCAGTTTTCCAGTCCAAATGTCTTATTTGTGTCAAATCATCTGTGCCCCTCTATTGCTCCCTTATGGTTTACATAGCAACTTTGTTTCCAGGCACATTCATAAATAACCTACTATCTCAGTTCATTCTATAACCATCTCTGGGAGGTAGGTGGGAGCAGAAATTTTTGAGGAGCAGATAATACAAGTGGATTCATAAAGATAAGGTTACTTAGCCATATGTATGTTTGTATCTATTCTGTGCTTGTCTATCTTTCTGTCTTAGTGCAGCACTCTGACCATCTACGTCTTCCAGTACATCACCATCATAATGTTTTGCAGTAATTCAAATAATCTGTGATTCCATCCATATAAATATTCTTTCCACCAATAAAGAAATGAAGCTTTTCTACAGCTTGGATAGATATATAAGTTTCTGTGTCAAAAAAAATCATCACTTGGTAACCATCCTTTTGGTGATGAGTCTCTCTGAATTTAGGTAGGCTAATCACTGAGCCTGAAGTCTGAACCATTCTGGCTTGGTATAGGACTTGTCATTGTAATATAGTATCTAATACAAAACTGCAGGTTACCTCCATAATATATAATGAGGCATCATAATGGGAAGTTTAGTGGAAGTTCAACAACAAATATTTATTGAGTACCAGCTGTGTGCCTAGGGTACTGAGATTACTGCTTTCCTGGAGGTTACATTCTGGTTTGGGAGACAAGATATTTGTATATGAAAAAATTATCACAATACAAGGTAGTATATAAATGCCAAAGTGGACAACTGCTCCATTTCTTGGTCTCTCTTTATGTTATCCAGTCTTTGGTTTTTGTATGTTGTGTGATCTTGTCTGTGTCTCCTGTATACATGTATGTATCTGCATTGCTCAGTAACCTTCACATGCAGGTGACTAGATTTGTTCCAGTGGCATTGCCAAAATGTCACACGCAGCAGACAGCAGCAATGGAATTCGGTTCTTGCTTCCTTTGGGGGTGGGAAGCTGTCCTTTCAGCTTGCCTTTGACCTTTGTTCACTAGCCAGCAGAAAGACTCCAGATCTTTTAGCCTTACATTTTTGCAAAAACTTGTGGGGCAAAAATGCAGTTTTTGGAACCATTTTCTGAATATGTTGAATTGCAGCTACTAGTACAGATAGAAATCAGCATAACTCCTTTTGGGTAACATTGACATTTCCAGGAAGTATACAGATTTACCCAAGTTTTGGTTACTCTGAGCTAGGGAAGGAGGCAGGAACTGCCCCTTTACCCTCTCTATGTCCCTAGGACCAGGAAGTAGAGGCAGTTAGTGTTTCTCTTGGCTTTGGAAGGCTCTGGCTCATCAAGTGATGCTAAAGTGCAGGTCTGACCATATCATTCTTCCCATTGTAAACTCCTTTAGCTCCATATTTTCTCCCAGATCAGATATAAAATTTTCTCTTTGGCTTTTGAAGCCCTTCATAACCTGGCCCATTCCTGCCTTCAAAGTTTTCTTACTATCCTCCACATGCTGAGATCTCAAATAAGACACTCCATCTAACGACTCTGAGCATTTTCACCAGCTGTCTTCCATGCCTGGCACAGTCTCCTTCCTTATGTTTACCTCCTGGCTTCTCTGGCTTTCTTCAGATCTCAAAGGCCCACCTTCTGCAAGAAGTCCTCCGTAATCTTAGTGCCTTCCCTCTGAGACTATCCCCTGTTTGTCTTGTATATATCTTATTTGTACATAAGTTTTTGCATGTTGTGAAGCTTAAATAAGATAATATTTGTAAAGTGCTTTAACTCAGGGCCTGGCACATAGAAAAAGGTGTTTAATAAATGTTTATTCTCTTCCCTTGTTTCTCCATTAGACTAAACTCCTGGGGACCAGGAACTGTTTATTTTTTACCTTTCTTTTTGTCTCCAGTACTTAGAGAAGTGCCTGGCATGTAGTCAGAGCTTAATAAATACTTGTTGACTGATCCACTGAATTGACAAAAGGTATTGGGTTGGAATTTCGAAAAAACTTCTTAGCTACAGAACATGTTTCATGTTTATCCTTCAGACATTCAAGTGGTGATGACTGACTGGCTGCCAGTTTCTCCCTGTCTTTGTGATTAGGGACCAAGTGGCATGGTCCTTATGCTCAAGATAGTACTTGGGGAAGGCATTGATATCCCACTATCCTGTTTTTGACCCCCATAGCAGATTCTTTGGGAGTCAGGTGTGGGCCCACATTTTGGGCTACGTTTTCAAAAGCTTTTGTAGCTTAGCCTAGGCCAGGAATCACTGGTGTCAGTTTTAAAGCATTGTTTCTTTTATGCTGCCTTCCTTATTGTTGGGGGAGGGGTAGATTCAAGAGCCATGAGAAACATAATGAGGTTAGTAGATCCTAAGTTAGGCTTAGTTCCTTTGTTTGTCCTTCCAGGTCACTATTCCAGAGAGTGGTATGGAAAAATGCACCCCAGCTCTGGAAGGTAATATATTTCATCATGATATACTCCAAGAAGGATGGGTACTTCTGTGAAAACCAGTGACCAGTCTATAATTGGTCTTCAGTTTCAGCAGGTTTTGTTTCTCTCCCATTGTACATGCTGGGGATATCAGGGCTGAGCCAAAAACCAGAGATATTAGGCCGCTTTATAAGAATTAGAATCAAGAGCTTATATAGGGAACAACAGGAATAAGTTTGGTGTTATAGGGGTGCTTATTAAGATTGTCATAAGTGATTTAGATAATTAGAGTAGGATTTTTTTTCAGTGGGAGATTCTGAACTGTTGTCAGTGGGAGAGCTATAGGCTAGAAGACCACATTATAGAAGTCCCTGTTACTTATTAAAGACCCCAGAGCCAGGAACCACCAGTCTTTTGTCACCCAGCATCTGAGTGTGTACCCTCACATCTGGGATGGCTTTGAAGACTTCTACATTTTCCCAGCATTTCAAGTCAGGAATAGAATGGATTAGGGATATAGTAATAAAATCCAAGACACAGGGTTTAGCAGTCCTACAGTGTTCCCAAACTCCTGTCAGTTTTGAGCCATTATGAAAGAACCCTGAATTGCCTTTACAGTTGCTTCTCTATACTGTGTGACAGGCTTTCGAACCTCACCCCAAAATAATGAAATAATCTTCCATTTATTTTAAAAAAAGATTTCTATTGCCGTAGGACATTAAGATTCCAAAGAGATGACGTAGACCTTCCCTGATGGATAGAGAGAGGAATCAGGACTTGACCTGTGATTTCATTGGTATAGGGAATCTCCTTCAGCTGAAGAAGCTTCATTTACCAATCCAATCAGTACCTTCTCTGAAACTTCTAGTCTTAAAAAATTGCCTAGAGTACTGACGGATTAAGGGATTTGCTTGGGGTCACATAGCCGGTATGCAATAGAGGTAGATTTGATCCCAGGGCTTCCTAGCTTCCAGGACAATCTTATATCCACTATGCCACACAACCTCTATAAAACGTATAATTTAAGGGGGTAGAAGGAAACACATGTACACAAATAACTATGATAACGAAGGAGTGATCCAGGAAAAGTAGCATGTGAAATTTTAGGGAAGATCATTTTGATTTGGTTGGGAAAAGGGAATAATTCCTGAAGGAACTGGTATCTAAGTTGAGTTTTAAGGGAAGGAGGAGACTTTCAGCATTAGGAGGTAGAGTGGAAAATTAACTAAACAGGAGAACAGTACAAGTTTGGAGAGGAGTGAGGGAAGGATGAGAAGTGGGGATAAAAGCTACCCTTGTCTGTTCTGAAAGTAGGGTATAAGAAAATGAATAGTATGAAGTAGGACTAGAAAGGTAGGTTGGAAGTTGGAAGGTTATGGAGACTCTTGGGTGCCAGGGTAAGGAGCTTTTAATTCATTAAGTAGTGGGCAGCCATTGAAAGCTATTGAAAAGATTATTGACATTAGGAAGATTATTGGGGCAGCAGTGCGAAGAGTGGAAAGCAAGGAAGCCAGTTAGGAGGACCTAAATATGCCCCCCTTCACCATTTCTGGAACTCCTTGAAGCTGCTGTGGACTTCCCAGACAGACTTTTATACTAGCCTCAGAGACTCTAGAGGCTCTATGGGATTTGGAATAATGGCTGAGGATAAAGGATAGAGATAGCTCTCTTCTTTATATTAAAAAAAAAAATCCATGTTGGGCACAGGATGAGGTAGGACAGTGCAGGCTATGGATATTTCCCTAGTTTGACAAAGGATATGGAGATAGTCTCAGTTTTCACTGGATTCTGAACTTGCCCTCTCTCTCAAGGCCTTATTAGTGGTACAGACTATTTGTGGATTTTTCTTACCCATCAATAAGACTTTCAGGATCCTACACCCAGCCTGACCTCACCCTAGACCCATCCTCAGAACCTTAGACTGCTGGAGGGAAATACAGGAAGCAGGAAGTCCCATCCAACATGGTGTTTTACTAACACACACCAACATGGTATTGAATTGGAATGGCTTGGATAAGGCAACCATTCATTCCTATCAAAAGCTCTCTGAAGCATCACAAGACTCTTATTCTATTCCAGGAGAAGAGCAAGAGAGAATGAACAGAAGTTATGGTGAAAAAACTTAGCTCAGAGAAGAACCTTCCAGACAAGAATAGACTTCTAAGAGATTATCCTTTGGAGAACTCTGAGTAGAACATTCTCTACCTGACAGGAATTGACATAGCCCTGCTGAAAGATGAAATGGTCTCTAGCCTTGGGAAACTGAGAATTAGATGGATTCAAAAAATCCTTGTCTAGGTTTGGTGGGAGGAAGAAGAATGAGGCAGGATGGAATGGGAGGGTGTCGTGGAGAGCGACCTCTCCATTTGGGAAGCTATAGCCCTCTGACAGAGAGGTGGGGGAAGGGGGAGCAGGGCTCACACAGCAGAATGGAGAACACTAATCCCCTCATGCTATGCAGAGACCCCAGAGTCCAACAGCGCTGTCTATACCTGCTTCATGAAATCCCATCGATGCTATGATCTGATCCCCACAAGTTCCAAACTGGTTGTGTTTGATACCTCCCTGCAGGTGAGTGAAGCTTTTATCCTCTACCCTTTCCCTGAGGCCTCTGCTTTATATATCCCATCCAAAGCCATTTGTAGGGCTACTCTTACCCTTCTTTCCCCTTATGCTTCTTATCCTCCTCCTCCCTCAATTTCTCTCCTAGTGACCCTTCCTTCTCTATTACTCATCCCCTCCTTGCAGGTAAAGAAAGCTTTCTTTGCCCTTGTCACAAATGGAGTTCGGGCAGCCCCATTATGGGACAGCAAGAAACAGAGCTTTGTGGGTAAGTAGGGGTCCGGAGGATGGATGATATCATCATGGTAGGCATGATGGGAAGTTGAGGGTGGCATTTGGGATTCCCTCATCTGAGGGTGTTCTAAGGGGAAGACAGTACGATTCCTAAGTATTCATTTGGCTTCCAGGCATGCTGACCATCACTGACTTCATCAATATTTTACACCGTTACTACAAGTCAGCCTTGGTGAGAAACCCATAACCCGTTGATTCTGATGCCATAGTCAGGAACCATTGATTTCCTCTTTGGGTCCCACCTCCAAGCCCTGCCACTGATTTCTGACAGTGTCTTCTTTGCATCCTCGGGTCTGCTTTCCTCCATAGTGCGCACAGTTCTTGCCCCCTGCTCCACTTCCCAGGGAACAGTCTGTTGGGGGTCTATTGGAATAGAGTGATAAAAGCCCGAACCCTGTTACCTCTATTCCAGGTACAGATTTATGAGCTGGAAGAACATAAGATAGAAACCTGGAGAGGTTCGTAGTAGGGAGTCACAGGGAGACAAAGGGTTGGAACATTTTCTTGGGAAGCTGTTTTCTTTGGTGGCATTTTGTGTGTAAATCATCTCTTCTCCTCTCAGAGGTGTACCTTCAGGACTCCTTTAAACCTCTTGTCTGCATCTCTCCTAATGCCAGGTGAGCTGCCATCTGCTTTTTCAGAATGGAAAAGTCATCATCAAAAGGAACCTGGGAAGGGTGGTGGGAGTGATGACCCCATACATACATGCCTTGGGATAGTCTGACTTTGCTCACTGTCCCCAAATCCTCTATAACCTACAACTGGAGCTAATCATTACCCCGTCATTCCACAGCCTTTTTGATGCTGTTTCCTCACTGATCCGAAATAAGATCCATAGACTGCCAGTCATTGATCCTGATTCTGGCAACACTCTGTATATCCTCACCCACAAACGCATCCTCAAGTTCCTCAAGCTTTTTGTAAGTGCTATTTCTCTTCCTCTCTGACTTCCCATCATCACATATACTGCCCTCAAGCCTCCCTGGGCTGGGTTAGGGAGTTGGTGGCTGAGGGCTGTTTGGAGGACCTGGTAGTCTAGTTAATTGATCTGTCTACCAGATTGCAGAGTTTCCCAAACCGGACTTCATGTCTAAGTCTCTGGAGGAGCTCCAGATAGGCACTTATGCCAACATTGCTCTGGTTCGTACCACCACACCTGTCTATGTTGCATTGGGCATCTTTGTTCAGCACCGGGTCTCTGCCTTGCCAGTGGTAGATGAGAAAGGTAAGGAATTGAGGAGGGAGAGAAGAAGGGGAGGGGAAATCTGTGTCCCCAGAGGTGTTCTGTGGGCAGTGATGGGGGTTCCATTGCTGAATTCCAAGCCCTTCCGGTTAAGATGCCCCTATTTTCACAGGGCGTGTGGTGGACATCTATTCCAAGTTTGATGTCATTGTGAGTGACTTCAGAAGGACCACTTCAGGTGGTAGGGAAAAGGAAGGAGGGATTGGGAAATGTGGGAAGGAAAAGGAGGGAATTCTTTGTGGGTTCAAGGGCTTCCGTGACACTGGTCTCCATATCTGATGGGAGAAAAGAACTGACTCCCTTACTGGCTAAGTGTGGACTGAGAGATGACCAGTTCACCTGAGTTCTGCATTTCTTGGGGGATGGAGTGGGATGGAATTGGGTTTTGGGAATTAGAAACCATGCTTTTGGGGCTCTTTGTCCTCATTTTCCCAGAACTTGGCAGCAGAAAAGACCTATAACAACTTGGACATATCTGTGACAAAAGCACTGCAGCATCGATCCCACTATTTTGAGGGTGTACTCAAGTGCTACCAGCATGAAACTCTGGAGACCATCATTAACAGACTGGTGGAAGCTGAGGTGGGGAAAGAGAAGCGAAAGACTTGGGAGTGTGGGAAAGCTGTGATTGTTGGATTGAAGAGAGAGGCTTGTAAATAGTGAAGGGAACAATGAAAACTACTTGATTGAGTTTGGCCTAAAAGCTCCCTTCCTTTCTCTCTTGCCATCCTATGCCAGGTTCATCGGCTGGTGGTTGTTGAAGAGAACAATGTGGTAAAAGGCATCGTGTCACTCTCTGATATACTACAGGCCTTGGTGCTCAGAGGTGGAGAGAAGCCCTGAGCTGAGCTGGAAAGAGTACAGAAAACACACCATACCTCTGATCAGCCGGATGGGATGCTAGAGGCTCTGATCCCTTTTGTGACACTCACCCACTCACCCAACCTTACTGAGAGGGTATAAAGGGGTAGGAAAACATAGAAACCCCCACACTTCGAAGGAGTAACCTCTAGCCCAGGCACCAACCATCTGCACTGGTTCCCTGCTTGAACTAAGGGCTGTGTGCCCCTCATCCTAGGTAATTCTGATCTCTAAGAGATCCCCAGTCCCCTCAGCAAATACCCTGCCCCTATCTCGTGAGATAATGTACCATGAAACTCTGTAAAGATGTTTTTATTCTTCCTGATACAAAAGGAGTTAGGGGGTGGGGGGAGACAGTGCCATTTCCTCCTATAATGATGTTGGTGGGGGAATACACCCTTTGGATTCTTGCTCTCTTTTCCCTTGCTGTGCTTCCCATGTCTTGGGGAGTTGGAAAGGAAAGTTCAGAATGGCTAGTCAGATTTATTTTTCATAGTGATTCTAATTAAAATGACAAAGATGCCCATTTCCTACAGTATTGTGTTTTCTTTGGGGCTATGAGCACCACTGATCTTGACCTCTGCATCTGTGGCTCCACATACCTCCCTCTTCTAAAACAGACTTGTTACACTTCACATCTCTCCTTTACCCAAACCATGCCCTTCCATGTTCCCAGCCTCCTCTCCCTCTACTGTGCTGGGACCTGAAGTTAATCCCTTTCGTACAGTATCTCCAGGGAGGAGGGAGGGCCCTTTCCCCATACAGACAGAAGTTAGTGCCCAGCCCCTCCCAACACCACTACCCTATACACCTCCCTGCCATGAATGTTCCAGGGACTCCCTCCCCCCCAGTGGTGCTGGGAAGGCAGGACTAGGCTTAGATTCTGCTGAACTGGCACAGTGTGTGAGCTTGCAAATCCCTTTTATTGCCTCTTCTGCCTTTCCTAAAAGCTGGGAATGGTTTGGGTAGCAGCAACAGTCCCAGAGGTAACAGATTTAATCCTCACTTGCCTGAGTACTGACATGCAGTCAGAAGCCATCAAATGGCACCTTCAACAGTGAGTTAGGGAGGTCTGGGGTGGGGGCTCTGGAGGGGAGGTGGGAGGACAGGAGGGTTAAATGCTAGCCTACCTCTCAATCTGGCCTTTCTTGCATTTTTGCATTCTTCACTTATTCTTCCCTATGCTACTTTTCCCAAAGTTCAGGTTTCTTAAAGTTAGGGAGGCTGTTGGAGAAAAGTCATGGGCTTCTGGGCATGCCTTTGTGGGGAAGGGGTACAAGTCCTAGGATACTCCCTAGGTAAAGAGGTCCTGCTGCGATGGGCCACCACCACACAGCACATTCCTGATCTTGAGGGAGGTTTCTGAGTGATTAGATGAGTTAGGGAGTATGCACATTCCATGGGGACAGGGTAGTGGGGGAGAGTTTGGAGAGGAAACTTTAAAAGGCCTAGAATTCTGGTAGCAAAAGAGACAGAGGCACCTTCACTCTTATTTAGCTATTACAATCACTGGAGTCAGGTAAGTATCTGGGCTCAGGGCAGGAAATGGGGGGGGGGGGTTGGATAGGAGTCAGATAAGTAATGTTATTGAAGTCCTTTTAAGGAGTAATGATGGGGACATGATTTAGAATCAGGATGCTTGAATTTTCTGTATCTGCCCCTGTGGGAGTGGGCATTTCAAGGGAGGTTTAAAAAAAGATAGAGAATAACTCCTATTGATCCATTCTCTACCTACCTGGTAACAACCACTGCTGACCCTGTACCCACCCCTACATGCATACACCCTTTTTCCTACCATATGTTTGGAAGGGAAGTGCAGGGATCTTTTAACAAATCAGGATTCCTTGCTATCTATCACTACCAACTCTGAACCCTAAGTGATCTCTTGGGTTAAGGGGGCAATTTTGGAAGTCTCATCTATATTCCTCTACTATTATCCCTTTTTTTTTTGAGGAGGTCAGTGGTAAGGGAGGAATGTTATCTGCTCCACCTAGAACTACATCCTTCCCTACCTCCACTTGAACTGCTAGCATGGTTGCTATGCATGGTTGCTAAGTCTCTGCATGGTGGGTTTGGCGTGGGCTGCGCTGTTACTAACATTGCCATGGTAAAGTTGGGAACCACCTGTAATAGTGCTGGGGGAAGGGACCATGAGAACATCAGAACACTCTCCTACTTTTGTTATCTGAGCCAAAACGGACCAGCGATGGGTGGACATCCTAGGCAGCAACAGGGAAAGTATTCAGAAAAGGGGAAGGGGAGGGATCCTGCAAATGCAAGCACAGCGGTTTTTTTGTCCTTCATTTTCGCTTAGTTGCACAACGGTTGGGAGAACTGGAAGCATTTTCCATTCTACCCGTCTTTCTTTCCTAAAAGTGCAGAAACTCATCCCACTTTTGTTTGCCAGAGTTGTGTGTGGGCATGATAGGGAGCGACTCTTCTCCCTACCTTCTGGGTTAGTGGGGGAAGAGACAGACTGCCATTATGGTCCCTCCCTCTACCCGGAACACCTAGAACTGTGCAAGGTGAAAGGTGTGGTCTCCAAAGCAGGCCCCCAGTGTTCCCGATAGCAAGGAAGGTGGAATGTGTGTGTGTGTGTGGGGGGGGGGGGGGTGCTTTAGAGCTTGGGAACAGCAGCTCTCAGCTCTGAGCTGAACACGAAGCAACCGCCTCCTCCCTCCGCCGCTGAGAAGCGGGTTACTCATCTTCTCCGGCACCCGCACTACCGCTAAAAATAACCCCCAAGAGCCTTGGGGCCGCCCCCTCCCTTTCCCCTGCCCCCAAACCCATGGAAACAGGCAGAGGGTGGAGAGCAAAGACCTTGAATTCCAAGGGACATTTTCTTATCCTAAATGAAGAAACAAGCTAGAGACAAGGAAAGCCAGGAATGGAACCCAAGTATCAGGGCACTCAGATTAACTGTAGAATAATGGGTTAATAAGACAGCAACGTTGGGTAGGGGGAGAAATTTTGAGGGCTGAGGAGGAGGGGGAGATGACCTTTGGTACCTAGTTGAAGAATCCACTTTCCAACTGGTCCCACTTGTGTTTGGGGGGAAGAGATGGAAGTGGGGAGTGTCCAGGTCGGCAACCAAGGACTGCCGCGTGCTGTGTGGGAGAAGTAGCAACACAGAACAACTGCCCGTGTCACATGCACGCACACATACATACACACACACAGACACACACGTGTGCTCGGGTATATATAGTCCCCAGTCCTTGGGTACGCCGCTCTGCAGCGGGTACAGGCTTCCTAAGCTAGGAGGGGGTTCTTGGGGTGGGTGGGTGGGGGGTTGGGGTTGGGGTGGAACAGGATGGTGGATGGCCCGCTGTTCTCCGAGGGGCCAGGCAGCCCCAGAAAGCCCCATGATGGAGAGTCTGCCGGCTGTTTGTGGGTACAGAAGTCCAAGATGTTAGTGATTGAAGTGAAGACCATCTCCTGTCATTACAGTCGCTGGGCCCCTGCTCACCAGCCCATGGACCCTACTGGGGGTCCTTGGGCCCAGGAACCTTCAAGCCACAGGTGAGTCTGAGGGCTTAATTGGGAGAATAGGTTGGGAGAAGGGCACAAGTAAGGGCAGTTTAGGTCCTGACCTTTCCACTACTTACCACTGATTGTAATGATACTGCTTAAGCCTCGCTGCACTCCTACTCCCTCAAACCGGGTGGGTCTAGGGTGACCTCGGGGGGGGGGGGGGGGTAGGGTGGGGGGTGGGGAGAACGAGAGATGGACATGGATTAATGAATAGAGGGGGAAATTGTGTGAAGCTTACACGATTAAAGTGTGACAAGGAGAACCTAGTCACCATAATAAAATAATCCCTATTTATCCCAGCCCTCCCCCCCCCCCCCCATTCTATAACCCTTGCGCACCCATTAGTCTTCATGGCTATCCTTTACTTCCCCCGAGGTTCCCTCTGCTTGTCCCTAAGCTTCGGGGGCCGCTCACCTGGGTTCCTGCTTATTGTCCCAGGTATGGGCTGGGCCAGAAGCCCCCAGAGCGGCTGCTTCGCCGGGCATGGGTGCCCCGAGTGTTGCAAGAGGCAACCAACTGGGGGACAGGGCACCCACCCGAGATCCGACCGAGGGAGCAAGAGAAAAGAAAGGCGGCCTCCCAGGAGCGTGAGGCCAAAGAAACAGAGAGAAAGCGGCGCAAGGGAGGTGGGGGTCGAAGTTGGAGCCCTCCAGGCCTCTGCCGTTCAGAACCCCGGAGTCCACTTAGCCGAGCCCGGGGCGGAGGTGGGCCCCGTCCCGAACCTGGGAGTATCCCTAAGGCCACCCAGCCTAAGGCTCGTCCGGTCCCTGGGTTGCCAGAGCACCTTGGGCCGGCCGGCCGACCGCCCCGTCCAGCAGCGCAGTCGCTGCGAGAGCCTGGCGCCGCAGCTCGAGGGGGACCCCGGATGGGGAGGCCATCTGGGCCTCCCAGTTATGAAGCCCACCTGCTCTTGAGAGGCGCTGCCGGGCCGGTCTCTAGGAGGCGCTGGGACCGGCCTCCTCCCTACGTGGCTCCGCCTTCTTATGATGGCCCCCACCGGACCTTGGGGGCCAAACGGCCCCCGCAGCTTCCCCGGCTGCCCTCCCCTCTAGCTCCGGCTCCAGCTCTAGAAGGAAAAGATAGAGAGGAGCGTCCCAAGAAGAGGCTGGATCCGCGGATCTACCGCGACGTTCTAGGGGCTTGGGGGATTCGGCAGGGCCGGGGCACCCTGGGTGGGTTTCTAGGAGGGCTTGGAGGGAAGACTTCAGACAAGGTCCCTGGGTTCTCCCCCGTGGGTCTCAATAGCAACGGCAGCGAGAGTTATTCACAGCCTGGGGCCAATCAGACCACAGGAGCAGAAACCATAACCTCTGGCACCCCCCAAACGACACCCAGAACCAAGCTCCCTCTCAGTGACACCTCCGAAGGGGAACGAGCAGAACAGACACGCAAGACCTGGGGTCCTTCCCCTGGAGACCAGCCACCCCAGCACAGCCAAACCCTTCCTAGACCCTGGGCCCCTGGGGGCCCAAGAGAGAAAGAGTCCCCGGGAGAGAGGGGTGGGTCCCAGAGGCCTTCCAAGCTTCCAGCCGACTGGAAGGAGACCCACCGAGCTCATACCGTGCCCCGCAGCCCCCATAATTCTGGTGGGGAAAACGGAGTGTTTGTCATTGACGCCACGTGCGTTGTGATTCGGGCCCAGTTCATTCCTACCCCTCAAATTCAACACGTGCAGCTTTTGCCTTCCCCGGGGCCACGGGATTGGGGGGACTCCCTGGCTTTCCAGAAACCCCGAAAAGAGGAGGGAGAGGAGGAGCAAGCTTTCCCTTCCCCATGCCAAAAGCTGCTGCAGAGTAGCCGGCTCTCTCATCAGCCCAGCAAGGGCTGCTCCGATGCCTGGGATGAGGGTGCTGAGGCTGGTGAGCCGGAGGACTCCTCCCTGGAGGAGCGCGCCTCCCGCATCCTGGGGCTCCCAATCAAGGAGCTGGACCTGGGGGCGTCCCCAGTTCAGAGAAGCTCGGACCCGGGCGGGCCCAGCGGAGCAGCTGAGAGGTGCGCGGATGGCGCCCGAGGCTCAGAGCCAGCAGCAGGGGGCCGGCGGCCGGCGGGCCGGGGCTGGGTGCGGGACCCAGGGCCTTATGCCGGGGCCCTGCGGGAAGCTGTATCCCGCATCCGCCGCCATACAGCCCCGGACTCGGACTCGGATGAAGCCCCAGAGGGCGGCGCCCGGAGCTGCTCCTCCGAAGGGAGCGACACGGAAGCCTCGGGTGCCACCAGGCAGCCTGAGCGAAGCCTGCCCGGGGGCCTAGACACACCAGGGACCCCAGGAGGGAGGGGAGAGGTCGGGCGCAGGGCCGGGGAGCTGAAAGACTGTATCCGGGAAATCCTGGATGTGATCTGCCAGACCGAGGAGGCACTATTCCGGGCCGAGGGCTCCGCTCAGGGAAAGCAGGGAGGGGGTCACCCCCAGCCATAGGTTCCCAGACCTCGGACGTGCTCCCGCCCTCCACGGTTCCCCCTCACCGTCCCCTTCACTCTGGCAGATTTCTCTCACCTCTTCTCACTTTTTTCTTCCATTACCCTACCCCTACACGTATTCCGACTTGGAGGTCCTCACATTGAAACCAGAGGAACAAACAGCCATTTGAGCTTTTACGGTTTTATTTTTTGAAGGAGAAGTGGGGGAAATGGAATCTTCTTATGTCTGGACCAGTTCCGTACCAATCTCAATTAAAGGGCTTAGAAAACAAAGCCCAGTGGTTGTTGGTTTGTTAATGTTTTTAACAGAAACCCTGTACATTATTGCGAGGCCCAAGTAATTCACACATCGCCCCAGTATTGACACCATCTGTTTTCTCACATACATAACCAGATAACCACTTTTTGTATTGGACTATCTTTTACATCACTTGAAAAACACAGAATTTCAGAGCTGAAAAAATCTTCAGAAACCACCTAGTTTACTCTCGAACAAGAATTCCCTCAATAACATCCCATAATATATAACATCAGCCTTTCCTTGGATACCTCTAATGAGGGGCAAACACTTCCTTCTGAGGACTGTCCATGATACTTTTGGATAATTCTAATTGTTAGGAAGGTTTTTCTTGCCTCAAGCCTCAATTTACCTCCTTGTGACTTCAGCCATTTTGCTTTTAATTTTCGTCTGGGACCACACACAATAAGTCTAAACCTTCTTCAACTTGACAGCCTTTCAAATATTTGGAGACCACTATCATTTTCGACCTAGGTTTTCATTTAAACATACCCAGTTCTTCAAACAATTCTTATACAAGTAGGAGTGAAGGCCTGCTTTTTTTTCTGGATGGCCCAGTGTATTTTGAAAAGACTGATACTATAGGATACAAAAGGGCCATAATCGGATAGGGAGGCCTAAGTAGAGATCAGATAGGTAATTGAAAGAGGGATAATAACAGCTGGGGTGATGTCAATTAGAGAGGGTATTAGGATAGAGGACTAATTAAAGGGGAGGGGAAGAAATAAGAAAGTGACTAGGGAAACTTTAAAAGTAAGTCTTGAAGCATTCCATAGTGGATTGGTTTGTTAGTGTGTATTTTTTTAAAGAGGTTACTGAAAGGAAGTAAAGGCTGGAGGAAGGAGGGGGAGGATTCAAATCAGTAAGTTCAGGACCTCCCTAATTAAGTTAATTCACTTTTATTCAGGAAGGGGGAATGAGCAAAGAGACCTCTCACTCTCCCCTTCACTCTCACACACCTTGCTCAACTTGGAGAATCCCAAGACTTGATGAATCAACCAACCAATAAGCATTTATTTAATATCTGTCATACCAGGCATTGTGCTAAGTGCTAGGTGGTGGCAAAAAGACAAAATTAACAAGCAGTCCCTACCTTCAAGGAGCTTGTAGTATGTAATGGGAGTGGTGTGGGATGATATATACACAAATTAGCAGATAACAAATACATATTTTATACATTGTGTACATATACATATATAATTTATTATCAGCACATAGGTAGGACCTGGTCCTTGAGCTGAACATTAAGGAAGGCATACAAGTCAGGTGTGGGAGATAGCTTACAAAAATAGTGGAAAATTGGAGATGGAATGCTATGTGTGGAGATCATTTATGGAGTAATGAAGAGATCAGTCTAGAAGGAGAGGTAGGAGCCAGTGAAGTGGAGTCATGAGAGATCAATCTAGAAGGAGAGGTAGAGCTAGATTGTGAAAAGCTTTAAATGCCAGACAGAGAAATTTGAATTTGATCCTAGAGGCAAGGGTGGAGGTTGAGGTTGAGGGGCTTATCTGTGAGTTGGGTGGGGGTTGCCTACTCTGAGCATGTGAAGACTTTCCCCTGGTGGAATGGGCAGATGAGAACAATTTGGTCCAACAGCCATGAAGGCAGCTGAAGCAGGTCCTGTGGAACTTTTAGGTCTTGGTCAGATGCCGAAGACAATAAGGTCATCCACTGCATCACGAGCCAAACCCCCATCATCTTGACTTGTGTCTTGCCATTGGACTTTGATGGCTCTGGAAGAGAGAAGCTAATGAACTTCAATGCAACTCTGCTTCGCTAAAATTCAGTTCTCAAAAGAATCAAATCATGACCCCATGATATCATTGGTCCTCTTTAAAAAGGAGGAACAAATGACAAGAGACAACAGGGAACTGATCAAATAATCCAAAGTATTATTCCTAAAGCATATGTTACAGTGACCCCATGCTCCAGAAGCTTCAGTGGCATCTCTGTTTAGCATTTCAAATCCTTTACTACTTAGCTCCAGACTACCTTTCCAGACCCACACTGAACCTTCACATACTCTGAGGTCCAACCAAACTGACCAACTTGCATCTCTCCTGTGACAGTCTCTATCCCATCTCTGAGCCTTTGCAAGTCAACTTCCACTGGACCAGCATCTCTGAAGTGAGAGGACTTGGGTTCTAATCCTAACGATGCAGCTACCTCTGTGACCTTGGGGAAGTCATCTCACCTCCCTAGGCCTTAATTTTCTCCTCAGTTAAATAAAGGGGTTGGACTAGCTGGCTGGGTCCAAAGATTGCTATCCTGTGTCTGAAATGTACTCCCTCTTTTCCTTTATTCATTATATTTCTTCAAAGCCCAGCTCAAATTCTACCTCCTACATATGGCCTTTGTGAATCCTCCTAGCTGCTCCCCTTCTAACCCCCAAGTTACCTTGCATTTTCTTTATATATACTGTTTATGTGTTTTTATGTGTACATATTTCCTTAAAAGGAGGCAGCTAGGTGGTACTGTGGGGAGAGAGAGTTCTAGAACTGGTATCAAAAGGATCAGAGTTCCAATCTGGGCTCAGATGCTTCCTAGCTGTGTGACTCTGAGTGAAACACAATCTTTGTTTGCCAGTTTCCTTAACTGTAAAATGGGGGTAATGATAGCACCTACCTCACAGGGATGACATGAGGATCCAATGCTTGCCATAGAGCCTGGAACACAGTAGGTGCTTATTTCCTCTCCAATAGAATGTTCCTTGAAGGCATTTTTGTCTTTATATCTCCAACACCTAGCATACAGTAGATGTTTGATGGTTGATTGACAGGGAGCCACCAGTACTTTAAAGCAGAGGGGATAATATGATTATATTAATGCTTCAGGGATATCACTCTTGCAGTTCTGTGGAGCTGGAGTAGAGAGTTTCTTGAGGCAGGACAGACATTGGAAGGCTGAAAGGTGATGAGGGGTCAAATTAAGGTAGTGGGTTTTTTGTGAGTGGAGAACTTGGGATGGATGAGAGAGTTGTGGAGGAAAAATGGCCAAGGTATGAGGGAGGGAGGGAGAGTAAGGGGTGCAGGAGGATTCCAAGGTTGCACACTTGGATGACTGGAAGTATGACTTTACCCTCTAAAGAAACAGGGGATGAGGAGGTAAAGATGTCTAGTTCCAGTCAAGATGGTCTGTAACCTTGGAGGATGTGCTGAGACTACTGCACAGAATAGGCTGCACTGGGGCTGTCACTAATCGTGATCTTAACTGCTAAGAGCTGGGAAGGAAATGGATAGCGTATGAAGTGATAGGTTCATAAGGCAGCATTCGGATGGATGGGGAAATCCCATGTTAGAGAATCTGTGCTTGAATCAAATTGGGCCCCACAGGGCTAATGCCCTAATCTGTGGCCTCTCACTTCCTCCTTCTCTTTTCTGAGGTCTTCACTTCATCTGTGGTTGCCACATTCCTCCCATGATGAAGTTGCATGCCAGGAGGAAATTTAAGAGCAAACCCTAAATCCCTCACATTAAACTTAGGGCAGCTAGAGAGGGAGGGAGTTGGTTAGGTTGGAGTTGGCCAGCCAATCAAGTTGTGTTACTCTATATGGTCACAGGGGGGCACACTTGTATTAAAGAATCTCCTTTCAATTACAGCCCAAACTGGATTCAGTCAGATTAGGGGGAATCGAAGACTTCAACCAATTAACAAATATATAGTGAGCTGTCCCAGTTATAACCTGGGAAGCTAGTCTGAAACTTGCCAACTCCTTAGACCCTTCTATTCCCTCTTCAACTCAAACCCCACTAACCATCCCAATGAAGGAAATCCAAGCAGGGACCCAGACACATTTCATTTCCTCTCTAATCCCTTAGGTTGAGTAGAATTCTGGGAAGGGTCACAAAACCGGCCAGATTCCTGCTGTCTGTACTTGGCTAGTTCCCCTCTTTGCTTCTCTGGGGACTATAGTGGAACAGAGAGGGGTTTAAATACTGACAGTTATTTGCTAACTGTGTGACTGCAGACTTTTATTCTAAGATCACATAGCTATTAAAGGATGCCATTTAAAAAATATATATAATCAAAGAGGAAGATGAGCTTCTTAAATTATGACAACAGAAAATAACTAGCAAAGGGAATAAATTTCTATATAGTACTTACTATGTGCCAGCCACTGTACTAAGGGCTTTTATAAATATTTGCATATTTAATCCTCACATCAACCCTTCAAGGTAAGTACTCTTGTCTCCACTGTGTGGTTGGGGAAATGGAGGCAATCAAAGGTCAGAGTCACACAGATAAGCATCTGAGGTTGGATTTGAATCAAGTTTCCCCGATTCCAGGTTCAGTTCTATATCTACTAGGCCACCAGCTTCTGGGAATAGGCCATATGTTCCACTGGTATCCTTATCATAACAATAGAAAGAGAAGAAGACCCTTGGTACATTGACTAGACCCTCTCTGGTTAATTGATGGGAAGACACAGACAAGAGGGGCACAGAACTGGCAGTCATGGCTGAATTTTGATTTTGCATCTTTGGAAGGATGTTTTCTTAGAAACAAACTGGGAACATTACTAGCAGTTACCTACCCAGTTTTAAAGAAGGTACTCCGTAAAGCACCATATAACTATGAGCTATCACTTTTCTGTTGTTTTTCGGTCATTTCAGTCATGTCCGATTCTTTGTGACTCCTTTTGAAGCTTCCTTGGCAGAGATACTGGACTGGTTTGCCATTTCCTTCTCCAACTCCTTTTACAAATGAGGAAACTGAGGCAAACAGGATTAAGTGATTTGTCCACGATTACACAGCTAGTAAGTGTCAGAGGCTGTATTTGAACTCATTACTTTCTGACTCCAGGCTCTTCACTCTATCCACTGCACTACCTCCACGGCCCACTATTCTGCCTCCTCCCAATCCCCCTCCCCGCCAGGCCAATTTCTTTAAGAGAAGTTTCCCCATTGCTACTGAAAGGAAAGGGCAGTAACTCAGAATAGGGGACTCCAACGAAGTCCTTATATACTCCCTTTGATTCCTCTAGACTTTGGCTCCTTTTCCCAGTCTCTGAACTTCTGCTCTTCTCCCAGAAGAGTCACCACTCCCCACAACCCTTACTCTCCCTGAAATCAATCAATAAACATTTATTAGTAAGCTCTATTGTGTGCCAGACACAGGCACTAAGTACTAAGCATTGGACTGAGTCCAGAATCATATATGCAGGGGAAATTTGCGGCTCTGTTCTGATGTATGCTTCATCTGTCTTTGCACTTTTCCATTCCCATCCTCTGTTTCCTTAACTTGTTCCCTTCACCCTGGCTCTGCCTACTGCTCCCACTGTCCTTATCCCCCATTCCCCATTCCGGGCATCTGAACTGAGTCAATTTGGGTAAATTTAGTTTCTAGCCTGGGCCAGTTCAGGAGTTTTGCCTAGTATCTCTCTGCCTAGCATAAGGGCTTACCTCAGTTCCCTTCCTTCTCCTACCCTTACTACCCTGCTTTACTAGCTCTGCTCCAGTGCCCAGGTCCTCTGTCCCCCTCTCAAACTATGATTTTAGTCTCAAATTATCTAAAAGTTAAACCCCAACTTCCCCAGGCCCTAACTACTGGGGAAGAGCGAGGGAGAGGGAAAACTGAAACCTGGAGTTGAGTGGGGAAAGGGGCAAGGATAGTGTGGTCTGTCTCAAGGGACAAAGAACCAACCCCACAATTGCCCTGGGCCTCATTGTCCTTCTTGAATGGAGAAGAAGCAGTAGGTGTCTGTTGAGACAGGATGCTCTCATTAATTCTTCTTTATGCTCCTAAAGGAAGACCAGTTATATCTATTGAGGGAAGTCAATTTTAAAAAAAAGGCTTTCATCCCTCAGAGATCATTCCCCCCACCCCTATTCCAACCTTGGACTCAGCCAACCTTGCTGGTGTTGGGAAATGAAAGGTTATTAATAGACTAAATCATTTCTCCAAAAAACTTAAAGCCCCCTGGTTTGAGGGAGGAAGGGAGCTGGGTTCAGATGGGGGGAGAAGGGAGAGTGGCACCGTAAGAGGTTCTTAACCCCAGTATGTAGCTGTACTTTGCCCAGTCTGCTCCAGAGCACATCCCATAAGGAAATTATCCTAGTCCCTCTAGCTAGAGGCCTTGTGTAATAACACAAGTCAGTTCAAGAGTTAGCAGAGGGGTGACTCTCTACTGGGGAAATCTGGAACCCCAGGGCTTGTTCAGAGCTGTACTAAACTCAACTAAGTAGGGGGAACACAGCTCCATGATTACAGAAGAGTCACTAAGGACTCAGGTACTCCTCTTCACTCCCTTCCTTCTGGAAACACTGAAGTTTTTCCCACAGCCCTCCTGGAAAGATTCTTTTCTTTTTTAGAATTAAATTATTTAGCTACCAATTATTATTTAATCCTTTCTTTAAAGTCTGTTTGTTTGATATCATTCTATTGCATTGTGGCGAACAGAAAATGTATTTAACTTTTCTGATTCTTTGCATTTTGCAAGGTTTTTAAGCCCCCAGCTATAGCCAATTTTTGTAAAGATACCACGGCCACCTGAGAAATATGTGATTTTTTTTCTGTTTCTATTTAGTAACTATCAGAGGTCTATCATGTCCAACTTTTCTAAAGTTCTTAGGGAATTAATTTCAGGATCAGAAGCTCATATGTTTAGAGCTGGAAGTAGTCTTACAAGCCCAATTCTTTCTTACAAATGAGAAAACTGAGGCCTAGGTACTTGAACAAAATCCCTGGAAAGATTTTTGATTATCCTTTTCTAATATCCCTCTAGTCCTGTTCTCTCCGCTTATTTTCTTGATTGATTTGTACCAGGAAGAGTGGAGAGTGAAAAAAATGGAATGGGATGAAGAAATAGAAAGGAGAAAAGTTGAGATAGAATAAAAAAGGGTATGGAGAGTAAGACAAAGGAGTCAAGGCAGAGGTAAAGGAGAAGAGGACTAGTATATCTTTAGCTTAAAAAAAAAGACATCTTTTGTTTTTATATCACCTTTGCTACAAAACATACCCCTCTGCCCTTCTCCAACCCAGAGCTATTCCTTATAACAGAGAATGAAAGGAAAAAAGAAAAAAAAGCAGTTTAGTAAAACTAATTAATACGTCAAATTGAGTCTGATAGCATGTACAGTGATCCACACCTGCCTCCTCAAAGAAGGGAAGGAGGTACAATCTTACGTTTCATCTTTGGTGCTAAGTTTAGTCATTATAATTAGTTCTCAGCTTCATTTTTGTCATTCTGTCCATTTATATTATTATATTATTTTGCTGGTTCTTTCTTCATGTTGCATCGGTTGATACATTTCTTCCCATGCTTCTCTGTATACTCCATTTTCGTTGATGTCTAGTTTTTTGATGATGGTATGGCTGAAAGGGACAGGAAGTAGCAGTTACCCAATCATATCTCTTCCTTGTGGGCGGCTAGAGTCAGTGGTTGATGTTAGGGTACTAAGGAAAGGGAAAGAGGGAGTTGAGGGAGGAGTCACTCCTGGGTTTGGGGGGGGGGTGCTGAAAGAGTCATGTCTCTGGCTGGCCCTGTAGGGGCTCTGTGGGTGGGAGACTGAAGACTCCCTGCTGAGAAAATGACTTCTGAATCTAAATCCAGCTCTGTCTGCTGGCTGGCCAGAGACTGGATAAATGCCATAGTCACCCCCCTCCCACCACCACACATTCACAGCTCATGGGCTTATGGCTGTTTACCTAAAGCAGGAGCTGGTACTAGGGGCTGTAGAGTAGGGCTAGGTTTCAAAGGCAGAGGAGCCTCTGTCCCACTATTGAAACAGCAGGGACTGCTTTTCAGGTCCAGGGGAGCCTGGATTCTCCCCTACCCACTGATTCTGTGGTACCCTCCTCTTAGCAAGAACTCCTCTGTCTTAGGTAGTTTCAGGCATGTAGGTAAGAGAGAACATACAGAGGTGTCCCAAGCTAGGCCATGGATATAAATACATGGAAAAGGTTGAGAGTTACTACAGGATGGGGGAGTGGGATATGTGTGCATGGGAGAGACAGACGCAAGAAACTCTTGGAAAAGAAAGAGGCTAGTGAGTGTTTAGAGCAGGGGTGGGGAACCTTAGGGATTTGTTCTGTGAAGTTTGAATTTACTCAAAAGGCTGCACCTGAGGACCTAGAGAGCCACATGTGGCCTTGGGGATGCAGGATCCCCACCCTGCTTTAGAGTATACAGTTATCCCTTCCACATCACTGGGTGTTAGGGACACAGTGCATCCAAGAGTCAGAAAATCTGCATAAAAAGTTTTGGCCCTTCCTTCGTATCAGAGAAGTCTGAATTATTATGGTATTAAAAGACAAAATATATTGATATTATGCAATACTATACGTACATTTTATGCATTTCTGAATTTCTAAACTTTCCGTGTCATCTACTGGTCTTTGCATGTCATCTGCAGTTTCTACAAAACTCCTCCAAATTTTCCACTTAATTTCTTATGCCAGCCTGTGAAATATTGAAACCGAGATGGGGAGAGTCACGATGTGGAAGGGATAACTGTATATGTCTAGAGATAAAGGAAGGGATTACCAGGAGATGTATTTGTGCACCTGTGCCCTGTCCCTGACACATTCACCTCACCAGGAGATCATAGATCTTAACTTAGAGCTAGAAAGAACATCAGAGGTCTAGTCTTCACTTTGCAGATAGGGTCAACTCAGAGTTGAAGTGTTTTGCCAAGGTTACAAGGTTAACCAATTCAATGTCATTTAGTCCCTAGATCACTGAAAATAAAGTTTTGACCCGGATAAAAGGCCAATCTCGCTAGGCTCTTAGGTTCTGCAGACTCTCATAAATGCCAAATATATCTTTTTGTTATTCAGTAGTTTTCAGTTGTATCTGAAAGGGGACATATTTATCATTCATTCACAGGTTCAACAAATATTGACCTATACCCACTGTATGCAGGGTACTGTAGGAAGATTCAGAGATAAATAAGAAAGGATTCTTACCTATGTAGGACTATAGTCTTGTAGGAAGGTTAGGATATAAACACACACATACACAGATATGTGATGGATGGTGTAAGTTACCTCTGGGAGAGACAATGATCCAGAAAGAAAAGTACCTTCTTGGGCCAGCCCCCAGGATCAAGCCTGGTCAAGTAACCTAGACCCTCAAGAGTGCTTGGGCCATGAGTTACCACAGTATGAACACATTGCTAAAGAAAATCAGTGGAACAAAGATTATTCTGGGCAGAGGTGATTAAGAAAGGTTTTATGGAAGAGTTAATATTTGAGCTAGATGTTGAAATATGTCTCAGATTACCATAGGTTGCGGTTGAGAAGGAGGACATTCCAGGAAGTAACAGGGAAAAGTAGAATGAATTCAAGGAATAGTGAGTTCTCCAGTGTAACCTTTGTCTACACTATTCCCTCTTGTTTATTGAAATTATCGTTATTTTATAATTAGGCCCAAGGTAATGATGATGATTCAAAGATAGTGAGTAGTGATGCAGTTTCTTAGCCTTCCCCAGATTACCAGGCGTCTGGCTACTGATGGAGGCCGTTTTTCCTTCTCTGAGAGTTTGAGAGAGTGTTTCTTCAGAATGGAAGAGAAACCTCATCAGAACGCAGAGAAGTGACCTGTGTATTGGTCCACAGATCCAGCCTTCCTATGGCCCTTGAAAGAGATTTCCTGGATTCTGTGGTGTAAACTTTGTGATTCTGCGATTGGGGAATGCTGAGAGGTTCCAACGATGTCAGTTATCAAAAATCTCAGGCAACTAGAAAAAAAAAAAGACAAATCTACTTTCCTTTCATTTCCCTGACTTCCCTCATTTATACTTGGTGGATCCTGAATACATAACCTTCCCCTTTTGTTACCTTTTCAAGATTTTCCGGTGAGCACAATTTGGGAATTCTCCAGACATACCTTAAGAACTTGGAGGCTAAGTGGGGGGAGTTTTAGGAGATGGTTGGAGGTAGTAGTGCCTAATGGTTTTTCCTGTGATGATTTAACTATCTGGCAACACCACATTAAATTCCTATGTCCTATGAATGCGTGTATATGGGGAGGAGGGTTGTTTTTAGACTGAAAGAGTTGATTCTATATTGGGGTGGGGGCTTTAGGGTAATATATTTCCTATGCTTAATGATTTTTTGAATACTATTCCACATCATCTAGGTGGTGTAGTAGATAGAGTGCTGGACGTGGGGTCAGGAAGACTAATCTTCTGAAGTTCAAATCTGGCCTCAGACACTTATTAGCTGTATGATCTTGGGCAAGTCACTTAACCTTGCTTGCCTCAGTTTCCTCATCTATAAAGTAAGATGGAGAAGGAAATGGCAAACCGCTCTGGTATCTTTACCAAGAAAACCCCAAATGGGGTCACAAAGAATTGTACAAGACAACAATTACCATGTCATCTCCTACCCTAGTCCTGAATCTAACCTATGTGCTTAATATGCTTCAGTGCTAAGCACAGCGTCTAGAATACAGTAGGCCCTTAATAAATGCTTGTTGGTTACGCTGGTTGATGATATGCTCAGCAGAGCTGCCCGCAGGTGCCAGCTGCTGCTGTGGTGAAACTGGCTAGGTCCTGGCAGGCCCTAGCAGGATGCTACCCTCTGGTGGCCAGAAAGGATATTGAAACCTTTTGGGGGGTAAGATGGGAAGGGGATAAGCATTTATCAGGTGTCTACGATGTGCTAAATACTTTACAAATATTTTACATTTTACATCTTACAATGATCCTATGAGGTAAGTGCTATTATTATTGTTATTTCCATTTTCCGTTTAGAGGAGGCTAGGCTACAGAGAAACTCTGGCAAGACTAGGTGATTGTTGGCAGATCGTGACACACTTGTCCTTCTGGGGGCTTAAGGGAGGCAGAATGAGCCAGTTTGGACTGCTACCATTACCATAGTACTCCTAGTAGCTCATGGTACACATATAATATGTCACATACAGTCTACAAGTCTAACACTAGTTTGACCTGGACACAAAATACGTCTAGAATTGGATAGAGGTGAATAGCAAGTCCACAGATGACACAAAGCCAGGAGTTTCAGAACTGGGATCGAAATTTAATAAAATTCAACTGAACACCTCCTATGTGTAAGACATTGTACTAGATGCGGTGAAGACTCTGGGCTTATGGGTGAGGCCCCAGTGGCCAGCTACCACTTTTCCCCTCAATAGCTTGGTGTGGCTTTTTAGCCCCCACTTCTATGCTTGCTTGCCCCATTGAATTAGCCAGGCAGATTTAATTAGCTTTTAGAAGAACTAAGAACAATTGGTACAAATCATTCCTTTAAGTCTAGAGCACTTGATCCCACAAGTACATAGACAATCCAGGGAAGGTAAGTTCAAATTTAGAATAAAGGAGGTTACCCCTAGAACAGGGTTGGGAAACCTTCAGCCTCGAGGCCATATGTGGCCCTTTAGGTCCTCAACTGCGGCACTTTAACTGAACCCACACTTCTTAGAATAAATCCCCTTAATAAAAAAATTTGCTCTGTAAAACTTGGATTCAGTCAAAAGGCTGCACCCAAGGACCTAGTTCCCTACTAGGAACTAGTGCCCTAAGTTTGCCGTAAGAAAACTTCTTCTGGAAGTCTTTTTCTCTCCTTTATAGAGCCCTCAAAAAATTCCCCTCTCCGTTTAAGGTCCTGAAACTATCTTTCCTCCACTTGTCTGATTTGCCTTGGTTCCCAAATGAAGAGGCTAGCCTCAGAGGTTCTGGTGACATATCTAGGGCCCTGATGGGAAGCAATAATCTTCTGACTTTTCAAAGTTCACAAGGTCATCCTCTTGTCAGGAGGAGACAACAGAAAGTCTTCTCTACCTCCAAACACTTCCATCTCAAGGACATGGATGGATCTTCTGCTACCACTGAGCTAGTTGTGTATTTGAATGCTTGGGTTCTCTTTTGATTTTGTTTTAATATTTCTTATTGCCTCATGAAGTCATTGGCTTCTGTTTGGTCCATATGAATTTTCGGGGAGTTTCTTGCTTGATTGAGGTTTTGTATCTATTGTGCCAAGCTGTCAATTCCCTTTTTAATTCTTTCTTCCATAGCTCTCATTTCTTTTCCAATTTTTTCCTCAAGTACTACATTTATAAAATCATTATTAAACTTTTTTTCAAAAGCTTTTACTTCATCTCTTCCAGGAATTCTAGTTGAATTTGTGCCCAACCTATATTTTTCTATATGGCATTTTTTGTAGATGTTTTGGGGTCATTCTTTTCCTCTGGGTTTGTGTCTGGAGCATTCCTGCCACCGTCATAGCTTATAGTGGCAGGGCTCTTTTGTTGTTTGCTCATTCATTTGAGATTTGATTTTAAGGCTGAACCCTGCCACACTTGTGGAAGGCAGTCCTGGGCTAGATTTATCATTGTTTTCTTGGGGTATTGAGATTTCAAGGACAGACTGGGGACCGGAAAACTTTCAGTGTTCCCTAAAAGGTATGACTGAAGGCAAAATCTGGTTGCTGCCCTCCCTAGTCTGAGCTCTGCAAGTTCCTGACCTGGGTTTGGGTCTGTTCAAGTGTACAGTTATACCAGACTCTGCCATTATCAGTCAGCTGGAAAACTGTTGCTTCAAAGCAGCAGAATTATAGCACTCCTTTGGTTTAGTTTCCTACTTTGGTTATTGCAGGCTGAACTAGTTTCTGAAAGTGAGACCCTGCTCTGAGCTTGGGTTCTGAGGCACATCATTGCTACTGCTGGCTTCTGAATTTCCTTCTTTTTTGTATACCACCCAGGACTTTCCTACCTGGGAAAGCTAATGACACTGACTCTTGAGCAGGTCCCTTTCTGGATCTATGACCCAGAATTGGGTAACAGGCAACAAAGTTACCAGTTAGTACCTGTTCCCATTGCAATATCTTAGTATGGATCTGGGGCTGTCCCAGTATGGACCTGAGACCTACTTTTGTGCTAGTGTACAGTCTCTCCTTGAGTGCTGAAGTCCTCCTGCCTTGACCCCATCCCCAGGGTCTGCAGACCTCTCTGTCTGTCCACTTACATCAATATGGTCCAGAGGAAGGATTCACTATAACTTTTCTTGATTTCTCCATCAGAATTTGATGTGAATTTTATAGCTCTGTTTGGAGGAGTTCAAAACTTCCTTCTTGACTGCCATCTTGGTTCCACCCCTCCTTCATTACACTTCTTGTATAAGTCATTTCATCTAATGGTTTTCCCTCCATTCAAATGGACTAAGGAGCTTTTCGTACCTGGTCTACTACTTTTGATTGGTTGGTTCATTGATTCAGTTGAGGTATTCTTATCAGATAAAGGTATCAGAGTATCATGATATTTACTTTATGTGAGGTAGGGTGGTTAATTCAATTCACACACAAACACTCACCATATAGATAGATACTGGATAAAATAATAATTGCCACAGTCTCTACCTTCAAGAAGTTTACAATTCTATGGGCTGAAGGGAATACTATACACAAGGAGATAAATATAATACAAAGTAATGCGTGACATGGACAAGAGAAAGATCTCGACAAAGGAAACTTTGGTAAGGGAAGTAATACATTTGCCTAGGAGGATCAGGGAAGGATTCATATAAAATGTTCACTTAAACTGAACCTTAAAAGAAGATAAGGATTATGAAAAATGAAGATGAGGAAGTCCTAAAATGCAATCTGGGCATGGAAGAAAGCCTACCCAAATGCACAGAAACAAGGTGCTGAATTTGGAAAATAGTAGTCTATTTGGTTGGATATAGTGTGTAGGAAAGAGAGTAATATGAAATAAACCTTGAAAGGCAGGTAGGGATCAGATCTTGTAAGACTTTAAATATAATGTTGTATTGTTAATGGAATGGGAAGATCTTTCCCATCCATTAATAGGCCTGTGTAACCTCCTTAAATCACCTGGAAGCCTGAGTCATCACATGGAACATGAAGGGGTGGAGCAGTAAAGGTGGAGCAGAGCTAAGAGGAAGTGAGATAGAGCAGGCAGAGCTAGGAAAGAAAGAGGAAGCAAGCAGCTAGCTGTGAGTGAGAGAGGGAGTGATTTTTGCTTAAGGGAGTTGGTTGTAGGAAGGTCTGAAAATGTGTATAGGCTTCTTGGTTGCTATGCTGGATTTGACTTTTTGGTGTTTGAATAAATGTCTTGGTTCTGCCTTTGTAGAAGAGTGTCTGCTATATCTTGCTGTACAAACCTGGAAATTAGCCAGCATATTCATAGCAGTTGCTGTGGGTATTGCCTTGGCGATATAAATGTGAAATAAATAGTAGGTCATGTGGCCAATAGGGATCAGAATAGTGGTATGGTCAGATATTTGTCTCAGGAAGATTATTTTGGTAGTTGTACGGAGGGTGGAAGATAGATTAGAAGTGGAGAGAGACTAGTTTGCAGGAAAACTAGTTTAGAGTCAATTGCAATAGTATAGGTTATAGACAATGAGACTTGTAATAGAGTAGGCAACATGAGTTGTCAGTAAGTAAAAAGAAAGAAAATGAATGAATGAAGCATTTATTAAGCACATACTATTTGCAAAGCACCATAGGAATACAAATAGGAAACAAAGGCAATACCTGCTCTTGGAGGCAATGCTCTAATGCCAGTACCCTCAATTTAGATTCTCTGTTGGGATGAAAAGAGGCACTTATGAGTTATTGAACATTTACCAAAGGAGATTTATTCTCTCTTCCCTAACATTGAAAGTACATGCAATGAAGGTACAATGTTGCTTATCTTCTCTGGATGCATCTCTCTGGATGTTAGACTACTCTATCTAACCTCCATCAGTAGGTCATCAGGCTATAGTGACTCCCATAATTCTAGTCCCCCATCAGAGTTGTCAGTTGTTAGGGAAGTTGGTACCAATCAGATTGGATAGTATGGGGGTAGGAATTTGAGTCAGGGGGATTAGGCTTAAAGGAATTTTCCTGGGAGGAGAAGCTGGGGCCAAAGGAAGTTGCATCAGGAAAATACTGGTCCTATCATACTTGCTTTAAGGAACTCACATTCTAAGGTAAGAGATGGAAAATTTTAGCCACAAATCAGATGGAAAGGGAGGGCATCTAGATGGCACAGTGGATAGAGTACTGGGCCTGAAGTCAGGAAGACTCATCTTCATGAGTCTTTTTGGCCTCAAACACTTACCAGCTATGTGACCCTGAGCAAGTCACTTAACCTTCAACCATGAACATTCAGTTCCTTAATTGTAAAAATGAGCTGACAAAGGAAATAGCAAACCACTCCAATATCCTCACTAAGAAAAACCCAAATGGGGTCACAAGCAGTCAGACACAACTAAATAACAACAGATGGAAAGGTGCCATGGTCCTTAGGGTACAGTTGCAAGCTGCTGTCATGCTGTGCCTCTTCTTTAATGTCATATAATCATATGGGTTTCTCATACTGAAGTATTTGATGCTACCAAGGATTTGGAGACAAGAACTTTCTTCTCTGTGTTTTCAATATATGTGTGTAATATGGCTGTAGCACATGCAGCTGCCAGGCTGCATCTCCACAGGGATGATGACTGAGGGAACTAGGCTGGAAGCATTGCTATTCTCAAGGTCTCTGAGTTAGGAATTCTGAGCTGTATCCATTGAATTCTGAAGGAAGATGGTGTCCAAGGAGGTGGTAATGTCTTGAGTTGTATGGAGCATGCTGCCTCCTGTCACTTTCTCAGGGACTCTAATGTTTTGAGCTAGGCTGGTTCTCTTGTCCCATGGGTGGCAATTGGTTGGCAGTTGGTCAAGATATGTGGCCCCTTTTCCACAAGAGTTACTTCCCTGGATGATGGCTATGAGTGCTGAGGTAGAAACAGGACCAGTGAATGGTTGGGGTGGAGGTGCAGGAGGGGAAAGGGCACTGCCACTTTCAGACCTTTGCGTTTATCTAACTTACTATATGCAAAGCACTATGCTAAGCAATGGGAATACAAACAGTTGGAAAGCATCTGTTGCTTATGGTGATTTAAAAAAAATGGGGGGTCCCTTCTCACAGGGAAATGGTAAATATGTTAAAAATGACTCCAAGGTTTCAACTTTGGGTTGAGTGAAGGGGCATAGAGTACTGCCATCCTCCGAAACAGGAACATTTTGGCTCGGCATGTGGAAAAACTTCCTAGTAATGAAAGCTGTCCAAAAGTGGAATGTATATTCCTTGAAGCAAGAGGATATAAACATTTGTTTAGTTATATCCTATTCTTTGTCACTCCATTTGGGGTTTTCTTGGCAAAGATACTGGAGTGGTTCACCATTTCCTTCTCCAGCTCATTTTACAGATGAGAAAACTGAAACAAACAGGGTTAAGTGACTTATCCAGGATCACACAGTTAATAAGTGTCTGAGGCCAGAATTGAACTCAGGAAGATGAATCTTTTTGAGTCCAAGCCCAGCACTCTATCCACTACAGCACAAACACAAGGAGGGCAAAATTGTGAGTTCCTAGTGAATCATCCCTTATGGAAACTATACCCCACAATGTACACTTGTCATTTGAGTCCCCCCAAAAAGACAATTGCAGAACCTAACTCAGAAATTGGGGGTTATTATGAGTTCAAAGGTACTTACTCGATGAGTCAACACTCCTAAAACCATAACTTATGCATCCTCACCACTGGCTTTGCTTTTAAGAGTCAGGAGACAATTAGCTCAAAGCAAAGGAATTTACTAAGAAGAAATAGTAACAATACTAGTTACAAAACTCTCCCACAAACCAGGGGTACATGTTCACACAAATATAGCATCAATGGGAAGAATGGGAGGCACAAGAAAACATATGTAACTAAAGCAACTTACACGTTGGTACTCCAATGACCTTTCTTTTCTCATGATGTTCTCAACCCCTTTCCCCTGGGAGTACAATGTCTCTGATGGGTGAGTCTCTCAGCTGATCTCTACAGCTTAACTCCCAACTTCCAGGGCTAGTTCTCCCTTGAAGCCATGATCGGCTCTCTTCTCTACTGCCAGAGGTCATATTTCTTGAAGCTGCTTCCTACCTCATCTGTGCCTCCCTTTTTTGCTTCCTGGTGGATATAATATTTCCTACTGGAGTACCTCTGACACAAAATGCTAAGCCTGATGAGGAGTTGAATGAAAAGACAAATCCCCCTTCTTCCTGTTGACCTCTGGTAGAGGTAGAGATCTCACTTTTCATAAAGCTTCTTCTTGTCTGAACTTCCTAAACTTTTTTTGTTTATGTATCTAGATCGTATGTCTTCTATGTATTTTTTAAGGCCCATCTAGGTGTATGACCTTTATAAGAGGGCTCAGAAGTCTACACATCATTTTAACACGTTAATATCTCATTACCTTTGCTATAGTTCTCCTAAACTGTCTGTGATTACAATATGCAACCACTGCTGGGTTCAGGGGAGCTAGGGTTCTCTTCTTACCCATCTCTCGCAGAGGCTCCTCTAGCTCTGGACCTGGTTCATGAAGACTGGGCTCAGTTCTGAGGGAATTTAATCTCTAGAGAGGGAAGTCAGGTTCCTTTTCTTTCACTCTGGTTCTTGAAATGCCCCCAACCCCTTAAGAAAAAATCACATAAGGCCTGTTTGGCTCATATCTCCTATCCACTCAACTGCCTGAGTTGGGGGAAAGGCACTCCTTTAAAGAAGTTACAGAGTTATATGATACCATCCATTCCAGAATGTGAAAGGAAGAAAGGGACAGAGATAGGCCTTTAAAAGTCTACCAAGTGAACAGCTCTTTCTGGTACATTGTCCAATTCTCTATGGTAGAGCCTCAAACTACAAAGGAAGGGGAAAGAGATCAGCCAGGTCTTGTTGGGTCATTCCAAAGTACCAAGCATTCAGCATTGAGCCAGTGAGCCCACTTTCCTTGGAAATAGAGCACAGTCTCAATGCTCCATTGGATATACTCTAGTCAGAGCACACCAGTGGCACCTACTGTTTACACCCATTAAACTCTCTCCCTAGTTAAATATCATGGGAAAGGCCTAAGAAGCACTCTGACCAGGGAAGTCCCAGGAAATACAAAGATCATTCAGCTTCTAGTAAAGAAAGCCATAGTGGGAACAGAAGATTACTCAATGCCCTGATTGTGGAAGCACCAAGGAGGGTGGGGGAAGGAGACAAGTCTATCCAATCCTCTGACCAAGCCTTAAGAGGTATAACTGAACTGTTGTTCAGTTGTGTCTGACTCTTTGTGATCCCGTGGACCATAGCACACCAATACTGTTCACAGGGTTTTCTTGGCAAAGATTCTGGTTCGTCATGTCCTTCTCCAGTGGATTAAGGCAAACAAAGGTTAAGTGACTTACCCAGGGTCACAAAGCTAGTGTCTGAGGCCAGTTACAGCTCAGATCTTCCTGACTCCAAGCCCAAAACTTTATTCACTGAACCATCTAGATTAATAAGAGAGAGAGAGAGAGAGAGAGAGAGAGAGAGAGAGAGAGAGAGAGAGAGAGAGAGAGAGAGAGAGAGAGAGAGTACTAGCACTCTAACCAAGAAAGCTCAAGGTGCAACGGAAGACCACTGAGTGCCCTGATCAGAGACAATCAACCACAAAACTCTGTCCAGGGATCTGCCAGCATTCTGAGTTCAGACTCAAGAAAAGAGGACAGGATCAAACACAGCTTAACTATCTCATCTGAGAGAATGGGAGGGGATAGAATTCAGGCTTGAGGTCTGAGTAAGGAGACAATGAGATCTGAGATCAGAAGACAACAAACACTAAGAAGAAATATTAAATGTCAAGAATCCTCCAAAAGGACAACTCAGAGGAAGAGGCTAACTCTAAAGAAACTGCAGTCTCACAGAAGAAAATGGCTTACTCTCAAAGACAAAAGTATATGGGAGAAATTAAATAAGATCTACAAAATATAACTTTAAATGAAACAAAAGCTATACAGGATAGACTTAGAAGAAGGATGAATAGATTGCATTAGAGATTGACTTCATGAAAATTAGAATGGATGAAATAGAAACCAACAATTCAATGAGACATCAAGAAATATTGGAACAAGGTTAAAATATTTTTTAAAATAAAATACAAAGTTTCTACATTCAAAAAAACAACTAACCTGAGTCAGACAGGTTGGCACAAATCTATAATTCCTGTTATCATGGGAAGATGAGGTTGGTGGATCAATTGAGTTGAGGAGTTCTGAGCTGCAGTGGGCTAAAGCTAGGGGTCATGAGGCTGATTAAGTAGGGGCAAACTATCCCAAGTTGAAAGTGGAGCAAGTCAAGGTCACATGCTGACCAATAGCGAGATAGGCCATGAATGGCTACTGCATTTCCATCCTATGTGAGAAAGGGAACCCCAGTCTCCAAAATACAAATTTAAAAAAAAATCATCAATCAAAATGGACAAAAAATAACCTGGGCAATAGTACAAGATTAGATAATGTAAGAATCAGCAGATTTAAGACCATTGCCAAAAAAGAAATGCCTGGACACTATAGTTCAAGCCATCTTAAATAAAAACTACCCAGATTCATAAGATCCATAAGAACAAAATGAATACACCAGTTATGTGCTGGGAAAAAATAAAAAAATAAAACTCCCAACAATATCATAGCCAAAATCCAGAACTTCGAAATCAAAGAAAAATATTGCAATCAACCATTAAAAAAAATTCAAACACTAGAGAACCATAGTCAAGGTCATGCAAAACTTGGCAACTGTTATTATAAAGGAGAGGAGATCTTGCAAAGAAAAAAGATATATTGAAAAAGACAAAAAATAAAGGTTTGTAACCAAGAATAATTTTCCTGCAAAACTGAATGTAATGCTACATGGGGGGAAATGGGTTTTTAACAGAATAAAGTACTTTCTTTTTTTAAAAAAAAAATTTATTTATTTTTAGTTTTCAACATTCACTTTCATAAGATTTTGAGTTCTAAATTTTCTACTTCCCTCCACACTTCCTTCCCCAGGATGGCATACAATCTGATATAGGCTATACATGTACAATCACATTAAAAATATTTCTACATTAGTGAAAGAAGACTCAGAACAAAAGGAAAAAAACCACAGGAAAGAAAAAAGAGGGATAAAATAGTATATTTCAATCTTCATAGAACAGAGTACTTTCAAGCATTCCTAATGAAAAGATGAGAATGGGGTAGCAACTCTGAAATTAAAAAAAAGGAGTAAAGAAAAACTAGAAAGATAAATATATCTGAGTAAAGAAAGGAGACTATATGATGATGATAATGAAAGACATTCTTTATGTCTTTAAAGATCATAGACAGAGTTAATACAACAAGCAAAGGATGGTAGTAAAAGAAAAAAGGAAATGGAAGGAGAGGGAGGGAATAAACATTTATTATGCACCTCAAATGTGCCAGGCAATGTACTAAATGCTTTTACAAATATTGTCTCAATTGATCAATCCTGTGAGGCAGGTGCTATTGTTATCCTCTTTTTTACAGTTGAGGAAACTGAGGCAAACAGAGGTTAAGTGACTTGCCCAGAGTCACGAACCTAATAAGTCTTTGAGGCTTCCTTTGAACTCTGATCTTCTTGACTTCAGGTCCAATCTTAATGCACTGTAACACCTTCCTACTTCCAGGAAAGGGGAAAAGGAATACTCTGGGGGAGAAAGTAGAAAGAAGAGATGAATTTATTATTTTCTTATCATTGGGTGCCCAGTAAGAGGAAAATACAGTAGGCAGTATATGAACTAAACTTTTATCCGAACCAGACAAGGACTTATACACACACAAACTAGGAATATCCTTACAGAGAGAAGGAGAGAGAGAGAGAGAGAAAAAAGAGAGAGAGAGAGAGAGAGAGAGAGAGAGAGAGAGAAATAGAGAGAGAGAGAGAGAGAGGGAGGGAGGGAGGAAGGGAGAAAGGGAGAGGGAGAGTGTGTGTGTGTGTTTGGTATAGAAATGCATTAAATTCAACAGGGAGAAAGAGAGAGAGTTTGGTATAAAAATGCATTAAATTCAGCAGGAAAACAAACAGGGATAGGCCCAGTAAAGTATAAAATGATACATAAACTAATGCAAAGTGAGGAGAACCCAAAGAACAATTTATACAAAAAGTCTAGCACTGGCATAGGTATGGGTATGTGTGTATGTGTATGTATATACATATGCACATATACACAAATACACACACCCAAAGATGTGTATGTGATGTGCCCCTCATCTCTCTGTCAGATGGTAGTATGCTTCATAGTCCTGTAGAGCAGTTGTTGGTCATTCCATGACACTGATCAACTTTCTAAAGTCTTCTTTCTAAAGTTGTTTTTCTTTATAATATTTTAGTTACTGAAGCAGCTAGATCATAAGGAGGATAAGAGGATAAGACTGGAGTCTGGAAAACTTGAATTCAAATCCAGCCTTAGACTCTTGTTGATTGTGTGACCTTGGATAGTCACTTAACTTCTAATTGCCTCAGTTTCCTCAATTGTAAAATGGGTATAATAATAGCATCTATCTTCCAGAGTTGCAGTGAGGATCGATGAAATAATATTTATAAAACACTTAATATGGTAATTAGGACATAGTAAGTGCTTAATAAAAATAAATATGAATCAAGTACTTCGTAAAGCACCTTTAGAATGGTGCTTTTCCATCTCCTTCCTTTCCCTTATTGTATAAATCGTTATCTTGGCTCACTTAACTCTGCATCAATTTGTATTCCAAGAATTTTCTCCTTTTCTGAATTCATCCTTTTCTTTTCTTTCTTTGGCATAATAATATTATATCACAATCATCTGCAATAATTGGTTTAGCTGTTACTCAATTGATGAGCATCCCCTTAGTTCCTTGAACTTTTTTTTGTTTAAATTTAAGAGTGTTCATTCCCTGTTTGTTTGATTTCTTGAGAATGGGAGGGAATGTATGCTTAATAGTGTCATTGCCAGGTCAAAAGGTATGCACAGCTTAGTCACTTTTTGGGTATAATTCCAAATAGTTTTCGATGATGGTTGAACCAATTGACAGCTCCACCAACAACCTCCATCAAGAATTAGTGCTCTTATCCCTCTTCCAATGCTTGTAATTTTCCTTTTTTGTCATCTTTTGCCATTTTGTCATCTTTGCCATTTAATGGGTGTGAGGTGAAATGTCAATGTTGTTTTCATGTGAATTTCTCTTATTGGTACTGATCCATACATACAGACATATCTTTTACAAAGAGAAATTTACTGAGAAGGTATAGAGAACCAAAATACTACCTCCCAAATCAGGATGGCATGCTTCTCAAACCAACACTCAAATGCTAAAGTGGTGATTACTACAAAACATTCAATTGCATTGAAGTCTGTGGGTGTGACATAGATGATGGGCACGATAACTTGGCTGCTGGGCCAATTCTTTGCTAGGCCAAGTCAAGTCATTCACTCCTCAGGGCTGAACTGCTGAAAGGACTTGGCAGCTGGGGCTACCAGTAGACTATGCCATGGAGTCCAGGTGGTTAATAGGACTTTTGATGGATCTTTTGAATTTTCAAAGCTCACAGGATTACAGTCTGGTTCATTCTTTCTCTTATGGTCGTTCACTTAACAGAATAAAAGAATGAAATACAGTAGACAAGAAGACCCAGAGGCATCATGCATTCATGGCCACATGACACCTGGGAATGCAAATGGAGAACTAAGATTGACTCTAGTGGTTGGTAGAACACTTCCACTTCCTCTCCACTACTTCTCACCACACTGGAGGCCCACAGAATTGCTTCTTTCTCCTCACTTAAAAGCTACTAGGAAAGAAAGGGAAATATATATTTTTTGAACATGGCCAATATGTGGATTTACTTTGTTTGATTAAACTTGTTTGTCGCAATTATTTTCTTCAAAGAGGGGTTTTGGGAGGGAAAAGAATACTAGTGAAAGTGATGCTAAAATAAGAAAAGAAAGAAAAGGGGGTACTTACAGCTTTTTTGAAGCACAGGAGAGAGTAGAAGGAGGTTCAGAAGGCAAGACAAACTAACAACTTTGAAATTAATATGTTGACTTTATTATATTCTTTTAAAAATGAAAGTTGTACATAATGGAAATTTGAGGTTTCTTGTACAATAGTGTTTTTCTGTTCTGTATATATGGAAATGATCATGTTATTGATTGTCATGTTCAGAATTACGCATCTTTTAAACAAATAGCTGTCACTTGAAATGACTGGCATTTTCTCTTGGTAGGATACTTAAATATCAAAATACGAAGCATTTAAAGGACTACTAAATTGGCATTTCACATTCACTGTCTCTGCTGTCAAGGAAAATATTTGTCTTTTGGCAAGCCAGGCCAGGGCTTGATTCCCTGTCTTGGAGAAGGGTTTAGATCAAGAGCAGGGAATCTGCAACCTCAAGGCCACATGTTTTGTAGAACAAATCCTTTTATTAAGGGGATTTATTCTGTAAAGTTTGGGCTCAGTCAAAGGGCTACCAGCACTTGAGGACCTAGAGGGCCACATGTGGCCTCAGAGTGGCAGATTCTCCACCACTACACCCCTCCCAACTACCCTGTAGTTGAAGGACTCTCCTCATGCTACCAGTCAGCTGAGAGACCCAGGAGTACCCAACCTCTCATGAGATTGTGCTAAGCCTAGATGTATCCATTTCAGGATCACAGTTTGGTCATCTATGCTCACTCAGGAGAAAGGCACAAACAGAAGAGGCAACCTGGGACCTGCTTAGGCAAGACATGTGTGTGCCTTGTGATTGCAGCTGCCATGAACTTTGTTTGACTGGGGAAAGATACCTCCCTGTTCATCCTTAAAGTTAGTCCTAGAGTTACAAAGGAAGAAGATCTAGAGGGCAGTAACTCCTTTTAAAATCTACTGAGTGGATAGCTCTTCCCATTCATTTCTCCATCCCTTCCCCAACACACATAGACACTACACTAGAATACTAGAGCTAGAAGGAACATTAGAAATCATCATAAAACTCCCTCATTTTGCAAATGAGGAAACTGAAGGATAGAGGTTAGTTGGTTTGGCCTGGTCACAGTTAAGTAAACAACAGAAACGAGATTCAAACTAAGGTTCCCTGGCTCTAAATCCAGAACTCCTTCCATTTTACCACATCGACTAATTCCATGACCAGACATCTTTAAACAAAAGTTTGACAGCTCCTTTGCTAAATATTATATTATTATAACACGTTATTATTACATTATAGATGGGACCTATGATGTGAGTAGGTTTTGAGCTAAATGACCTCTGAGGTCTCTTCCTACCCTCTATGTACTATATCACAAAGTTGGAAAGATAGCGTGGACTCCTATGGATTGGCATGGATTAAGTTGATGCTTACCTTTCCTTTAAACCGGAGCTAAAATTCCACATTCTAGAGGAAGTCTTTCCCAAATCCACCTTAAAGCTTGTGCCTTCCCTGCTGATTGTCTTCATTTTATCCAGTACACATTTTATTTATGTGTAGTTGTTGACATACTGTCTCTTCCATTTGACTGTGAGAGCAGGGACCACTCTCTGTCTTTCTTTGTACCCCTAGCACATAGCACCTTGCTTAGAACATTGTAAGTACGTAATCCATGCATGTTAAGAGGCAACTAAGTGCTACAGTGTTGGATAGAGCTAGATTGGCCTGGAGACATGGAGACTTGAGTTCAAATGGGACTGTCTGCCTCAGTTTCCTCAACTGTAAAATTAAGATTTTAGTAGCACCTACCTCACAGGGTTGTTGTGAGAATCCAATGAGTTAATATTTGTAAAAGGGTTTAGCACAATGCTTGGCACACAGTAGGTACTTAAATATTTGTTCTTGCTTTTCCTCCCTTGTTGATAACTTGATTTTATTTGGGGAGCCCCAAAAAGTCTTTTGTGAAGATGAATAGCTTGATCAAGACAATACTTGAGGAATATTCATTGGATAATGGGTGGGAGAATCTGGATCCCACATGAATTCTGTCTTTTCAGGGCAGGAGGCAGAACCTACTTTCCCCTTTTTAGGAGCTGTTCCCACAGTATCTAGTAGTGAATGCAAGATACTGGTGCACAGACTGTTTGTGTTCTCAATACTCTTTCAGCTCCCCAAAGTCTTTAAATGAAATGACTACTTTCTGAATAGACTGTAGGCTGCTTGGGGGCAGTTTCATTTTTATATTTGTGCCTCGTGTTATAATTGAAATGATGATCTCAGCCTGGGATATCACTTCCTAGGAGTTCCGTTTGAGAATAAGGAGCCTCAGTGGAATTGGAGTAGATAGGAGCAGACAAACCCTAGCAAAGAAATACAAGTTTCTTCTCCTGAGGCTCGTCATTGATACTTCCACAAAGAGACCCATGTAGGTATGCCTTCTCCATAGCAGATTAAATAAGCATTGGACTAAAACCCTTTCCCACAGAAGTTGTTTTGTGGGAACTGTACCATCCAGGACCTGCCTCTTGTCTCTTCATAGGCTCACATGTCTTTATATGAAGTCCCTGCATGGACACAGACATGTAGGAAATCTGTCATTGGAGAAAGGGAATGGATTAAGCATTTATACTGCATGTTCTATATGCCAGGCACTGTGCTAAGAACGTTTACAAATATTATCTCATTTGATCCTCACAAAAACTCTGTGCATGGATGCCATTATTATCTCCTCTTTACAGTTAAAGAAACTAAGGCAAACAGAGGTTAAGTGACTTGCCCAGAGTCACACAGCTAATAAGTGCCTGAGGCTGGATTTGAATTCAGGTCCTCCTGCCCAATCCACTGGCTGCCCTCAATTGATTGGTCCATATAAGTAAGTCCTTTCCCCAAAGCCATACTTCATGCAGTTTTCTCTGAGCTCTCTGTTGACTCCAAACCCTGAATACCCCGAAAGTATACATCACCTTCATCTCTGTTCCACTTTTTTCCTTCCCTGGTTCCACTTCCAGTCACCCTGAAAATTATAATAGAGGATTTGGGAGTCCAGGATGGATTAAGGTGGAAATTTGGAAGGGATTGGGGAAAGTCCACGTTCTGCTTCATCTAAGGTGTCGGAGGAAACCAGATTCTCAGAATGGATCAGAAGATCCTCTAAATTTGAATGATGCTGCGCTCCCCAGAAGTTAAATGTGCAGAGATTATACAAAACCACTGATCCCATAAGCATGCCTCTGAATGGGCTAGAAAACCTCTGCCAGCAAAGTCTTTGTCCCTGAGGTTCCCCAACACTACTTTCTATTACCTTTTACAAGAAGCTGGACAGTTCCCCATAGTAGTGGATATAGGGTATTGTGGGATGTTGTCCATTCTCCCAAGATGCTCTAGGGTCTGAATTGGCCCTTGGTGGGTTTGGGGGAGACGGGAGATGGGGAGGGAGGAATCCGGGAGTGAGAGCCAGGCCCGTCTGAGGTCGGGGGAGTGAATGCAGCATTGTCGGCCAGGGCCAGAGTCACAGATAATTACCTCAATTAGTGACAAAGGGAGAGTAATAAATACAGGCTTAGTGTCTCCTGCCCCACCAGGGCTCCGAAGATTAATCCAGCCTGACGGGCCAGCCCTGAAAGGCGTGATGGACAATTCATTAAACTCCCCCATGCCCCACAACCTGGGCGTGAAGGCTGCGTTAGCCCCCCGGGGCCCGCGCCTTTGTCCTGATTGTGTGTCTCCGCCACAGCAGAGCCGGGCCGTCCCCAGAGATGGGGAGGTGAGTGGGGGTCCCCCAGCCTGGCCAGGCGGCGGGAGGATTAGGCCAAAGTCCGGCCCTGGTTGCCCTGGCACGAAGGGCTGACTGGGTTGGAATGTCCTTTGGGGGGAGCTGGACGAGCGGAGGGGCGGGGCAACAAGGTGGGGTAAGGGAGGGGGCACACAAAACCAGGAGGCAGGAGGAGTTAATTAGACGCCAATGGGGAGGGTGAGGGACCACAATAAAACCCAAGGGGACTGCCTGGGTCACCCCCTCACTTCCGAGGATTAATGTGGGGGAGGGCTAGAAAGGAGAGGGCACAGGTCCTGGGAGGAAGCTGGGCGCTCCCAGAGTGGAGAAGCATTCCCCTACTCTTTTGCTCAGCATGGCATCTTGTGGGCATGTAATTCCAGGCAGGAATAGGAGGCTAAAGTCTCCCTAGGCCCTACTGTAGAGAGATCACGATGATCAGCCAGTTCCCGATATTTCCTCACCTGAAGACCGCCCCCCCACCCCTGCTGCCCACATCAGGAACCCCAGAGAGGTAGGGAGGGGCATAGAGCACTTTCCTCACTTGACTGAGACCAGAGGAGGTCTAGGAAGAATTAGCACTGCTCCACCCCCAAGTCTTCCACTCAGTCAGTGGTGAAACCAGAAGTTTTGCTTCCCAATAATCGTCCTATGTCCATTTGGAGCAGGCTAATGGATTCACTCTAAGAAATATTTAGAAGTGCTGGACATGTCTTTGTGCTCACATTCATATGTGAATGGGTGCTCAAGTGCATATATAATTGTATGCATATACATATGTAATACACAAGCACGGTTCTACTCATATATTTCCAATGTCTGAAATTCATGCGCACGTTTTTATATTTATGCATGAACATGTCTGTGTATGTCTTTTGGAGAACACGTGTGTGGCACAGTATGAATAGGGGTGAGGGGAGTGATATCTGGCTAGAAGTATCAGCTGGACTTTGTATGAAGATTGACCTTCCCCCAGGCCTGTATTTTTAAGAGATTTCACCAGGTCTGGCCAAGACAGCCTCTTTGACCTCCAAGGCTTGCGAAGGATGGGAAAATTAACAGTAGGCTGTGCAAATTCTCTCCTTATTTGCAGCAAAGTGTCCAGGAGCCTAAGAGGCCCTGTTGCTACTACTCTCAATGGAAAAGGGCAAAAAAAAAAAAAATGCAGCTCATTGCATAGATTCTTGGAAAAGGGCCCCATTGCCTTCCAGGGGAGTCCCAACCTGGTTCCTCAACCGTGGCTCCCTTCTTAGGTCTGGGGGTGTAGGGTAACCCTCTGTCCCTTCATAGGAAACACCCCCACACCTGGCCTTTCCTCAGGGAATGACAAGGGAGCTATTTGAAGGCAGCTCCCCAGGCATATTTATAACCTGCCTCTCACCGGATGCTGCTTTTAGCCCAGACGTGTGTATGTGTGTGTGTGTCTGTGTGTCTGTGTGTGCGTGAATGTGCATGTGTGTGTGGGGGGCTCTGTCTCAAGTCGGACGCCCTGTCTGGGTGTGGAAAGAGTGAGTAAGGGTGAGTGGTGGGCAGTTCTGCATGGATATTCCTGCTCACACCACAGCCAAACAGCTTATTTTCTCCTCTCTTTGTTATTTTTCTCTCTCTGGGCTGGTGAGCAGCATTTAGCTGGTGCTGAGGGGGGTGGGAGGTGGGGAACTGAACCCCAGGATATTTGCAGCCCCACTGACAGGGTTTTTCCAGGGTGCAAATGCTGAGGTGTGTGCTACTACAAGCATGCTGGGCCCCCCAGACAACTTCATGCATGCCAACCCCTCCACCCAGCTCGCATGTCTTTCCTTCCTGCCTTTCCTCCCTCCCATCCTGGAGTTTTTCAGCAGCGACACCACCCCTTGATTCACTAAGGCCAGCCCATTTCTAAGGGTTCTGGCACCGATTGAAACTGGAGAACCCAAGCTAGTCCCCCTGGGTTCCTTCCCCCACTTGGGCAAAGCTTCATTTTCCCTTTCCCCTGTCCCATTGAATCCCATTTTATTTTTCTAAATGGTAGCCCTCTGTTGCCTATCTGTCCTCGCTCTGCTCACCCACTCCCCGGTTTCCTGAGAAGTATGCATATGAGCAACTTGAAATGCAAAGGTCTGACCTTAACTTTTTTAGGGTGCTTTTCAGACATCTTTCACCTAGCTGTCTTCTTTTAGCCCCATAACAACCCAATGAGGTAGCCACTGGGCAGATAACAGTAGCTCTGTTTTTCAGATCAAAAGGAGCTAGAGTCCCATGTCTTCCAACTCCAGACCATTCTTTTGTATTGCTTCCTGTATTGCTTCTTCCACGTCTTTAAACTTCTTTCTCCCCATTCATCTCCTTCCCTAAGGTCTAGTTATGAGGGAGATAACAAAGGAGGATATGGATGCTCCCTAGTTTGAGAGAGGAATAATATATGATTCTTCCCCAGAACGTTCTTTTCTATGTTGAACACTATCCCCACATGTCCTTGCATTCCACATTCCTCAGTACCTCTTTCTCTCCAGAAGTAATCCATTCTTTTTCTCTTTGGGCTGGGAACAAGGAGTTAGCTGACGCATGGGGTAGGGCATAAGAAAAAGTCTAGATGCTTAGCTTGAAAGTTTTTTGCCTTTCAAGAACCAAAAGAAATTGGGTAAATGGTAAGTAGACAGGGTTATGATTAAGGCTCAGGGTTCCAGGGAAGGTGCTGGTTAGGTCTAGGATTAGGATAATAGGCACTTGTTGAATGTAAAATGAATGTTATGGTTAGTGATAGTCACAGTTCTGGTTTCAGTAGTATTGAGGTGATGTCAGGGTTAAGCTGTTCAGTACTTGTGCTATGAGCTTGATTAAGATTACACTTGGGTGAAGATTGTATTTGGGTTAGTTTTATGATTTGGTCCCTTGCCCTTGCTCCTTCCTAGATTCCTTTCATTTCTAAATCCTTGAGAGTTACCCTTCAGTTTTGATCTTTTAGACCTAGGACACTACCACCAGTTTGCTGGGACTTCCATATACCATATTGGGTGTTCTCTTTGGAGTTAGGAAGGCTGCCTGTCTTCTGTGGGACTCCTTTCCTCTTAAAGAAAAAATTCCAAGACTGGAGCTAGAACAGATGGGCCTTGGGGCCTCACTTCTGTCATTATCATAATCAAGCCTGACAGTTGTACTGTATTTTTTACTTCCAAGAACTTTTACATCTATGATCTCATAAATAATTCTGGGAGATGATTAGGACAAGTAGATTGGATTTCCACTTTGTCAGTGAAGAAACTTAAGGATAATGTAAGTGGAGAGGAAGACAGTGCAGCAGAGCGGGTAATCATGATTTAGTGGATAGGACACTAGAGTTGAGCCAAGTGATTGGAATTTGAATATAGTCTCTTATCTTACTATTATTATTTATAGCTGTGGAATCTGACATGAGACTCAATCTCTCTGAGCATTAGTTTTCTCCTCCATAAAATGAAGCGGTTGTATTAGATAATATCTCAGGTTCCCTTCTGTCTCTGAATCCCATCATTCTATGATATAAACAGAATAATGTTTCAAAAAAGAAATTGAGGCATAGAAGACAAGTGGATTTTCTGAGAACATACAGCTATTAAATGACAGAAGAGAGACTCCAAACCACTTGTGGGGACTTCCCAAATTGTGTTCTTTCCATAGAAGAAGAGGGTCCACTAGTGGCCTCAGGAGAGTCAGCTGGAGGTCAAAGACCCCAATCTCTGGCCTGACCTCTGTTAAGGGCCCAAGTCTGTTTGGATTACTCCTTCCTAAGGCCTCCCTTTATCTCTGGGTTGCTGGAAACATAAAAGATCCTTGCTGAGAAAAAGTAGGGTTAGCACCTACAATGGGATGTTCAAGGAAAAAGCATTTATATCACTGATCAAAAATAGAAATTTTATTCTGCAAAGGAAAATATACTACAGGGGACAGAAGAGTTGACAATGGTTACACAGAAGAGAAATGTTGGTTTCTGTGGCCGAAGAAATCTTTGAGAAGAGATAAAGGAGAAATGAGAGAAGGAATAGGTCAGAGCAAGTGAAGAAAGAGTGGAATGGAGTCTGGAGGTAGGGGTAGTTCTGTGGATCAGGCTGGGACCCAGCGCAATAAATAGTTTTATTTACAAGAACCAAATCCTCGGCTTTGTATCCACAGTTCAGTGCAAATTATTTACACACTGACTAGGGAGGAGGATGGGAGGGGTTGAGAGTGGGGACATAGTAGGCAGAGCTTACAGCTGTTCAATGGCCCCATTGCAGAGGCTGGATGGAGGGTGACATCATCTGGGTCTCCCTAATCCCATTAGACACATCATCACAGCTGCCCTTCTCCCCTAGATCTCTTCTGCTCCTGCTGTGGGTAAGGAGAGAGGTGGGCATTGCCCATGGTTTGATGCCTGAGGCTGGGTCCTAGGTCTCAGTGCCTGCCTGGCTTTCCAATACCTGGGGCCTCTTCACAACCCAGGAAAGTAAAAGGGCCTTTACGGGAATCAGAGGAGAAAAAGCAAGACAGGGAGAGATGGTGTGAGAAAGAGAGAGAAAAAAGAGAAAGGAAATAATATTAGAAAGGGAAGGAGAATATAGAGGATCATTATCAAAGATAGTGAGGGTTTCCTTCTCTAACCTCTATATGCCCCAGGGGGGTGGAAGAGTTGAAATCAAATCTCTTGTTCTGTGCTGGAAGTGAGTGGGCCTGAGTGAAGATTTTCACAGAAGGGGTGGGGGCAGTGCTGCTGAGTATTTCCCCTAGGGTAAGTTCTGGGGGAAATAGCTACAAGAGTACATCTGTCATCATGGGATTGTGGGCTACGGTTCACCCCTAAGTAAGAGATTTTGTGTTCCCTTGATTGAACTGCGAGGATGGAATGGAGGGGTGAGGAGTGGAGAGGGGAGGTGAAGTGGTTGTCTGTGGAGAAAGGGAGGTGTGGAAAGGGGGCATTCGTGGACCATGGAAAAATGAGGATAGGGGTTTCGGGCCTGGGAGTTCCTGGGATTCCGTGTGTGTGTGTGTGTGTGTGTGTGTGTGTGTGTGTGTGTGTGTGTGTGTGTGTGTGTGTGTGTGTGTGTGTGTGTGACTGCAGTGCATGGCGAGAGTCCAGAGGGTGGTGCCCCTCAGAGGCTGGGGATTCGCAGGTTTCTAGGCAGGAGGGCCCCTTCCCTCACAGACATTCGTGCAGCACTCTCGTGTGGGTGCAGTTGCGGCAGCTGACGTGGCAGCACCAGTGGAAGGTGCAGTTGCAGCGCTCCGTGACGCGCTGCGTGCGCGTGCGGTGGCCTCTCCCGCAGCACAGAAGCTCGCAGCCGTCCAGGGCCGGGGAAGAGCTGTTGCAGGCGCGTCCAGTAGTGCCCGCCGTGCCCATGCGCCCACTGTAGGTGCAGAAGTTGGGCGACTTCTCGAAATACACGAGGTCGTGAGGGGAGGGTGGCTTGTGGGCAGGATCTTCGGGCTCCAGGCGCAGTAGTTCCGCGCGGGATGCGCGATTACTGCCCCTGTTGCCGTAGAGCACGCGTGAGGCGCCGTCAAAGCGGTCCCGCAGCACGTCGCCCACCGCGCGCAGCGTGGGCAATCTCATCCAGCACGTGCGCACTGTGCATGAGCCCGACATGCCGTGGCACTTGCATTCCTGGCGCATCTCCGAGAACACTGTCTGTGAGAAACAGCCAGTCGTCAGTTCCTGTAGCCTCCCCGGACCATCCCACTTCCCTAAAATCATCCTGTCATCTTCCCTAAATACAGTCCTTTCCTAGGGCAGTCAAGTGCACACCAGTGCCCGGAGCGGCTGATGCTTTGAACCCCATCTGCTTCCTTTCTTTCCTGTTGATTCTTTCTAGAAGCAGCCCGTAGCAATGGGGAAAGCGCTTGGAATCGAAAGATCGCATTTGAGCTCTGGGTCTACCCTACCCTATTTACTAGGCAAGTCAAAATATGTAAATGAAGGAATTGGGCTAGATGCTCTTTTTCGTCTCTTCTAAGTCTCTGATCCCATGATTCCCAAGCCTTTCCGTCCCGTTCATTGACCATTTATTCCCCAGGATTGGGTTGCCTGGCCATTTGACCCACTCACCTGAGCCCTTCCACCCCAGCTTTCCCAGGCCCCGGAGTTTCACAATCTTCTCTCTACCAGAAGCCCACACTAACCCCACTCCCACATACCGTTGCTAACCTGGGACTAACTGCCCGCCTCTCCCATGTACACACATCCTTGCTAATCTAAGGGCTGGCTTTCTGGTTGTGAGCTCTCACTATGGCTTTCCTACCCCCTTCATTATGCACCCTTACACACACACACACACACACACACACACACACACACACACACACACACACACACACACACACACACACTCCTAGAGCTCCCTTACCGTGCGCCCCGCCTCGTTGTTGTGAAGGTTCATGAGGAAACGCAGGTCCCTCCCCTTCTCCCCAGAGTCCACAAATTCTCGGCCAAAGAGGCGACCGAAGTCGATGTTGTCACTGCAGCCGCCCCAGTGCCAGTCCGGACCTCCTGGACCACGTCGCCGGTAGTCGCACGTACAAGATTCTATTGAACCCTCGGAACAGGAGCGAGCAACAGAGTGTGTCACCCCGGCAGATGTGATGGCGAAGATAAAGGCGGTCTCTCGGCAACCTGTTAGGGAGAAGAGAAATGGGGGTCACTGGGGTGGGTGATGGTGCTGGGATTATAGCCGGGAGGAGGGAGGTACTTGAAACTTCTTTTGGAACCCAGAAATTCTGAACACATGCACAGATTAACTCCCCTACATTCCTTGCCTCACAAACCGCTGTAGACACACGCACACACGCTCACATCCAGCAAGCATTTTAGTTGCAAAGGATAGTTGGAAATTTAGAAAGCGAGCCTATAGCTCTCTTCTGCCTCAGTTTCTCCAGCATTTATCCAGAAAAGAGGGAGTATGAAAAGAAGAGATGGGCAGACACAGTGCCCTCAGTCGCCACCGGAGGGCACGTAAACTTCCTACACGTCCCCCAATCTCTCCCCGAAGCGCAGCCCCTACTAAGCTGGAGGTGACCGAGAGCTAGCTAGTTCCCAAGAGGAGAAACCTTAGTGCCAGCTTTCTGGTAGGGAAAAGTGAATATGGGACTTTGCAACAATAAAAAAATTGTCACATAGTAAGTGCGCAACAACCATGTGTCGATTGATTGATTGGATGTCTGTATGCCCTCTGGGGGCATAGGCTTCTGTAAATTTCTAGCCTAGGATTGACCTTATTTAGGTTAAAGCAGCAGCAGGAACCTACCTATCCCTTGGTGCAACCTTTGTCTAACTCCAGTCACACAATCTCCTCCCGCCTCCTCCCACACCACTCCCTGCCTCCAAACCCCCAACTTCGCAGCTCGCACCTCGGTTGACTATCTTGCCGAAAACGTGGGGCCCTGAAGCCGTGGGACAGTTCCAGCGACGATTCCGAAACTGCCACTTGCACTCCCTCACAGCGCTCTGCAGACCGCCGCTCACGCTGTGCAAGATGCCCGGGTTTTGCCGAATTAGCCGCCGCTGTTTGCGGCTAAGCAACTGCAAACTTGGTTCCAGCACCAATTGCAAGCTCTTTGAGTCGGTCAGCAGGTTGGTGGAGGACGCCACGTTCACTATGCCCCTGAGGTCGGACACGGATGTCAGGGGCTCAGGCTTAGTTTAGGGTCTTAGAGCTCTGTCTCCCTCCCTGCCCTCCCCCACTCCCCGCAAAGAGCCTATACTCTACCCAGTCCTATTCTTTCCCATTCAACAAACATGTAGTAAATGTCTACCAAAACACCTCAACCCCTTCCCTACTGAAGCAGGGCAGAAGAAAGCACCATAACCATAAAATCCAGGTGCCTAGGTTCCTGAGGTTCCGCTACACCCAATGTCATCAATAAGAACTGGGCATTTGGATTTTGGTTCCCAGTCAAGTTTCTCTCCCAAGACAAGTCCATTCTCTTCCACCACCACCCCAACTGCTCTGTAAAGATTGAGTGGCGAAATGATTGAGACCCAAACTGAGGTGCCAAAATCTCTGTCCCACTTTCCCCTCTAAAGAAGAGAGATGAGACTCAGGATGAAAGAAAACCCCAAACTGCAGATCAATTGAATCAAGGGTCTGCAGGCAGATTGACTTGTATCCATTCACCACCAGGCTTGTGAAACTCAAGGGGCTTTCTGTTAAAAAGAGGCCAGGGCCACTGTGACCATCCGAGCTGTTGGGTAGACAGGGACTGAGTACCCGCTCCCCCTACCCCTTTACTATAGTCGGGTTTGTCCTACGTGGAGGGAAGCTGTGGGAGAGCAGGGAAAGGGCAACAGGAACAGGGAAGAGAAGAGAGAGAGAGAGAGAGAGAGAGAGAGAGAGAGAGAGAGAGAGAGAGAGAGAGAGAGAGAGAGAGAGAGAGAGAGAAGACAGCAGTAAACACGGAGAAAGAACTATTGGGAGATCTGCTGTTCCTGGTATTAGTAGGGGTTGGAGAGCCCAGGAGCGCAAGGGAAGAGTTGAGACTGGAGTCTCTGATACTGTAACCTCCTAAGCCTCAAGCCTCCGGCAGCAACTTTGGACAGCTCTGGACAGCTCCGAGGCCCTTTTCAGTTTCCCAGTCTCTCCCTCCCAGCCTTAGTATCTGGGGGTTCTTCCCCCCAAAGGAATGGAGCGTATGTGTAAGAATGCACAATGTCTAGGAAGTCTGTCCATCTGTCTCCGTGTATTTGAGATCTGTGTGGAAAACGTGGGGTTAACAGCCCCGACTCCAGAGTCCCCTGACCTGGGATCACTCACCACCATCTGCCGCTGCTGTTGGCGGCCAGAACTCCAGGCATAGCCGCGAGCGCCAGCAGTGTCGCGGCTCCCCAGCTCAAAAGCAGAGTTTCGGTCCCCATCACCAGTATGTGGCGAGCCGGGACTGGACTTGCTGCTTCCCGCTATGGCGGAGCAGGATAGGCGGCGTTGGCCCCGGGTTCCCAGGATCCCCGAATCTGATCTAAAACTCCCGGGTCCAGGTGACGGCTTGCAGCATGGCTTGCGGAGCTGCACAGCGAGGTCCCGGCAGGGATGACAGAGTGAAGTCTCCTAGATCAGCAACGCCACCTATTATAGCTGCTGTGAAGACAAGGAGGGTCCCCGGGACAGGTCGGGCCGGGCCTCCACTCAGGGGCACACAGGACAGGGGCTCAGACAATGGATCGCGGGGTCTTACGGGACTCTGGCTCATCTGCTTGCGGAGCTGGCAGGCTGGCCGTCGGGGCTCACCCCCCGCCCTTTGCTTCAGGGCTCCCGCCCCCCAGTCTAGGCACCGGCTGCCGACCCCTCCCCTCGGGATTCCCTCCTACGCGCTTCACCCTCACTCCTCCCCCCTGCCCAGGTCCGTCGGGGACAAGCCAGTCGAGTCAGTTATGTGACCGGCAGGGGGAGCGGCAAATGCAGACTTTAGAGAGATCTGGCTCTAGAGCCCCCAGCCCCGTTACCCCAGCCACAGTCCCGCCCTTCCCCACCCCGCCCCCTATATTGGGTTGTACTTTCGACGTCACCTCAGATTCCACCGCCCCTACCCCCCACCCGGAGAGTCCGCAGGCTGCGGTTTGAGAATGGGACGCGGGGGAGAAACCACCCCACCCAGGAACCCCAGACAGCCGGCCTGGGGGAGGAGGGAGACACTGCGGGCAGTGGTCAGGGGAGTCCCAGAGATGGGGGAGGGAAGAGAGAGGCAGGACAAGATTGCAGAGAGCGTGGGAGAAGGACTTGGGTGGGGGGCGGGGAGACGAAGAGGAGCGGCTGAAATCAAGTGGCGGGAGAAACTAAGCAGAGAATCGCAGTCTGGGGGTGGGAGTAGGGAGAATGAGTTCAAATTCACTATGTTCAAAGGTGTACATATGTAAGTTTGTGCGTGTACAAGTGTGCAAGTGTGGATGTGTGCAAGTAGCTGTGGTGAGAGGGGGGAAGTGTGTAAAAGGTACAATATGCATGTATAAGTGAACATGAGAATACCAATGTGAATGAATGTCTTTGAGAATGTGTGTTCTATGTGTGCAGTGTGTCAGCGAGTGTACATCTGTATGTGTACCATATATGAGGGTGAATTAGGAATGAATTCAGAATGCGTATATCCTGACCTGTAGGGGTGAGGAGTGATATACATGGTTATTAAAGGGAAGGAAAATGTCTGGGTCTGCCTGTGGAGGTGAGAGGATGAGTGTGTGGGGTGGGGGAGAATGGAGGGGGTGTGAATGTGTCTGGGAGTGTCATCTTGTGCAGAGTGTGTCATCCAGTGGCATGTGTCACCCTAAGGGTGTTGCCCTATGTCTCTTTGTGGGGGATAGGGGAGGTGGTCTGAGACCTGGTGCCACTCCAACTTAGAAACTGGCAGGCGGAAAAAAGCAGGATCAGTGAGGGCCATAGCCAAGATTGGGAAGACGAGAATGAACAAAGAAGGGAAAATCCACAATAACTGAGCAATGAGGAACAGGGCCAAATGGTAGAAGTGATAGAATAAGGAGGTTCATACATATCTCTCAATCACTTATATTTTCCAGTCTTCCTGTTTGTTTTTAAGTCTCCTGCCTGTTTTTGAAGAGACTGCCCAGATGCCTACACCATCAACTTTAACATACATCATACTTCCTATCTTGTCCTCCCACCCTTCTGCTGGTCCAGGCACCCAGAGATGGAGACATGACTGAGGTTCCTGTCTGGAATTTAGGTCATGTAACTTGGTTGGTCCTCACCATGAAGACAAATATGGGATGCCATAGGAAAGGATGAGTATATGGAAGGAAAGAGACTTGTCCATGGACTCAGAGATTTATGTGACTCCAAGGGAACCATTCAACAAATGTTTAAGTACTTATTGTGTGGCCATGTCCTAGTCAGGGAAGTTCTCTGATCATTTGCTGAACTTACTGGGAAACAGGTCTTTTTCTGGGACTTTTGAAATTAACTATCCCTGGAAATTTTTGATACTTCCATTGACACTTTAAGAAGACAAAAGACCACTTCTCACTAAATCCCAGAGAGTGGGGATGCTCCAAGATGAATTGTTTGCCTTGAAGGCACTAAGGGGTTGTCAAATGTATTTAGTCAAGTTCACCAAGAGGAAAAACATTTGGAATGTTGTTGTATATGTGTACTCATTAGTACTAATACAATACTAATCAGTGTGTGCATCATAAAATATATAAAAGAGAAATTTTAAATAGATGAGATAAAGATTAAATAAATTTGATCCTCAAATCAAGAAAGATACTGGAATTTATTGAGTGGGGTGGGGATAAGCTTGGGCCTACTCCTTAGGAAAATCATTTTGGTAGATGTTTTGTCAACAGGTCATTAAGTACTTACTTTATGCTAGGCATTAGGCATTTGTAATTTGAAACTGTAGACTGAGTGAGGAGAGACAGAGATTAGGACAATTGTCCTTTGTTTAGGTATGTGAGGTAAAGGAAAGTGAGGAATTGAAGGTAACACCAAAGTTTTGAACTTGTATGACTGGAAGGATGGTGGTCATCTAGAGACAAATGAAATAGAAGTATGCTTTTGGGGGGTGGGGGGAGAGGAAAAGGCAGGTAATGTAATCATAATCCATTGATACTTACTTATCTTATTATTCACTCTTTCCTACTGAAAAAAATGAAAAGGGGTATATACATGTGTGTGTGTGTGTGTGTGTGTGTGTGTGTGTGGATGGGTGTGGGTATGTGTGTATGTGTGTTCCAGAGTACAAAGACCACCCTAGAAATCAGAATTCAGAAATTTTGAGGAGAGACAAGGTAGAATAGGGAGGTGATAGGGATTTTTACCCTGTCACAGTTGCTTTGGGTATCTGAGTTGGGGTAAGTTATGATCTCCCAAAGGCCTACACCCTATGGAGTCCCAGAAAATCAGCTGTAGGATGGGGTAGAGTAGGGGAATGCCTAAGGTAGTGTTGTAGCTGTATTGGAGAGAGCCAACAATGGACAATAGTGAGAAGAGAATGGGACTCATGTACCCACCTTCCCACTGGTTGATCACATACTCCTGGGAGGAGAGGGTTAAGCTATGCCATTGTGGAGGATATTCCACACCCTCCCGGGAGATGAATTTCAGTGTCTGGGTTTGCTCAAATTGTGGGAAGAATGGACACTCTTGGATTCTTTATTCAAATCTATTAAATTGAGCCAAAATCCTACTAATCCTTCTAGGGATTGTGTAGGATTGTGTAGGAGAGAGGAATTTCTCTAGAATATCAAGTTGTCTCTTCACTGACAACCTCAAATTCTGGTCCCTTCAGGGTCCAATCCACCATATAGAGCTAGCAAAAGGATTTGGGGACCATGGTACAAAAGAGAGATTCATTGAAAAGGAGAAAATAATTTATGGGCTCTCAACTGTTCCTCTGTGTCAGTTCTGCATTTATTTATAGTTACTGTGAGTCCTTTGCATCTTCTGTACCTTCTGTGAGGTTAAATAAAGGCTATCTTGTACTCCATCTGAATGGATTACCTTGAATGTTTATACAGAAACTAGGGGGGTTATCCACGGGTTCTTGGAAACCCAGACATCAGTTATACCTGATCTAGAGTCAAAAATTTCTCAGAGTAAACTCTGGGTGGGACACAATGAACTAAAGATAGAATATGACCTTTTGGGGAAGCCCAGGAAATAGCACCAAGTCTATGTAAATCCTAAGCCAAAGCCTAGTGTCATTCCATGCTAGCATAAGTAGTAAAACAAAAAATAAAACAATCCCAAATGAATCCCCTAGATATATGATACTCTTCCTAAAAGGATTTAGCACTTGAGAAAGTGAAAAGTGAAAGACAACTCTTCAGCCTCTGGATAAAAAAACCAAATAATCCCCAATAGAAAGAATCCTTGAGCAAATAAGGAACAGAGAAGATCACAAGAGATAAAATGGATAGTTTTGGTTATACAAAATTGAAAAGCTTATGAACAAACAAAAGTCAATTATCCTTAGAAAAGAAGCAATTGGGGGAAAATCTTTGCAGCCACTTTCTCTGGTAAAGGTCTGATACCCAAGACACACAAAAAATGGATTCAAATATATAGGAACAAGAGGCATTCCTCAACAGAGAAATGACCAAAGGAGAGAAGTAGGCAATTCTCAACAATAGAAATCCAAGCTATAAAAAACAGCCATGTGAAAAACTTTCCAAATCACTCATAATAAGAGAAATGTAAATTTAAACTCTTAAGTTCCACCTCATACACATCAGATTGGCAAAGATGATGAAAAATAAAAATGACAAATTTTGAGGGGCTGTGGGAAAACAAGTACACTGGTTTACTATTGGTGGAGTTGTGAATTAGTCCAGTCATTCTGGGAGGTAATTTGAAATTATACCCCAAAAGTCACTAAATTTTCTGTGCCCTTTGACCCAGAAAAAACCACTACTAAGTACATGTCCAAAAGACATCAAAGAACAGGGAAAGGATCCATATATACGGACATATTCATAGCAGCATTTTTGTAGTAACAAAGAATTAGAAAAAAGGGGATGCCCATCATTTGGGAAAGGTCAAAACAAATTATATAGGCTGTTAATGGAATGGAATACTGTTATGTCATAGAAATGATGAGATGCTTTCAGAGAAATCTAGAAAGATGTGTATGAACTTATGAAGAGCAAACCAGGATAGGTAGAACCAGAATAACAAGTTATCCAATAACACAGCATTATAAAAACAACTTTGAAAGACTTAAGAACACTGGTCAATGTAATGACCAATCACATCACCAAAGGAATGATATGCTTTTCACCTCTTGATATGGAGGTGATGGACTGGACTGCAAAACACGACAGACATTTTTGTTTATGGCTAATGTGGGTTTGTATTTCTTAATCATGCTTATTTGTTAGAAGAGGAAGTATTTTTCAAAAAATGATACCAAAGAGAGGGCTGGTGATAGTGATGTCAAAAAATAAAGAAGAAAAGAAAGAAAAAAGATTCTTTGAAACATTCTACATGCACTGAAGAAAAGAGAAGGAAGTCCAGAGGGAGACAACCACAGCAACCTTGAAATTAACATGTTGAATTTATTATATCCTTCTAAAAAACTAAACTATACACAGTAGAAATTCACTGTTTCATATACAATGCCCTTCTGTTCTTCTTTCCATATGAAAATGTTCATGATTATGAGTATTTGTAAAGTTCAGAATAACAAAAAAAATTTAAAAATTATTAAAGTGGAAAGCACCTCTCCCAAATAAATCTGCATGCATGCATCATGGGTTACAGAGGACTATGGCACATGTGAAAAATCATAGTACAGAATATTATCTAAGTACATGAGAGATGGAGTAGTGGGATAAAAAGAGTGCTAGACCTGGAGTTAGAGTAACTGGGTTCAAACCCTAATTTTGCCATTTACTATCAGTGTGACCTTTAGCAGGTTACTTAAACTCTCTGGGCCTCAATTTCCTCGGTTGTTAAATGAGAGAATTGGAACAGAGTACCTCTAAGATCTAAACTTATACATTACGTTCTACCAACTCTAACTATATAATCCTCTGACCCAATGAAAGAAATACAAACAAAAGTCCTGAGGAAGGAGGGTCAGTGGACATGTAGGGTCAAAGAAGGTCAATGGAAATGTAGCCTGGAGAAGCAAAGACTTAAGGGAAACATGATATTAAAGGTGAAGAAGAAGGAAGAGTTACCAAGGTTGTGAAGATAAGAACATTGGTCAAAATCCCACTGTCTCCAAGAAGCCTTTCCTACTCATTTTTAATGCTAGTTCCTTTCCTCTGAGACTATCTCCTATTTATTTTGTATATTTGGGATGTATGAAGCTGTTTTTATTTTATTTTTTCTCAGTTACATGTAAATAAATTTTTAGCATTCATTTTTAAAAATTTTGAGTTCCAAATTCTCTCCCTTCTTCCTCTCCTCTCTCCTTGAGAAAGCAAGCAAATTGATATAGATCATACATGAATAATCCCATGCAAAACCTTTTATATTACCCAGGATATAGTTGTCTCAATGGTGTCTCCCCTATTAGACTGTGAATATCTTGAAAGTAGGGACTGTTTTTACCATTTTTTTTTTGTTTCTGAAGCATTTTGCATGGTGCGGGACACATAGTAGGCACTCAATGATGTTTGCTGACTTGACTGGGGTGCCCACACAATATATGTAAGCTTTCCTTGTTTTCTCCTGATATTTTGAAAATACAAGTAGAATACTCAGGATGTCCACCTGTTATTACCCCTTGCCTTTGATGGATGACCAGTCTATCTTCTTTTTCCGTCATACATTTCCTTGATGCTATCTTTCCAAAGGTCTTCATTGCAACCTGCTCATACCTACCATGTGCCTCTCCATTACCCTCTTTATAATACTTATTTTTAATTCTTCAGGGACTCATATTCCATGTTTCCATGCTATGTAGCAATGTTGATGTTAAAAATATAGGCCCTGTGTTTCCCTGAGGAAAAATAAGATATGATTTTTATGTAGTGCTTGACACATATCATGTGATTGGACCTTCACAGTAACCCTTGGGAGGTAGGTGCTATTTTCATCCTTATCTCATGAGGAAACTGAGACAGGCAGGGTTTAAGTGACTTTGGAAACTTCAATAGAAAGTCTGGGGAGCTTTGTATTACAACCTACTCCCCACTTCCTATATGCGGCTCTGAGTCCCAAGAATTGACCATAGTGTTGTATTGTCTGTTTCAGAAATGCAAATTAGTAGATGAGTTAGACTCTTAAGTGATCACAGATCTCTCCCAGCACTCTCTGCACTCTTCCAGCACTTGGAACAAGGGACAGAGCCAAAAGTGAAAGTGTGTCTGATACTTTCATAACCTTTCAGAGGAAGATGAATCCCCATCATGTCTCTGACTTCTAAGGAAAAGGAGTCAAGGAAAAGTTCACATGACAGAGGGGAACATAGAGTCAGCACTTTAGTATGAGGTTGCTTGTCCATAGGATTCTTTCAGTTGGTCATTTAGTCTTGGTCCTGAAACAGGCTGAGGAGCTGTCAACTTATCTGGTGTTAAAGGACTTCTAGCATCAAACAAAGATTCCAGTACATACAAACCCAGGAAGTTACATTCATATTTTATTTACAGTTACATATATATTTGTTTTCTCCTCTCCTCCCTCCATACTATAGTCCTTGAGGGCATGGATACTTTGGACATGGACACTTTTTCTTTGTTTTCTTTTTTGTATTCCCAGCACCTGTCAGGTGCTCTACCAATCCAGATGAAATCATGAAAAAACATAACCAACAACCAATAATCACAATGGGAACTTATATTCTCTTTATCTTTAATTCAAATGTGATATTGTAAATATGTCATCCATTTTAAAATAAAATTTGAAAACCTCCTTGTTCTCTACTAATACCTTAATTGATGGTATCTTAAATTTGTATGTCATCTTGCTATAATAAGATCATTTTAAGTTTGGGAGCAGTATAATTGGCCCCCATGGTCCATGTGATTCCCTATTCTTCAGTTTTAGGGAGTTTATTTTAGACAAAAAAAGTATGAGTTCAACCACAAATTCTCTGAGTACTCAGTTAGCAAGATTCCTAACATTTAGGTAGAGTTGGGTTCTCTCACTAGATTTACATTTATTTGTATTTCTACTTAATCTCTGGTCACTCTCTGGTTCAGGTTACCGGAAATGTTTGGATAATTAAGCAGCATATTATATTATATTATCTGTAGATAGATAGACAGATCAAGGAAAAGCTGGAGAAAGAGCAGATCTTTTCTCAAAACTTCCCTTAGTCTTTGAGTGTGTAAGGACACTAGCACCATCAGCCTGAGTCTTCTGCTTTGAGATGCCTGTAAGGTCAATGTTAAGATCTCCCATCTCTGTCACAGCTCACTCCTACTTTATCTTTTTTTTCTCATAACACTAGGGCTCAGCACTGCATGACTCCTGCTGCTTTTTCTCTACATCCAGTCCTGAAACTCTATCTCATTCAGAAAGAGCTTTTCTCTAATATAAATATCCTATTGGATATGACAGAGTTTCTCATGAAAGGGCTTTGATTGATTCATGGAGGTGTACAGGCCCTGTTTACACTTGTTTCTGATTGATTGGTTCAATCAAGAAATATTCTTACGTAACAAAGAAGCCCTTCATAAACTTACCCTTTTCCACCTGTTCAGACCTCTTATATTTCACTCCCCTCCACATACTCTCTAATTCAGCCACACTGATCTCCTTGTTGTTCCTCCAACAAGATACGCCATCTTCACTTCTGTGCATTTTCACCGCTGTTCCTTATTCCTCCAACATTTTTCCTCATCTTCATTTCATGACTTTCCTTGCTTCCTTTGAGTCTCAGCTAAAGTTCTACTTTCTTAAATTTCCAAGTTCTCCTTAATCCTAGTGCATTCTCTCTGAGGTCATCTCCAATTTATCCTTTATATATCATGTACAGAGTTACTTGAATGTTGTCTCCCTTCATGAAACTATGAATTTCTTGAGAGCAAGAACTGGTTTTTGTCTTTTTTTGTATCTTTAGCATTTGGTAAAGTACCTGGCACATAGTAGGTACTTAATAAATACTTGACAAATACTTAATAAGTACTTGACAAAGGGAATTATTGTTAAAAGAGTGGGATAACCATTGGAGCCTTACCCTTATACATTGTATAGATGAAGAATGTAAATATTTTGTATGGGTAAGAGAGTAGGCAAAAAGTAAGTAAATGTTTTCTCTGTGGTCTATTATTGACATTAAAAAGTCTGAAGTTGTTTTTTTAACCATCATTCTGTCCTTCAGCTAACTTGCATACTGATTCCTCAGTACTCTTACAGTTATGTTTCCTTCAGCACAGATCTCTTCTACATACATTAGGTCCAATTCAGCTTTTTTTTTTACCTGTTTTGGGTTTTTTTTTCTCTTTAGGACCATTTTTATCTCACTAATAGGCATATTGAGGACTGTGAGGTTAAGGTCCGAATACAATGGTTCCACTGTCCCTTGATGGTAAAAAAAAAAAAAAAAAGGTAATAATCTTAACAGATTTTTTTCCCCTCATTTTTCTTCTATTTCTTGACCAACTTCCCTTAACCCACAGCTGAGCAACTGTGTGGCCCAACCTAGCTGAAGTAGACCCTTGTGAAGATCCAGATCAGCAATGGAACAACTTACTTAAGCCAGCAGAAAGTTGACCCATGCAGCTAAAATGTGCCCTTCAAGGAGCCAACTCAGTCTAGAAATGGAGCAATTTATTGAAGCCTGTTCTGCAATGAATTTGTGTGGGCTTTCTTGACAAAACAGAACATCAAAGCTCTGATGTATCAGAGTTGTGAGCTGCCTCCTTACATATGTGTCTCACTACCATTGTACTTTAAGTCCATTCCTACACTTCACCAAACAGACTACACATTTGAGGGAAAATGTACCTTTTTAGGAGAAATGGTTGTAATTAGTGTTTTTGATATACTATTTTAGTAAATGCCATTTTAAAAAGTTAATATTTCTATTGGTTGGTTTTTAAGGGGAAGCACACTAATAAGGGTATTTTAAGGCATGGTGTTAAGAGTATAGCTTCCTATAGGATTACTCTTAGAACCTCAGGTAACAGTTACTCCTCTGCTAGACCTGTATAAAATTATTATAATACTTCTTGATGTCATTCTAGCATCTACTTTGCATTTCCCATTCTAATGTTCTTGTTTTAACAGTTCAGAAATGAGTTCTGTTTTATACCACATCTTTTAATTATTATTACTCTTTATCCTTGCCTTTTAAAAAATGAATGCTGATCTTTGTCCCAACAAGTCAGAGCAGGATATATCAATCTACTACTTGGTTAATTTGGATGTTCTTGTCCTTTTCTTGACCACTCTCAACTCCTAAGTAGGGATCCTGGTTTTGCCACCTACTGCCTATGTGCCCTTGGCTGAGTCATTCAACTGCTCTATGTTGAAATTTCTCACAAACAAAATGAAAGTTCTGGACTAGATGGTGTCTGAGGTCTCTTTCATCTGTAAATATATAATCCTTTGATCCTATGACCTGTTCTTTGGTCCTTACTCATAGTTCAAGGCATTCCAACTTCTTCCCAACTTAGCACAGCATTCTGCCCATCTACTCCAGCCCATCACCTCCGAAATTTTGTGAGATCCAAAATACATGGTAGAGTAGGGTTTGGGTTGGCAATGTTTCTGCAGGGGTAAAATAGCTGCAGTGCATAATAGGCAAAAGATATTAGGAAGCACCTCTGTTTCTTTTTTTTTTTTTTTTTTAGTAATAGTAGCAGCTCTTGCCGTTTATGTAGCAATTCAAAGTCTTTTAAATACTTTATTCAATTTGATTTTTAAAATAGCCCTGTGAGGTAAGTAGTTGAAATATTATCTGCATTTTGTAGGTGAGGAAACTGAGGCTCAGAAAATTTAAATGACCTAGTTAGATTCACATAACTAATAAGTATCTGTGACAAAATTTGAATCCAGGTTGTTACTTCTTATATGAAGTGTTTCCCACACTACTTGCTCTCAAATTCCAAGGTTAATAAGAGGTAATACTTGTACTTGAATTCAGATCTTCTAATTTCAAGTCCAGTGTTCTTTCCAACACTTTTCACAGCAGCTTAGAAATATTATCCACATGCAAAGTCTACTAACTGGAGTTTCATTTATGTTACTAAGAAGTTTTAAAATTCAAATGTTTTTATTATGAGACTAGCAGAATTTCTATGTGCTTTAATCCAGAGATCCCACTAGTAAGCATATATCCCTGGGAAGTCAAAGACCAGAAAGGAAAGTTACATATTTAGGACTTACTCCTCCAAGTTTCAACCACCTAAGACCATTCCAGTGAAGCTTATGAACTTCCCTTCCCCCTTAGAAGCATGTGAAGATATTTTCTGCTTACTTCCAATTATGTCTGACTTCATTGACGGGTTGAGTTCCTCTAATTGGTTGCTGATGACTCTTCATGGCACACTAAGATAGAAAGAGGTGGCTTCAGGTTGGCAGGAATTTGGAATTCAACTTTTGAGAAATTGAGATGTGACTCATGAGATGTGGGGAAACAAGAATGAAAGGTCTTTTCCTGGTCCAGCATAATGGCAGGGCTGAGAACATCTGGGTCTCTGCTCCCTATATGAGACTGGAATAAATATTTGTTAGGTATTTACCATGTGCCAGGCACTGTGTTAAACACTATACAGATATTGTCTCAGTTATTCATCATAATAATGATATGAGGTAGGTGCTATTAGGATCTCCATTTGAGAAAACTGAGGCAGACAAAGGTTAAGTGACTTGCCCAGGGTCACATAGCTAGTAAGTATCTGAGGCTGGATTTGAACTCAGATCTTCCTGACTCCAGATCCAATACTCTGTCCACTGTGCCTCCTAGATGCCTTAATGTGTCTCCTATGGAAGTAAAACTAAAGTTTTACTAGAGGGCCCCAACTTTGTTGTCTCACCTCTCATGTTTCCTTCCCTCTAGCATCAATCTTGTAAACATCAAAAGGTCTTAGAAGGCCTTCTAGTAATACTGGTAGCAAGGTCATCATTCTCTGTTGGAATGAATGTAATTGTAGAAGCTTTGGCAGTATTGAATTTGCAACATGGAAAGGATCAGCAGAAGAGGAGGCCCAGAAAGATGGTACAGTTGGCATTTGATTGGATGATGTTAAACGGGAGTGAAATGCCAATTGTTCAGTTAGAAGTCTTGCAAAAAAAAACTCAAACAAACCTGTTTATGTCTCAATGAGAATTAAATATTAGACTCTCAATTAATTGTACTAGCAGTGATAGGTTAGCAATTCTGTTCTAGTCATTCCCTGATTCTTTATTGTTCAGCATTCTTTTTTTTTTTTTTGGTGTGGGAACAAATTACCCACTCCATACCTGATTCATGTTTCTACACTGGATACTTGTTTTCTTCTCTACCCTTCCCCCCTCCCTCCCATACTCTGTTGGAAAAACACTAGATTTGCAGTCATAACCATTTCTATAATTAGCAACACTATCAGGAGGAGAATATCATACTGTGTTTTGGGAACAAGACTGCCAGAGAATTTTATTAATTGAATTATTCTCATTCTAAGCATCTATGCTTAAAAAGAGAGTAAATTCAAAGGGGAAGAAATTCATCCTGCCTTTGAGAATCTCTCTTTCAGAATTTATTTTGGAATTTCAATTTGTAGTATTTATTTATAGTTCAATTTATACTATTACCAAAGACAGGATTCTAAAATAAGATAAAATGTAGTTACAGAACTCAGGTCAAAGTTCAGTTAAGATTTTGATTTATCAGGCAGAACAATAGTCACTTAACTTTTGGCACACCCTGGAGAATCATTTTATTAAAACCATTCAAACCTTCTTTAACCATTCCCTCTAAGGATTCTCCTTCCCATCTGGTCAAAAGTGGACTTGAGATACTTCAATTACTTTGATTTAATGAAAGACTTCTTCCTTCCCTCAGTCTGATCATTACCCTAATCCAGTCAAAGCATGGGGCAAAGAGGGTACTGCTATCAAATCTACTCCCCCCCTTTTTTTGTCCTGTCAACATGCTAATTTTATCTTCAGAATAGAATTCCTCCCTGAACTTTTAATTAGTTTTAGAAATGGGCTAGGCTACAAAGAATTTCAGACTAGAACACAGATTTGGAATAAATAGTTAAAGAAAGACTGACAAGCATTTCTCATTCAGATTAGAGCAAGGACTGTGGATTAAAACACTATTTTTTAATACTATTTTAAAATTTGTAGTTTAAAGAGGAAACAAAAAGGAGTCTCAGGATATTCACACATCTAAAATTGGGGAGTCTATTTACTCTGTTGAGAAGTCAGGCAACCTCAGAATAAAATGAACCCAGGATAAACTTCAGTGGCTGTGGAAGGATAAGGATTGGGAGAAGTGCCCTGTCCCAGTGACCTCAGCTAGTCACTGTGCTAGACCAAAATATTCATAGCCTTACTTTTTGTGGTAACAAAGAATTGAAAATAAAGCAGAAGTCTATCCATTGGGAAATAGCTAAACAAATTGTGGTACATGAATGACATGGTACAGTGCCATAAGAAAGGATTAATATGAAGAATGCAGAAAAGCATAGGAAAACTTTAAGTGAGCTGAATCTGAGTGAAGTAAGGAGAACTAAGAAATTCATATATTCGATGACCACAACAATGTTGATAGGAAAAAAAACAAAAAGTAAACCCAAAAGGAAAGCGCCATAAAAAACTCAAACGATTATTTGGGATTTTTAATCCTAGGTAACCTGGAGTTAATGCATTCATCCATTTTATAATTTACTATATTGGGAGAAAAAAGATAATTAAAGGACTAGAACTCTTGTTTAAGATGAATGGGGCCATGATAATGGAGAGAAAACAAAGCCACTTAGTTCTTATTCTAGTTCTAGTTCTAGTTCTTAGTTTTGCTTCTATTTTCTCTGCTAGGGAATATGGTCTCTTCGTTGAAATAACAGGAAAGAAAATGGCTACTAGAGATGGGGTTGATCCCTAAGTAAGGAGATAATAAAAGAGTATCTACTTACTTTTGATGGGTTCATATCATTTGGTCCAGATGAACTACATTGTTGGGTAGTGAAATAACTGGAAGATGTCAGTCAATAGCCAATCAACAAGAATTTATTCGGTGCCTACTATTGTTCAAGCTGTAGAGCTAGGTGGCACAGTTGATATAGTACAGGGCCTGGAGTCAGGAAGACTCATCTTTTTTGAGTTCAAATTTGGCCTCAGACACTTCCTAGCTGTGTGACCCAGGGTAAGTCATTTAACTCTGTTTGCCTCAATTCCTCATCTGTAAAATGAAGTGGAGAAGGAAATGGCAAACCACTCCAGTAACTTTAAGAAGAAAACCCCAGATAGGATCTCATGAAGAGTAGGACATGATTGAAAAATGATTGAACAATAAGAAAGCCACTGTGTTAAAGTATATGTGTGTGTGTGTGTATGTGTGTGTGTGTGTGTGTGTGTGTATGTGAAGCCCCAAGAAGCTCTCACTTTTAATGAAGGGAGACAATATTCAAGTAACTCTGCAAAAACAAAATATATACAGGATAAACTGGGAATAATCTCAAAAGGAAGGCACTAATACTAAGAAGGATTTGGAAAGGCTTCTTGCAGAAGGCAGCATTTTAGCTGAGATTTAAGGAAGTTAGGGAAGCCATGAGGTAGAGATGAGAAGGGAGAGAGTTCCAGGCATTGGGAACAGAAGTTGAGTCTGTGTGATTGGAAGGATGGTCACCAAGTGAAATATTATAGAGAGGAAAGGGAAGAACCATGGGAGATAGCCATGGGAACTGAGTGCAACCTGGAGAAAGATCAAGCAAAGGAGACTGAGGAGTAGGAGGTAGAACAACAGGTAGGAGGAGAACTAGGGAATGTGATTTCTGAGACACTGTCAATAGCATTTGAAAGATGATGGGAAATGGGCGAGGTACTACACAGCTGAAGAAGAGGATCTATGATTTTAATAAAAGAGAAGAATCTACAGACTGCAGGATGGTTAGCTTGACTTCAATTCCTGGGGAAATTCTAGAACAGAATTTTAGAATATCTGAACGGAGATATTTAGATATTTACCTGTAGAAATAAAGACTTCCAGAAAGGAAAGCAGCTTCGTCAAGAACACATTATTGACTCTGGACTAACCTTCTTTTCTTTTTTTTTTTTTACAAGATTATTCAACCAGTGGAGGAAAATGTTGTAAATACAGTTTACTTTGATTTTAGCATGGTTTTTGCACAAAATATCTCACGCTATTATAGAGGATATGGAAACAAATGGACTAGATTTCACAGAGCTGTCAAACATATGTGCCTTGGCCATAAATGGTACAAAATTTCCTAGGACAACCTGAACCAAATTAAAATGTAATTAGGAAATGTTTAACTAACTAAAAATAGAATACAACATAGTAAATGCTAGTTTGTGTTTTTCTAAGTCATTATGAAGTCAGCAGGGATCCATTTGATGCCACTGAACTAGATGATAATCCAATTAGATGGACTCAGAATTAGATGGCAAAGATTTATGCATGTTCATTAATAGTGCATTGTCAATTTGGCAGGAGGTATTTAGTGGAGACCCCCCAGGATCTATGCTTTGAAGGGTAAGGAATAAGCATTTTTATAGCACCTCCTAGATGGCAGGCACTGTGATAAATGCTTCTTACAAATATTATCTCATTTGGTCCTCAAAACAAGCCTGAGAGGTAGATGCTATTATTATCCCCATCTTACAATTAAGAAAACTGAAGTTAATTGACTTCCTCAGAGTCTCCACAGCTTTGTAAGTGTCTGCAGCTGGATTTGAACTCAGGTCTTCCTGACATTATGCCCAGTGCTCTATCCACTAAGTCACCAGTTTCTTGGTCCTGTGCCTTTTATCATTTTCATAAATGATTTAGATAAGTCTTAGGTAGCATAACACTAGATGAGAGAGTCAGGCTACAAAAATATCTTGACGGGCTAGAGCACTGGGCTTAGTTTAAAAAGATGAAATTCGGTAGGGAAAAATATTGAGTTTTATACTTGGGTCAAAACAATTGCCTTAACGACTATAAGATGTTTTTTCTAAGGGAAAATCTGAGGGTTTTAGTGGAATGCAAACTCAAAAGGAGTCAGCAGTGTGATTTGGCAGCCAAAAAAAAATTGCTAATTCAATCTTGGGCTGCATTAAGAGAGTAATAACTTCCAGGAATAAGGAGATAGTAATCCCACTGCACTGCGCCTTTTTCTGGTGTCATCTGGACTATTGCGTTTCGTTCTTGAAAGAAGGACAATGATGAACTGAAGAGTAGTTACAGGAGGACGACCAAGATGATGAATGATCTTGAGTCCATTTTATGTAAGGATCTGGGAAAGGAATTGGGCATATTTAGCCTGGAGAGGACTCAAAGTGAACATGATTGCTGTACTTAAGTCTTTCAAGGTCTGTCATGTGGAAGAGGAACTAGACTTTTTCTTTTTAGCCTTGGAGGAGAGAATCAGGAAAAAGGAGTGGAAGCTATGTAGCAATGTTCAAAGGGATGTTCAAGCGCTCCTATTTACCCTTCACCCTACTGCTGACTGGTTGTCCTCATGATTTTTCCCAGTGTAAACACTCCTTCAGGGAGTGCAGTGAATAGAGAGCAATGGGCTTGGAGTCAGGAAGACCTGAGTTCAAATGCAGCCTCAAACACTTACTAGCTGTGTGACCCTGGGCAAGTCATTTAATCCTGTTTGCCTCAATTGCCCATCTTGAAAATGAGCTGGAGAAGGAAATACCAAACCACTCCAGTATCTTTGACTTAAAAACATGACTCAACAACTACAACAGAAATACCCACCCTTCTGGGAAATAGTATCAAAGTGTATTGAAGTAGCATCTGTTTATGTTTGTGTTAGCTCTGAACCCCCATCCCGAAACAGGGTCCTGGAAAAACACTTCAGTGTTATTATTTCTATCTTTATCTCTTCTCTGGGAATATTCTTCTTGCTCCTTGCCCCCAGTTATTTCTTCCCAACTGTATTTCCAATTAGGCATTATAATTGTGAATGGTTACCACTGTGTCTAAGAACAAGTAAACTTTTAAAAGAAAGAAAGGTTAACTTTCCTGCTCCTTTTCAGGCTTTCATGAAGGAGTTCAAAAGGAGAAAGGAGATATAGGATTCTTGTCTTGGGACTTGTAAACTGATGGTTTCAGCAGAAGAGTTTCTATTCCAATGCCTTGTACCTCCACTGGCCCAAGTAGCCTCATTCCCAGAGTCCTAGCCCTTTATTTAGAGTGGTTGCTTCTGCCTACCTTCTGCTCTGTCAGTGCCATGTGGCTTCCTACAGTTTCCTTTCCTCCAGTTCCATGCTTCTTCTGTTCCTCCAATTAGGAGCCAAGTTTTTCTTTCAGTCTGTCTCCTAGACTCAGTAAACTAACTTTTAAAGGTCATCCCAAGGCACAACCTATAATTTTTTCCTTTAAATTCAATTTGATTTTATTTTCACAAAGATTCACTTTTTCTCCTTACCATCTCCCCATTGAAAAAGCAAGAAAAACAAAATCCCTGTTACAAATATGTGTAATCCAGCAGAACAAATTTCTTCATTGACCATGCCAAAAAATAATGTACAATTCAATATGCAATTGAGTCCATCACCTCTATCAGGAGCTGGGTAGCATGTTCCATGAATCCTTTGGAATTCTGTCTGAACCGAGTTCCTAAGTCTTTCAAAGGCATTTTTCTTTATGATATTATTATTATTGAATAAATAATTCTCCTGGTTCTGCTCACTTCACTCTTCATTAGTTCATACGAATCCTTCCAGGTTTTCTGAAATCATCCTATTATTATTTCTTATGATACAATAGGATTCTATTGCATTCATATACCATAACTTATTTAGCCATTTCCCAATTGATGGGCATCCCTCAGTTTACAATTCTTTGCTGTCACAAAAAGTATTATAAATATTTTTGTATATATTGGTCCTTTTCCTCTTTCTTTGATCTTTGACTAAAGAGATATACAGACCTAGTAGTAGTGTCACTGAGTCAAAGTATGTATGCAGTTAAATAGCTTTGGGGGTATTTTTCCAAATTTTCCCACAGTACCTCCAGAATTTGTCATTTTTGCAAATCTGATGGGTGTGAGGCAGAACCTCAGAGTTATTTTTATTTGTACTTATCCAATTATTAGTGACATGGAGCACTTTTCACATGGTTATTAATAACTTAGATTTCTTTCTCTAACTGTCCTTTGACCATTTATCAATTGGGGAATGATGATCTATCATATTTCATACTATATAGTTGCTCCTTTTTTGAATGGGTCAAGGAAGTCATTCACACCTCAAAAATTGATCTGCTATATGACCACATTTTTATAATTAATTCTAACTTCTCTGTCCCCTTTTCTGTAATTAGGTCAATGAAAGATCAACTCCCTTAGAGTTGTCATGAGGTAAATTTGGACTTGATGTCAGGAAAAACTTCCTAACACTTAGAACAGTCCCCAAATGTCTCTAGAAGTGGTGAGTTCCCTTCACTTATAGGTCTTCAACTAGAGGCTGGAATTTTTATTATTGTGCAAAACTTCACAAACTTCAGAAAATCTGAGCATTTGTACACAGGACGGAAAACAGAGCGAGAGGAGGTGAACTTACAGAAGGAAATGGACAAGAGTTAGATAGGATGGTCAAGCATTAATGCATTTGTATCTGTGTCATTAGAAGGAACCTTCAATTTGAGAAGATCACAGTTCCATTTGAGTATCCTTTAGCAGAAAGAAGAGTCAGAGGAAGCTATTGGAGCTTAGGGTCTAGTAACTGATACCTTTTTTTTTTTTTTTTTGTCTTTTGATTCGTGCGTAAATTGGATTTAAGTGAGGCAGAGTTGCACGAAGTCATCATCACCCTCACTCTCCTCTCCAGAGTCATCATAGTCCAGTGGCAGGACAGAGTCAAGACGACTGGCGATGGCTCAGGATGCAGCGAATGACCTTGGTGTCTTTGGTGTCTAACCAAGCTCTTAGCGCTCCACATCACCTACTTCATCTGCCTTCGTGGCCGTAACTGATAGTGGATCATGAAATAGGGGCAAAATCAATCCTGATCTCTTAGCTGCCTCTCTTAGCTTAGTCTAAAATGACACAAACATTGAGGACCTCCTTATTCTGTGCTCATAGAAATGTCAACCAAATAATTGTGACCTAGTACTGAGCAAAAGACCCTTTGCCAGAGTCATAGTTATGCTGGCTCTACAACAAGAAATGCAAGTTTCCTAGAAATGGAAGCAGAATTGAGTGTCTAGGGGCATGTGCAGGTGCTTCAAGTCTGAAGTTTCATTAACTTCTCAGCCATGAGTGTCTTGGATCTGTTCTATGAGACTTACAGGTAGTGACCACTGATGATGGATGTAAGGAATTCCTTCCTTTTTTGTCTGCTGCCTCCCAAATTCAGGTAAGGAAATGGGGCTAAGTGGAAAGCTATATGGGTATGGTGAAGTAACCAGAGTGGTGAGGTAACCAGGATTCAAGCACTCCAAGGCATATTCTTTCCCCTACAAAAAGCTTGAGTTTTGGTTTTTGGTGTAGGAAAATGATTTGGTGTAGGAAAAGGAAGGATTGATGAGCAAAGCATATAGTGTGTTTCCCCATCCCTTGAACATCTTTGTACTGGTGAAATCAGATTAAAATGAGCATTATTGTCAGGTGTTCAAGGAACAGGAAGAAAGAGATGGGTCTGAGAGGGTTGTATGAAGGGTATGATAATGCTGCTTTGCTTCATTGATGTTGGTGGTGAAGGTAGGCTGTTAAATATAAGGTCAAATATAAGTATCGGTGTTTGGAGTCCTCTTCAGTACCAGCTGGTGGAAACACCCCTTTCTCCCTCCAATCAGCAGTTGCAAGGGGCACCCCAAATTCTCAGCCCAGGCAATCACTTAGAGGGAATTTATCCTATGGAGTCTTTGCCCTAGTGGACTTGACGTGGGACCAATGTCAAAGCTTTTACAGTGTGCACCCTTTATTGCCCTCTGGTGGCAGCCTGAAATAAAGTTGTAAGAGTTGAGGAGCATAGGGAGGACAGAGAGCTGAGTTTCACAGAGAGCCTATAATTTGGGTTTCCCGGCCCTGGCTGTCCCTATCAGTAGCTCAACAGCAGATGAGTCACCTGGAACCCCAGCCAAGGCAAATACAAGCTGCAGGGGGGACCGCCCCTGGGGAACAGCCTGGCCTTGGCCGCAGGCTTAGCTGTATGCTCCCCCAACCTCTAGAGCACCCAGCTTCTGTTTCCCTCTGCTCCTCCCTCACAAGAATATCATTCCTCTCCCCCTTTGATTTTGCTCTCTTTTCATTCCCTCTGCTGGGAAGGACAGCATCTTGGATCTCTTGGAAGGGAGAGGTTAGGAGACAACTTTAACCATCTCTCCTTCACCCCACCCTTTACCCATACATAGCCTGAGGTTGGGGTATCCCTGATTCCCTCCCTGCTCTCCCACTTCCCAAGTTCCAGTCGAGTGGGACTGCATGTTTGGGGTATTAGACAATGGGTGTGGGTCCTTAGCCCCACTCCAACTCCGCCCTGCAGGCTCCGGCTAACTGGTCATGGTGAAAGCAATGTGGGTCATCCTCAGGCCACCCAGCCTATGATGGGTATACTGCCTGGAGTTCAATATCCAGACAAACTGAGCACTAGAAGTCTGGGACCATTAGCAACAGAAAATCCTGAAGTTGACAGGGGGATGGAGAGAGAAAGGATGGGAGCAAGAATAAAAAACAATGTTTGGCTCCGGGATGTATTTGGGGAGATAAGACTTGGCATCTAGTCCTAGCTCCGATCCTTACTTGATATGTGACTTTTGATAAATCATTCCATTTATTCATCTGTAAAATGGAGATAGTAATACCCTGCAGCTTATTCAAGGGGTTATTGTGAGAATCAAATAATATCATATAAGTGAAAGCAGAACACTGTCCAAATATAAAGATTTATATGTGTATAATGTATGCATATACATATACTCTTTTAAAAATGGAAAGGCAATGTGGGGTGATAGATAGAAAGCTGACCTTGTAGCTAGAAGATTTGTGTTCAAGTCCTACCTCTCTGATACATATTTAACTTGTCAGTGAACTAAATCACTCGAAGTAAGGCATTCACAGTTGCAGAGAATGTGTTGTTCTACATTGGTATAGGGAGTTCCATCTGGGAATCATATACCAATGAACATAAAGGACCAGTCCTTATCCAATTTATTTTTAATTTTAAGAGACAGTGACACTAAACTATCTAAACAGAGAAACTTATAGTGATTATGAGAGAATAAAAAGTAGACACTACTTTCTTTTGGTTCTTCTCCAATCTGGCCTTTGCCAGTTCCTCATCCATGTCATCCCCACTAACTCTGAGTGTACTGTCAAAGTTCTTTTGCTTGCAGGGTTTTTTTTTTTCTCTGCAACCTCTCACTTTGTGAACTCATCAGCTTTCATGGGTTCAGTCAACATCTTTAAGCAGATGACTCCCATGTTAATAATATCGAGCCCTAGTCTCTCTCCTGAGCTCCAAATCTACACCACCGTCTATTTTGACATTTCCAAGTGACTGTCCCTATGACATCTCAAACTCAACACTTCCAAAGCAAAGCTCATTACTTCCCCTTTATCCCCCAACTGACCACTCTCTTGAACTTTCCTATTACTGTTAAAGTCACCACCAATTTCAAACCCTCCCCCATTCCTCACTCTCACTCATCCCACCTAATCAGTTGCCAAATCTTGTCATTGCTGTCCATACAATATCTCTTAATACACCCCTTTCCACTCCACTCTTATAATAGCCTAATTTACCACCTCTGCCTGGATTATTGCAATAGCCTCAAACCTCCCCCACTCTGACCATCCACACACCCGGCACTGATTTACCTAAAGCGCAGCTCTGAGCAGGTCACCATTTCCTTCTTTAAAATTCCCATTATTCTTTATTACTTCTAGGATCAAATATTCACTCACCTGTTTGGCATAAAACTCTTCACAATATTTTACCTTTCTAGTCATATTGCACATTACTCCCTTCCACAAACTCTACCATCCAACCATGTTGGCTTACTTGCTGTTCATTACATATGATGTTCCTTTCCTCCCACCACTTTTGGATTGGCTTTCCCCCATGCCTGGAATTCACTCTCTCCTCACTGCTTGTAATCCCACATTTCCTCCAAGCATCACCTTCTACCAAAGTCCTTTACCTATCCTCCCAGCAGTTAGTGCCCTCTCTTCCAAAACTATTTTTTCTTCACTTATCTATTGCCCCTGACTTTAGAATGTAAGGAGGTCCTTGAGGGCATTGTTCTTTTTGTATCTCTAGAGCTAAGCAGAGTGGCTGGCACATAACACATGCTTATTAAATGTGTGACCCTGAGCAAGTCACTTAACCTTTGTTCGCCTCAATTAGCTCAACTGTAAAATGGTGATAATAATAGCACCTACCTTCAGGATTGTTCTGGGAATCAAATGGGATATTTGCAAAGTGTTTAGTACAGCGCTTAATATAGTAGGTGCTTATTTTCTTCCTTCCATGATTCCAGAGCATCGAAGATGGTTGATAAATTTTTTCAAGGTTTCACCCACAACTTCCTTAAACATAGTGGTCTCCTTTAACGACAAGGACCCTATCCCTGCTGGGATTAAGGGAAAGCCCAAGGCAGAAGAAAGTTCAGCCTCTGGTCACCTGGGATGTCCGAAAGTCTCCCTAATATAGACTCACAAATACTGGTCTCCCTAAGGAACCATAGAGAAATAGTGTTGTCTAGAAGCATCAGAGAAGACCCTTTGCTGACACAGGATTGTAGGACAGAAATGAGTCTCCAGGGTTTGGTGGAAAAGATTTTTGTAACGTGCAAGTTCTAGTTCTTGCGCCTATCCCTGGGGCTACTCTCCTCTATGTCCCTCACAAAATTATTTCGTCTCCCCCTCTCCCCATACATTAGTATGACATCTCGGGAAAAAAAGAGTTGAGTTCTACTGAAGGGGGGCCGAAGAGAGTGGGCAGGTGGCCACGGAAGTGATGGTGGTGGCGGGTATCAGCCTCAGGATCCAACACCCCTGGCTGCCTGGCAGCTGAGTCAACTAGAGGCTGTAGCTCGGGGCCCGTTGGGGCCCTGGGCTGCGGTCTGGCAGGGGCCGGGGGCGGGTGGGAAGCCGGGGCCCCTCTTCTGGAGCAAAAATAGCCGGCGGTGGTTAAAGCTTGGAGGGTGAGTCAGGCGGGAGCCTAACCCCTTCGCTGCTGCGTTGGCTCTCAGACTAGGCGGTCCCAACCCAGTCGCCTCTGACTCGGATTCCGCCTCCGCCACCCAGGCCACTACAACTCTAGGATCCCGCCCCTGGGGTCTGAGTAGTTCGGGATCCCGAGACCTCCCTGTAGCAACCTATATCAAATCTGAAACTCAGGGACTCCTCCAGAACCACCCAGGCTGTAGGTGATGTCTGCACTTGAGGGATTGGGGTCGGGGGAGGGAGGGGGGAAGGTTGGAAGTCCAGGGCTATAGCGGGAAACAGCTGAACTACAGAAAGGAAGGAGGACATAAAGAAAGCTTAGTTGATAGAGTCCCGAGGTTCTCTGGACAGATCCCTGCGGGGCAGTTACCTCCTATTCTGAGGCAACCTGTACCATGCTAGGGGAGTCTCCTTCTATGTGATGCTTGCTTTCAGGTGGGCTGGGGCTAAGCCGCAAATCAGACTATGCCATGGTACTTAGATGAGAGTGGATGGATACTATGAAGACTGAAATGCAAACTCCAGACGTCAATTCCTAATTTCACTTCTATCTCTCTGAGGGGCTTCTTGTAAGGGCGGGAAACTGAAGCAATATAGAACAAGTCCTTACTACAGGCAGCAGTCCTATCTCCCTTTCAAGATAAGCATGGGACCAGTAGGTGAGAGGACAGCTGGACATAACTCCTTTCAGTCTTTTTGAATCTAGGCAGAGTCATGCAGGACTAGGACACTGAAGGAGTGTCAGTGTGTGAGCTCGTGTGTGTGTCTGTGTTGGGGGGTTGGAATGAGTGGGGAGAGTTCTGGGAGCTGAACTGGGCTGGAGAAGGAGGTAGCTGGGAGCTGCTGCACCTCACCGGGTCAGGTGGAGTCGGGGGCGGGGGGGGGGGGGGGGGGAGGGAACGGAGGAGTGGAGATGCCCGAGGCTCTGGGAGGAGCCGCAGTTCACTCAGTCCGGGCAAAGCAGCCTCCGACAGCAACGCGAACAGAGCCAGAGCCCCTAGCTCCCTCCCTCCCTCCCGGCGGCGGCGCTGGAGAAGCGAGGAAGAGGAGTGGCCCGGCCCTGGAAGAATGCGGCCCCGCGGAGGGGGCAGAACCTGACCCAGCCTCCCCACGACTTGAGCAACTCGAGTGGAGGGGAGGGGAGCCAGAGGACAGAACCACACCAGTCGAGAATTCGGAACGCAAGATACAGGAGGTAACAAGAGAACTCTCGGGTACTGGGACAGGACAGACAGACTGTCAGACAGACCGAAGTAAAGACATAGAAATTAAGAGATAGCTGGAGACACAGCGAGAGAAAGAAACCTTTGAGTTCCTTTGTGGGATAGGAAGGCATTAAACAAGAAAGTAGAGAAGGCCTAGGCTAAAGACTGTGCCTGTAGGGGGTTGGGGGCGTGTAGCAGAGTGGCTAAATTCAGGAGCCCTTTAAGGTGGGGGAGATCTCACCCCTTCAATAGCACCTGTGCTGTCCCCCTAGACACCCCCACCCCCTCATTTATCCCTAGTGAGTCGGGGTGGAGTGTAGGCGTGGGGCCTGGGGATTCCCTAAACCTGTAGGGGAGGAGTATCCTCTGGGCTCATTATCATTAAACTCGTCTCTCTGAAGAGTAGTAGAGGTAGGAGCCACCTTGGGGTTGCCCTAAGGGCTGTGGCGGTGAAGACCACAACTCTATCCGGTTGGTCCAGTGGAACCCACTTAAGGCGCCGCCCACTGCCACAATCTGAGTAAAGGAGAGGAGGGTCGCTGAACTCTGTGGCGGGGTGAGATATGAGGCCCGGAGCTGCACTGTGCTAGAAGAGGGAGCCACTATCAGAAGTCACTGGGGGTAAGGAGTGTGTGTGAATAACCTAAGTCTAACTGTGTTCAAGTGTAAATATGTATATGTTTTGGGCCTTTTGGTCTCTGTGAGTCTGTCGTGTGCCTCTGTCTGTTTCTCTGGGAAAAGTTCTGTGAGTTGTCTGTGGAGTCCTGAAGTGTTGGGGTCACGATCTCTTCCATTCCCACTAGGAACTGGGCTGCTGCCCCTCTGAGTTTCTAGGTTTAGTCCCTGAGCTCCGAGGTATATGGATCTATGGGGCTTTACTGAAGCCAATTTGGGTTAGGAGCTTAGAATTTGAGTCTCCATTGAGGAGGGAGAGACCCAAAGACCAGTCCTCCCCACTTTCTAGACTGCCAGGCAGCTGCTGAAATGCGGTGTTACTACTTGTTCCCACAGATTTTGAAGAAGTTGCCGCTGGAGCCACCAGGTCCTGGCCAGGACATGACGGAGGAGCCACGGTTATGGCCTCTGCCCTCAGGCCTCGCCGGGCTCCTGCTCCTTTTCCTTTGCAGTAGGTAAGAGTTTGACCAGATCCTTGCGTCTGTCCAGCACCGCCCAAAATCCTGCCTGAGAAAGGGGAAGGAATATGGATGGATGCTAGTAAAACCTAGGGTGTTCGAGTCACCACAGAGTCTGATTGGAAAGTGGGACCACCAACTTGAGCCTTAGTCTGCATTCTCCAGCGAGTCTTTTCTCTGTCCCCAGAGCATTAAGCAATGAAATCCTAGGACTGAAACTTCCCGGGGAGCCTCCGCTCACTCCCAACACCGTGTGCTTAACGTTGCCGGGTCTCAGTAAACGCCAATTCGGCTTGTGCCTGCGCAGCCCCGACGTGACGGCGTCAGCACTACAGGGTCTGCACATCGCAGTCCACGAGTGTCAGCACCAGCTACGAGATCAGCGCTGGAACTGCTCTTCCTTGGAGGCCAGCGGTCGACTGCCACACCACAGCGCCATCCTGAAGCGGGGTGAGTCAAGGGCCTGTTCTGCTAGAGCAGGGCAGGTGGAGACCAGGAGAAAAAGTTTAAAGCTAGGGGAGGGACTTCACGTGGGAATCCCCTTCCCCCTCTCCTCCCCCTCCCCAGGTCTTCTTGCCCCGTCTGGGCCTCCAGTCTTACACGGCTTCAAGATTCGCTGTTCTCCCAACATACTCCCAACTTTCCACCTGCTGTGCTGCGGGCGAAGCAGCTGCTTTCCGGCTCCCCGCTCCCCCTCCTCCTTCCCTAGGCTCTGCACAACCCGACCCGGGTTGCACCTGTGAGTTGGGAGATTCCCCCAGCTCTGGGAGCTTCAAACGACCCCCCCCCCCCGACCTCCCCCATTACTCTCTCCACCTCCCACTCTTTGACAAGCCTGGGCCATGCCCTCCGTAGCCGCAGCGGAGGCGGGGAGACGCCCCCAGCCGTTTAAGGGTTAAACCTGCTCCCCTAATTGCTGGGGTTCCCAGGAGCTGTCGCTGGGAACAAAGACCCCGATTGGCTTTGAAGCCGAGTATCCCCCTCCTCTCCCTGTTGTGAGAGCCCCAGGTGGCACTCACCTGAACAGGTGAGGAACAGTGGGACGGGTGAGAATAGGTCACTGTGGCCAGGTCTGAGACATCATCTTCTCCCTACCCTGAGTTGTGACTGAATGAGTGAATATCGGTCTTAGTTTAGGGGATGGAGACTATGCTCTAGGGAAGAAAGGGTTAATAGACAGCTGCCTTTTGCGGGGAATTCCCAAGGCAAGTGTGAACAGCTTTACCCTTTGTGGGGTGGGGGGATTGAGAGCTGGAACCAGCAGCCCATTTTCCGATAGGATGAGGAAGGTATGATGGTGGACTCAGGTGCTGAACCAAGACTTTGTAAGGAGGTACTGCCATCCCTTCCTCTAAACTGAGTGTGGGACCAATAGTTCTTCCCCACTAAAAGAGACTCAGACCCTTGGAATTAGATTTGAGAGGTTTTCCTGAGCATGTTAGAGGGCTGTAGCTCTAATTATCTTTCAGCCCAACCTCCTTGCCAGGTATTCCCTATCTCTGGGGGATATAGATCCTAACACCATTCCTGGCTACTAGTATGGGGTCCAGGGTAGATCACTCTGTAGTACTTCCCCTCTCTAATGTCTTTTCATAGTTGAAATCCAGTTAAGCTGAATCTCAAGACTTGCACTTATCTATAGAACTTAAAGTGCATATATACATGAATTAGTGCATATATACACATGCAATTAAGTAAAAAAAATAATACCTCATGGGCAGTCTTTGTCTTGTTAATGGTGGGGGATGATTGATGGGTCAAATGTATGTATATGAGTAACAGGTTTTGGGGTGGTTTTGGTTTTGGTTTGCAAATTCTATCCTTTCAGCTCATTGGGGAATGTGTACGTGGTAGGAAAAGGGAGGACTGGCACTGGTGGAATTTAGGGATTAAACTTCCTCTACTCATTGCTTTTCAAAAATGCTTTCAATTGAGTCTTGCACACATTTTCAAAGTTCATTTGCTCCTCTATGCCTTCCCTTCATTCTTCAAGGTTTGGCCCCTGTCAGGGTACATGATCTGAACAAGGTTCTAACTTATGCTGGTGGATAGTTCTATATTCCTTCCACCCTTCCTACTTGTCTACTCAGTCCTACTGCCCTTGTCCCTTCTCCTCAGGTTTCCGAGAGACTGCCTTCTCTTTCTCCATGCTAGCTGCTGGGGTCATGCACTCGGTGGCCACTGCTTGCAGCCTCGGTAAACTGGTGAGTTGTGGTTGTGGCTGGAAAGGCAGTGGAGAACAGGACCGGCTGAGAGCCAAACTGTTACAGCTACAGACACTCTCCCGTGGTAAAAGCTTTCCTAACTCCCCGGTTGGCCTTGGACCCAATTCAGGCACCATCCCTGGTCCCCAGGATACATGGGAATGGGGTGGCTGCAACCATGACCTGGACTTTGGGGAAAAATTCTCTCGGGACTTCCTGGATTTGAGAGAGGCTCCAAGAGACATCCAGGCGCGAATGAGGATCCATAACAACCGGGTGGGGAGACAGGTACCACAATTTTTGTGTGATGGTGTGTATTTGTGCATATGTATGTGGGGGCAGGGCATATTGGGGAGTCATACTTCCATGGAAAGTACCTCCATGGAAGATTGCCCCTATATCTCAAACCCATGGTAGGGAAGTCACAGAATAGATAGCAGCCTCCCCAGTTTGCAAGGTTTGTTATATATAGAATATTATATATACATATATATAATATTCTATATAGTGTTTGAGGGAATGGGTGGAAGGTGAGTTACACTTTTGGGGGGTTGGAGGCATAGAAGACTTCAATGATACTCTTATCTGAACTCCATTCAATCATATATATTCATTATTCAAGGTACTGTTTTAAAGGATAAGATGTTGGGAGAAGTAAATTCTATTACTGTCTTCATCTGATTAGCTCTGTTACTTTGGACGAGTCATTTTACTTGTTTACCCATCTGTAAATGAAGGGGTTGGACTAGATGATCTTTAAATTTAAATTATCTTACAGTTTCATAATTCCATGATAATTCTTCTTTCCTTCTCATTTATCACCCTTTCCTGATAACACCTAAACCCCCTCCCCCCACATCATCCACCCCTGACCCCCACACTCCAGGTGGTGACTGAGAATCTGAAACAGAAATGTAAGTGCCATGGCACATCAGGCAGCTGCCAGTTCAAGACGTGTTGGAGAGCAGCACCAGAGTTCCGGGTGGTTGGGGCAGCACTTAGGGAACGATTAAACCGGGCAGTCTTCATCAACGCCCACAACCGCAATTCAGGTGCCTTCCAGCCCCGGCTTCGCCCTCGACGTCTTTCAGGTGAACTCGTCTACTTTGAGAAATCTCCTGACTTTTGTGATTGGGAGCCAGCCCTGGGGTCACCAGGCACCCAAGGACGTGTCTGCAACAAGACCAGCCGCCTCCTGGATGGTTGTGGAAGTTTGTGCTGTGGACGAGGACATAATGTTCTCCGTCAGACCCGTGTGGAGCGATGCCACTGCCGTTTCCACTGGTGCTGTTATGTTCTCTGTGATGAATGTCGGGTCACTGAGTGGGTAAACGTCTGCAAGTGAGAGGGACATTCATCCCTTCTCCCACCCTAATTCACACTATGGAACCTGGGGGAAGGGAAGTGCTCTCTAGCCCTTGCAACTTAGTTCATTCATCATTATCTCCCCTCAGGGAGTCAAAGCTTGATGGATCAGTAATGTGTCCTTTTTGATTTTCCCTCTATAATTAGAGGATTGGGAAGAGAGATCTCAAGCTCCTACCCTTTTCATGCCCTACTCCATGTCCTTCACACACTAGGCTAAACCAGGATGAAATGCACTGTGTTGTAACCCAACTGCTTGATTGTATACCCTTTTGCTGCCCATGAAAAAAACCCATGATTCCTGCCCCTTGGGTAGGTGGTGATTATAGTAATTTTTCTCCAAATGTAATGTGTCCAGGAGTTGTACAGCACCATTAATAACCCATACGCTCAGAAGAACCATCCACATGTGTCCAGTCCTCTCACCATTCCATCTGGTAGTCTTGGACCCCTTTTATGAAGTAATAAGAAAAAGTAAAACAGAAGGGGATCTATTTCTGAAAACAGTCTAAATAACTGAGAACAATTACAACTCCTAAAAAAGTATCTTTTCGAAGTCCTGAGTTTGCTAAGCCTCCCTCCTTTTCTCCTGGATCCTAAAGGAGGTCTTGTCTGGAAAGGGTGGGTCTAGGACTTTCTGATTCTTCTGTCTTCCCCAGCAGAAGGGGAGGAAATAGATAATTTATTTTGCTGAGATGTTTCTTGGTTTCTCTTTGTAACTAAAATGAATTAAAATCAAGTCACTGAGCTGGTGGCTGCAGATATGGAAATGTCCATATATCTAGGATTCCTGTTCCTACCTTTTTTCAAGATGATTCATCTTCCAAGCTTTTGGAAACCCATATCATTACCTGGGAAAAGAAAAAGATTGATGAATATGTTGGGTTAGAGTGTTGTGCCTTGTTTTGTCTTTGGCTAAATCCACCCTTTATAAAGTACAGGGCCCTAAGTATATGGGACTATTGACTCAGAGTTTCTCCTTGGTCATAACAAGAGGCTATGGTATTGATCTTAGAATCTGCTCCAAACTGTCACCTAAGTCTCAGTTTGGCCTAGACCTAAAAGAAAGGGAGCTTTTCTGTTTTTCCAGATCAGAGAATTTGAGAGGCATTTGTGTGTGTGTTCATCCTTCATTGCTGAAGAAGACCATGCCATCAGAGAAGTAATGACATGACTTGCACTTGACTTTTGTTTTGAGTGAGGGAGGGCTGCACAGGTCACCAGCCTCACTTCTCCTCCAGAGCCATCTGAATCCAGTGACCAGATATTCATCAGGACGACTGGAGATGACCCAGGATGAGGCAATTGGGGTTAAGTGACTTGCCCAAGGTCACCCGGCTAGTGAGTGTCAAGTGTCTGAGGTGAGATTTGAACTCAAGTGTTCCTGACTCCTGCACTGGTGCTCTATCCACTGCACTACCTAGCTGCCCACAGGAGGCAGTTAGAATTAAAGGGAGCAGAAAATGAGAATATCCTAGACTTAGAATGGGAATTCTTTATTCTGGAAGCCAGGAATCATTCCCGTTGACATTTACAAATATGCATAGGTCCTGCATCAATCAATTTTCTTTTGCAATATGGTAAAATAATTCATCTCTCTTTAAGAAAAACTAGTCAGATATCAACAGAAAGAGCAGCTCTTCTTTTATCCTAATCTTTTTCTATCCTTGTCCTAATCTCACTGAAAATAAGTGATTATAAGAGCAAATCTCAATGAAGAAAAGGAGTATGTCAAAAGTATGGAGATATATGTAAATTAGTTGCATATTCATAGGGATGGAAGTTCTGGGCTTTTTAGATTATTTCCTCAGACATTGAAGGTAGAAATGTCTGTCTCTATACCATAGCTGTAAATACTATCCAGAGAGCCTCTGAAGCGCTAAGAGCTCCTAGGAAATCAGGGGACTTCCTAGAGTATAGTGAGGTAGACATTCTGAGAGATTCCCTGGTGAAATTTTGTTTGAGAATCCAAGTAACAGGGAAGTGATCTTAAAAGTCATTGAATTCAACTCAATTATTTTCTAGAAGAGAATAGTGAAAAGTTAAGAGGAAATTGTCCAAGGTCACACAGTCAGACTAGTGGGTCCCTTCTGGGTCCCATTCCATTCTGGAGAGGTTGAAAAGAGGTCTGTGGATATGAATGGAGTTTATTCTCTGGGTATTTCTGATACCCAGGAGAGTGACCCATAGTGTTCTATTTGCCCTACTTTACCCCACAGTCATAGGAAACACATTACAGCCTCTTTCTTACCTTCCTTTTTCAGATTTCTCTCCCCTTCTTTCTAGCTCTCTCTCTCTCTGCTTTTCTCAGACACACTCCCTGGCAGACTGAAATCCCAAACCACAATCTTGAGAAATTCCAAGTGAATTTTGTCAGCAAGGCCAACACTCCCCACCCTTACCCCAGCTCCTCCGGCACATGCACTGGGCTCAGGCCCAGGACTGGGGTCAGTGACAGCCTCGGAAAGGATGCAGCCCACAGGGCGGGTGCTGCAATTTCAGCCTTTGCTGAACTCCAGTGGCACAGAATGGGAGGGAAGAAAGGAAGAACTGGAAATAAGGCCTCCCTCCTCCCGCACACTCCACCTTCTGGTTAATGGGAGGGAATGTGGGGAAGGAGAAAGGGTAAGCTGAGTGATTGTCAGATGGAGCTTCAAAAGAAGGAAACTGCCCTTCGGCAGAACTGTTCTCAACTGCACTCCTGTTTACCAAGTGGGAAATCCCCATAGATCTTGAAGTAGACATTTCTTTTTGCCAAAGACCTCAAAAACATAAAGACAAAAGGGCTGAGAGCTTCCTCCCAAGGCATCCTGTTCCCACAGGCCTGCCCTACCTGCAGAACCATGGTCCTGTTTCAGACCACATTAGGGTCTTTATCTCCATCCTCCTCTTGATGGCTGGAATTTTGGTTCAAAAGTATCCCTGTTTTAGAGTAGATACATCGGATAAAAGCCAGTCCACCACTGTGGAGAGGTCCATTTTCTTGCCAGACTTCCACAAAAGCCTATTTGGCTCAGTGTGAGGGTTAGTGAAGGAAGTTGGACAATCCCTTGATAAAAATTGGGATTGAGGTGAAAATGGGGCCTCATCAACTATATCCCTATAAAGATTTAGGGAAAGAGATTTTTTAAAAAGGTGAAGCAATTGTGTGTGAAATAAACACAGGGGCCACCTTTGGGATTTGGGAAAGGCCTGAGGCAGGTGTCTACCTTTGAGGGCAGATGTAGATAGAATAAGTCAGATGCCTCTTGCACCCCTATACCAAATGGCAGTGAAGTCCCTGTAAGTTGAAATTAGAGCTTTGAGCTGATTTTTAGCTAATTGTTGTTCAGTCATTCAGTCTTGTCCTACTCTTATTGACCCCATAGACCACAGAATGGCAGGTCCTTCTATTCTCCAGTATCTCTAAAAGTCTGTCCAAATTCATGTTCCTTGTTATCTTAACACTATCCATCTTATCCTGCCATCCCCCTTTCCTTTTGCCTTCAATCTTTCCCAACACCAGGGTCTTCTCCAATGAGTTCTGTCTTCTTATAAGGTCAAAGTATTTAAGCTTCAGCTTCACTATTTGACCTTCCAATGAATAGTCTGAATTAACTTCTTTAAATATTGACTGATTTGACCTCCTTGCTATCCAAGGAATTCTCAAAAGGCTTCTCCACCACCACAATTCAAAAGCATTGATTCTATGGTACTCAGTTTTTCTTTTAGCAATCTCACATTGCTACTGGAAAAACCATAGCTTTGACTATATGGACCTTTGCTGGCAAGGTGATGTCTCTGTTTTTTAGTATGCTGTCCAGATTTGTGATAGCTTTTCTTCTAAGAAGTAAGCATCTTTTAATGTCATGGCTGCAGTTACCATCTGTGGTGATCATTGAGCCGAAAAATATAAACTCTGACACAACTTCCATTTCTTCTTCCTCTATTTGCCAGGAAATGATGAGACCACCAAGATCTTAGGCTTCTTTTATGTTAAGCTTCAAGCAAGCTTTTACACTCTCCTCTTTCACCCTCATCAAGAGACTTCTTAATTCCTCTTCACTTTCTGCCATCAGAATGGAATCATCTGCATATATGACATTATTGATATTTCTTGTAACAATCTTAGTTCCAGCTTTTGATTCATCCAGCCTTGCATTCCATAGGATGTACTCTGCATATAAATTAAATAAACAAGGTGACAACATACAGCTTTGTCATACTCCTTTTCCAATCTTAAACCAATCAGTTGTTCCATGTTCAGTTCTAACTGTTACTTCTTGGCCCACATACAGAAGACAAGGAAGATGACCTGGTATTCTTGTCTCTTTGAGGACTTGTTACATTTTGTTGTGATCCACACTGTCAAAGGCTTTGGTGTAGTCAATGAAACAGAAGTAGATGATTCTTTGTAACTCCCATGCTTTCTTCATAATCCAGTGAATGTTAGCAATTTGATCTCTGCCTCCTCAAAAATCAACCTGCTCTTCTGGTAATTCTTGGTTCACATACTGCTAAAGCCTGCCTTGCAGAATCTTAAGCATATTCTTCCTGGAGTGTGAAATGAGTGCAATTGTTCAGTAATTTGAACATTTCTTGGCATTGCCCTTCTTTAGGATTGATAAATACTTTGATCTTTTCCAAGCCAATGGCCACTGTTGTGTTTTCCAAATTTGCTGGCATATTGAGTGCAGCACTTTAACAGTTTCATCTTTTAGGATTTCAAATAGCTCAGCTGCAGTTCTATCACCTCCACTAGTCTTATTGTTAGCAATGCTTCATAAGGCCCCTCTGACTTCCTTCTCCAAGGATTTTTGGCTCTAGATCAGTAAGCACACTGTCATAGTTATCGGTATTGTTAAAATCTTTCTTGTACAATTCTTTTGTGTATTCTTGCCACCTCTTTTTAATCTCTTCTGCATCTGTTCAATCTCTACCATTTTTGTCTTTTGTCATGCCCATTTTTTCATGAGCCTTTCCCTTAATATCTCTGATTTTCTTGAAGAGATCTTTTGTCTTTCTCAATCTATTGTTTTCTTCCCTTTCTCTGCATTGCTCATTTTAACAATCTAATCTCTCCTTGCTGTTTTCTGGAATACTGCATTCAGTTAGGTCTGTCTTTCCCTTTCTCCTTTCTATCTTGTTTTCCTTCTTTCCTAGCTATTTGTTAAGTCTCATCAGACAGCCATTTTGCCAGTGGACAACACTTATTCTAAGGGAGGAAATGAGAGGGAGAAAGGGACTGGAACTTGAAGAACAGGAGGCAACATGATAATTCTTTATCTAGGAATGAGGGTAGGAAAGAAAAACCAGTATAGTGGGATCACCTTCCTATTCTGTATTCCTTTGAACGAACCTTTTTATAAGACTTTGGATCACCACCACCTCAGGAATAAGAGGTCAAGAGGATCCTAGTATTGCTGTGGCTCTGGTTCTAGGTCTAGGAAATAGCTGAATGATCCTTCATATTGGAAAGAATATGGAGAAACAGTTTGACATAGTGGCTAGAGGGCAGTCCTTGAAGTGAGAAAAACCTGAGTTCAAATTCTTTCTCCAACACATGCTAGCTGTGTCACCATGGGTACTTCACTTAACCTCTGAGTACTCTAGGTCACTCTAAAAGTCTAAGAAGTTACTGATGGGCCCCAATGGGAGTCCCTCAACACCAGTGAAACTATAAGGGGGGGGGGGAAGAGAGAGAGGAAGAGAGACAGAGACGGAGAGAGACAGAGAGAGAGAGACAGAGACAGAGGGAGAGAGAGAGAGAGAGAGAGAGAGAGAGAGAGAGAGAGAGAGAGAGAGAGAGAGAGAGAGGAAAGGAGGGAGGGAGGAAGAGAGGGAGGGAGAGAGAAAAAGAGAACCCCTGGAAAGTACCCCAACCTCTCTATAACACTTACTACAGTCAAAACCAAGTTGTATTAAAGCTATTCTAAGAACCTAGATAAGAAAATAGAGTTAGATGGCTTGGGTCTATAGTAAAGAGGGAATAGAGAGAACTAGAACAAACCTGCAGTCTATATGTAAACACAAAATAAAATTTCTCCATGCTTCTCAAAAATTCATTCAGCAAATATGTCATTAAGTATCTACAGTGTGTAAAGGAGCACTGTGCTTAAGCTCTGGGGTATTAGATAATACATAGTCCATGCCTTAATGGTGTTTGCAATCTAGTAGGATGATAAGACACAAGTATATAACGAGCACAGATTCTGGGCTCATTCTACTAACTCCCACTCCCACTGGCACTATATTTCCCTCTAAGTTTTAAAGTAACCTAGAGGATTGATAGTATCTTTTCTAATAGGGTAGTTTATGAGCCCCTACTAGTATGCTTACTGCTGGAAGGGGAGTCTGATGAGTTGCTAATATCAATTTGCAAGTCAGATTTAATTAGCTTTTAGTTGGGAGTATTTACTAAGGTGGTTGGTATAAACATAACCCCAAAACACATTCTTGCATTAGTAGATACAGAGACCAAGGGGAAAGTAGGCTCCTTGTTGTAGCACATGTGGCAAAGGGAATAACTCACTGTTCCTGGCAATTTTTTGCAGAAGTCCTCAAGAAGTTCTCTTTAGGAGTCGTACAGTTTTCTGCATAGTTCCTTGTAGAATTCTGAAGTTGCTTTTCCTTAGTGTGACTAATTTGTCTTCAGCTCCCAAAGCAGATAGTTCTGGGGCTACTGCTAGGATTCCAGTGAAAACTCTAAATACCCACCCATTGATATTTTACAAAGTCTTCTTAGGGTCAAAAAGGCTGGAAGGAGACAGAGTCATTCTTCCTTCCCTCCCTCCTCTCAGGGGCTTGGCTAGACTATTCTTTCATCATTGCTGCTAGATGCTAGAATTTTGGGTGCAGAACTTGCTTACTATTTTATGGGAGACCCGTAGGATATGATGAAATCTCCTCAGCCAATATCTCACACTTTCTATAGAGCATCACTTTATGTCATCCAATGGCTTTCAAGGACTTCTTATATCTAATCTGATGTCTTTGATTGATTGATTCGATGGAGAAGCCTTGGCTTTAGTCATGCCTAGTTTATACTTCTGACTGATTTAAGTAACCTCATGCCCATACTTATGTATAAGTATAATAATTTACATATATAAATTAATAATAATAACACAAATTAATAATTACAAAACAAAACCCTGAATAAATTATGGTGGTAAGGATAGGTTAGTGTTCTATATATTCTCCAACAAAGAGAATGAAGATGTCTCCTGAAGGAGGTGGCTGTAAATGAGTTTTAAAGAACAGGTAGGAACTCAAACGTCAAATTGGAAGAGGGAGAGTATTTCAGGAATAAGAAATGGCACAGGCAAAGTTAGGAGGGCAAATGATACATTTAAGGGTCTGAAAGTAGGTTAGTTTGGCTATAGCAAGAGTAGGTAGTAACGCTAGTTTGTAAACACTAGTAAAACTAGTGTTACTAGTTTCAATATCTTTTCCCATAAACTATTTTAAAGAAAAATCTTTTGTTTTTAAGGGTGTTGAAGTATTGGTAATTTAACTGTAATTATGGGGAGACTGTTAACAATGATGTTTTGAGCAAAATTGCGAGTAAACAGGATAAAGAGAATTTTCTTCCTGTTAGAACTGTTATAACTCTTATATTGTAAAGAGAGAGAAGTGGATTCTTCAGAAAAAAACTTTAATTGGTGTGATGCGTGGACTGAATGGTAAGATTATATTTCAGAAGTGAAGAGAAGCCATGAGAAGAAGTAATAGAGATGACTCTGGCTATGATCTTTCTCATAGCCAGGATATCTCTTATAATTAATTTTTATTAATAACTTTTTTATGTTTCCTACTATGCCTCTTCTCCTATTTTCTTTTTTCTTTATTTATTTTTAGTTTTCAACATTCATTCTTATTTTCTTTTAGAGAGCTTCATAATAAATATTTTAAGAGAATTAAGAAAAACAGTTCCATAAAACTAAACAGCATTTTAAAAATTATGACTTTATATACAGTATTCCACACCCAAGGATCCTAGCCTTCTATAAAAAAGTTGGAAGAGTTGTCTTTTCATATCTCTTCTGTAAGGTCAAACTTAGTCATTATAATCTCACAGAATTCAGTTTTGATTATTTTGCTGCTATAGCTCTGTCCATTTCAGTTGTTGGTTATTGTCCTTCATGCTCAAAGCAAGATGATATCACTATATTGGGGTCAAAGTACAGTCAGATCAATACAAACTGGGAAGGCTCTACCACAGGTCCAGCACAAAGAGTCCATAGGAGCATTTGGAGTAGTCTCTAAATTTGCACATCTCATGTTTCTTTTGAGCTACTGTCATTCTGCTTTGTATCAAAGAGTACAGTGCCTTCAGGGCAGGGCATGCCATGCTGGATGGTCCTGTGCCAGTCTCTCCTATGTCTCAAAATCAACTCCAAAGTTCTTCAGAGAGACCTTGAGTGTCCTTGTATCACTTCATCTGACCTCTATGTGAGCACTTACCTTATGTTAGTTTTCTGTAAAATAGTCTTTTAGGCAAATGTACTTTTGGCATTCAAACAACTCAAATCAGCTCATTGGAGTCTCACTTTCTTCTGTTGAGTTTGAATGCTGAGAAAAGACCTCTGTGTCTGGTACCTTATCTTGCCAGGTGATTTTCAGAATCTTCCTAAGACAAGTCAAATGGAGTAAATTCAGTTTCCTGTCATGGTATTGATATACTGTCCAGGTTTCACAAGCATACAACAATGATGTCAGCACAACAGTTTGGTAGGCGGTCTAATACCTCTTTTCTCCCACAATTTCCATCAGAGCCTTCCAAACACTGATTTAGCTCTGGCAATGTATGCATCAAACTCATCACTTATGCATACATTCCTAGAAAGTATACCACCAAGATAAATGAACTTGTCTACAGTATTTAAAATTTCTCCATTTGCTATAACCAATGGCTCCATGTATGGATGATGCAGTGCTCGCTGGTGGAGGACCTCTGTTTTCTTGGTGTTGTTAGGCCAAAATTAGCACAAGCAGCAGAGAATTGATCCATACCTTGCTGCATCTCAGCCTCAGAGGTGGCATCAAGTGCACAATCATCTACAAACAAAAAGTCACACACCAACTCTCTCTCCACTCTTGTCTTGGCTTTCAGCCTTTTCAAGTTAAATAACTTACCATCAGTGTGGTAACTGACCTTGCTGCCACTTTCATCCTCAGTGAAGACATCTGACAACATTGCTGTAAATATCATGGTAAATAAAAAGCATGGAAGCAGGCACACAGCCCTGCTTCACTCCACTGGTGAATGGGAAAGTGCAAGAGTCCGTTATCCAGAACCCATACAAGCATGCCATCATGAAATTGATGTATAATACTGATGAATTTCTCTGGGCAAACAAATTTTGCCATGATCTTCCACAAGCCCTCATGACTGACAATATCAAAGGTCTTGGTTAGATCAACAAATGTCACATATAGATAGACCTTTATTCTGCTCCTGGAATTTCTCCTGGACTTGTTGGGTAGCAAATACCATAACAACCATTCCTTGTCCATTTCTGAAGCCATCTTGGTTCTCCAGTAGATGACCATCTTCCAGGTGAAAAATCAGCCCTTTAAAGAGGACTCTGACAAAAATCTTGCCAGCAATGACTAAAAGAAAGACTCCTTTGTGATTGTCACAGGACAGTCTATTTCTTTTTCCTTTCTAGAGATGGACAATGGAGACATCTTTGAACTCCTGAGGAATAACTTCCTCTTGCCATGGAATTTGGAAGATTTCGGTCAGCTTTTGTTTGAGCAGTGGACCCCCTGCCTTATAAATCTCAGCTGGAATAAAATAAGCACCTGGAGCTTTGCCACATGAAAGGAATCTAATGGCATTCAAAAACTCTTCTTCATTTGGAAGTTTGACTGGAGAGGGATTGACTTCAACCTGAGGTATACAGTCAGTGACTTCAGCACTGGATGATGATAGTCTGTTGAGAACACTATGTTTAGCTCATCTCTCCAGTCCTTATCACTAATGAATGTGGCATTGAATAGTTGAGATGCAACATAGGTCTTTGGCCCATAAATAGCCTTCAGAACATTATAAAAGTGCTTTGGTTTGTTACTATTAGCATTAAACTGAATTTCATCTGACTTTTAATGGAGTCAAGAATTGTACATCTCTCTAAGCTTTTCTTGCACTTTATTTTTGATGGAGTTAAATGCTTTCTTAGAGATTGAAGAACTAGTTTGCTGGTAAACTCTATGGGGTTCTCATTTTTATTTAGCACCTTCTGAACTTCCCCATCATTTTTGTCAAACCAGTTCTGATGTTTATGAGTCTTCTGACCCAGAAGAGTAAATGTGATGCTGTACCTCAAATCTCTGAAGGCTGCCCACTCCTTTTCTGCTTCACTGATGCCTACCATATGTTGGCTCAGCATTCCCTCGAAGTTAACAGCAAAACTTTTTTACCGTTTGAGTAGAGCTCTAATGAGTTAACATCAAATCTTCTGGTAGTCATCTTGTCTCGGGGCCTCCACGTTTGTTGAACGGGAATGTTTAACTTGGAGAGGATGTCTATGATTGGTCCCACACTTTGTGCCACACATTGCCTTTGTTACTCTCCAATTTTTTCTGTCTTTTCTCCTTACAATGACACAGTTTATTAAATGCTATTGTTTGCTGTGAGGGTGCATCCACAAAGTTTTATTGGAGTTTTGCTGTGTTTAGGTAAATGGAAGACAGTGTTGGTGATGAGAAGGTCATGAGATGCACAAGTCTTCAGCAGTAAGTAACTGTTACTGTTTTTTCTAACTCCATTCTTGCCAAGGACTCCTTGCCATGTCTGATAGACTTTGCCTACTGTGGTGTTAAAAGTCACTGAGAATTACAAACTTGTCCTCTTTTGGCATATTTATGACGAGGGTCTCCAGGCTTTCATAAATTTTTTCTTTGACCTCATCAGGATTCATCATGGTGGGAACATGTACACTGATGATAGTGACATGGTGCTTTCTTGCAAGTGGAAATCAAATTGTCATGGGCCTGTCATTTACTGCTTTGGGAGGCATACAACTTTGTTGACTAGATTAGTTTGATTACAAAACCTATGCCAGCTTCATCATTCTATCACTACTGCCACTCCAGAAAAATGTGTGTCTAGCTCCAGCTTTGGAAAGCTGGCCTTCATTTGCCAACCTTGTTTCACTTAGAGTTGTTATCTGGATGTGATGCCTGCTGAGTTCTCTTGCCACAAGAGCTTTTTACATCTTTAGGTCTATTTAGGTCTTTTAGGTCTATTGGATTTCTTATTGTCCATAAGTATGTGCAAATTCCATGTACCAATTGTGAGTAGAATCATTTTTGCTAAAATTTCTATACTTTTTTGTGTTTCACCTGCAGGATCCCTGCCTACCACAGTAAGTATGCCAAGGTTAAGACTGGTGAAGCAGGCAATTTTTCAGGCACCTTTTCTAGCCCCTTCCTTATATCAGAAGGTGAGCAGTGCAGTCCTTTAAAAAGGCTACTCAGATACCCAGAGGGCTGCCAAATCTCACTGCTGCTTCAGTTCAGTAAGAAGATGACCTTATCACCTGGGCTGCCTGTGTACAGGGTTGTGGCTATAGTTCCCAATGTGTCTGCACCTGATGCATGGTCACTTGCCCGTTCACCACAGGACTTTGAGGGAGATAAAATAGTACAAAGGTATGAGTGATGTCTTATGATACATAAATTGGATTTGTGAGGCAGAGTTGCTCCAAGCATTTCTGGCCTCACTCTCTTCCAGAGTCATCAGAGTCCAGTAACAAGATAAAAGTCATGACAATTGGCAATGGTCTAGCTTAGCATTTTCCATGTCTAACCAAGCTCTAAGTGCCCCACAATGCCTACTTGCACCACTTTCAAATTGCTCGTATCCATCCATTCTGCCAAGAGAAGTCTTCACATGCTTGAGGTGGACCTTCTCCTAGCTCATCAAGGGATCTGAGGCCCTTGGTTACCTGAAACCTGGTATAGCTTGTCTGCTGAAATGGTTTACTAGGGTGTGGCTGCTGCACATGCTATAACTTCTTGGAGCCATAGGTGGACACCAAAGGTGGAAAGAGTTCTCCTACCAGAAGTACTAGTCCTCCCTGACACTTGTTTCAGTTATAATTACAATATAATGGAATATTACTGGGCCATAAAAAAGATGAAGAGCCTTCACTTTGCATCTGGTCATATATCTTTCTGTGCTTCTTGGTGTTTATCTTTTTTAATTTCATTAATAATACAGTAATATCCTATACATTCATGTACCACAAGTTTTTTAGTCATTCTCTACCTTATGGGCTTCTATTTTGCTTCCAATTGTTTACTACTATGAAAAGTGCTGCTATAAATATTTTGGTGTACATGGGGTTTTTCTTTCTGTCATTGGCTTTCTTGGAATATATGCCTGACTATGGAAACTCTGAATCAAAGGATATGAACAATTTAGTTATGTTCTTGGCATAATGTTAAACTGAAATTTTCAGATAGGGCTAGGGATTTAATTGTGATTTTATTGATATAAGGAACTCCCAGGTTAAGAAACATACTTTACCAATTCAGATTGGCACCTCTCTGTAACTTACAGTCTTAGAGAATTTCCTAAAGTACTGATTGGTTAAGTAACCTGCCCAAAGTTACGTATCAGTAGGTGACAGAGGTAGGGCTTATACTCATGTCTTCCTGGCTCCACAGACAGCTAAAATATATTTTAAATAACTATTTAGTTCTTTAAATTATCATCAGTTACAAGGTTAATCAATTGTATAGGTCATAACTATATGTATGTATATATATGTATATGTGTATGTGTGTATGTATTTATATGTATATATATGGAAAAAGATGAATAGGGTCTTATAGATAATTGATCCATTAATTACTTACATTTTAGTAATTAAATAGGTGATATACTAACATTTTCCTTCATTACCACAATATGGGTTTTGGAATAATTAAGGAATACCTTTATTAGTTGCTTAATCCCATGATGGCCCTGGTGGAGGTACTCCACCAATTTAAGAAGAATCAGCTACCAGTTCACTAACTTTCTGCCTCTGGAATGTATGGTAAATGGTTTTCTCATACTTGGCTTCCTATCAAGGGATGGGGGAAAGTATTGCTTCTGCTTCCACTCCTGAAGCATGTCATTTGCCAATATGCAGCAGCTAAAAAAAAGACTTGGCTAGGTGAGCTAAGCCTGAAGGTACTTTTTCTGCTTCCTGTTTCTACCTAAATATTAATCAGACTGAACCTCTATTCCTAGATAGGCATGGCTAGCCTTGGAGGGGACCTTGTGGGTTTGAGAGGAGCAGAGAACCTGGATCCCTTAGTTCCAGGCCACTAGGGGAGTTTCTGCATTGAAGACGATAACAGCCATCTGGGTAGGAGGGCAATCCCTGGCCTGGCTTGCCAAAAGACATAGACCTGGAAAGAATAATTTCTGTGGTGCAGAGCCAGGGTGAAATGTAAAATACTAAAGAATCTCACACATTGTTTTATATTCTGATGTTTAAATTTCAGCCTAACAAGGAGAATATGAGTATTTTAAAGTTATTGCATCCTGTTTTGAGTATCTGCATTTTTGTTTATCTTTGTTATTTTTAGCAATTCTTTTGAGTAGCTGTCTTATACCTGTTTCATATTGTACATTGAATACCATTCTATTCCCTCCCCCCCCCAAACAGTTCCAATATATGACTTGAATCTAGGCTTCACACACACACACACACACACACACACACACACACACACACACACACACACCAGTAGAGGTATGAAGAGTCAAAGACAATAAGTGGCCAGGCTTTTCTGGATTAAACCTGGTTACCCTAATATGTGGGTCCAGAGCAGAGCAGACACTTTGTTCAGAAGGTTAGGACTAGCCTCTTGGATCTATTCAGTCAGTCCATCAATAAGTATTTATTAAGTGCCTCTTGTGTGCCCTCAAGGAGTTCACAATGTAATGGGGAAGACAAGCAAACAAATGTATTCAAACAAACTACATACATTATAAATGGTTGGTTGTTGTCCTTCATCTTCAAAGAGGACCAAAATGACATCACCATTGTAAAGTGAAATTTCAGTGTATCCAACTGTGGCTGATCAAACCAATACAAGCTTAGAATGCTCTACCACAGGTTGGGCACAGATAGTCCGAGTGATTATGTGGGGCAGATATCCCAAATTTGTGTATCCTGTGTTTACTTTGTGCTGTCTCTATTCTGCTTTTGCTCAAAGAGCACAGCACCCTTTCTGATGTGGGCACACCATGCTGAGCAGTCCCGTGTCAGTGTCTCCCATGTTGCACAGTCAAATCTAAAGTTCTTGAGAGAGACCTTGAGAGTGTCCTTGTATCATTTCTTCTGGCCACCATGTGATCAACTGCCCCATGCAAGTTCTCCATAAAATAGTCTTTTTGGCAAGTGTACATTTTGCATTTGAACAACGTGGCCAGCCCATCAGAGTTGCACTCTCTGAAGCATAGTTTGAATACTTGGCAGTTCAACTCAAGCAAGGACTGCAGTGTCTGGTACCTTATCTTGCCAGGTGATCCTCAGAATCTTTCTAAGACAGTTCAAGTGCAAGCAATTCAGTTTCCTGGCATGGCACTGGTAGACTGTCCATGTTTCACAAGCATATAACAATGAGGTCAGCACGACAGCTCTGTAGACCTTCAGTTTGGTAGTCAGTCTAATACCGCTTTTCTCCCAAACCTTTCTTCGGAGCCTCCCAAATACTGAGCTAGCTCTGGCAATGCATGCATCAACCTCATTGTCAGTGTGTACATCATGCACCAATACTCCCTCCACTTTGGTCTTGGCTTGTAACCTTTTCAAATTGAAGAATTTACCATCAGTGTGTAGTTGCCTTGATGCCGTATTCATCCTCATTGAAAGCATTTGTCAACATGGCTGAAAACATCATGCTAAAGAGCATGGGAGCAAGCACACAGCCCTGTTTCACTCCACTGGTGACTGGGAAGGCACGAGAGCTTTGTCCGTTATCCAGAATCCAGGCAAACATGCCATCATGAAATTGGTGTACAATATTGATGAACTTCTCCGGGCAACCAAATTTTGACATAATTTTTCATAAGCCCTCATGACTAACAGTGTCAAAGGCCTTGGTCAGATCCACAAACATTGTGTACAGACCTCTGTTCTGCTCCTGGCATTTGTCCTGGAGTTGTCAGGCAGCAAACACCATATCGACTGTTCCTCAGTCCTTTCTGAAGCCACACTGGCTCTCAGGTATATGCCCATCTTCCAGGTGAAGGATCAGCCTATTAAGGAGGACTCTAGCAAGAATTTTGCCAGCAATGACTAAGAGAGATCCTCCTGTGATTGTCACAGGACAATCTATTCCCTTTACCCTTATAGAGATGGACAATGGAGGCATCCTTGAACTCCTGGGGTACAACCTCCTCTTGCCATACAACCTGGAAAATTTCAGTCAGCTTTACATAAGCAATGGTCCTCCTATCTTGTAAATCTCAGCTGGAATAGAATCAGCACCATGTGCTTTGCCACATGAAAGGACCCTAATGGCCCTCAGAACCTCTTCTTCACTTGGAAGTTCAGCTAAGGAGGGATTGACTTCAACCTGAGGTAAATGATCAATGACCTCAGCATTAATTGATGATGGTCTTTTGAGAACACTATGGAAGTGTTCAGTCCATGTCTCTAGGATCATGTCCTTATCACTAACAATTGTGAATCCACCAGCACTGAGTAGTTGTGATGCACCATAAGTTTTTGGTCCATAAATAGCTTTCAGGGAATCATAAAAGCACTTTGGATTGTTACTATCAGCATAAAACTGAATTTCATCTGCCTTCTTACTGAGCCAGGAATCCTGCATCTCTCTAAGCTTTGCTTATACTTTGCTTTTGATGGAATTAAATGCTGCCTTCTTAGAGGTGGATGAACTATCCTGCTGGTAAATCCTGTGGAGTTCACTTTTTTCATTTAGCAGCTCCTGAATTTCCCCATCATTTTTATCAAACCAGCCTTGGTGTTTGCAAGTATACTGACCCAGATGAGCAAATGCACTGCTGTACACCAAATCTCTGAGAGTTGCCCACTCTTTTTCTGGTCCAATTTTGCCACCTGTATGTTGGCTCAACTTTCCCTCCAAGTCAGCAGCAAATTGTTCATGCTCAGAGAAGAGTTCTAATTTGTTGACATTAATTCTTCTAGTAGTCATTTTGCCTTGGGGGTGGCACTTTTGATGAATATGAATATTTAGATTGGAAAGGATAAGTCTATGATCAGTTCAGCACTCTTCACCACACATTACCCTTGTCACTCTCAAATCTTGTCTGTCTCTTCTCCTTACAATCACATAATCTATTAGATGTCAGTGTTTGCTGTGAGGGTGCATCCATGAAGTTTTATTGTGTTTAGGTTAATGGAAGACAGTGTTGGTGATGAGAACATCATGGGATGCACAAGTCTTCAGCAGTAAATGACCCTTGCTGTTGCAGTCCAACTCCATTCCTCCCTAGGACTTCCTGCCAAGTCTGGTAGGCTGAGCCTACTCTAGTACTAAAGTTGCCCAGGATTATAAGCTTGTCCTCTTTTGGCACATTGACGATAAGGGTCTTTAGGTCTGCATAAAATTTTTCCTTGACCTCATCAGGGTTTGTCATGATGGGAGCATAGGCACTGATGATGGTGGCATGACATTTTTTCTGCAAGTGCCAATCTCATTGTCATGAGCCTGCCATTCACTCCTTTTGGCAGGCATGCCAGCTTGCTGATCAGATTAGTTTTGATTGTAAAACCTACGCCAGCTTCACGATGCTCCCCTTCACTGTGGCCACTCCAGAAAAAGGTTTATCCAGCTCCAACTTCAGTAAGCTGGCCTTCATTTGCCAACCTTGTTTCATTCAGGGCTGCTATTTGGGTGCAATACCTGTTGAGTTCTCTTGCAATAGGAGCAGTTCTTCTTTCAGGTCTACTGGATTTTGTTATCTATTAGTGTGCTCACGTTCCATGTGCTGATGGTGAGTGGAATCAACTTTGCAAATGTTTTTTTACATTTTTTATGTTTTGACCACATAGTGGGATTCCCCACCTGCCATGTAATCAGGCGAGGGTTGGGTAAGCAGGCAATGTTTAGGACACCTTTTCTAGCTCCCTTCTTCACACCAGGAGGTGAGCAGTGCAATCCTTGAAAGGCTGCTCAGACACTCGGGGGCTGCCGAGTCCCACTGCTGCTTCCAGTGAGAAACGACCCTATGGCCAGGGCTGCCTATGTGCAAGGTCATGACTACAGCTCCCAGTGTATCCACACCTGCTACTTCATCACTTGCCTATTGCCACAGGACTTTGAGGCATAATAGTGAAATGGTATGGGTGATGTCTTTTGCTTCATGTGTAAATTGGATTTAAGTAAGGCAGAGTTGCTTGAAGTCGTCAGCCTCACTCTCTCCTCCTGAGTCATCATAGTCTGGTGGCAAGACAGAGTCAAGATGGCTGGTGATGGCTCAGGATGTAGTGGATGACCTTAGTGTCTTTGGTGTCTAACCAAGCTCTAAGCGCTACACATTGCCTGCTTCATCTGCCTTCATGACCATTGGAACAAATTGTTCTCATCTGCCCATTCCACCAGATGAAGTCTTCACATGTTTGGAGTAGATACCCTCCTAACTCACCAATGGGTTTGAGAACCCTTGGTTACCCTCAACCTGGTTTGGTCCATCTGCTTAAATGGTTTACCGGGGTAAACATACCACAGTTATTTAGCCATTCCCTAATAATGGGCATTTTTAAAATTCCTAATTCTTAACTACCACAAATATTGCTATTATAAATATTGGTTTATGTGGAGTCCTTCCTTTTGTCAGTGACTTCTCTAGGGTATACGCATTGTGGTGAGCCAAAGGGTATGAACATTTTAGTCCCTTTATTTGCATAATTTCACATTTTTTCCAGTACTGTCATATCAATTCACAGCTTCACCAATAATGCATTAGTGTGCCAATCTTTCCACAGCCCCTGCAACATTGACTATTCCCATTATTTTTCATCTTTACTAAACTGATGGTTATGAGATAATGTTTTAATTTGAGACATTTTAATTTGCATTTTTCTTATTTTTAGTGTTTTAGGATATTCTGTTATATGTATGGATGTTAATAATTTGCAATTCTTTTGAGAACTCTTTGTTCATTTACTTGATGTAAGGGGTAGGGAGCCACTTTGCCCCTGAATATAATATTAGGTCATACGGTAATATGAAGTGTTGAAGTTTTGACCCTTTCAGACTTAGAGTGTCTATATGAATATAGTATTTGAAACCTTCAGTATCTCACACCCTTATGGACATATTCATAGATTGTAAAAGGTGTAAAAGTGGCTCAGTCACACCCAGGTGATGCTAAACAGAATTGTAGGAAGTTATGCAACCTGCTTACTTAGTCCACTACAAATTTATGCCATCTAATCTCAACTCAAGGCAATTGCAAGGCAATTCTTTTTTTCTCTTTAATTAATTCTCTATTCCCCTTACTACATACAGGGACTGTTGTAGACCTTTTCTTCTGTCCTCAGGCTTCCCACTTCCTTTTCTCTACTTGCTCAGCTGAGACCCTCATTCATAATTTATGAAGAAAATGGTGGTAGGAATGAAAACAGAGCAAATTTATGTTACAAAGCAGTATTTATCCAAATCACTTGATATTGTTTTAAAAAATAGAAAAGTAGATCAATGCAACTAGATAAAGGAGAAAGGAAATGATAAGACTCAATAACCTAGTGTCTGGTAGACCTGGAAACATTAATGACTTAGGAAAGAAATTTCTATTTGATAAGAGCTTTTGGGAACACTGAAAAGCAGAAATAAGCTTTAAGTTCACCTTTTAGACAATTTTCTAGAGTAAATTCAAAACAGATAAATGATCTGAATATTAAAGATGTTACCATAAAAAATTAGAAGAAAAAAAATTAGAAAAGAAGCAGATCTTGTTGTCTACATCTATAGATAGTGGGTGAATTTGTAACCAAAGAATAACATAGATAATTTTATTGCATTAAATTTGAAAATTTTTGCACATGCAAAATTAAATCATCTAGGATAAGAAGGAAAGCAGTCAATTGGGAAATATCTTTGCATCTAATATCAATGATAAGGTTTCTATATTCAAGATGTATAAATAACTAATCGAAATATGTGACCAGAAGCCATTTTCCAATAGTTGTCATATATTGTAAATAGGAAATAATTAAAAGAGGAAAGTTACTAGAATTAAAAGTGATTGAGAAAAGTTTCCCAAAGAAGGTGAGATTTTAGTTGAGACTTGAAGGAAGCCAGAGAAGCCACGAGGTGAAGATGAAGTGGGAGAAGATTCCAAGCACAAGAGGCAGCCAGAGAAAATGCCCAGAGCTGAAAGTTGTGGAAAAACAAAGGGGCCAGTGTCACTAGACTGAAGAATACACAAGAAGGAGAAAGATGTAAGAAGACAGGAAAAGGTGGGGATGGAGGGCTTTGAACTCCAAGTAGAAGATTTTACATTTGATATAGTGATAAGGAGCCAATGGAGTTTATTAAGTTTATTATTATTATTAAGTTTATTATTTCCTGTACTTTAGGAAAATCAATTTGGCAATTGAAAAGAGGATGGATTGGAGTGGGGAGAGACTTGTGCAAGGCAGACCCATCAGGAGGCTATTGTAATAGTCCAAGCTTGGGGCCTACAAATAGCATGTAGTATTAGAAGGTGGTATTAAAAAAATAAGGTGCCATATTCCAGAGATGTTGCAAAGATGAAATTGACAGGTCTTGACAACAAATTGGGTACAAAGGATGAAAGATAGGGAAGAGCTGAGGATGAATTCTAGGTTTTGAGCCTTGTTGTTGTCTTTGATGTTGTCTGTGATAATAATTAGGGGTGAAGAAGGGTTTAAGCGAAAAAATAATGAATTCCTTTTTGGATATGTTAAGTTTTAGATATCCTGTTCAAGATGTCTAAAAGGCACTTGGAGATGAAAGCCTGGAGGGCAATAGAGAGGTTAGAGAAGAATAGGTGGACCTGAGCATTATCAGCATCCATGTGAACTAATGAAACCAACAAGTGAAGTTGTATGGAAGGAACAGAGGATCCAAGACTGAGTCCCGTGGGAAACCTACAATCATTGGGTATGATTTGGCTGAAGATCTAGCAAAGGAGACTAAGAAAGAGTAGTCTGGTAAGTAGAAAGAGAACTAGGAGAGAGTGGCATCCTGAAAACCTAGAGAGAAGAGAGTATCAGGGAGAAGAGGGAAATTGATTAGCAGGCTACAGAAAGGTCAAAGAAATCACTGGATCTGGCCATTGAAAGGTCATCGGTATATTTGGAGAGAACAATTTTGGTGGAATGATGAGGTTGAAAGGTGTATTACAAGTTGTTAAGACAGTAAAAGGAAAGAAAATGGAGGCAAATTTTATGGATAGTTTTCTCAAAGAGCTTAGCCATAAAAGGAAGAAGAGATATAGGATGTTAGTTATTGGGGACAGAAGAATCAAGTAAGAGTTTTTTGAGGATGGGGAGACACGGTGTCATCCTTTATGTCTACATCATGCACCTATTTTGACCTTATCTTGGTATATGGTGTGAGATGTTAGTCTACATCTACTTTGTGCTCTATTGTCAAAGAGTGAGTTCTTATCCCAAAAGCTTTGGGTTTATCAAACACTAGGTTACTCTGGTCCTTGACTTGTGTACCTAATCTGTTCCTCTGATCCACCATTCTATTTCTTTGCCAGTACCAGATAGTTTTGATGATTACTGCTTTATAACATAGTTGGAGATCTAGTATCACTAGGCCACCTTCCTTTGTATTTTTTCTGATTAATTCCCTTGATTTTCTTGACCTTTTTTGTTTCAGATGAATTTTGTTAATTTTTTTTAGCTTTATCAAACAATTTTTGGTAGTTTGATTGGTATGGCACTGAACAGGTAAATTAGTTTAGACAGAATAATCATTTTAATTGTATTGACGTGGCCTATCCATGAGCAATTAATATTCTTCCAACTGTTTAGATTTGACTTTATTTGTGCAAAAAGTATTTTGTAGTTATGTCCATATAGTTCCTGGGTTTGTCTTGGCAGGTAGACTCCCAAGTATTTTATATTGTTTACAGTTATTTTAAATGGAATTTTTCTTTCTATGTGTAATCAAAAGGGATTATGTAGACTGCACAGTACTTTTACTTTAAGTTCAGGTTCGGATCTTAAGATACAATGATGCACTACAACAAGCTTAATACTCAATTAAGTTTTATTACTACAAATAGTGGAAGTTAGCAAGTGTATACATATAAACAGTAGATAATAGTTAAGACAGAATAGAAAAAGAAAAAATATACTTCACCAGCCAAGTTTGAGCTCCAACACTTGGGCAACTGGGGAGGCTAAATGGGGGGAGCAGTCGAGAAAGGTCCTGGCTGGGAGAGCAGAAGCAGGCATCCCCACTTCTGTAGCAAAAGCCCTCCAAAGATTCATGTCTCACTCAGTCCCTTTATACAAGCAACTTCAGGGAAAAGAGGACTCTTAGAACAAAAAAGGAACTTTGGCCCAAAGTTCCAGCTGTTGACTTTGATCTAAGTGCTCAAGGATTGGCCAGGTCCTTGAACACAGACACCTCTTCTCTTAATGAGTTTTACGACTCTTAAGATAAGGATCTCTTTGCCCCGGCTACATGCTTCATTAATTCTGCTGCTTCCCCTGGCACTCCCAGTTAAGCATATCAACTTTAAGTTACATTCCTTATGTTAGGTCATGTGGCAATCATGCAAGGGGCTGGGGAGAATCTTCCTCAGTTTCCCCACACCATGTCTTGCTGCAGGGCTTTGTTGCTCATATAAAGAAATGATGAAGATAGGTTTGTCTTAGATCCTGCAACTTTGCTAAAGTTGTTAATTATTTTGAGTAGTTTTTTAATCGATTCTTTAGGGTTTTCTAAGTATACCATCATATCATCTGCAAAGAGTGATACTTTTGTTTCTTTATTGCCTATTCTAATTCCTTGTATTTCTTTTTCTCCTCTTATTGCTATAGCTAACATTTATAGTGCTATATTGAATAATAGTGGTAATAATGTACATCCTTGCTTTACCTCAATCTTATCTGGAAGGCTTCTATCTTATAAGAATGGGGAAGACATATGAATGTTTGTAGGCAACAGGGAAGGAGCTTATAGATAGAAGATAAGTGATAAAGTGGGAAAGACAGAAAGGTCATTGTGTTAGAAGAGACAGAACGAAATGGCATAGTTTGTGTGGGTAGAGGAGTTTCCTTGTTAAGGAATAAGGCCACCTTTTTGTGTGAAACAAAAGTGACAGAATAGATAGAGGCAGAAAGCACCTGAGTGATAGGAAATGAGGAAAAAGAGAAAAGAGGGACCTCACAGAAAATGGTCTTTTTTTCCATAAAATATGAGGCAGGGTTCTTAGCTGAGAGAATATAGGGGTGGAGACATTGTGGAAGGTTCAAAGAGAGATGATAAAAAAAAAAGTTTGAAAGAGTCTCTGTGGAAAGTAGGATAATGAGTTGGTAAGGGAGATTACCTTGCAGGAGTGAGGGCCCTATTGAGATTGTATAACATATATTTGTAATGGACCTAGACTAATGGATAGTTACTTGATTTTCTCCATCTTCCTTCAGCAGCATATGTGTAGGATTGAAGGGAGCCGATAGTGGGAGTCATCCAAGACTAAGGCTTGGCAGGGCACAATCAGGGCATAATCAATAAGATAGGGGGACCAGGGACTCAGGAGAAGAGAACAGGGCAAAGTTGAAATATTTCATCAAGGGGTCAAGATGGAGAGAGGAGAGAGTGGTTAGTGAAGGGGTCATGGCCTGAGAGAGAACTGAAAGACTGGGGAATTGGACGTCATGGTGTGAAAGAACAGTATGTTTTGGTAAGAGAATGCAGAAGGAGAGGTTCAGAGAATTTCAGAACTCTTGAACATAGAAGTGGTGCAGTTGTGGATGTTGGCAAGATCAAGAATACGACCATCTTCGTATGTGATTAAGGTATAGTGGAGAAGTATGTCATGAGAAATGAGTAGGTTAAGGAACTGAATGGTTAGGGTGTTTGAGGGAGAGTCGATATGTATGTTGAAGTCTCCTAGTATGAAAGCAGAAGTTGGGAAGGAGAGAAAAAATTGTGAGCCAGGTACTGAACTCGTTGAGAAAGGAAGTAGAGTGACCTGGAAGTCTGTAGGCAACAGCTATTGGGATTTTGATTGGATGGAAAATGTGGATTGTATAGATTTCAAAGAAGGAAATGTTACTGAGTGATGGAAGTAGGGAGAGAACCTGGATGTAGCAGTGGGGAGCAAAGTGTATTCCACCTGTCTTGTCTCAACCAGTGAACTACATGAAATGAATGAAGGTGCAGCCAATACTAAAAAAAGTGGCCAGGGAGGCCGTGTCATCAGGAATGGGATTGGGATGGGGAGGAAGTCTTGGCAATTGCTAGAAGATGGAAACACTAGGGAGAGGGGGAAGATGTAAGATAAAGGGAAGTTTGTTTTCTATGGAATAAGCATTCCAGAGAGCACAGTAGAAGGGGTGGATAGTGTTTGGTTGACACTTCAAGGTAGGAGGGTTGAGGAGGATGAGAATATAGAATCAGGTGATGGAGGATGGGGAATGGAGGGTGCAAATGATGGCCTACATAGGTTAAGAATCACTGGGACATTTAGAGTAAGACCAAGAGTGAATATGTCAATCATTGAGTTGGATAGCTCTACTCCTTTTTCCAGAGAAGGCTAAAGAGCAGGCAGGAGACACATGAGGTGGAAGGCTCAACTCAGGGGACAGGTTCAGCAGGAAGGCCCATCATCACAGGGAATATTGCTCCTCTTCTCACTTGTCACTGGATCTAGCAGTTGTTTGAATTATTATACGTATGTGAATATACATATATGACTTAGATTTATTCAGTCAAGTCACTCCAACCCATGTAAAATAAGTGATAAGATGGGAACCAATCAATAAATCTCTAAGCTTTAGACTAAATGTAAAAAGTCTTTGAAGGTCAATGGATAAAGTAAAAGTACACTATACAGAAAGTATCTTCTAATTACCTGATAGATTTCCTTGTGCCCTCTGGATCCTGTATGAAAGCATCAAGATAACTGGAATCAGGAAGTTCCAGTGAATGGCAAGCCAGGAGAGAGAGATGCAGTAAACCCCTGAGAAGGAACACATGGGTTGTAGCCTTGGTCTGAATCCTCCACCTCTTCTATTCCTTCTCTTTGGCCCAAGGAAAATCTTGCAAGCTAGTCTGCAGGATGTTGGACGTCCAATCTTTCCATCTATGTCCTAGTGATGACATAGAGAACCATGGACAGAATGGACGTAGATTCATAGTCCCACAAGAAGCCCAGCAAAGAATCTCTACAATAACTCAAGTGAATTTCTTGAGCATCCCATAAGTGGGAAAGAAAAGAAAAAACTTCCAGCAACGACCAACTTTCTTTGTGACATATGCTCTCTAAACTTGAACCCACTTTCCCCTGGATTCTGTGTGTGCTTGTGGAGAGAATATGTCACAGACTTTTGGAGGGGAGGTGTTATATAACAACTGTTCTACCTTAGGAAATACCTTGGCCCAAAAAGCTACTTAAACTTACCTGAACTGATGCAAAGTGAAATGAGAAGAACACAGAGAACATCGTACACAGTAACAGCAATATTGTACCACGATCAACTGTGAATCATTTAGCTATTCTCAGCAATACAATGATCTAAGACAATTCCAAAGGACTCATGATGAAAAATGCTGTCCACCTCCAGAGAAAGAACTGATGGAAACCGAATGCAGATCAAAGCATACTCTTCAAAACTTTGTTTTCTTTCTCAATGTAACTAATACAGAAATATGTTTTGCATGACTGCATGTGTATAACCTATATAAAATTGCTTTCTCTCTCATGAGGAAGGAGGGGAGGGAGGCAGAGAATTTGGAACTCAACAGTTTAAAAAACAAATGTTTAACAAATTAACATCTAATTAGAAAAAATGAAACATTTGGGGGGAAAAGCTACTTAAATCTGCCTGAGCAAAATTACTCTAGACTGATCATTTTGGGGGGAAGCAGTCACCAGATAAGATTAGAGAATCATCCGCCTATATCTGATAGAGTACTTCTGGAATCCTGAGAGGGGAGATGGAGATGTAGCTTTGGAGCTTTGTGCTGGGATTCATCTATGACAAGGGGAGTTAAAATAAGGATTCTCAGAATATATATTTATCTACACACGTATATCACACATATATCTACATATATATGTGCATGCACATAGCAAATAGGCTCGGAGCATGCGTGTGCACGTTACATACATGTTATCCATATTGTATGTACATAGGTGTGTGTACACAGCTGGGTGGTACAGCGGAGAAAGTGCTGGGATGCCTAGTGTGACCCTGGGCCACAACCTCTGCCTCAGTTTCCTCATCTGTAAAATGGGGACCACTATTAGCGCTTCCTTCGGCGGGCTGTTGTGAGAATCACACGAGGCTTAGCACGGTGCCAGCTACATCAAGTTTTAGCCAGTAGTAGTAGTAATAGTATATACATATATATGTACGTATGTATGTGGTCTGCACCCACAGGCCACCTAGACGACATCTGCTCACTGCGTCCACACATACCTAGGTCGTGTCCGTGCGTGCGTGTGTGACACTCCACGGGAAGCCCCGGCCCCGGCCCCGGCCCCGGCCCCGGCCCCGCTCCTCGCCAGCACCGCCCCCGCCGCTCCGCCCGGGCCCCCGCCGCCGCCCTCGCTCCAGCCCCCCAGGGCTGCAGCCGCTGCCATGGTGATGGATATCGCGAGATCTTCCCTGAGCCGCCTCGCAGTTCTCGCAAGATCTGAGGGGGGGGGGGGGGAAAGGCGGAGGGACGCAGGGCCGGGGAGGGAGGGAAGGAGGGCCGGGGAAGGCGGGGGCCGTCGCTCAGCGCTTCCGGTGCGAGGTGCAGGCGGGCGGTCGGGCTGTCGGGCGGTGGGGCCGGGGTGCAGCCTCGGCGGAGTCAGCCGGGGGAGCGAGGCCGAGCGGAGGCGGCGGCGGCGGAGGAGCCGGCCCCCGGAGCAGGTGACGGGGCTGGGGCCGGAGATCCCCTCCGAGAGGTGGCTGTGGGGGGAGGGGGAGACGGAGGGGAAGGGGAGATCAGGGGGGACAGCACCCCCTCCCCCCATGCCAGAGGGGCACGAGGCGGGCGCCCACCCCCGGAGAGAAGACGAGGGGGGGCTTGGAGCGGGGGCGTCAGGCCCCGGCCCCCTCGTCCTTCTTAAGTGGGGACGGACGGACAGACTGACGGACGCAGGCTCGCTCTCCTGTCATTTCGCGGGGCGCGGGGACGGGTGGCTGGCACCCGGCAGCACTCGCTCCCTCCCTTCCACCCCCTCCCCCTCCCCCAGCTGGGCTTGGGACGGGGGAGGGGAGGGGCTGCTGGGGCGGCGGAGGGAGGGTCCCTGCCCTTCCCCCCTCGCCCGAGGGGGGCACCCCCTCCCGAGGCTGGGGCCGGTGGGGGGCGGGGAGGCAGGGCGGCGAGTGGCTTCTCGGGGGCCTGGGGAACACTTGTGGGGGAGTGGGCAGCCGGAGGTGGGGGGGAGGAGAAGGGAGGAGGTTCTCCGCCTGCTCCGGGGAGGGAGGGAGGGAAGCAGGGAGGCACTCCCTCCCCCGGGCTAAGCGGGGGCGGCCTTCCCTGGAGCCGAACGGAGGGGGCATCCTCGAGCTGGCCCCGGGTTTGCATCTTCCAATCCCATTCCTTGCCTCTGGAAAGACCAGGATTCCTGAAGCAGAAAATGGTGCCTTTGCTTCCGAAGCCGACCGTTGGGGGCAGGGGCAGGGGGAGGGGGAGGGGGAGGAAGTTCCCTTTTAAAATGGGCCATTGGATTAGGAAGGGAAGCAGCTCCGGGTGGGGAATGAGCCTCCCCTTCCCGAGCGTCCTGGGCCGTGTGGCTTCCCCAGCCTGCCTTTCCCCTTTTCGCTGGACGTGGGAGAGGGTTCGAGGCGAAAGGAAACTGTGAGGTAATCCCAGTGAGAGCAAGGTGTAACCGAAAACCTGCCCCCAGCTCCTGTGGGATTTGATCTCCTGGCCCGCGTGCCATGAAAGTTTTATTGGGAGGTAACGTGCTGCTGGGGTCCGATTGCCTGGGGCGGGTGCTGGCCTCCTTGCGGACGACCCTTTCATCCTCACCAGGGGGCTTGGGACAGGTGCTTCGAATCCATCTTGCCAAACGTCTGTTTCGCGGACTAGCCTGGTCGCTGAGAGGGAAAACAGACACAAAGGTGGACCATTTAGATCGTTCTAACAGCTAGGTCGGGACCCATGGCATCTGGGCCCGGAGTCTCTGCAGGAGAGGGATCACTTAACACATTTTCCCCACCCCCACTTCTCTGAAGCGCACTCATTGCCCGCTATTGTTTACCTGTTCTTGTGTGTATGTGTCTTTTTACCACCACATTATAAAATCCGTCTTTGCCCTTAAAGAGTTTATAATTTTTTCTTTTCTCTCCCCCACTCCATCTTACAGTGACCAACAAAATCTTATGTGCACATAGTAGGAATTCAGTTTATATTCGTTGAAAGAATGATCACACTGAGTGAATGATCAACCTTGGACACCTTCTGTCAAAGATGTCTTGATACCTGATAGAGATAAAGAAGAGAAGTGATTTGTCTAATTTATCTAACTCTTCTGAGTTTCTGGGAGGTAGCCAAGTGGTAGGACTAGGACCTCAGGCTGAGATCTTTGAACTTTGCCATTATGCATGCTTTATGCATTGCAGTTTGTGTATTTTGTAATAGAGCTTTCAGTCTTTCTATCTCTAAATAAATTATCTTATGATTTTGTTTCTCAACCTCACTGTGAAAAACAGATATTAGGGATCATTTCTTTTATGATGGGAAAACTGAGGCACAGCAGCCAAGACCACAATATTTCTCTCTTACTATTTTCTCACAATTTGCAGTTTTCTTCTCCTTCAGATTAAATCACTCTTAATTACAGTTACAGTTAGCTATTAGTAATAATAGCTAACATTTCTATAATATTTAAGGGTTTACAAAACATATTCTTTACAACTACTCCATGAGGAAGCTAATATAAGTATTATCTCCATTTCACAGATGAGAAAATGAGGGCTCCAAGATGTTAAATAATTTGCCGAGTGTCGTACAATTTATATGTGACAGACTTGGAACTTAAACTCTGCACCTATTGACTACAGATCCATTCTTATTTCCTAGATTGCTCTTGTAATCTTAAAATGGTATCATTGGGTCTGAGGAGAGGCTGAGAGAGCCATTGCCAAAAATCTGGTGGTAACAGTGGATCAGCAGCTTCACATTAGTCTAGTGAACAGGTTGCAACCGTTGTGGTAAAAAGAAGAAAAATGGAAATTATTTTTAAAGTCTGTTTCATAGAGTATACACCTCAGATATTGTTTTCTTAGTGGAGGGATCACAAAAAGAAATGGTTTCAAGATAGGAATTTAAGTTAGGAGAAATTCTTAATAATCAAATGATCAAAATGTAGAATTGCCTTTGCTGATGATTTTTAGAAACAGGAGAGGCGAACTCTAGTTAGAATTGAGGTATATTTGGTTAAAGCTATCCGGTGGTTTGATCTGGGGGGGAGAAATCACCATTTTTCCTCCTTATACCTAATATTTTTATCCGTATGAAAGTCTTATTAAAATGAAAATAAATGTTAGCCTTGAAAAGAAAATGTTAAAAAAAAATGTTCATATACACCCTGGAATGTATGTGAAAATATGAGGAAAGGAGTGTTTATCGTCAGGGCCTTATATTTAATAAATTTAATGTTTTAGCAGCAGCTTTTTATGTTGTCTCACGTCGTGAATAGTTATCCTCAATAATAACGATGATGATGATGATGATAGCTTGCATCTATGTAGTGCCTACTATGTGCCAGGCACTGTGCTAAGTGCTTTACAACTTCATTTGATCCTCATAACAACTCTGAGAGGTGGGTGTTATTATTATCCCCATTTTCAGAAACTGATGTTTAAGTCACTTGCCCAACGTCACACAGCTAGTAAGTATCTAAGGCCAGATTTGAACCCAGGTCTTCCTCATTCCAGACCCAGCTAGAGTCTTTCCGATGCACCATCTAGCTGCCTTCGAGCCAAAAATACCTGGGTTCAAGTTTTGCCTCTGACATAAAACCATTTGGAAATCTGTGATTGTCCATAAGATAAATTTATGGTCTATCCTAAGGCCATAAATTTCAGAGAAGGTGCCAGCCTGTGTTGTTAGAGGATCTTTCCTCACTAGGGAATTCCCTATACCAATACATTTACAAATCCAGGTCCTATTCTTTCATGAGGAGCAAATTGTGGAGCCCATGGCAATTGACTTGGCATTCTGAAATAATGGAATGGCTCATTCAGAGAAAGTGCTAGTTTTAGAAATGAGGCTAGATGACAGTTAAATGGATTCATAGCAAACTGAAAGATCAGACTTATACAGCAGTGATTAATAAATCAATATCTTTATAGATACAGGTGTATGATGACTTGCCTCAGGGACCTCTTTTTGGCCCTTTTCTGATCAATATTTTTTTTTTCTGATCAATATTTTTAACAGTAAATAGGATGAAGGGATAGATGGTATGCTTATCAAATTTGGAGATCACACAAAGCTGAGAGGCACATCTAACACAGAATCAGGATTTCAAAAGATCTCAGTAAGGTAGAATAATGGACTAAATCTAATAGACAAAATTTAATAGAGATAAAAATAATGTTCCATGTTGGATTTTAAAATTAAATGAAGCTTCCTGGTGGAGATGTGGTTAGATATCAATCTTATGTTAAAAAGATATGGGGGCTGATGGTGGTTTAGCCTTCTAGCTCAGTATGAATTAGCATCATAGTGTGGCAGCCAAGAAAAAAGGATTTGATTGCAAGGCACTGTGCTATAGGATACAAAGATAGAAATGAAAACCCTTTCCCTCAAAGAGCTTATATCCTATGAGGCAGAAACAGCATTGTTTGAAAAACAGGGTTGTGCAAAGAACACTAATGACTGTAGGAAACAGGAAAGACCTCCTTTATCAGAATGACCCTGAGCTGTGCTTTGAAGGAAGCTAGGAGGCAGAGGTTTGGAGAGAGAGAGTGATAGGAATGAGGAACAGTGATCTTAGGCCTTTTTAATAGAAGTATATTAATTTAATAGAAGCATATTAATTTAATAGAAGCATAGAGAAATTTCAACCACACCATACTCTGCTGTAGCCAGAATACCTCTAGAGATTTGTATCTAGCTCTGAATGTCACCTCTGAACAAGAAAACTGACAAACTAGACCAGGGGTGGGAACCTGTGGCCTTGAGGCCCTCTAGGTCCTCAAGTGTGGCCCTTTGACTGAATCCAAACCTGTTTATTCTGTGAAGTTTGAATTCTGTCAAAGGACCACACTTGAGGACCTAGAGGGCCTCATGGGGCCTCAAGGCCACAAGTTCCCCACCCCTGATACAAGACCACATTTCAAAACCTGGATATAGTTGCCAAGATAGTGAGAAGACTGGAGATCATATTATACAAGGACCAGTTGAAGCCCGTCAGGATATTTAACTTGGAGAACATATTAGCTATCTTCAGTTACTTGAAGGACTTTCATGTGGAAAAGGGAGATTAAACTTAGAATAAGTAGGGCCCCAAAGGATAGAGCTAGGTACAGTAGGTAGAAGTTGCAGACAGGCAGATTGTAGCGTCATATAATGTGAAACTTCCCAATAATAAGAGCTCTCTGAAAGTAGAATAGCCTGCTTCTGAAGAAGATTCCCCACCAGCAGAGGCCCTGGATCACAGCATTTAAAACTGGAAGAGAACTCAAACATCATCTATGCTAACAATTTTTTAAGATAAGGAAACTGAAACAAAAAGAGATGAGGTGATTTGTCACATACATACTAAAAGTAGAGCCAGGCTTCTAACCCAATTCTTCTGATTTTAGATCCATTGCTCTTTCTACTAACCCAGATCTCCTTTCCACTACAGAGAGGATTCCTATTGAGGCATAGGTTAGATCAGATGACCTCTGAAATGCTATGAAGAGCTAATATGATACTGAGCCTAACACAAAAGGACTATCAAATTTCCTTCCCATTTTATTTGTTATCACTCAGTTCTTTATCCCATTTTTTTGTTTGTTTTAGGTTTCAATAAGTACAGGTTATCTATGCGTTGGTCCATTGTTTTCATTCAGTAGTCCTATAATTGTGTGTGTGTGTGTGTGTGTAGATTGTAAACTTCATGGGGCTATAAATTATTGTGTTTATATAATTCTCTTCATCTGATGTCCAGCATAATATGAGTTTCAAATGAACACAAAGGCTCTTTGATGATTATAACAAATTTGAAGAGAATCCTCATAAAAGGGAAAAACATAAAGGACTGGATATGTAGTCTGGGAAAGAAATGGCAGAGGACTTCTATTAAAGGTGGTGATATGAAAGATTCTAAACAAGTCTATTTGCCCTACCCCTGAAAAACATCTCAGAAATTTTGAAGAGCACCAGATAAAACAAATGATTTAACAGAACTAAAAGAAAAGCACCAGTGAGTTTCTCCAACTTCCTGGGACTCTGCCATGAGACTGCAGAGGACCTGCCAGCTAAAGGTTCCTGAAACCAGTGCAATCTCTGGTTTTCATTTTTTAAAATTTGGCCAAAATTATTAGAACTGGAGGGCAGAATGAAAACAAAAGAACCCACATAACATCTACTACCTGAAAGAATCCCCAAATTCAACATGTACAAAAATAACATAATCCAAGTCCGGAGCTTTCAGGTCAATAGAAAAATAATACAAATAGCTAAAAAGAAAAGAATCAAATACCAAACAACTACAGTCAGTATGTCACACAAGATTATGAAGCAGTTACTTAAAGGAAAAGAAAGCTTGAGATTCATTATACTGAAAGGCAGAAATAGAAGATATATAACCAAGAACGATTTATCCTCAGAAACTAAGTATAACCCTAAAGGGGGGGAAAATGGAGCTTTGATAGAAGGCTTTGAATAACTCCTGATGAGAAACTTAGAGCTGGGTAGAAATTTGAGATATTTAAATAAGGTTAAGTGGTGATCAAGTCCTTATTTTGTACTAGTGGGAAAGGAAGCCATTGTTCCTTCAGAATCTGTATCTTCAGAATTTAAAAGATGAACAAAAGAAAAGAAATTCAAGAAATGGGAATGGTTTTGTGTTTTTGCTTGTTTAAAAAAAAAGGGGAAATACACTAGTTAAGATATGAAGAAAAAAGGGAGAAAATTATTTTTCATCACTGGGATGCATCCAAAAATATATAAACATGAGGTTGGAAAGAGTGGGCATTTCATGAACCTCACTCTTATATGAACCAAGCAAAGGAAGGTCAAGCACACATATGCATTTTTGTGTACACACAGTTTACTGTAGAAGTACATTAAAATCAATAGAGAAATAGATGGGAACAGGGAATGGAAAAACTTGGGAGGGAATAGTCCCAAGCAAAGCAAGTTTTAGCTACATAGTATATAACAGGACTAAAAGGATAGAGAAGATGAGAGCCAGTAGTCTGGGTCTGGACTACAATCAGAGTATTCCAATTGTATGTTACTAATTTTGATCATGTCTTCGTTTTCTCACTTTTTGTGCAGAGGAAGATTTTTGGGGAGAGAGAAAACAATGTAATAGAGGAAAAATAACACCTAAATAATATTGTGGATGTAAATGGAATGAACTCACCTTTAAAACAGAAGAGGGTGGTAAATAGATTAGGAAGCAGGATCCAAAATATTGTTTTTATAAGAAACATAATAAATATACACATACAGTTAAAATGAAGGGCCATATACACTTATACTTCAGGTGAATCCAGAAAAAAGGAGACAACAATCATGATTTCAGACAAGGGAACAGTAAAAATAGACATAGTCAAAAGAGATAAAATCTGGAAAGCTACATCATGCTTAGAGATATCATATGTCTTGAAACAGTAATACATAGAGAACCGTGTGTGTGTCTACCAAATGACATGGCTACCATTTAGCTGCCTTTTTTTCCCCAAGAAAAATAGCAAATAATATACTAAAACTTTTGGAATGCATCCAAAACTATGCTTAGGGGAAACTATATGTATTTGTCAATACTTGCATCAACAAAAGAGAGAAAGAGCAGTGAGTTGGATATGTAACTAAAAATAACAACTAGTGGATAAAATTAAAAGTCAAATAAACAAATTGAAATAAACAAAAAAGATAAAAAATGGAATTAGTTAATAAAACTAGGAGCTGTTTTTTTAAAAGACAAGTAAAATAGATTAGCTAATTTAGTTTTTTTAAACAGAGAAAAAACATCAGAGTAAAAAATGAAAAAGAACTCATAAGTGAAAAGAAAATGGAAGAAATTGTTAGAAACTATTTTGCCCAATTATATTCCAACAAAACAAATGAAATCACTAAAAACCTAAAATACTTGGATTAACAGAACAAAAAATACAGAATTTAAACAATCCAGAATCCGAAAAATAACTGAACAAATCACAAATGTCCCAGGCCTAAATGGAGTTAAAAGTAAATTCTATCAAACATTCAAAGAACAATTAACTAATATTACATAAGTGGTTTGCAGAAAGACTTGATTTTGGGAGATAGCATTTTGTTAATCTATGAAGGTTTGTTATAGATATCTGTAGAGGCTTCAACATATAGAAATGCTAAGAAAATCTTTTAGATTTTCAGAAATGCCAATATAAATAATAATAATTATGATAGTTCCTATAATTAGGGAATAAAAGTGAGGCAGCTGATTGTGGCAACTTTTGGGATATCTTAGACTCTGTTACTAGCAACAGTCTAGCCCAGATACTTCCATATTTGCCATTGCATTTATCATTATCCTTGTGCTTCTAGAACTTTAGTTTAATTTTAGGCTACAACTTAATGTAGCAGACATAGCTTTTACTGCCTGTCAAATGTAGGAAAATGGTAAAAGACATCAAGCTTTCTATAGTATGATCTTAGCTTCACTAAAGCATTTTGATACCATAAGTAGAACTGGGGGTGGGGGGAGAGGCAGCTATTTGGTTAGCCAGAGTTCATTTGAACAGTAAGGGAACCCCATAGTAATTGGTCATGTCAAAATTAATGATTCTGTAAATCAATTAGGGTCCAACATTATTCAGCTATGGGCCAATCTAGAAGGTACTATCAAAAGATCCCTTACTCTGGGAAATTTCCTGCTAAAGCTAATAACATTTGGAAACCTTTGAAGTACTAAATCTAGTGACTGAGATACACACACTGATTCACTGATGGCAATATCAAATAATACATTTGAATACATGTGGATTGAATTGCCTTTAAGAACTGGTGCAATTATCAACTGAAGAAACCTGGCACACCAGCTAGTACCAAGGAAACTAAATACAGGCAATCTTCACATTACCTTGAATGTTACTAATTTACTCATGTCATGATGCCTAAAAAAGCACTCACACGGTGACTCCAATATTAACAAATTCTCTGGAAATTAAGTTTATTTCAACAGTGTTAGCCTGGACACATAGGAGATTAAGAGGAAATTCTAGTTGCTGTAGTAGTTGGGTCAGTACTCTCTAAGAAAAAGAAGCAACAATTCTATCTCAGTCACTGAGTTAGGAGTTATCCCTTGTACCTCAGTCAAGTACATCAGTCACTGGGCAGGGAACCATCTGGGGTCACCAAAAAGAATGTACTTCACTTAGGAGGAATGGATGAGTTACATACCACTGAAGTGCATTGAAGAGGATATCTGCATTCAGTTCTTATTTCTTCTATTGTGATTTCTACTTCTAATAAAGAAAAGTCTGAAAATGAATTGTAATGTTAGACTACATCTTCTTCATTAATAGACATAACATTTACTTTTTGCTGTCTTTATTCACACAGTCATCAATTTCAGTTACTGAGTCATGTAAACTTTCATTTCAATTCTCAGCCTATGTGTGGCAAAAGAGAGTAACTGCAGGCTATTCAATATGTAGGAAAAGATCCTTGCTCTTTTGATTTCTGATAGTTCTAGGTATACAGCATGGTGAAAAGCAGGAATGTTAGTGAATTCTGATCCCCGGGTAGCCCACAATAGAAGCCAGTATGTATTTAGGAAAATTCATGTAGCGTAGGACCAATTGAACATCAGTCAACCAACAATTATTTATTAAGTGCCTACTTTGTCAGGTGCTGGATCAGGCCCTGAAATGCAAATTCAAAAGCAGTCCAGCTCTAGCTCTTACACTGAAGCTCTACAAGATTTGGTATTGTCTGTCTTCTATGACAACAATTAGTAGTCAAAAAACCTAGATCTAAATTCTAACGTCATAGCCAAGTCTCAGCTAATGTCTAAGATTTTAGTGTTCTCATCTACAAAAATCAAGATAATATATTCCCATAGGGTTATTACAAGAAAATCCTTTATAAGAAGGTATATAGATGTGAATTATTATGAAGCTAAGACCTGGATCTACCACAGATGGCACCGCTGGCTAGTTAAGAAATATCATCAATTGTGAATCACCTATTAGGATATGACCAATAAACCAGTGTAGCATTCATCACAATTTCCCTGAGAATAGTATACCATGGCAGGGTAAATGGTGATTCTGAAGTGAGACAACTGTAAATCGTTAGAGCAGAAGAAATATAAAGGACAGACTCTAAAGACTAGTTTCAATTGGGAAATCAACAAATCCCATTAAGGGAAGAAAACCAAAAATATAAGACATGGTACCTCTCCCAATGGCTCTTGTAACAAGAAATAGAACTAATGATACTTTTGCATTTTGAAAGAGCTATAATTTCGTCACTGGTTATTCCCACCAGCAAAGGAGATTGCAGTAACCTCATGCATGGTAGATAGTTTATTGAGTTTCTGGCAACAAAAAATTCACATTCATAACCTGATGGCCATTTTTTTTTTTTGCCACACTTAACTAGACTGGATCTCACATAATAGTCCTGAGCCTATATACAAAGCTTTTTCCAGTCTGGATCTGCTTTGCAAGCATACTTAAAAAAAAAAAAAAAACGCACAACAAAATCTGATGATAAATTTTTGTAATAATCTAAAACCATGATCACTTCCATGCCACAATGAAATGCAGAAGGCATAAAATATGTGAAACAGGTAGTAATGCCATAAATGCTGCCAAATAAGATATCTCTTGTTGTTCAGTCATTTCAGACTCCTCATGGCCCCATTTAGAGTTTTCTTGGCAGAGACACTGGAATGGTTTGCCATTCCCTTCTCCAGCTCATTTTACAGTTGGGAAACTGAGGCAAACAGGGTTAAGTGACTTTCCCAGGGTCATGCTGTTGTTGTTTGCAGCTAGTAAGTGTCTGAGGCCAGATTCGAAGTCAAGGAAACAAGTCTTCCTCGCTTCAGGCCCACTGCTATTCACTATGTCACCTGGCTGCCCAGCAAGTTATATAGATAAGTGCAAAGTGACACTTGGTTATAGAATTGTAGATAATAGTAGCAGACATACCAGCTTGTCATTTAGCAGTGAGGAGTATTGTTTCTTTTTTAAAGCTTTGGGTCATCATAAATTTTCAGGAGATAGTCCTAAACCAAGTCTTTATGTGCTCAGTGTGGAAAGCATGTTGCCCTGAACTAGTTATTGCCAGTCACTGTTGCTACACAGTGATCTTTGTCAGCCACAGCATCTTCAAACATGGATGACAAGATAAATGTACGTTATGTGGTCTTGACAGATTTTCATTACTTTTGACGAAGGGCCATTGCAATGTGTCCATCTAGAACAAAGAAAGTATATAATATGTTCTGAAGAAGAGATCTGGTACATGTGCCTCATCATTGAGACACAGCAATTGAAAATAGACTTGATTTGTATTAGAAAGGCTTGAAATTAGGCAGAAATATCTTACTGTTTAATTAGAGGCAGATGAATAAGGTTTCTTTATCTCCTTTTCTAGAGAACTTTAAGATCTAATGAGACTCTTATCTTGATCTGCAACTTGGAAAGTGGGGAAAAGACAGTAGAACTCTACAAGAGCACAATCATATACAGGCCACAGGACCATAGTATTTAAAGCTGGAAAGTCATCAAAGGGTCATCTAGTTATTTTACAAATGAAGAAACAGACCCAGATACTGAATTTACTTGCTCAAGGTCACAAAGATAGTAACGGCCAGGATTCAAATCCAGGCCTTTGACTACAAATTCAGGGTCCTTTCCACTGCAGAATACTGACACAAGCATTTATTAAGTGCTTACTGTGGGCCAAACATTCTACTAAGTGCTGGGATACAAAGAAAGGCAAAAACAGTCCTTGATTATCCTCAAGGATCTCACATTCTAATGGGGAATACAAGCATGAAAATAACTAGGTACATATAACATTTCAGAGGGGAATACACTTGTAGTTGAGTGGATGGGAGGCTAAGAAAGGCCTGGAGAAGGTGAAAATTGAGCTGAGTCTTGAAGGAAGTCAGTGAAATTAAGGGGGAAGTGAAAAGGAAGAACACTGCAGTTATGAGGACAGCCAGCACACAGGCGGCAGAGATGGAGAGAAAACTCAAATACATAGAAATATATTCAGGGAACAGCAAATAGGCCAATATTGCTGGATTGTAGAGTTCATGAAGGGTAATAAAGTTTAAGAAGATGGCAGAGGTATGAAGGGGCAGATTGTGAAGAGCTTTAAATGTCAAATAAAAGAGTATACATTTGATACTGAAGGTACTAGGGAACCGTTGAAGCTTATCGAACAGGTGGGTGACTTGGTCAGATCTGTGCTTTAGGAAAATCACTATGGCAGCTACTGGGAAGTTGGATTGGAGCCGGGAGACTAATTGAAAGGCTGTTGCAGTAGTCCAAGTGAAAGGTGAGGGCCTGAACTAAGGTGGTGGCTCTGAGAGGGGAGAGAAGGGGATATTGTTAGATATTAAGGTAGAAGCAAGGGCTATGAAATACGGGAGATACCTAGGTTTTGAACTTGGGTGAATGGGAGAATGTTTTCTGGATGGTATTTTCTTCAGTAATAGGAAAGTTGGAAGGATGGGAGAGTTTTAGGGGGAAAATACAAGTTCTGTTTTGACCACATTGTGTTTGAGATGCTGACAAAACATCCATTTCAAGCTGTTTTTTAACGGCATTTGTTGATTTGTGACTAATTCAGGACATAGTCTAGAACTGAATATATAGTTCTGGAATTCATTTACTGAGATGATAGTTGAACCCATAAGAACTGATATCACCAGATAAGGTAGGTTAAAGGAATAAGTAAGGAAGGCCCAGAACGGATCATAGTGGGCATGATGTGAATGAAGATCTAGCAAATGAGACTGAGAAAGCTTAGAAGGAAAGGCTGCATAGAGAGAAAATCAAGGAAGAGCAGTATTACAAAAACCTAGAGGAGAGAGAATATTCAGGAGGTAACTGAGTGTCAGATGTTACAGAGAGGTCAAGAAGGATGAAGATTAGGGGGGAAAAACTTAATTAGGCAATTAAGAGATCATTGGTAACTTTGGAAAGGGCAGTTGAAGTTGAATGATAAGATCAGAAGTCAAATTCTAGGGAGGAGGAAGTGGAGGCATCTAATACTGACAGTTTTCTCAAGGAGTTTAGCTATGAAGGGAAAGGGAGATAGAGGATGAAAGCTAGCACGGTGGTCAAACCACCTGAGGATTTTTTTTAAAGATAGGAGACCCAAAGCTATGTTTGCAGGCAGCAGAGAAAGATCCAGTAGATAGAGAAATAAGACTAGAAAAAAATTGGAAATGATAGCAGGTAAAATTTGCTGGAGTAGACAAGGGGAAGTGGATCAGGCATGCATATAGAGGGAATCACCTTAGGAAGAATTGCCACCTCTTATATCTGAGACCAGAATGAAGAAGAAAATAAGTTGGGAAAATGTCTGATGTGAGATAAGAGGAGGGGAGAAGGAGGAGTATGGTAGATTTTAGATAGTAAGGCAACATTGGTTAAACTTTTGGGAGAAGCAAGTCATACTCTTTAGAAGCTTCTGAAAATCTAAAGATATTTTCTCCTTTTTTTCCCTAACATATGACCTCTCTATTCCCATACATATCACAAGAATACAGCTTACTAAAAACAATGAATGAGGTGTGGCCCTGAATGCTGTGAGTTTATGATTCTCACTGATTGGGACCATGAGTTTCAATCCTGTTGACTGGATAGGGCTGGGTGGCTCGTGGGCAACTTGGCTGTACCCCTATGGTGGAGCCAAACCTGGGTGTGGGCCCTTTGGGTCAGGGGCTGGGCTGAAGGGGAACCTGCCAAGAATACCACACCTGGCTCATTAGTGGATGTCTGGGGATGCCTTTGAAGATGAAAAACTCCATAAATGCCCATTGTTTCTGTTCTTTTGGGTAAATTAGAACTTAAATCTCTGGAAGCTGTCAATCCATCTCACTACCCTCAAAGACTTTGCTGAGAACTAAAAAGAATAGGAAAATACAAAGCTGAAGATGTTTTTTGACAAAAAACAATCCCCAAATTCATCAGACCCCTGATCTTTTGTTGTAAATAGGACTCCTCCCTTCCCACTTTTCAGATTTTTGCGTTTGGATGCACTTTGTCTTGACCTGTTCTTTCGCCTGCTGGGTTTGGGGTGTGTGTCTCTCATTCCCAGACTCCAAAAGAATGCCAGCATCTGGCATATGTTAATTGCTGAATAAGCTGCTGGATGATACATGCCTCCTCTAGGCCAGAGGACTGGCTGGCTCAGGCAACTCTGAACCTTCTTTTCATTATTCTACTAAAGAGGAACTCCTAGGGCCACCCCATGACATAAAGTAAGGAGTGGGAGAAAGGACCCACTCTGTACCTCTCCCTGATGGTTTTCACTGTTCCACCTTCTAAGGAATGTTCTTCCTAGACAATGCTCTTACTTTTAAATGAGCTAATTGTGGGGATAGCAGAATACCTTTGAAAAGAGGGACAGAATCTTATTGCAGATGACACATGGAACAGTTTACACAAGGTAGTAAGAGATCCGATACTTGCCAACACTTTGTCATTGAACTATACTTCTGTATATATAATATACTTCTGTAGCATTTATTCTCTATCTCCCTTTCCCTTCCTAGCTAAACAACTGGTAGAATTTATTTGCAATTTTTTTTTTTGGCTTAGGAATTGGGGCCCCTTCATAACAGCAGGGCCCAAGCCATACCCAGGTTGCTACCTTGCTTCACTTAGCTCCCTTCACCCGTTGAGAAGCAGCAGCTGTGACCATGGGGAACATCTTTGGAAATCTGTTGAAAAGCCTGATTGGGAAGAAGGAGATGCGCATCCTGATGGTGGGTTTGGATGCTGCTGGGAAGACCACCATCCTGTACAAGCTGAAGTTGGGGGAGATTGTCACCACTATTCCTACCATAGGTATGAGTCATGGGCCAGGCTTTCTACCTTTAATTTCTCAGCTTCAGCACAGTGGCTTTTCAGTCTTTTGGCTTCAGGGGTAGAAAGGGTGTCCCTTTTTCCATGCACATGTCCAATGGAACTGTAAAGCATAGGGGCACAAGGCAGTTCCCCAGCAGGTGTTAAGAGCTGCCATTATGTTCATTACCTACTCTTCATGCTCCTCCATGTAAGAACTTCCTCTGGCTGGCACAGGGTAGCCACCCTCAGGCACTGGGGTTGGTTTGCTCTCTGTCTTGTTTGGAAATCAGGTGAAGGACTTTGATGTTCCTGCCAGGAGCTTGGCATGGCTTAGAAGTAGAATCTCTGTGGCCCCAGCCCTGGTTATAAAGCTGGCATTGGGAGGGAAACTATTTGTCAAACTGGATGGGGTGGAGGAGGCACAAGTCATCAGCTGCTTTGGGATTTGAGATTCCTAAATTTCATCCTACATTCAAGACACGCCTCTTCCCTATTTGCTTTCAAGTCAGTCCCACATCTTAGCCAAGGCAGCTAACTTGTAGGGTCTGATCCTAGTTCATCTTTTTCTGTGGTAAGAATACATAAAGGTCTTAAGGAGATAGGGGCTGGACAGTTAGCCTGAGTCATCATCATTTAGGTAGTTGTGAGTAGAGTGACATTACTCTCCTATTACTCTCCTATCCCTTCACTCCTCTGGACCCTTGCTTGGCTTTTTTTTCTTCTCTTAGGGCCCCCTGGGTATTGGGAACCCAGGAAACACTAATTCTCACTGGGGTCATGACCAAAGCATGGGAGGATTTGGAGCACCATTCCTAGTTATACCTGTCTGGTTCTCCACAGGCTTCAATGTGGAAACTGTTGAATACAAGAATATCAGCTTCACAGTCTGGGACGTGGGTGGCCAGGACAAGATTCGACCCCTCTGGAGACACTACTTCCAAAACACCCAAGGTATGGGGAACTGGATTGAGAGTGAGGCTAAAGTGTTTTGGGTTCATACAAATACAAAAATTACCTGTCTGTGGACAAGTGCCTCAAAGTAATGATATCTAGCTTCATGTCTTGCTGCAACTTCTCAGGGTGGAATAAGGGGGAGGAGTAAAATTTTTCAGAGGGAAGAAAAATATGGGGTTGAAAAGAAAGATGGCCATTTCTCTACCCTATACAGCAGATGCTCTGCTTCTCTAGGTTTGATATTTGTGGTCGACAGCAATGATCGGGAAAGAGTGAATGAGGCAAGAGAGGAACTGATGAGGATGCTAGCTGAAGATGAGCTCCGGGATGCTGTGCTACTTGTCTTTGCAAACAAACAGGTGGGAATGTACACTACCATTAGCCCACCCTGCCCCATGGAAAAGGAGTTATCCTAAGCATAGGTGAGATAGAGCCTAGAAAGACCTATTCTTAGCAACCTTTGTGAAAGTGTTCCCAATTCTAGAAGTAGGGAAGAAGGGAGCAGCCAAGCTCTTTTTCTCCCTGTTTCCCACATCAATCTTATTTAATAGATTTTGAGGCATCAAGCAGGTGAGGCTCTAGGGATTTTCATGGTATAGATGAATTACTTCAAACTTCTTATTGTTTAATTTAGTAGAATTACCCTCCTTCTGGGATCAGGAAGGTCCTTATTATCTCAGTTCTCTCATCCTTCTTCACCCATCCTACAGGGTTGTTGTGATCTTCCAGATAATGCCACCTAGCCTGGATGCCTACTTTGACTGATATCTTTTCTCATTACTGATGATGTCTCAGTGATATGAGTCCAGATTCCCTTGGGCTTCTGCCTCTAGTTTGTCTCTGTCCAAGGCAATTTTTTAATATGTTCCTGTTGTGGGCATCTCTAGATTATTAGAGGAAGAAATGGTATCCAAGGTGCCTTTCGTGGAGAAGAACTCAATAAAATGCCCCCAGAGTTCCTAATCCCTTTTTTCCTGTCTACCTCTGTCCACCAGGATCTGCCTAATGCCATGAATGCAGCTGAGATAACGGACAAACTGGGCCTGCACTCTCTGCGTCACCGTAATTGGTACATCCAGGCCACCTGTGCCACCAGTGGGGATGGGCTATATGAAGGCCTGGACTGGTTGGCCAACCAGCTCAAGAACAAGAAGTGAGCGCCAGCCAATGCCCATCCCCCACCTCCCTCCCAACATGCACCCACTCTCCACCCCATTGTAAGTGTGGTGAGGACCCCAAGTACCATGTCCACATGTCCAGCAAGAGCCTTGCCCACTCCCCCTGACAGCTGACATGATCAGTCTTGTTTCCCAATTGCTGCCCTGATGATTTGCTCCAATTTATTGAATCTAAAACAAAACAAAAATAGAGTGCTATGGTTTCATGGAGTGGCCCCCATATTTTCACCACTCACCCAGAGTTCTTATGGGGAGAGGCTTCTCTGCCTTTGCTTGATTTGGCTCTGATTGTTGTGCTCTTGGCAACCAAATCCCCTCCCTGTCTCCACAAGCCACTCCCTTACTCCTTTGTCCCTCCCCTTCTGCTTCTACATGGAAATTGCACGGGCCTCTGTGTGTGTGTGTGTGTGTGTGTGTGTGTGTGTGTGTGTGTGTGTGTGTGTGTGTGAGTGTATATACATGTATAGAAAAATATATAAGAGGGGGCTAGGGAGATGGACAGAGTTGGGGCAGGCATAGTTCAGGGCATAAGACTTCCCCTCACCTGTCCCTCTCACCTCGCCAAGGAGGATTAAGGGGAAAAAGTTTGATCTGAGTTGGGTTAGGTTACCCCGGGAGTCTCTGTTGTCAGTCAGTTCTGGACCTTTTTCTTCTGGTCTTCTGGCTGGTGAGTCTCTCATTGGTTTCCCTGAATGTGTGACTTTCTTCTTCTACTGTTAGCCTTGGAGAGGATGTCTTACCCTTCAATTCTAGACTCTCCTACTAAGGATAGGGGTGGCTAAGGATAAGGACTGAGCTGGGGAATGAGGGAGGTAGAAAAAGCCTTGCTTTTCATTTTCATCTTCTTTGACTGTTGGCAGGTGAAGATGCATGTTGGATAAATGACTTCTAAGATGCCATACTCCTGCCTCTACCCCCTATTTCCATATTCCTATTGGGAGAACAGTTCATTCACCCCCAATTACAAATCTTCCCCATCCCCAGCAGTCCTGCTGCTGTTCTCTCCAAGTCCAACTGATTTGCTTAGTGGAGAGTGTGAAATGGGTTGCCTCTACCTCCGTCCTCTTCTTCTCCGTCTCTTTCCTCTTCTTCATGACTTTTCCAACCCAGGGACAACTGAAAGATGAAGATGTTCTTCTTATTTCTGGGCACTCAGACAACCCTCCCCACCTTTTATCCATTCCCCAGCTACAGTTGTCTCCTGCACTCCTAAGTTGGTCTGGATATTGGAGTGTAGCTTGATATCTAAGGTTATTGAAATGAAAGTGGTAACTAGTAGGAGTCAATTGGTAGCACACACCTCTTTATTACATTGGTGTGATTTTGTTTTTTTTTTTTAAAGCCCTGCTGCTATACTCCCTTTCCAAGACTATAGGAGTTGTCAGACAACTGAGTTGTGAATTAGGAGGCCTTGGCCCTGTTTCCCCAAGGTTTCTGTGAAGCCTATGGCTGCTTTTTGAGCTCCTGTGTGTGCTGGCTGCGCCCTGAGCTCCAAGACAGCCCCTGTAACACACCCTCCCTCAAGAAAGTTGGGGCCCCCATGGGAACCTCTCTATAGCTTTCCCAATATAGGGCCCCTCTCTAGGGAGGGTGGTTTGGGTTTGTTTTTTTTTTTTTTTTTTTGCCATGCCCTAGAAAGAAGATCTTTCCCCTGTATCTGTCTGCCAGGAATGCCCTTCTACTCCCATTTTAATCCTCACTGAAACAGACAAGTCAGCATGCCCTCTGTCCCCTTATCTTCCCCAGATTGAACTGTGAAGAGAGTTTCCTTAGGGGTAGCTCCCCGTTTTGCCAGTTACTTAGTGAATAATTTATTTGGGATGTGTTGGGTGTTTGCAAGTTGTCTTTCTCTCTGGGCCTTTGTGTGTTTGTTGATGGGGAGGGATTGGGGTTTTTGGTTTGTTTTTCTGTTTTAACAATTGTGCCCTGTCCCTGGGAAAGCATTAAGACTTCTGTCTTTTGCTTTACTTATTTGTCCTTGCCTATCTTTTGTCACTTTTCTATTTCTTCTGTTTCTCTATTCTCCTTTCTTTCTTTCCTATCTGTATCACTTTGCTTTCTACACTCCTGATTTCTTTGGTTTCCTTGCACTTGATGGTGACTTTGTCTTCCTAAAATTTACTTTGCCTTTATCTGCTCCCTGAGTTGTCCTAACTTTGGGTCAGGCCAAATAGGCCAAATTGAGGATTTCTTCCCATTCCCCTTCCTTCTTTGAAGAAATGTGCCTGGGAGAATAGCAAAACAGCTTTCTCAGCTGAATCCCAAAGCCTCTTCCTGAAAGGGTTTCTTTAAAAGTAATGAAAATGATCGGACAGAGAAAGAGAACACTTTGGAGGCAGGGCCTTCCTATGGAAACTCCCAAGGACATTGCTTCACACCCTACACCTTTCTGTTCTGAAGACCCTCTCCCCTCAACTACTTTGGAGGGCTGTGAAAAGACACTGCTGTTTGCCTTGGCTGCTTTTGCCTCTGGGAAGCGAGCCTTCCTCCTTATCCCCAGGGTTGGGCATCATCTCAGCATTCCTGTTATCCTGGATCTCTCTCTCCCAGGATTGGGCATTTCATTCAGATGAGCGCTTCTTCCCTACCCCCACCCCCCTGGTGGATTTAATTTTCTGTATTCTCTGGCTCCAGACTCCCCCTTCCCTGGGGATATTCTCCCAGCCCCCAAGTCTGTGTGTGGTGTTACAGTGTTTACTGCAGTTCTGAACTGGTTTTTCTCTTTTTCCTCCTCTGGAATATAGATTGTACATGTTTAACAAACTCACCATCTCTCTCTCTTATTGCTCAAAATGTGGGATACGCGATGACTGTGACCCTGGTTGGATATTAAACATGTTTTACGTAGCTTTGGACTGGACCATCCTCTCTTTCATACAGCGGCAAATGAGACACAACTTTGGGGTGAGGAAGGCTTCACCTCCTACCCACATCTGTTTCTTTAGTCTTCCATGAACTGAAGAGTGGAAGGCAGACTTTCAGCGGTGGAGGTGGGGTATGGGGAATGGTGGGAAAGTTGTAAGGAAATGACTTAGGCAATGGCTTCTGTCTCACTCCACCATAAACTGAAGTCAGATGTCAAGGAGCAAAGCAGGGCAAATTTTTACAAGTTTGGGTGGATTTTGGCTTCCTTATTCCTAGAATGATTTAACTACCTTAACTCATAGGCAATGTGGTATGAAGAGAGAGCTGGCCTCAAGCCAGGCACCCAAGTCTGGGTTCAAGTCCTGCTTCCAACACAGACTGACACGTGGCACCCTGGACAAGTCACCTTATTTTGAAGTGCTCTGGGCAATTCTCTAATACTATTGACTACAGAGAAGGTGCCAACTACCTGCATTGGTAGAGGGAGTTTTCTCACCCCAGAATTCCCTATATCAGTGATACCTCAGGTCCAGTGCCCTGTTTCTTATCCTAACCATTAGCTTCACTTACATCCAGTTAACAGTTTTAAAGTAGCTCCTGTTGGAAGGAGAATGCATTTTGATCTATCCACCCTCTTAACTGGTAGATCAACAACCTCCTGACCTCCCCAGTATACACATACGCACAACCAAAGTAAGGCAAATTCTAAGAAATGAAACAGCAATCCACTTTTTATGTCATCCCACCTAGGTCTGAAGAGGCCTAACTTACCCATTCTGAGCTCTGTTCTACTGAGTGTAGAAATAATGGTTTTGAGTTATGCTAATTGAGCTTTGATCCACTTTATCTGGGTGATGGCCTGTCTCTTCTCCAAACCCAGTTCCTTGTTACCTCATTATCAGAAAGTTGTTTCCTCTTCAGAAACTCCTCCACTGGTTCCTGAGAAAGCCCTCCCCTGTATAGTCCCCTTTGTTCTTACTGAGTTAGTCTCAGGGCCCTATACTGTCCTCTAGCTCTGAGCAAAAAGAGTGTAGAAGCTGGCTGAATTAGGACTCTTTTTCTCACTGAAGGTAGTAAATGTTCTTTAGTAACTTTGACTTCTGAGGTCTTAATGACCTGTGCCTGACTAATCAAGTTTCACCTTCCTGTGTTGGGAAAGGAATGAATGGATGGAATTGGGAGAAGGGTTTGATCTGATTCTAAGCAAAATTGTGAAGTTAGAACTGTTTTTCTTCAGTGCCAAGTCCACCACCTTTCTCCCATCCCTTATGCTTCCACATCCCTCCTCATTCAGGCACTCTAGTGCCTATTTCTTTTATTCAACCAACTGGCTCCCACTTATGTCCCCTGGGCAGTTCTCTGTGTCTTAGAACCCAGCCTGGCCAGCCCTCCTTGACAGCAAAGCCAGACTTTGAGTACTACCTCTTCCCTTCCCCCACAAACAAAATTTGCCTATATACTTCCTCCATTTTTCTTAGTGTCCTACTATGCTGATGTCATCATATGTGATAAAAGGTGTTGATGATTTAATAGGTAATCCTATCTAAATGGCATCCATATTGTGGTGCAAGGCTATTGAGGAAATGATACCTTTAGAAAAGGCACTAATTTGCCTCCATTTTGTACAGTATAGTGTGATGGAGATGCCAGAAAGGTAACAAAGGGGCCCCTCCTCTAGTCAGGTGAATCCTCCAGCCTTTTGTTATTTCATTTTTCATTTAAATACTTATTAACAACTAGAATAGAGATATAAGGTTTAGATAATCATAGATGCCACATTCATGGAACCTACAGTCTAGTGGGGTTATTTGGATAAGACAAATTATGATAATACATTGTGCACATAAGTGCCTTGAGATCAGGTGTGAAACAATGCCATGTGACATTCACAGGAGGTCAGCACTAATTTGAGGGATCAGGAAAGGTTTCATGGAGGAATGTGGTATTTTAATTGTACTTTCAAGGATTGGTATAATATTAACAAAGACGGGTATAGAGGATAGCATGCTTAAAGGTCCAGAAGAAAGAAAGTATGGGATATGTTAGTGAGGCAGAAAGTTTGAGTTTGGCTGAAGTACGGAAAGCATAGTAAGGAGGAATATGAGATACATCTGGGATTGTGATCTAATGATGTCAGATTGTAGAGGGCTTTCTAAGCAAGAGCTGGAACATTACTTGGTGGGCCACACTAACCAATGAGGATTTTTGAGCAGAGAAATAACAACCAAATCTATACATAAGGAAAGTCTGACAGGTATGAAAGATGAATTGGAGTGGGGAGAGCAGGAGGCTGAAAAACTTGTTAGGAAATCATTGTGATGGTCCAAAAGGTAATGAAAGCTTTGTCACGAAAAGGGGAAGGATCCTGGTATCAGCCTAGGAATAACGGATTACTCTTAGTCTCCCCATTTCCCTCGGATAGAGCCTTCCCAGAAAAGCAGCCCCACCCTTTCTTCCTGGGGAATGAGGGCAGAGAGGTGTATGTCAAGTGTGGGTTGCTCAGGGCTGGAATAGTGAGTGAAAATTTCCAGGATGCACCCCGCCATAACCACTAAGTTACACTCCAGGAATAGGGCAGAGCAATTGAGTGTACTACCTATGCCTAGGCTCTGTGCCAAATATTTAACAGACACCTATGCTCAGGGAAGGACCTGAGGAACAATTACTTGTGCATTCTCTAGCCTTTCAGATACTCAGGGTGACCCAAATGGGCTGGAGGTCTTGTGAATACTAGTAGGAAGCAATTATTTAACAGCATGTTTCTTTCAATGCTCCTCCCTGGTGTTCGAGACTTTTTAGGTAAATGTCACTAGAATAACAACAACAAAATACCTAATATTTATATAGTGCCTACTATGTGCCAGGCACTTCGCTAAGCACTGTACAGATATTATCTTCTATCTTCACAACAACTGTGGGAGATAGGTGCTATTATTAATAGAGATAACATTTGCTCAGTTGTGAAGGGGATGAGAAAAGGTGGAGGTACAGTCTTTTCTTCTCACTCTGCTGCCAAAGGCAAAGGGATGAGGGTCTGAGGTCTAATAGGACTCAGGTATTTTACTGGTGGGAGGAGGGGGAAGGTCATGTTGGAGAGGTAGCTGCAAAGATGTCTTTGAATGGCTCTGGTTCTTTCCCTCTCCTGAGAAAGATATTTGAGATAGGAAGAAAGGGAAGGGCCAGAGTTAGGGAAACAAAAGAGGGAAATTTATTGAGACAAGGAAGAAAAATGGAAATTGATTTAATGACAATGATTCAGATATGAAATGGAATTGAGAGATCTATGCTGCTAATCCTTGCACTCCAGAGCCAAGCTTTGAAGAATGCTTGTGTGTATCATGAGTGAGGGAAGGGAGGTATCTGGATCTAGAGGGGGATTTTCAAATGTGCTTAGAAGAAAGGAAGCCAGTTAAAAATCTTGGTCTGGGTCAGCCTAACTGGGCTCCTGACCTCAAGTTTTTCCCTGCTCTAGTCCATCCTATACACTGCTGCCCGTTTTCCTTCAGCACAGATCAAACCATGTAAATCCCCCACTTGACCAACTCCAGTGACTACCTCTAGGCTAAAATATAAAATCCTGTTTGGCTTGTAAAGCCCTACACAACATGATCCCCCCCTATCTTTCCAGCCTTCTTAAACATTCCTTCCTCACTCTGATCCAGCCAATTTGACCTTCTCTCTGTTTTCTCACATACTAGCCATCCCATATACTTGGAATGCACTCCCTCTTTATCCACAAGTCATACAGTCTCTCTTTTCCTTTAATGTTCAGTTCAAGCACCATCTACTACATGAAATCTTTCCTTATGCCCCACAATTGTTAGTGCCCTTTCTTCCATATTATCTTGTATTTACCAACTTTTTATATATTTGTATTTATTAACTTTATATTCATGCTGTGTATATTTTTATATGTATTTGTCTCCCCCATTAGAATGTAAGCTCCTTTTGAGTAGGGATTGTTTCATCCTTTGTTACTTGCATCCCCAATACCTAGTTCAGTGCCTGGCACATAGTAGGAGCTAAATAAATACATGTTAATTGATTGATTGGTTGATTGTTTGAGGTGGGGGAGGAGAGTTCAGATGGAGAAGTTGACATTCATGAGGGTGTAGACATCTTTTTCTCAGATTAGACCAACGTGACCTCTCTACCCACCCCCAATTTATCCCAGTTAAGAGAGCTATTTTTTTTTTTTGGACATAGAGATTCTTGGTTAAGCAAGGTTTAATTAGGGCTATATCTGCTTGGCATCCTTAAATTGATAATTACCCACTCTGCAGTTACAGCTAAGATCTAGGGTCCTTTAAGTTAAGAGATAGAGGGCTCATCTGGCATCATCTGAACTCCTACAGTCCTAAATTCCAGCCCCTTCCTGAGTTCTTGATGGAGAGGACATGGATAACTCAGGCCTAGGACAGTTGGAATTCTAAAGATGAAAGAGATCTCAGGGGTCATCTAGTCCAACCATATGAGAGCTAAATGTGTGATCTTTGACAAGTTAACCCCTCCGGGCCCAAAGCTTGGAGATGATCTCCAAACTCCCTTCCAACTGTAGCAAACTGCTTTGCCCAAACTGAGAAAATACCATAATCGAATGGGAAGGGAGCAGGAATTATAGGGATGGACAGGGTTTCTTTCCTTCACTGAAGAAGGAATCCTGTTCCTAGGAGTGAGTGATATTCTGGGGAGAAGGGGAGGAAGTGGGAAGGAGACTGTCCTAGGAATTGCACCTCTCCCCAGAACTGGCAGATTCAGACCCCAAGCAACTAGAATACATCCATTCCCCCACTTTTCTGTGTGCAATGAAGACTTTTATGTGGCAATAATCCCAATTCACCCATTCCCAATCTTTCAGTAATCATATATAGGTTGCATCCATTTTCGTTTCATCTGTGGGCTCCTGCTGTCCCCTGCTGGTAGATGTTGAAATTCCTGTACAGGAATTAAGGTTATCAACTGTTGAGTCACCTCAAAAAGAATGAGCAGAGATTTTAACCGTCAAGGATTTTAATTCCAGGAATCCCTCCTAAGGCTTGAGACCTATCTTCTTTCTCTGTTTCTCCCACATTTACTGGTCATAACTTCCCTTCTCCTTGAAGGATGGAAAGGATTTTAATGATTGGACATGTTCTTTTCAGATATGGAGTACATATATCATGAGCTAAAGGTACGAATTAGGAAAGAGCAGGACAAAAGTTCAGGAAACAGAAAGTAGTCCAGTTTGATTATGATACAGAAAAGGTTAAGGGAAGTAGGGCTAGGAAGTTGTTTGGAGCCAGATTTTGGAGTGCTATGAATGAATGGATGCATACATGCATGCATTTATAAAGTCTATACTATGTCAAGCACTGTGCTAAATGCTCGGGATACAAAAAGAAAAACGGAAATAATTCATACTCTCAAGGACCTCACCTTCTAATGGGGAGGGGGAGAAGAAGGAGAGACAATACATAAAAAAATGACTCTGTTACTTTTCTGTATACCTTTCTGTATCCCCATGCCTACCTACCACAATTACCTAGCATGGTGCCCTGTATATAGTGGACAAGCAGCAAATGTTAGTTATTGATTTTTGGAAAAGAAAGACCAATAGAGTCAACCCTTCAAAAAATTCTAGAATATATCATTTTTAGAAATGAAAGAACATTTGATAAGTCAATTCCAAATTCTTCCCTCAAAAAAAAATAAAGCCTCATAATATATACTACCCACACCTCTTTCCCCAAATTCACAAAACAGAATTTTCAAGCAATTTCTTGAGCTGGAAAAAAAAACTGAACAATTTATGTCAATGCACTTTAAAAAGGTGGGGAACCCAAATGAAAAATGGACTAAGATAGAATTTAATTTAGACTAGAATGAAGTTGAAGTGGATAGGTCACATTAATACAGCTATTAATACAGTCTTTCAAAGTCTAGCTCAAGTATGGTTTTGTGGCCTCTTTTGACCTCACTTCGTGTCTTTATCTGTAAAAATGAAGGGATTTAGTTTGAAGTCTACGATTTCCTGCCTCCAACTCAGCTGGGAAAAAAATCCTCCCTTCTGTCTCTATTCAAGTTAGTTCAACAGGTCATTTTTAAATATAAAAGTACATATATAAATATATCCTCAAGAAGCTTATGGTCTACTTACATACTGCTTATTACAAAATAAATACCTAACTGTAATCAAGAGTAGAATTTTCTGGGGATGATTCCCTTTCCAATCCGAAGACTAGCACATGGTTCACTAGACATGGTTTTCTATCTATACACACACACACACACACACACACACATATACATACACATATGTTTAAATTGAACCAAATCAATAAAACACAAGAAAAATGAAAATATGGTAAAAGAAAGAAGTACCAGTATTGTGATACTACACCTTTCAAAAAGCACCAAATGATGAACAAAGTGTAAACCTTATCAGGGACCATCCTCTTGAGCTGCTCCATGAAATCTGCACATGTGCTTATCACACCAGTGGATGAGGTTGCTGGACTGAGCTGCCTTTGCAAGTCCTTCATTGTCTAAACTAGCCTTGCCAGTTGTTTGTCTCTTTCCCTGCTCCACTTGTCTTTTCCCTCTCTCTCCTTTCTCCCCCCACCTCTATTTCTTCCCTTTTGAACGTCCCCTCTTCATTTTTATGCTGCTAGGGGTGGAAGGAAGCACAGTTTGGGAGGGCTGGTTGATGGTGGATGGAAGGAAGTTGTATTTGAAGCTGTGCCCTTCAGTTGGCTGATCACCAGAGAGATCAGATAACTCACCTTCCCATTGTTTGTCTGACACCCCAAGAGACAATCTCATATACCCCAGGAGATGGGAGCACTTCATTTTGGACACCATTGGATGGAAATAAGATTAATTTCATAGGGATAAATGTGAAGTTATATTTGGGTTAAAAAACTCAACTTTACAAGTACAGGATGGAGGATGCATAGCTATATGGCAGCCTGAAAAAGTTCTAAGTATTTTATTGGATTACAAACTCAATCTGTCAGCAGTATGATGCGGTAGGCAAAAACAAAGGCAAAAAACCCTAATGTAATCCTTGGCTATTATATTAAGAGAGGTCTCAAATGCAAGATTAGGGAAGTGACAGTACTCTGCCCTGGTCAGACCACATCTGGAGTATTCAGTTCCGGACATCACAATTTAAGAAAGATAAGCTGTTGAGTATTTGGAGGAGCAGCTGGAGGAACTGCAGAGGTTTAGCCTGCAGAAGAAAAGGCTCAGGGAGAACATGATAACTCTGCAAGTAAAAAGGATTGTCATATGAAGTACTATGACCTCGAACCTCAGAGGGCAGAACCAGAAGCAATGGGTTGGAGTTGCAAAGAGACAAATGTACAGAGCGGGGATGGCTCGTACACATTGTGCACAATGGGCTTCTCCTCACTAAGAAGTCTTCACTCATCAGCGGAATGTCCACGTATGTTATTATGATTCCTTTTTGATTATGAGTCGGACCAAATGGCCACCAAAGGTCCCTTTCAATTCTCAAATTTTGGGATTCTATGATAATGACAGGAAGGAGGAGAAGATGGTGGGGCTCGGGAGGAAGACCTGGATAGGCCCCGGGGCCCCACAATATCCACAGGTTCCCTGCCAGAGCTGGGTACCAACCAGGTGGGAGGAGTCGGGCTTCCACTCAACCCACTCCTAGATGGAAACTGACCTCCACGCTTCCCGCGGTGTGGTCTAAGGAGCAGGAAACACGGGTGGCAGAAATGGTCCAGAAACTGGGAGATGCTGGGGCAGAGGGGGGGCGCCCCCTGGCTGGGAACAGAGCGGGCTCGGGCGCGCGTCCGGAGCCCACGGCGATCCGCCACCGCGTTTGGGGGGCGCTTTTCTTTTTCTTTTTCCCCGGGGGGGGGCAGGACCTCCCCATCGCCGTCTCCTAACTGGCAGGGAGGCGGGGCCCAGCTCGGGGAGGGGCGGCGGAGGAGGAGCCGCTCCGCCCCATCCTGTCCTGCCTGGCTGGGGCTCCCGGGACTCTCCGATCGTCTTCGCCGCCGCCGCCCCCCGGCCGTGCGACCCGCTGCCCACGCCCCACGGCCTGCCATGGTCCCCACGCTCCTCCCGCTCCAGCCTCCGCTGCTGCTGCTGCTGCTGCTGGGAAGCTCCGGGAGCCTCGCCGAGCCCGGCAGTGAAACTGAAAGTTCCATCCGGACCCTCCAGCTGGAGACCCTGGTGAGAGCGGGGACCCCCACCCCGGCCCGGCCCCTCCGGACCCCTCCTCCTGCGCCGGGGTGGCCCGGCACTAAGCTGGGGGCTGGGTAGCCTGGCTCCCCGGGAGAGCCCCCGGGGCTTCTCCCTCCCACCAAGCGCTGCCTCCTGCTGTGCCGTAGGTAGAGCCCCCGGAGGCCTGCAGCGAGGCCGCTGCCTTCGGAGACACCCTGCACATTCACTACACGGTGAGGAGCCTGCCTGGGTTTGGGGGTGGGGCCCCACAGAAACACGTCAGCTTGGCCGGGACACGTGGCGAGGGCTGCGGGAGTGGGAGCTGCCCCTGCCCCTCCCCTCGCTCCGGGAGCATGTGGCGGGGGAGGCCCTCCCCGAGAGGGGTCCAACCTTGGGTGGGTTCCCTCTCCTGTCCGCCCTCTTTTGGCCTGAGCACGATGAGCCCAAGGCTGCCTCCCGATGGGGTCAGGTGTGGATTCACTGAGGCTTGGGGGAGGGCAGAGATGGGGGACAGAGCGGGCGGTGTTTCAATTCCAGGGGAAAGTTGTCTAGGTGGTTGCTGATGACGTCTTCTCCCTCAGGGCAGCCTTGAAGATGGACGAATAGTTGACACCTCCCTGACCAGGGACCCCTTGGTTATAGAGCTGGGCCAAAAGCAGGTCATCCCAGGTATCCCTGATCTAGGGTTTTTGCCCCAACGTTGCGTCTAGTTCTCTTTTAGTGAGATACCCCAGGCTGGCATCAGACATTGGCCCTCCAGAGGCAGTGAAGGCAGGGAACCAACCACAGAAGCCTTGTGGTTCCCCACCCCACTCAGGTGGCTTTTGGAAATCTGGTTCTTGGGCCCACTTGTGCCGGACTTCTCTAGACAGATTTGTTGTGGGGATGAAATGAGGACAAAAACACTTTGTGATTCTAAAGTGTATGCCTAAGTAAGGCGCTGTAATTCAAACCTCACTCATCGTGGCATCCCTTCTCCCCTATTCCTAAACCCCAAGTTGAAACTGAAAGAGTAGGGAGGGGAACCAAAGTTTTTATGCTTTGAGGGAAGCAGAGTGGGAGAATCTTTGACTTCACTTCCATATCCATTCAGTTGTGTCTTTTCCCTGGTTGTTTTCCTGCCATTGCTAAGGCCTGGAGCAGAGCCTGCTGGACATGTGTGTAGGGTGAGTATTGTTGGGTTGGGGTGGTCATGGGAGCATTCCTTTTTTTTTATTACTGAAACCTCAAATGCAGAAAGCCATTTCAATCATTAAGGAGGTGAGGTAGGAAATGAAGCAACTAGAGAGGTAAGAATTAAAAACATTGGGTAAACATTGGCCAGGGACCAGGACTCAAGACATCCTACAGGGGGCCCATTGCCCATATTTCTTCCCTTCTCCCTGGCTGTTTTGTTAAGAGAAATTTTGGAGAGCTTGAGCTTTTGACTGTTCACTTTTGGTTCCTGGGTGGAAGAGATTTGGAGCTCATTTGGGTTGTGCATCTGTGGATATAGAACATAACTTACCAGGATGGCTTTGGAAATGCTGCGGAACTTGAGGCCTTCCTGCCCACTGGCTTTGACTTGTGTTCCCTCCCTTAGAGAGAAGCGAAGGGCAGTCATACCCCCTCACTTGGCCTATGGAAAACGTGGATTCCCCCCATCTATCCCAGGTAAACATACCAGGATTCCTCCAAATTCAGAGTTCCAGAGTGCTGGGTTAGGTTACATCTTGAAAGGGGTTGGTGGGTTCTTTGAGAAGGGTTGATGCTTTGGGTCTCTAGTTTTCACATCATCTTCTTTGTTGACTTGTCTGTTTCCTGTCAGGGTTGCTAAGGCCAGTCTTGGCCTCTTTGAGCCACAAGAGCCTGCTTGCCTGTATTTTCATATGACCTAAACCTTTCCTCATTGTACTTTTCCCATCTGGGACTTTTCTGTCCCAGACAAGGGAGAGCGTTGTTAAAAAATGATCACATCCAAGCAGGTTTAAAAAAAAAGCCCAGTGAGGAACTACTGCCACCATTTTTAAAACTCTCAGTAAGTAGTTGCCAATGTCTAGCATGTATCACTTTGTACAGCTTCTGACCATAACATCTGTTCTATTAGCTACAATATTCCAGTGTCTTGGGGCCATTGTAGGGACAAGGAAAGGGTCCTGTTCCCCTTCTCCCAAACCCACTCTTGTTCTTCTCTCCCTGCTTGCTTGCCTTACATTTTCTATTCTTTTCCCTCCTTATCCTTCTTAAGCCATTTCCTCTACTACTGAAATATGCTGAAATTCCCAAGCTCTACTCAAGGGCTGTTTTCTGGACCCTCCTGGCTTAAGAGTGACTATCAATAGTAACTGTTGCTGTTTCCCTCCCAGCTTGATTTAGCTATTTTTCCTTTGCCTCATTAAAGGGACCATTCCCTGACTACTTCTTAAACAGGCCTATTCACTGAAGGAGCATTACCTCACCCTAAGTGAGTACCTGAATAGGCCTTGGCCTAAAAGGGCCTGGGTCATCCCCAGTCATCCTGATGAATATCTGGTCACTAGACTCAGATGGCTCTGGAGGAGAAGGGAGGCTGGTGACCTGCACAGCCCTCCCTCACTCAAAACAAAGGCAAGTGCAAGTCATGTCGTCATTTCCCTGATGGTGTGGACTTCTTCAGCAATGAAGGATGAGCACAACCACCACCACCACTGAAGTTCCTAGGAAGGGCCTACAGGAATTCTGGCATTCATATGGGGCATGCTCAGTAGATGGGATTTAAATCACTTCTATCTCCACTTTCAATCGTTGCAAAGATTCCACCCATTTGGCTGTACTTGGAGGAGGAATAGAGAGAATCCTAACATGTAATTCTCTATTATTTTTAATTTGCAGAGACTTGAGAGTACTGAGATAATTTCTTGCTCTAAACTAGCCTTAGAGGTGGTTCAGAACAGGCCCCTTTATTGTGTTATCACCATTTTCTGCTTCTAGCCTGTCATTCCTTCAGCTCTAGACTTAGGGATGATGAGCACAAGTTTAAATTTTCCTAACCTTCCTTGCTTGGTTTCTCTACGGCCCAGTCTTCATTTCAGGTTCTGATTCACTGGTAATATGTCTAGTGACTGACACTAAAACTCTGTCTGCCTCCCAGGGGATGCAGTGCTGCAGTTTGAGGTGGAATTGATCGCCTTGGTACGAGCCAGCTACTGGCAAAAAGTGGTGAAAACTCTCTTTCCTCTTCTGGGCATGTGTCTGGTACCAGCCCTCCTGGGTCTCATTGGTTACTACCTGTACAGCAAAGCCAGCAGCCCCAAGATCTCTAAGAAGAAGCTCAGAGAGGAGAAGAAAAACAAAAGCAAAAAAAAATAAAACCTCTTCCCTTGTTTTCACCTGTTCTTTCTGGGCTGCTTTTGTAAGTGGGGTGAGAGTGGGTAAAAACATTCAGTTAGACATTGGCTAGCAGAGGGGATGTGGGAAATTCTGCCCCATGACCTACTCATATTTTCCCATCTTCCATCCCAAACTCAACCTAGGTCCAAAAGGTAGAGGCTGCCTACTGATTACCTGGGACCCTATATTGCTTGGGGGCCAGGTTGTGGACTGCGGTCAAGGTTCTTCTATAATGGCCACGATAAGGGGACTTCTTAGTGGCCCCCTAGCCTCACTTAGTCTATTTGGGTTATAATCCCTGGTATATGACTCTCTTTCCCTTTAAGTGATAGTTTAGTGTGACTGTAACCAGTATCTTCACAAGAAACCCAAAGCTATGACATACCCAAGATCTTTATGGAAACCTTTAATATCGAGTTTCTACTGACTGAGGGAAAATACTTGAGGGTTAGGGAGAAGCTGGTTCTCTGAGGACATCATTGACAAGGGTGTCACAGTGTGCGGGATGCCACATGGGCAGCTTCGATGATGTTATAGATAGGCTGCTTTTCTGAGCTGTCTATTTGGGGCATGGGGATGTTGCTGCGTTGGTTGACGATAAATAGTGGGTTGAGTTGACTCAGCACTTCATCATTCACTGAGATACTATCCAGGTACTGCTTGAGCATATGCCTCAGCTTCTCGTTGGTTTCCAGCAGTTGGGCTCGTCTGCGCTGTAGGCTTAATTGTTCCAGCTTTACCTTGTTATACCTTTTCCAGAAATTCTCCAAACCTGTGTAGTTCTCCATCAGCTGGGTGTTTAGGGGGGGAAAAGGCACAGTGAGTGCTGAGACTACTGACAAGAATCCCCTTCACCTTTCTTTCCCTCCTGGCCCTCTCTCCTGATACCTCACCTTAGCAAGTTCTATTGTAGGTTCCTCTTCATCATTTTGCTCTACTTCCTGCAATTCCTCTGCTGTCAACATTGAGGAATAGAAGGGTAGGATTTTCTCTTCCTCTGTCTCAAACTTCCTACATATTTCTGCAAGTCTCAGGATGAGATCTCCCTGCAGAATGGAGGGAGGGGGACTATGAATTAAGAAAGGGAGCTAGGGAAACCTTTCTGATGATCACAAACAAAGGGTAGAGGGCCAAAATGTTGAGACAAGGAAGAATGGGAAAGGCAACAACAGGGACAAAAGGGTGAGGTAGTTCCATTCTGTTCCTACCTTCTCAACAATTTTTTTCAGGGCTCTGAGGGCGATGTTACTCTCCCACGTCAGTTTGGCCAGGTTGCGTCGAGCCTCTGCCCGTGCTAGATGCATTTGTTGTTTGAGTTTTTGAAGTTGCCTGTGGACCAGGTCTTTGTCTACACGAATATGCTTGTTTTGTTCCTCATTCTCACGGGTGTGTACCGAGACTTTAGCCCGCAGGATAGCAATGGAGTCCTGGTTAACAGAGAGTGGATCAAAATCTCAGAGTTAGAAACACTATTTCATCCTTCATTTTGTAGCTCAAGAAAAACAGGCTAGAGGAGAGACAGATCCTAACATCCAGGGGTTGGAGAATACCCAGTCACAGGTCTGGTGCCTGAAATGAGAGCCAAGAGTAGGAGTTTGATGAAACCCATGACTAGTTGTTGTTCAGTCATTTGGTCATATCCAGCTCTTCATGACACTGTAGACTATATGATCCATGAGATTTTTTTGGCAAAGATACTGGATTGCTATGCCATTTCCTTCTCCAGTGGATTAAGGCAAACAGAGGTTAAATGACTTGCCTTGATTTAAACTCAGGTCTTCCTGACTCCAGGCCCAGTGCTCTATCCACTGAGCCTCCTAGCTACCTCATAACCATGTAGATTAAAAAGTGTAGTGAGATAGCATTGTTTTTTAAGAAGGTATCTTTGTGATGAAATACACCAGAGGAAGGATTATGTCAGAGTATTTGGATGAAGGCCAAAGGAGGGAAGAATGCAAGTGATTTTGTCACTGCAGTATGCTGTAATCTACCTGGACAGAAAGAAGTAGTGGCAAGTTTGGGAAACAAACCACAAACTTGGCATGGGGCATGATAGGGTCATAATAGGGAACTTTAGTGACACAGATGCCTGGTAGAACTTTCTCTCCATCAAAAGCAGAGCATCTCATAACTCCTTGAGTTGCCTCAGTGATAATTCCTCCATAAGGTGGAAGAATCAGCAAGGGGAGAAGGGGGGAGGAACTATTTTGAATCTGATTGTCACTAACAGAGAAGAGCTAGTTGCTGATGTGGAAATGATAGGAACCTCAAGGGGAAGTGACTAAGAGTTTGTGATAAAGTAGAGAAAAACTGGGTACAGTCTGACATGTCCTAGATTTGGAGCAAACAGATTTCAGTGGATTTAGAGGAAAGTTACGTGGAATCTCATTGACCAAAATGCTTCAGGGTAAGTTAGCCTGAAGTCAGGAGGTATGGGAGATGCTCAAGAATGAAATTCTGAAGATGCAAATTTCAATGAGAAGAAAATTTGGAATTTGTCTGAAGAGTCCAATACAGATGCACTGGGAATGCACCAGCCAACTTAGATTGGAAAAAAAGAAATGACCTGAAGAAGGAAGCAAGGCCAGATAACAAGAGATGAATCTAAGAATGCGGCATGGTCCTGAAAAATAGTGTCAAAAACACTAAAGCTCAAAATGCACTGTGGCTGTTGAGAGAATCCAAGGACAACCAAAAGGGCTTTGGAAATTATACTGGACAAAAAATAATGAAGAAAGTACCGGACCAATGTTTGGGGTAGATAGAACAATGATAACTGACAAAAGAGAAAATGTAAAACTGCTCAATTATTATTTTGTTTCTGCTTTCTCTGTGAAAGAGATTGGACCTTAGTGCTGGAAGTGATGGATCAAGAAATACTAATGTTGAACTGATAACCAGGGTACATCAGAAAACGTTAAGAGAATACTGACTGGTATCAGTTTAATCACCTTGGTGATTAAAAAGGGTGATTTTAAATCACCTGACTTACCCAAAACAGTCCTAAAAAACCCAGCAGTTGAGACTGATTGATAACTTGAAAGATCACAGAAACTGGGAGAGGAACCACAGGAAAAATCTCAAGACTGTAAACTACAAACCAGCGAACTTGACTCAAAATTCTTGAAAAGATCATTTAAAGAGATAATTAGTGACTATTCCAAAAGGGAAACTATGTTTTGCAAGAGCAAGTATGGCCTCATCAGAAACAAGCTATACCAGATTAGCCTCATTTCCTTTTTTTTTGACAGAATTATTATTGCACTAACAGAGGAGGAGCATAATATGGGAATATTTTATCTCGATTTCACCAAAGTTTTTTATAAAAAAATCTCACTCTGCAGTTGCAGGGAAGACAGGGAGGTGTGAACTTGGAACTAGTTGGATGGCCTGACTCTAAGAGGAGTGTTAATAGTTCAATGTAAGGACGGTCTCCAGTGGAGTGCCTTGGGGATCTGTACTTTTCTGGTGCTTTCTCATATTTTTGTCAATGATTTAGACAAAGGCATTGTATGATATGCTCATCAAATTTTCAAATGCCACAAAGCTGGAAGGAACAATTAATATAATGGATGACAGAAACTTGATAAAAAAAAAAAGCAGAAGTTCTTAAACGATAATTTGTGGATCCCCAAGGTAAAGATAGATTTTAGGGCATCTGTAAACTTGGATGGAGAAAACGACATATTTTCACTAATCACTAACAGAAATTTAGCATTTCCTTCATTATAAATATGGGAAACAAACATTATTCTGAGGAGGGGTCCATAGGCTTCACCAGACCACCAAGGGGACCTATGACAAAGTTAAGACCCTCTGGACTAGAATTCTGGGATGAATCTATTAAGTTAAAATTTAATAGGGAGAAATAAAAAGTTTTACACTTGAGTACAAAAAAAATCAACCCCATACATCTAAAATGAGGCTTATCCTACAGGCTATTTAAAGGCTTATCTGAGAAAAAAAAGGATCCAACTACAAGCTCACTCAGAAACAGCAATATGATGTGGCTATGGAAAAAGCTAATGCAACCTTGGGCTGCACTAGGAGGGGCATAACTTCCAGGAAAAAAGGCGATAATCCCATTATACTCTGTCAAGACCTCATCTAGAGAAGTGGGTTCAGTTCTGGGTGCCTTGATTTAAGAAGGACATTGATAAAACTAGAGAGTGTCCAGAAGAGGGTAACCAGGGGAGTGAGAGCCTTGGGCTTATGCCATGTGAAGAATTGGGCATGTTCAACCTGGAGAAAAGAAGACCCAAGGTATATGATATCTGTGTTTATTTTTGGATGGAAGTTGCAAAGAGGTCAATTAAGGCTTGATATCAGAAAAAAGTTCCTAACCACAGAACTAACCTCAAAGCTGAATAGGTAGCCTTCAGAGGTGATAGGCTCCCCTCCTTAGAGGTCTCCAAGCAGAAGCTGGGCAACCATTTATTGGTTATGTTATAGTGGAGAGTCCTTTATTTATGGCTTGTACTAGAAGGCTATGGAGGTGGTTTTTCAAATTTCTATGATAGGATAAGAGGTATCACACATACAGACTGAGAATTTCTGGTTAACAGTGCACACCTGGATTTTCTGCAGTTTTTTCATCTGCACCTCTATGTCTTTGGAGCTCTTTTCATCCTTCGTCTTCAAGGTCTCAAAGGCAAGTTTCCGATCTTCTGTGGCATCAGTATAATTCTTCAATGCATCCTGGAACCTCCTCCACAGATCTTCCACTGTGCTTTCTAACTGCATTCGTAGAAAGTGCTTCTCCTCCAGGTTCTAGAAAATGGCCCAGAAATAAGCAGCACTTTATACAAATGGGGAACGCACTTTCTCTTCCCTAACACTGGACATGTGTAATACAGTTTAGCACTGGAATATTGTCCCACTTGCACCTCATTGTAAGTTGTCCCATTTTGAAGATGAGAAAATAGAGGCCTAGGAGGTTAAGCCACAAAGCTGGTATCAGAGGCAGAACTGAAACCTGGATCTTCCTTCTGCCCTCCTACCTCTGCTTTCCTTTCTTGGCAGTGGTTGCCATGGTATAAAAGAAAGTCTGCTCAAGTGGAAGTCAAGGATTCCAGGGTTCTTCTTCTGACTATCACCAGCTATGACCCTGGGCAATTAACTTAATTTTCCTGGGCCTTGGTTTCCTCATCTGTAAAAAGAGTCTCAAGAAAATGATTTCTAATTATTTGTCCCTTCCAGTTCTAAAATTCTACTCCTGTGATTTCCTTTGTCTTCATTTCCTGGCTTCCCTGATTTTCTTCAAGTTCCAGCTAAAATCCTCCCTTATGCAAGAGGCCTTTCCTGATCTCCCTTGATTCTAGAGCCTTCCTTCTTCCATTACCTCCAATTTATCCTCTGTGTAGCTTGTCTGTACATAATTGGAGACATACTGTTTGAACTTCTTGAGTGCAGGGACTGGTTGGGTTGGTTTTTTTTTTTTTTTTTTGGTGGTGGGGGTCAGGAAAGGGTTGGCCTTTCTTTATATCCCCCATGCTTAGCACAGTGCCTAGCAAATAGTAGACACTCAACAAATACTTGTGACTGACTCCTCCCATTTGTACCCCATTGTGAGAATAAAGACTTTGAACTTCTCCTTTCACCTAATTTTCCTGATAGTTCCATAGATAGCAATGCCTCAAAGGAGCAGCAGCTGAAATGAGAAAAACTCTGTGGATACTTGAAGCATTTCTGAACAGTCTGGGACAAAAGAAGGGATTTCTTGCATCTCCAGTGCCTTGAGTAAGCTGCTCTCCTAATGCTTTCCCACTTGCCTTCCCACCATACCTTATTTTTGAGATCATCCCACATGCTTTGGAACTCCAGTTTAGCTTCATATTCAGTGTCTGTGAAGTTCTGCTCCATGGCCAAGTAAACGTCCTGGAGGTAGCGCATCTCTTGCTCATGTTGGTCAATGATCATCTTCCTGTGGGATTTACAGAGAAAAAGGAAGAATCAGGTGCAGGGAGTTCCAGAAGGGAGACTCATGGCAAGAACTCCTGAGCTAGACAGAAATGGAGTCCAGATGAATTCTCCAAGGGGTTTTTAAATCCCCCTCCCTGCCCTTACACACACTGGATTATTCATTGAAACTAAGAAAATGACTGCCTACTAAATGAAAATCACTGTGCTAAATGCTACAAAGCAATAGAAAGACACCCACGATGGTCTCTGACCTCAAAGAGTTAACAGTCTAATTAGGAGACATTTACAATGAGACAGTATGATTGGTGCTCCAGAGGGGGCAGAGGTTCAGTTCAGTAGTGCAGAGGCAGGAGGAGTCATTTCTGGCTGGGGTGTGGACCACATTATGGAAAAGCTGGCATTTCAGCTGGGCTTTGAGGGATGGACCTGGGTTTACATCTAGAGATGGGGAGAGGAGAGTCATTCCAGGCAGGGGATAAAACAAGAACAAAATGATAAATAATTAAGACTGAGTAGAACACAAGGTTCTTATAAGAAAGTGCTGAGAGATAAGGTTAAAAATGGAAACAGGGCTAGATTGAAAATGACCTTGTATAGCTGGTTTAGTGTGGACTTTGCTCAGTAAGCCTCAAGGCATTGCTTCAGGTCTTTGAAGAGGGAAGGGGTACAATCCAAGTGTTGCCTTCAGAAGATTAGTCTAGTGACCAGAAGCAGGATGGCTTAGAAACAGAAGAGGTTGTAAGCAGGGACACCAAAAGGTTATGGCAATAGTCTAGGTGTGGGATGATAGGCGTGAACTAGAGCATGACAAGGAAGGCAAAGAAAGAATAAATAAGTCTTGGTAACTTATTAAAGGTAGATTTTGTTGAAGGAGTCAAGGATGACTAAGGTTTTAAGCCCTGCAGGGAAATTGGGAACTCAGGAGCAAAAGTTATTTTGGGACAGAGAGTTTACAACCCTTTTGTGATCCTCTTTAAAAATCTTCATGAAAAGTGGTTCTAGCAAAGATCTGGGAGAGGTGGAAGCAAAATCCTACAGACTTTGGGATGGCCAAATAAATTGTGGTATATAAATGGACTCAATTGTACTGTGCCACATTCATTTCCTAAAATATCACTTAAACCCGCCCCCAACCCTGGAATCCTTCTTTGTAAAAAGGAAAAACAATCCAACCAAACCAAACGACAGAGTGACATTTTACAGTCAAAAACTGTATGTCACAGAAGACTACCTAATATAGTAGAGTAAGAGAAATCAGTACAGCTCATCACCTCCCACAAAACTACACTGAAATGATCAGAAAAATTAAAAAGAAAATATAAAAAGGATAACTATCTTTTCAGCCCAAGATCTCAAAATGGACCTACAGTCTAGTGGCTGAAAAAACAGTGGGCTGGGATCATGGAATCAACATTCAGAGCCCAGAACCAAGCCAGCAATGGGAGGAGGCTCAGAGCTGATCTTGGACTCTCTCTGCCCCCTAGGCAATCAGCTCAAAGTCTTCCCCGGGGACCAATAACTCGGACCCAGCACACGAATCCCCGAGTTTAACCAGCAGCATGGGAGCTCCCAAAGGTTCTGATCTCAGACTCAGCCTTCCACCCAGGTCAGCAGCATGGGGTCTCCCAGAAGGAGCCAGAATTATGGATTTGGAATCCAGAACCCCAAGCAAGGGATCTCTCAGAGCAAGACTACAGATACAGCCTTCAACCCTGGACAGAAACTCAGGGGGTCTGCCAGATGATCTGAGATCACGGATTTAAACCCCCAGAGCTCTTGACTGGGGCAGCAATACTGGGTTGCCCAGAGCATATTGCTTGGAAGAATGACTAAACAAAATATATATATATATATAAAGAACTATTATGATGTCAGTGATGCCCAACACACATATTCAGAGCTGAGAACAACTCCAAAATACCTACGAGAAAAGGTGAGCCTGTCACACATTGTCTAGAAGTCCAGTGTGCATCACCAGGAATATGTGCAGTTAATAGCTTGTTACCATACTATAGTTACATGATGTAATACTGTGTCATCAAAATTTCAATGTAGGAAACCCCCCCCACAAATTTACAATAAATTATTAGATTTAAGATGCATCATCTTTAAAAAAAATTTTTGTTTTTTGAAATGATGGAAATTTTAAAAAACTGTTAAAGGGCTAAAGAAAGATTTCCAGGGGGTGCTGAGTAATTTTTTTTTAAAAGTGGGAGGAACCTCTTGGAAAGGGTGGGAGGGAGAGAGCATCCCTTTGAACTGATGCAGAGTGAAGTAAGCAGAACTAGGAAAACAATTTATACTATATCAAGAATATTACAACTGAATAACCATGATTACAGAGGGCAGATGATTTAGGATGTTGCTCACCTTCTGACAGAGAGGTGACAGTTTATATATGTACTTGACCCCGGGATAATAATAGCATTACCTTCCAGGGTTACCATAAGGATCAAATGAAATAATGTTTGTAAAGCTGTTAGCGAAGTGCCTAGTATGTAGTAGGTGCTTAATAAAGGCTTGTTTCTTTCCTTCCTCTGCTCTCTTCCTTGAATTCTTTTTAATCCCCACATCTAGAAGTGATACTTTCCTCCTTGAATCTCTCATGATTCTCCGTTTGACTTTTGCATTTGTGTGCTTTGTTTTGAACTCAGAGCATGTCTTGCCCAGAGGTGGGGAACCTGTGGCCTACAGGCCACATGTGGCCTTCTAGGTTTTTGGTGTGGCTTTTTGACTGAGTCCACGTTTTACAGAACAAACCTTTTTATGAAGGGGATGTGTTCTGTGAAGGTTGAATTTAGTCAAAGGGCTGTCCTTGAGGACCTAGAGGGCCACATGTGACCTCAGGTTCCCCATTCCTGTTTTACCCTCTCAATTAGACTATAAAGTTCTTGAAGACAGGGACTGTATCATTTCTTCTCTTTGTCTCCCCAGCACCTGACATGGTGACTTGCACACAGACAATCTTGTGTTACTGAAGCTCCAAAGTGAAAAGAAGCTAGAAGGGATGCCAGCAGCATCTTTAATGACTTCAGCAGAGCCTCCTGACTTAGTCTGGCCCAGAAACTTCTTGGAATAGTGCTGGGGTTCACAGGCCACTCTTGGCCTCACCTCTTATCTTTCTACTCCTTCACATCCTCTCTCTCTGCCTGTTCCCCTCTGGCTCCCAGCCTCACCCTCTCCACCCACCTACCCAGCCCCCCCACCCTGGCCCTCTACCTTTCCGTCTCGAATTCTTTGGTGAGAGCCTCTAGTTCCTCATTATAGCACTCCTCCAGGTAGGCCAGGCGGCTTCTCTGGAGCGCTAGGAGCTCATCCACATTGTGCAAGTGACCCTGCAGGGCATGGGCGTACTGGTCTTCAGCTTCTATCAGGTCCTTAGCTAAAGACTGGGAAGAAATAACTAGTTACCATCCTGGTAACTCTTCTCCTGTACATGGAGGGTAGGAGGGACAGAGAGGTGGAGAGAGAAAGAGAGTAAGGAGGAAAAGAGAAAGGGGAGGAACAGGAGGGTAAAAAAAAGAGGGGAGGAGAGGAGAGGAAGAATAAAAATGAAGCTACAGATTGCTAGCTCTCCATGAGCTCATTCAGGAAGTAGCATGAGGGCAATGGTTTTGTTTTGGTTTTTTTCTGTCACCTCATGAGCTATGGAAGTGCTGGGTCTTCCACAAATAGAAGGAAAAACAAGAATGAGATGAAGGAGTAGCATGGGGTCAGCTAGTGGCCTGAGGGTACATTCTTCACTCTCTAAGCAACATGAATTAAAAAAAAAAAAATGCCAGTTACCAGATCTCTCTTTCACTCTAATAAGTAATGGTCTGTTCCAAAACTTTCTCTTCTTTCAAGTATCCCACACCTTCCCCCATCTCTCTGCTGAAAAACCCGCCTTTTTATGAGAAAATTGAGGTCAGTTCCCTCTTACCCCCTTTTCTTCCTCTCCAAACACCTTAACATCACCCCCTATTCTTTTCCTCCTGTTCCCTTTAGTCTCTGACAATGAGGTAGTCCTTTTTCTTGCCAAGAACAGCCCCTTTGTGGGTGCTCTCGATCCCATCCCCTCCGAGCCTCACCAGCAAATTTCTACCACTTCATTCCCTTCACTGTCAAAACTTTAACCTTTCCACATCAATCATTCCCCAATGCCTTCAAACATTCTCGTCTCACCAATCCTTAAAAAAAAAAAAGTTTCACTAGACCCTATCTCAATCTATTTTATCTTATATTTCACTTCCCTTTCTCAGCCAAACCTCTAAAAAAAAATCTATCCTTATTAATTCCATTTCCTCTCTTTTCATTTTGTTGTTGTTCACTTGTGTCTGACTCTTCATGACCCCATCTGGGGGTTTCTTGTCAAAGACAATGAAATGGTTTGCCATTTCCTTCTCCAGCTCATTTTGCAGATGAGCAAACCAAGGCAAACAGGGTTAAGTGACTTGCCCAGGGTCACATAGCTGGTAAATGTCTGAGACCAGATTTGAACTCAGGTCTTCCTGACTACTGGTCCAAAGCTCTATCCATTGGGCCACCTAGCTGCCCTTTTTTCATTACTCAGTCTTCCATAATCTGGCTCCAGATCTCATCATCACTCAACTTAAATTGCTCTCTCCAAAGTTACCAACGATCTAATACACATATCTAATGATCATTCCTTAGTCCACAGTCTTCCTGACCTTTCTGGGTTTTTTTTTGACAATGGTAACCTCCCTCTCCTCCTGCATTTTCATGATATTAATTCTGTCCTGGCTCTTCTCCTACCTATTCATCCACTTATTCAGTTTCCTTTGCTGCATCATCTATATTATCTATATCATACCCATACCCCCTGTGACTATTTCCCAAAGCACTAGACCCTCTTTTCTTCTCTACCCACCCTGTCTTAGAAACCATATTAGATCCTCTGGGAGAAAGAGAGAGAGAGAGAGAGAGAGAGAGAGAGAGAGAGAGAGAGAGAGAGAGAGAGAGAAAGAGATATATGTACATACATGAGAGATATTGTAACAGTCAAAATGGCCATATCTATCAACTGATCAGATACATGGGGTAAGGGAGGAATTCATAATGATGCCAAGATTACAAACCTTGGAGACTAAAAGGATGGCGGTGCCTTCAACAGAAACAGAGAAATTTGGAAGAGAGGAGGGTTTGGTGAAAATGTTTTAGACATTCCAGATGTCTCTAGGACATCCAGTTTGAAGTGTCCAAATGGTGATATGGGATTGAAGCTCGGGAAAGAGACTAGATATGTGAATTTAGATGTCAACTGCATGGATGTAATAGTCAAACCCATAAAAATTGATGAGGTTACTGAGAGAGCATAAAGGGAAAAGAGAAAATGGCTCAAGACAAAACATAGAAAAACACTCATAATATGGTATGGATGATAAGCTAGCAACCAAACAGGTCAAAGGCAAATGCTAAGAAAGTAGCGTCATGAAAACCTAGAGAGGAGGGAGTATTCAGGAGGAGAGAGTGGTCAGAAGTGTCATTGGAGGAGGTGGGTCAAGAAGAATTAGTACTGAGAGAAGACCATTTAGGTTTAGCGATTAAGAGATCGTTGGTAAATTAGGAAAGAATCATTTCAGTGGAGGTCCAAAAGCCAGATATCTTCCTTCAAGACATCATCTTCCTACATGGTGCCTTTCCTGATCCCCTAGCTCCTAGGGTTCTCCCTCCCAAATTACATTATATTCAGCTACTTCCTATTTAATCTTATTTATTCTCTGTATTTGTTCTGCAGCTATTTATAGATGCACCTGACTCACCTGCATGCAGGGATTATTTCATTCTTTGTATTTGTGTACCTAGCACCTAGTACAGTGCTTAATAAATGTTTATTGATTGATTGATTTCCAGCTTTTCTTACCATTCTTGTGGAATCCAATGAAAATCTAACAAAGTCTACTGACCCACTGTGATACAGACCCCAAGTTATCTCTTTGCCTGGTAGATCTGGTGCAAATGAGGATTTTCTGAACGTTTCCAATGAGGGTTCTACTCCATGAGTGTAAAGATGCCTGCCAGCTTTGCTGAACAATTCAGAAACTTACTCATCAAGACTGTCTTAACTTTAGGATTGTAGGTTGTCATAAGGATCATTCATATATCCCTAATATGAGAATTAAAAGGGATCTCAGAGGCCATGCTATATAACCATTAGCCTAAGACATGAAATATCACCATGATGTTGCACTGAAACAGCACATGGCTAGAGAAGAAAGGATCATGCTCTGGGAGAGGAAATGAATGAGAGCTTGGGGGCAGGTAGTAGTCTAATATTTCTTTTATGAAAACTCTCATTGCTCAGAACCTGGTGTCATCAGACTGAGTTTCTTGGTTGGACTTTAGGGGGTTTAGATTTGGTTGTCTTGGTCTATTTAATTGAGGGGGTTTGAGTAATTTTTATTTTTTCTAAGATATTTATCTTGGGACATTTGTTAGAGTTTAACTTCTGCCACGGAAGAAGCTAAAGTCTACCCCAGCCTTGGATTACTTCCATAATTCCCTTCCTTTGCTCCAATTTATGTGCTCCTGAATGGAGCCGGAGAAAAATCACAAAACCTTGCTGACTGGGTCCTTTACAAATGTTAAATGTTAAAAATCTCAAGTATCCTAATCCTTTTACACCTTTAATTGCTATCCCTTTCACCACAATAGCTATTCCAAATCTTTTCATTGATGCTCAGATTTCTCCTGACATCATCTTCTCCTGTCCTCTAGACTGAAGACTTCAATTCATAATTCACACACACACAAAAAAATTCTTCTCTCCTCATCTTATATCATTCAGCCATCTTCCCCTATTATGTCTTCACTCACCACTGTCTCACAGGAACAGGGAAACTTTCTTCTAGCCAAGGGGCACCTCTGATCCCATATACACCCATCTTCTCCACAAGCCCATCCTATTCCCAATCTTCCTTACTCTTCCTTACCTTCAGTCTTCTCCCTTCCTCAGAATCCTTCCATGCTGGCTATAAACATGAGCATATCACTAGCTAATTTTTAAAAATTTCTTTATTTATTTATCTTTAGTTTTCAACATTCACTTCCATAAACTTTTGAGTTTTAAATGTTTTCTGCCTCCCTTCCCTCCCCCAACTCCAAGATAGTGTGCAATGATATAGGCTATATAAATACACACACACACACACACACGTCTTTTATTAAAAATATTTTCACATTAGTCATGTTGTAAAGAAGAATTAAAATGAATGAGAGGAACCACAAGAAAGAAAAAAGAGAGACAGAGAGCAAATAGCATGCTTTGATTCACATTCAGACTTCACAGTTCTTTCTCTGGATGTGGATAGCATTTTCCACCATGAATCTTTTGGAGTTGTCTTAGATGCTTGCATTACTGAGAAGAGCTAAGTCCATTGAAGTTAGTCATTGCACAATGTGGGCTATTACTGTGTATAATGTTCTCCTTGCTCTGCTCACGTCACTCAGCATCAGATCATATAAGTCTTTCCAGGCCTCTCTGAAGTCTGCCTGTTCATCATTTTTTATAGCACAGTAGTATTCCATTACATCCATATACCACAACTTGTTCAGCCATTCCTCAACTGATGGGCATCCCCTCAATTTCCAATTTTTGGCCACCACAAAAAGAGTTGCTGTAAATATTTTTGTATATGTAGGTGCTTTTCTTCTTTTTATGATCTCTTTGAGATACAGCCCTAGAAGTGGTTTTGCTGGGTATGTACATTTTTATAGCCCTTTGGGCATAGTTCCAAACTGTTCTCCAGAATGGTTGGATCAGTTCACAACTCCACTAACAATGCATTAGTGTTCCAATTTTCCCAAATCTTCTCCAGCATTTATAATTTTCCTGTTTTGTCATGTTAGCCAATGTGATAGGTGTGATGTGGTACCTAAGAATCATTTTGATTTGCATTTCTCTAATCAATAGTGGTTTAGAGCATTTTTTCATATAATTATATAGAGCTTTAATTTCTTCATCTGAAAATTGCCTGTTTATATCCTTTGACCATTTATCAGTTGGGGAATGACTTGTAGTCTTTTAAATTTGACTCAGTTCTCTATATATTTTAGAAATGAGACCTTTATCAGAGACACTGGTTGTAAAAATTATTTCCCAGTTTTCTGCTTCCCTCCTAATCTTGGTTTCATTGACTTTGTTTATGCAAAACCTTTTCAATTTAATATAATCAAAATTATCCATTTTGCATTTCTTTATGTTCTCTATCCCTTGTTTGGTCATCACTAGCTATTGTTCTATCTCTCACTTCCCCTTCTTAACTAAACACCTTGAGAAAGCTGTCTACCCTAGGAAACATTCACCTCCTCTCCTTTCACCTTTTTTCTAACCTTTCAACAATCTGACTTCTGACCTCATCATTCAAAGAAACTCCTCTCTCCAAAGTTACCAATGATCCCTCAATTGCCAAATCTAAATACTCATCCTTCTTGATGTCTCTTCAACTGTTAATGATGTTGATCAGCCCTTCCTTCTAGCTAGCCTCATCTCTGGGTTTTCAAGACACTCTTTTCTCCTAGTTCTTCTCATACATATATGTCACCTCCTTCTCAGCCTCTTTTGCTGGATCGTCATCCAAGACATTCCTGCTAACTGTGGGTTTAAGGTTTCATCCTAGCCCTTCCTCTCTTTTTCCCTCTATACTATCTCACTTGATGATGTCATAAGCTCTGATAATTTCCACTGTGTTGTTTATGAAGAATATTCCAAGATTTATTTATATAGCTATCTCTCATCTTTCTCCTGAGTTCTAGTCCCATATCAACAATTGCCTTTTGGATATCTCAGATAGGAAGTCCAATATGTATCTCAAACTAAACGTCCAAAATATAACTTTTTATCTTTCCCCCAAAACTTTCCCCCTCTTCCCAACTTTTCTATTACTGTAAAACGCACTGCCATCCCCACAGTCCCTGAGGCTCACAACTTCTGAATCATACCTAACTTCTTACACTTACCCAACATATTCAATTTGTTGCCAATTTTTTGTCTTTTTAACTTTATATCATCACTCATTTATTTCTCCTTCTCTCCACCACCCTTCTACAAGGGTTCTTATTACCTCTTCAACATGGATTACTGTAATATCCTTCTGGTTGGTCTCCCTGCATCAAGTCTTTCCCCAGTCCAAACTATCCTCCACTTATCTGCCAAAGTAATTTTCTTAAATCACAAGTCTGGCCATATTACCCCACCCCCACCCCTACTCCATAAATTCCAATGACTCCCCTCCTGAAAGATATATTATTATGTTTATATATTATAATGCATTATATAGAATATATTTTATATCAGATATAAAATCCCCTATTTTGTTTTTAAAGCCCTTTATAATCTGGCCTCATCCCTAATTTCCACCTCAAAAGTTTCCACCCCAATCAATTCTGGAATTAGGCCCATGTTTGGATGATGCACTTCTAGCCTGAGTGAAAGAAAGAAAACTAGTTTCCCCAATAAAACAGACCAAAGAAAAAGGAGATTATAACACATTCAGAAACAGAGCTTACTTTGATCACACTGTCTTTGCAATCAACCACCCTTTCAAATGTTTGGCTAAGGATCTCGATATCTTTGCGAAGCTCTTTGGCCTTGACTTCCCTCAGGATGGTTCTCCACTGTGTGTTGATCTTATTAAGGTTCAAGGCACTATTTCGCTCCTCCTTAGCCAGCTTGTCCTGTGAGGGGGAAACAAAGAGAGCATCCAGTGTAGACACATCCTACTGGGTCACAGGTAGAAAAACACAAAACTCTGACTTGGCATTATACCTACTTGCTATGGGGTTCTTGTTCATTACTGAAATACTTCTGTGGGGTGGAGCCTGCTTGATAACAGTTTAAACCAGAGAACAAAGGTGAAGCCTGGAGCTTAAATGACTTGTGCCATTTGAGCAAGACACTTCAGTTCTCTAGGTCTCAGTTTCCTTAATCTGTTTGTCAACAAACATTTATTAAGCACTCACTCTGTGCTGGGCACTATACCAAGAGCTGGGATACAAATACAAAAAAAAGTCCCTGCCCTCAAGAAAGTTACAGTCTAATGAAGGAAAGGCAAAACACAAAAGCAAACTGAAAAAGATGATGGAGACTAGGGGAGAAGGTACCAGATGAGGTGGCAAGGTAGAGAATTCAGAGAATTCCCAAAGAAGTGAAGCCAGGTGAAAAATAAGATCTAACTGTAAGCTGGATTGATTGGAGAGAGGTCCCCAATCAATCTGATCATCAAGTCATGAGCTGGATATCTTCCCATGGAGAAGGTGGCCATCTCCAGTAGTGCCTTGTTGAGAGAACACTGACTGTGTCCTAATTGGTTTCCAGTGACTAGAGCTATTTCTTTTTTTATGTAAGTTTTATTATATTTTATTTTCTTGTTATTTGAAAGCTAAATTGTTTGCATTGATACCAAATAAAATTATATCACTTTGAAGCTTCTACTCCTTCTTTCTTTTTTTACCAAATTTATTAATTTATTTGTTTTCAGTTTTCAACGTTCACTTCCATAAGTTTTAAATTTTCTCCCCCTCCCTCCCCAAGGGGGTATGCAATCTCATATGGGCTCTACACATACATATTTATTAAACACATTTTCTCATTAGTCATGTGGCATAGAAGAATTATAATGAATGGAAGAAACCATGAGAAAAACAACATAGCAAAAGAGAAAATAGTCTGCTTCTTCCTGCATTCACACTCCATAATTCTTTCTCTGGATGAGGATGGCATTTTTCCACCATGAGTCGTTTGGAGTTGTCTTAGATCCCTGCATTACTGAGAAGAGCTAAGTCTGTCAAAGTTAGTCATTGCACAATGTGGGCTGTTACTGTGTACAATGTTCTCCTGATTCTGCTCTCTTCACTCAGCATCAGTTCATATAAGTTTTTCCAGGTTTTTCTGAAGTCAGCCTGTTCATCATTTCCTTATAGAATAATAGTATTCCATTACATTCATATACCACAGCTTGTTCAGCCATTCTCCAGTTGATGGGCATCCCCTCAATTTCCAATTCTTGTCCACCACAAAAAGAACTGATGTAAATATTTTTGTACATGTGAATCCTTTTCTCATTTTTATGATCTCTTGGGGATACAGCCCTAGAAGCGCTATTGCTGGGTCAAAAGGTATGTACATTTTTATAGCCTTTTAGGCATAGTTCCAAATTGCTTTCCAGAATGGTTGGATCAGCTTACACCTCTTCCAACAATGAATTAAGAGTTCCAACTCTCCCACATCTTCTCCAACATTTTATCATTTTCCTGTTTTGTCATGTTAGCCAATCTGATAGGTGTAATGTGGTACATCAGAGTTGTTTTGATTTGCATCTCTAATCAATAGTGATTTAGAGCATTTTTTCATATGGCTATAGATTGATTTCTTCCTCTGAAAACAGCCTGTTCATATCCTTTGACCGTTTGTCAATTAGGGAATGATTTGTATTCTTTTAAATTTGACTCAGTTCTCTATATATTTTAGAAATGAGGCCTTTATTACAGGCAATAGTTGTAAAAATTCTTTCTCAGCTTTCTGTTTCCCTCCTAATCTTGGATTTGTTTGTGCAAAAATTTTTCAATTTAATATAATCAAAATTATCCACTTTGCATTTCATAATGTTCTCTATCTCTTGTTTGGTCATAAATTCCTCCATTCTCCATAAATCTGACAAATAAACTATTCCTTGATCTCCTAATTTGTTTATAGTAGTAGTCTTCATATCTAGATTGCGTACCCTTTTGGACTTTACTCTGGTATACGGTGTCAGGCATTGGTCTATGCCCAGTTTCTGGACTAGGACTATTTCTAAGATGATCTGGTTAGCTAGGACTCTGAGGAAGATGTGTTTTATCCACAGAGCTGCCCGATCTCTGCTGGCCTATAAAAGTGAGATGTCAGACCTGAATATCTTTTTTTGCATGTGTTCCCCCTGCTTTCAAATCCACTCAGCAGGAGAGGTGTTTCTGACTTTTCCCAGCCCAAGACAAGAGAGGGTAACAGCTGGGACAGTGACAGAATTATTGCAGAAGCACAAGGCAATATATCAGATTGCTTGCTGTCTTGGGGAAGGGAGAGGAGAGGGAGAGAGGGAAGGAGAAAAAAAATTGGAACTTGAAATCTTATAAAAGTGAATGTTGAAAACTATCTTTACATGTAATTGGAAAAAATTAAATACTATTAAGTGGAAGAAAACAAAGTACATAGCAAAAGCAGACCTGTACTTGCCCCCATGAATCAAAGCAGAGTTCATAGAAAATGTTACTGAACTTTAATATCCTGAGTGGAAAAAGAGAGATAGAGGGTGGAGGGGGTTGTGGGAGAAGAAGGAAAAGAACCAGCATGTATTAAGGACCTACTATGTGCCTGGCACTGTGCTAAGTGCTTCACGAAGATCTCATTTGATAATTGAAATTTGACAATTTTTCTTAACCCTAACTTCTAGTGTAGAAGACAAGGATCCTGCCTTTCCTGATATTATACAGTGAATTATTTGGGCAGTGTAAGTCCAAAAGAAAAAGTATTACTCATTCAGCAGCCACAAAGTGATTTTGCTTTTCAGTGGGAATCCAAGCCATAGAGAAAGCATTATAAATCTTTGGGAGCCTATACAGGATTGTGGGAGAATACTATACCAAAGGTGACCCTGAGCTCAGTTACTCCCAGGGGGAACTACGTGGGGTACTTTATGTGCTTTTTGTTCATGAGTTACTGGGAATCCTTTGCATCTTCTGCATATTTCTGTGAAGTGAAATAAAGGCCATTTTATACTACTCATGTCACTGAGAGGCTGGGAGCTAGGGACCCCTGTTACTCACATGGATGGAAATACAACATGTGTATATTTGGAGATTCTCTGGGAGTAAACTTTGGATGAGGGAAAGAAGCCAAAGAGATATTAATCTTTTAGAGTCAGCCCCTGTGCCCATTGTTTGGTGCTAGGCCATGAGTTATATATGAAATAAGGATGTTGACCTAGATGATCTCCAAGTACCCTTACTGTTTTCTTTAGAGACTCGATGTTTTTGGAGAAGCAAGGAGTTAGAATGATTTTGCTTAGGCTAGAGCAGGGGTGGGGAACCTGAGACCTGGAGGCCACATGTGGCCCTCTAGGCTCTCAAGTTTTGTCCTTTGACTGAATCTAAACTTCACACAGAATTTCACTTGAAGATCTAGAGGAGAACCTGTGGCCTCCTCGGGCTACTCCATCCCTGGGCTACAGGAATTAAGGGAGGATAGACTAGGATAGAGCACTGGACTTGAAATCAGAAAGACTCATCTTCCTGAATTCAAGCCCGATTCTAGGCATTTACCAGCGACTCTGGGCTAGTCACTTAACTCTGTTTGCCTCAGTCTTCTCATCTGTAAAATGAGCTGGAGAAGGAAATGGCAAATCATTCCAGTATCTTTGCCAAGAAAATCCTAAAAGGGATCAGGAAGAGTCAGACAAGGCTGGGACAGATGACTAAGCAGACACTGTTAATAGTCCATCTCCAGTGAGACAATCTGGATTCCTCAGCTTTTTATTGGCTGAACTTCTGGACTTCTGGTTACCACACACACCACCTCCCCTCCTTTGGTAGTGGGGCTGGGATCTGCATTAACAAATAGTAAGTTATTCCCATACTTAACCCGCCCCTCTCCCCAAGAATTAAACTAGCTACCTAGTTCAACACCACCATCTTATACCTGAAGCCACCAAGGACCAGAGGGAAAGGGAAAGGCCAGAGTTCTTGGACTCCGGATTGAAGGCTCTCTCCCTTGTATCCGAGCCCTTCCCAGCATCAGCAGCGATGTAACTGTAACTCACACTGTAACCCAAGCTCCCCATGATGGGAGAGCAGGTGCGTAGAAGCAGGTCTGCTAGGCAACACCTGGGCAAACCCCTGCACTCCCAGGGAGGGGCAGGATGGCAGAGGCTTGAGGGCGGGCCCTCTTACCTTCAAGAACTGATTCAAGAGCCTCTCTTTCTTCCTGAGTTGCTCCTCCTCGGCCATCATCTTATGCTGAAGCATCAGTAACCTCTCCTCCTCTGTCTTAGGACCCCGTTTGCCCCTTCTTGGCATGGCTGCCGCTACGGCCGGTCAAGTGCCCGGGAGGACTGGAAGAAACGGGCAACAGACTACCCTCCAAATAGGAGCAGCTGGGACTCCAGCATGGGGAGGGGGCTGGGGCAGAGAAGCCTGGTCTGGGGTTTAGCGAAGATCACGACCAGCCCAAGCCCGCAGAGGCTGAGATTCCAGGCAGCGTCTCCGTCTCCTAGCAACGGTCAGGTTCTCCAGCCTGATGGGCGGGGCGAGAACTGGCCATGCTTGGCAAGGACAGGACACATCCCCGTCTCGCACTCTCTCTGCCCTTTGGTATTCGAAGATTTTCCTCCAGACTACCAGCCTCCTTCCCGAATCCCTTGCCTTCCCGCTGTCCCCTTCCCTCCACATGGAGCCCCCTCTTCAGCTAGATTGTAATCTAGCTTTTAGAATACAGTCTGATTGGAATGTAGACTGCAGGGTCTTAAATGCCATAGTATTGTTTACTTTCAACCTATGAGCTGCATAGACAGCCCCCTGGTAAAGAAAGAGTTTATCAGTGCTACTTAATCGACATTTATAAAGTGCCTACTGTGTGCCAGGCACTCCATTAGGCACTGGGCATACAAAGAAAAAAAATGAACTCATTCCCGCTCTCACAGAGCTTATATTTTACTGGAGGACACAACATCTACCCAAATAAGCCTCTATGTATCAATTGTTTCACTCACAGAAGGTATAGATTGATGTTATACCTGTATCTTTAAGAGCCAAATGGAATGTTGTGGAAAAAGCAATTTGGAAGTACAGTTGACAATGTCCCATTATGAGAAGCTTCTCCCTATGAGCATAGGCAGAGGGTGTTTTTATTGAACCCTCTCCTTTTTACAACCCTCTCCTTTTATAAGTGGGGAATCTAAGGCAGGTAAAGATTAATTCTGTTGCCCATGATCATGAAGCTAGTATCTCTGCTAAATTCTGAACCTGGGTTTTCCTTACTCAAAGTCTAGTGACCTATCCAGTATAAGACATTGAATTTCAAAGTTGTGAGAATTTCCGTAACTGCTATATTATGAAGAAAAATTATGAAGGGAATACTGTGAAAACTGTGAGAAATTGGCATACACAATATGTTTTGGAAAGACTTTTTTATAAGGACTGAAGAGAGGAGGGATAAAAAGACGAACATTTTCTGAGAGACTCATCTCAAGGAGAAATATGAAGAGAATTTTTGAGAAATTCTAATTGTTATCTGAAGCGAACTGAAAGGTTATTGTTTGTGGAAGTGAAATCTTCTACATTGGTCTTTCTCATGGCCAAAATATTACAAACCATTATTTATTATTTATTTCATATGTCAATAAATTATATATTCAACAATTTTAATGTTTATATAAAAGGAGATTAAGGGATTTTACTATGTAGAAAAATAAACATAATTACTACTGGGAATGGAGGCTTTCCAGTTTACTGAATAAATAATATTTAATGAGCCGGGGTATGGAATCGAAATAATTAACTAATGAGGAGGTTGAAATTATATTAATTAAAAATAAAATCTTTAAATGTACTCTAGATTTCTCTAGAGCCTGGGTTAATGAGATTAAATATGGGAACAAGTCAAGGAGTGACCTACAAAAGTTATCCTTTAACCCTGCTACCTGTGGTAATATCTCATTAGCAGGGAATTGCAGGGGTGGGGTTGGGGGGACATTGCATTAACAGTTACAGTGATTTAAAAAAACTTGATGAAGAAGGTACTTGAGGATAATTTTAAAGGAAATAAGGGATCTTCAGGGTCAAAGATGAGGAAGGATGCATTCTAGGCATGGCAGAGAGCCAATGCAAAGGTATGGACAAGAGATGGAATGTTATCTATAAGAAATAACAAGACCGGTTTGGTTTGTAGAGTGCAAAAAGGCAAGTTATGTATAAAGAAGGTTAAAAGAGTAGGTCAGAACCAGGTTGAGAAGGGTTTTAAAAATTAGAGGAATTTATATTTTAGCCTAGAGGCAGTAGGGTAGCATTGAAGTTTTTTTTGAGAAAGGGAGTCACATGATCAGGCCTTTATTTTAGAAAAATCACTTTAGTAGCTATGTGTGAGGCATGTTGAAAGGAAAAAAATTTGTGGGAGGGAGACCAATTAGAAGGCTATTTTGTAATTCTCCAAGAGACAGGTGATGAGGCCCTGAATTATGATGGTGACTCTGTGAGTTAACCAAAAGGGAAAGATGTGAGAGGTGTCATGGAGGTAGAAATGGCAAGTGTTGTCAACTGATTAAGATATATAAAATGAGGGAGAGTAAGGACTCAGGTTAGCTCCAAAGTTGTAAATTTGAGTGACTAGAAAGACTAGGAGAGACTAGGGTTGAAAATACACACACACACACACACACACACACACACACACACACACACACACACACAAACAAACAATTGATTCTCATTTTTCACAGATTCAATATTTGCAAATTATCCTACTTTCTAACATTTATTTGTAACCCCAGTTCTTGTGGTGCTGTACCAGTGATTTGCAGACGCATGCAAATCAAAAAAAAAAAATTGATTGTTGAACAGGCACAGTCAGAGCTAAGGTCAAACAAAGTGATGCTCTGCCTCCTTGTGCCCTTTTCACGAACTATTTAATACCACTTTTTTGCATTTTTTGTTTTCTGTTGGGAATTTTGCTATTTAAAATGGTCACAGTGAAGTGCTATCTAATGTTCCTAAGTCCAAGAAGCTGTGATATGCCTTATGGAAAAAACATGTGAGCTAGATAAGCTTTGTTCAGGCACGACTTGTAGTACTATTGGCCATGAGTTCAGTATTAATCCATACAACAATACTTCCAGAAAACAGAAGAGGTAATTCATTGCTCTGTACTTGAGGCCACGCTAGAAACCTAAGTGGATCCTAGTCTTGTAATTCCCCTATGGCTCAGAATTCACTAATTCAGTGTTTTTGGCAACTTTATGGAACATAACTACTGTGAATGAGGAGAATAGAATATGGGTGTATGTGTGTAGTATCGTCTGATGCAGTCAGTCCACATGTGGACTTTGAAGAATGTGCAGATGTTCCATAACAGATTCCAGTCCATGAGCCAAAAAATAAAGAGGAATATTTTAGATTGACTGTGGAACCAGAACCAAGGTCTTTTCAGAAGGCAATGACCAGCTAAGGTTAGTCTCTGGACTCTGATACTTTCCAGCTTAGCTGGCATTGGAGAAGGAAGATAAGCTGCTGTGAGCCTCTGAGTTGGGGGAAAGCCTTGAGGTGTTGCTCATCTGTGTCAGCCTGAAGTTGAGTGTGTGGTCCTGCTATTTTTTCTGTCTCTATTGCATCTGTTAGTCCTGGCTTTTAGATGAAGGAGACTAGAGATGGCTACAACTTTATGGAGCTTTGAAAGGTCAGGAGAGTAAACCACCAGAATTCTGGGACCCAGAGTCAATGAAGAGATTTGACTGAAGCCAGATGATAGGGTATGAAATCCTGAAGGACTTGCTTGACCTAGGCTGGCAGTAGCAGCGATACAGATTCATTTATCCATTGGCCTTGCTGTCTTTGAAAGTGAACTTGGTGAATCAAATGCTACATAGAAACTACTTTAAGTTGGAACTCACTCTCCACAGTGACTGAGAGGTTATAAGGGAGAGTATGCTATCTAGGTGTTGGGGGGAAATGTTTGTGCTTCTGTTCTTGCTATATCTAAGGGAATTTCCCTTTGTAAAAGCTAATTGATGCCAATTGATTAAATGAAACTGGGATGCTAATTACTGGCAGTTAACAGAGAGAAGAATATCCCAAAATTAGAGCTTGAGCCAATAATAGCATTATAGAAAAAGATTCTTGACCCCTCAAGGGTACCCCTAAAACCCTGAGCAGAAATTTAGTTAGGCCTTGCAAACTTGGGGAGTAAATCCACAATATCAATACATATGGGGGCTCATCTGAGATACAATTGAGACCTTTTCATTTGCAGAGATCCTTTGGAGAGACTCTCCACCTACGACTTTCATTATTAGATAGACTGGTTTGGGGGATCCACTAAAGAAAAAATTGCAAGATTTTTTCTTTGTTTTTCACTGTAATTGTACAGTCATTTTTTTCTGGTATATGTTTTCCTAAAAAGTTAGTTCCTTTTGAAATTATTCTCAAAGAATTTTTAGACTTGTTGAATATTTAAGTACTGATACTTGCTATATTATTGAGTATTGATATTGAGGCTGTTATGAGAATTATGGACTTTGCATTGCTAAAATTTTAGTGCCCAGCTGATAAATGTTAATACTTTTGTTGCATTTAGATTTTTTGTGAGATAGTTTTGAACCACAAACTCATGACGCAAAGTTTGACTGCTGGCCTAGAAACAGTAAGTAATCAACTCTAAATGCTGAGTTACTTTTCTTGAGGGCTTCATCATTGTTTGGGGTCTGATTTGATATCATTTTCTTTACGTTACTCATCCTTTACAGGGGAGTTGTCAAATTCCAGTAGGATTGTGCTTGCAGTGGCATGGAAAAAGGAATACACTAGGGAAGAAAAGTAGGAGGAATGACTTACCATTTCACATAATAGGGGGAGAACACGGAGACTGGAAAAATTTGCAACAGGAAAGCAAGAACAAACCTGTTCTCTTTCCCCCCTCTCAAAACCAGTAAAACACAACAAAACCATAACCAGTTCAGGTGCTTATATGTTTCTTAACTCACTCTGTATGGGCAACTATATGGTACAACTATAGGGTACAGTACATAGAGTGCCAGGTCTGAAGTCAGGAAGGTAAGTCTTTCTGAGTTCAAATCTGGCCTTAGACATTTACTAGCAGTGTGACTCTGGTTAAGTCACTTAACCCTGTTTGCCTCAGTTTCCTCATGTGTAAAATGAGCTGGAGAAGGAAATGGCAAACCACTCCAATGTCTCTGCTAAGAAAACCCCAAATGGAGTCATGAAGAGTCAGATACGACTTGCTAACAACTCCCTCTGTGATCCTTGAAGGTAGTAGCAATTCTAAAGGGACATTAATTTCTTCTTTCCTCATTAGACTGTAATCATTTCATCATATTTAGACCTTTCCATTTAACTCAAATTTATTTACTTGCTAGCTTTCACTCAACTTCTGTGCTTGCACTTCAGAGTTTCTACTCAGCTTTTACCTTTTTATCAGAAATGGTTGTGGGTTGTGTATGCTGCTTATGTGTGTATCAAAGAAGAGATTAGGAAAATCCGAATCAAAAACCATTGAACTGATAAGTAATACTAGGAACTGTTTTCTTGTGTTTTTTGGGGGGGAGGAAGAAGAAGATAGATAAAACATTAGCTAAACCAATTTTTAAAAAAGAGATGAAAACCAAGTTGCACCATTAAAAAAAACTCATAAGCAATGAAAAATAAAGAAAATCATTAGGAACTACTTTGTCCAGTTATATGTTGTAATAGGACCATTATCTGCTACAGTTCCTCTTCCCTTACGTTAGTTTCCCCCTGAAAGACAACAAAGTTATCCCTAAGACTTTGTTGACCCAAAATCCATTTGTACCTCACAGCTTCCTGGTAGCCTGAGACTTAGGGTAAGTCCCAAGTCCTCTCCAGTAACCACACCCTGCCCTACTGACCAGGTTTTTTTTCATATGGAAAAGAGAGGTCATGTCTACCCAAGTTAAGTATTGGAATATCCTTGTTAAATATTTTTTTCTATACTATAACTAAGTAAACCTCCTTTTGTGACCTATTGAATGATCTACTTCCTCATTTCATGCCAACATCAAACCTGAATTAATAGGATATTACCTTAACTCAGGCCTACCCTTACCATAGTCTTTGTCTAAATAAAGGATTTTATCATGTATGAAATGGACAATTTCAATTACATAAAACTGAAAATTTTTGCTCATGCAAAAAAAATTCATTGCAACTGTAAGTAAAAAGGAAAGAGTGAACTGGGACAAAATATTTGCAGCAAGTTTTGCTGATGAAAGACTGATATATGAACCATAGAGAATCGAATACATATAAGGACAAGAGCTATTCCTCATGAACATGCAGCTCTCAAAAGAGGAAAAGCAAGGTATCATAATTTTTAAATGCTCCAAATCATTAATAAAATATAAATTAAAATAATTTTGAGTTCTACCTCATACCCATAAGGCAAAGATGCCAAAGAAGGAAAATGATCATTGTTGCAGGGACTAGAGGACAAGCATACTATTGGGAGAGCTGGGAATTCATTCAACCATTTTGGAAAATAATTTGGAACTATTCCCTAAAAGTTATTAAACTTTTCCTACCCTTTGTTGCAGTGCTGTTACTAGGCTTAGATCCCAAAGAGAGCAAAGAAAGAGGGAGATGTCTCAGGAATACAAAAATATTCATAGCAGTAATTTTTGTGCAAAGCACTAGAGACAATATGGAATATCCATTGATTGGGAAGTAACTAAACAAGTTGTGGGATATTAGTATAAAAGAATGTTACCATATTATAAACAATAGCGAATATCCTGAATATAGTGAAGCATGGAAAGACAGGAACTCATGAAAGTAAACATAAGCATAGTCTAGGAAATAATATACACAATACAACAGTGTAAATGGAAAGAATAGACATCATAAAACAATTGAAAGTAAATGTTACAAAATTACAAAGAATGAACATGCCTCCAAAGTAAAAGAGTAGACATCTTCCACCACTCCTTTGCAGAGATGGAACATTATATATATTTTCAGATTTTTTTAATGTATTGATCAATTTTGCTGATTGTTTTTTCTCTTCCTCTTTTTCTTTAAAAAAAATTTTTTTTATATGAGATGGCTCTCTAGGAGTGGGAAGTAGAGGGAGACAGGAGCAAATATATAAATAAATGCATTTTAAAATATGAGAAATGCAGATTAAAACAACCCTGAGATTCAACCTTACATCCATAAAATTTGCAAGGATCTCAAAGGAAAATTGAAATTGTTGGAGGGATTATGAAAGGACAAATACAATATTCACTGATATGAGAAGTGTGAATGGGTTCAACCATTCTGGAAAGCAATTTGGAACTTTTCCCCAAAAGTTACTACTAAACTTTTCATGCCCTTTGACTCAGTGATGGTACTATGCTTACAAGCTAAAGAAACCAAAGAAAAGAGGAAAATGGTCCATATGTACAAAAGTATTTATAGTAGTACTTTTTTGTTGGAACAAAGAACTGGAGATTAAGGGGATGTCCATCAATGAGGGAATGGATAGACAAATGATGAAATCTGAATATAGTTAAATAATACTGCACAGTATGAAATTATGAGAGAGTTGGAATCAGAGATACCCAAAAGGACTTGTAGGAACTGATGTAAAGTGATATAAGCAGAACAAGGAAAATAATTTACACAATAACTACAACTATAAAAGAAAACAACTGTGAAAAACTTAAGAATTCTAATCAATGCAATTAACAACCACAGCTCCAGAAGATCATGATGAATCATACTCTCCACCATTTGGCAGCCTTGATGTTCAAAATGAGACATACATTTTCTGGCAAAGCCAATGTGTACATCTGTTTTGCTTGACTAAACTCATATGTTACAAGGAAAAGAGTTTAATTTTATTTTAAGGAGAAAAAAAAGTTACAAAATTTTGAAGTGATCCAGAGAAAAGAGGAGAGAGAAAAAAAGAGTACTAATGAAACATTTATAAAATACATTGAAATGCACAGAAAGAAATCCAGAAAGAGACAGGTAGCAGGACGATATTGAAGTTACTGTATTAAATTTATTAATGTAGCAATCCTGCCCAGATGGAATTGTGGAGTGTTCAAAAAGACAATCCTATGAGGCTGTGTACTTATATAGAGAGTGAATCCTGATTGACTGAAAGACTTCTGAGAGGCACAGAGAAGAGGCAGGATGAGAGAGCAGGAGAAGACTTGGACTTTTAACACTGAAGGGAGGCCCTGGAGATAAGGGGATACAGGGAGAAACCCACACCCCATCATGTCCAGTGATTCCCAGTGCCTACCCAAGAGAGTGCTGAGTGGATGAGATCATTTCCCAGATAAGCTGAGATTTCATCTCCCTCCTGTATCAAAGAGCCACCTAACACTCCTGTGTTCTATCTTAACTAATTTGTATGACTGTCAATTATTGTTTTACTACTTCCTTTGCTACCCCTGATTATCTTTTGTGTCATAAGTATTTTGTGGTAGGGAAGCCAAGAAATTGAAAATTAAGCTGTTATCTTTCAGGTCTGGGATAGAACTATTTCCCACATCCCTTGGAACAACCAGGTAAAGTAACTTTTAATCTGAACTCCTCAAAAGAAAATTGTAACCCTTAGACTATAAATATTTTATGTGTGGTAAATATTAATTCTAGCTCAATACCCATCTTGAAGATAGGGGACTAAAGAAGTAAACATAGCCATCCTCCTACCCTCCAAAAAGGTGTAACTCCAGTCGCCCTGAGGCAAGAAATGGGACATTCCAGTGACAGAAAATTGTTAATATCATGGCAGAAATTGTTATTACCAAATGTAATACGGACTGTGACCCCTTTAAATGGTCCCTCTAATGTCAGAATTTCAGCTATAAGAAGCTTTTGCATCCATCTTGGAGTTGAGAAATCCACTGGATATCCCCCATAGTGGTAGGTTTGCTACCCTGTTACCTCAATTAAAGACACTTTATTCCTCAACTCATGACTCTAGTTTATCTCAGGACTTGAGGCCAGATGTATCTATAAATTACTGTTACATACAGAAATTAACTATATAGGCTGATTTTATGAAACCCTAGTTAAACTCAGACAGATCTGGGCAGTCTCCTGAATGTGAGGGAGACATGAATCTGACTGGCAGAGACTTGAGGCCGAGAAGGAGAGAAAGCAAGAGACTAGAGGATTATCAGCTAAGAAAGGGTATGATCTTTGAATGGCTGCATGCATGTAGGGAAAGCCAGAGTTCTAACATGTCCCTTAAGCCCCAGTGTCTCTACCTTCAAAGACCAAGAGAGGACTTCTCTGGTGAAATCTTGCACTCCTTGACTGAGCTGAGATTTTATCTCACCTATATCCTTATATATATATATAATTCCCCTCATTTCTGTTTTACTACTTGTTTGGATAAATATGTTTGCTCATTATCCATGGTTGCCTTTCGTGGACCAAGCATTTGGTGGGAGAGACATAAGCTGTCCAGGGTAAGTCACCTATTGCCCTCCCAGTCTGGGGCAGGAGTACTTCCCAGCCAGAGGAACCAAAGAAAGTGGATTTTATTCTGAATCTCAAAAGACTGGCATGATATGATGTGACGCAGATACCAACACTAGCCTTAGAGATTGGAGAATAGAAGAGCAAGCTCCCATCCACGGCCTTCCCTTTGCTCTGCTCAAAAGTGGAAATCACAATTTCCTTTGAGAAATGAAATGTGATCCTCCAGATTCTAGATCTTATTTATAATAACTATAGCCCCACAACACAGGCTACCCCCAGGTCTCTGTGGCTATGGGGGCTAGTACTTGGAACTTTAATTTTTTTTCTTCACTTTTCTCTGGTTGTTTCTCTTGCCTATTATATGTATATGTGTGTGTTTATACATATCTGTGTGTATGTGTACATGCACATACATACACATACATACACACAAACATTTGTGTGTGTATGTATATTTGTATGAATGTATATATATGTATATATATAGCCTTGGAATTTTGTGGTGATATTCCGAAGTGACACAGAGCTACACATCAGGCTTTACCATTGTCTGTTTCTGAAAACCCAGTAGCAATTTCAACCTGAATAGCCTGAGGCATTCAATCTAAAAAGGTCTATTGTTCTAAGCAGTTGGCAGTTACCTTTTTTTTTCTTGGCCCACATTCTAAATTTGAATGGTTACTCTTCTGAGTGACAGGTAACATTTTTAAAGGATGGTTTTCAAGAAACTATTTCCCCCAGTTTAGCAGTCATTTTTCCTTGATGAAGGCATTTGACCGTCAATTTTCTTTTCAACTTTTCCTAATTTTGATAGCCTACTATAGTGTTTTTTCTTTTTTAAAATTTATTTCTTTTCTTTTAGTTTTCAACATTTACTTTCATAAGATTTTGAGTTTCAAATTTTCCCCCCATTGCTCCCCTCCCCCCCACCCCAAGACAGCATGTAATTTGATATAGGCTCTATATGTACATTCACATTGAACCTATTTTCACATTAGTCATATTGTAAAGAAGAATTAGAACCAATGGGAGAAACCACAAGAAAAAGAAGAAACAAAAAAAGAAAGAGAGCAAATAATGTGCTTCAGTCTTCATTCAGCTTCCATAGTTCTTTTTCTGGATGTGGACAACATTTTCCATCATGAGTTCTTTGGCGTTATCTTGGATCTTTGCATTGCTAAGAAGAGATAAGTTTATCAAAGTTAGTCATCACCCATTGTGGCTGTTACTCTGCACAGTGTTCTGGTTCTGCTCACTTCACTCAGCATCAGTTCATTCAAGTCTTTCCAGGTTTTTCTGAATTCTACCTGCTCATCATTTCTTATAGCACAATAGTATTTCATTCCATTTATATACCACAACTTGTTCAGTCATTTCCCAATTGATGGGCATCCCCTAGTATAGTATTTTGATAATCCAAAGATATAATTTGATTCACTGACTCCTGCAATCATTCTTCAAGGAATATTTTAGGGGAACCCTGTTTATTTTCAATATTATTCCTTCGATGTTTAATTAATATATCTGTAGATATAAGTAGCTGGTCCATACAAGAGGTAACTGGCATCATACCCTACCTGCTGCTATGTCTGTTGCTAAATTTTATTGATGCACATTTTTTTGAGCAAGTTTTGAATGCCTGTTGCATGCATACTTATTTACTAGAAGAACAGACCCACCATTTTTTATCATTGTGAATCTCAAAGTTGTGCACATGTTACAATACAGTACAGTACAATATAATACACATTTATTAAGCACCTACCAAGTACCAAGCACTGTATTAAGTGCTGGGTGTATAATTTAAAAAAAAAAAAAGAACAATCCCTGTCCTCCATGAGTTTACAATTCAATGGAGAAAGACAAAACAGGAAAGGAAACTGGAAGTGGGAGTGGGGGGAATGTTGAATGTAATAGAACAAAAAATTTGGTTTGTTATATAGAAATGTATGTATTATTTTTCCATATTAAGGAAGTAGAGGCAGACCTGAGAAAAAGGTCACCCTGGGCCAGTCACACTGTCAATTCCTTATTGTTTTGTTCCACCTGGACTTAAAGACCTTGCATAGAGATGCTGGTAAAGATTGAGAATGTGGACTGCAATGCTGTCCTGGACAATGGATCTCAAACTGCCCTCATTTTCTTCTCTTTTTATGAGAGATATTTGAGATGAATACCTTTAAAGCCTATGACAGGATTTGAACTTGGTGGATTGAGTGATAAAGACTGTCTGTACCTGGAATACATCCAGGTGAGCTGGAGATTCCCTAAGGAAGTTATTGATGTCAGCAGGAAAATGGACACTGTGGCTTTAGTGTGACCAGGCCCTCCAACACTTACTGAAATTTCAGCTTTGTTTGGAAGCCATTTCAGGCTTTTCAAAATTCTAACAGTAAGTAAGAAGCTGGAACTCAATCAATAATTATACACTTTGACTGTGAATGCAGACTGTGCTGAGATTTACAAGAGGTTAGAGTCAAGAAGTATGCTAGTTTTTCAACCTCTGGTGTACATTTTACTTTGGTGACTCCCCAAAAAAGTAGAAGGATGAATTTAGGCTGAAGCAAGAGAATATACTTGTTAATACTGCATTAATAGGACACGAGATATGGAATGTGCTCCGAGTGCAATCTGCAGAATCCAGTTAACCAGTTCCCAAACATTTAGAGAAATAATCAGGAAAATTACTCTATCTCTGATGGAGGACCTCAGAATCTATCTCAAAGAATTACTGTTTTGGTTTTTTTGTGCTTCACCCACAGTGTTGGTACCAAAAAAAAAAAAAACACAAAAAAACATATAGTTGCAGATGTGTGTAGAGTACCAGATTTAAAACAAAAAACTATAGTGGACCAGTACACTCTGCCATGGGTTGAAGATATGGTGGATTGTCTTAGAAGATAATGGCACAGGATGACAGCTGGTGGTTTTCAGTCTTAGACTTGCATTAGTGGGAAGTACTACCAGATTTCCATGTCTGAGAGAACTGCTTTCACCTATCCAACTGGATTTTATAATTTGAGTGTATGCCGCAAGGTCCCTTGAGAGGGCTTACCACTTTTCAAAGAATGATAAAATTATTGGAGACATGAATTACTTGGATGGATTTGTATGTGTTGATGACATCAGTGTCTTTGGAAGACATAAGGAGAGACTGATGAAAGTGTTGGATCTGTTGGAAGAGTCTGGTCTGAAACGATGCAAGGACAATTGTCAAACTTGAGGAATGACTGAACAAGTTGTGGCAGATGATTGTGATGGAATAGTACTGTTCAATAAGAAATGATGAAGGGGACAGTTTCAAGAAATCCTGGGAGGACCTCTATGAACTGATGCAAAGAGAAGCAAGCAGAACCAGGAGAACAATTCACATGGTGACAGCAATATTGTAAAGATAATCAGCTATGAAAGAGTTAGTAACTCTGATCAATGCAAAGTTCTTTCACAATAGAAATGAAGGTAAACTGAGGCACCAGTTCCTAGCATAATCAGTTTATTAACAGAGTTCAAATTTGCCAATAAATAGGGTCTCCGTCTCCTCAATAAACTAAGATCTTGAATGAGGGCTAACAGACCATTTTTATAGGCTAAAGGAGGAACATCCATAAAAAATAGATAGTAACAGATGGAGAAGACAGTAGCACTATAGGCGTGGGACACATTATGATTAGCTCAGGAATGCAGGGCCAGCAACAACTTTTACTTCCATCCTGTAGCTGGGAAATTCTGACTGATTTAGTCCACCAGCAATAATAACTAATGGTATATAGATAATAAATTTCCTCTAATTGTACAAGAACAATTAATAGCATAGAGATAACAGGGTTCTTTTAATTAAGGTGATTTATAAGAAAACAACTCATAGACTGGACTTCTGAACCTATGAACTTAATTTAAAGACAAAGAAATGTGACTTAGGCAGTTATTCAAAATGTTGGGGAGATACAAAATAGAATCAATTTGATTTTTTCAATTTCTCAGTTCCGCCATAATTCCAAAGGACTCATGATGAAAAAAAAATTCTATCCACTTCCAGATGGAGAACTGATGGATTCAGAGTACAGATTGAACCACTTTTCTTTCTTTCTTTCTTTCTTTTTGGTGGGGAGTGGGGGGGGGGGGAGAGAGAACATGACTAATGGGAAAATGTGTTTTGCAACATGACTAATGTAGAAATATGTTTTGCATGACTTCAGGTTTATAATGGATATTGTAATTCTTGTCTTCTCAGTGGGTGGGGAAATGGTAGAAGAAGGAAAAGAATTTGGAACTGAAAAGAAAAATAAAATTGAATTAAAAAAAAGAATGATACTGATATTGCCATATCAGTTAATAACTTCTCTTATAGTAATGATAGTAATCATAATAAGAGATTTTATATAGCTCTTTAAGGCTGACAAATCACTTTACAAATATTATCTCATTTTATCTTCACAACAACCCTGAGATTTAGGTACAATTATTATTCCCATGTATTTGTTTGATCAAACAGACTCAGAACTAGATAGACAAGACTATCTTAAAACCTACAAAGCCTTTTGGAGATAGAAGGATAGACAAATATGAAAAAGCTGTCAAAGACTTAATCAACCCCTTTACCTATGCTCCGATTACAGTTAAGTAAATAATAAAACCAAGGAACATCCAGATGAGTAATTAATTTAGCAGTGCATGCAGCTGAGAAACAAACCAGATTCAGGGCTCTTGGTGTGTTCGCCTTTCGTTGCCAAAGAAGACCATGACATCAGAGAAATAATGACATGACTTGCACTTGACTTTGTTTTGAGTGAAGGAGGGCTGTGCAGGTCACCAGCCTCACTTCTCCTCCAGAGTCATCTGAATCCAGTGACCCAATATTCATCAGGATGACTGGAGATGACCCTGGATGAGGCAATTGGGATTAAGTGACTTGCCCAAGGTCACACAGCTAGTGAGTGTCAAGTGTCTGAGGTGAGATTTGAATTCAGGTCTGCCTGACTCCTGCACTGGTGCTCTATCCGCTGCACCCCCTAGCTGCTCCTAGGGCTCTGGTAGCCAAGAACAGAATTACCCAGTTAACATGCAGTTTGGAAGAATGAAAAATAGAATGAAAGACTTAAGGTTTCTTATTGGAGGAAGTGATCTGGAGACAATGAAATGAAGGTGAGGGTTGGCTGGAAGGGATTAGGAGACAATCAGGAAACACTGAGGAGAGAAGGAAAATATTTTGTGACATTCTTTGTTAGGTGACTCTTGGCGAGAGGGAGTGACCTTGCACCTTCTCCAAACTAAGGTGACTTTGAGACAACTTCACAAAATAGTTTTTATTGTTCAGTCACTTCAGTTGTTTCTGACTTCATAACGCCATTTGGAGTTTTCTTGGCAAAGATACTAAAGTAGTCTGCCATTTCCTTCTCCTGCTCATTTTACAGATGAGGAAACAGAGGCAAATAGAGTTAAGTAACTTGCCTAGGGTCACACAGTTAGTAAGAATTTGAAGCCACATTTGAACTCACAAAGATGAGTCTTCCTGACTCTAGGACCAGGACTCTATCTATTGTACCAACTAGCAGTCCACAAAATGGTGATTAAGGGCAAAATGGAGTCACTATTCCAGTATTACACACCCGTGTGGGTTTAGGAAGACCCAAGCAAACCTTTTGTTCTCTATGCAGGTGCTAACCTTAAAGATTTGAAAGCTGTCCTGTACCAAGAAAGTGATGGTCAACAAAGACCAACTGCATTAATCAGCAAGGTCTGGTTAATAGTGTGACTCATTGAGCAATTTGGAACTATGCCCAAAGGGCTACAAAAATGTGCATACCCTTTGACCCAGCAATATCGCTACTAGGACTATATCCCCAAGAGATCATAAAAATGGGAAAGGGTCCCACATGTACAAAAATATTTATAGCAGCACTCTATGTAGTTGCCAAAAACTGGAAGTCAAGGGGATGTCCATCAATTGGGGAATGGCTGAATAAATTATGGTATATGAATGTAATGGAGTACTATTGTGCCATAAGAAATGATGAACAAGAAGACTTCAGAGAGGCCTGGAAGGACTTATATGACCTGATGCTGAGTGAAAGGAGCAGAACCAGGAGAACTTTATGCACAGCAACAACCACAGTGTGTGAGAGTTTTTTCTGATAGACTTAGATTTTTGTAATAACACAAGAACTTCTTACCAAAAAAAAAAAAAAATCCCAATGGAGGATCTTAAGGCAAAATGCCTGCCACACTCAGAGAGAGAAATATGGAAGTCACTCACATATTGTAGCAGATCATGTTTGTGTATGTGTATGTGTTTGTGTATCATGTTCTGATTTGTTATACGATTTCTTTCATTTATCTTAGTCTGACTACATAGCATGACTATAGTGAAAATATACTCAATAGGAAAGTATATGTAGAATCTATACAGAATTGTATGCAGTCGTGGGGAGGGAGGGGGGTAGTGGGGAGTAGGTGGGGAGGGATAAAATCGCAGTTGTATGGCAGTGATTGTTAAACATTACAAAATAAAAAAAAAAATAGTGTGACTCATTGTCCTGCCTAATAAACTTAAGTTCTTAGCTTTGAAATGGACTACCACTGAGAAATTAGAAGACTATGTTTATGGCACAAAGCTCCAAGTATGTACTGAACTATTCATTGATGTATTGTATATGCTCCTTGCTGAACAAGTGTAGCAGCACTGGCCAATTAAGACTTCAGCATGCACTATAGGTCTTGGATGTAGAAACCTTGTCCAGAATGCCACATGATATTGGAGCTATAGTGATATCAGAAGGAGATGTAAGAGCTATTTGTGACTCACAAGAAGCTACAGCCAGCTGTGTTGTAGCTGTGAACTTCAAACTCCCACCAGACAGAAATGCCAAATACCTTGCTTCACTGAACCACTCTTCCTCATTATCTACACATGATCGGCAGTGAAAAAAGATAGCTGATAAAAGACTAAGAGAAGTGATGGGAGCTGAAAAGCAAGGAAATGATCCTAAAAATCTTATGCTCCCTTCTAGAGAAGGCACTTTACTCCTGAGACAATGGCAGAAGTTGCATATATGCAATAGAATGTAGCATCAAACTATGGCTGATCCCACTCATGGAATTAGAAAGCAGATTTGGCTACCCAGAACATATTGCCTTACATGTCTTACATGATGACTTTGGACATACAAATCAAGGAAAAATCCTAGATCTGATAAGAAAGAAATTTTATGATTTTATTTGCCCCAAATGGCTGCAAATGTCTCCAAGAAGTGTGAAACATGTGTAGACGTGTACAAAGAAAAGCATTACCAACTCCTGTTGCAGAATATAAGTACCAACAAGGCTCTAAGATCTGCCTGTGCTGCCTTTCTGTCTCTTGAAGGAGAAGTCATATCTTAATGAGGAATGACCATTTCACCAGGTTTGCATTTATATATCTAGTCAGAAACCAGAAAATATTCACTGTGGCCAAAGTGTTGCAGGAAAAATATTTTTCAATGAATAGATTCCTTGCCAAGATCCATTCTAACCAAGGCAGATACTTGGGGAGCAAGCTACTCAAGGAAATGTTGGCATCAAAAGGTATCAAAAAGTCTAGAACTACTTTTTGCCTCTCCACAAGGGAACCCACAGCCTAAACACTTGAACACCACTTAAATATGCTGGGAATTTGGAGACTAGAACAAAAACACTTAGTGGGGTCAAAATGTGTCATTTCTAGTGTATACATTCAATCTGAAAAGACACAGGTTTCTATCACCTGATAACTGAGAATTTGGAGTTTCTAACACAATTGCTCATGAGCCCACACCGGTATGTTCCCTCCTAACTTTATCAACCAAGTGACATAAATTAACTTTGGAGGCAGCTAAGTGGCACAGTGTACAGGGTGCCAGGCTTGGAGTCGGGAAGATCAGAGATAATCTGATCTCAGACACTTATTAGCTGTGTGACCCTGAACAAGTAAGTGAACCTCTATTTGTCTCAGTTTACTTATCTACAAAATGAGGATAATAATAGCACCTACCTGCTGGGGTTGTTGAAAGGTTCAGATGAGTAATAATTGTAAAACACTTAGCACAGTGCCCAGCCAAGGGGAAGCATCATAAAAATGTTAGCTATTATTATTGCTAGTTATTATTTTTTACCAAAAAAATTTACTTGGAAGGTATGTCAAGAAAAATAGTTTAAAAATAATTTCCCCAAAACTAGGGAGTGCACTCTCTCCTTGCATATACTTACACAGACACAGGCACTTGTGCAAGCATGTGTTCACTCACACACCCACACACACTTAAGGTTTTCGAGGAGATTGACCTTAAATGTAAAGCACCATACTAGTTTGTAGAAAATATTTGGAGCCAAGTATCTCTCAACTCCTGGACTTGGGAGTCCCTGTTTTCTCCCTTGGAGGAAACTACTAAATTCACTTCAGGGAATAGCACTGTTGATAGACAAGGGGTCCATGCTCCCTTGCTCAGCCGGCATGGCTTCTTCCAAAATGCAACATCTCTGCTGATAGGTCAATCATGTGCTGACCTGGATCAAGCAGGTTATTGGCCTCTCAATGGATTTGGCTCCTGCTACCAACAGATCCTAGACTTGGCTTACTGGTGGGACCTCAGATGGCTTTGATGAATCTCCCTGGGTTAACTATTACCTGAGTTTTCCCATATCATAATATTCATTCACCAGAGACCGGGAAAAAAGAAATTAGAATTAATATTAATAAAACTATTATTAATTATAATTAATAGTTATATTGTATTATTTTATATAATATATTTGCATATATTAAATTTATATTATATTTATAATTATAGATGTTATATTGTAATTAATAATATTAAATAATAATGATAAATTATATTATATATGTTATATATAGTACAATTATATTAAATAAATAAAAACAATAAAAGCAGAGATGCCATATGCTTAGGGACACATGGTAGCCAGGTGGGAAATACAGCTCACCAGTGACCCTCCCCCCAATCCAGTTGCTCATAGCAATCTTCTTCACTCAAAAACCACTAGAGAAAAGAGCAAGAGCCTATGCTACTTTGAACTTTTTATAGTCCCCCTCAGTTCCAGCTCCTCACATAATTAGAAGGCTCTTTATCATTATCCTGCTAGTACCTTAGCACTCATCACCACTCATCAACTGTCCACATATTGGAATGGAATGGAATAAAAATTGAAAGAAATGAAAAGAAAAAAAAAAGAAAGGAATACTGAGCATTCTCATAATTTACTAGGAAGGGCAAATCTGTGTACTCAAAGAACTGGTCCGTCACGGGCCATTCTCCCCATTACAGAATTTAGGCCTTGATACCAATAGTTGAAATAACTAGTCTATTAACTTAAATCACCAGCAACAGACTCAAGATTAATTGCCCTTGAGTCAATTTAACAGAAGACACTAGAATATTATAGTAATATTACAGGTACAAAGTCTTCCAATTCAAATAATTTTTCCATTGTTTGGATCCTTGTGATTTACAAAGCCATTATCTCATCCTGAAGACCTTGAGCCTGTATGTTACCGATTTATTATATGTATCTTTGACTTGCTTTTCCTTTCTGTTAGATAAACACTCCATTCTTGAGTTGCAACTTTAACACAAAACATATTGTTACAGATAACTGCTTAAAATTCACTAGAAGCCACATAGAAAGATTATATAAGACTTTGTTTTTTCCTTGTTAATTGGGATTCTTGGCAGAGAAAGACAAATTCAAGTCAATCAATGAGCCTTATCATAATTTCTCGAATTATTAATAAATCTATATTTCCAATAGATATGATCCCCTATAAGGTAACATGAAATGATTCAGTTTATTTACTTTGACAGATTCAATAAATCTATCTTGAAAAACATGCACAAAAGACTGAGTGGGTGGGAGTTTGAAAGTCCAGTGGTTAAGCTAAGCCACTGTGGCTTATTCAGGGTGTGGCAGATTTTAATAGCATACTTTTTTACTTTCAACTCTGTTTCAGTAAATGTGCTTTAATCTTTTTGTGGTGGGTAGTTCTCTTGGTGTCACATTTAATTTGGAAATGACATCAATATCCTGTGAGACAGGGTGAATACTAGCCAAATTAATTCTAAATTATGATTGGATTAATCACAAACCTACCTAGAATCCTAGGGAAGGAGCCCTAAAAAAAGAAAAGCTGGGAACACATAGGCACCAAACAAGTCTTGTCTATGCATACTCTGCATGTGTACTGTTGAATACCCAACAAAGCAGAGGACTATATACCATAGGATCATGCAGCACTGGATATATCCTGGGGTGTGGGCCCAGCACCAAAGACCTACTAAATTTCTCTCTCTGTCTCATTCCCCACCTTAGAGTTATTCTCCAATAATTAATTATCAAAGAATATGAACAAACTTCTCTTTTTTTAATCTTTAATATTTTATTTTTTCTAACTACATGTAAAAACAATGTTTAGCATTTGGTTTTTTTTATTTTGAACTCCAAATTCTCTGCCTTTGAAAGCAAGTCCCCTCATTGAGATGGTAAGCAATTTAATATAGGTTATACATATACAGTCATGCAAAATATTTCCGTATTAGTCATGTTGTGAAAGAAAACACAAATCAAAAAAACCCTACAAAAAGAGAAAGTAAAAAAATACTATGCTTTGATCTGCATTCAGATTCCTTCAGTTCTTTCTGGAGGTGAATTAGCATATTTTATTATAAGATCTTTGGAATTGTCTCAGATCTTTGAATTGCTGAGAATAGCTAAGTCATTCAAAGTTGATCATCATACAATATGGCTGTTACTGTGTACAATGTTCTCCTGGCTCTGCTCACTTCACTTTGCATCAGTTCATGTAAGTTTTCTCAGGTTTTTCTGAAAGCCTTCTGCTCATTATTTAATAGTATTCCATCACAACCATATACCACAAATTGTTCAGCTATTCCTGAATGGATAGATATCCCTTCATTTTCCATTTCTTTGCCACCACAGAAAGCTGCTAGAAATATTTTCATACATATAAGTATTTTTTTCTTTTTTTTTTTAAATCTCTTTGGCATACAGACCTATTAGTGGTATTGCTAAGTCAAAGAATATGCCCAGTTTTGTAGCCCTTTGGGCATAGATGAACAAACATAACTATAGGAAAGAATGTTCCAAATCACCAATAGTATAAAAATTGCAAATCACAATAGTCCTGAGGTTTTACTCACACTCACCAAATTGATAAAAATGACAAAATAGTCTATGATGGGAATAGTCTATGATGGAGGAGGGATGGAAAAATAAGCACAATAGAACATTGGTGGGGCTGTGAATCAGTGTAACCATATTGGAAAACCATTTGAAATTAGGCTTATAAAGTGACTAAAATTTCAATAATTTTGATGCAGAGATTCTACTACTAAGCATGTACTCCAAGGTGGTCATTGATAAGAAGGAAGTTCCCATATATAACAAAATACTTTTAACAGCACTTTTCTGACAGCAAAGAACTGGAAACAAAGTAGATAGGTGCCCATTGATGGGGGAATGGCTGAACAAGTTGTGGTATATGATTGTGATTGTGCTGAAGAAACAACAATTATCATAAATACAAAGAAGCAAAAATTATATGAACTGATACAGAGCAAAGTAAGCAGAGCCAAGAAAATAAGATATACAATGACTGTAACAATGAAAATGGAAAAAATATCAAATAAGTGAAATCTAATACGGCAAAAATAAAGAGAACAAGAATAGCCCTAAAGAAAAGATTGAGAAGAAATTCTTGACCCACCCCTTTGCCAAGATGGGAGGTCTATAGGTGTGATACATTGCATATGTTCAGATTTTTTTCAATGTATTGATCAGTTTTGCTGGGTTTTCTCTTATTTTTTTCCCCACTATTATTTGTTACATGGAATGCTTTTCTGGGAGAGAGGATGGATATTGGGAGAGGAAAATTTAATGATATAAAACAAGATCAATAAAATTTTATTTTAAAAAAGAGGGAAGGAATAAGCATGTATCCTACTATGTGTCAGGTACTGAACTAAACTTTTTTTAGCTAACATTTTGACAAAATTTTTTTACAAATATTTTTACAAACATTATCTCCTTTGATCCTCATATCCTATGGAGGTAGATGCTATTATTAACCCCATTTTACAGTTGATAAAACTGAGGCAAATAGAGGTTAAGTGACTTGCCCAGGGTCACACAGCTAGTAAGTATCTAAGGCTGGATAAGAACTCAGGCCTTCCTGACTCTAGTTTGCATAGTCTATCCACTGCATCATCAACTGTATGTTGGAGAATTGAAAAGGACAAATAAAACCTCAAAGAAGGGTTAGGAGAGGTCACCTACCCAACTCCTTCACAGAGGTATTGGACATTACATATATTTCAAGAATTTTTTTGATATATTAGTTGATTTTTCTAATTTCTTTTTCTCCTTTTCCCCTTTTTCTTTAAAAAATATTCTTTGTTATATGGAATGGTTTTGGGGGGGAGGAAGGAGACATTTAGATGATGTAACAACAAAAATATTAATACATTTTTTATTTTTAAAAGAAATTAATAAAATTATGAGTTTTTATACTTTTTTTAGCCTCCAGGGAAATGGCTAAAACAAAGCTCTGTTGTGGCTTAAAATGTGCACCTACTACATTGTCTTTTTAAAAAGGTATGCATTATGCAGTATGAGTATCAGGTAAAGAACAGCTGGTTATTTCCTCCATCACAAATACTACTTAAAACACAAAAGACGCATAGGCATGCATTAAAAAAAAATAGAAACAGAAAATATCTCCAATGGCCCGTTTAAATTCATTATATTCCCCCTAGAAAGTAAAGACAAAGTAATTCACAAAGTCCAGATCTCTGTCCCACCCTGGACATGGCTTTCTTTTCTGGTGCTTTTTCTCTCCTGAGGAGCACACATCTAAGGAAATCTCCCACTGAGCATATAAAACTCAGCTCTTAGACCGATAAAACTGATAAGCCAGGAACACAAATTTCTCAGGAACGTTAGGAACTCAGGAACTTCTTTCAGAGAATGAAACCGAAAAGAAGGCAACAGGGGACAGGTTCACCTGGGCACGTATCTGTTCCTAGTGCTATGTATTTATGCTATAAGCCACTATTGCTACTTGGGAGGGAAATTGAGAATTCTTCTCCCATACCCCTGGGAAGTCTAAAGGAGAAAAAGTACTAGCAAAGAGAAGAGCCCAAAAGAAAACTCCATGCTATTTCCACAGATCTCATAGAAAACTGTGGACTGAGGTTACTTCACAAGATTCTGTCCTCTGATACCATCAACTTTCATCTTTGATTCCCACCACAAACTACTCCAATCTGTTAATAAATGCTTAACAACCAGCTCACAGGACAGAGTGTTAAATTTAATCTGTATATTAACATCATCTCCACCACGTTCTTAAGTCTAGACAATCAACCAAACAATAAATAAAGCCCTGATTTGTAGCACCTACAAATTTCCGAGGTATAAATGCTCATACTGAAAATTTAACAGTTTGAGGTGGCTCCAGTCCACCCTACTTGCACCCTCAGATCAGAAGTTTTTGTATCTTCTCAGGAAAATATGTCCCTCCGAAATCATCCAGAGCACCCTCTCACTTCCCCCTGTCTTTTGGAGGTACCCTTTTCTGACAAAGGTCCATACCCTGTAGTTTCATCAAATAGAATGAGGAAAACTCATGGTTTCCTTGATCCCTGCTACACTTGCTTTCACTAGGAACTAACCATTCCTGTCCAAGTATGAATATACTCAAGCAGGTAATTCAGGGCTTGGAGCACCATCTGGTGGCTTGCCCAAATATAGCATCTTGCCTACAATTCTAAAATAATCTGACCCAGTATGTGCTAACTGCTCCTTATAAATGTATAAATGAAGCCTAGTAATAGCCATGGACATTGCTTAGCCTTGTGAAGGACAAACACAACCTGTGAGTGAGTAGCAGCTCTCCTCCTCCTCCACTGTTCTACCCCCAAAAGCTGCCTTTTTTCCTCTGGGTTTACTGTCTACACTTCTTGCTCAAAGATCAAGCCTCAAACCCAATTCACTCTGGAGCTCATAGACTGGACAACAAGTCCCCACCTACCTAGCACAGAGAGGATTTAAATACTACATAGTATTTGTTTGTCTTTTACCCAAGATCTCTGAGGGTCTTCTCCTTCTAGTTTGTTGTTGTTGTTGTTTAATTAAAGGGGCTATACCTTGAGCAACTACTTAAAGAAGTCTATTCATTGAATGGGTGTATCTCACTCAAAGTGAGATTGCTAGAAAACCTTAGCCTGAAAAGGTCAGGGTCTCCCATTGCATCCTGGGCCATTTCCAGCCATCCTGATGAATATCAGGCCATGGGATCCAGATGGCTCAGAAGAAGAAACTGAGGCTGGTAACCTTGCCCAACCCTCCCTCCCTTAAATCAAAGACAACGGCAAGTCATGTCATCATCTTGATGTCATGGTCCTCTTCGAGATTGAAGGACAAACACAACCTGTGAATAGCACTCAGGATTCAGCCGCTGCTGCAGAATCTTCTTTCTTTCATCTTTTCCTTTCAGGTTAGTCCCACATTATAATAGGGTTGGAAGTCCACAGAGAAGCAAGAAGTACAGAGATCACCGGTAGTCTTTTATTTCCAACTCCATTGTTTGCTCTGGGCCTCCTTGCTCCAGCAGCTAAACTTTTTTTTATTCAATTTTATTTTATTTTCAGTTCCAGATTCTTTCCCTTCCCCCGCCCATTGAGAAGGCAAGAAATACAAAATCCATTACAAATACGAAGTCAAGCAAAACATATTTCTGCATAAGCCATGTTCCAAGGAAAAAAGAAAGGGGCAGAGGGAATGCTTCAAAGAGCATTTTGAATCCATTGGCTATCTATCATGTGTCCTTTGGAACTATGGTGGGTCAATGTGTTGATCAGAGTTATTGTCTTTTACAGATGATTACCTTTGCAATATTGTAGTTACTCTGTATATTGCTTTCCTGGTTCTGCTCATTTCACTTTGCATCAACTCCAACAAGTCTACAAGTCTTCCCAGGTCTTTCTGAAACCATCCCCTTCATCATTTCTTAGCAGCTATTTTTTTTAAAATAAGGACTAGGGGGGCGGAGCCAAGATGGCGAAGTAGAAAGACACACATACACATAGCTCCGAACCCACAAACCACAGAACGGCTAGAGGGGACTAACCCAGGGCGAATTCTGCACCCAGAGACCACGGAATATTGGAGCGAGGGAGATTTCTGTTCCGGAGAGACCTCCAAACGTCTCGCGGGGGGTCCTTCGCGCCATGGACTGGGTGCCGGGACAGGGAGCTGAGGGCAGCCCTGCCGCGGCAGTGACACCGTGAGGAAAAGATCCGAGCGGGCTACGGAGACGGGATCTCCAGCGGCCACGCGGGTCCCTCTACCCACAGAGGGACCTGCAAACCTCTCGCAAAAGGTCCGTCGCGCTGCAGACGCGGAGCCCAGCCCGGACCTGCGGCGGCGGCCGTGGCTCCGAGAGGTACAGATCCGAGAAGTCTCCAGAGATGGAATCTCCAGCGGCGGCACTAGCCCCCCCACCAACAGGTGACTGACGGGGATAGGTGAGAGAGTGTCTTTGGCGGGTCGAGAGGGGAGTGGGGTGCCCCCATGGCTCGGGCCCCCCCAGGAGATAGAAGCTGAGAGGCGGCTACAGACAGGGGCTCCCCAAACGGGCGGGAGCCTGGATCCATTGTGGATGGTCTGTGCATAAACCCCCTGAGGGAACTGAGCCAGAGAGGCGGCCCTGCCCCTGACCACCTGGACTTATTCTCGCACTGAATAGCAGCCCTGCCCCTGCCGAAAATCCTAAGGTGGGAAGCAGCATTTGAATCTCAGTTCCCAAACGCTGGCTGGGAGGACCAGGAGGTGAGGTGGGTGTAAGGAGAACATTCAGAGGTCAGGTCACTGGTTGGGGAGAATGCCAAGAAAAGGGAAAAGAAATAAAACCATTGAAGGGTATTTTCTCGGAGAAAAGACACTTCCTCCCTTCCTTTCTGATGGGGAGGAACAATGCTTGCCATCAGGCAAAGACACAGAAATCGAGGATTCTGTGTCCCAGCCCACCCAATGGGCTCGGGCCATGGAAGAGCTCAAGAGGAATTTTGAAAATCAAGTTAGAGAGGTGGAGGAAAGACTGGGAAGGGAAATGAGAGGGATGAGGGAGAAGCATGAAAAGCAGATCAGCTCCCTGCTAAAGGAGAACCAAAAAAATCTTTAAGAAATTGGCACCCTGAGAACTAGCCTAACTCAGTTGGCAAGGGAGGTGCAAGGGGCCAATGAGGAGAAGAATGCTTTCAAAAGCAGAATTAACCAAATGGAAAAGGAGATTCAAAAGCTCACTGAAGAAAATAGATCTTTCAAAACTGGAATGGTACAGATGGACGCTAAGGACTTTATGAGAAAGACAGATATCTCAGAACATACCGCGCAGATTCGAAAAATGGAAGATAATGTGAAATATCTTATTGGAAAAACAACTGACCTGGAAAATAGAATCAGGAGAGACAATGTAAAAATTCTGGGACTACCTGAAAACCATGATCAAAAGAAGAGCCTAGACATCATCTTCCATGAAATTATCAAGGAAAACTGCCCTGAGATTCTAGAACCAGAAGGCAAAATAAACATTCAAGGAATCCGCAGAACACCGCATGAAAGAGATCCAAAAAGAGAAACTCCCAGGAGCATTGTGGCCAAATTCCAGAATTCCCAGGTGAAAGAGAAAATATTGCAAGCAGCTAGAAAGAAACAATTCAAGTATTATGGAAATACAATCAGGATAGCACAAGATCTGGCACCCTCTACACTGAGAGATAGAAGGGAATGGAATAGGATATTCCAGAAGTCAAAGGAACTAGGGCTGAAGCCAAGAATCACCTACCCAGCAAAACTGAGTATAATACTTCAGGAGAAAAAATGGTCTTTCAATGAAATAGAGGACTTTCAAATTTTCCTGATGAAAAGACCAGAGCTAGAAAGAAAATTTGACTTTCTAACACAAGAATGAAGAGAACCATGAAAAGGTGAACAGCAAAGAGAAGTCATAAGGGACTTACTAAAGTTGAACTGTTTACATTCCTACATGGAAAGACAATATTTATAACTCTTGAAACATTTCAGTATCTGGGTACTGGGTGGGAGTACACACACACACACATGCACACACGCACACATACATAGAGACAGAGTGCACAGAGTGAATTGAAGAGGATGGGATCATATACTAAAAAAAAAAAAAATGAAATCAAGCAGTGAGAGAGAAATATTGGGAGGAGAAAGGGAGAAGTTATATGGGGCAAATTATCTCTCATAAAAGAGGCAAGCAAAAGACTTATTAGTGGTGGGATAAAGAGGGGAGGCAAGAGAAAAACATGAGGTCTACTCTCATCACAATCCACTAAAGGAAAGAATATAATGCACACTCATTTTGATAGGAAAACCTATCTCATAATACAGGAGAGTGGGGGACAGGGGCACAAGCAGGGTCGGGGGGAGGATGGAGGGGAGGGCATGGGGAGGAGAATGCAATCCGAGGTCGACACTCATGGGGAGGGAAAGGACCATAAGAAAATAGAAGTAATGGGGGACAGGATAGGATGGAGGGAAATATAGTTAGTCCTAAACACAACTAGTATGGAAATCATTTGCAAAACTACACAGATTTGGCCTATATTGAATTGCTTGTCTTCCAAGGGGAAGGGGTAGAGAGGGAGGGAGCTAAAGAAGTCAGAACTCAAAGTGTTAGGACCAAATGTAATGTTCTTACCACTGGGTAACAAGAAATACAGGTTAAGGGGTCAAGAAAGCTATCTGGTCCTACAGGACAAAAGAGAAGACGGAGACATGGACAGGGAGAGAGGATAGAGGAGAGAGCAGATAGGTCACAGGGGCAATTAGAAAGCTCGGGTTTGGGGGGGGAGGGGATAAAAGGGGAGAAAATTTGTAATCCAAAATTGTGTGAAAAGTTAAATAAATAAATAAAATAAGGACTAGGTTATGCATGAAGGAACAGAGCTCTTTACATGAAAAGCTCAGCCAGTACTGTTTCCAATTCCCAGAGACTGGTGTGAAACCCAGAATATACCAAAGCCAATCCTAGATTCCAGATAGATCCTGAGCCCCTGCCCCTGAACTATCCATAGAGTTGAATGACAAGAAACCTGGAGAAGGGAGTATACCTATACTACAGCATCTCACACCTTTTACGTAAGACTTACTCTCTGGACCGGCTACCCCCACGCTGGCAAATCTAGGCTCCCAGAGAAGGAGCATCACCATACAACTACACTGAAAATCTCTCAGAGTCCTAAGGCTAACCCAGTTGTTAGAGAAATATAATCCTTTCACTTACCATTTTAGCCCTTGAGCACACTTTCATTTATTAAAAACCAGTCACTCATAAGAATAACACTTTTAGATGTTAAATAAATATAGCCATTCCAGCCCTCATTCACTCAAAACAAAATCAAGTGCAAGTCATGTCATCATTTCTCTGATGCCATGGTCTTTTTTGGCAACGAAGGACGACCACAAATATAACCATTTACTCATCAATAAAGCAAAAAAAGTAATGAAACCATCACAGGTCCTTATATATTAAAGCAAACATTGGAATAATAAATATATTTTACTGTAATATTACAATCTACCAATTGTAGGGCACACTCTCCTACCAATGCACTCATTATATGTTGGGGAGAATGGGCTTCTACTTAAAAAAACCTAGCAGCATAACACACAAGTGTGTTATGCTATGGGTAAATCACAGCTTCAGACTGCAGACTTTGACATCATCCATTCATTCAGGAACATCTGTACCGCAACAATTTGCTTCTCTGCTAACTACTCCCTTACTGATCTTCATTGCTCTTCAGCTGGGAAAATCTGCTTCTCTTCTCATCTCAAATTAAAACATTTACAACCACTTTTTGCTTGCAATCACCCTCAAAAAGGCACTAGAAAAGCATTATACTCTTAATTTAGTTAGCAGATCCTTCTAAGCCAGAAAAAAAAAACACAAAGTTCATCAGACTGCATCTATCTGGGAAATACAGACAAATCCAACCAGTTCTGTTTCAGCCATTTAGATCTAAGTATTTCTTCCTCTACAAATAAGCCCATGTAAAAACAAACAACAAAACCACACAAACGTGTTTTTCTTCTTTTTGCAGAGAGAGCAGTAAAGAGCAATAGGCATTTCAAATAATTTTTTTTAAATCTCTTGCTCAAATTCTAGATAATACTAAAGATATTCTCGACTGATGACCTCCAGTCTCTTAAGTCCATCAAAAATCATACAGCTGAAATCTTCTGTCAGTTGACCCTCGATGCTGCTTCTTCAGGCAACCCAAAGAGAGTTGACTTTTTCAGCCCCTGCTGATTCTCCTGTTCTACTCCAGACAAATTTCTTTACCTTTTTCACTTTCAGTGGTTTTAAATCAGAGCCTCCTAGTACTCAATAACTCATCTTTTATTTATTTTAGAAGAATTTACAAATTCTTCCCTAAGAAATCAATGGTTCTTGTTTAATTATCCCATAGTTCTGAAACAGTTGTATAATGTATAATGTGAGTTTTGCCCTCTTAAGTCTTAAAACAGTTTACAAGCTTGAGCCATAATGTAGTATTCAAAGAAGTTCAGTTTAGTAATCTGTGCCTCTTATCATTTATAACTGTGTTTCTTTATACTCATATTTTATCAGTTTTTAATAGTTTCTTTTTTGCCCTCTCTCAACCATCAAAGTAGTCATATTTCAAAGAGGTATCACCTTGCATCTTTTAAAAGGTGCTTTAAGCCTTTATATTTATGCCATAGCTCATTTTCTGCCCCAGATTACTCATACCCCATCTAAAAACTGAGAAATCTTACATAGATTTCAACAGTTTTTATTAAATAAAAAATAAATGAAAGTTCTTTTCCTGCTCCCGCCAGGCATCAAACATTCACCTATTAAGAAGTCAATTGCCCTAAAGGGACACTACCTTAATGATAAAAGTAAGAGCATGCTAGACAAACATACTAAGATTTTACAGTAATGTCATTTAGCTAAAATAATTGTCTTCAGGAGACTTATATATTCATCCATGCCTCCTGACCTGATGATTATTACCTTCCATCAAGGGGTTGTTGATTTTTATTTGTTTCCTGTGCATAAACTGGCACCAGCAAGCCAAGACCGCCTATAAATGATACTAAGATAAGGTCCATTGACTCCAGTGTGCCCTTGGGTATTATCCCCCTGAACACAATAGGGCCTTTCTACCGACTCATTCTACTTCTTCAGAGGGCTCCTTCTTCTTAACCCTTCCCAAGTTCTGTGTCTGCTTTCTCCTTTTCCTCCCCATATTTAAGAGGACACGGCACTTCTTTCCTCTATCCTCCCTCCTCCTTTTTTTAGTTAATAAATCAGTCATCAAGCCTCTTCAATTTTTCCTACCCAACCTTTACCAAATCTTTCCCTTCCTTTCCATTCATATTCTGAGTCATCATGGCCTATGCCTGGACTATTACATATTACAATAGCCTCCTAAATGGTATCCCTGATGCTCCTCCTATCCTACCCTCCAAGAAAATCCATTGCTAAACTCAGGTCCCTAAAAATCACTGATTTTTGTGCATATTATCCCCTCTCCTTCACAAACGCTTTCAGTGGGTCTCCCTTGACTTCAGAGAAAAGTTCATACTTTTCACACACACACACACACACACACACACACACACACACACACACACACACACACACACACACACACACACACACACACCACTATCTGCCCCAAATTTAACTCTCTAGATTTATCCTGAACCATGTCTCTATAGGAACAATGAGCTCTCCATGGTGCTCTGAACAGGCTATGTACATTCCCATGGATACACTTTTTGCTCATTACTTTCCTTCCTTAGAATGCCCTCACTGCTTCTTTGACCCAGCCTTTCTTTTCAGGATCAGCCCAATGCCCACCATATAACTTTCTTTGATTACACCAGCCTATCGGTATCTTTCCTTCCTCCTGATTTCTGCAACACTTTTAGCCTGTACCATTTATTATTATTCTTGTGTGTGTGTGTGTGTGTGTGTGTGTGTGTGTGTATGTATTTCCTCTCTTTATAACTATAAAATAGATTCTTTTTAAGGCAGGGCTGTTCTCATACCCAGGACTTGGTTCTGTTTTTTCAAGGAAGCTGTTCAGTAAATTTTTATTGATGGTAAATTAGACTGTGAGCTAGTGTGTTCGTCCTTCATTACCAAAGAAGACCATGCCATCAGAGAAATAATGACATGACTTGCACTTGACTTTGTTTTGAGTGAGGGAGGGCTGTGCAGGTCACCAGCCTCACTTCTCTTCCAGAGCCATCTGAATCCAGTGACCAGATATTCATCAGGGTGATTGAAGATGACCCAGGATGAGGCAATTGGGGTTAAGTGACTTGCCCAAGGTCACACAGCTAGTACGTGTCAAGTGCCTGAGGTGAAATTTGAACTCAGGTCCTCCTGAGTCTTGCACTGGTGCTCTATCCACTTCACCACCTAGCTGCCCCAGACTGTGAGCTACTTGAAAGCAGGAACTATTTTTTCTTTTCTTTTCATCCCTAGCACTTAGCCCAGTGCCTGACGTAGTTGGTACTTAATAAATACTCATTGACCAACTGGCTGAATCAACCTGTGGGGAAGATGGACTAAACCATTTTCTGTAGTAGTTGGTCTGTTTGGACTGTCTCCATACTTTATCATAGAGGAAATATGTAAAAGTGAGACTGGACTCCTCCTTAGCCTTTTCTCCATCTCTACAGAACACTGGAAATCAGATGCGAGTATCTTGACACATTTGTCATTAATCCCCATCCCCATGCTGATCTTCTCTCCCTTCTAGAATTTCTTTGAACCTTTCTTCATCTCCCACCCCTCCACCAGAAATTCAGATTCTCTCCTTTAGCACTTACAGTTTGGGTCTGGGATGGATGCAGAGGCACCTGTTTCCATGGTGATGCTGAAAGGCCTGGTACATTGCACTTCAAGTGTAGGCGATAGTAAAAATTGGCTCACAATTCAGAAGCTTCAGTGCTAGCTGAGTTAGTGGTGCTCAGCAGGGAAGAGGGAGTAGACAAAAAGAGATTTCTGGGAGAAAAGGAATATGACATAGCTTCAGTCTGAACACCTCTGGAGTTCCCTACTTCTTGCTACATCTTCTAATTCTGTAGACCAAGGGTTATGAGGTATCAGAAAGAAAAGAAATAGGGTTTCTGGGACAATTTAGGTTTGCAGAAGCTACAGTCCCTGATTTGCTCCAAGACATTTTCCAAATTCTTCTACTTCTCAGCTAGTAGGATTACCAACCTCGCCTTAACTCCAGAGATGACTACCATTTACTCTGGCTCCTGGAGCAATGAGTACCCCCTTCTTCTCCCTACCCACCCCCAAAGCTATTTGGAGTGACTGTAAATAACAATTGTTTCTGTTTTGGCCAGAAACCCTGAGGGTCTTCGCCTCCCAGTTTGATTTTATTTTTTTGACTAGATAAAGGAGGTTATTCTTTGCTTTGTTTCTTATCTAGCCTTAATCATTGAGTGGGTATTGATTCAGACAAACTGAGACCTGGAAAAGACCTTAGCTTAAAAAGGCTAAGGTTTCCCACAGCATCCAGGATATCTCCAGTTATCCTGATCTATATCTGGCCACTGGACCCAGATGGCTCAGGAGGAGAAAGTAAGGCTGGTGACTATTCACAGTTCTCCCTCATTCAATTTATTTGCAAGTCTTGGTCCTCTTTGAGAATGAAGGACAAACAATGACAATCTTTCACAAACTGATTCTCCTAGTTGTTGGGGAGGTGTTGTCAATGGGGCAGACAGCAGGGGGCAGCCTATCCCACTCAATCCACTGAGCCATCTAGAATAGCCCCCCTTCCTTCTTTCTCTAGTTTGCAAAAGAGGAAGTTTCAGGGGCAAGGAGATTGGGCTTTGACAGTGGCTGATCTGGGTGATGGTTTACTTATGAGCTGCAACAGTACTACTTAAGGCCCCACTGAGATCATTATAATGATAAGTGTAGTTAAAAGTCTGAAAAAATTCAGTGTTTGACTAATCAGTAAACTGGGGACTTAAAAGAATTTTTTTCTCTTTATTAACTTTTACTTTTATGTAATTAAATTGGATAATGTTTCAGATAATTGGATAAAATTGGATAATTATTTGATATGCAATTATTAGACATAATTATTAGACAATTATTAGACTGAATATAATGTGCCTATGAAGGGTTATTTGTCTAAAGTAAAATGTTTACAGATGAAATGCTCCAGGAGGGGAGGGGTATGATTCCCACTCTCTCTCCTCTGACTCCCACCTTTGGAATGTCAGTCAGTCAACACAGGCACTATATAAAAGTTGGCATTGCGAAGAAAAGCAAAAATTGTTCCTGCCTTCAAGGGGCTCACCTTCCAATGAGGGTGAAGAATATGAAAATAACTAGGTATATACAAAACATATACAGAATAAATGGAAGATAATCTCAGAAAAGAAGGTTGAGGGAGGATAGGAGAAAGAGAAAGGACTTTTCTAGAAGGTAGGATTTGCTCTGAGTCTTGAAGAAAACCAGAGAAACTAAAATGGGGAATTGAGGAGGAAGAAAACATTTCAAGCACTAGGGACAGTTACTGCTAAGTCAGGAGATGGAGAAACAGGAGGTGAAAGCCAGTTGGCTGAATCAGCGAGTATGTGGAGGAGGGTAAAGTATAAAGAGACTAAAAAGGGGGGAGGGGCAGGTTTTGAAGAACTTTAAATACCAAATATAGGGTTTTATTTTTTTATCTTAGGGGTAATAAAAGTGCTACTGGAATTTTTTGAGCAGGGAGTGACATGATCAGATCTGTGATTTAGGAAAATCACTTTGGCAGTTAAGTGGAGAATAGATTAGAGTACAGAAGAGTTGAGGCAGGGAGACAATTAGAAAGTTATTACAATAGTCTAGGTAAGAGGTGAAGGGGGGAGTATCACCAGTGTTTTCTAGTTACAAATGTGGATATATATATATATATATATATATATATATACACACACACACACATACATGTGTATGTATATGTATATATGTGTGTATCTGTATACACATATGTATAAGTGTATATGTATATGTGTGTATATCTCTGTTTATCTGTATGTATATATCTGTCTATGTATCTATGTATATGTATGTATTTGTGTATATGTACATGTGTGTCTCTCTATATATACATACATACATACATATATGTTGTATTTGTATGTGTATATCTGTATATGTATATATGTGTATTTTTTTTGGTCTTCACGTCATCAACTGACCACTAAAAACTGCATATCATGAAATTCAAAACTTTAACGTTGGAAGGGCATGTAGTCCAAGATCCACATTTTATAGATGAGGAAACTGGGGACAGAGAAGTTAAATGATTTACCTGGAGGTAAGCAGCAGAACTAAGATTTGAACACAGGTGCTCCAACTTCAGTTCCATTCTTCTTACCTGAACAGTTCAGAAGGAAGATTGTTCAGATATGTTCCCATTAGACCTTCTTAGATTATTTGCCTCCCTGAGGAGTTGGGTGACTCAAAGAGAAGTGTGTGTTTCTAGGTCACCCTTGGTTTGAACTGCAATTCTAGCTCCAGGGGGCCTGAGCTAAGTTTGGTGACACTCAGCTCAGATGTGTCATTCCAAGATGTGGCGGTGACTGGGAGTGGCCAGAGACCTGAATTTGTGCTGGACTGGAGATGAACTGTTCAATTCCAGAAACAGCTTAAGTAAAGTGTTGAAGGGAAATAGTAGCAAGTATTCTGTCTCAATCATTACTTCTGTCAGAAGCTGGGTAGCACAGTCCTCTGGAATCCTAGCTGGTCACTTCGCAAAACTTAGGGTCTTACAGATTCTCCTAGGACACTGGGAAATTCAGTGACTGGCCTAGGGTCATACAGACATTAAGTTAGAAGCAGCACTTGAACCTGGGCTTTCCATATTCTTAAATAAACTCTCCATCCATTATACCACACTAGATCCCTAAATTGAGAGATGATGAGCCAGTAAGACGCCCTGTTTGTAATCCTTAGTGTTTTATTTAAAGCCTCAGCTTGTTCTGGACCATAAGTTCCAGATACTGTTGTAGTATTCGTTCAGATCCACATCACTCTAGCATTTATCTTTGGGAGTGGCTGCTCCCCATTATTTTTTTTAATATGAAGAAAGGAAAAATTATTTATTAAATCCATATTATGCATCAGTCACTATGCTCAAAGTGCTTTACAAATATTATCTCATCTGATTTTCACATCCCTGTGAGATAGAGGTTACAATTATTCCCATTTTACAGTTGAGAAAACGGGGGTGGTCAGAGGGTAAGTGACATGCCAGGATAACAAAGAGAGGAGGAAAGATGTATTAAGCACCTACTATGTGCCAAACTCTGAGCTAAGTGCTTTATAAATCTTATCTCATTTGATCCTCACAACTCTGGAAGGTAGGTGCTATCTTTACTCTCATTGTATAGCTAAGGAAATTGAGGCTGGGAGAGTTATTTGCCCAGGTTTATAAAATCTGACGTCAGATTTGAACTCCTGGCTCTAGGCCCAGTATTCTATCCACTGCACTAGCAAGCTGCCTTTACCTATGACTGTTTCAAATTAGCTTTTGGACAAACTGGACTGCTTTCTGTCCCCCATGCACATTCTGTGCTTTTCTACCTTCTACACCTTTGCTCATCATTCCCTATCCCCGTAATTCTATTCCTCTCTCCCCTTTTGCCCCTTTAAATCCTATCCCATTATCTTGGACCTAACTCAAATGCCATCTCATTCACGAAAACTTCCTGATGAAACTTAAATCGGTAAGCACCCCAGCTTCCCCCAAGTCCCACCCCCCACCTCCCAAACAATTTGGCTTCCACTTCTCCTGTGTTTGTCACGTACCATTTTCATGTTACATGTTGGATTTGTATTGTTTTCCCCAAACGCTGCATCCCACCCGTGTGCTCTCTGCACATGGTAGGCATTTAATAAATATTTGTGTAGCTGTTTGGGATGGTGGCATCTGAGTGGTGCCAAGAGTTCTCAAACATGAGACAGTAATAGATCAGCTGTGACAGTGCCAGAGCTGATGCATGAATGAAAACTTGCTTTGCCCCCTCCACATTGCTTACTGGCTCCTTTCCTTGCTAAGCCTCTGAATTCAAAAAAGGAATTTAAGGCATTCTATCCATATTACTAAAATTTCCAAGTCTTTGTTTCTCTAAATAGTTCCTTATGTCTTCTATCCAAGTCTCCTCAAGAAGTATCTGTTGATATGTGGATGGACTGACATCCATCCTCTCAATCTCAAGTGAAACACTCAGACAAAATCTGGTGAATGGCTGTATACTTTAATAGTGACTCTGAGTACATAGAGGAAGGAGTATTATAATAGGATGGTAAATTGAAAAGTGGAAGGGAAATTAAGTAATTTGCCATGGGGGCACATAGCTAGTCAGCATCGGGAGTAAGATCTGAACCCTGGTCTTCCTGAGACCCACATTCTGGTTTATTATTGAAGTGAGATAGCTACACACAAGTGGGAAAGCTGGGATTCAGACCCAATTCTCTGATTCCAAATCTAGCATTTTTCCCCTGTACATCATGCTCTTTTCCACTGGGTTCTCATTGTGAGATACACAATGCATATTTTGATTTATGTAAAAAAAATTGTTATAAATGGTAGTTAGGTTCCCAGACTAAAAGCCCTCAAAAAGTCTATTTAACCCACAAAGTAGTCGAATGCTGTTAGTTCAGCTAAAATAGGACTATGGAGGCTGTAATTTTACAACATTATGGAAATTTTTTTTTGGAGCAGACTTGAGATTTCATTGGTAGAAGGGACTCTTAGTAAAGAAACTCTACAAATACAGGCAAGTAACTGTTCTATAACTTATGGTCCTTTTCTGAGAAAAAAAAATTTAATTTTGTTCATTATTTCCATTTTAGAATATATCCCTTACTCCCTTTCCCTTCCTGTCTGGTGAACCATCTATTGTTATAGAATTAAAAAAAGAAAAAAAGAGGATGGGGAAAGCAACAAAACTAGGCAATACATTTTCTGAATCCAACAATACATGTACTGTAACTTCTAAGTCTCAAGTTGAGGAACACTAACAGGTCAAGAACCTTGCCTAGGGAACTGCACCATTGTGAATCAAAGCAAAGACGTGAACACAAATTTTCTTGATTCTTAGGCTAGTTCTTACCTAGCCTAAATCACTGAAATGGGTGTTGCCTCAGACAAACGGAGACCTGAGAAAGACCTTAGCTTAAAAAGGTTAAGGTCTCCCAGTGCATCTGGGACCAACTCCACTCATCTTGACCTGTGTCTTGCCACTGGACTCCAGTGACTCTGGAGGATAGAGTGGAGCTAATGACTTTGCCCAGCTCTGCTTCACTTAAATCCAATTCACTTGCAAGTCAAGACATCACCCTCCTAATGTCATTGGTCCCTTTCAAGGTTGAAGGATAAACAACAAGGCGTCCAGCCAATTAGCCATCTCACTCCTTGGGACAACTAGATAGAACATTGGATAGAGCAAAGGACCTGGGGTCAGGAAGATCTGAATTCAAATCTGGCCTCAGACTCTTACTAGCTGTGTGACCCAGGACCCGTCACTTAACCCTGTTTGCCTCAGTTTCCTCATCTATAAAAGGAGCTGGAGAAGTAAATGGCAAACCATTCCAGCATCTCCACCAAGAAAACCACAAATGGTGCCACAAGGAGTTGGACTTGACTGAACAATAACCAAAAAAAAGGAAATTTGTGACCTGACTGGGGAACCTAATTCTTCATTTTTAACATTGTTTCCTTGAGAGAATGAGAGTTCCAAAGAACCAAATCATATCTGGTTGGGATTAGTTTATCAGGATATTCCCAATCTATTGATTTCTTCCCGACCTAGCTGATGAAATCACAGAAAATAAGGAGATAGTAAGAGACAGAGAAGCGTTAACTCGATGGCAAGAAGGGCTTACAATGCGATACTCCAAGCCCCTGGTTGCCCTTAAGATGTTCTCTAAGACCAAGTCTCTCAAAGTGTTGTCCCAGAACCCCATGGAGGGAAATGGAATTTGGGAGAGACAGGGAAAGGGTCAAAATTATTCTCATAATAATACTAAGACAAACAAAACCAAAAGTTCTTTGAGGGTTTTCAACAATTTTTATGAGTGTAAAAAGAATCCTGAGATGAAAAAGTTTGAGAACTGATAAGAGGCTGTCAGGGGCAGGAGATAGTTTTTAGGAGTGTGTCCCCTGGCAAGAGAAAAGAGATTTGAAAAAGAACCCAGCACTTGAGAGAAAAATAGGTCTTCACCTCTCAGCAAGAAGGGGCTAGAGGAAGAATTTCTGTCTCCCCCCTGCCACCTTTAGAAATCACAACATCTTGCCCAGTAGGAAATGCTGTACCCAGCATTCCCCAGCTGAGGAGCCTGCCCAGTGACACCTTGTGTCCAAAGAGAGCAGTTTGAAGACACCATACTACAAGAAGGGAAATGACATCAGACCCTGTAGTGCCAAAGGATTAAATTGCCTTGGCCTAATTTATAGATTCCCCAAGTGTGTGCGTCTTTAGTATATGGTGTGGATGTGCATGGCCCCCTGCCCACTGTTCTTACTGTGTGTATTGGTGATGCACTCCCAGGTGTGTGGAGATGGGGGTGAGAGTGCCTCCTTACTCTTATCCTTGTGATGCCATCTCAGTAAATGCCTTTACTTTGAGCTAATTGGATCTGTTGGCTATTAAAGGTAAGTATTATTCTTTGTTTTATGGGAAAGCTCTCTGGGAAGGAGGGGGAAGAAGAGGGAAGAAGAGGGAGCATGCAAACAAAGCTTACCACTGGGTCTTGCAGTAGGAGGAACTTAATAAATGCTTGTTGACTGACAATTTAGGCAATGTAAAAACAAAAATATCAATAGAAATTTGTTTTTTAAAAAAGGTAAATGCATTCAAGGTATATATTTTAGAAGTACAGAGCCACACAGTACTTTGAAATTCAGGGTAATTGCTATATATAAATAAGAACTCAACTTGTTTTTAAGTCAGGGTCTGTTTGTTAAGTGTTTAGGGAATGCAGAATGATAGAACTGACAGAAACTTAGAAGATTTAATTCAGAAGGCTTGCAGAGGGAGGCTTTTGGGGTTTGGTTTTGTTTTATTTTGGTTTTTAGCAGGAAGGGATCATGAATTGGTAAGATAAAAGAAAGCACATGGAACCATGCAGGGGTTTCTCTTTCCTCCATATAGACAAAGGTTCATTTTCTGTCTCCTGATTCTTTTGCATTCCATGATGTTAAAAAGACCAGCTGTGGAATAAATTCTTCCTAAGCCTGGTGAAAACTCAGAAAAATGAGATTAGGCCAAGGTCAGTGACCCACTAGATAGTAGTAAGATTCTTAAGAGCTTGTGTTAAGCTCCTGACCCCCACAGAGAAAGGGAGGGAGTGTCAGGGAAGAGGAGAAAGATCCTGATTTACAGACCATTCCTCCCAGGTAAAAGGAAGCCTATCCTGATTTCTGTTTCCCTGAAAGTGATCAAGAAGTCATGGTGAAGTGTAGAAAAAGAAAACTGGGCAGAAAAATTGTGGCCTAGGGGTTCTGTGCTCGCCTGAGTGAAAGCAGAGATCGTTCAGCCTGTGGTTGCTGGTGTATGTAAATGTGCTCCTGTTTGTCAAAGTCTTTTGGGAATTTACCCACCCTTTTTCTCTCCTGTCCCCATTACTCAGGCCTTGTCTACTCCAGGACTTTATCTCTAGCTGTCTGCCCTCTACTCTCACCAGTCCAGCTTTCTCTTCTGAGAACAAAGGTGTATGTGTTGATGGGGTGTGGGGTGTTGGTGGGGGGGCAGGGCAGAGCAGGGTTCTTTACAGTAACTGGTTGGCTACAATCCCCTATGCTTTCTGATAAAATTGCCCCAGCCTTAAGAGGCCACTCTTGCCCAAAACTAGAGAGGTAGAAAGTTGAGCTTTCTTTCAGTAACCTATATTCCTCCTTCTCTCCCATCCCAGTCCCATCCCCACATGCTCTTCTTTTGGGTGGGTGTTTCCTCTCCCTATTGTCTCTGGTCAGGAGTTAAAAGGTCTTGTTACCGTGGAAACCACTGAGTATTTAATTACTGGAGAATGTGGCCTTTTCGTGGCCTTGACTTCTGAGGGCCATTCTAACCCCTCCCTTTGCATCACCTCTACTAGGTGGGTGGGGGAAAAGAGCAGAGCACTGCTACCCTAGGATCCTATTTGGAATTCCCATCTCCCCTTCTTACCCCTCTTCTAGTCCTCAGACCTGGCTGGAATTGCCTTCCCAGAGGAGTCCTGGCAAACTTGAAAATTTCAGAGCAATATATAGCTTGGGATGAGGAGGAGGCAGGCAATTGTGCCTTATTTCCTATCTGGCCCCGGGAAGTGTATATCCAGCATACCACCAGTCATATACAGACTACTTTAATAGAAATGGAGGGGCAGGGGATAAGATATCCCGCTCTGGGCCCATCCAGTCGTTCCATTCAGTCAAACTGGCAGGGGAGGGGAGAAATGGAAAGAAAAAATCAGAGATCTCAGTGCTTTCAGACCTCCTACTTTCTCCTGGCCCAAATCAAAGTACTCGGTGACTAAGCTGCCCACTCCCCTCCCCAGCCAGACTTCCAAATCTTTATCTTGGATCCCTGCCCTCTCCTTTTGCCTTTCCCTCCTCCCACCACCCCCACAACCCTACCCCAAGGCTGCTAGAAAGTGTTCTAGGTCTCCTTATCAGAAGCTGTTAGTTTCAAGGACTCGGTCACTGTGTGGAATTTCCAAAGCCAGGTCACTTGAGTTATCCTAGTTTCTGAAATCCTGGCCTCATATGTGTCAGCTGTTTCCATAGCCACGTTACCCCTTTTCTTGAGTCTGAGTCTTCCTTTTTCACAGTATTTTTAGACAATAGAAGAAAACACTCAGCTCTGACAGCCAGATTCTTCCCGTTTTTCATGGGAAAGAAGGGACGTCTTTTATCCCTCTCTACCAACATGTTAACATTGCTTGCTATGACAAATTTCCTGCCTTATAGTTTTCCCTTCTTAACTAATTTTCAATTAATTATTATGTTATATATTATATTAACATGTTATGTATATTATTATTTTAACTAGTATTAAATTCTCTCTCAGCACTGATGTTATATAATGTTACCCTAAGGTACATTAATATATACTTTGTTTCTCTGTCTTTTTGCCTGATTGTGTCAATCAAAAAGTATTTATTAAGCACTTACTATATGCCAGGCATACAGTAAGCATCAGGTGAATGAACAAGAAAGCATTTATTTAGCTCTTAATTTGCAATAGGCAGATAGATGACACAGTAGATAGAGTGTTGGAACCTCAAAGACCTTTCAATCTAAGGAGGAGGAGGAAGGGGGAAAGGGGAGAGGAGACAGAACACCAAAGGAAGCTGAAAAGCTGGGAAAGAGGAAAGTCCCCAGTGCCCAGGGCATGAGGGAGATGTCCAAATGTATGCAACCTGGCAGGAAATGGAAAGATGGCTGGCCTGGGTAACCTCCTTAAATGGAGGTTCAGATAAGGGCTCTATGTTTCACCCTTCAATCAGAGGGGCTCCAGGAGTACAGGGTAGTGATGAAGGTACTGTGTGAGTACCAGTAGATTTCTAGACTTGAAGTTAGGAAGATCTGAGTTCAAATCCAGCCTCAGACACTTACTAGCTATGTGACCCTGGGCAAGTCACTTAACCTCTATTTGCTTCCATTTTTTCCATTGTAAAATAGGGATAGTGGTGGTGGTGGTGGTTGTCCTCTGTCTTCAAAGAGGACCAAAATGACGTCACCATGACAAAGTGAAATTTCAGTGTGTCCAACTGTGGCTGATCAAACCAATAAAAGCTTGGAATGCTCTACCACAGGTTGCGCACAGATAGTCTGAGTGAATATGTGGGGTGGATATACCAAATTTGTGCATCCTGCATTTAATTTGTGCTGTCTCAGTTCTGCTTTGCTCAAAGAGCACAGCACCTTTTCTTATATGGGCATGCGATGCTGAGCGGTCCTGTGCCAGTGTTTCCCATGTTGCACAGTCAAATCCAAAGTTCTTGAGAGAGACCTTTAGAGTGTCCTTGTATGGTTTCTTCTGGCCACCATGTGATCACCTGCCCCATGCAAGTTCTCCATAAAAGTCTTTTTGGCAAGCATGCATTTTACATTCGAACAATGTGACCAGCCCATCAGAGTTGCACTCTCTGAAGCACAGTTTGAATACTTGGCAGTTCAGCTCAAGCAAGGACTGCAGTGTCTGGTACCTTATCATACCAGGTGATCCTCAGAATCTTTCTAAGACAGTTCAAGTGGAAGCAATTCGGTTTCCTTGCATGGCACTGGTAGACTGTCCATGTTTCACAAGCATATAACAATGAGGTCAGCACAATGGCTCTGTAGACCTTCAGCTTGGTAGTCAGTCTAACACCTCTTCTCTCCCAAACCTTTCTTCGGAGCTTCCCAAACACTGAGCTAGCTCTGGCAATGCATGCATCAACCTCATTGTCAATGTGTACATCCCTAGAAAGTACACTACCAAGGTAAGTGATCTTATCCATAGCATTAAAACTTCCCCATTTGTTGTAACTGATGGTTCCACGTATGGATGGTGTGGTGGTGGCTGATGGAACACTTGTGTTTTTTTGATGTTAATTATTAGGCCAAAGTTAGCACAGGTAGCAGAGAATTGATCCATACTTTGTTGCATCTCAGCTCCAGAGGCTGTACTGAGTGCACAATCGTCTGCAAACAGAAAATCATGTACCAACACTCCCTCCACTTTGGTCCTGGCTTGTAACCCTTCCAAATTGAAGAACTTACCATCAGTTCAGTAGTTGACCTTGATGCTGTGTTTATTCTCATTGAAAGCATTTGTCAACATGGCGGAGAACATCATGCTAAAAAGCATGGGAGCAAGCACACAGCCCTATTTCACTCCACTGGGGACTGGAAGAACACGAGAGCATTGTTCACTATCCAGAACCTGGGCAAACATGCCATCATGAAATTGACATACAGTACAATACAAACTTCTCTGGGCAACCAAATTTTGATGTAATTTTCCATAAGCCTTCATGAGTAATAGTCTCAAAGGCTTTGGTCAGATCTAAAAACGTTGTGTACAGGACTCTGCTCTGTTCCTGGCTTTTCTCCTGGAGTTGTCAGGCAGCAAACACCATATCGACTGTTTCTCAGCCCTTTCTGAAACCGCACTGGCTCTCAAGTATATACCCATCTTCCAGGTGAAGGCTCAGCCTATTAAGGAGGACTCTAGCAAGAATTATGCCAACAATGACTAAGAGAGAGATCCCTCTACCTTGTAAATCTCAGCTGGAATAGAATCAGCACCAGGTGCTTTGCCACATGAAAGGAGCCTAATGGCCCTCAAAATCTCTTCTTCAGTTGGAAGTTCAGCTAAGGAGGGACTGACTTCAACCTGAGGTAAATGGTCAATGGCCTCAGCATTGATGGATGACGGTCTGTTGAGAACACTTTGGAAGTGTTCAGTCTATCTCTCTAGGATCATGTCCTTATCACTAATCAGTGTGACTCTATCAGCACTGAATAGTTGTGATGCACCATAAGTTTTTGGTCCATAAATAGCTTTCAGGGAATCATAAAAGCACTTTGGATTGTTACTATCAGCATAAAACTGAATTTCATCTGCCTTCTTACTGAGCCAGGAATCCTGCATCTCTCTAAGCTTTGCTTGTACTTTGCTATTGATGGAATTAAATGCTGCCTTCTTAGAGGTGGATGAACTATCCTGCTGGTAACAAATTTTTCATTTAGCAGCTTCTGAATTTCCCCATCATTTTCATCAGATCAGTCTTGGTGTTTGCAAATATTCTGACCCAGATGAGCAAATACAGTGCTGTACACCAAATCTCTGAGAGCTGCCCACTCCTTTTCTGCTCCACTGTTGCCAACTCTATGTTGGTTCAACTTTCTCTCCAAGTCAGCAGCAAACTGTTCACACTCAGAGAAGAGCTCTAATTTGTTGACATTATTTGTTCTGGTAGTCATTTTGCCTTGGGGGTGGCACTTTTGATGAATATGAATATTTAGCTTGAAAAGGATAAGTCTATGATCAGTCCAGCACTCTGCACCACATATTGCCTTTGTCAATCTCACATCTTGTCTGTCTCTTCTCCTTACAATCACATAATCTGTTAGATGCCAGTGTTTGCTTCAAGGGTCCATCCATGAAGTTTTATTGTGTTTAGGTAAACAGAAGATAGTGTTGGTGATGAGAAGATTATGTGATGCACAAGTCTTCAGCAGTAAATGACCATTGCTGTTGCTGTTTCCAACTCCATTCCTCCCTAGGACTCCCTGCCAAGTCTGGTAGTCTGAGCCTACTCTAGCATTAAAGTCACCCAGTATTATAAGCTTGTCCTCTTTTGGCACATTGATGATAAAAGTCTCTAGGTCTTCATAAAATTTTTCTTTGACTTCATCAGGGTTTGTTATGGTGGGAGCATAGGAACTGATGATGGTGGCATGGCCTTTTCCTGTGAATGGCAATCGCATTGTCACGAGCCTGTCATTTACTCCTTTTGGCAGGCATACCAGCTTGCTGATTAGTTTTGATTGAAAGACCCATGCCAGCTTCACGGTGCTCCCCTTCACTGTGCCCACTCCAGAAAAAGGTTTATCTAGCTCCAACTTCAGTAAGCTGGCCTTCATTTGCCAACCTTGTTCCACTCAGGGTTGCTATTTGGATGTGATACCTGTTGAGTTCTCTTGCAACAAGAGCAGTTCTTCTTTCAAGTCTACTGGATTTTGTATTGTCTATTAGTGTGCACAGTTCCATGTGCCAATGGTGAGTGGAATCATCTTTGCAGATGTTTTTGTACATTTTTTTGTGTTTTGACCACATAGTGGGATTCCCTCCCCGCCATGGTAATCAGGCCAGGATTGGGAAAACAGGCAATGTTTAGGGCACTTTTTCTAGCCCCCTTCTTCACACTAGTTGGTGAGCAGTGCAATCCTTAAAAGGCTGCTCTGACACTCAGGGGGCTGCTGAGTCCCACTGCTGCTTCCAGTGAGAAATGACCCTATGGCCTGAGCCACCTGTGTGCAGAGTTGTGACTACAGCTCCCAGTGTATCCACACCTGCTACCTCATCACTTGCCTATTGCCACAGGACTTTGAGGCATAATAGTGAAATGGTATGGGTGATGTCTTTTGCTTCATGTGTAAATTGGATTTAAGTAAGGCAGAGTTGCTTGAAGTCGTCAGCCTCACTCTCTCCTCCTGAGCCATCATAGTCCAGTGGCAGGACAGAGTCAAGATGGCTGGCGATGGCTCAGGATGTAGTGGATGACCTTAGTGTCTTTGGTGTCCCAAGTTCTAAGCGCTCCACGTTGCCTGCTTCATCTGCCTTCATGGCCGTTGGAACAAATTGTTCTCATGTGCCCATTCTACCAGATGAAGTCTTCACATATTTGGGGTAGACACCCCCCTAGCTCACTAATGGGTTTGAGAACCCTTGGTTGTCCTCAACCTGGTTTGGCCCATCTGCTGAAACGGTTTACCAGGGTGTGACCACTGCACATGCTGCAGCTTCTTGGAGCCACAGGTGAGAGTTAGGTGGAACAGGTGGACACCAAAGGTGGAAAGAGCCCTGAAAAGGGCTTGGTAGCCATCACACCAAAGGTACTGGTTCTCCCTGAAAACACCCTACACCCTATAATAATAGTTCTTAAAATGAGGATTAAATGAGATATTTGTAAAATGCTTAGCACTTAGTAAAGTGACTGGCACATAGTAGGCACTATATAAATGCTTATTCCCCCCATGTACCAAGAACTGGCGACACAGTTGTAAAAGCCAGACAGTCCTGGGTCATCAGGAATTCACATTCCAATAGACAGAGACAATACATGTAGGAAGGAGGTTTTAGCTGTAGGGCAGACTGGAAAGGTCCAGTGTCCTAAAAAACAGAGCAAATCTTTTTTTGTTAACATTGTAACTGAAAGTTTTGAGTTCCAAATTCTATACCTCCTTTCCCCCTCCTTGAGATGGTAAGCAATAGGCTATAAATGTGCAATTATGTAAAACATATCCATATTAGTTATTTTGTACAAGAAGACTCAAAAGAAAAAATGAAAGAAAATGAAAAACAACACATTTCAGTCTGTTTCCAGTCAATATCAGTTCTTTCTCTGGTGGCGGATAGTATGCTTCATCATTAGTCCTTTGGGATTGTCTTGGATCTTTGCATTGCTGAGAATAGCTAAGTCATTCACAGTTCTTTGTCAAGCAATATTGTTGTTAATGTGTACAGCATTTTCCTGGTTCTGTGCACTTCACTATGCATCAGTTCATGTAAGTCTTTCCAGGTTTTTATGAAATCATCCTGCTTGTCATTTCTTACAGCACAGAAATATTCCATTACAATCATATACCACAGCTAGTTTAGCCTTTCCCCAGTTGATGAGCATCCTTTGAGTTCCAATTCTTAGCCACCACAAAAAGGGCAACTATACATATTATTGTACAAAGAGGTCCTTTTCCATTTTGGGGGAGATGTCTTTGGGATATAAACCTAGCAGTGATATTGCTGGATCAAAGGGTCTTCACAGTTTTATAGTCCTTTGGGTGTAGTTTCAAATTGCTGTCCAGAATGGTTGGATCAGTTCACAACTTCACCAATAGCACATTAATGTCCCAGTATTCCCATATCCCCTCCAACATCCAACATTTTTCTTTTTTGTCATATTAGCCATTCTGATAAATGTGGGGTGGTTCTTCAAAGTTGTCTTAATTTGCATTTCTCTGATCAATAGTGATTTAGAGCATTTTTTCATGTGACTATAGAAAGTTTTAATTTCTTTATTTGAAAGTTGCCTGTTCATATCCATTGACCATTTATCAATTGGGGAATGGCTTGTATTTTTATAAATTTGACTTAATTCTTTATATATTTGAAAAATGAGGCCTTTATTAGGATATTTGTTGCAAAATTTTTTCCCAGTGTTCTCCTTTCCTTATAATTTTGGTTGCATTGGTGTTTGTGCCAAAACATTTTTATTTTATATTATGAAAATTATCTATTTTACATTTTGTCATACTCTCTATATCTCCTTCGATCCTAAATTCTTCCCCTGTCCATAAATGTGACAGATAAACTATTTCATGATCTCTTAATTAGCTAGTGGTGTCACTCTTTACGTACAAATCATTTACCCATTTTGACCTTATCTTGGTACACAGTGTAGCATGTTAGTCTTTACCTACTTTCTGCCACTCTGTTTTTCTGGTTTTCCCAGCAGTTTTGTCAAATAATGAGTTTTTGTTCCAAAAGTTTGAATTTTTGGATTTATCACATACTAGATTACTATGGTCATTTACTATAATGTAATTTATACTAATCTATTCCACTGATCCACCACTCTATTTCTTAGCCAGTTCCAGATTGTTTCAATAATTATCGTTTTATAATACAGTTTGACATCTAGTATGGCTAGATCACCTTCTTTTTGCATATTTTTCATTGATTTCTTTGATATTCTTGTTCTTCCAAATGAATTTCATTATTTTTTCTAACTCTATAAGATGATTTTTTATAGTTTGATTGGTATGGCACTGAATAGATTAATTTGAATAGAATTATCATTTTTATTATATTGGTCTAGCCTACCCATGAGCAATTAATATTTTTCCAATTGTTTAGATCTGACTTGATTTCTGTATAAAGTGTTTTATAGTTGTATTCATATAATTTTGAGGTTTGTCTTGGCAGGTAGACTCTCATATATTTCATATTGTCTACAGTTATTTTAAATGGAATTTCTCTATCTCCTGCTGCTGGACTTTGTTGGTAATATATAGAAATGCTGATGATTTATGTGGGCTTATTTTGTATCCTGGAACTTAGCTAAAGTTGTTAATAATTTCAAGTAGATTTTTTTGTTGATTCTCTAGGATTTTCTGGATATTATCTGCCAAGTTTTGTTTCCTCATTGCCTATTCTAATTCCTTTAATTTCTTTTATTGCTTTAGCTAACATTTCTGTGTACAATATTAAATAATAGAGGTGATAATGGGCATCCTTGCTTCACCCCTGATTATCTTGAGAAGGCTTCTAGCTTATCCCTATTACATATACTTCTATGCTATTTTTCCTTTATTTACTCCCCTCTCTCTTACCCCTAACCCTTGTCCCTCCTCACAAGTGTTTTACTTTTGATCGTCACCTTCCTCAATACACTGTCCCTTTTATCAGTACTCCTTCCACTTATATTATCCCCATCCCTTTTTACTTCCTTATAGGCAAGATAGATTTCTATATCCAGCTGAGTGTGTATGTTATTCCCTCTTTGAACCAGTTTTGATGAGATCAGTTACTTTGTATTCACACTCTCTGTTTACATATAGGCTTTCTAATTGCTCTTATAGTAATAAAATTGTTAAGAGTTACAAATATTATCTTCCCATATAGAAAAATAAACAGTTTAACCTTATTGAATTTCTTATGTTTTCTCTTTCTTGTTTCTTTTTTCACTTTTTTATGTTTCCCTTGAGTTTTATATTTGGTGATCAATTTTTTTATTCAGCTCTGGTCTTTTGATTAGAAATGCTTGAAAGTCTTTTATTTTGTTAAATTTCCATTTTTTTCCCTGAATGATTCTGTTCAATTTTACTGGGCAGGTGATTCTTGGTTATAATCCTAACTCCTTTGCTTTTTGGTATATCATATTCCAAGTTCTCTGGTTCTTTAATGTGCAAGCTGCCAAATTCTATGTAATTTTGATTATAGATCCACAATATTTGAATTTTTTTTTTTTTTTTTGGCTACTTGTAATGCTTTCTCTCTGATCTGTGAGCTCTGGAATTTGGCCATGTGTTCCTGAGAGTTTTCATTTTGGGATCTCTTTCAGGTGGTGATTGGTGGATTCTTTCAATTTCTATTTTGCCCTCTGATTCTAATATATCAGGGCAATCTTCTTCGATAATTTCTTGGAAATGTTTTCCAGGCCTTTTTTATTTTATCATGGCTTTCAGGTAGTCCAATAATTCTTATATTATCTCTCCTGGATCTTTTTTTAATTCAATTGTTTTTCCAATGAGAAATTTCACATTTTCTTCTTTTTCTTTTTTTTAAATTTTGTTTTATTGTATCTTGATGTTTCATTGAGTCACTAGTTCCCACTTATTCAATTCTAATTTTTAGATTATTATTTTCTTCAGTGAGCTTTAGTACATCCTTTTCCATTTGGTCAAGTCTATTTTTCAGGGAGTTATTTATCTCAATAATTTTTTTTTGCTTATCTTTTCCCATGCTATTGACTCTTTTCATGATTCTCTTACATTTCTCCTGGAAATTTTTCTTTTACTTTTCTAATATGCTGTAGCTCTTCCAGGAATTCTTTTTGAGCCTGAGACAAAATTATATTTTTCTCTGAAGCTTCACATGTAGCTATTTTGACACTATTATCTTCATCTAAGTTGATCCATCTTATCACGATAGTAACTTTCTATACTTAAGGTCTTTTTTTGTTTTTTGCTCATTTTTTTGCACATGCACATGCATGTGTGTGTGTGTGTGTGTGTGTGTGTGTGTGTGTGTGTGTTGGTATTTTTTATGTGAGAGTTGGGCTCTAGTCCTGCACTATCCCAAGCTTTTTGTGCTGGGGCTCTGGGTCTTACTACTGGCTTAAACGGAACTTTAGGGCTTATCTGCTTGTTTTCTCTGGAGGGTAGGCTTCCCTTCTGGCTTGTACTTGGGGGTGGGGCCTCTCCATTGACCTCCCTTGGGTGTGGAGTTTAGCTTCTGGCCTGCTCCAGGGGTGGGGCATTATTGCTGGGTTATTATGGTGATAGAGTCTTTCCAGTGACTGTCCCTGAAGGAGGGATCTTATTGCTGAGCTAGGCAGGGGTGGGGCTTTGCTGTTAGGTTGCTATGGAAATGGACCCTCTTTGCTAGCAGGCCCTGGAGCTATAATTTTGTTGTTGATCTGCCTGAGGGGTTGGACCCTGCTAATGGGTTGCCATGGAAACAGGTTTTCTTTGCTGGTTGTCCCTCCCCTTGGGGGTTGCCCTGTTGACCAGCCTCAGGACAAGGTTTCACTACTAGTCAGCAATGGGGTCAAGGCCTTGCTTGTACCCCTGAGGGTGAGATCGCTGGGGTGGGACCTTGCTGCACTGTATAAACTGCTTACTTGCCTTGGGGGCTGCTGGTTTGCAGGAGGGCAGGGTCTTGCTGGGTAAATTGCCCCACTCTCAGAACTGCTGCTGCTCTTAGACCTAGCTCCCTTCCCACTCAGTGAGACAGACCTTTCCTGCTGGGCTGGTAAGCTACTTCCCTGCTTCCAGATCAATTCTGAGATGGTTTTCTAGTTGTTTGGAGGAGAATTTGGGAGAGCTTCAGAGAGCTCCTTCCTCACTCTGCCATCTTGGCACCAGAAGTCCCAGATCTTCTTTACTGTGATTACTGCTGGTAAAATCCCATCAGTCTCTGATGTTGAAGCATTGGATGGTACCTGGAAAATATTTTTTTTTACATCTTCAGTAGCTATGGTAATTATTCAAGACAAGGAGTCTTCCTGATGTACTGTGCATTAGTCAGACCAAACATAGAATACTCTGTTCAGTTTTGGCGTTTCATATTTTAAGAGCCAGAACTTTTCCAGAAATGGTCAACTAGGAGAGAGGAGAAAGTCAAGAGCAAAATCATATGAGGAGAAGTTGAAGAACCAAGACTTTTTAACCAAGGCTTGGGGAGATTATTGAATGGTACTTTCAAATTTGGAAAGTTTGTTATGTATAATAATAGTCAAGATTTATACAGCATTTTAATGTTTGCAGAACACTTAACTTATACTATCTTGATCTATCTTTACAACAAACTTCAGTGATAGATGCTGTTATTGTCCTCACTTTACAGCTGAAGAAACTAAGGCAGAAAGATTAAGTGATATGCCCAGGGTCTCAGAAAGGTCTGAGGCAAGATTTGAACTCATGTCTTACTGACTTCAAGTCCCAGAGTTCTACTGCTACTCACATCTCATGAATACCCTGCACCCCTGGGGCTCCTTTTATTGAAAAGTGGAGCAGAAAGCTCCTATGAGAACTTCCATTTAAGGAAGGTACCCAGGCTAGTCATCTCTTAATTTCCTGCCAGGCTGCACACCTTTAAACTTCTCCATCATGCCCTGGGCATTGGGTACCTTTCCTCTTTCCCCCTTTTCAGGTGCCTTTTGTGTGTTGTCTTTCCCCATTAGATTGTAAGTTTCTTGAGAATAGGAACTGTCTTTTTTTTTTTTTTTTTGCATTTGTATCTCTCATGCCCTGCATAATACCTGGCACTTAATAAATGTTCACTGACTGATTGACTTGCTGGAGCATGCTTTTTGGCCCCATGGAGGGAAATGTGTGCTCTTAGTACTGAAGGACTTGTGCTTTGGGATGATGGGAATCATGGCATAGGTATGGTGACAGGTTGCTGTTATGGCCTCTTGCTAAAGGACACACATAAGCAAAAGTTCTTGGTTGTTACCTGTGAAAAATGAGCCTAACCAACAAGTCCCCAGCTGTGAGAAACATGCTCACCTGTTGAGAATACCTGTTGTGAAATCAGGAAAGCTTTTATTAATTCTATGTTCATTCTCCCTGAATGAATGAATAGCTCCCATGTTAGGCTACAGGAAGACTACATTTTGTTCAGACCAATCCAAGCCCCTTTATACTGTTCCGAATTTTGGATTCCCCACCACACCATCCACTGGCCAGGTGACTTCATGTTCTCCTCTCCTATAGGCTCTCCCCAAACAGCTCATCAAACCTGTGCACAAGTTTATGACCTTTAATCTGACCGTGCTAGGTCACAACTCTGATCACTTAAAGCTAGGAATTTCATCCTATGGAAACAGAACTTCTTTCTTGTTACCCCTATTACCCATGATCCTTATCATTGGGGGCTGAGTGGGAGATGATTGAAGAGTCAACTACTCATTAGGTTTAAAAGGAGAATCAACTCTCTCCCTCTCATTGAACTTGGTGCTTGGGTCTTAGTTAGTAAGAGACAAAGAAGGAACATGACTACTGGCATTGGGATGGCAGCAAACATATATGCTCACCTGATCTCATGTCCCTAATTGTCTCTTCTGCTTTGTGTTTCTTTCCCTGAGCATAAGTAACTGAATAAGGATCCTGAGATTATGGGACTAGTCTTGAACACTGATAGGAGGATGAGCCATGAACAATCACAAGATAGGGACCCAGCCACTAATTACTTAGACAACGCAGATTGAATTGAAAATGAAATCTGTTCAGTCTACTTTCCAGGAGGATAGAATAAGAGTAATGGATCACCATTTCATGCTTTGTTAGTACCTACTCATGAGTTTCTCTGTTCATTCAGAGATGAGTCTGCTTAACGTTAAGGAAGTTCACCCTACATTCAAATATCAGAAGCCTAGCTTATCCATTCCTAATCAGTAATAAACTGGGGAAGACTCAGGGTAAACAACTACTTCCAGAAAGGAGGAGCACCCTCCAAAGGCTTAGCTCAGAAGCCGGTTGTTCACAAGGGGACTGGAGAATGTCCAGCTGATCAGCATTACTTAATTATTTAAACTGACAATGATGAACAATTATTTAATTATTTAAACCCAACTCAGATAATAAGGGCCCTCCCTAGCCTACTTCCAGGAAGTAACAGAGCAGACAGGGGACCCCTCTTTAGAAAACTAAGCCTTCCTGATTCCCACATGAACCCATCAGAATAGAGAGAGTTAGGTTACCCAGTCCAACTGATTAGCATTTTTTGAAAATGATCTTACAACAGGGAATTCTGCAATGTATGGAATTCAGCCTTAGTCAACAAATTACTGGCTGCCCATAAATGAACCTGCCAAGCCTATATCCAACCTCTCCTTTCTACAAGTATATAGCCTCCAGGCAGATTACTTCCCTCCCAGATACTCCCAATTTCTTCCTATTCATCATCATCACCTCTACCAGAGCATCCTTGAAGTGGTAACTGGTTATATCCTCAGAATCTGGATCTTTGGGGAGGCCAAGGAACCAGCACTGGGGAACATCTTCACTCTAATCCTTAGACTTCTAAATTTCATTTCTAATAACTCCAGATTTTCTAGAAAAGCCAGGTTAAGTTAAGGTCTGATTCTGATGCCTGCTGTTGGCCAGGCCCTAATGGCAATAGAGCCCCTTACACAGGTCACTAGATGGTTCAGTAGATAGAACCTTGGACCTAGAGTCCTGAAGGTCCTAGAGACCTGAATTCAAATGTGACATCAGACATTTACTAGCCGTATGACCCTGGCTAAGTCATTTAACTGTCTGTCCCAATTTCTTCATTTGTAAAATGGGGATAGTAATAGCATCTTACCTTCCAGAGCTGTTGGGAGGATCAAATGAAATAATATTTGTAAAACAAGCCTTCTTTCAATGGGATTGTAAAAAAATTCATCTACTGACCCTTCTACCTTCTGTTTGGGTAACTAGCTTGGTCTCATTTAGCTTTACTTTCATCAGTTCAGTGACCTGGTTTTAAATAGCAATTGACCAAGAAACAGTGAATCCTAGAGGATTTTCACACACACCCCCTTCCAGATCCAGAAGCCATCCCTAACTCATTCCTCACAGCCCATAATTCTCCACTGAATAACAGGGAACCAGCCTTATAATAGGAATACTTCTATTTTTTTCTTCCTTCCTTTCTTCCTTCACTACCATCCTTCTTCTTTATTCTTGCCAGGCCTTGATCCCCAATACAGGCAGACTGGCCCAAAAGGCAAGTTCCAGATCTTTAGTAATTGAATCAGGGAGGCAAAACCCAATAACAAAATAATAAGCTCTCTTTTTGCTAAATCTCTTCCATTTTTTCATTCTTTTGGTTTTGTTTTGTGATTTCTTGGTTTCTCATAAAGTCATTAGCCTCCATCTGTTCCATTCTAATTTTGAAAGAACTATTTTCTTCAATGAGCTTTTGAATCTCCTTTTCCATTTGGCTAATTCTGCTTTTGAAAGCATTCTTCTCCTCATTGGCTTTTTGAACCTCTTTTGCCAATTGAGTTAGCATATTTTTCAGGGTGTTATTTTCTTCAGCATGTTTTTGGGTCTCCTTTAGCAGGGTGCTGACCTGCTGTTCATGCTTTGTTTGCAAGTCTCTCATTGCTCTTCCCAGTTTTTCCTCCACCTCTCTAACTTGATTTTCAAAATTTTTTGAGCTCTTTTTGAGCTCTTCCATGGTCTGAGCCCATTGAGTGGGCTGGGATACAGAAGCCTTGACTTCTGTGTCTTTCCCTGATGGTGAGCATTGTTCTTCCTCATCAGAAAGGAAGGGAGGAAATACTTGTTCACCAAGAAAGTAACCTTCTATAGTCTTGGTTTTTTTCTCTTTCCTGGGCATTTTCCCAGCCAGTGACTTGACTTCTGAATATCCTCTTCACACCCACTTTGCCTCCAGATCTGCCCAGGCAGCGCTTGGGGTCTGAGATTCAAATGCTGCTTCCCAGCCTCAGGGCTTCAGCGGGGGCGGGGCTGCTATTCAGTGTGAGATTAGGTTCAGGTGCTCAGGTGGGGGCAGGGCCGCCTCACAGGCTCAGTTCCCTCAGGGGCTTTATGCAGAGACCTTCAACAATGGATCCAGGCTCCTGCCTGCTTGGGGAGCCCAGGTCTGCTGCCACCTTCACTGCTGCCTCCCTAGGGGGCCTGAGTTATGAGGGCACCCCACTCCCCTCTCGACCTGCCAAAGAGACCCTCTCACTGACCCTTGTCACCTGTGGGTGGAGGGACCCGCGTGTCTGCTGGAGATTCTGTCCCTGAAGCCTGCTTGGATCTGCTCCCCACTTGGATCTGCTCCTCTTGGCACCGGGCGGCCAACGCAGGACTGGGCTCTGCTCCGCGTCTGCAGCACGAAGAACCTTTTGCGAGAGGTTTTCAGGCTCTCTGGAACAGAAATCTCCTCTGCTCCGCTGTTCTGTGGCTTCTGCTGCTCCAGAATTTATTGGCAGTTCTTTTTTTACAGATATTTTATGGGCTGTGGGTTCAGAGCTAGTGTATCTGTGTGTTTCTACTCCACCATCTGGGCTCCGCCCCCCTTTTTTTGCTAAATCTCAATGTAACCCTGGATTGCCCTGGGCTCCCCTGCCTGAAGGCCAGCTCTAGCACATTTCCCCTCTTTCCCTGGGGTTCTCCAGCACCCTTTACGAGGGTTGGAATATGTGTCTAGGCTCTTTTCTTATAGCTTCAGCCCTGACCCATGGGGTTATTCCCTCAAGCATCATAATGGCTTATACATCTAGTTCCACTCAGCGGTCAAAAGAATATTTATTTCAAAAGTTATAATCACAAAACTTATTTTCCCAATATGTGAGACTTAATCCCACACAGAGACTTTACTGCCTCAAGTGTCTGGGGAGAAGAAAGGAGAGAATATATTTAGTGCCAAGCACTTTTTTTTTTTTTACAAATACTATCCCATTTGATCCTCATAATAATCCCTGATGTAGGCACTGCTATTATCCCCATTTTACAGTTAGGAAACTGAGGCAAAAAGAGAGTAAATGACTTGCCCAGAGTCACACAGTTAGCAAGTATCTAAGGCCAAATTTGAATTCAGGTCTTCCTGACTCCAAGCTTAACACTCTAGCTAGCTGTCTCTGGCAGAGAAAAGGATTAGGTTTATAGCTTAGCTCAGTTCTTGTAAAGCACTGTTCTAAATCCAAAACCCACACAGGCCCAAGTCCCAGGGATTCTCAGGCACTTTGGATTCTCTGGACTTTCCTGGCAGACTGGTTTTCTATACGCTGGCAATCCTGGCACCAAGGTCACCAAAACTCAGACTCTGGGTGTGGTAGGGATCACGTTGACTCTTGAAACTCAGAAGGACAAATGAAACAGAACAAGACAAGTACCGCTGATATGGGGTCTAAAAGGAGGGAAGTGGGGGAAGGTGTGCCAGCTCCTGGTTCAGTTCATGAAAAAGACACTATTTCAGTCTGTCCTATTTTAAAGATAGAGACTGCTCTGCCTACACAGCCCAGCAAAAGAGGCTACCTCCACTAATGTCATAGGAAAACACAAGATGCAGGCTACCTCTGTGTTAGGCACTCTGGGCATGCCCAGCGAAAGCCCCTTACAAATACAAAACAAAGATTTTTTTTTTTAATTTGACAAGGGTATGCAGGTCTAGCTCCCTAGGTCCCCACTTATGGGGACAGATCCATCCAGATCAAGAATAATTTCAAGTTCAGGAATAGTTTATCAAATCCAAAGAGCTATCCTCCCATCTTAATACTGGTTCTCCCCAAAGCAGACCTAAGTGCATTCATGGGGGTCATAGTGCCTATGCCTATGGGTCTCCATGACTTAAAGCCATATGATTATTTTCTAAATCATTAAATCAGGTAAACTAATTATTGCATAAGGGCCCAAGTCCTAAGCAGAACAAATAAAACCCAAAATAACTTAATCCTGGGGAAGGATAGTCTTTGCCTCCCTGTTTACTACCAGAATGAATAAAAGTAAATAATTCTGGGATTCTGGGAGCTTCTAAGTTGTCAGTGGAAGAGAACTTTGACCCGGTGTATTGGCTCATCCTAGCTAGGCTTTCCCCACCCCCCACCCCCATCCTCCAGCAATATTTGAATACAGAAAGAACAGCAAGAGGTTATGCTTCAACAAAATTTAATGTGAATTTTATATTCTCCTATATACCCATCTTTACAAAGTAATCTTCCATCTTCCTCCTTCCCCCAACTTCTCCCAGTCATGCACAGTTTTGCAAAAAGAATTAAAGGAAACAGACAAACCACCAGGGGAATTCCTAAACTGATGAAGTGTGACCAAATATAGATAGGAAAGACCTGAAAAAGCCCCAAAACAAATATATGTGTTTACATGTCCATACAACTTTCATACGTGAATACAACCTCCCTACAACCATCGCATACGCTCTCGGAGGTTTAACACACCTATTCAGAGACCCAGATAACCAAAGTGAAACAATTATCTCTGACATATGTATTTATATAGACATAGACATATGTAATACATGTAATTAGCATGTAATATCTTAATGTTTGAAAAGTACTTTATACATATTCAGTCATTTAACTCTTACAACAACTCCAAAAAGTAGGTGTTATTATTATCTCTACAAGGAAATGAGGCCGAGAAAAGTTAGTGACTTGTTTGTGTTCACACAACCAATAAGTATCTGAAATAGGATTTGAACTCAGATCACCCTTACTCCAACTCCAACATTTTATCTATTATAATACCTAGCCCATACATACATGTGTACAGCTCCATCTAGGACATTTCCTCCAACTGGAGTTCCAAAGTTGGGTCCCCAAGGGAGTGACTAACACAGATTCAAAGTACTTTGTGGGTCCATGTTCGTAAAATAGTACGGGGGCATTTACTTTTAATAGTCATCCAATAGATATAATTAATTCAAAGTAAAGGCATTTAGAGATGGTATCCTGAAAACAGTAGTAATAAAGCATTTTTCCCCATAAACCTGGGGAACACTCACACAAATACACACTGTTGGTAGAAAGCACGAGTATGCTGGTAAATGTTTAACAAGTGACTTACGTGAAAAAAAAGTAGAATATGCTTTTAAATTTAAGTTGCATTATTAACATTTTCTCCACCACTTTCTTAAGTGCAGGCAATTTTTAAAAAAGCAATAAATCAATCTCTGATTCATAGTGCTTGTTTTATTTCCAAGTCATAAATGCTCACACTGAAAATTTAAAGACTGATGTTGCTCTGTCATGCCCCTGGTGGGAAGGGTGGGTGCACATAATACATGTGAAGAGGCACACAGCAGAAACCCATGTGGCCCATAGAATTCATTCACCAAACTCCTGCTTTTTGGAGCTATCTCCTGACTCATCCTGACTGACTGACTGACTGAATGAATGAATAAAAAGCACTGACTAAATGCTTACTTAGTAAATAGCACTATGCTAATATTGAAGATGGGGCAGCAAGATGATTCAATGGATAGAGCAGTGGGCCTGGAGTCTAGAAGACCTGAATGAAAATGTGACCTCAGACTCTGTTAGTCTTAATCCACTGGAGGAGGAAATGGCAAACCACTCCAGTATCCTTGCCATGACCCATACAGGGTCATAAAGAGTTGGACATGACTGAATGACAGCACCAAAAGAGAGGAAACAGTGTTCTATAGTCATCACATCCATCATTTCTTATAGCACAATAAATATTCCATTACTTGAATGTACTACAATCTGTTTAGTCATTCCTCAACTGGTGGTCATCAACTTCATTTCCAGTTGTTAGTTGTCACAAAAAAAAAGTGCTACTATAAATATTTTGGAGTATATAGGGCCTTTCCTCTTATCATTGGCTTCCTTGGAATATAAGCCCAGTAACAGCATCTCTGGTTCAAAGTGTATGAACAGTTTAGTCACTTTATTTGCATAATTACAAATTGCTTTCCAAAATGTTTGTGCCATTTCACAGTTCCACCCACAATGTATTAAGGGTTACAATCACTTTTTAAATATGATTTGTCATTGAGCTCACAAGATTCTGAAACATATCCTTTAGGTTTACCAAACATCACATTGGCTAATAAGCATACCTTTAAGTCTATTCCCCTAATTCAAGCCTTTTTTTTTACTGCATAGTTTTTTTCTGTGGGGCTTAAATCAAGAGAGTTCCCAGTCCACTGAAACACATTTATCTCTATCTCTTGGATAAAATTCTTAACCTTTCATGATGTGTGGCATTATGCAATATTTAATGGAATTTTCATAATTTTGGAACAATTTTGCTTCTCAGTGTATCAAGGTATTTATCAGAGGTCTTCATTCCCTCAAAGAGGACAAGAATTCCAAGCCCACTGGAAATGAACCATCCTCCCAAAAAATGTTTGGAGTTGGATGTCTTAAAATCCGTAGAAAATGCCTAGAACTTAGAGGCTCACCTAGACTTCTTCTGGCAATAATTTGGGTATAGCCTTATATGAAAAAGTAAGTTTCAAGAGGAAAAATTACCTTTTTCCAATCAATACTCTTATCTCATTATCTTGCCTATAACATTTCTCTTCATAGCACAGTTAGCAGCTGATTAAAAAAACCCAAAAAACCTTACCTTCTCAATGTTCTTCTAGTCTAAAGAAAGCCACAGCAAGGTGGTAGGTCCTTCTGAAGGCTTTTGCTTATTTTCGAAGGACTTAATAAGTTGTTTTAAAGCAATAGTTTGCCAGTTTGATGTTTCCATTTTCAGCAGCACTTCCCTTTGAGCTTTGGTGTAACCAGTTTATTTTCCTTGTGGTCTTCAATCATCCTTGAAATAGCTGATGTACTCATACCTATAGCCACTGCAATAGCTCTGTGCACTACAACTTCTATGTATTTCCTGGAAATAATATCCATTCTTAAAACCATAGAATTAGAAGAAATAAGAGAGAGCAGTGAAATACATACACATGTTATGAAATACAGCATGCAACTGACAGAGAACTAAGCAAATGTGAGAAAATCAGCTCAATCCAGTTTTATTTAGTGAAGGTGAAATATTTAATCAGCCTAGTATCAGTAGAAGTACATGTGCATTACCATTGTTAAGCCCCCAAAGAGTTAATACCAAAATTGTTGCTTCTGAGGTGACTGGTGTGTATAGAACTCAGTGCCTGGAGTCAGGAAGATCTTGGGTCAAATCCAGTCTCATACACTTACTAGCTGTATATTCCTGGGGAAGTCATTTAATCTTTATTTGCTCCAGCTTCCTCAACTGTAAAATGGGGTTGAGAATGGCACCTACCTCTCAGGATTATTGTGAAGATCACATGAGATAATATTTGTAAAAAGCAATTAGCAGAGTGCCTAGCTAGCACATAATAAATACTATATGAATTCTTCTCCTCTTTCCCCTTCCCTTGTCCCAAGTACTTTATAGACCACTGCGTATATTACATGGTGTATAGATTGTATTATCTATCTGTACACACACATATATGTATATGCACATATATGCCACAATAATCACTCCCACAGAGATTATAGATACCATTACTCTATCTTTCAGAGGAAATCTTAGGAGAGAAGTAGTTATATTGTCATTTTGGAGAAACTATTAGCTGTCATGAATAGAAAGAAACTGAAGTCAGAGAGAAAGATCTAAGAAAACTTCTTTCCTAAGAAAGTGAGCTTAAATCTTATCCTTTGGAGGAGATGTAGTAAAAAAGAATTCTTGAGCAACTTTGACTGACATGCCAAGAGAGCCGAATGGTAGGTTCTATTTCCAGAGAAAAGATATTAGGACTTACAGTTGATACATCTGGCTGTGATCTTTCTTACTATGATACATTATTGAAATATTTAAATATGACTTTGTATTATTTGTTATAATCTTAATACATTGTAAAATTAGTAATGTTGCTATTTATTTAAACCTATGAGACTGGGGCAAATGATAAATAGAAAGCGATAAGTGAACACTTTCAGGCTAAGTTTCTTTAGTTTATTAATAAACTAAGATAAGTGGTTGTAGTAGTTTTGGCTAGGTCCTCCTGTAACTCCCTCCCCTTCCAAGTCCTGGTTGTTTACAGAGAATCAGGGTAAGGAAGTACACGTAGGGTGACAAAACAATGGAAAATTAACTATGAAAAACAGAATTATAAAATAGTTGTAGCTATCTTGAGTGACTCCAAAGCTGTTGTAAAACGAAGTATTTGGGGGAGAGGAAGCCATTGTTTTTATGAACTGGAAAGACCCTCACCATCATCAGGACCCAGAATAAGCCTCTTTGAGAGACTTAGAGGCATGGAAAGTCAACAAAAAATTGTTTCCAGCTTTTCATCCTATATCCTTAACCAACATTTCCCTGTATTCTTTGATGAATTTAGTAAAAAGTTATTAGCTCTCTTGTAGTCTGAATGTGGATTCTTTGCTCAATCAGGAACTGGAGGCAAATTCAGGGGCTCAGAGCCAATTGGTTAATTAATAACAGAGATTGTACATTTCTGTTACTTTATGTGGAGATATTGAAACACACCCTTTGATTGCCCGAAACTCAAAATGAGAATAAGGAAATCAAGCAGCAAGCTCAAGAGTTGGGATTTAGTGTGGTTGTTGATTAGCATACTTTATAGTACAGGCCCTCTGACCTCCTGATAGGTTATAAAATATGTATATATATAGATGAATGTGTATGTGTGTATATGCATGTATGTATGTTTTCATTTGACAAGACCTATAATTACATTGGTGTAGAGAACTCCCACTGAGGAACTTTTCCCATCAGTGATCCATTCCCATCAGCTGTGGCCTCTCCTCCTTTCTTGGACCATTTGCATAAAATGCTCCTGCTTCCTCTCTTTTCATTCATATCTAAACCCTCTATAATCTGGTTTCCACCTCATCACTCAACTGAAACTGCCCTTTCCAAAGTTATCATTGATCTTTTAATTGATAAATCTAACAGCCTCATACTTCTCAATCCTTATCCTTCTTGACCTCTCTGCAGCCTTTGACACTGTCAATCACTGTCTCCTTCTTGATATTCTTAATGCCTTCTTCTCTCTAGGTTTTCCTGATACTGCTCTCTTCTGGTTCACCTCCTAAATGTCTGACTGATTCTTCTCAGCCTCCTGAGGATCAGCTGGGTCTTTATCCAAGTGATGCTCACAGGGCTCTGTCCTAGGCCCTCTTCTCTTCTCCCTCTATACTATTTCCCTTGGTGATCTCATCAACTCCAGTGAATTCGGTGATCATTTTTGTGAAAATGACCTTCATCCGAAGGTCTGCTTCTTCATTCCTTACATCTCTCTTGATCTCCTGTCATGCATTTATAATTGCCCTTGAACATCTCAAGCTGGATGTTTCATAGACATTTTAAACTCAATGCGTCCAAAATTGAATTTACGTTTTCCCTCAAACCCTCTCCTCTTTCTAACTTTCCTATTTCTTTCCAGTCACTCAGTCATCTTTGACTCTTCACTCTCATATACACTCCCCTTCCCCTTTCTGAAACTGCTGAAACCTTGGTAAAGGCCCTCAGCACCTAATACCTGGACTGTTGCTTTCCCTGCCTCAAGTGTCTCCTCACTCCAGTCCATTCTCCACTCAGCTGTAAGTGATCTTTTTATAGTAGAAGTTCAATCAGTCCCAGTGGCTCTGTAATGCCTAAAAGATGAAATATAAAATCCTCTGTTGGGGTTTTAAAGCTGTCCATTGCCGGATCCCATTCTACCTTTTCAGTCCTCTTATTTACGTTCTCCTTCCTCCATACTCTGTAGGCCTTTCTGTACTCTACAGACTCCATACTCTGCAGACTCCATACTCTACGGACTCTATACTCTACGGACTCCATACTCTACAGACTTCCATAAGACTCTCCATCTCTCAACTTGGGGTCCTGGAACTCTTTCCCTCCTCATCTCTGCCTAATAACTTCCCTGGCTTTATTTCAAGTCCCAGGTAAAATCATACTTCCTATATATAAGAAGCCTTTCCAGATTCCCCTTGACTTTAGTACCTTCTCTCCTGTTTTTAGCTGGTTTGTACCCAGTTGTCTGTATACTGTCTCCCTGTTAGACTGTGAGTTCCTTGAGGGTGGAGACTGTCTTTTGCCTTTCTTTGTTTCCCCAGGGTTTCGCTCAGTCCCTGGCACCCTGGAGGAGCTTTGTTAATGTTTATTGACTGACTGATCAAGATTAATCAGAACTTTCTTTGCAATTTACAGTGTCAGGGAGCTGCCTGGGGCAGAGAGGTTAAGCAGTTTGCCTGGGGTTGGGGAAGGATAGAGACCATGCAGTGAGTTCCACTATGAGGGTATATAAAAATAGGTTTGCTTACTTCATAAAGATACCTTGTAGGCACTTAATAAACGTTGATTGTTTTATTACTATGCTGATGAGTAGGTGTGGTATGGTGGCAAGAGAGCTGGACTCCAGGGTAGGAGAGATATTATTCAGATTCTACCTTTCAACTCCCTAGGCTAGCAGGGGTGGGGAATCTGCAGCCTTGAAGCCACAGGTGGCCCTCCAGGTCTTTGGGTGTAACCTTTTGACTGAGTCCGAATTTTATTAAGGGGATTTATTCTGAGAAGTTTGGATTCAGTCAAAGGGCTGAACTTGAGGAACTAAAGGGCCACAGGTTTCCTACTCCTGGCTCCTCTAGGGTCTTCCTTGTGAAATTCTATCCACACTGAAGCCTAGGAACGTTCCTCTTAACATCCTGGCTGCTCCCTCAAATACATCTCCTCCCTTTTAATGTATATTTCGTTGTTGTTGTTCAGTTGCTTCCACCATGTCACACTCTTTGTGATCCCATTTGGGGTGTGGGAGGCAAGAAAATTCTGTTTTCCATATTCCTAAGTGATAAGGGTTGTGACCTAGCATGGACAGGTTAGAGGTCAGAAACTAATGCCCAGGCCCAAGAAGCTATGTGAGGAAGGGCCTATCAGAGAGGAAAACATGGAGTCACATTACTGGGGACAGTATCATGGGAGATCCAGTTAGGAAAACAGTGTAAGAAGCCCCATCTTCCTGCACATGTTGAGTCTTCCTGTAACCTTACTGGGAAGGCTACCTGTCCATTCAGGGGGAATGGATATAAAGATTAATAAAAGCTTTCCTGACTTCACAACAGGTATTGTTCTTTATTTAAGATGAGCATGTTTCTCACCACTGGGGGCATGTTAGATGGGCTCACTTCTAACAGTTCTTGGGGGTTTGTCCCAGGATCTTTAGCATCAAAAAGGTTAGGATGAAATCTTGCTTGTGGGGGATGGGAGCATGCCCATGGATTTTTCAGCGGCCCAAACACCCACATGCACGTTTCCCCTCTTCTAACTGCTAACTTCTCAAATTCAGAAATGCAGCTAAAACTATGGATTGAATGGCCAGAGACAGTAAGTCAGGGACCTGAGCAAGGGCAGGAAAATCAGTGGCTAAGTACTACCTTGTCTGTCTCGGGATCTTAGGCACAACCGGTCCTCAGGGACCTTGGGAGCACAAATCCTAAGATGGGAAGTGAGTGCTCTTAAGATAAAGGTGCCTGGGAGGGGATGAATAATTCCCTGGATATTCCTTCAGAAGTCCAGCTAAAGAAATGCTGGCTCTATTCCTTCCCCTCTCTGCTCTGGAGAGAGAGCAGAGAGAAAGAGAGGGAAGAAGAATCTAGATTCTGGGAAGGATTCTTTTGAAATTGACTTGGAACCAGAGTAAATTGACATGAATAGTTGAATTTTGACCTAATTTGACTAATCTAAAATTAGTTTATTTCCTAAAAAGAGAGGAACTGTCTTGCTCTATCTGTTCTGTGTATGTCTGTGTGTTTGTGAAGTGTTTTGTTAAATTGTAAATGAAGTCATGCAGCCAGCCAGAGTAGCAAGGGCTATAGCTGGACTTTCCCTTGGAATTCTACTATCTCTTAATCTTCCTCTCTCCTTCCCTCCCTGATAACAGCAGCCTCAGAGGAGTGAATAGGCTGGAGGGAGGGAGAGAGAGAAAGAGAGAAAAAGATGTTTTACTGTTTGGCTTGATAATGGTATTAATAGAAAATTTGAAAACTTTTAAGAAGTTGCTAAAAAAAAAAATAAGTCTTTCTGCATTCTAAACCCTGGCCAGGTTGCAAAGATGAAAAGAAAGATTTTGCTCTTTGCAGATTATTCAACCTAAAAAAAAAAATGTGACTTTTTTGATAGGCTAAATTATTAGGCTCTTAACCTTTCTTTTTAAGGAACAAAGAAGTGGAAGAAATGGTGAGGATTTGGTGTTTTTGAAATATAAAAGGAGGGGGATATATGGGTAGGATGGTGGAGTATCCATGTGCTTGGACCTTGTACTCCCTTCCCCCTCCCCCATTCCACTTAAGAAAATGTTTAGCCTTATTGGGAAACCAATAGACAAAGTTATAGAAGGTTATTGGATTTAAAAATTTAAAAATTGTTTACTGTGATTTGTAATTATTACTAGGAGTTATTAAGCTCCCAAGCTTCATGCCTGGAAGTCACACTTTGTCAATATTAAATTACGTAGGCCCTTTTTGCCTGGGAAAGGAGGTTCTTTAATTAATCTGATTCAAAACTTTTTGAATCTGGGAAAGTCTTTCCTCCTCCGATAAGGGAGTGGCAGATCATTCTCTACCTTACCTAAAGAAGGATTCTTTTGCAATGGAAATTAGCAGAGTAAAAGATAGGCAGTCTGGACTCAAAAGTTGAGTTTTGATTTAATGAGATCTCAAAGCTAAAATCTGTACTTTATGTTTAAATTAAGTAAATATATCTGATACCAGAAGACAATGTGTTTAAAATTACAAACTCACTTTAGAATTTCAGTGATTTCTTTTAGAAGCATTAACTCTGTCCATGTGCTCAGACCACATGGACAAGCGGAAGGTTACCCCCTCCCATATGCTTTAAATGCTGGAATGAGACTGGGAGAGCTGATCTGGTGGACCTTGGAGGGGGGAGGGGAGCTAGAAGATAGCATTTCAGCTCCTTAAGGAAGTAGAGTAAAAAGAGATTATGGAAAGTTATAAATTTTCTTTTAAGTAGCAAGATTATTTGAAAAAAAAGAGGGCTAAAATGTTTATCATTAGTGATTATAAATCCAGGTTTGATATGATTGAAGTCAAAATCTGTCCTGAAGGAATACAAAGCAAATGCTCTTTCTATTAGGATTAAGCAGAAAAAGATATTGTTAGTCAGCATTTATGATTGTAAAGTGCTTAACATAAGGATGGGTATATGTTAGATGCAACATTACACAATTTTTAAATTTGGAGTTTGTTATATATATAGATTGGGGTTTTAAAAGGATGTGATAGAAAGTTGATAATTTGAAACTTATATTTGGTTATAAATAAGCAATGAAAATGCTGATGTTTGCTATATAATGGTATATTTAAGCTAGAAAGGGATCCCAGTGCAGACAATTATAGTTAAGATGTGGAGGAACTAGATAATCTGAGTAATGGGATTGAGAGATTTGGAAAGATAAAAGTTTTGACTGAAATTATGGAAAGTCAGATAAGATTTGAATAGTTCTAGATGAGTTAGTTTCAGATGGTTTCACTAAGTAGTGAGGGCATGAAGAAGCATTTTAAGAAGACAGAAAAATCATGTAACTTGATTTAATATAATTAATAGCTCAATCAAATTTGAGATGACTCTTATCTGAAAGGATATCAGGTAATAGAGTGTTCCTACATAGTGGTAAGGAGATGAATTACTGTGCAAGGTGATGTGGAAATGCATTCAGCTGAATGAGTAATGACTTATTTAAAGTTTTAAGTAAACTTAAATAGTTTAAATTTTTAGGTAATCCATCTAAATGTTGTTATATTAGGAATTGCATTGTTAAATTAATGATGAATTGGTTAAAAAAGAGCTGTTATGAATTCAGTGTAAGAGTTTCTGTGTTGTAGAATTCCTATTGAGAAAATGAGAATCCTTGAGAAAAAAAAACATATATTTTTATATATGAGTGTGATTTTTCAAGCCTATTCCACCTAAGGATGTATGTATGTCAAAAAGTTTATTTCTGCTGTTGAGAAGGAAATTTTAACTAAAATTGTTTTTTGCTATGAATCAAGCATTTACAAAAGTATGTTTGTAAAAGGAAGCTTATGCTTAAATGTGAAAAGGCCTTGGTTTTAAATTTTGTAATATTTACCAATTAGGTTCATGAGGGTTTTGTGATAAGTTGTAAACTGATTTTAAAAGAGGAAAATATTTGTTGTACGAAGAAATGTTTTGTAAAATCTTTTGTATGATTTTTGAAAGGCTTACCTACCAAATTTATATTTCTAAGTTAATTTGTAATAACTTCAGGTTTTATGGGGGTTGGAAAATAAGGGACAAAATAAGGGAGACCAGGAATTTTATGGCTCTGGAAAGCTCTCTGATAACTTTAAGAAAAAAAGCCTCCTGGTCCCACCACCCCCCCTTTCCTTTTGAAGTCCAGTCATTACAGAAGGACTTCTTAAGATCTAATCTGAACTCAGAGTTCCTAAATAAGGAATTTGTGTTGGTGATAAATAACCTCTAGTGATTAGTTTTTAGGACAAATTTAAGATTTAATATGTAAGTCCTGGTAAAATTTTTGATTAGGAGAACATGCCATCAAATGCAAAGCCTCTGGGACCATTATAAGGTAAAAATGATATCCAATTAGGTCCTTGCTTTTCATCTATATGACATGTTTTTATAATCAAAGCAGATTACTTAAAATGTAAGCACAATGCAACTAGTGAAATCTTGCTGTTTTCAATTAATTGGGTAAATGAGCACTCTGGTATGGTATTGTGAAAGATAAAATCCCTGAAAAAGAACATTCTTTCTGAATTTTATGGGAATAATTAGATAAAGGAAAGGAAACCAAGATATAAATGTGATGTTGAATCATTGTTCCATAGAACAAGATTGAGATGTAAAGTTAACTGTAATGGTATGGAATTGTTGAGGTTAGGAGTGCTTGGGACCTCCCCAAAAATATATATAGTAACAAAGCTGGGTCCTGTTCAAATGAATTCAATCCAAGCCTTCTTTCAGCTAAAGAAGGTCAAAGTTTGTTATCTTATCTACAGAGGGACTAAAGGAGTCCAGGGGTGTCCCCAGGTGGTCTGGGGGTTCCAGGCATGGTCTTGATGGGAGTGGCCAGTAACCTGGAGATTTGGTTTGATAGGGCATAGTGGTACAGAAAAGCTCATGGGCCTCAGGAGAGCCAGTTCACGTGGGGAAATCCAAGGAGCTTTCAAGGTGAGGTTTTCCAGGGCCCTTTTAGACAAATGGGACTAACACTCTTTTGGGTGAGGGACAAAGGTCCCAACTTGGAATAAGGTCTTTACCTGTTACAAAATGATGTAAAAGCAATTGGGTAAATACAATTGACTGAATCAAGTTACTGAGACTAAACCAGAGACATCTACAGTTTGAGGAAAAGAATTTCAATAAACGTTTCTTAGAGGCAGGTAACCTCTGGCAATATTTTGCATTAATGGAAAAGTTAAATGTTTGTTTTGACTTTAATTCATCTCACGAACATAAGTTGAAGTTAGTGTCTGAACTTATCATATGTGTTGCTCATTCTTTTAGATTGAGCATGATTAGAAAGGGACAGAGTAGTTTGGGAAACATGTAAATCTATTAGAACAATAACTTATTATGATTGTCATTTAATCAGGAACTAGAAAAAGTATAGAAAGGCATGCAAGTTACTTAAGACTTGCTTCAAAAGATGTTCCTTAGCCAATGTGGAATTATAGTCATATCTGAAACTTGATTATTGGAGCTTGCTATTTTAAGATTTTATGGGACTATTAACTGACTGTTCTGAGTTTAACTCCAGATATGGATAGCAAGAAAGGTGGTCTGAGCCATTGATCCATGATGCCAGTGAGTCTGTGAGAAGCTGGTATGAACTACAAAAAGGTGATCTCATAGAAAGGTTGGGAGAGCGGCTGTTCAGCCTGGGTTGAGGTAGGATTCTCCTGACTCAATTTTCCCACTGATACCTGGAAGACTTTAAGCCTGGCTGAATGCCAGTTGACAATCTACTCCTGCCTGGAATTGACATGAAGTTAGGGAGATGTTTCCCTGCAATGTCCCTACTCTTACTGGCAATTTCCTATAACCAAAAGTTTTGTAAGCATAATACCAGATCTATTAAATAATAGATTGTTGGTAGGAGAACATCTGAGGTTAAGTCTAAAATTAAGCTATTAGGCTCGGGATTTAGACTAACAACAATAAATTAGGGTCCTTTATTTCTTAGTAATAGTATGGAGACAATCAGGTCAAGAGCTTGTGAGGCTAGCATACATAGTTATAATTTTGTCTCAGTTGGTTAATGTTAAAGGAAGAATGGTTTGTGGTCTATATTGTAAATACTTTAAAGGAAGTATTAGGTGACCAAAAGTTGGGATTGTTTTATGAGGTGATATGTACTGTGTTAAAAATGATCATTTATTGTATTTATGTAAGGATTGGAGCCTGTTATTGACTCCTTAGTGAAATCTCATCTTCCTGATGGGGGAAATGAATAGTGAATTAATGTAAAATGTAAATATTGGGTTCTAATGTGAATTTCTTAAACATGACAATTGGCCAAAGTTCCAATTTTGATTTTCTAAGAGTGACAAGTGTATAAAGCTTAGGAATGGTCATCTAAAATGGTATTAAGGTCAGTTTTGTAGGAGAGGGGCCATCCGGATTTCTACAAGAAGATAAAGGGAAGAAGATGCAGAGATGCTATGCTGAAGGCAGCTTGAAGAAGTATCCAGACCAGAAAACTGCATCAGATGATGTTCTTCCCCAGACCTGCTGTATGAGATGGAACCTCTGAATGGACAATTCATTGATTTACCTTTTCCTTTTGAATCTCTGTATCTGTACTTATAACAAGGGGACTGCCCCCTTGTAATTTGTCAATGCATCAGTCAACTTTGCTTCTTTCCCATATTCATATAAAGGGGAGATAGGTGAAGGGAAGAATTCATAGGAGAAAGAACGTGAGGAGGTATTTATTGGATTTAGGTCTCGAAACAGAAATTTTAATAAAGAAAAAGGGGGATTTTGTGGGAGACAAGAAAGTTCTGTTTTCCACATTCCTAGGTGATAACGGTTGTGGCCTAGCATGGACAGATTGGAGGTCAGAAACTAATGCTCAGACCCAAGGAGTTGTGTGAGGAAGGGCCTATCAGAGAGGAGAACTTGGAGTCATATGGCCGGGGACAGTGTCATGGGAGATCCAAAGTTCAGAAAATAGCATAAGAAGCCTCATCTTCCTGCACATGTTGTAGTCTTCCTGTAACCTTACTGGGAAAGCTACCTGTCCATTCAGGGGGAATAAATGTAAGGATTAATAAAAGCTTTCCTGATTTCATAACAGGTATTGTTCTTAAGGTGAGCATGTTTTTCACTGCTGGGGGCTTGTTAGACAGGCTCACTAATAACAGGGGTTTTCTTGGCAAGATACTGAAATGGTTTGCTATTTCCTTCTCTAGCTAGCTTCGCAGATGAGGAAAGTGGGGTACACAGGGGTAAGTGACTTACCCAGCTACTAAGTGTCTGAGACTGGATTTCACATTAGGTCTTCCTGACTCTAAGCCTGGCACTCGCCGCCCAGCCACCCTTTAATATGTATAAGCCTGGTCACTGCCAAAGGCCGAATTTGAATCCAGACCTGTCTACATCCAAGTTCAGGTCTTTATTCCTCTGTGCCATGTTGTATATATGTATGTTAGGGCATGCTGTAATACCAGTCTGAGACTTTAGACTGGGAACATCTACACACCAAAAGGCCAGAAATGTGGTTAGTAGGTAGAAGAGGCATGATCTGATTAACTAGTCTGGATTATTTATTTTCCTTCACTCACTCATTTACAAAGGATAATGAAAGAGAATATGAATTTAAAAATCTGGCAACACCTAACTCCAATTCTAGGCTAGTTGTCATTGACCTGGCTAAAAATATACTATAGACTTTCAGCAGAAAAGACCACTGCAACTCTTCAGCTGAAGAGAGCAAAGTATTATCCACCACATAGGCATTGGAAGACTGAAGCTGCCAATTTGAGAGCAAGCCTAGATCAATCTGTCCAGCAGAGATCTTGGGCCTCAAGATGAGTCCAACAGCTGAGTAGTGTTCCCGTCTGAGTACATACAGTTCAGTAACCAAATGACCTGCCCATTCTGGTCTGACATCAACAGCCCCGAGGTAGAACAATCTGCCTAGACCATTCCAACAGTAGCTACTTTATGGCAGAGTGGTTGCCAAGTCCAACAACAGTTGCCCAGTGACCAAGTGACCTGTCTAGTCGAGTTCAGCAGCAGCCAAGCCCACTGAAGAGCCAGTTCAATAGCTGAATGACTCACTGTGACAATGTGAGGTCCTTGAGGTCAAGGTCTAGCTTTGTCTTTCTTTGTATCTCAAGCACTTAGCACGGTACCTAGAATAGAGTGGGGCCTTGATAAGTGCTTATTGACTTATAGATTGACTGCTTGGCCTGGCCCAGAAGTGAACTGACTCAACACATCCTATAAGAAACAAGTCCAGCTGAACTGTTCACCCAATGGCCTTGTAAGAAGCCAGCCCATCTGGTCATGAGAGTTACACCTCTGTAACTGATGTCATATCCTCCAGTGAACCTCATGAGGAATCTCCAGAGGAAAAAAGGTCTTCAAGGTTCTCTAGTGCCAAGGTTATGAGTTGCCCTGGCCAGTGGAAAGAGATTCAGAGGGAAACACAGATGAGTAAGAAAGCGTTGGATCTCATGCAATGGAAATTCAGGGTTTCTTGTATAATTCTTTTCTTCTTTACATAATGAAATGCTCATATTTGTTAACATCTGACAAGCTAAAAATAACAAAAAAATTTAAAATGTGTTAAAAAATAAACAAATACATTAATTAGCTCATGAAAACCTAAAAGTCATACTGAGATATAGGCACTACAGATATTATTATCCCCATAAATGGGGAAACTGATGCTTTAGAGCAAGTAACTTGCTTATGGTCCCACAGCTAGAAGGTGTCAAAGGTAGAATTTGAATCATATCTCTCCTAACTTTGAGGCCAGTTCTCTTGCCACTACAACACACTGACTCACTAGCATAGTAATAAAACAATCAACATCTATTTATTAAGTGCCTGTTATTTGCTAGAGACCGTGCCATGGTGCTAGAGATACAAGTACAAGGAACAAAACCATCCTTACAATGAGCTTATGTTCTAAAGTACATAATGTTTTACTTTGTTATAAGAGAATTTTAGTATAGCCACTGAATTGATTAATTTACAAAATTATGAAATGGGAATAGGAACACTTGGTTCTTTGGATACTCACCAAGAAAGACCGCAACTGGTGGTGAGCAGTGGGGTGGCGATCACACTTTAATCAGGCACAAAGAATGTGGGGGGGATAACAGAGCAGAGGGAAGTAGAGAAAGGGGCATAGAGGCAGATAGCAGAGGAACAGGGGATGAGATGCTAAAGGAAGGCAGGCGGTGAGTAAGAGGATAGAGAGGGAGAGAGGCAGAGAGTATCACACATAACCACAATCCGAGTTGGGAGCACTAGCCAGCATGAACCTGACAGTGATGGAAGAATGCTGGGGATGGAGTGGGAGTTTGGGGTCTCATTTTTATAGTTTTTTGAGGGAACAGACCATTTCTTACCTGTGCCACCTTGGGGTTAGTTCATTAACATATCCAAATCATCTCAAAGTTGTTACTAAAACTTTAAGGTTATCATGTCCACATCATCTTAAAATTATCAGCACCTTTTGGAGTTCTGCTGGTCTTATTGTGGATATCTAGAACTTATTTGAGATTTACATATCATAGGACCAAAAGACCCTGACAACAGAGTCTAGATGTCTTTCCCTGATTCCACTCACATTCAGGATGTGATTTTGGGTTAATATATGATAAAATTTACAAATTGTGCTCTTTTCATCTTTGGAAAAGTTTATATGTGACTTTTAGGTTCCCTTTTGTAATCTTACTTATAAAGGGGCTCCTTTATACTGGCTTGTGTTACAAATAACTACCTAGTTCAAGGTACAGGCAATCTGAAATACTCTAAAATTGTCTCTAGTTTAGATGTAAATGAATTTGAGCCAGAATGAAAGATAGAATAAGGAGACAAGGTCAGCGCTCTCTATCCACCTGCCCAAATTCCTGTCATCATTTCTATTGTCATCTCTGTCAGTAACAGAGCCTGAGTGCTTTGGTGTGATCAACAAAAACCTCAGTCTTCCTACTCTAAAATTTGACACCCAGGACTGATCATAATACTACAGATGTGCACTGGTCAGGGGAGTACAGTGGGACTATTCCCTTCCCCAGAATTGGACACTGTGTCTCACTTAATGCAGCCTAACATCTTGTTATCTTCGGAGGGGTTCAGACATATCATACTTAGAGCTTCCAATCTTACTAAAACCTCCAGATTGTGATGTGTGTTTTTTTTCAAATAAACTGTGTTATAATCAGATCTCTCCCATCATACACTTCTGAAGTTGATTTTTTAAAACTCAGGTATAAGACTTTGCATTTATCCCTCTTGCCTTTCATCTCATCTTATTTGATTCAACATCTCATCAACATTTGAACCAAATGCCTAAATTTTGGGGGATACTGATTCAGTTAGTTTTCTCTCCTAGTTTTGTATCAGCTGCAAATTCAATAAGCATGCCTTTATCTGAGTCCCTGATAAAAATGCTCCCTCCACAGGGCCTGGTATAGATCCCTGGGGCATTCCCCCATTGAGTTTACACTCAACTGTAAACTCCTTGAGCTCAGGGATGGCTTCTTTATCTTTGCTTCTACTCCCCCATTTCTTTGCACAGTACATACTCTAGATCTTTAATAAATCTATTTATTGAATGATTTATTAGATAAACTCTAGGGGGACCCATTAGATAGAAGTATTTGGAAGTGAATTAGGATAATGATATATGACTATATCCTACCATTCTCACTGAAGTTTGGGGAAATAAAAACTCAAAAAACTGAAATGGGATGATGTAAGGGGCATTGGGTAATCCCTTCTTCAGAATATTGTCTTCCTCTGCCATAAACTAAGCCATCAGAAGTTCACTGCTTTTGTTCTTGGATGATTTTTTAGAGTCTCTTATTGCAATGCAAATACTCCTGGGTTACTCCTTGGCTAGGGATCATGACCACTAACTTGTCCAGATCCAAAGCAATGCAGATATAGCTATACCAGGCTTGCTATTGCTTTAAAAGTAGATGCCTAATAACTGACCAATAAAAGGATGTTTTCTCAAGTTGGAGACTTCTCATGAGGCAAACAGCAATTCAGCAAAGTCTCACTCTACTCATTTCCTGGTGAGTATTACGTGCTGATTTGCCCCAGTTTTAGAGCACCCCTCTGGTTTCTCTTCCATGACTCCTGGTGAGCTTTTTGACCCTTGCAAAGCATTTCGTGTGTGCCCTCTATCTCTGGACCTATTAATCATCTCTAATCACAGGCTCAGCCACATAATGATCAGGGGCTCTACAAAGTTAGGAGTAAAGTCTGAATTTCTGGTTAAAACCAAAAAAAAGGAGATTATAGAGGAGATCAGTTCCATGTCTCTCATATATATTCCAGCAAACATCTAAAAAGGGTACCAGATAAAGCAATGTTCAAGAAAACTGAAGATATATAAAGCAAACTCTCCAATCTGGTCCATGATTAAACAAAAAGATGGCCAAGAGCCTGAAGGTATAAAGAGAAAGGTCATGCCAGGAAAACCGGCTCAAGAGCTGCTACAAATAAAACTGAATCTAAGAGTGAACCACACAGAGACACTGGTTAGGGTGGGGGTGGGGGTGGAAGAGTTCAGGGAGAATGGTAGGAGAAGGGCTGGGAGAGTCATTATAAGCTTTTATATTCTTATAAGTATGCTTATTCTAACAGAAGTCAACCAGCATGATTTCAATGCTGTCCTGTCAGAACTGAAGCAGGAGACAGATCTATTTCTTGCACAGAGAAGCAGGACCTACTTATATACTCTTGAGAACACTGGGAACCACAACAAATGACAGGGTCAGTCTGTGCCTGCTGTGCCAGGGGCCTTGCAGGAGGCCTGACACCAGCATCAATGTAATGACCAAGATTCCAAGGGACCAATAATGAGTCATGCTACCCATCTCCTAATGTAGAGGTAATGGACTTGCTGCAAAATGAGACATACAATTTTGGTCATGGTGAAGGTGGAGGAATTTGTTTTGCTTGAGTACACATATGTTTACCATGGTTTTCTTTTTCTTTTTCAATGAGAGGAGAAATGGGAGGGAGAAAATGTAAATCTTGCTAATTGAAAAAACTTTGACTGTCAGCAGGTTACACTTGAGGACCTAGAGGGCCACATGTGGGATAGATCATATAGGAAGGAGACAAAGGAGGGAAAGAAAATATAAGAAAGAAACTGGTCTGTTAAGAAAGGAGAGGAAGAGAAGTAGGAACAATACATTTCAGTAACAGATTACCAGTGTCAATCAGATTCTGTTTCTTTGTTGTTCTGTGAAAGGAGCTGGGGTGGAGGCAGAATAAGGTACAAAAGAAGATGATGTAGGGAAATAAAAATAAAAAATTAACAATCGACCACAAACTCACAAGATTGCATCCACTGCCAATTTCCCTTTACCTAAGATCAGGAAGGAATTAACACATCACAGAGAGAAAAAGAGCCAGGCTACGCCTTCATAGGCTACACGTAAGCTCAGAAGGAGAGTGTCTAAAGCCTTTCTCTCTCCTCTCCTCCCCACAGAGATTCATAGTACATCTTCCCTTGATTGTCACTAGGAAAAAGAGAATCAGTATGACCAGTCAATGTCTTTTATAAGTATACTCAGTTGAGGCTCAGCAGTGAACTGAAAGGCCTTATCTTCACCACAGACTAAGGGAACAGAAAACAATTGCAGAATATCTACACAGTGCTTAAGAGTTGGGCCCCTTCATTCCATGGCATCACAATTTGTGGAAGCAGGTCCCCTAAGGCACCAGAAGGACCAAGACTGAGCCTTTGCTGGCTAGTCCCCTGTTATACAAGTTATCGCCAACCATATGAAAAAACACTTCAAATCACTAATAATAAGAGAAGTTCAAATTAAAACAATTCTGAAATTCTACCTCATACCCATCAGATTGGCAGAGATGACACCAATGGAAAATGATAATGGTTGAATGAGTTGCAGGAAAAGAGGCATAGTAATGCATTGTTGGTAAAAGAATGAACTAGTCCAGTTATTTTGGAAAATGACTTAAAACAACACTCCAAAAGTCACTGAACTACCAAGCTCATTTCACACAGTAGCAAGGGTATGCTTCAGATTCTGTAAGTTAGGCTTCAGCAGCATGTAAACCAAGAATTACAGATGGGAGGGCTGGTTTCTGAAGAGGCAAAGAAATTAGAGACCAAATTGCCAATATTCACTGGATTATGGAGAAAACAAATGAGTTCCAGAAACACATCTACTTCTTTTTTACTGACTACACTAAAGCCTTTGTGTGGATCACAACAAAAAGTGGCAGGTCCTCAATGAGATGGGAGTACCAGATCATCTTATTTGTCTCCTGAGGAAGCTGTACGCAATCCAAGAAGCAACAGTTAGAAGCAAATATGGAGTAACTGATTAGTTTAAGACTGGAAAAGGAGTATGACAAGGCTGTATATTTTCACCTTGTTTATTTAACTTAAATTTAAATCATGCAAAATGCCATACTGATCTTATCAAAAGCCAGAATTAAGGTTGCTATGAGAAATATCAACAATGTCAGATATTCAGATGCTACCACTTTGATGATAGATAGTGAAGAAGAATTAAGAAGCCTCTTGATGAGGGTGAAAGAAGAGAGTGTAAAAGCTGACTTGAAGCTTAACACTTTGGCAACTGGTCTCATCACTTCTTGGCAAATGGAGAGAGAAGAAATGAAAGCGGTGTCAGATTTTATATTCTTGGGTTCAAAGATCACAGCAGATGGTGACAGCAGCCATGAAATCAAATGATACTCGTTGCTTGCAAGAAAAGCTATGGCATATCTGGATAGCATACTAAAAGCAGAGACATTACTTTGCTGACAAAGGTCTATATAGTCAAAGCTATGGTTTTTCCAGTAGTAATGTATGGCTGTGAGAGTTGGATTATAAGGAAAACTAAACATCTCTGAATTCACCTTTTAAATTGTGGTGCTGGAGAAGACTTTTGAGAATCCCTTGGACAGCAAGGAGATTAAATCAGTCTATACTTGAAGAAATTAGCTCAGACTATTCATTGGAAAGTCATATACAGAAGTTGAGGCTTAAATACTTTGGCCACATAATGCGAAGACTGAACTCACTGCAGAAGCCTTTGATGTTGGGAAAGACTGAAGGCCAAAGGAAAAGGGGATGGCAGAGGAATAGTGTCATGGAAGCAACAAACATTAACTTGGACAGACTAGAAAATAGTGAAAGAAAGAAGGTCCTGGTGTGCTATGGTCTATGGGGTCAAGAAGAGTTGGACATGACTGAACTACTGAACAACAGCAGCAAAAGATGACAGGAAAGCAAAATGATGAATTATGGAAAGAATATGGGAAAATAGGCACACTAATGCATTGTTAATCGAGTTATAAATTGGTCCAATCATTCTGGAGAGCAATATGGAACCATGCCCAAAAACTATAAAACTGACCTTACCCTTTGACCCAGAAATACTACTACTAGGTCTGTATCCCAAAGAAATCAAAGAAAAAGGAGAAAGACAAAAATATTGTACAAAAATATTTATAGCAGCTCTTTCTGTGGTGGCAAAGAATTGTAAACTGAAGGGATGCCCAACAGTTAGGGAATGGCTAGACAAGTTATGGTATATTCATGAGATGGAATACTATTGTTCTACAAGAAATAGTGAAGGGGAAGATGCCAGAAAAACTTGGAAAGAATTGTATGAACTGATGAAAAGTGAGCAGAATCAGGAGAACAATCTATAGGATAACAACAATATGGTAAAGATATTCAACTTTGAAAGACAATAATTCTGATCAACACAATGACCCATGACAATTCCAAACGATTTAAGATAAAACACGCTGTCTACCTCTAGAAAGATAACTGATGGACTCAGAGTGCAAATTAAAGTATGTTTTTTTCTTCTTTCTTCTTTTTTTTCTTTCTTTCTCTATTTTTTCTTCTTTCTCTCTTTTTTTTTAACATGGCTAACAAAGAAATTTATTTTGTATGACTACACATATTTATGACTGGTTTTGTTTTTATTGGATTGAGGAGGGAATAGGGGAGGGAGAAAATTTGGAACTAAAAAAAGGAATTTAAAAGTCTTTGTTCTTTAAATGAATAAATAAAATTTAACTTAATAAACTATATGGCACCCTATTTCTCCTAGGATCAACTTTAAATCCTCTGTCTAAAATTCAAAGCCCTTCAAAACCTGTTTCCTTGCTTTACTTTTCCATTCTTCTTACACTTTACTCATTCCCATGTCCTCTTTGATCCATTGATACTGACTGGCCTCCTTACTGACACAAAACACTCCATCTCCTAACTCCAGGCATTCTCTCTGGTTCTCTTGCATGCCTGGAATTCTCTCCCTCCCTTTCTCTGCCTCCTGACTTCCCTGGCTTCCTTTTAAGTCTTCAACTAAACCCCTGCCTTCTATAGGAAGCCTTTCCTGATTCTCCTTCATTCTAGTGGCTTCCTTCTTTTTTGATCATCTGCAATTTACCTGTCTGTATCTTGTTCATACATAGTTGTTTATGTGACTGACTGAAGGGGATGCAGGATAATGTTATAATTGTTGTTAAATTTCATATATACCTTTTAAAAAGCTCTGTGATATAGAGACTCATGGTTTCATACACAATAATCTTTTTCTATTCTTTATGCATAGAGATGTTTGTATTGACATTTGTCAAATTGATAATGAAACACTGTTACAAGCACTGCTATGGAGAGCAGAGATTCAAGCAGAACCTCTCTCAGAATTCACCAGCTGGTGACATTTGAACTTGAACTTCTGGAATTTTTGTAGGTCTTCTAGGAGAGGGAAGCCAGAAGATGGAACTAGCCACTCACGGGGAGAAAGGCAGGCACAGTCTCTGGGTACCAGCTCCTCTTCCCTTTCTTCAGTGGGAATCAGAAGCCTCCCCCATTCCCCGCTCCCAAGAATTGGTAATCAATGTCCAGAGGGAAGTGTGCATTTTCCTTCACTTGCCTGTTAAAGTATTGTCTCAAAGCTCATACTTAAACTGGTAGGTAATTTCCTCTATTAGAAAGAATAAAGATAGTGGAGCAAGAAGAAAGCATTTTAGTTTAATTCATCTAGTACAACTCCTACTCAGTGACTTAGAAAATGAACCAAACTAAATTCTGACGAGAAAAGTCAAGAAAAAGTCATCAAGAATCATTCTTCCTTCCCAGGGCTGCTTAGGAAGACAGATAAGGAGGTCTACAAACACAGGGGTTAGGGCCTGATCAGGAGCCCACAGCAATGGGGAGTATTCCAGTACCCAGGGACCGAAAGAGGGCCAAGACAGAGCAACAAGGCAGGAAACACGGAGGCAGAAAGAGATCCCAGAGGATCCCAGAACTAGCTCTAGGGGCCAGAATGGGTGCCATCCAGAAGCTCTGTTGTCTACTATCCAGTCCTGAGTCACAGATCAAAGATGGAGCAGAGAGGTCAAGAGCATGGGTCCTAGCTGGGTACTGAGCAAGGAGCAAGTTCCAGAAATCTAGCTATGTGGCTCTGATCTGAACTCTGTTCTAGACTATGGCCCACCATGTAAGCCTGTCATGGAATAACCAGGGTAGGAGTCCCAGGCCAAAAGAGAGCCTGAAGTTCAGTGATTTAGAATTTGTAGAATCTCTCATCTGGCTTACAGTGACTTCATCCAGCAGCAGTTTACCAAAACTCAACTGTATGCAAGGAAATGTACCCAAACCTGGGCCAGAAACTAGTAGAGCTCAGACCAGGAGAGCAGTGAGTATACCTCTCCCCAGGTTACATCCCTTTGGGAGCACTAAAAACTTGTGACCCTCCCACCCAGACTGAGCTTTGAGAGCAGTGAGGGATTCCATTCCAAAGTCACAAACCCAGTGGAGACACCTAAAAACAGTGTCTCCCCCTCAGCAGGGCAGCTAGATGGTGCAGTGGATAGAGCACTGTCCCTAGAATCAGAAAGACTCATCTTCTTGAGTTCAAATATGGTCTCAGACATTTACTAGCTTTGTGACCCTGAAAGTCACTTAATCCTGTTTGCCTCAGTTTCCTCATCTATAAAATGAGCTGGAGAAGAAAATGGCAAACCACTCCGATATTTTGCCAAGAAAATGCCAAAATGGGGTCATGAAGAGTGAGACACACCTGAAATAACACCTCCTTTCCCCAGGAAGCATGTGTCCATAAGCAGGAGAGTCTATAAGTTTAGAGAGATTTAAAATATAAATATAAATTCACCACCCTCCCCCCAGGCCTAGACACATACCTTTGAGGTAACATCAAGGTAAGGAAGGAAAAGGGGTTTCATTTACTGCCTCCCTCACAAAAAATGAGAGATATCTCCATTCAAGAATTATGTTTAATGAAACTGTATAAATGGTAAATGTGGACACCTATCAAGCCTTTCTTCTTTTAAAACATTCCACCTGGGGAATCCCTACAATCTTAAGATTTTGCAACAATAATAAAAAGTTTGTTTTTTTTAAATGAATAGTAATGATCAATAATAATTTAAGTATTAAGAAATATACCTTATAGAATAAATGTTCTTGTTTTGTTTAAAGGATAACTAAAACTCAAAAGATCTGATTAAAGTATCAGCAAATTAAAATCTACAAATTTTGAAATCCAGCTCAACTGTCTTCTTATAACAATAACATCTAAATTAAGATGTTAATTTATGAGATATAAAAAAAATCTATACTGTTTTAAGGAAGAATAAGTCCTGTAGGATAGGACACAGGACCAGTACAGAACAAACAAGTTGTGTGTTCCCTAAAGGAAGTCGGAATTTTACCTATTTCACAATTTTTCATAGACTCATTTTTAAAGTTGATAATAAGTACTTAAGCAATCACATAGTCTAACTTTCCTATTTTTCAACATCTAGCAAAATGCCTGGCACAAGGCAGGCACTTAAATGCCTATTGAATTGAATTTGCAGATGAGTAAACTGAGAGGTGACTTGCTTGAGGTTACAAAGCAAATTAGTTGTATAGTTGAGTCTAGAATTCAGGTCTCCTGATGTACAGTCTATTATTTCTCAGTATGACCCTCCCCAATAACATGAATTATTTATTTAAACTTTTTTTAAAAAATTGGTAATTTAAGTGATCTTTTAAATCAGATTGTTTAGACAGGAAGGTTGAATAAGGATAGGAATTTGGCTGATACTTTCCATGTCTAGAAAATCCCTGAGAGAGCAGTATTTGGGAAAAAGTACGTGAATTTCAGTTACTTTTGGTCTTATAGAGCCTAATTCTCAGAAATCTGTGGGTCAGACTTCAGTTAGACTTTATACCAGATGACATGTAGACGTCACCTTGATTCTTTGGATTAAACTTGGATCTGACTCAGACAGGAAGCTGAGTGTAATATGTTAGAACAAACATTACTAGCACTTTCTGCCTTACGTGCAGTTAGGGCTGCTTGTTACAGGTGGGGGAAATTCTGTATCTACAGAATCTCGGCATTGATTGGATCAAAAAAGTCATCTAGTCCAGCCTGCATCTCAACAGGAAATCTCCTCTGTTGTAGGATGACAGTCTGGTGTAGGTGTAATAGTGTTTGATTTGCTAGTAATCCAGAAAACCTGGGTTTGAATATGGAATAGCTTTGTTTCTTACTAATAGTTACTTAATTTCTATGGACATCAACTTATTTCTCTGTCAGTGGAGGGGACAGAACAGTAAAGTCTTTCCTGGTGATCTGTAAAGTCTCCTGCTTCAAATTTCACATCCTAATCTAGGACATGAATGACAATCATTCAGCTTCTGCTTGAAGACTTCTGAACTTATTTTTTTCCATTTTCCCTCACCTTTCTCTCAATCATTTGTGGGGAAGCATCTTACACCTATTTTTAATTTCCCTCTGTGTGTGTGTGTGTGTGTGTATATGAGAGAGAGACAGACAAACAGACAGAGATAGAGATAGAGAGACAGAGACAGAGACAGAGAGACAGAGAGAGACAGAGACAGAAAGACAGAGAGAGACAGAGACAGAGAGACAGAGAGAATGTGTGTGTGTGTGTGTGTGTGTGTGTGAGAGAGAGAGAGAGACAGACAGAGACAGAGAAAAAGACAGATACAGAGAGACGCAGAGAGAGAGAAAGTGTGTGTGTGTGTGTGTGTGTGTGTGTGTGTGTGTGTGTGTGTGTGTGTGTGTGTGTGTGTGTGTGCTGGGGGAAGGAGGTGATATTGGGAATTCCCAATGAGGAAACTCTTTGTGCCAACCTTGATGGACCTCTGTTTCGTAACTCGGGGTTTTAGACATTTTGTTGCCTGGGGCACCCTGACAGGTTACATTCTAACTGTTTTTCCTCGGTGAGTCCAGGAAGGCTTCTAGGAAGAGATGATGAGCTCAAAATGAGAATGAAAAGAAGCTGAGACCAGGGGGAAGGAGTGATGTGGGGAAGGACCAGGAGCAGTTCTGCAAGCCAGTTCCTCTCTCCCGGGATAGAATCGGTGGCTTTGGCAGGTTCTTTCAGCCCCCTCCGGGCAAACCTCACTCAGTACGGTCAGAAGTCCAGTGTAACAACTTTCTGCCTTGTGGGCCGGTCTATTCACGGCTTCCCATCACTGCTTGGCTGGGGCAGTAGTTTAGCTCTAGTTCAGATTCCTCCCCTTTTCCCCACTCCTATATAAATACATAACGAAACACGGGAATCTCCCTCTGCGGGACCAGGAGTCTTTAGGCTTTAAGAGGCGGGGAACGGCGGGAGCGGGGGTTAGGAATGTCTCTGACTCAGCTCCCTCTGCCATTGGCTGTCGGCAGGACAGGGAAGGGGGAACTCTCCTTCCAGGGATTGGCCCTGAGGGGGCCACCTCCTCCCGTGATTGGCTGAGCCGTCAGCATATAAAGTGGCCATACCGGCCTCTTCATCAGTAGGAGGGAGGTAGGGGAGTGGTCGGGCTCTGGTTTTCCAGCTCTGGTTTTCCAGCTCTTGTTCGAGGCTCCCCTTTCCCTGTTCAAATCTGTGTCCCGGTGGAAGCCCGAGAGACCATGAAGGAGAGACGGGCCCCCCAGCCAGCTGTGGCCAGGTGTAAACTCGTCCTGGTAGGGGATGTGCAGTGTGGGAAGACCGCGATGTTACAGGTGCTAGCCAAGGACTGCTACCCAGAGGTGAGCGCCCACCACCCCCTCCCTTAGCCCCGGGCCTTTCTGATGCCCGCTGCAGCCCGCTTACCGCCGAGCGCTCCAGGCGAGGTCCCCCTGGGACCGGTCCAGCTTCTGTCATCCTGCAGGGCTCCTCAACCTTCGTCGCCCGGGGGGACCTCTGCATTGCCGCCTCCTTCGTACCTCTCTTCCCTTCCCCAGGCTCTTCCAGGCTCTGGGAAGGAGTCTGAAGGAATTAAAAAAAAAATTTTAAGTCTAGATTTTCCCCTCGAAACTCATCCCTTCCCTTCTAAGGGTTCCGATTGTGAGCAACTCCCCAGCCAGGCTTCTGTTATCTAGTGTCTACTTGTTCCCTTACGGTGTGGAGAATTGTATGCAGATGGGGAAAATAGAATGGGGCTCCCACCCTAAAATTGGGGAAATAGGATGAAGGAGAATAAATAAGTGTATTTGACTATCTCCCCAGGCCAAGAGCTGATCCTGTTTCTTAAAACAGCATGCCTGTTCACCTGGGATTCCCTTTCCTCCCATATCACCTGACACTAGAGGAAGGTGGTGGAGTGAGTGGCACTGTCCATAGAGGCTAAGCTGAAGGGGAAGCAAAACAGCCTTGGACAAGGGAATGATAGTGGCTGTTTCTTCCTTCTCATCTCGCAGACTTATGTGCCTACTGTATTTGAGAATTATACAGCCTGCCTGGAGACAGAGGAACAAAGGGTAGAGCTCAGTCTCTGGGACACCTCAGGTAAGAAGGCTGTTTCCAAATGTTCTTCTCTCCCTACCTGTAGCAGCTGTTTTCTCTCTGGAGATGGTCTTCCCTTTAGTGGGGTTAGGGAATAGAAGAAAGGATATTGGTTTTGCCTTTCACTTGGCAAGAGGGAAAGAGTCACGCCAGTTGGATGGTCTTGCAAATGCAAAGTTGGCAAACCCCAGAGAGTTCTAGGGCTAATCAGTAATTGACAGGAGCCTGTGTTGGCATTTTATATATATATATATATATATAGCCTGACAGGCTAGCCATAGGAAGTCAAGGGTTGTAGCATTTAGATATGACATTGCCCTCCCTCTTCTTTCTGCCTCCCCACCAAACTAACTAACAGAATGAACTATTTGGGAGACAGTTATGATTTTTTTTAAAAAAGGAACTAGCTTGTTGGAGGTACGAGGTAGGAATTAGATTGGGAGAAGTAGGTTGGTAATGTGACTGGGAGTGTGTGTGTGTGTGTGTGTGTGTGTGTGTGTGTGTGCGTGTGTGTATTTTGTGTCTGATTTATTCTTCCCATATTCCATTTCAAGGATGGCAGCAGTGACACTAACACAGCATAGCTACTGCAGCTCATGGATGAGGAGATGCATTATCTGGTGTTTGGGAGGATGAGGAAATGGTGTACATTTAATGTACAGTGCTCCTTTCTGAACAGTGGCTAGTGAAGGGAGGGGGTGGCTCTAAAGATGTTACTTACTGAAGGGGGGGACAAAAGCAGATACCCTGTTTTCCCAGATTGTGGAAAAATGACGTCTTTGCAGCCCCATCACAGATTTCAAGAGCCGTGTCCTCTGCACTAGAAAAACCTTTGCTTTGCTTCTGACCATCCCAAACCTCTGAATGACTCAATGTCTGTTTCCTTTTTCCAAACTGGGCCTAGGTCCATGATGAAGAATTAAAAACAAGGAATAGGGGAGAAAAAAATCTTTTTGCCTCCTTTTCCCATCCCTCCCCCTAAGTGCTTATTCAGGCTGAGTTTAAAGGGGAACTCTGTCAGACAGTCTCCTGTTACAGAAATATAATGCCCTACTCACCCAAAGCTCTATTGTGTAGTCTCTCCCCAGGCAGCTCCTCAGAGTGAGGAATAAATGGGAAAGGTGGCAGGTGGTCCAGATAGGGAGCTTGGTAATACTCCCTTTTGCCTACTCCCAGCTGACCTGAAATGCAGAGGGGCTGCAGGTCTGGATTGTGCATCTTCAGCACCTTCTCTCACACCCCCTCCAGTACTCCGACTGCAGCTCTAGGTTCCCTATTCATAGCAGGGGTGCGGTGGAGAAGAGGAATTTTCACCCTTTCCCTCAGGCGTCTGAAAAAATAGAAAATACGCCCCCCCCCCCAATAGTCCTCAAATTTCCCCTCTCAGCAGGATATCTATGAGGAAGGAAAAGATAATATAGAGGACTGTGGGATAGGGATCGTCCAAATAGAGGGCAGGCGTTCCGATGATTTACTTGTCAGACCTGGATGGGGGGGCTCTGATTGAAGCCAAAATGGAGGTATTGCTTTCAGGTCCCCCCACCATTCCCTTTGTCCCATAGTGTTCTCCTTTACCCAGTGCTGCAATGATATGACCCTACTTCAAAAGGGGGCGGTGGTGCAGGGGAGAGGGTTGTCGTCCTTTCTCCCCTTTCCTTAGCTCCTGTCATAAGCTTGGATTCCCCCCAGTTTCCATGGTAATTGCGGGTGCAGAGAGAAAGGCTGCTTGCTATTCTCAGCACGGAGTGTCTGGGTTCCAAAGCTGATGCTGCTCCTTCTCCTGGGGAGGAAATGGGTAGGCTGGTCTGGTCCCCCGTGTTCTCCCATGTTGGACCACCTCCTTCCCATAGGACCCCTCCTCTGCCATCCACATCTGGGCAGCTGTTGGCCTTAGCATGTTTAATTTATATCCTAGTGATATATCTTTCTTGTGCTTTTCTGATGTGAGGGGATTTTAGAAGTTAGGGATCAAGGTCCTGGAGACTTGGGGCTCTCCCTCCTTTCCTCTCCCCCTTCATGCCACATCTTCCACAGTACTGACCCCATGGTAGGGGAGCTGGACAGCTTGTTATATAACCAGTAGAGCCATTTCCTAAGAGGGAAGACACTGGAACAGGAGGGAGGGTGAGGTGGATGAGTACTGACCAGACTATAGAAATAGCTGGGGCCCTTTACAAGCCCTGAGCTTGGTGATATGGTGTTCTCTGAAGAAACTAACTGAATTTTAGCATCAAATATACTTTTGAAGCTAAAGGAGCCTCAGACAGGGTCAGATTTCTTTTTTCTCTCTCCCTCCTTTCATCTCTTCTTATACTCTAGGTTCTATTGGATTTGGGGGACAAAGGCTTTTCTCATTCCTTTCCCTCTTCCCCCTGCTTCTTCCTTTACATTTTTATAAAGGACCAGCTTAACTGCTCTGGGCAGACAAGGGGGAGGGGAACACATTGGCATATGGGGGCAAAAAAAAAATGTGTGCCCGAGGGTCCTCCTAATGTAGAAAGGGAAAGGATTTTTTTTTTGGGGGGGGACAGTCTACATATAAGAAGAGTCCTTTGCTTTGATGCTGATTTTGACAGCAACAGGAGAGGCGGTGACAGCAGTTCCCTGAATCCACTGACTTTTTTTCCCTCTCTCCCTTTCCCTCCCTCCACCAGGTTCTCCTTACTATGACAATGTCCGTCCACTCTGCTACAGCGATTCAGATGCGGTATTGCTGTGTTTTGACGTCAGCCGTCCTGAGACTCTGGACAGCGCACTCAAAAAGGTTAGACTCCAAGAATCGTTGAATATTACAGCTGAAAGAAACCTGAGAGATCTTCCAATCTACTCCCCACCCTTTTTTAAAGATGATGAGGGAGGCCTAAATGAGTAAAGTTGCCTTGCCTAAGGAGGAAAGCTGAGATGAAAATCTAGGTCTCCTGATTGTCAACCGAGTGCTCTTTCCATTATACTGTAATTCTCCCTTAGAGGCCTAGCAAACTGCTATCAGTAGAGGCAGAGAATAGGGGAAGAGATCGTGGGAACTTCTCAGTAATGGGGTCACAGAGTAGGCAGTAAAATCATTTTCATAGGTACCATTTTGGAAGCATTTTCTTTGGAAGCTTAAAACCACGTTTAACTCTGGGACTTAGAGAACCTGACTGACCTAGTCATAGACTGACAGTGTGCTACTGAAGGGCTGACTTCTTTTCCTTTCCCAAGGAAATACAGATTACTTATTCCCTAGCAAGGTCCCTTGGGAACTGCTTGTCCCCAGCTTTAGGGTTCTTCTCTTGGGTGTTTGGCTTGGGTCATTTGACAAGTGGGAAGGGATACATCCCCATTCCCTGGAGAGAGATATCACTGAGATGAACTTTCTCTGATAGGGAGCTATTGTCCCTAAAGCGGTCACAGAACCTATTCTTGGCTCTAGTTTTGTGGCTGGATTATGAGACCTCTATTTCCTGGTACTTTTGAATCAGGCTAGGGCCCCCTTTAAGGCCTTGGTTAGGTCATTTACTCTTTTTCCCCATTTCCCTATCCCTACTCCCTACTTCCATTCTCTGTTTTCTCCAAGAAATAATAGAACCCAGTGGTCAGAAGCCCTTGCTACAGAGAAGGGGGGGAAGGGGGGAGAGTGAGTCATGGTGATAGGCCTGTGGCCCAATCCTCTGCTGGAGGATTGAGGAAAAAGGGAACTAGGTCTCTTGGATGAACATATCTGTGGTATGAAAAACCTCTTGGGAGAAAGCATGGCATAAATAATGACTCATGATTGCATGTTAAGTATGGCGATAACTGCGAGTCTAGTGGAGGACAGGGCTGCTGCTGAACTTGGTGGTATAAAACTTCCATGAGCAAATCTCCTAGTCCTGCCTCATTCCTTGGTCTTCTCATTTATGGTATTTGTACTTACCGTAATGCCTGGCATATAGTCAGTATTTGATAAGTACTCATTCCCTTTCCTTCCTCTCTTCTCTGCCTACCTGGTCCTTCAGTGGAAGATGGAGATTCTAGATTACTGTCCCAGCACCCGTGTGCTGCTCATTGGCTGTAAGACGGACTTAAGGACAGATCTGAGCACACTGATGGAGCTGTCCCACCAGAAGCAGGCACCCATCTCCCATGAACAGGTGTGTGTGTGTGTGTGTGTGTGTGTGTGTGTGTGTGTGTTGTAGGGGTTGCTAAGAGGGTATATGGGATTCCTGATGAGCAGTGTGACCTCTCCCTGAAGTTTACCTGCTGCTTTTAGATATAAATAGCAGAGATTTAGATATAAATAGCAGCTATTTAGAAGGTGGAAGGTGGTGGGATAGCTACGGTCTACAAATCAGTCCCCCACATGGGCAATCAACATCTGTTTAGTGTAAACAGATTTCACAAGAAAACAGCTGAGCTGTTGTTTTGTGGTATCAGAAAAAAAGGAATCTGGACTGCTCTTGGTCTCCACTGGTCCTGGAGCAGGAGAAATTTTAGGGTAAAGTCTTCTGGGGGCTGCTTCATGTGGGGAAGACAGTACTGAGCAACTTGGGGATGCTAGAATATTCACCTCTCCACAGGGCTGTGCCACAGCCAAGCAACTAGGTGCTCAGATTTACCTGGAATGTTCAGCCTTCACTTCTGAGAAGAGTGTCCATAGCATCTTCCGGACAGCTTCAACAGTGTGTCTGAACAAGGGCAGTCCACTCCCACCCAAGAGCCCAGTGCGCAGCCTCTCCAAACGACTCCTGCGTCTTCCCAGCAGATCTGAACTCATCTCTTCCACCTTCAAGAAGGAAAAAGCCAAAAGCTGTTCTATTATGTGAAAGGAAGGTCTGGGGGTGGGGGGGTTACCTCCCATTTCCTCCCACTTCCTCTCCTAGGGAGAGGAGGCATGGGGAGAGGGAGGATGAGACATTTTAGGACACCAGACATGAGTTTTTTCAGATAGCCAAGGTGAGGGCTTAGAAAGTGACAGGGACGGTACGGGCCCAGGACAAGGATCTGATACAGAGGGAGAATCATCACACCCTAGGCCAGGCAATAGAGTTTCAGAGGGGGCCAGTTTACTCCAGTGCCCCCTGCCCAGGAAGAAAGAGAAGTGTGGGGGGTGCAGGAGGTACTCTGGCCTCATGGGCCCAGGGCCAGGTGCCTCCATCTTCAGCATCTTCCATGCGGTGTTTCCATGCAAGTCTGAGAGGCAGATAAGGAAGGGGCTAGCTCCCCAGTTCCCCTCCCAGGAGACAGCCAGGGAGTGGGGATGCACAGAGTAGGCAGCAGAGGGGTCTGCCTCGGCAGCTTAGCTTGGGAACTTCGTAACTGAAGTCAGAAGGGCTACGGTTTAGTCAGAGCCACTGAGAAGGAAAATCATCTCTTTGCACAGCCCATGTCTCATATAGATGTGACATTAAACATCCATATGCTTCTCACCCAAGTCCCCAGGGTCCAAGGGAGAAGCCCTGACCCCCTTCTCCTGCCAGAGCATGAGGTGGGGGCATGCTGCCAGGGCAGGGGCAGGCGGGGGCACAAGTTTTCTCAGCCCTCTGCAGGGGCAGCACAGGTGGAATTTGTTTTATAGACTTTTGTCTTTGGAGTTGGTTAGTTGTTGGGGGGGAGGGATAGGGGAGTGTTTCAATCTGTTACATGTTCTGTGTTTAAAGAAACTTATTTATTAATGAAAAATATAACATACGCAACCAGACCCAGTTTTCTTGGTTACTTTCTTTTCTCTACGTTGACTGATGTTTAATCTCCCCATCCTCCTTGCTGCTTCTCTCTGAGCAAAAGGGAAGTAGCTGGTCCAGGGACCTGCCTCTAAGTGGCTAGACACTGCCTAACTTATTCTCATTAGAAATTTCACCTTCCTTCTCACTCCTCCCCACTTCTGTCCTCAGCAAGAATTATTGCACTGGCAGAAGTCTGATAGTTTTTTCCCCTTGCAAAGTTTTTGTATCCATTGCTCTCTTTCCTCAACTACACCTAATGGTCCCTTGGCTTCCTTTAAGTGCCAGCTAAAATCCCACTTTCTACAGGAAGCTTCTTCCAGCCTCTCTTAATTCTAGTGACTTCCCTATGTGAGTTATTTCTTGTTTATCCTGTAAAAGCTTGTTTGTCATATCTGTTTGCTTGTCGTGAGCTTCTTGAGGGCAGGGATATCTTTTGCCTCTTTTCGTATCCAATAACTGATTCAGTCAACATTGATTAAGTGCCTACTATATGCCAGGCCCTAAGCTAAGCCTTTATCCCCAGCATTCAGCACCGTACCTGGCATGTAACATGTGCTTAATAAATAGTTATCAACTGACTGACATAGGGACATCCTTATTCAGGAAGGTGAAAATAGTTCCAAACTCTGTTCCTGGGGATGTAGGAACGAAGTCACGGCCCAGCCAGAACTGTCAGGACTAAACACTTTAGTCTTAATGTCGGTTCTTGGTATGGATGAAGAATGAAATAAGACATTGTTCTGGTCTTGCCTAAGTCACAGAAGTGGGGAGCTGCAGCCCTTCCCTATACTGACTTTATCCTAGTTATCATAAAGCAAAAATCTTGACCGTCCCTGAGTAGCAGTGGTATAGAAGGAATTGGCATGTGGAGGTTTATTTTTACAATATTGGGGGTGGGGGGTAGCAATAGTTCTGCTAGGGATGGGCAGGATCCCTCTGTTTCTGAATGGTTACTTACACCTATCCCCCTCTAAAAAAGCGTGTTTCAGCACAGTCCAATATGGACCATTAAAGAGAATGCTGCTTTCTTTCCTCCTTACTCCCACCCCTGCCTCTCTCATCATCTACCTCTTTTGGGTTGGCTCCCTTGGTGCCCTTCATCCCGTCACAACACCTTCAAACTCCAAGTTCATGTGGCCAGGCTAGTTTTGGTCTTATTATCCTACAGATATGAAGTCTGACCAGACTTTATCCTAAGAAAGGGGCCCTCTACTGATGCACTGGAGTAATTACAGCCTTTTAGGCGGCATGGGTTGTCAAAGGGAGGAAAGATTAATCACAGTGTCAAGTTACTTTGGACTAGGTGTGGGTTGGAGCCCCATGGCTGGGCTGCCCTGGACTCTGGATAGTTGGGGGATCAGAAATAGTTTAGGGGCTTTGATGAGGGTAGGAGGGCGAATCACTTCTGTGGTGCAGTTCATCACTGTGGTTCTGGCCTGTTTTTTTTGTTGTTGTGTCTTTACTGTACAGTAAATAGTATCCCTGTACTGGGAGGGATAAATAGCCATCATGAAGTTGTCAGCTTGAGTCTGCTTTGATCCTCATTGGAGCTGATGATCCTTGGGTGGTCTGGGCTGCACAAGAGGTACATGGGCTGCCTACTGAAAGAGACCTTGGTTCAAATCCTGCCTTCACACTAAATAGCTGGGCCACCACGATGTAGACCCAAGGACCCCAATGTACTCATGAGGGCCTACTATTACAGGTTCTTAGATCTGCTTTTCTAAATGGAAAGCAGCTTGAAGGGGTCAACAATCACTTTAATCAAGCATGTGAATTATTCATTTAGTTTGGGGGAAAAAGCACCCTGAACTTCAGAGAAAATACGGAGAAATCAAAATCAACAGACAGGGCTTCCAACTGTCTGACCATAAGCAATACATACATCATGGATCAACAGACAGATCCAACTGTCTGACCATACATACATAGTTACCAGAGAGAGAAGCACCAACATCTGGGTTTTCAAAGCTGGGGGGGAGGGGGGGTGCTCCTTGGTGGCTGCCGAGAGTCTCATCTGGCCTAACAAACACTTCCAATGAGTAAGCCCCAAAACAAAACCTCACCTCAGAGTATTCATACATTTTCAGAGCTAGAGGGCATCACAATCCTTGAGAACCAGTACCTTCTTAACAAAGGTGTGGGCCTTCCTACAAATCTTCCCAGGCCCAGTAATGGGTGGGGAAGATCTTCCCATTTAGAAGCAAAATTATATTAACAATAAGCAAAAATGCATTATCAATACACACGGACAAGTCACTTAACACAGGATCATATATTTTAAGCTGGAAAGGATTTTGGAAGCCATCCAGGCCCAACGCTCTCATTTTACTGATAAGGAAACGGGCCCTCCCTGGTTAGGTTACTTATTCAAGGTCACACAAGTAGTAAGCCTCAGAAACAGAATTTAAACCCAAGTCCCATGACTGAGTAAGTACTCTTTCCACATTGCTATGCTGAATTTCCATAATGACTGTGGGTGCAGTGGATGTTCAGGAACTTTACAGCAAAAACACCTTACTTTGTTTGAAGTATTATGATCATGGGAGAAGCTGAAAGTGTCAGGTTTCTCACTTCTGCAGGCCCTGGGCCTCAATCAATTTTCAGTAAAATAAAAGTTCCTTGAGGCCCAAAACTGACTTGTTAGGGTTTTGTTTTTGGTTTTTGCTTTTGTTTCCCTAGTATTTTAGAGTATGCTACACATTAGTATAAATTTATTTTTTAATTTAAGTAATTATGGAGGGTTATGACTATTACAGGCTTGTCAAAAAAAAAGACACTAAGCAAAACTGATTGCTATTTCTCTTTGGTCTGAATGTATTAATGTACTTTAATCTCAGAACCTGCTCTCTTTTCTTTGACCCACTATTCCCCAAGTTGCAGTTAAATAGCATGTATTTATCAAGGACCTAATTAATATGCTCAGAACGTAACTAAATAGAAAAGGGGAGGGAAATGGGAAAGAAGGATCTGTAGTAGAAGTCAAGTTCCCATCCTTAGGGCAGTTGTATGGTGGGGGGGTGGGGGTGGAACCCTCCACCCACAGCACAAAGAGTTAGAAATAAAATTCATAAAAGCTAAAGAAATGGAAAAGGTGAAAATATTCTCATAAGTGGGAAAGAGGAAAAAGTAAACTTTTGGGGGAAGGAATTAAAATACAAATTGATACACTTATTTCTAGCTGTCACTTCCTTGGTTTAAGAACATGAAAATGTATTATAATCTTGTTGACAATATTATTTAATGTAATAGATTTAAATGTATTCAGATAATTCCAAATGTTCTTAATTTATTCAGTTTGGGTTTTTTCTTCCAAAAGTTCTCCTCCAATACCTCATTGCAACCTGGAGGTGACCCTTGCTTCTCAAAGGGTATGTACATCAGCAAGTTATAAACTCTGGATATGTCTACCACCCTGGAATGTCTGGGTCAACTCTGTAAGTATTGATCTAGCTTATACCAATAGGCCATGTCAACCAAAAGAAGAAAGGAAATTTTTAAAAAATGACTCTTCTGATTCTACAGTGACTGGAGAAGTGCAGAGGGCAGGAAATGCCAAACTTCATACAGTTGTTATAGACTCTATATGTTTGATCACTGTTATCACCAATGGATTGACATATTATTTGAAGAACTAAATCATATTAATAATTTGAACAAAGCCAAAAGAGAAAAGAAAGTTCCAGCTAAATGGAAGTCTGGCTCACCGGTTATCTTAGAACAGCAAAAAAGTGTGACTGTTGGTGGCAATGTAGTCATGAAAACATTAAGGGATCCTTTTAGAAGTTCTCAAAGAAAGGAAGACACTAGAATGGAAAAAGAAAAAATCACTGACATAATTTCCTCCAAATAACCTACCAAAAAAAATCAAAAATCCGTCCAAGTATGATCTACAGCATAGATATAAAAGGGGTCCTTGATGAAAATGAAGCTAGTTAGGCCTCCCAAAATTTTTTTTATAGCGGACTATATCTTTACAATCTCATAATTGTCTAAAAGCTACAGAGCATACAAGGTCATAGTGTTTGCTGATACCAAAACAACATTGGATTTGGCCAAGAAAAATGCAGTCTTGAATTGTGGAAATATTTTAGGATGCAAATTTTCCCTTAAACTTTAAAAGATCAAACATATTTAAAGCTATAATTCTTACCATGTGATGATTACATTCCTTAAACAAAAAAGTACCTGGCAAATATGGGTTGCAAAGATGTTACTCTACTGAAAAGTGCATTTTATATAGGTGGGTTACATTTCAATTAAATTAATCCATTGCACAAATGTCTTTCTCCCTTTATATAGCTATACATGTTTTACAACTTTAATATAATAATATCTCAATGGAACTAAAAGTTAGAGTTGATTGACTTCCAAAGAGAATTATTTTTTGAAAGGTCCCTGATAGGATTACTGTAAATATTTATTTCCCTGATAATTTCCCTGATTCAATTCAGAAAATATCAACTTATATTACATAGCTATATAAAACAAACAAGCAGTAAAAATAAAATTTCAGTCATTTAAATTGAATAAATTCCTAAAACAGACTAGATAGTTCCCCTTTTTACTATGATAAATGGAAAGTTAAGTATGCAAGAAATAAATTTTCTTATTTTAGTTGTTAATTTGAGTAATTCGGTAAATTCTTATAACGCACTAAAGAGTGTAAAGGGCTGCTTTAGGTGTGAAGGTCTTTAGTTAGCTTGAGGGGACTATAGAGCCTCAGTCATTAGATAATTACAACAACATTAGATTAAGGTAATGGACATCACATAAAGAACTTATGACTGATTAAATCAGTCATACCTCTTTGGGCCTATGTAAAAGCAAGCTAGAATTTTTGGAGGAGTTGGAGGCACTTCTGGAAAATATGTGAATTGGTCCAAATGTGCAGAAAAGCAATTTGGAATTACAGCCAATAAGTCACTAAATGCCCTTTGACTAAGCAAAACCACTAGCAATCAACAAACAATACGCCACTACTTACTTACATTACTGTGTAAGGCACTGAAGATAAAAAGACAAAGAATAAAATAGTCTCTAATCAAAAGAAGCTTACATTCTTCTAAAAGGCATATCCCTGAAGTGTCCAAAGACAGAGGGAAGGACCCATATATTCAAAATTACTTATCGGTGCAGTCAGAGCCAAGATGGAAGAGTAAGGTAGGAAGTCACTTGAGTTTTCCCAAATTCCCCTCCAATCAACTTTAATAAAACACCTTAAAGTTAATTCTGGAGTAGCAAAACCAACAAAAGAATGAGGTGAAACCATTTTCCAGCCCAAGACAACTCAGAAGGTCAACAGGAAAAGCTGTCTCACTGAGGTGAGAGAGGAGAGCAGGGGCCTGGTATAACAGCAATGCAATGTCCATTGAAGCTGCTATGGATATGCAGGTATATTTGCAGGGTAAATTTGCAAAATATAAACACTCTTCCTCAAAGAGGAAACGAAGATATTTATTCAGATACCAGAAAGCCAAATCCATCATAGTAACAAAGAAATCTATACACATTGTGAATGCAAGGAGTATGGCTTTCCCCAAACCTCCATCAGGCCTCCACACAAACAAGCTCCCTTAGGCAAAATTGCTCCCTCTCTCACTCACACTAGCTGCTCTGCTCTGTTGTGCCTGTTCTCTCTCTCTGAGTTCCACCTCACTCTCTCTTCTACACCCTTCCTGCTCTACCCATTCAGCAAGCTCCTCCCACCATCAGCTCCATGTGACTCAGCCTGTGGCCTGGGCTAAAGCTCAAAGCAGGTCACATGGCATATTAAGGGGCAGGGAAGATCTTCAAATTCCCTTACCATTACACTTGGGCAAACCAACAAGAGACCCAGTGCAGGCCTTTGGGGGCAACTGAAACAACAGAGACTGCTACTGCTCTCAGCCCACAGATGGTAAGGGGGCCAGACAACTGAACTGAAGGAGATTACAAGAGACTCTTTTCGGCAATGGATATAGGATTCTTACATTGTCCAAATGAGGACCTGGGTCTCAGATATGGGTCACAATCCCAGGAAGAGCACTAAGCACACTAGAGCATGTGGCCACAAAGGAGTAGGGGTCCTGGTCACAGGTCCAGGATGGAAGGGAGTGCTTGTGGTTCCTCACAGATCAGAGCATAGGCCAGGAGAGCAGTGACCACTCCCCTCCTTAGATCTTAAACTGCCCTTGGAAGAACTGGTCACTTACAAGTCCCCAGAATTAGCTCAGAAAACAGCAGTACAAAAAAACCCCAAAACTTGAGACAGTGCCTCTTCCACCCTAGGAACAGAATCCAACTTTAATATAAAATTAAAAGTCAAGAAATAAGGTAGGAAAATGAGCAAAACAACAACAACGATGATGAAGAATCTGACCATAGAAAGTTACTGTGGTGACAGGGAGGCTCAAAACAAAATCAGAAGAGGACAACAATGTTAAAATGGCTAAATGTGAAACCTCTAAGAAAAATATGAATTGGTGTCAGACCCAAAAAAACTCCTAAAAGAGCACAAAAAGAATTTTTTTAAAAATCAAATGAGAGAGGCAGAAGAAAACCTGAGAAAAGAAATGAGAGTGATGCAAGAAAATCATGAAAAAAATGAGTCAACAGCTTGGTAAAAAAAAAACAAAAACACAAAAAATGGGAAAAGATGTACAAAAATTCACTGAAGAAAGCAACTCCTTAAAAAGTAGAACTCTACAAATGGAAAAGGAGGTACGAAAGCTCACTGAAGATAATAATTCCTTAAAAATTAGAACTGGATAAGTGGAAACTAATGATTACATGAGATATCAAGAAATAATAAAAATGAAACCAGAAGAATGAAAAATAGAAGAAAATGTGAAATATCTCATTGGAAAAGCAACTGAGTTGGAAAATAGATCCAGGAAAGATAATTTAATAATTGGACTATCTGAATCTAATCTGAATTTAAGAATTTGGACTATCTGAAAGCCATGATCATAAAAAGAGCCTAGACATCATATTTCAGGAAATTATCAAGGAAAACTGCCCTGATATACTAGAACCAGAAAGTAAAATAGAAGTGGAAAGAATCCACCAATCATGTCCTGAAAGAGATCCCAAAATGAAAACTCTCAGGAATATTATAGAAAAATGCCAGCAGCTCTTTTTGTGGTGGCCAAGATTTAGAAACTGAGGGAATGTCCATCAATTGGGGAGTGACTGAACAATTTGTGGTATATGATTGTAATGGAGTACTATAAAAAATGAAAAAAAAGGATGATTTCAGAAAAACCTGGAAAGACTTACATGAACTGATGCAAAGTGAAATGAGCAGAAACAGAACATTGTACACAGTAACAGCAATGTTGTACAGTGATCAACTGTGATTGACTATTCTTAGAAATACAATGATCCAAGACAATTCCATAGAACTCATGATAAAAACGATTGCTATCCATCTCCAAAGAAAAAACTAATAGAGTCTGAATGCAGAGTGAAGCATACTTTTTTAAAAAATATATTTTTCTTGGCTTTGGGGTTTTTTTGGTCTGTATTTTCTTTCACATGACTAATATGGAAATGTGTTTTGCACACTTGCACATGTATAACCTATATCAAATTACTTGCCTTCTCAATGAAGGGGGAAGGGAGGGAAGGAAAGAATTTGGAACTCAAAATTTTTAAAAAAATGAATGTTAAAAATTGTTTTTACATGCTATTGGGAAAAAATTAAATATTATTTTTTTAAAAAACTATTTATAGCAGCTCTTTTTGCTATAGCAAAGAACTGGAAACAAACTGGATGTCCATCAACTGGGCAATGGATAAGCAACTTAGAGTACGTAAATTTTAAAAAATGTAATGGTTTTTAATACACAAAAATCTATTTTCTTTCTCTCCTCCCCCCTCCTTCCTACCATTTTAAAAAAAGAAAAAGAAAACTCTTTTTAATAAATATGCTTGCTTAGTCAAGCAAAACAAATTCCCACATTGGTCATGTCCAAAAAATTAGATCTCATTCTGTATTCTGAGTTCACATTACCTCTCTGTCAGATACTTGGATAGTATGCTTCATCATGGATCCATGGGAATCTTGGTTAGTCATTGTACTGATCAGAGTTCTTAGATCTTTTTTAAAAAATATATGTATTTTAATTTATTTTGATAAATATTTCCCCACTACATTTCAAAAAATTTTAACATTTGCTTTTTAAAAGTCTGACTTCCAAATTCTCTCCCATCTCTTGAGTGAAGAAATTGAGAGGATTAGAACAGCAAATGGTATTGGAAATTGAATGAATCATACTATCTTGTGACTCAATTCTGGAGCTAGCTCAGTTCCCTTTCTATTCAATTATGGGTCTAGTCCAACTTCTGTCTTGTGAGAAAACTATTCAATTGTGGGAACTGAGAGAAAACCTTATTGTATTGTTAGGACTTAATCCTGCATGGCTGGGAAGCTGGACCACCTCTACCTGCTGTTTGGAGACCCTTAACAAAGGACCTAAATTATGCTGACAAGAAACCCAGTCAGATCCTAAGAAAGATGCATGGAGTTTTTTCACAATTATACATACATCTCAAACAACTCATATGTCTTATCTGAAAACTGGTCCTGTGCTGATCAATCAGTTATTGTTTCCATGTTTTGGGTTTTTTTGTTTGTTTGTTTACAAATACTTGGAGAGAGAAAGATACATTTTTTTCTTCCTGATTTCAGGGAATTGCACCTATTTACTTCCCCCCCTCTCAACTTGGAAAGTCCCTAATCTTTCCTCCAATTAGCAATCAGATTACCTAAAGTTGTATCCTGGTTAATTGTTTACTTAATTTAATCAAATTAATTAATTTGATTGTTTTTCATGTATAAAAATCTGTCTTCCTCCATTTGGAGTCCAGCCCTAATCTGAGAAAAGGGCCTGGTCCCAATTTGTTAGACAATTGGCATGCATTGCTTAACAAATTGAAATGTTGGTAAGCTCAAACTTTTGTTTCTTCAGTCATTTCATCTTTCACCTGCCACATGAGAATGCAAGCAACGTGAGATTGTTTATACGTGCAAAACATATTTCTATATTAGCAATGCTGCAAAAGAAAACACACACACATACATACACAAACCAAGAAAAAATAAAGTGGAAAGAATCTGTCTCAGTTTACATTTAAAGATCATCAGTCCTCTCTCTGGAGGTGATTAGCACTTTTCATCATGAATCTTTTGGCATTACCTTGGATCACTGTCTTGATGAGAACAGCTTAGTCTTTCACAGATGGGCATCATTACAATACTGCTCTCCCTGTGTAGAATATTCTCCTGGTTCTGCTTACTTCACTCTGCATCATTCATAGAAGACTTCTCAAGTTTTCCTGAAACCATCCCACTTGTCAGTTCTTATGGCACAATCATATACCACAACTTATTCAGCCACTCCTCAATTGATGGGAATTCCCCAAAATGTTCAATTTTTTGCCCCTACAAAAAGAGCTATAATTTTTTTTTTTTACAAATAGGTCCTTTTCCCATTTCTTTGATCTCTTGGGGATATAGACCCAGTTGGTGGTATTCCTGGGTCAAGCACAATTTTATAGCCCTTTGGGCATAGTTCTTGACTGTTGACCAGAATTTGTTGTCCAGAATGTTTGGACCATTTCACAGGGAGTTCTTAGATATTTCAAAATAGCTTGTCTTTTCTATGGTAGAAAGTGACATAATGGAATATAATTATGTTGTAAGAACTGAGAGGAACTGATTCAGAGAAACTTGGGAAGACTCACGTGAGCTGATGCAAAGTGAAATGAGCAGGACAAGGAGAACAATTTATACAAAGACTGCAGTAAATATAAAGTGAATAAGCTCTGATGTGGCACCTACCATGTGCTAGGCACTGGGCTGAGTGCTTTACAAGCATTACTTCATTTGACCTCACAACAGCCCTGTCAGGCAGGTGCTCTTATCATTCCCATTTTGCCGTTGAGAAAACTGAGGCAAACAGAGGCGTTAGTGACTTTCCCAGAGTCATACAGCTAGGAAGTATCCAAGGCCAGATTCGAACACCAGGCCCAACTCTATCCACTGAGCCACCAGCTGCCTCTAAGATAGAATGGAAATGTCAAGAAAAACAGTTTTGAGTGACCAACTATGGTTTTAGAAGACTAATAATGACACTTCCCACCACTGGACAAAGAGTCAATGGACTGAATGAGATGTAACGTTCTAGACATGTGAATTTGTTTTCCTTGATTTATACCCATGTTTCACAAGGGAAGGCTTCTCTTTGGGGAGAAGGGGTAGGTGGTGATAGTGATGCAGAAAAAAATTAAGGAAAAGAAACAAGAATTAATGAAACATTAAAAAATATACAAAAGGTAACACAAGGAAGTTCATAAGGTAAAGATATAGTTATTTTGTTACTATTGTGTTAAACTTAATATACACTTTAAAAAACCAAATTGCATATAATAAAATTCACAGTTCCATAGCCAAAAATAAGGAAGCTAGCCAGCTCTGGGGTGAGCTGAGACAGTGAGCTCTGAAAAAAAAAAGTTCACTCTTCATCATTTTCTTTGTATCTTCTCCTGGGTGCAACAAAAGGAGAGAAGGAAATTCCTCTTCTCTATTGTAAATATTGTCTTGTAGCAAAAACACATAACCATAGGAGACCCCACTACCAGCAGAGGGCAAACAGAAGTCCACCTGGGGACATGAGCAGAGCAGCTAGAGCAGTTGAGAGTCTAGGCCCTAGATCCTGGATCCTGGTGCTCAGGAGACAAAAGATCTCAAAGCATAAGACCTGTGCTAGTCATAAATTATAGGCTCTAATTTTCCAAAAGTGAATAGCAGTGCCCTAGGTCAGAATTTCAGCCAAGTTTGAAACTGGATAGCTACAGGAAGGCAATGAAGCAGCACACAGGTTAGTGGGGGCATTTCAAACACTGTAGTACTGGAGGCATTAGTTGCCCCTCTCCCACGCTCCTGTGATGAGACAGTGCTCATAGACTTCCATAATGTCCAGTCTCTGTAATTCAAAGCCTGTTTCTTAATAGTCACACAAGTACATGATTTAGTGTTTCTAAGAATTTTCTAACTCCAAGTGCTTTTCTTCCTAACTCTGAAGAATTCAACCTGCAGGTTGAACTGGGAGGAAGAGGGCAGCCAGGGCCTGGGGGGTATATTACACTTTGTGGAATCATCTGAGACTACTTATCTTGGGTTTGCATTTGCAGGAGCCTGCTGGGAAGTCTTAAAATCTCCTCTTAGAGGCTACAGTTATAAGATTACAGAAATTCACTGAGAAAGAATCAGTATTTTTCTTTTGGGTGGTTTTTTTTTCAGCTTTAATTAGTCAGTTTTTTATGTCTTTCCTTTACAAGCCAGACCAGTTGCTTTGAGAAAATTTAAATTGAGTCCCACAGTACTTTCATCCTCAAAAATTCCAATCCTGTGGTCACCTCAGTTGCTTGATGCACCTAGGCCTAGCTCCAGTCAAGTTTTATTTCACCCCATGGCCATGTCTTTACCAATTGACATGGTGCCATGCACATACCCTTTGTCCCTCTCCACCTTTCCAATTCTGGAACCATATTCAAATCAACTCTGTCATTACTCCTGGTAAAAGTGTGCCAAATCTATTTCCATAGGGCTCTGCTCACCCATCTTGCTTTCCAAATCAACATATTCCTCTTTTATCACCACTCATATGTTCTGTCTTGTCTATTAGAAGAAAATTCCTGTCTTTCTTTTTGTATTTGTGTCTTCAGCACTGCTTGGCACATAGTATGCATTTATGTCTTTTCATTTATTCATTCTTATATACTGAAATCTGCCTTATTATTGTGTTTATTACGTGTACAGAAGCCGATGTGTGAAGTATGGATGTCGCACTCCTAGAATACCAGTGCCTAGAAATACACCTAGCCCTATGGGACTCGCCATTTAGTATTTAATAAAATTTTAAGGAGATCTGGACAGCCTGCCCTGTTGTGGTCTAAGTCTGGATACTTTGAGATCCGTATGAACTGCAGTTTCTTAGGATAAGATTGACCTGATGGTCTAAAAATCCCAGGTAATAAGCAACAAGTGCTGAATCCTTTTTATGAAGCCCCATCCAACTGTGGAACTTTTTTGAGTTTGATTTCCTTTTTTTTGGGGGGGGGGAGAGGAAGGGAAATAAGATTGATTTCTTTTTAAGCCAGGCTACTGTCCAGTTTAGGACCAGTTTAGACCTCCTTTGGGAATGCTCTACTATAGTTTTACAGGAATCCACTGAAGAAATTTTACAATAGCATCTCTCAGATAAAAAGAAAATAGATTCCTAACCAAGTGACAAATTTATTTAACAAATTTCAGAAAGGTCTTAGGAAACCGGATGCTTGAAAACTCATTTCTCTTTTCTCAGGACATCTGAATAGGCTTTAGTCAGTTATAATAATAGATTTTACTTTATCTTTTAGGCATCTACTTTATCTTTTTTTCACTATCCCAGTCAATTAAAATGTCAAAAGGATACCAAATACCCTAAAGTAAAAAACCTTCTTCAGCTGTAGCCTAAAATCATAAAGATAATACCTGGTGCTCACACCACAGAACAATCTCAAAAGGCAAGTTAATTAAAACTTGCCCTCTTTAAAGACTATTTCTTCAGTACTAAAGCAGAAGCAATAGTAATAGTATCTACCTCGAAGGGCTATCCCAAGTGTCACATGAGATAATGCTTGTAGAGAGCTTTAATTTAATTTAATAGAAGCTCAGGAGTGAATCAAAACAGCTGTGAGAAAAGTTGGTCTTTCCTTTGTCCTTTTAGAGTACAAGAGGGGATCTTTCTCCAAGCAAATTGTCTTAGAGTGGTAGCATGTGGGTGTAGGAGAAGGGTCTGTGCCCAGTAGCAAACCTGCAAGGAGCTCTGAAGTATATGAGTGAACCCAAAACAAGGAGCAGAGAATCCCTGCATAGTAGCACCCTACACCAGAATGAAAGCTGAGTGCAAAGCAAAGTGAGACAGTGGAAACTACAGTCAACAGCAGAGACACCAGACACATCAAAGAGCAGTCTCAATATCTGGGCCTTGGAAAATGTACACTGGCGCAGTCTGACCACCTTTGTTCTTACCCTTTGAGGTATCAATGAAATTATAGGGTTATTTATATATACATATGCTATATTATTAAATAAGATATAATTGTGTGTATTATATATAAGGGTCTTTTATACCCCTTTATCTTGGTCTCCCAGAACCCCATTCCTTTCATTTAATTTCCTTTGCCCCAAATTGTATCTTCTCCAATTGTTCTTCTTCAGTTTCCCTTAGTCCGTGGCCTTAGGGGTTCATAATTCCAATTCTATAAGATTAAGGTAGACTAATTAAACCTTTCTCTCAGCCTTTCCCCCCCTTCCTTTTTGTCCAGCATCCTGATCAGTTTTTCAGGTGGAATGAAGGCCCAGGAGCTGAGAGGATCAGCCCACACCCCTTTGGGGCCATACAAAAAAGCAAGCCAGCCAACTCTGATACATACATACACACAACATGCATACAGGTGTACACATGTGCACCCACATATGTATACACATGCACACACATATACGGGTGTCCACATGTGCACATATATGCATGCATAACACACACGTGCGTACACATGTGCATACACGCAAACATATATACACATGCATACATAACACACATATATAGGTGTACACATGTGCACCCACATATATATACACATGCATACATAACATGCATACAGATGTACAAGTGTGCACACACATATACACATGCAAACACAACACACATACAGGTGTACACATGTGCACCCACATATATACACACGCAGCACACATAACATATACATATGTACACATGTGCACACACATACACAACACATACGTGTATATGTGTGCGTGCACATGTGTACACATGTATGTGTTGCATATGTATACATACACATGCATACATAACACATATATGTGTACAAATGTTCACACGCATGCATACATATGTAACACATATACAGGTGTACACTGTGCACACACATACATACAAATATACACACGCACACATAACACATACAGGTGTATTACACATGCATACACATATAACACATATACAGGCACGCACACACTTCTGGGGGGAGAACTATCCAAAGAGATGATGTGCCTGCGCATGCGCTCAGGCGCACGACACGAGGAAAGGTTCAGAGACAGCGCAGTACTCGGGCAGAACTGAAGGTACGGGGCGGGTTTCGCACAGCGCCCAGCGCTTAACGAATGCTGATTACCTCCACCACCTCCTCGCCAAAAAACAATGATTCTTCCACAAAAAATGTTTTGGGGCTTTGCTAACAGGTGGCATGGCAGCTTTGCCTGTCCAGACAAATAAAATGGCTTCATTTCCTTCATCTTTAAAAAGGAGTTGGGCATCACGCCGTCTAAGATCTCTTTTGGCTCTAAATTCTGCAATTGTAGAACCCCAGAGCAAGACCTGTGAACATTATCTTAGGGTATCCAAGACACCACAACACCCTCTAGGAGGCGCCCTGGGAGAACTACATTGCCCAGCGGCTCCTCCCCCTCAACCCAATCGCCAGCGCTGTGCACGTTGGGAACTGTAGTTTTCTGGTACGTGTGATTAGCCCAGGCCCAAGAGGCCGGGGACTCGCTTTCCCAGCTTGGCGCGCGGCCCCAGGTGCCGTCTGGGTGATTAGGAACCGGGAAAAATGGCGGTCTCTCTGCGACGTTGAGGCCGCGTTGAGCGGTTCAGCTCCGGTGTGGTGAGTCTCGGGTTCTCTGGGAACGAGGACCAGATGGGGGCTCCGAGGCCCCCAATCCCTGGGGAATCAGGAGTGGGAGCGGGGCTCGCGAAGGCACCCTGGGGATACAGGAAGCCCCGGAGGGCGGGGACGGGGTGCATCCCTGGGACCTTTCCGAGGTGATAATGTTAGTAGCTGCCTGCAGCCTCGGGGAGCTGCTTCCGACGGGCGGCAGACGCGGGGGGCCGCTTCAGTGCCTGACGCGTGCTGGGCTCCGCAGGACCGGGAACCGCTTGGAAGGGGCTCTTCCGGAGCCCCCCAGGCCAGCCGCTGGGACACTGATCTCGCACCCCAAGCCGGGCCGGGCCGGGCCCTGCGCCCAGCCCTAGAGCCGGCTGGCATTTACACCACCCCACCCCTGTGTGCTGAGCCCGGGCACTCTGCTCGGCACGGTAGACCGCCCTGCTCGTGGGGTCGTAGCCTAATGGGGACAGTAGCCCCTAGCGCCAGTGACCCATCCCGAGCCCAGGTGTGCAAAAGACATTTCCCTGTCACCTCTGGGAAGACTTAAGGAAGACACGTTTTACTTTTCCAACTTCAGGAAGTATGGCTAGATTGTTATAAGGGACGGCTCTCTGGGAAGGTGGAGGAGGTGGAAGGATGGAGGGGAAATTTAAAATAAAAGATATAAGGAAAATATCCACTTAATGCAAAAGCATTGACACTAGCCAAAAAAAAAGTCTTCATAAGGGCTCGTCCAGTTTGACAGAATCCTAGAAAGGCTGAAGACAGTGTTAAATACTGGATCACAGAGTCTGAACGTTATTGGGTAGGTTGCATAGAGAACCTGTGAAAGGTTTTGGCCAGAGGAATGACGTAAGGAGGAAAGTTAGTTTGGGAGCAACGTGAAGGATGAATGGTGGAGATAGAAGACTTGCTATGATCTCCAAATTTTTCTTCATTTCACACTCTCATCAGTAGATGACTCTGAAACATACCTCCAGTGTATGCATATTTATTGTAAAATGAAATCACAGGTCCAGTGCCTAGCCTATTCTGTATTTGTAATTTGTGAATTGTTAATGTATATTGTAAATAAATTATTGCTGTCATTATGTACATCTTGTGACATCAGTATTACATGTATCTTATGTGTATACATGTATACCTATGTATAAAAACAAGCACAGAAGTAGAAATTCTTAAAGGATGACATAAACTTTATTAATGATACAGAGAAGCCTTTTAAGTGACATTTTTAGTGACCAAATTGTGATGTTCCTCATTGTTTTTAAAAATCTTGGTTTCACACTGATTTTTGGTAGAGAATTTGGTTCTAAGTTTAGTGTATTTTGGTATTTGGTTTCAATGACTGTCACAGCTGGAAAAGAAGATGCATAAGATCCAGGGACCCACATGGAACGAGTGTGTCATTGCCATGCTTAGGCGGAGTCATGATGCACATTTTTCAGTCCCTTCCACCTCTCATGCAGTCATTTTTGTTGAAATTTGGTTAATAGGTTTTCACCTTCCTTTATAGTGTTCATTCTTGCAAACTAATCAGGAGTTATTATCAGCTCCTCATTTTCTCTTACTCCATGTTTGTATTTTTAACAAATGTAGTTAAAACCCACAACTCATTACTTGGAAGATTTTTAAATGGGTTGGAAAATTTTGTTTTGTGTTTTTAAGTATGCAAACAGAGATTTTTTTAGGTGGCAAACCTACCATTTATGGCAATAAAATTTAAGGGTTTTTAAAAAAATGTTTTGTTTATTGTGACAGTTTTGTACAATCGTTAGCTAATATCAGTCATTAAGTGTGTATCAAGCACCTATTATATACCAGGACCTGTTGTGGGCCTTAGAAATACAAATACAAAGAGTTAAACAATCTCCACTTGCAAGGAAGTTCTATCAGGAGAGACAGTAGGTACATATATTATAAGACTTTGCAAAAGAGAATAAATACAAAGTAGTTCAATACAAGATATTTTGGGAGGGAAGATACTAGCAGTTGGGATCAGGAAAGACTTCATGGAAAAGCTGTTTGAATTGTTCTTCATCCTTCATACTCAAAGGGGACCAATGACTTCATGATGTTGGGGTCAAGGTGCAGCGTGTTTGACTGACAGTCTTGGAAGGCTTTACCACAGGTCAGGCACAAATACTCCATTTGAACATCTGGGATGGAGAAACCTCTCAGCTTGTGCATCTTGTGTGTCCTTCGTGCTGCTGTGATTCTGCTTTGCTCCTAGAGCACGGTGTCTGATTCTGGTGAGATGCCACCATCTCCCATGTCCCACAGTTGACGCTAAAGTTTTTCAGAGAGACCCAGCGAGTGTCCTGGTACTGCTTCTTCTGACCTCTGTGTGAGTTCTTTTAGGTGAATGTATGTTTGGTATTCGGGTATACAGAGTTGGAGTGCTTGGCAGTTCAGCCTGAGAAAGAACCTTGTTGTCTAGCATCTTATCTTGCTAAATAATCTTCAGAATTTTCCCAAGGAAGAGGGATTCTCTTTACTCTCTTGAAGAAGCATAAAGTGAACATAAGGAGAAGGCATTCCAGGGACAACCAGCACAAAAACTTGGAGATAGAAGGCGGAATATCATATTTATAAAACGGAAAGCCAATTTGGCTGGCTGTCACAGTGCAAGAGTGGGGACATAATATATAGTGAGGCAGGAAACAGTTTGGGACAGTGTTGTGAAAGACTTTAAAAACTAAATAGAGAAATTTGTATTTAATTCTAGAGGTAGGGAAGCCTTTGGAGTTGATTGAGTAGGGGAGTAACATGATTAGATATGTGCTTAAGGACATCAATTTGGCAACAATGTTTAGGATGGACTGAAGTGGAGAGCAGGGAGACCAATCAGGAGGCCTTCTACGTGAGATATGAATAGGATCTGAACTAAGGTAGTAACTGTGAATACAGATAACAAAGTTGGGTGTGAGTTGTGGTGGAGGTTGAAAGGGTTAAGATTTGGTAACTAATTGGATATGTGGTGAGAAGAAGAGTTATCCAGGATAATTCAATCACTTTTTAATTTAATATTTTATTTCCCCCAATTCCATGCAAAAATAATTTTCAGTATTTATTTTTTAAATTGAGTTCTAAATTCTCTCCCTCCTTTCCCACCACCCTCATTGAGAAACAAGCAATTTGATGTACATTTACACATGTAATCATGCAAAACATTTTCACATTAGTCATGTTGTAAAAGAAAATACAGACCAGAATAAAAAAAACCAAGAAAAATAAAGTTTAAAAAGTGTGCTTCAGTCTGTAACCAGACTCCGTCAGTCTGGGGATGGAAGGCACTTTTTGTGATAAGTTCTTCAAAACTGTCTTGAATGATTGTATTGCCAAGTCATTCACAGTTGATCATCTTACAATATTGCCGTTACTGTGTACAGTGTTCTCCTGGTTCTCATTTTACTTTGCATCAGTCTCTCCATTTTTTTCTGAGAGCTTCTAGCTCTTCCTTTCATATAATAGTATTCCATCACAATCACATACCACAAATTGTTCAGCCATTCCTCTGTTGATGGGCATCCCTTCAATTTCCAATTCTTTGCCGGCAGGAAAAGAGCTGCTATAAATATTTGGGCATAGTTCCAAATTGCTCTACATAATGGTTGAATCGGTTCACAACTCCACCAACAGTGCCTTAGTGTCTCAATTTTCCCACATCTCCAATATTTATCATTCTCCTTTTCTGCCACAGTAGCCAATAGGTATGAGATAGTACCTCAGTATTGTTTTAATTTGCATTTCTCCAATCAATAGTGATTTATAGCATTTTTTTCTATACGGCAGTTACTTCATCTGAAAACTTTTTTTTATCGTTTGTCAATTGGGGAATGGCACTTATTTGTATACATTTGACTCATTTCTCTATGTATTTGAAAGATGAGACCTTTATTAAAGAAGCTTACTTCAGAAATTTTTTCACAATTATGATTGCTAACTGCATTTCCCTCCATCCTATTTCTCTCTTTTATTCTGTTCTCTCTTTCCTTTCCCCCTATCCCTCATTAAAAGTGTTTTGCTTCTGACTATTGCCTTCTACAATCCACCCTCCCTTTTATGAGCACCTCTTCCCCTCCTGTTCTCCTGTAGGGTTAGATAAATTTCTATACCCAATTGAGTATATATACTATTAATAAGTTACCCCAGTGGATCATTTTGTGTACTCCACTTTGGAAACTGCTAGTCTGGGCATCAGGTGACAATGAGTGCTAATATTTAACTAGGGTATTTGTAATAGAAATAGAGAAGAGAGGACAGATATGAGAGATACTAGAAAAGTAGAATCAATAACACTTGGTTATTATATGAAAAATGAAAGTGGGGAAAGAACCAAGGAATTAGTGTAACTCAGGAACGTTTGTTGAGTGTCCTTATGGCTCTGGAGAAAGCAATCTAAAAGCTCTGCTTGGTCAGGGACACAGTTGCCCCGATTTAGGCACAAGCACCACAGAGTCAGAGGCAGTTAACACCCTGAAGAGCTCAGATACCTTGAGTGTAGGGCTTTGTTGGGGAAGGGATTACCACAGCCCTGCTGCCTCTACCACTTGACCCTGTGGAGCAATGGCTACTTCAGACAGGGAGAAAAAAACCTATAGATCAGTAACTTCCACAAGTAAGAATTTTCCTTGGGGCTACATAGAGTTATGATATCATAGCTCTAGATTTGGGATGGACCTCAGAGGGACCTCTAATCCAACCCCCTCACTTTTGCAAATGTCAGTGTATAAAATGGGACAGTCACCAGCATACTTCCTTCCTTAATAGATCTAGTGACATAGATTATTAGAGAGTATTCATGATTTTTCTCTTCTTGCTTACATATGTTTATTGACGCAGCCCCCTCCTGCACTTTGAATGTATGGTATGAAGTGAGACTGAAAAGTTTTGTGGTCAGAAGTTAGAGAACCAGTAATCTGGACTGAAAGAGGATGAAATCCCAGGTTATGGGTGCTTGGAGTGGGTTTGGTGGACCAAGTGGCATTTGGAAACACTGAGCCACAGTGAATAAAAGTGGCAATGTTGTTCTCTTTAGGTTGGGACTTGAGGATACCCCAGGCAGAAGGGGAACAGAATCACTTTTGTTCAGCCCTTCGTTGAGACAAGGTAATGCAGACAGGGTGGCAGTTGAACCAGACTGTGAGACCAGTTTGGCCCTAATAGCTGTATTACTTTCCAAATCTCAGTTCCTTGGGAGAGTGAGATCTGTTTGAGTATTGGGAATGGGACCCTAGGACTCATTCCTTGTTCCTGCCTGGTACTGTTTTCTTAGTCTGATCTAAGGTGAGTTGTAGTATGCAAAACCAGGTTTCTTTTGAGATCAACAGTCTTATGGATTTCTAAGTCTTTTTTTAGATTTTGGTAGCTGGCTGTTAAGGTTAAGGGCCAGGCTTGGAGTTAGGAAGACTAAGAGTTCAAAGCCTGTCTTCGATATTCTAGCTATGCAACCCTGTGCAAGTAATTTAACCTCTCTCAGGCCTAATTTTTTCATCTCTAAAATGGAAATAAAATGTAACATCTGCTTCACAGGGTTGTCACAAGAATCACGTGAGATTTTGTGTGTGTAAACCATAAAACATTAAACATCTTTGTAAATCATAAAACATTAAATAGATGTTAACTATTATTATTTTTACTTTTTCCTCCCAAGCATTCTCTCTGGACCTCAGACGTTATTCAGGTCTAAGTAGGGCTAGGTGACATAGCATTGTACTTAGATGTCTGATTTGAGATGTTTTGGGGGTTCAATAGTACTCTGTTTCCTAACCACCACACCTTGTCCATCAACAGATGGCAGGAGAGCTAACTGACAAGAAGGACCGTGATACATCACCTTCTAAGGAAGAGAGGAAAAGGTCACGGTCCCCAGACAGAGAGAGAGAGAGGGACAGAGATCGAAAGTCTTCACCTTCCAAAGATCGGAAGCGTCACAGGTCAAGGGACAGACGACGAGGAGGCAGCCATTCTCGTTCACGTTCCAGGTCCAAGTCCACAGAAAGGTAAATGTGCCTGGTATGGGGGAAAGAACTGGAGATTTCAACTCATGCCCACCCTAGCCCTTGGGATGGCTCCCATGACTCCACATTGCATTTGTCGAAGAGTTAGCCCTGGGATAAACACAACAGGCAGCCAGCTAGGCTGTGGCAAAAAGAGGTGAGGGAGTGGGACTAGAGATAGAGGATCTTTTTTAACATTTTTTATAAGTGCAAATTTTAAGACTAGAAAGTGTGGTTGTTTCAGAGGCCCACAGGTAATGCAATTTTGTGTTAAGTTTAATTATACATGTTAAAAAGAAGATTCAGGACCTCTTGTGGAAAGTAACACCAGTGAGAATTTAATTCATTTGAATTCAGTAAACATTAAGTACCTGCTATGTACAAGGGCACTACACCAAGTGGTTGGAGTATAAAAATGATATACTCTCTGTCCTAAGGCAGTTTAGAATAGAGAATTCTCTGTTCGGGGCAGCCTTGTACAGATGAAGTGATAGAAATGTTTCTGTAAATCATATTTTGTTGCTATGTACTTTGTGTGTTGGAGGTCTGGGGTGGGGAAAGCTGAGAAAAAACTGCAGATTTCAATGGAATGTAAAGACTGTGGACCGAGTACGCATTGATACAGCACTGTAAAAAGCAACTCATCTCAATAAGGTGGCCAGTGATTTTACAGCCATCAAAAGCAAAGAAAGTATTGCAATTATTATTAAAGTATATAAGTAATTAATTTTTCTGTGCTGCTCTTGTTACAACTCTAAAATAGAAATAAACTGCTCTTTTAAGAGGCAGAATTGTGTTCATACTTGGATTAAGAGAGATGATGAAAAATTTCAAGCCTTGCCCAAACCGTATACATGCCTTGGCCCAGCTCTATTTCTACACATTCCCTGACCTTTATCCTAGGTCATTCGTAGTTATTACCACCACCAATCAGCCGTTGTTTGTCACTTGGCAACCTCCTTCTCTCTCAGTATAATAGAGCTACATGACTCCTTTAGATCTCATTCATGACCAGTTTAAGGAACATTTCTTTAGGATGATGATGAAGGAAAATATTGCTTGAGGTAAAGGAAAAGAGAAAAAAGAGAGGAAAAAAGGAGATTCTTATGGTTGAAGTGGAAATGACATAAATGATTCCTTAAATTTGTTGTTTTTCAGGGAAAGGCGACATAAAGATCGAGATCGTGACAAAGATAGAGATCGAAACAAGAAGGACCGGGACAAGGATGGACACAGGCGAGATAAGGACCGTAAACGATCCAGGTATCTGAGAAATAGGAAAGGGACTTCATATGAACTCACCTGGCCTTGTGCGTCTGCATGATGGATGGCCATGAGTTCATAGAAAAGTGGATTTAAATTATTATCACATAACCTCCCTTCTTTCTTTGCAGGGGTGGGGGACTATGAAAATGGAACGTTTCCTATACTGTTAGACTTGATTGACGTATTTTGTTGAACTGCTTTTTTTTCTTTCTCTTTTTGTAACAAGGGATGGCTTGTTGGGTAAGAGAGTGGGGAGGAATAGATTTAGAAATGAAGGTGATATAAAAATAAGAATTAGCAGTAAAGCTATATACAAATCAATGAGGCATTTAACCCCATGAAGTGACTTTGTTCGCACGTTACTTTTTATTAAAAAGGCATTTGAAATTTTGCAGTGGCTGCTATTATTAAGCTCCACTAATTTAATCCTTTGCTATATCTGGCAATGTTTCTACTTTTGGCCTTCTCTCTGGGTCAGAGGGAATGGACGACTTACTCACTTTCTTTGCATAATTCACAATTGCTTTCCAAAATGGTTGGACCAATCTGTAGTACCACCACTTATACATTTTCTTTCCATGGCATCTCTGACCTTCATTTTTTCCATCATTTATTATTATTGCTAATTTGTTGGATGTGAGATGAAACTTCAGTTTTTTTTTTTAATATTTCTATTACTATTAGCAACTTGGGGAAGTGTTTCATATGATTGTTAATAGTTTGAAATTCTCCTTTTGAGAATTGTTTGTATTTATATCCTTTCACCACTTATCTATTGGGAAATGATTCTTGGTCTTATGTATTTGTGTTAGTCTCCTAGAGATCTTGGATATCTGATGCTTCTCAGAGCAAACTTTTTGATGCAAACTTTTTATTTTCTCAATCCATGATTTCCCTTTTATTCTAGTTGCATTGATTGTGTTCATGCAAAAACTTTTCAAATTTATATAATCAAAATTACCTGTTTTACTTTAAAAGATCTATCCCCTGTTTAGTTAAGAATTCTCCTAGCCAGAGTCATTTTGAAAGTTACTTGATTTTATTTTCTTCTAATTATTTTTATAGTTTGACCTTTGATAGTCAGGTCTAGTGTCCATTTCAAACTTATTATGGTATATGTGCAAGATATTGGTCTAAATCTAATTTCTAGCAGATTGCTTTCTCTGAACAGTACTTGTCAAATAGAGTGTTCTTCCCCAAGTATTTGTATATTCCTTAGGGTTATCAAACACGCAGTTACTACATTTTTATTCTTTTAGATTCTTATATAGCCTTTGACTTTAGATATAATTTTAGAAAAAAAAATACAAGTCTATTAAGTATCTATCCAGTTCTGACCAGAGTTGTTAACATATTGCCCAGTTTTGTTATTGTATTGATTTTAGTGCCTCAATTTATTGACAAGTGAATAAGAAGTAAGACCGTTTCAGCTCCTTCTTCAAAGTTCTGACAAGCCCTAAGTGTGCAAGACAAATGAAGAATGTTATACTTTTAAAATGCTGATATTTTGGAGGTTATTTCAGATTCTTCATAGGTTAACGTCAAGTAAAAGATTTCAGGAGAAAAAAGATGGGTCTAGAGGAAGAGGGAATATTTGTTAATAAATGTGAAAAGAACTGTAAAGGCTATTATGTGAAATCTAAGAAGTCATTTATGTTAATTTTGGATCATTTACAGATAAGTAAGATTTTTTTTCATGCCTACAATCGATTTGCAGAAAATAGCTTTGAGGACTTATTTCCCCATATTGGTCTAGCGGAGGAAATTCAAGTAAAATAGAGAACAGAGAATCAGTCCATGTTCAGCTACAGACAAGGCACAGTTATCTTGCTTACCATGATTCCCTTAAGAAGTGGTTTATTGGCAGATCTTGTTGCATTCTGACTCTTCTTCAGCTTTTCTGTCATACTCTGTCTGTGGTTCAGTCTGCATAAATAAAGGGCCTGAGATAAGGCACTAACATGGGATTTTGCTCTTCCCTTCCCCTTGAAGCTTATCCCCTGGCCGAGGAAAAGACTCTAAATCCCGGAAGGATAGAGATTCCAAGAAGGATGAAGATGATGACCATGGGGAAAAGAAGCCAAAAGTAAGAGAATGGACAGACTCCTGTACTTCACTCACTGCCTACATCCCCTAGCCACTGAGAGTCTTCAGAGAAGGGAGAGTTTTATGTGCCAGTAATGGGTACCGTTTATGTCACAGGCCCAGCCCTTATCTCTGGAAGAACTTCTGGCCAAGAAGAAGGCAGAAGAGGAAGCTGAGGCCAAGGTAAGAATTTAAATATATGGATTGTTTCACCCTGGAGGTCCTGGTGCCTAGAACTCTTGTGTTTATCCCCTTCCTTTCTCTGCATTGATTAGATGGTTTTGTATCTTCATTGACTGCACTAATCATTTGTACAGCCCAAGTTCCTCTCTAAAGCAGAAAGAGAGGCTGAAGCCCTCAAACGGCGACAGCAGGAAGTGGAAGAGAGGCAAAAGCTGATTGAGGAGGAGAGAAAGAAAAGGAAACACTTCCAAGACCTGGGCAGGAAGATGCTGGGTGAGTATGCTTCTAGATGATACAATGTCATTTGGGTGACAGGGATGGAGACTTCTTGAGTCTTGCTTGACATTTGGGCAAGATGAAGTAATGGATTTGTCAAGAAGCACAATTCTCCTTATACAGGACTGTATTTTCCTTCTTTTTTTACTTTTTACTATGCTTATTTCCCCATTAATTTTCTTCTCTTCTGCTAACACTTCCTTTGTTTTCTTACGGTCCATAGAAGACCCTCAAGAGCGGGAACGCCGAGAACGAAGGGAGAGAATGGAGAGAGAGACAAATGGCAATGAGGATGAGGAGGGGAGGCAGAAGATCCGTGAGGAGAAGGACAAGAGCAAGGAGCTGCACGCCATTAAGGTACTGCTCAAACCTCACCAGCCTTGCCCTAAGAAGTGAAAAGACCTGTGGGGCCTAAGCCTCACGGGCATGGCTCTGTCTTCCTGGGCAGGAACGCTACCTGGGCGGGGTGAAGAAGCGGCGGCGTACAAGGCACCTGAATGACAGGAAGTTTGTCTTTGAGTGGGATGCCTCTGAGGACACATCCATAGACTACAACCCGCTGTGAGTGGCTTTGGACTCAAACTCTCGGTCCTTGTCCATGAAGGCACTCCTAGAAATGATGCAATGGAAACAATGAGAATAAATCAATGAGAGAACTGACCGAAGGGAGACAGTCCTCCTTACACTGTTCTCTGGAAAATAGAGCCCTGACTAGGAAGGAGGAGCCTCTGAGGCTTCTGACTTGCTATTTGAACCCCCCACTTTTCCTGTCCTTTTCCTTTCCAACTCCCAGGTACAAGGAAAGGCACCAGGTGCAGTTGTTAGGCCGAGGCTTTATTGCTGGCATTGACCTGAAACAGCAGAAACGGGAACAGTCACGTTTCTACGGAGACCTGATGGAGAAACGACGCACTCTGGAAGAGAAAGAGCAGGAAGAGTAAGTGACCAGCGCCGAGGGTGGCGGGGTGAAATGTAACGCCCCCACGGAATGAGTGTCAGGGTCCTGATTCTTCTCCCAGGGCAAGACTTCGAAAACTTCGGAAGAAAGAAGCTAAGCAGCGCTGGGATGACAGGCACTGGTCACAGAAAAAGCTGGATGAGATGACAGACAGAGACTGGCGCATCTTCCGGGAAGACTACAGCATTACCACCAAGGGTGGTAAGATCCCCAATCCCATCCGCTCCTGGAAAGACTCTTCACTACCCCCACACATTCTGGAGGTCATTGACAAGTGTGGCTATAAGGTGAGTGGAGCCAGGGAGATCCTGTGTGGCATACTTATAGGAACTTGGCCTCTTCCCCACATGCTGTCTCTTCTGGCTAACTGGGCATTCTCCTTCAAAAAACTTTGGCCTGTTGGTATTTCTCTTTATTTCCTGTGTCCTTTTACCTTAGAACATCACTCAGTGAGTGTATCCGCTACTTCAGCACCATCCCTGGCAAAATGATCCTGTGTGGACTTACTGATCCTTCCTTGCATCTCTGCAGGAACCAACACCCATCCAGCGCCAGGCAATTCCTATTGGACTACAGAATCGTGACATCATCGGTGTGGCTGAGACTGGCAGTGGCAAGACAGCAGCCTTCCTTATTCCCCTGCTGGTCTGGATCACTACCCTTCCCAAAATTGACAGGTAACACCTGGTGGAGTAGGTGAAGCTGGGTGGAAGAGGGCAGAGGCAACAAATGAACTCTCTGAATTCTTTTTTCTGCCTCTTCAGAGCCCTTCTCTAAACATGGGTCCATTTGGGAGCTCTTCACTGCAGAAAATCTTAGGACCATAGACAGGGTCACAGAATATAGGGTTTTATAGCTGGAAAGGGACTTTAAAGGTAATCTAGTTCAACCCCTTAATCTCCAGACAAGGAAACTGAGGCCCAAAGAGGTTAAGTAGATTATCCAGGGTCACATAACTACTGGGAAAAAGAACTGTCACTAGAATCTGGTTTTTCTAACTCCGAGTCCAGGACTCTTCACCACCACTCAGGCATGATGAAAGGAGCTGGGACTTTTCAGAATATAGAGGGAGAATTTAGTAATTGTTTTCTAGTTTGTGAAGGGGCATCACACAGAGGAAGGTGAATGGCTGATTTCTATTTCTCTTAATGTCTGAACAAGAAATAAAGGACTTAAAGTACTTACTTTAAACATTAGGAAGAATTTCTTGGCTGTGCATGGTGTGAAGCACTGGAGTAGTTGATGAGTAAAATTTTAGTATCTTCTGTTTCAGTGACCTCAAGAGTAGGAATGACTTTTTTCTTCCAAGGCTAGGGCTAGGCTTGTCTTACCCAGAGACAGATGAGAAATTAGGAGTTGGAGGACCTTGCTAGTCTACAATATGATCCATAATCCCCTTTTTCTCCAGCTTCCCTTAAGGATGTTGTATCTCCTTAAGGCCTGCCTGCTGTACAGGAAGAAGAAAGTAGTTTATTAGAGGAAGAACTGAGGTTGGTGACAATGGGGTGGCTTTATTTGTCACAGGATTGAAGAGTCAGACCAGGGCCCCTATGCAATTATCTTGGCTCCTACTCGTGAGTTGGCTCAGCAGATTGAAGAGGAGACTATCAAGTTTGGGAAACCCTTAGGGATCCGTACTGTGGCTGTCATTGGTGGCATCTCCCGAGAGGACCAGGGCTTCAGACTACGCATGGGCTGTGAGGTTTGTTTGTTTAGCCAGCAAGTCAGCCATGGGGTTCAGGGCACTCTCCATTGTATGGGACTTTGGTTTTTGTTCGAGAGCTCCTTGTATGAGTATTTAGTGGAATTAAGAGTAATATGTCTTATCTGGCTAATTGACACTGTATATACTTCTTAACTCATTTTGGGAATAAGTTTGCAAGTTCAAAATGTAGTTCTTCTCCCTGAGTTGAAGAGGGAAGCCCTTCTGCCTTTGGTTGCCTGCCTCTGTCACTCTCTTTATAGAATTCCACCTTCATATGTACTTTCCCCTTAGAAAGTTCTCTTGGATCTTAGATCTGCTGGCCCTTCATACTTATTTTAGCCCATTCTTTCTTGGAGGAATCCAAGATGAGGGGAGTGGGAGAATCATTTTTGGCCAGTTTGCCCTGCCAGACATAGTCAGAACTGAAATGCATCAGTGGGGGGGATGGGACAGTACAGATGCCCCAGGATTGATGTGCCATTCCTCAGGGGGAAACTACAAATGGGAAGGAGAAGAAAAGAATGTCTTCTTGCAGATTGTCATTGCCACCCCTGGAAGACTGATTGATGTGCTTGAGAACCGTTATCTGGTGCTGAGCCGCTGCACCTATGTGGTCCTGGATGAAGCCGACAGGATGATTGACATGGGCTTTGAGCCAGATGTGCAGAAGATCCTTGAGCACATGCCTGTCAGCAACCAGAAGCCAGATACAGATGAGGCTGAGGATCCGGAGAAGATGTTGGCCAACTTTGAGTCAGGCAAGCATAAGTACCGCCAGGTAAGGCTGGATCTCGGGACAGGACTCAGGGGGTTTGGGCATGCTCCAAGAACCTTCTCATCCTAAGGGTACTTTTTTTGCCCAAGTTGGTGGCAGAGAAAACTGTTAACCAGGCAGGATGCTGTGGTGGTGAGGACATGATTGGGAAGTGGCTTAGGGAGGCTGGGGCATTTAATTCAGACCTTACAAGAGTTTTTCACAGTGTCTAGCAAATAAGACTCCATTGTTACCATCACCCTGAAAGTCAGAGCCCTACCCTCTTTAGATGAGATCTTAAAAGAACTTTAAATGACATTATGGTTTTCCTTTTTGTTCCTCCCCAGCATTTTAAGGCATAAATTTCATTTTAAAGCTAATCTTCCTGCAGTCCTAGGTTAAACTGTCAGGTGACAGTGAAAGGATAAGGGATTGAGATGGCAGTCTTTTGTTCCTACAGACAGTCATGTTCACAGCTACCATGCCTCCAGCAGTGGAACGTTTGGCTCGTAGCTACCTACGGCGTCCGGCTGTGGTGTACATTGGCTCTGCGGGCAAGCCTCATGAACGTGTGGAGCAGAAGGTGTTCCTCATGTCAGAGTCAGAGAAAAGGTACAAAGGGCAGTCTGACTAGGGGTAAGATGGGGTGGGAAGGGACTCTGGGATACTTCTTATCTGCTAGTTTGGGGGTGGAGAACTGATGGGAGGCAGAATGAGGAGGGGACTAGGATGGTAAATTTTTAAGACTCTCCAAAGTGGTAAATTGGGGTTACTTATTCTGCTCTGCTGTTTTTCCTTCGGTGGCTATTAGTGCCAGGCAACCTTGGGGACCCTATTTTTGGCTAAAGTAGGTCGTTCCATTGCAGGCACCTTTCCTGTGATTCTGGGTGCCCAATTAGAGGGTTGGAGAATTCATTTGCCGGATCCTGCCTTTTACTAATCTTTCTCTTCCTATCCTAGGAAAAAACTCTTAGCAATATTGGAGCAAGGCTTCGACCCACCCATCATCATCTTTGTCAACCAAAAGAAGGGCTGCGATGTGCTGGCCAAATCCCTAGAAAAGATGGGGGTGAGTGTAGACTAGTGGGTACTGGTCACAAACTATGAGATTCTTTTCTAACCCTTTTCTGTCCCTTTTTCAGGCTCCTAGAAGCCAAGGACAGTATGATGGGAAAGATCTCAGGCTCAAGGGAGAGCCAGACCAATTTAGCATTGTCAACCATGGCAGTCTGTGGTTTAGTCCTACTCAGATTTAAAAGGGCTAGGAAAGGTTCTTCTGGCAGGGGTCTGGGGATGCTGAGTAGAGCAAGCCTCTAAAAAGCCCAGAGCTCCAGGCTCCTTCTCTCCAGTGGTGGTGATTGAGTGGGTTCCTTTCACTGAACTTGTAATCTTCCCTAACTCAGTCAGTCCTGTATACCCCCTTGCTCTTCACATCCCCTGTCCTGCCTGATCTCTTCATTCTCCCCTCTGCTTTTCTTCCTGTATTTATCCAATCCAACCCTACCACTCCTTATCCTCTCCTCTCCTCTCCCTATTCTGATTTTACCCCTGTCAGTCGTTCTTTATTTCAGCACACCCCCTAAGAATACTGAAGTATTCTGCTCAGTTCTGTTGCTGTCTCCTCCAAATCAGTGTCCCTTTCTTGGTCCCTTCAGCAATTCTTCTGTGCTTTTCTGAATGAAGTACTCTCTCCTGACCTCATTCCTCTCTCCACAGTACAATGCTTGCACACTGCATGGTGGGAAAGGGCAAGAGCAGCGTGAGTTTGCACTCTCCAATCTCAAAGCTGGTGCAAAGGACATACTGGTGGCCACAGATGTGGCTGGTCGTGGTATTGATATTCAGGATGTGTCTATGGTCGTCAACTATGACATGGCCAAAAATATTGAAGGTAAGAAGGAAATTCAGTTGCCTCAGTCCAGAGTGTACATGACAATCTCTCAAACGCATCATTCTCATTTGGCCACTACTTTCATGTGTAGCACTCGGTATCAAAAGTCACTGTCTCCAGGAGATCCTTATCTCCAGTTTTGCCTGCTGAGACCCGGGTTTGCCCCTCACTCTGGGAAGACCTTCAGCCTTTTCCCCTACCTTTTCTTGCTTTCACGTTCCAGTGTTCTGTGCTCCTGTCCATTGAAGAAAAAAAAAATGTCCCTAAGATGTTGGGGGAAAGATTGGGGCAAAGGTAATGGGATGTGGAAATAAAATCTTAAGTTCTAAATTGTGGCCCCTGGGGCCAGAGAGCCTCAGGAAAATGAGGTGCCCCAGAGGACAAGCAGTGGCAACTCCAGATGCAAAGAAGAACATGGAACTAGGAGGGTAGAGTCTTCAGATGCTATTTAGCCAAGAGATAAATATTAGTGAAATGGATTTGTACCTAATTATAAGCTTCTCTCCAACTCTCCAGATTACATCCACCGTATTGGACGTACAGGGAGAGCAGGCAAAAGTGGTGTTGCCATCACCTTTCTCACCAAGGAGGACTCTGCTGTTTTCTATGAGCTAAAGCAGGCCATACTAGAAAGTCCTGTGTCATCCTGTCCCCCAGAACTGGCCAACCACCCTGATGCTCAGCACAAGCCGGGCACCATCCTTACCAAGAAACGTCGGGAGGAGACTATCTTTGCCTAACCCCACAAACCTTTCCCTGGGTGTCAGAGATGCTCTGTGGCTTCCTGCTGCTTCTTCTTTGGGCCTTTACATCTCTTTTTTCAGCTTCCTACTGGGTGGCGGAGGCTGATGGAAGCGTTTAAGATCATCCTGCCTAATCCCTTGGACAGGTCCCAAGGCCCATGATCAGGGCTGTAAGGGGAGATAAGAGGTGGGGGTTAAAATAGGAGTGAAGTAAACAATTGCAAACTCTGGCCTCACCATACCCATCTGTGGGCTCTCCTAGGATAGCAGAGACTTCCCTCTGGCTCTCGGTTGGGCATTGGGTTGTCGTTTTCCCCTAGACTGAACAGGCCTCTGGGTGCCTAGATGGAACCTTCTTTGGCACAGTCTTCTGATTGCACTAGCCACAGCAGCATTGCCTGGAGTGATCTGGGGGTGCTGATACCATGAAGGCTCTTTGACATTGGCAGCTTTCCTCCATGGTCACTTTGATCACCTTTTCCCATTTGGCTTATAAAGCAAGTCAAGAGCATTTGACCTGTGTGTAGCTGCTGTGCCAGGGAGAAAATGTTCTGCATACTCAGGCCACTCCTGGCCCAAGGGGACTATTTTTTTTTTAAACAAATATTGTGGGGTCAGAGTAGGAATGGCTGTCTGAATCTCAATTACTAGCTGTGAACAGTTCTGTTTTCTATTCTCTGAGATGAAAATTTGTATGTTCTGAGAATAAATATATAAACATGATGTATGCGTTTAGTCAGTCTCCTAGCTCACCTCTTTGACATTGCCTGACATTTTGAAGACAGAAAAAACAAGAACCTAGTTTCTAGATATATGTGGGAATAATGTGGCTCATATCAGAATGTGGCGGGGCTGATTTTTACTGAATTCATTTGGGCACAGAAACTTTGGGCCAGTAGAGATCCAAAAGGGCAACGGAAGAGTTAGAAAAAGGAACTGATATTGGAACCCAGAGAAGACATGCACCAGACAGACGTGGGAGCGTTCTGTGTTTGCATGGGGTGCTTTTGTGAGGTTAGCAGGGTAGCAATGACGTCCTGCCATTATTTCCATGATTACATTGTAGAATATTCAGGAAGCTTTGCAAGATAAGAGGACAGCCAGCTTGTTGGAGTATTTTTGAAACGTGGGGATGATTGATAACCTCAAAGAAGAGCACAGTTGTGTCCAACAATGCGTCCTTTTAGCCTCGGGTCCTTCGTGGTTACCTAGAGTTCACAGCCTACAGGGAAAAATCAAGTGAGCTCCAGGGAAGCAGAGGCACAGGACTGCCTTTCCTGGGCAATACTGAATTCCATGTACCTAGAACGAGAACTGTGCCAGTACCAGCAGCTCAAGGGAAAAATCAGTATAATAGTTTATAACTGGAAACCTAAGCTGAAGATTTAGCACCACACTCCCTCCCCAGGACAACTATTCACTCACTGTTACTAATGGACTCTTGCCCATCAAAAGGGGCTACACAGATTCTAGAAGGAAATGGAGTCACGACTAAGGGAATATTTAATGTACCTAGTCACAAAATCTCCATGCTAAATTGACTTTGAAAATTGTCTAACCCTGCCACCACATTTTGAGACCCAAACAGATGAAATGGCTTGCTTATGAGTTACCAGTATCGTCAGGTCAAGAATCCTGATCCACTACTGTTTCCATTATGCTACTCAGACTCTAAGTTGGAAAGGGACCCTAAGTTTTGAGGTGGAAGGGGACCAGGTTATCCGTGGCCTGGGGATCTTGAGTCCCTGAAGAAAAGGAATGAGGAAATATGAGACCTAGACAGAACTCAACCTCTTTTCTCCCTCATTTCCTTACGTTCTGATGAATGCTTCTTCCACTGAGCTCTTAGATATAGGGGTGGGTGGACAATGTAAGCCTCATTTCTCTCTCCCTTTTCCACTAACTCAATGGATTCTTCAGGGAAAACCAGGTAATTTCTTCATTCCACTCCAAACATAAACCAACCGGTATGACATTCGTACTCAATACAAAAGATGTTGACCCTGGGAAGGATGGGATGGGGTGTGGTGGGGCAGTACATGGTATTTATTGGTGATGACAGCAGGATGAAGGCTATGGCCATGTGGGGTGTGGGCTCAGTTACACAGTCATACAGGAGGGATGCAGTTAGGTTTTCCAGAAATCAGAAGAGATTCCCCACCTCTGCTCCTTTTCTCTCCCCTGGCCTAACTGTAACTTAAATAGTTGTGTATATGAGGCAAGAAGAAAAGTTTGGGGTCCATGGCCCCCACTGGTCATGACAGGGTAGAGAAGGAATTAAAGGAAAATACAGGAGCAGATGAGGGGCCCCCAGAATGGTTCAATATTCTCAATGCTGCTACTTCCCCTTTTTGACTTCTGTACCCTTGTTTCTACTTCCCCTCCGACCCCAGTTTTGAAGAATAAACACTTGGGTCAGAAGAATCCTGGAAAATGTGAGGGCCCGACTATCTCCTGTTCTTGACTCCTATTCCACCCTAAGATCTTTAAGGGGTCCCTTTCTCTCTTCCCAACATAGTTCGGTGATTGCTCTTATCTCTACCCCTAACCCACCCTTCACACCTTGACCACTGAATGAATGAATAGAAGCTAAATTCAGGTGTGGAAATGGGGTGATTGTCTCATTTCACATGTGTGGTTTCAAGGTTAGAGGGGTCCAATAAGGACCCCAAAATCTGAATACCTTGGCTGATGGAGCAATAGGACCTTACTCTCCACTGGACCTTGGCACTGTTCCTTGCTATGGCCCTCCTCATCTCCCAGTTACCTTTACGGGGACATCTCTTTCCTGAGTCTGGAAGAAATGGAAGGCCATTTCTACAGGAATCCTAGACTTGAGGGTGCTACCCAATGAGGACAGCTTCTTGTGCAGGAGAGAAGACAGGTGCCAGGGGTACAGACTAGTACTTGGTAAGTGAAGAGCATGGGGCTCCTTAGCCCAGAAGGCAAAAGGGCCACCCAGAGCTCTTAGAATATTGGGGTCCTGAGCTGGGCAAGGGGACCTAGGGGGCTAAGCCTAGTGCCAGCCTAATGCTAGCTTAACTCCAACCCACCAGTAAGCTCGAGCCCTGCTATTCCCATTTCCCCCTCCACTCCCTTGGACAGACCGGGGCAGGGCATGAAGGAGGAGTTCAGTAGCTGTCCTTAGGCCAAGGCCGGTTGCGTTGCCAGTTCCTTTCGTTGTAATTATGCTCCGAGTTCCGGGCCAGGAGCCTATCTTGAGGGTCCTGTCCATTGGCACTGGGTAGCCCTGATGTATGCTGACGATGTGGCTGGTACAGATCTTGATAGACGTCAGTGTACTCATCCTCTAAATGGTGAGAACTGCGCTGAGAAGATCCAGTCCAAGCTTGGTGTGAGCTCTCACTGGCCTCATCTGAAGGCATCAGGCTATCTCGCTCCAGGGGTGAGCACTCCCCTCCTTGCTCCCCCAGCAGCTGCTGGTTCTGGGTATGACATCAAGGTAAAATCAAAACTGACTTCCCTCTCAGCCCATCCCCAACCAAATTCTAGGTAGGCAGTGCTTGAGGTGGGGGGCAAAGAGGAACGAGAATGAGTCTCTTCCTGACCACGCTTAAAGAAGGTGATCTGCTTCCTCAGAAATGGGGACTGGAGTTAGATCACACTTTCCCTATCACCTCTGTAGCACTGCACCCAAATCTGAAAGGAGACAGGTGCTGTGTCTTCCTCTTCCAGCTGTACACAGGTGGACTGCTCTTGACTTTGCTCTCCTCCACTTACACTGCAGTTTGCCTTCCCTGCCCGTCAGTCCTTTGTCCTGTCATGTTTCAGTTCTGCCTACTAATGGAAACTATCTGTGAAACCAGCTCATCATCCCTTACTAGTACTCCAGAGATTTGAAGTCTAACATGTCTGCCTTGGCAATAGTTTAGGGAGGGAATAGTAACTAAAGTACTTGGTCTGAGGGAAGTCTGGTTACCTGAAGGTCAGAGATGGCACTGGGTGGGCCCAGCAGGCCAGGCCCTGGGGCTGGGTAGTGAGTAGCTCTCCAGTACACTTCCAAGTACTCAGCCAGGTGCTCACAGGCATCTTCCAGCTGGTTTTCATCCAGGATCACATCAAAAGATTCCTTGGCGGGGTAGGGGATAGAGAAAGGGAGCAAGTATGAGAGATCACAGATCTAGATCTAGTTGGAGGGGACCTCAGAGGCCATCTCATCCAACTCCATCATTTTACAGATGAAGAAACTGAGGCGTAGAGAGATTAAGTATCTTGCCTAAGGTTACATATGAAGATCTAAGCTGCTTCTTCCATACTTTCCACAATCCACCCCAACTAGACCCTCAAAAGTAAAGTGGGAGCAGCGTTAATGCACTCACTGGTGGGCATTGTACCAGTTTGTCATAGGCCATCATCTGAACATTCACATGTTTCATCTGTGACTTTCCCCGGGAGCGGATCAGACGGTGAAGCACCTAAGGGACAAATAAATATGGGCGCAATGTCTCTTGAGAGGGATCATGAATAAAATTGGGCATGATGTCATTCAAGGGAATGGGGGAGGTTCTTGGTATGCTGTCTTCAGGGACATGAGTGGAGCTGGGTATGGTGGCTATGAAAGGTATAAGGGACAAGAAGCCCAGCTGCTAGTGGGCAGGAAGAGAGCACAAACATGCTTGACTTAGGCAGTGACACCAAGCTAAGCAGGCTCATCCCTGGTAGGTTTGGGGGACCCAGATTGGCACCATCCCCATCCCCCTTGCACCTCCCTGCTGACCTTGGGTGAGGACACTTTGACATATACGATGATGGGGGCCAGAGAGGTCTTAGCCAGCTGGGCAGGGTGGTTGATGGTGTCGGCATCCAGCACTACCAGCTGCAGAGACTTGGCCAACTCGAAGATCCGCTCGATTTCACTCTGCACCTCAGCTGTGGGGGGAGTGGTCAGCAGGTTCCCCCACCCCCAGAGGGGGAAACTCCAGGACTATGAGAGGCTTCCAAGAGTCTACCTTCCCCACACTGCTTTGTGACCATAAATGTTCTAGTAGATTGTAAATTCCTTGAGGGCAGTGGCTATCTAATTTCAGGTGTGAATCTCTAGTACCAAACCCAATTCCATATACACAATAAGACTTAAATATTTGTTGAGTCAGAGTGTTTCTCAAAAACATCATTCTGTTTCACCTTTCCGAGGGACTGAGAGTTAAGGTACCTTGGTGGGAACAGGTGATGGGGTGGCATTGTAGCATGAGTGGAACAGCAATGGGATGTGATGAGCTTGGGAGCAAATGGAGGGGGTAGAGGGAATAAGGCATCTGGGGACTAAGAGGAGCTTTGTGTGAACTGGGAAGGATTCTCACCAATGCTGGATCGGGCTGTAGAGCGTTCAATTATAGTTCTCTTGCCTGGGTTGTTAAGCACCGATCTCTTTGCCAGAGAGAGGTCAGCTGTAACTCGAGTAATAGAGATCCTAGAGAATAGAGGAAATGGAATGGAGGGTCACTGCTGGACTCTAAAGCCAAGAGAGCTTGATTCCTAATGTCTTTCCAAGTCTAGCCACCCAATTATCCCTTCAAAAACGAATGCATTGCAGGACAGTGGAATAGGAAGTATCTGACTCCACTCTATACAGCTCACCTGCCATCAAAACGATGCTTGAGAAAGTCAAAGAGTGCCTTCTGCATCATGTCTGTGACCTGATGGGTTAGAGTATGAAAACACTTAGTGACTGGATATAAAAGCCCTATGGAAAGGGATGGCATGCTCCATCCTCCATAACATGGTCCCATCTCTACATTTATCCATTATTCCACTGGGCAGGGGATCAGATCTCCTTGTTGTCTTTGACATTCTCTGAGACCTTGCCCTGGACAGTGGATATCTCCAAGAGACTTGGGACACATAGTCAAGATAGGGAGCTGAACTGGAAGACCACTGCCCTACTTACCTCATAACCTTTCAAAGAAGGCCCCACAAGCACCACAGGTCGCATGGAGGGTACCACATCATATGGGGGTACATGTTCTGCCTGAAGAGGGCAGAAAACATCACAACCACATGGGGTCCCATCATTCATTAAAGGACACCTCTCCTCCCTAATGCACTATGTGTGACTTCATTGGACATGGGTAGGATAAATAGGGTTGAGGGTAGAAGGGAGGTATTGAAGGGTAAGCAGAAAATCAGGATGCCTTGATCTTTCCAGACCTTTTGTCCTCAGTTGCCTTCCTTGCTCTGCTTCATTTCCTAAAATTAGAGGTCCTAGAGTTGTAGAAAGTGTATAAGATGGAAAGGAAGGGGAAGAGAAACAGGCCAAGGTAAGGATTTGCCCTACCATGTGAAAAATGAGGAAGGGTTTCCTCCTCAAGCTTTCCCCTAAATTCTCAACTATATCCTCCCCTCCTCCTGGGAGCTCCTAGATTATCCTCCCCACAAAATTTCTCTTGGATTGGGCAACTGATTCAACTTCCGTTTCCTCTGTTCTGGCTTAGAGGAGAAAAAGGGTACTGGGGGAAATTCTAGCAGTTCCCCATAAATTCTGAGCCTCCCTAGCCCACAACCCCATCCTTGCACTTACCTGCTTTTGCTTCTGTTTGGCTTTTTGGAAAAGGAAATAAGAGACTGAGGTTGGTGAGGGGGGAGGGAGCCCTGGGAGAGACATGGTGGCCCCTGTCTTCCCCATACCCACACCCACACCCACACTAGTCAATGGGGTGGGGGTGGCCCCACCTTGTGGGAGAGGTGCCAGCATCCCCCAGTACTATACCTTTCCCTCCCCCTTATCCTCCTCCCAATCAGTCATTAGAAGAAGATCTCTCCCTCCCCCACTGAACCGTTTTTCCACCTGAAATGGGAAGGGAGATTACCTAGAGATGGGGGAGGGGAACGTCGGTTGCCAGTATCACCAGAGGGGTTCCCAGATCTCCTGAAGTTAAACCACGATTAGGGGAATGGGATAGGGAGGAGAGTTGATAAGAGAGAAGAGAAATGAAGTGAGTGGTTTTGGTCTTTCAGCATACTTAGCCCTCCCCATATTACTGCCTGTCACATACCTAGCCTTCTGTTCTTGCTTGAGACGTATGGTTTCCAGACGTTGAGGGCTGGGGATGAAGGCAATATCCCCACCCTCCTTCACTAGCCTCCCAATCCACCAGTCATTGTTGTATTTCTAGAAGTAGATAGGGAAGGCAGTTCAGTAATTAGGAAAAGGGTGCAGTAGAAGGGGTCATTTCTTCTCCACAGTTTTAGATTCTAAGTTTGGAGCCAGACAGTAGGGCAGTGATTTTGCCTAGGTGGAAGGCAAGAAGTAAATTTAATAATAATAGCTAGCATTTATAAAGCATTTTAAGATTTGCAGAACTCTTTACATATTATGTCTCATTTGATCTCAACCAGAATTTGAACTCGTACTCCTGACTCCACATCCCTAACTTATTCCCCTGAGCCACCTAGCAGCCTCCAGAGAAAAATGAATCTAGAGGGTCTGCCCAGAACCTTGACCCCTTCTCATCCCAACAGGGTATTGGAGTTCTTCAACCTCAGCCCCGACTCATTCCCCCAAAGATGGGAAGGAACAGAGAGGTGCTCTCCATAAGTGTCCATGAGACCCTTAGGAAGAGGAAAAGGAGAGAAGAGAAATTAAGGGGAGGTTGCAAGGAGACTAGTTAAGAGTTGGTGAGATTGGGGATCTAGTCTAGTCTTTGAGGATTGGATAGTTAGGGTCCTAATGTTTGGATGGCCATTTGAAAGTTTGAAGGGGCAGGAATCTCAGTGGGAGACCTAGGAAATCAAGGAGACTCAAGATTGGGAATAGGATGAAGTTCACCTCTTTGATATGCAGGAAATCTCTGGCTTCAAAATTGACTCCTGAGCCCTGGACAGGGCACTCCTCATCCAGCACCCCACAGTAACTGACATTGGTCCTCACAGCAAATGCCACTGGTTTGTGCTAGGAGAGCGAATAGCAAAGAACACAGATGAGAAGAGGGGTAAAGAACTCCTCCTCAGTTTCTGACATCCTTCTTCCCTAACTCTTGGTACTCTAAGAGTAAAAGGAAGATAGACAGGAAAGGCCAAAGAATCAGGAGTGACAAGACAGGTGAACACAATGGATACCTTGGCTCTCTCCAGTTGCTGCTGAGCCTGGCTCTCCACCTCTCGACAGCCACTCTCCCTGTCCTCCTCCAGGGAGGGGTATGAGTCCAAAGATGGTCGGCTAGTGTAGGAATCTGCTGAACCCTAGGTGGAGAGAGAGGCAGTGATCCCAGGGTTGAGCTCTACCAGTGAGGGTGCATTCTATATAAAAGTGCAAAAGTCAGCAGAGTACCCTGAAATTGTTATAATACTCTCCCTCTCATCTCTTCCATGGAGAAGGAGGAGGAGGGAGAACTGCCAGCATTCTACTGTTCTCATACTACCTCATGACCCCTTGACTGCACATCAAGTTATAGAAATTGGTCAAAAAGTCACCAAAATCTTTGTTTGCCAGGATCTACTTTGTTCATCCCCTCACACACACTTGGACTTGAACTGCTAAGCTAACCTATTAGTACTATTTTTATATAATACCTGCTATATTTGCTTTTTTCCCTTCTTATTGTCTTCTATGGCAAACAGAGGAAACCCCAAACATAGGAATAACACCCAGGTATCCCGCTTCCTCCTAATGGATCTGATTGAAAGTGTTCTTTTAAGATACATGACAGTCATAGGGTGCTGGCTTAAGTGTAGCAACAAAAAAAAAAAAAAATCAGATATGCATGGCACTGACCCTCTCTTGTCTACTTATACCCATTTTCTCCCTGGGCACTGAGATCCCCCCCTCATCAGTTCCTGCCTCTTCTCAGGTTGAAAAGAGAAATAATGAGTGCCAGCTTCTGATAGTACTTCCTCGTACCTTCTCCTTCCCCACTTGGCTAGGATATTAGAGCTGGGTGCAGCTCCAGTCTAAGACAGCAACATAAAGCTGTCTCCCTTGGCACCAGTAGCCAAGCACCTGTAAGGAAAGGCCCCACCCACCCACCTGACCTTCTTTGTCCCACCCCCTTACCATCTCTATGCCGGTGCCAAGCAACTCAGGCTAAGAGAAGGACCTGGATTTGGGGAAGGTACAATTGAATCACTTGAATTCCATTAAGTTCTAAATGCAGTGTTTCCTTTCTCTAAAAGCAAGGGTCCTTGAATGTAAGGACAATGAGTAGCAGACTGTTAGAGTGTACAAGATTTTCTCTTGGGAGTAAGAAAGAAACAAGAAATAGAGAAGGGCAAATAACTGGACTCTGGAACAAGTGGCAAGGAATCTTTCTATCTCAGTTTCCTCCTCTATGAAGGAAGCCCCTTTGTTCACAGAACAGCTTTGTTCACAGAATTTAAAGTTGGACAGGACCTTATTCCAACCCCCACAAAATACAGATAAGAATCTGAGACTCAAAGAAGCAAATAGTGTATAGTTACACTGATAGCAAGTAGCAGAACTAGCATTTGAACTCAGACCTCTGACTCTAAAGTCAATGCTCTTTGTTTTACATCACGTCTCCATCTCACTGCACTGAATTGCTTCCTTGTATCTAGGAAATCTTGAGTCTGATTCTGTCCAAGGGATTCAAAATTTACATGAGAGAAGAGTTTGTTGAAAAAAATACCTGGAGAGGCATCAGATCAGCTTCCTAGATATTCTTAGGCTTACAGACATACCCTTAGGACTCCTGTCTGCCTTTAAATCTAAAACACTTTTGACAGAAGGAGCCAGAGCTTTTTGATTGGGGATAGAGACCACTTAGAGAAAACTCACCTAGGACACAAAACTACTCTCTCACCACAGTTCTCCACTCCACATCAGTCCAGTCTCCAGACCTCACAGTCTTAAAAAAAAATAAAATAAAATAGCTGACTTGGAACTATGGAAAAAGGATGATGGCGACTTGATTTTGATGGAATCTGATTTCACACAGAAGAGCAACTTACTCACTGTGCTCCATAGACTGGAAACCCCATTTACTCATTCACGCAATAAACATTGATTATACCCCTGGTAGTTAGATATGTTCTGAGGTTTGAAGGTAGGCCTGATTCTGCCCAGGGTTGGGTTATGGGAATGTCCCTCTGTCTTACACGGCATTCAGAAGCACTCGGAGACTCCCTTCCACAATCACCCCAACCTTCAGGCACTGTTTTATAAGCTCTGTCCTCTTTCGGCCCCCTGGGCAGAATCAGGAAGAATCATTTAGGTCTTTGACCCAAAATGTTCATTTATTATTAACAATTTACTTGAGTCAGCTTCATCATTTTCTTTCACTCACCCTCAAATCTGAAGTGATTTCTCTATCTTTCATAGCACCTCATCTGTACCTCTTGTGGGCACCTAGCTTAACATTTGATTTTTCATATAATATTTGCCTATTAGTCCCCTCTGAGGATGTAAGCAGAAATGATGTAATATTTGTATTGTGTACCTCCCCCAGGACCTAATTCACATTGGTATCACTCCTACTGTCCAGTATAGTGACATAGTAGGTAAGGAATTTAATATATGTACTAGGATTTGGAGGAAGATTAGACAATCCCAACTTGTAACTTCATCCTTGTAAGTAATTTCCAGCATGAAAACTCCCTCTAAAATACACATCAAAAATTTATCCACTCTCAGCCTCAACTGACCTACCTGTTCAGAGCATCAAAATTAAATTGTTCCCCTTCCACTCTTGCCCCCACTTGAAGATGGGAGATGGAGAATTGAATTAATTTATGCTGACTTAGTGCTAGGTTATACATAAATGTCTCTAAACGGACAGGATCATAGCTAAGGATCATAGATCCTCAGGGATCTGAAAAGGAGCCTCGGGGCCATCTAGTCCAACTCCTTAATTTTACAGATGAGGAAATTCAGGCAAAGAGAGTTTAAGTCACTTGTCCAAGGTCACTTACGTAGTATCAGAAGTGTGATCTGAAGTCTCTCTTCAAACTCCAAAGCTAGTACTTTTTCCTCTGTGTCACAACGTGGTGTAGTAAAAAGAGTACTGGATTTGTAGTCAGTAGACCTGGGTTCCAAGGCTGACTCTGCTGCTTACTAAGTATTTGACCTCAGTGAAATAATTTCACTTCTCTAGATCCCAGTTCCTTCATCTGTAAAATGAGAGTGTAGGAATAGATGCTTTCTATGGTCTCATCTACTTCTAAATCTTATGATCTACTACTCTTAGCACACAGACCTAGCATCCTGCTATTACCTTGGAGAAGGCAAGGCTGTCCTGCCAAGCCAGACCCTGGAGACCCAAGTTCTTTCTTTCCCCTCACACAAGGCAGCCAGAGGCACAGTGCTGTGGAGCTGCTGGGAGTTGGCATGATGCCCTGGTGGTGCCCCCTTGCCTGGTGAATGTGTGGGCAGGCTGCAGCACCGCTCTTGCCTGGCACAAGGAAAGGAAAGAAGGAAGATGAGCCTGTGGATTTATTTAGAGCCCGGATCTGCCTCCTACTGCTTCAGTGGGGACCCTGGAGAGAAGGAGGATTGAAGTAGGTGGAGGGCTTTGGGGGAGGAGATGGTAGATCTAGGAATCAGAGTAGGGCAGAGAATGGGCATGGGGCCAGAATGGCCAAGATAAAGGCTTCTCCCCTTAACATCTCCACCAAGTTCTCTCCCTCATTAATTTTATTCCTCTTTTTTGAGTGACATTTTTCTGCCACTTGCCTAAGCTTTTCAAAGAAATCCTCTGCTCATTCACTAGGGATAAGAAAGACCTGCCAGGTCCCTCTGGCCTCAAACATCCCTTCTCAGGCATAAGCTGACACCCTGGGTAGTGCCAGCTTCCCCTTCAACAAACAGTACAGATGAGACCCATAAAGCCTTGGACAATGAGTCAGAATGCCAGACAATTAGCCCCCTGTGGTTCAGCCTAGAGCAAAGGGAACCCCCAACTGGGAGCATTGTGGGTACCACTGGTCCTCTTACCTCCCTTACCAGGATGTACCTCCGAGATCCCTCGGGCTATCCATCTAACTTAGGATTTTGTTAAGGTCAGGGATGGATGGGAGAAGGTCAGGGATGGATGGAAGAAGGCTCAAACCTTGTGCCTTCAAAAACCTCTTTGACTAATTCCCTAAATATCCATTCGCTCTACCTAGAATCACAGAGACATCTTTTGGGACATTCAGGAATTTCTCCATAGAATAAGGAGAGAAGGGAGGAACAAGTATCCAGGGGGGCCAAAAAACTGTTACCCAACCTTTTGCTCTATCCTTCCCAGCATACTTCGCTCCTTTCCCCCCAATCACCCCACCTCCCTAAGATCACCAGAATCCTTGCCTAATGAGCTGATTTGTCTCCAAAGAGTCAGGAGATAAAAGCAAAGATGAAAATTAAATATTTATCGGTCGCCTGTTTCCCTGTGCAGAAAGCTTCTTCCATCCTCTAGCTCCCTCAGCCCCCATCACCCAGACTTTTTTTTTCAGCTGAGAAAGCAAAGGAGTCATCTGGCACCAAAGTGGCCTTGTGTAGGCAATACCAGGAGTCTGGTGGCCAATTCAAGCTCTGGCCCAGTTAGCCCCATTATGTGTGCAGTGCTCAGGTCTCAGCCTTTGATCAGGAGTTTGAGCAGGAGGTGTGTAAAGAAAAGAGGAAGTTTTGAAGGCGAGAAAGAAGCAAAGGCCCTGGGGATAAGAGTCAGAGAAGAGGTTTCTACAGTTTAGAGCCCCTTTAGAGGATCCCTCTCAAAGGAGGCTCCTGACCACACTTTGGCTAGAAGGGTCCCAATCCTCCTGTATCCACCGCACCCCCCTCAGTCTCCCAGGTGTTTCATATTCACCTAGTTGTCCTATCTTTCCAAAATGCATCCAGATCCCAATACCATTTATTTCTAGCTTGTCCAAGCAGTTGAGAGCCCTTTAACTCTTTTCTAGCGTCCTGGTGTCCCTGTAGAGCTCGTCCTCCTCCCTCCCCTCTAGAACCCTACATTAACCCTATCCCTAGTGCCCCTTACTTCAGGGACATCCCTCCTCCTATCTATACCTCTTCAGGGTCTGCAGTCAACTCCAAGCTTCTTTTCCCCCTCCCGCGATCTCCAAGAGCTTTACTCTGTTCCTGTCCTCTTCTCCAAGGTTTCTTCCCCCACCCCACCCCGCCAACCCCAACCTAGAGTTCGCAGGCCCTGGGAGGTGGGGCGGGGGGACGACGGAGACACAGTCAGCGGGAAGATGATCCTCCTTCCTTTCCGACAGTCTCTTCCCCTCTTCCTCGGCAGAGATATTTTTCATATCTCAGAATGGGAGGTAGAGGGGGAAGGGGTGATGATGTCCCCAACTTCCCCACCTCCACCGCTGTGGGCACTCACCGCCTCCGAGTCCTCAAACCCGGGCACGTAGGAGTCGTCATACATGGGGGAGTCCGGATTGGGGAGCGATCAGGGCCGCGGGGGTGAGGGTGGGCGGGGGGAAGGAGGGGATAACCCGGGGCAGGGAGCGAGGGCAGCGCCCGGGCCTGTGAGATGTCACCGGAGCCCGGGGAGACGGACAGGAGACCGGGGAGCGAGAGGAAAAGACCAGCTGCCAGGAGCTCAAATCTCAGCTCTGTCTCCCCGACCACCCCCTTCCCCTCCCTCTTCCCAGCCCTCTCCACACACCAGGCTGGTCCCACCCAGAGCGCTGCTGAGGAATCCAGCTCCGGCCCCTACAACAATAGCGCCCGCCCACCAGCGTCCCCCCTCCCCCATCTCCTGGTAAGGAGGCTTAGGCGGGGTGGGGGGGGGAGGCAGACTGGGGTGAGGGGAGGAAGGGGGTGGGGGTGGGGTTGGCGAAGAGCCAGGGTGGATCCCTAAGCACCTATCCCGCTAAAGTGGTGGGAGAGTGGGATGGTGAAGGAAGGGAAGGAGGGCTTGGCAGAGAGCGGGGCGGGGCGAGGAAAGATGCGGAGACAGACACACAGAAACCCAGGAAATACTCCTCAGGGAAACAAAGGGCTGAGGGGGAGGGGAGGAGAGACATAGAGAGAAAAGGAGGCAGCTAAGCAAAGGAGGAGAGAACTATAAAGAGAGCAAGGCAGAAAGGGAGGCAGAGGAAAAGGAAAGAGCTAGAAAGTAGAGAGGCCTAAGAGAGTACAAGAAGATGGGGTATATGGGGGGGGGGGGAGTGGATGGGGGAGAAAAGGGTAAAAAGACAGAAGGAGTGAAAGATAGAAAGAAGAGGCCTGTGAAGTGGTTTTAAATATGTTTTGAAGACTCCAGGTCAAAGCCTACAAGCAGTTTTGCCCTTTCCCCACCCCTTTCAAAGATCAGCAGGTGTCTGAAGGATGAGGAGCTGATGAAAAGACCACACTTCCAAATCCACTTTAGGGATTAGAGTGAGCTGGGCACTGCCCCTCCGAGGGGATACGGTAAATGTCACAAAGTCATTTTTCTTGGTGAGAATAAATTGCCTCCTCTCTCCTTTACCCCACTCAAAAGTAGGCTGAGAAGTATTCGAGGAAAGGGTTATTTCCTTTGGTTATCCCCAAAGAATCCTCAGTACCTCGGACAGAGCTGAGAACTTGACTGGGGAGGCTGCCCATGTGAAGGTTCCTGAAACCATGGTTGAAGTTACTTTTCCTTCAAGGTCCAACTCAGGTACCTTCTTCTAGCAGATTTCACTTCCTACATCTGCCCCAACTGAAAGTGATCTCCTGTTAAATTTCTCATAACACCTTATTTGGATCTCTTCTTTGCACTTGTGAGTATGTATGCATGTGTGTGTGTGTGTGTGTGTGTATGTATGTAGCTAGCTCTTACTCCCCTTATTTTGAGTTTTAAAAACCATTAACATTCTTGAGAACATAGTTGCATGTATCTTTACATACGTATTACCTAAAATCATATCTTCTACCAAGCAGATGTTTAATAAACAGTTTTGAGTTGGATTATTAAACTGAGGAAGAAAGCAGGAGCATAGCTTGGGATGGGGACCTGGGAATGAATGTAAACTAGCATGCCCTGTGGGTACCAGGGGTGAGCCTTCTTATTTCCTCCCAGTCACTGGTGCAGATGTCAAATTCCCACTTTCCTACAGAGATTGAGGTGGGTGGCACATCTTTGAAAACATTCCTTAATCTCAAAGCTTTTAAGAGCATCTCCAAATCCTCTGTCATTTTGGCTATATCCTCTCCCCATTCTCTGGGCAATATAAGAAGGAAAAATCATTTGTGTTTGTCTAGACACAAATTCAAAACTGTCATCTTGAGGGATTCTACTCTCAGAAGACAAACTGATCCAGGAAGGGAGAAGGAACTAAGAGAGAAATCCAGGCATTCTGACCTCCAGCTCCTTGCCTGAGAGTGTAATTGTTCATTTTCATATTTTCCATTTCTCCCAAGGAGAGTGCACCAAGGAGCCTGTCAATCCAATTCAGTCTAAAAAAATCATTTACAAAAAGTCTGCTGCTATGTCCCTTCCTCTTTCAATAGTGGGAATGAGAATAGAAGTTGGAGGGTAGGGTGAGAGGTACCAATGGATGTCTCAGTATTACAGTTTTTCAATAGAAGGGACAGGATCTCAGAATTTACAGGGGCACTTAGTCTGAGAAGCAGGAGATCCCTAAGACTCTGGGAGGAGATATCATGGCATGATAAAATGAGTAATGAAATGGGAACCAGGAGACCTGGCTTCTAGTTTTGCCATTGTCTCTAGCTAGTAGTATGACAAGTCACTTAGTATGCCAAGTCACTCTCTGGGTCTCACTTTCCTCATCTGTAAAATGTGGGGATTGAATTAGCTGGACTAAATTCTAAGGCCCATCCAGGTCTAACATTCTGAGTTTAAGAGTTTGTGATACAGGATGTCTAGGTTTTAGCTTCAACTCTGCTATTGATTTTTTTTTTTTGAGGCAATTGGTGTTAAATGACTTGCCCAAGATCACACAGCTAATAAGTGTCTGAAATCTGATTTGAATTCAGGTCCTTCTGACTCTAGGGCCAGTAACCTATCCACTGCACTACCTAGCTATCCCCCTCCCCTGTTATTGACTCCTCTTTCCATACTTCAGTTTCCCTGCTCCATAAAATGTTCTTGAGCTTTCCTCTAATATTCTTTCAGCAGAATGTAGAGGAAGAATTGAGGATGAAAGTAGCAGGGCACCCTGAGGGAAGAGGCAGGAGGTAGCATATGCCAGGCAAGTCAAACCACAGCTACCACCTTGACCACCATCTCTCCTCAGATCTTGACAGATTCAGCATGGGGACCTGAGCACAAGCGCTTTGAGGATAACAGTGCTGTGCTCTCCCCAAAGGGAGACTCAGTGATAGAGGTGACTCAGTAGATAGAGTTCTGGGCCTGGACTCAGGAAGACATCTTCCTGAGTTCAAATCTGACCTCAGACACTAGCTGTGTGACCCTGGGCAAGTCACTTAATCCTGTTTTCCTCTGTTCTTTATCTGTAAAATGAGCTGGATCACTCCAGTATCTCAACCAAGAAAACACCCAAATGAACTCATGGAGAGTCGGACATAAGACTGAAAAATGACTTAACCATACATCTTGCTTGCAGGCCAGCCCTCACAACCATTCCTGTACTGAGAAATCATTGTGGATAGGCCCAACTTCCTCATCACCACCAACTTCTGACCAACTGCTACCGACGGGCAAAAGGAACAGAAACCTTGAGAGTAGCAGTACTCCCAGAGCACCAATTCTCCTTCCAGCCAAATCCTCACAACCATGCAACCCCTGTGGAGATGCAGCCTGGCAACTGCTCCTGTAGGTGTTACAGCCACAGCTACTCAAGGCTCGGAAAAGAAAGTTCTTGCCACCATGGCACAGTCAAATAGCTCAACATCAGAAACTGATAGGATTATGTTGGTGGAAAAGACATGAAAGAAGCATTAATATCTGCTTTGCCACTAGACTCTAAGACCCTAGGGCTTTTCCATCTTACTTGCAGTTTCGATCTTCCATTCTGTTGTCTCTGCCATTATAACATGAGCTCCTTGAGAGCAGAGACTATCTTACTTTTCTACTTGTGTCCCATGTTTAACTCATTTATACATTCATTCAAAGAGAAATTTCATCAGGTTCTCCAAGCTGGAGAATAGGATTATCAGAACAAGATCTGTCCCTCCCCACCTTGAGCCCCTTCCCTGGCCCTTTATTGCTCCTCTTTTCTCCAGGGAGTAAGTATGTTCATATAGGGCAGCTAGGTGGTACAGTGCATAGAGCATCAGTGCAGGAGCCAAGAGGACCTGAGTTCAAATCTCACCTCAGACACTTGATACTCACTAGCTGTGTGACTTTGGGCAAGTCACTTAGCCCCAGTGGCCTCATGCTGGGTCATCTCCAGTCATCCTGATGAATATCTAGTCACTGGATTCAGATGACTCTGGAGGAGAAGTGAGGCTGGTGACCTGCACAGCCCTCCCTCACTCAAAACAAAGTCAAGTGCAAGTCATGTCATTATCTTCTTTGGCAACGAAGGATGAACACACACACACCTAACACACCTAAGCATGTTCAGAGGTAACAAAACATCAGGGTGTAGTCAAGGTCTGTGAGTGTGGGGAGAAGGCAAGGACTGTAGCAATAGCCTGAATATTGTCAAGGGCAATTGGTTTACCAGACTTGTAGTGTCATTAACAGCAGCCTAATCCCCACTTGTTCTTAAAAGGTACCCCTCTCCAACTCACAGCACTGATGGCAGAAGCTTCCTTCAACATACCGATTAACATTTAACAACTTATTAGGGAAATGTTCTTCATATCTATACCTATCCTTACTGTGGTTTTACTTTACTCACAGCTGTGCCCCATTCTCTCCCAAGTCCACTCTATGTCACTCCAGGGATACCAAAGGCATTAAATTCTGCAATTTTCTAGAATCATAGGATTTAGAGTTGAAAGGGACCTTAGAAATCATCCAGTCCAACCTTTTCATTTTATAAGGAAAGAAATTACAGCTCAGGAGCTAACGTGACTTGTCCAAATCACAGAAGTGACAAACACCAGACCTTGGATTTAAACCAAAGCTGTCTCACTCCAAAACTAATGCTCCTTCTAAGACATTATTAAGCTTCTTGGAAGTACATTTTTATGATTTCAAGTTGCATCTGTTACATCAAAGTCTCAAAATCTGAGTACAGTAACACATCAGGTGAAGGAGAGACATTTTTCAAGCAGAAAAGAGAATGTTCAATTTGCAAAACTTGCCTAAGGAACCAAACTGTCTTGCCCAAAATCTGTCCTGATTAGACATTATCTTTACCAAGAGCTTCCCCCTCTCATTCTCTTCAATTCCCCACCACAACCCCGTGCCCGCCTCATATCAACCTAAAATCTCCCCATTCTACAGCAGGCTATGCTATGCATCTAGGAACTCACTTTGCCAGCAACATGTATTACTCTCAGTGAAACAAAACAAACTAGGATTCAGAGGAGAAAGTTGATGGCATAAGAAAACCAAGAACCCCCTTCCCAAAAAGAGGAATGAGCCAAAAGAGTTAGGACAAAATCCCGATGTTTCCCTGGTGATAAATGACTACAGACCATTAGATATCTCAACTGATGAGATGTCACCTACCAGGTGTTCAGCCACCAGAGAAAGGCAAAGCACAGATCAGGATGGCCGGGATTGAGGGAGCGATGTGCAGGTGAGTTGTAGGCATAGCAGTCCTTCAAATACAATCTATGTTTCCTAAGTGCACCATACAGCAGAGCAGCTTATATTTCAGAGCATTGATTAGGAAATCAAGAAAGAAGCTGGGCACATCCCTGGAAGCCGTCCTTCTCATGGGCCTCCAGAATCTAGATGTAACCCCCAGTAACTCCTAGGTTATCCTCGGAGACCATGGGGGGAGGGGCACAACTGGCCATAGTCCTTTCTCCCTCTTTTCCAGGTAACTCTGACTCCTGCCCCTTTCCCCTTTACAACCAGTCCTTCCCAGCGTAGAACTAGGAACCACCCCAATCCAAATACTCAGGTTTTCCCCTGCTCTGGCCCTTTCTTTTCCTTTGCCCACGCCAGCGACTGATTCTTCCATCTCCCTCATTTCTGGTGCCTCTCTCTTCTGGCTCCCCATCGCTGCTACCTTTCCTAACTAAGCACCTCCACCCCGCCCAGGGCGGCTTGGACGATATCGCCCCCTCCCAGATCTGTCCACGGAGCCCGCTGGCTTAGGGCCGTGGTTACCTCGTTCAGCAGAAACGTTGCACTGGAGTCAGAAAAAGACATAGACAGGGTTAGCGGCGCCCCCGGGGCCGGCAGCTCAGAGGCGGGAGCAAGTTCACAGTAGGCAGCCGCCAGGCACACAAGCTCTCGCATGCTTGCCTGGCCTCACCCAGCACCAGTCCGGACCCGCTCCACCAGCCTCCTCCCCTACTGGTTCCCTCCCCTTCTCCTCCCTTTCCCTTACCTCTCTCTCTCTCTCTCTCTCTCTCTCTCTCTCTCTCTCTCTCTCTCTCTCTCTCTCTCTCTCTCTCTCTCTCTCTCTCTCTCTCTCTCTCTCTTTTTCTCCCCCCCCCCCCCTTTCATTTTTGTGTTTTTCTGGCTGTGTCTCGGTTAGTCCCATCTCCCCCTCAGTGTTCTCTTTTCTTTTCAGGTCCTCTACTCCTTTGGTCTCCTATTCAGCTCCTTTTCTTCCTCAGGCAATATTGGGATGCAGGTACTCCCAACAGCACCCGGAGTGAGGGGGGGAGGAGGGAAAGATGTCATTTCATTTATTCAGTTATAATGTTTAAAGGAACTTCCCCTTTTATCTGACATCCTATCCCACCCCAGTTCCTGAAAACTAGTTGCCTTGGCATCTCCTATTATATTTCTTTGGGTATTACTTAGTCTGGGGAGGGGGGAATCAAGGGTGAGGAAATTAGGAGTAAACGAAGCTCCTGGAGGCACCCACAACTCCCGAGCTCAGTAGTGAGAGATTCATCCCCAGTCACCTGCTTCTAGTACTTCTGCAAACTATCTCAACCCTTTGCTTCCAAAAAGGAACAGTCCGGACTGCAGCATAGCTACATGGCAGAGCTGAGAACTGAAAATAAACTACTCAATTTGCATATCACTTATGAACAATTCATGTGCCGTTTTCTTAAAGCTTAAATCAACAAATCCCATTCTGGCCTCCCAATTTCCTACGCCTTCATGACTGTCTCCCCTCTCCCGTCCCCAACCCCGACCCCTAGGGTCCTGTATCAGTCTGATGATAAGCCAAGTTACTAGCTGAGCTTCACGTGTGTGGTCTCACTTCGATACCCGTTGGACGCCTCTCTCCCCTCTTCCTACCTCTCCCTGTCCCAGGGTTTCAGTATCGTCGTCCCATCCTTCTCCCAAACCAGCTGCACCGGGTACTGAGCATAGTCCACCCTCAATTGTTCCAGATCTGAGGTCCCTGGCAATACTGGGCGGGGTGGAGTGAGGCGGGGGAATGTCAGAGGGGCATTTTGGGATCCCGCAACCCAGAGTGGGTGGGGAACTCCGGGTGTTGGGGTGCCCCTAGGCCAGCAGGAGGCGCAGCCTTGGGCTCTAGATGAGAACCTTAGCCATAGGAGATAAGACCCCAGTAACTAGCCCTTCCGTTGAACCCAATCCTGCCTGCTCACTCTGGTTCTGTTCCTTCCCGCCACGACCCCCGCTCTGGCTCCTCCCCTCCAGCCCAGACCCTTTAGGTGCTGCCTTCTTCTCTCCTCCCCACCCTGCCCCCAGACCCCAAGACCACTTGGACTTACCTCCATCCCGCCGGCGTCACCGCCCCCTCGGAGCACGCCCGCTCTCTGCGTTCCTAGGCAGAGCTAGACCGCATCCCTGGACGCTGCTGTCAGGCTAGAAGACAGGAGTGGCCCGAGCAATGGGGACTGTTCCCCGGGTCAGCACCCCCCCACCCCCTTTCGGCTGGCACGTCAAACCGGACAAGCCCAAGTCCAGACGGGGGGAGGGGGGAGAGGGGAAGGATGGGGGCAGGGTGGTGGTAGTAGTGTTGCTTCTGAAACCTAAGCTGTCTTTATGCTCCTTCCCCGCCAAGAGCTTCTCCAGTCAGTCTTCTTTATCCCCATCTTCCATCACCGGATAAATCTGTCCCCTCTCCCTTCCGAGGCCCTACAGAGGAGCCCTACTTCCCCCAGGTATAGAATAAGCAGACGTTAGGAATTAGGACCTTGATTTCACCCTGAAACCAAGATTTCCCCCCTACCGCAAGTCAACATGCTCCTCACCCTTTTCCATCCCAAACCCCCTTACTCCTCTAGATCGTTTCCCAAACTGAAGATCTGAGAACTTTCCTCTCCCTACCACTGAGCTCAGGATCCTCTGCCTAAGAAGTCAAGGCTTCCTCCATCCAACTCCAGCCCTCCCTTTCGTTCCAGTGGGAGCTAGTTTGGAAGAATGTCATTGAGAGTATTAGACTCCTCTCTCCATTTATCACCTTGCCTGACCTTCTTCCATGCTAGCCCTCTATCCTCCCCCCTCCTCCTTCCTAACCCAAGCAAAAGGATCTGCATACTCTGAGATTTGAAAGAGCAGAGTGGTGTGTGTGTTTAATCTCATCTCCCATCCTACCCCCACTACCAATTACAGGCACTAAATGTGTTTCTCCTGACCCCTCCAATTATTCAGCTTCAACTATTCAGAGGAAATAAAGAGGTTTTGTGTGTGTGTGTGTGTGTGTGTGTGTGTGTGTGTGTGTGTGTGTGTGTGTGTGTTTCCCCAGGGTTTTTACTTTGTATATATTTGGAGGGAAGCAGGGATAGTGCCAGCCATTTGGCAATGTGAGCTGGAGGAGAGAGTCACCCCCCACTCCCTGTACCACCTGCTGACCACAGCTAATGGAGTGGCTCATTTGGGCCTTGAGGGCATCTTGAGTTACCCAGGAAGGAGCTTTGGGGTGAGGGCTGGCCTGGTTAGAGCATTCCCCCCCCTTTTTCTCTTTCATTCCTCTCCCTCTCTCTCAGAGCCTACAGTCTAGAGAAATGCCATTTCCACTTCTCCCCACCCTCTTGCTTTTAAATAGAAACATCAATTGTTTCTTTCTGAGCCTGAAGGGGGGGGGAGAGAAAGTTGGGGTGAGTAATTAAAGAACTCTATCCCCTCCACTGTTCCCTTGCCCCATGCCTCTCCTAGATGTCTGGTTAGAGATACCCTCTTTTTGTCACAAAGGGTGGGTAGATGGAAAATTCAGGCCCTGACCCAGTCTATATGCCTAGCCTTGAACCTCCCCTCCCCTAAAGGTCTCCAATGTAGGATTACTAGTAGGATTCATAGTTCCCTCACCCCCACCACCCCTATCCTAGATCCAGATTCCTTTCTGCCCACCTGGAATCTTTTCTTTCTCCAGACATCCACCCTGGTCTCACCACTGACCTCTCGGATCTTGGGAGTGTCCTCTTGGGGGTATCTTGGGGAGACTGGGGGTATGAGTGTTAGAAAGGACTATCAACACATCCCTGTTTTTACTGGAACCAATAAGCTCTTCCCTCTACCCCACCCCACCCCCCTTCTTCTCAGCAGCTAGACTCCTCAGTGTCTGGAAGCATCAACTCACCCTCCCCTCCACTTCCTTTGTTCTGTCCCAAATCAAGTCCTCGGGGAATTTGCAAGCAGTACCGAAAGGGTAACTTAGGGCAGAGAATATAGTTCACACTGTCCATCCCTCTGTCTCTGTGAAAAAACAGCCCATCACTTAGCCCAAGCTGAAACAAAGCTTATTTTCTTCTGTTCCCAGAAGTCTTTGGCGAGGGAGTTTCCGTAACCAACTACAGAATATCATACTGTGGAAGTTCTTCCAAAATCTAACCTCAGTTCTTCCTGTTGTAAATTTATCCTCCCTTCTCTGGGCTCCTCCTCTGGGCCCATGATGTTATTCAATGCTTCCAGGCAGTTTCAGGCTCCATCCCCTGACACAGCACTTGCTATAAATATGTCTGGAGAGGTTCTTGCTTATGGACCCAGAATCTGGTGAGCTCTCCCATCCCCCATCAGTTTTTCTCTGGGGGACTGGGGCTATGGCTTAAAGACCCACTCTGCTGGTTTTGTGGTTTCTTGTCTGCCCAGTAAATATTGTGAAGTTTGGGGGGCACTCCTAGTGTCAGAGGATGGAGGAATCAGGTATTGAGACAGAGATGATACCTGGATTCTTCTCCCAAGTATCCTCACTCATTTACTGACTAGACCTTGCCGGAAGCCTAAATATCATTTGGCCTCTGTTTCTATTTTGTGCTCAGGGTTGAGATGATGTGATATCTGTTCCACCTATTGGGAAATTCTATAATTTGGAGTGAAGAAAAAGACCAGGGAAAGAATAGTGAGGCACTATGGCCAAACTGCCAGTAACAAGACTGGGTGTGGTCTTTATATGGCTTGCTGGGTGGTCCTCTTAAGGGGATTGGAAAACTCAGCTTGGCAGCTGCCATTTCTCCTATAATCATTTACTTAGTTCACCGTAGTCCTTGGAGGCCCCTTGGTACTTCCAGATACCCTGAAACTCAGCACTGAGGGAGAGGGTGTTAAATTCAAAGTCCCCAGGCAATATGAGGCATCCTTGTGGTGACCTAGAGTAGGAAAAAACCTGACTTAAACTCTTAATAACTATGTGACCTTGGCAAGTTACATAACCTCAATTTTCCTCCATTTCCTCATCTGCAAAATGGAAATAAGAGCATCTACCTCACAAGTTAAGAGAAAATGAGATATCTGTAAAGTATTTTGCACACTTAAAATGCTACATAAATCTTAACTCTTATTTTTATTATTATCCAAAGTGAAATAGATGAGAGAGCAGATGAGACTGAAACCAGGGATGCAATAAGAAACTCTTCCTTTCCTCACAGACAAAAAATTAGTTAGTTGGGAGTCTGAAGGGTGGGAGTCCCTTAGTGAAAGGCCTCTTCCAGGGAAGGGAGCAGCTGGGACTTCCAGGGACTTCTTAAATGGAAGGACTGGATCTGGGAGATTAGATGCCCAAATTTTGTTTAGGGGGGGGTTGTGGTTCTGCTGATGGGAGACAGGGCAATTTGGAGAAGATACAGAGATGCTGTGGGGAGTACTGGTACCCTCAGCTAAATGTGTGTTTATAAGAGCAAAGGTTTGCTCTTAGATTCTTTATCTGTTCCCTCCTCCCTCTGCACTTGCTCTCCTGTAATCTATCCCTCACTCCCTGCTGCTGCAGCATTAACTCCATATCACCATGAGGTCTGTAAAAAATTGTGAGGCCAGGTTGGGGAGCCCAGAAAGGCCAGGTGTCCTTCACCCTCTCTTTTCCAGCCTCTTCCATATCCCCATAAGGAACCTGGTTGCAACATCTCCAGTTCAGAATCAGGGCATGGTGCTGGCCAACCTCTTCAGATGTGAATTATTAAAGAGGGTAAGAGAATCATTCTCAGAGCTGAGTGCCCCTTGGGTCCCCCATTACCTTTCACTTCAGTTCTCACAGTGTTCTTCCAACTCCTATGCAGACTGTAGGGAGTAGGCACAGTGGGCAAAGCCAAGAGGGGAATTGGGAGGCACGGGGAAAAAGAGCCTGGACTGTGAGTGGAAACAGCTATGCCCACTCTTTTAATCCAGAGGGGCTCTCTAAGATAGAATATGACCATTACTTTGGAGTGGAACTGGAGGACAGGGCAACAGAAATGGTATGTGGAGTTTCCCAGATTATTTTAGCAGCAAGGCTTCTTAAATACTTCTGCACAGTAATCCAAGTCCAGAAGATTTCTGGATTCTGTATCAACTTCTTGTCACTGGAATTTGGGAAGGAGGCACACCAAAGAGTTATCACGCCAGATACGTAGTGATGCCCTTGTTCAGGAACCCTAGAATTCTGCAGTTCCAATCCAGAATAGGCCATCTGGTCTAGAGTTATTCTAAGTGTGTGCTTGCAAAGCATTAGTTTTGGGAAGCATCCCAAGGACCTAGCACAGTGCACACATACTCAAATTCTTCTGCTCAAATTCCTATTGGCAGTGGTGGGATATGATGAGATTTGAGAGGCATTATGTTGTAATGGAGAAGACCTGGATTTAAGTACCACCTCAGACATTTACTAGCTGTGTGCGAATCATGTAACCTCTCTGTGCTTTAGTTTCCTAATGTAAAAAATGAGAGGGTTGGATTCAATGACTTTCAAGTCCATTCCAGCTCTAAATCTATGATTCTAAATATTAAAGGGATCTGCAGTCTCATCCATTTGATGTGTGCTCCAATGATGAATCTCATCCCTGCCCTTCCTGTGCAACTCTTCACCATGTCCTCCCCTAAGTTCGCCACAGTGGGTCTGCTCAATATAGCTGGAGACCTTCCTCAATTTCTTCTGATATATCAAGGATACCAGTGAAGCTAGTGAACCGCTCTGGCTGTCCACCTGTCATCCTTCACCCTCATCAAATGACCAATTCATTTCTCTTCCTATGATATGTTTTTCTGATGACACCTTTTCCTCATAATTTTCTTTGGAGTTCCTCATTGACTCTATCTTTTAGCTTACTCACAAAACTCTCTTTCTCTCTGTGTGATACTCATTTTCCATTCTTTGCAGATTATTGTCTTGGATATCTCACAATCAAACAATGACAACAACCTGTTGGTAGAAAACTAGCATTTTTTTAAAAAGGGTCTTTTGTTTAGTAAGGAAGTTATACCTAAGATAAAGAGATGGTAAGAAAGCACCTAGATATCACTGATAAATTCAAGTTACCTAGTCTTTTGTTTGTAAGAGAAGCATGGTAATTATGGAGCTTTGCAATTTTAAATACTAGGCCCAACTCATCCATTTTACTGTTTGTTCCATATATGTGATACATACCAATGGACATATTCTAGGTTATCTCTCTAATCACATCATCATTTGACCAATACACATGCTTCATCCTTTTGATATTTTCTGTGTGGATAATTAAGTCAAACTTTCTTGAGCCATTATGCATCTTTTCCAAGAGGCTCCACAATATTTCAGGACTTGATGTAATCAGTCATGCACAAAAAAGATTATCTGAAGGGCCTCATCATCCATAGGAAATAACTCAGATTCAGCTCTGGACTCCTACCATAAAGGCACCAAACACTTTTGGTGAGCATGAATCTCATTGTTTTATTCCTTGATATTTATGATCAGACTTTCATTCTTTGGAGCAATGCGTAGCACTCTTTCTAGGGCTACTCCCCACAATGTGAATTCAAATTCACAGTTTGCAGTTTGGATCACTGGGGGCCTGATGACTCCTCTATCTTCAAAGGTAGTCTGTGGGTACATTCTTCTAAAACTAAAGCTCATAAACCCCTACTGGTGCATTTACCTTTAACAATCAGCCAATAGAAACTATCAGCTCTCAGAAACTGAGAATTAGAAGGGACCTCAGTAGAAATAAAAGGATTCCATTCATGAAAGAAATAAATTGGAATAGATGTAACATACCTGGCAATAGTCATCAAGCCTTTATTTGAAGACATCCAAGGAGGAACAACCTCTTTGAGGCAACCCATTCTGCTTTTGAGCAGCTCAAACTCTTAAGAAGTTTTTCCTGACATTAAGCCTAAATTGGCTTGTCTTTCATGTTCACCCTTTCCTCCTGTAGGGTCAGATAGAACAAGCCTAATCCCTAATCACATGATAGTCCTTTAAATACTTGAAGACAGATATCATATCCTTCCTGAGTCTTCTTTTCTTTGGAGGAAATATGCCTGGCTCCTTCAACTGATCTTCATATGTTTTGGACTCAAGGCTCTTTATCAACCAAGGCTCTCCAGTTACCCTCCTCTAGACATTCTGTAGTTTATCTTGACAATTCCTCCTATGATGCTCAGAATGGAACACAATATTCCAGGTGAGATCAGATGAGATCAAAGTACATTGGAAGGATCACCTCTGTATTCCTGGAAGCTATGCCTCTCAATGCAGTCCAAGGTTATATTGGCTACATTACACCATTGGCTCTTATTGAGCATACACATACTTTTCAGAACATCTGCTGCCGTGTCTCCCTCACCTTATGTTTATGAAGTTGCTTTTTACACCCAAGCGTATTATCTATCCTTCCCAGCTGTGTTTCATCAGAAAATTTAGTGAGCATACCATCTATACCTTTATCCAAGACACTGATAAAAATTTCAAATGGTACAGACCAGAGACAGATGACTAGTTTACTCGAACAGAGACCTCCTGTCATGAGGACATGTAACTATGAACTACTCCTTGAATCCAACCATCCAACCAACTCTGAAATTACCTAATGATATTGTCACCTAGTCCATATCTCTAGATCTTCTCAACAAGAGTATGAGATGCTTTATTAAAATCTTTGCTAAAATCATGGTATACTCTCTCTATAGTATATCCCTCATCTACTGGTTTAGTAATACTAATATCAAAAAATGGAATGAAGTTAGTTTGACAAGAAGGCTTTTTGATGAAGCCAGCTGACTCTTTGTATTGACTTTTTCCCTTTCTAAATGTGCACCATCTTTTCAGTTATGCTTTCAAGATGTTTCTCAAAAATTAAAGGCAAACTCAGATTCTTCCATTTTTTGGAAATCAGGATGTTTTTTTTTCTCCAGTTTCATGTTACTTCTCCCATTATCCATGACCCTCCAAATTTCATTGATAGTGGCCCAGGACCCAAGGGCACAATTCATATGGACTAGGTGATTTGAATTTATTGGTGACATCTTGGTGCTTTCTTACCATTTCTTTACTTTATCTTAGCTATTACCTCTTTTTCGTCATTTTTGTGTAACAACCCCTTAGGCCTCACTAGCCCTACTCATATCACCATTGGCAGGTTGAGTACCCAGAGGATTGATTCTTATTACTGCTAGAATCCTAGGGGCAACTGTGTGGCTGAACCCCAACCAGTGTGCTTTTTTTTTTCAATTAATTTATTTAATTTTAGTTTTCAACATTCCTTTCCACAAACTTTTGAGCTTTAAATTTTCTCCCCCTCTCTCCCTCCCCCTCCCCAAGATGGTGTGCAATCTGATAAAGGTTCTACATATACATTCTTATTAAACATTTTCACATTAGCCATGTTGTAAAGAAGAATTAGAATGAATGGGAGGAACCATGAGAAAGAGAAAACAAAACTAAACAAAACAAAAAAAAGAGAGAGAGAGAGAGAAAGTAAATTGTGCGCTTTGATCTGCATTCAGATTCCATAGTTCTTTCTTTGGATGTGGATAGCATTTTCTATCATGAGTTGTCTTAAATTCTTGCATTGCTGAGAAGAGCTAAGTCTGTCAAAATCAGTCATAGAACACTATGGCTGTTTCTGTGAACAGCGTTCTGGTTCTGTTCACTTCACTCAGCATCAGTTCATATGTCTTTTCACTGTCTTCATAATTTCATTCTTGAAATTGTCTTCCATCTCTCCTGAGTTAACTTTCTCCTGCGGCACTTGATCCGCGGAATTCTACCTCTCTTCCCTCTGAACCCAGACTCAAGGATGGAGTGGTCAGTTACATGTATCATTTCCACCACATCTACCAACCTTGTTTGTGAGAATCACCTCTAGAATAGAATTTCCCCTTTTTAGTTCCAACATCTTTTAAAGGATGAAATTATCACTAAGGCAAATCAAGAAATTATTAGTTGCTCTGCTTTTGGCATAGAGAATTCCAGCAGATATTTGGATAATTGAATTTCCCTGTCATTATTATATCATACCACTACGATCTGGTTTCCCAAATTCTCCACCTAATTCCTTTTTCTAGCTAAGTGTTTTGTAGAATACTCCAATGGAAAAAAAAATCAAAGCAAAGGTATATTAATGACAATGACTATAAAATATCCACCCCATAAACCTTGGGAGCACTCCCACAAATATACACAGAATTTGTGAGAAGACTAGGCGCAAACTTAGAGTCCATAGAGAACATATGGTAAGGATACTTCATTCTTCTGATATTTCAGGGTACCTGTGCAAGTCTTACCGTGTCACCCTCTTACTCCAATTAGTCACTTCACTACTTCAAACTCTAGTGGCTCCATATTATCTCCATGATCAAATATAAAGTCTACTTTCTTGCTTTTAAAGACTTTCATAGCATGTACCCTTCCTATTTTTATACCTTTCTCACATCTTATTCCTTTCCTCATACTCTATAATCCAGGGACACTGGTCTTCTTGCTGTTTCTAATACTCAACATTTCATCTTCCAATTCCATAATTCTTCATTGGTTGTTCCCCTGTCCTGGAATCCTCTTCCTCCATACCTCCACCTCCTGGATTCCCTAGCTCCCATCACTACTCAGCTCAAATTCCACCTTCTGTAAGAGTACTTTCTTGGTCCCCTCCACTGATAACACCCTCCTTCTAAGATTACCTTTCATCTACACTATCTATTTATCTTTATATCTTGTATATACACAGTTATTTGCTTGTAATCTCTTCCATTAGGAGGTGAGCCCCTTGAGGGCAGGGACCCTATTTTTGCCTTTTTATATATATATATTTCTAGTGCTTAGTTCCTGACACACAGTAAATGCTTAGTCAATACTTGTTGACTGTCTCTTCTCATGGTGTTCTAATGGTGCTCCCCACTGGGAGTTACTGTAGGAAAGTCACTCAACTGGGATCCCTGAGTATGCTCCTTTCTGAAGTTTAATGCTTGATCCTCTTTCAAGGATCCATAATCTGTTTTCTTCTCTGCTACCAGAGGTCATGCTCCTCAAAACTGCTTCCTGCCTCCCAACTCATTGTATCTCAGTCTTTCTTCACTTTTTGCTTAACATGGTATCTTTTACTGTGTAAGTAGCTCTGCTGCAAGATGCCTTGCATCTTGATGCATCAAGACTGATGAGGGATGAAGAAGTGAGAAAAATCACCTTCCTTGTCCCCCTTCCTGCCTCTAGTAGAATTGAAATAGTCACACTCTACCAAGCTTCTCCAGGCCCTGTACTACCATGGATCTTCAAGTGTCTCCAGGGCTTGGAAGGCTTAACTTTTTAAAGATCTTCTGGTAAAAGAATTTATAAACATACCACCCCTCATCTCACAAAATTGTGCATACTCTTTGACCCAGAAATACCATTACTAGGCATATAACCCCCAAAATACTCAAAGAAAGAGGGAAAGGACCCATATCTACAGAAACATTTATAGAAGCATTTTTTTATTGTAGCAAAGAAGTGAAAACTAGTACAGATACCATCAGATTGGGAGATTTCCAAATAAATTATTGCATATGTGAATGGAGTGGAATATTATTGTGCCATAAGAAATGATGAACAGGATGGATTCTGGGAAACTTGGATAGACTTGCATAAAATGATGTGGAGTAAGTGAACAGAGCCAAGAGAGCTATTTATACAATGACCACAGCATTGTAAAAGAAAATCCTTTGAAAGATTTAAGAACTCTGATCAATGCAATGAACAAAACTTGAGTCCAGAACACTGATAATGAGACAAACCTACCACCTCTTGCTGGAGAGGTGATAGGTTGTAGGTGCAGAATGAGATATACATTTCCAGACCTGACTAAATCAACACAAATTTGTTTTACTTGACTATACTTATGTAACATCCCATTTCAGTGCACTCCTGCAGCTCATACTGACCCTGGTCATTCCTCCCAGGAATGGAGGCTGCTGGACTTTCAGGATTTGAAGAGCAGATTTGTGAATTCTTTTAACACTATCTTATGAGCTCCACCACCACACTTTCCCTTAAAAATCAGACATTTAGATTCAGTTCTTTAGTAAAGTTATTTTCTCAAATGACATGACAATATTACTATTTGTAAAAGCATCCCCTCCCCCAAACCACAAATAAACCCAAAGTCTTGGAGGCAGGGGAAATAGGTATGAATTTAAAGTAAATTGTTTGTGAGGCAAACATGTAGTGAGTTACACATTGCCAAGACAATTCACAACTCTAAAATTGCTGGGCCTTGATGTCATTTCTTTCTCAAGAGGGTCCTCATGAAATTCATCACAAGGCATGGCATCTGTGATGAATAATTCACTCCTCTGATCACTTGAACTGGATCCTCACAGGGGAGGTTATCTTTTCTGGGGGTAGTTCTACTGGGTAGGCTTTCCATAGGGTGTTATCTCAACTGAACGTGACAGTCTGTGGCTAGGTTGGATCAAACAGGTTGGTGAGGGCCTGTGTTGCCTTTCCCCTGAACTCTGTAATTTGGGACTGCTCCAGTTGTGTCTCCTAGAGAGTGGACAGATGCTGGATTAGGCCAGGCAAGTTATTCAGCTATTGCGAAGCCGCTGTTGGACTAGTCAGGGCAGGATGCTGTGCCAATAGATAGTAGCTGCCAGCTGGGCCAAGCAAACCACTCTGACACTGATCAGCTCCTGCCAGGTAGGGCTGGCCAGGTCATTGAGCTCTGTAACTACTCTGAAGGCAAAGTATCTTTAATAGATTGTCAGTCACATGGAGTCCTTGGGCTCTTTCTTTGATGATCAGTCGAAGTTTTTTAGTACTTTTAGTCACTGACTTGGCTGGGTGGTACTGTGTTTTCTTTAGCTGAATTGTTACTGTCCTCTTATCAGGTGGAGTGCTGATTTCTGTTAGAAAGTGTTCTTTCTGTTAGGGCAATGACCTATAACTTAGTATTGGCAAAATGTATTAACGAAATGCATCTCTCCTCTTTCATTCCTTACAGCCTCAGCTCTGAGGTTTATAACCTCAAAAAAAAAAACCAAAAAACAAACAGGTAGGAGGGACTAGCCTTTCCTATTCAACAATCTTTCCATATTCAAAAGTACCTTCCTTTGGAAATGTACTCTACCTTGATTTAAAGTGATCAGTCTCAATTTAATCACTGATATTTCCCAAACTCCATCTGGAAAGTGACTTGAGACAAATTTATGAATGCATTCTGTGCTTTAGAGGCTTGTTCATATGCAATTGAAGTGTTCAAACTTCAGACTCTTTCTGAAGTGTAGAATGTTTATTTTGCATCTGAATAACTTCCCCTTTTAATTTCATTTAATTTTAATGTCTCTATCATTTAGCTCCTCCAGACTACCAGTTTTTAATGAAGTCTGGGTAGGGGCAGAACTTCAGTTATTTTCTAATTAATTAATTTCAATGAGCATCTATTATGTCTCCCTCCCACTTCCTGTCCTCACTAAACAATGAAAAAATAAAAAATAAAACCCTCATAATAAATCTGTGTAAACAAACCAAATTGATTCCTACATAGCCCAAAGTCAAAAATATGCCTTATTCTTCATTTTAAGCTCATCACCTAATTGGCAAAAAGTGGATAGTATATTTCATCTGTAATCCTCTGGATTTATGAATTATCATTGCATTGATTGGAATTTTAAAAGTCTTTCAAAGTTATTTTTCTCTATATGTTATTATCATGCCAACTGTTCTCTTAGTATCATTTCATTCACTTTGTATCACTTCATATAAACATAACAAAGAGCCAATTGAATGGAACTCTCTCCTCATTGGAGATTGATTATTCAATGCCCCACCCCTGAGTGAAAGAGGGTGGGTGGAGTTACAAGTGCTAGATTTTATAGTTTTGAGAAGACATTTATTTCTTATCTTCCTATTTCCATGTAGATAATTCATGCCCATATATTCCCTTCCAATTAAACAAATATGTGTCTTTCTTTGTTTTTATTGGAGCCTGGGCTTCCACTTCAAAATGTCTACTCAGTTCTGGTCTTTTACTCAGAAATTTTGGGAAATTCTCTATTTCATTAAAGGCCCAACCCCTCCCCCCTCATTGCCCCCTTATGGAATTATATTTAATTTTGCAGGAGACATTACTCTTGATTGTAAGGTTTTATCTTTTGCCTTTGGGAATATCATATTCCAAAATTTCCATTTCCTTATGGTGCTAGCTGCAAAGTCTTGTGTAACTGTTATAGTGGTTCCTTGGTGCTTCAATAATTCTTCTTATTCTTATTCTTCTTCTTCTTCTTCTTCTTCTTCTTCTTCTTCTTCTTCTTCTTCTTCTTCTTCTTCTTCTTCTTTGCTTGTAGCATTTTTTTATTTGACCAGGAAACTCTGGATTTTAACTATAATGTTCCCGGGAATTTTCATTTTGGGACTTTTTCTTGAGGAGATGCTCATTCTATTTTCATCTTGCCCTCTGGTCTCAAGGGTTCTAAGCCATTTTCATTTATATTTTCATTAAACATAGTGTCTATACTTTTTTGGACAGTCATGATTTAAGCTAGTCTCATAATTCTTATATTATTCTCCTTGATCCTTTTTCCAGGTTAGATGGGTTTTATAATATGTTTCTTACTATTTTCCTTTATAAAGGAAAGATTTTACTTGTTGATAGGGCTAATTGGTGAGGAGGTTATGGGACAATATAGTAATGCAAAAAAATAGAAAAAAGAAAGAAAAGAATGTCAATCATTTAAATATGTAAAGGAGAGCAGAGGGAGAATGAAAAAGTAGACAAGCAGGAAAGTGTTGGTATTTACACATTTTTCAAATATAATATATATATAGTATGTGTTTGTATGTATATTTATGTATGTATATATACATGTATATATGTATATGTGTTCTATGTATTACATATACATATATACATATTGTGCATATGTATGTATATACACATCTATATATTTAAAACTAAACTGTATGTAATAGATTCAGGATTTCATACACTATCTTTTTTTAACCTTCTTTGTGCTTTTCAGTACTTTTCTAGTTCATAAATTTTTTGAAAATTTTAAAGGTTTCTAGAGATGTGGCCAGTCTTTGGCTAGCCAATACCATCTCCTCTTTCAATTTAATCAAAAAAACTTTTTCATACTTCATAAAGGATAACAAAGAATACACACTTTGAACTTCATTGGTATATGAATACATTCTTGCCCCATAGTGTGATTCCCCACCTGCTACAGTAATCAGGCCAGGGGTGGGTAACTAGACAATGTTTAAAGCACCTTTTTCTAGCCTCTTCCTCACACCAGGAGGTGAGCAGGGTGATCCTTAAAAGGCTGCTCAGACACCCAGGGGGCTGCTGAGTTCCACTGCTGCTTCCAGTGAGAAACGACCCTATGGCCTGGGCTTCCTGTGTGCAGGGTTGTGACTACAACTCCCAATGTGTCTGCACCTGCTGCTTCATCACTTGCCTGCTGCCACAGGACTTTGAGGCATAATAGTAAAATGGTATGGGTAATATTTTTTGATGTATGTGTAAATTGAGTTCAAGTGAGACAGTTGCACGAAGTCATCAGCCTCACTCTTTTCTCCAGAGCCATCATAGCCCAATGGCAGGACAGAGTCAAGATGATTGCAACCGAGAAAACACTGGTGCTCCATCAGCCACCACTATACCATCCATACTTGAAACCACTGGTTACAGCAAATGGAGAAGTTTTGAATGCTGTGGATAAATTCACTTACCTTGGTAGTGTACTTTCAGTGTTTGGGAGGCTCCAAAGAAAAGTTTGGGAGAGAAGACTAAAGACTACCAAACTGAAGGTCTACAGAGCCCTTGTGTTGACCTCATTGTTGTATGCCTGTGAAACAAGGACAGTCTACCAGCACCATGCCAGGAAACTGAATAGCTTCCATTTGAACTGTCTTAAGAAGATTCTGAGGATTGCCTGGTAGGATAAGGTACCAGACACTGAAGTCTTTGCTCGCACTGGACTGCCAAGCATTCAAACTATGCTTCAGAGAGTACCACTCTGATGGGCTGGCCATGTTGTTCGAATGCAAAATGTACACTTGCTAAAAAGACTATTTTTTGGAGAACTCACATGAGGCAGGTGATAACATGGTGGTCAGAAGAAGTAATACAAGGACACTCTCAAGGTCTCACTCAAGAACTTTGGATTTGACTGTACAACATGGAAGACACTGGCACAGGATCACTCAGCATGGCATGCCCACATCAGAAGATGCTGTGCTCTATGAACAAAGCAGAATGAGACAGCACAAAGTAAATGTAAGATGCACAAATTTGGAGTATCCTCCCCAAAAATTCACACGGACTGTCTGTGCCCAACCAGTGGTAGAGCACTTTGAGCTTGTATTGGTCTGATCAGTCACACTGAAACTTTACTTTGTCATGGGTATGTCATTTTGGTCCTCTTTGAAAACAAAGGACAACAACCACCAACTAATACATTCTTACCTCTAATTAACTCCTTACTTTTGGGGTTTTTTTTTAAGATTTATTATTTATTTTTAGCATTCTTTTCTTTGTATCAGTTCACATAGGTCTTGCCATGTTTTTTTTCTCAAACAACCACCCTTGTCATTTCTTGTAGCACAATAATACTCCATCACAATCTTATGCCACAACTTGGTCAAGCATTGCCCAATTGGTGAGCATGCCCTCAATTTCCAATTCTTTGCTACCACAAAAAGAGCTACTATAAATATTTTTATACATATAGGACTTTTTCCTTTTTTTAAATTATCTCTTTGGGATACAGACCTGGTATTGCTGGTTCAAAGAGTATGTAGAGTTCCATAGCCCTTTGGGCATAGTCCTGGACTATTCTCCAGAATGGTTGGACCACGAACAGGAGCCAAGATGGCAGAGTAGAAAGATGCACATATGCTAGCTCTTACCCCACAGCCCATAAAATACCTGTAAAGAAGAACTCAACAAATTCTAGAGCAGCAGAAACCACAGAACAACAGAGTGGAGGAGATTTCTATCCCAGAGTGACCTGAAAGACTAACGGGAAAGCTCTGTCACACACCAGATGGGGAGCAGAGCCCAGCCCTGCCTTGCCCATGCGGCACTGAAAGGAGCAGATCCGAGCAGGCTTCAGGGACAGAATCTCCAGCAGCAGCACAGATCCCTCAATGCACAGGCTTCAAAGGTCAGTGAGAGGGTCTTTTCGGCAAACCAAGAAGAGAACAGGGTGTCCCCATAATTCAGGCCTCCTCAGGTGGCAGCAGTAGAGGCAGCAATGGATGGGGCTCCCAAAGCAGGCAGTAGTCCACATCCATCATTGAAGGTCTCATCGTAAACCCCCTGAGGGAACTGAGCCCTGTGTGACTGCCCTGCCCCCTCCTGAGCAGCTGATCTTAATCTCACACTGAATAGTGGCCCTGCCCCTGCCTAAAGCCCTTGATGCTTTGGAGCAGCTCATCTGAATCTCAGCCCCCAATGATGGCTTGGTGGAACTGGAGGCAAGGTGGTTGTAGATAGGAAACTCGGAAATCAAGTAACTGGCTGGGAAAATACCCAAAAAAGGGGAAAAAAATAAGACCAGAGAAGGTTACTTTTCTGGGGAACAGGTATCTCCCTTCATCCTTTTGGATGAGGAAGAACAAGGCATACTGTCAGAGGAAGTCAAGGCCTCTGCCTCCAGGGCCTCCAAAGGCAACTTAAACTGGGCTCAGGCAATAGAAGACCTTAAAAAACAAGTTAGCAGCTTACTAAAAGAGAACCAAAAAAATGCTGAAGAAAATAACAGCTTTAAAAAGAGGCTAACTCAATTGGAAAAAGAGGTCCAAAAAGCCAATGAGGAGAAGGAGGTTTTAAAAAGCAGAATTAGCCAAATGGAGGAGAAGGTTCAAAAGCTCACTGAACAAAATAATTCATTGAACAAGAGAATTGAGTTTGAGAAATGAATGACTATGAGTTAAACCAAGCAGTTAGTAAACAAGCAGTTAGTAAACAAAACCAAAAATTTGAAAAAATAGGAGATAATGTGAAACATCTCGTTGGAAAAACAGCTGACCTGGAAAATAGATCCAGGAGAAACAATTTAAAAATTATGGGACTACCTGAAAGCCATGATCAAAAAAAGAGCTTAGAGAATATCTTCCATGAAATTATCAAGGAAAACTTCCCTGATGTTCTAGAATCAGAGGGCAAAATAAATATTGAAAGAATCCACCAATCACCTCCTGAAAGAGACTCGAACAGAGAAACTCCTAGGAATATTGTGGCCAAATTTCAGAGTTCCCAGATCAAGGAGAAAATACTGCAAGCAGCTAGAAAGAAACAATTTGAGTATTGTGGAAATACAATCAGGATAATACAGGATCTGGCAGCTTCAATATTAAGGGATCAAAGGCCTTGGAATGGGATATTTCAGAGGTCAAAGGAACTGGGATTGAAACCAAGAATCACCTATCCAGCAAACCTGAGTATAATACTTCAAGGGAATAAATGGGTCATTCAATGATACAGAGGACTTTCAATCATTCATATTGAGGAAAAGACCAGATCTGTATAGAAAATTTGACTTCCTAAGATAAGAATCAAGAGAAGCATGAAAAGGTAAACAGGAAATAAAAATCATAAAAGACTCTCTAAAGCTGACCTGTTTCATTACTACATGGAAAGAAAATATTTATAACTCTTGAATCTTTTCTCAGTATTTGGGTAGATGGAGAGATTGTACATACACAGAGTGGTTGGACCACTTCATACTCCACCACTGACCAGCCTAATGCCGTGGGCTGCCAGGTCCTCTTACCTATCTAAGTTCTTCGGTGGCTAGCCGGATAAACATATGAGAGAAGAAACTTCCAGAGTCAAACAGAGGTGTAGGCTTTATTCCGGATACAACCTACATGTCAGCATGCAGGGTGAGTTCTCCCTGTGGGAGCCCCCTCCTTCCTTCCCAAGGAGAAAGGAAAAACAACCCCCTCTCAGGCTTTCCTATCCCCATTTAAGCTCCCCCAGCTGCATAGTTCGCTCATGGACTGTGCAGCTCTCAACCACTTAGTCAATCAACAAAAAGTGTGCTCAGACCACGGACCAATCTCAAGGGTGGGATGCTCTTGCCAGCAAGTTTCCACTGAGAAGAGGTAGAAAACAAGATAACTCGTCTCACTCCCTCAATTCCCAGCTGTTCTCTGGGGGTCCTCATGAGAGCTTGGCAGTTTCAAGAAACCCTCACCTTTACCTGACCCGAGACCATTCACCGTAAGAACTGAGCTTGTACCTTAACACACCACCAGTTCATTAAGGTGCCTATTTTCCCTCATCCCCTCCAGCATTGTGATTTCTGATAGGTGTGAGGTTGTACCCCAGACTTGTTTTAATTTGAATTTCTCTAATTAGTAGTGATTTAGAGCATTTTTTTATATGACTATAGATAGTCTTGATTTCTTCTGCTGACTTCTTCACATCCTTTAACCATTTATCAATTGGGGAATGGCTCTGATTTTTATAAATTTGACTCAGTTCCTTATATATTTGAGAAATTAGGACTTTATCAGAGAAATTTCTATAATATTTTTTAATATTATTTCATTATACCTTTAGCAAAATGTAGTATCCCTGATTATTTCTTTCAATTAGGTCTGTTTTTGCTTTTCCTTTGCCTGAGATGATGATTGCCACTCTTGCCCCCTTCGCTTCAAATGGATTATAATACTCTGCTCCAGTCCTTCATTTTAACTCTTTGTGTGTCTTTCTGTACCGTGTGTCTCTTGTATACTACATATTCTTGGATTATGGTTTCCAATCCATTCTGCTATCTGACTCCAAACTGTGGGTTAGCTCTTCCCGTTCACATTCATAGTTATGATCACTAACTGTGCATTTCCCACCATCCCATTTTCCTTTGTTTATCCTTCTCTTTCTTTTTATCATGTCCCTTCTGAAAAGTGTCTTGCTTCCAACCACTTCTTCCTCCAATCTACCCTCTCCCTTAGTGTGTCCCCTCATACCTCTTATCCCTTTCCCCTCCTTTCTCCCTATTGGGTAACATAGATTTCTATATCCATCTGAGTGCCAATACACATACACAAGAATATGTGTGTGTATCTGTGGATCCATTTTTCTCTCTCTGAACCAATTCCACTGAGAGTGAGGTTCAAATGTTGCTTGCCACATTCCCACTCCCCCACTTTCTTCTCTACTATAAAAGTTCTTCCTTGCACATCTCCTTTACGTGAGAAAAATTGCCCCATTCTACTTTTCCCTTCCTCTTCTCCCAATCCATCCCTATTTCTCACCCCCTTCCTCTTCTCCCAATCCATCCCTATTTCTCACCCCTACATTCTTTTTTTGGAAGTCATCCCGAAATAATAGACTCACACATGTCTCCTGTATTATGTAGACTCCTTCTAACTGCCCTAATAATGACAAAGTTCTTAGGAGTTACATATATCATCTTCCCATATAGGAATGTAAATACTTTAATTCTATTGAGTCCCTTATGACTACTCTTTCATGTTTGCCTTTTTAAGTTGCTCTTGAGTGTTCTGTTTGAAAATCAGATTTTCTATACAGCTTTGGTTTTTTTCATCAGGAAAGCTTAGAAGTTCTCTTTTTCATTAAATGTCCTTTTTTTTTAACCTAAAGGATTTAATTCAGTTTTTCAGGGTAGATTATTCTTGGTCATAATAGTTGCTCTTTTGCCCTCTAGAATATCGTATTTCAAGCTCTCTGCTCCTTTAATGTGGAAGTTGCTAAATCTTGTGTGATCCTGATTGTGATTCCATGGTATTTTTTTAAAACATATTTTCACATTAGTCATGCTGTCAAGAAGAATTAGAACCAAAGGGAGGAACCACAAGAAAGAAGAAACAAAACAAAATAAGAAAAAAAAATAGAGCAAATAGTATGCTTTGATCTGCATTCAGACTTCATAGTGCTTTTTCTAGATGTAAATAGCATTTTCCATCATGAGTTTTTAATAGTAGTCTTAGATCTTTGCATTGCTGAGAAAAGCTAAGTCTATCAATGTTAGTCATTGCACAATGTGGCTGTTACTATGTATAACGTTCTCCTGGTTCTGCTCACTTCACTCAGCATCAGTTCATAGAAGTCTTTCCAGGTTTTTCTGAAGTCTACCTGCTCATCATTTCTTTTTTTTTCTTAAGCTTTGTGGGTTTTTTTTTTTAATTTTAGCTAATTTATTTATTTTTGGTTTTCAAAATTCACTTCCATAAGTTTTAAAACCCCCCAGTCCTTCCTCTTTCCCCAAGATGGCCTGCAATCTGATATTATCTCTACATATACATTCCTATTAAGCATATCCTCACATAAGTCATGTTGTATAGAAGAATTATAACTAGATTGAATGCCACCTTGGGGAGGGAGAGGGTAGAGAGTGGATAAAGTGGGGGAGGAGGGAAAATCTAAGATATATGGAAATGATTATAAAAAACTGAAAGCAAATAAATTATTTTTTTTAAAAAAAGAAGAATTATAACAAATGAGGGAAATCATGAGAAAGAAAAAACAAAACAAAACAAAATAGAAAATAGTGTGTTTCACTCTGTATTCAGATTCCATAGTTCTTTCTCTGGTTGTGGATGTTAATTTCCATTGTGAGTCCTTTAGAATTGTTTTAGGTCCTTGCATTGTTGAGAAGGGCTAAATCTGTCAAAATCAGTCATTGCAAAAAAAAAAAAATCAGTCATCGCACACTGTGACTGTTTCTGTGAACAAAGTTCTGGTTCTGCTCACTTCACTCAGCATTGGTTCATATAAATCTTTCCAGGTTTTTCTGAAGTCTACCTGTTCATTACTTCTTATAATACAATAGTATTCCATTATATTCATACACCACAACTTGTTCAGTCATTCCCCAAATGATGGGCATCCCCTCAGTTTCCAATTCTTAGCCACCACAAAAAGAGCTGTTATAAATATTTTTGTACATGTAGGTCCTTTTCTTATTTTTATGATCTCTTTGGGATACAGACTTGGAAATAGTATTGCTAGGTCAAAGGGTATGCATATTTTTATAACCCTTTGGGCATAGTTCCAAATTGCTCTCCAGAATGGTTGGATCAGTTCACAACTCCACCAATAATGCATGTGTTCCAACTTTTCCTACATTTTGTCCAACATTTATCATTTTCCTGTTTTGTCATATTAGCCAATCTGACAGGTATGATGTGGTACTTCAGAACTGTTTTGGTTTACTGGGAAATTCAAGTCTTCCTGACTCCAGGCCCAGTACTCTTTCTACAGCACTACCAGATGCCTCAAATGCTTACTTCTATTTTTCTTTGGGGTTTTCTTTATCGTTGCTCTGTCTATGGTCCTTTTTAGACATTTGCTGGGACTCTACTGTGGTACAGGTGGGCTCTTCCACAGTATTTCACATCCCCACATGTTATACAAGCAACATTTACCATCTAAGCTAGGCTAGTTTTCTCTAAAAAAGGAAGAGAGGGTCTTCAGCACTTGATTGGTCCAGGAAACTAAGAGTCAAGCCATTGACTTAGCTTCCCTGTCACCTAAGTACAAAAGCCCAGCATATGAGGAATCACTTGCTCCTCAAGCTTGGTAGGCAAGCTTGCCATGACATATAAGGAGGGAGACTACCTGTGCCCAAGTAGGTCAGTACTGTACTCTTGATCAATACCCCTTCTGTGCTCTTGTTAACTAAACTTTTTTCCTTAGATAATAGATAATCTACAAATGTCTCTCATTTCATTGCAATTCCAAACTGGGAACCAATGACCTGAGTCAGACTTGGCTTAGAACACCATCTTAACTGAAAGGTAAGTCTTAGCATTTGAGAGTACAAGTCAATCAATTAATCAGTAAATAAATAAGCATAAATAAGTTAGCACCTACTGTATGCCAGGTACTGTATATAGGGAGCCCTGGGGATCTAAAAAGAAGCAAAAGACAGTCCTCAAGTAGTTCACATCTAATGGTGGAGACAAGCAAACAAATATGTAGAAATAAAAAAGTGAGAGGCGCAAGAAATCTGGTTGAAAGTGGTTGAAAAATGAGTAGTGAAGTGCAGGCAGACAGCTTTTTTTTCTTTAGTGAGTTTAGCAGTGAAGGGGAGGAAATGGCATTGTAGCCAGCTGGTCAGGAAGGGTCAAGGGGAGGTATGTTCTTAGGCTTGATTGTGTGTAGGCAGATCTGAAAGGGCCATTGGTGAGTGAGAAATTAAAAATGCATAAGAGAGAAGGGGTGACTGCAAGAATAAGGTCCTGGAGAGGCCAAAGTAAATGGGATCACATCAATAACACTTGGCAATTGCTTGGGTATAAGAGTTGAAGGAGAGAGTAAAAGATAAGGTTTTAAGCCTGGGACCAAAAACAAGAATAATGGTGCCATTAACAAATTGGAAAATCAGTAGGGAGAGCAGATTTTGAGGTCAGATTAAATATGTTTCCGTAGATTTAAACAAAATCCAACATCAGTATATTGAGTCTGAGGTGCAGATAAAGTAGTCCAGCAGGCAATTGGAAATTGAAGATTTAAAGAAGATTTAAATTTAACTAGATTTAGATTTAAAGGAGAAGACTGGGCTGGTGAATGACTAAATCAGTCAGTCAGTCAAGAAGCATTTATTAAGCACCAACTCTGTTCCAGGCACTATGCTAAACTGGAGATACAAAGAGTGGCAAAGGACAGTCTTTCCTCTCAAGGAGCTCACAGTCTAATGGGAAAAACAACGTGCAAATAACTATGTACAGACATGGATACAGAAGAAATTAAGATAATCAAAAGAGGGAAGGCACGTCAAGGGGAATTAGAAACCAACTGAGTTACTGAGGGCATTATAAGGACAAGTAAGAGAGGGTCCCTGCCCTCAAGTATCTTTTTAATCTAAGGGAGATAAAATGTAAAACAAATAATTATTCTATAAAATATTGTAAATACATAAGAAGTATTCAGAATGCTTTGCTAGTTCTGAGTCAAGAAAGGACATTTTGACATGGAAGATCAGGAAGTGCAATGCACTATAGAGGTCCTGGAATAAGGAGACCTGGGCTGGAGTCCTGACTATGTCACCTACAAGCTGGGACTATATAGAAGCTGCATCATTTCTCTGAGCCTCAGCCCATAAAATGGGTTAACAATATTTGCACTAACTGGGGGGAGGAGGAAGCACCTTGAAAATCATCAAGCTCTCTCAACATGTAAATGTGAATTGTTTATGTCCCTCAAACCGCTTCTCAAAAGATGGCTAGGATTAGCCATCTGCTTGTGCTTATTCTCAAGTATCTGACTGGGCATGCCGGCCTGTGCCTCCAATTTATTTTCAATTCAATAACTATTTATTAAGCGCTCACCACGTATAAGGTATTATCCTAAGAATAACAGCTCCTGTGTTAGGAGTGGGCCTGAGGCCAACACTCTGTTAGTTTAGTTTCAATGGAAGACAAAATGAGACACTCAGAAGTCATTGAATGGTTTACTTAGCTCTAACATAACAAGGATGTACAACAAGGAGATATTAGCACTTAGTTTTTATAAATATGGTCCCCTTTATCTCCAGAGGGTCAGCAGGGCAGGGTATGCTAACTAAATGATTTTCAGATATCTGTAAAGTTAGAGGGGTCTTAACTTCTCATGGCTGGGAATTTTTTATATGCTTAGGTGACCAGGGAACTGTTTCAAAGGAGGGAGAGGCCAATCAGGGCTGTTGCCTGCTGCCTTGGGGGGGAAAATGAATCCCTGAAGCAGGTGGAGGGGGAAACTCTGTTAAATAGTGGTTATACCACATATTCCACCCCTTGTAGCAAGGTCCTAAGGGTCTCATTTGGAGAGGAGGTGTCTAGTGCTAGTGGGACTAGAAACCCACTAGCATTTGTGTCTGCAAAATTCCAAAGTGCAGGCCCAAACAAGATTAAAATGTAATTGGGAAATGTTTGCCAAAATAAATAAAAATGCAATACAACATAAGTAATGTTAATTTGAACTTTTTCAACTCAATATGTATCCCAGAATGATCCCATTTTTATTTGAGCTGACACCACTGTCTAGAGGACCTTCTACCACTTAAATATTTTCAGGGCTTTTACTAAACAATCCTCCTGTCAGGGACACTACGAAGGTGAAAAGAAAAAAAAAACATCCCCTTTCCCCTTCCAAGAGCCACCATAAAGAAAAAAGAAAAAAGATGAAAAAATGTAGAAAAGACAAAAGCTAGAAATTCTAGCCTTTTTCTCCCCTATTTGGAAGGACCAGATCTGAGACCCCAACAATCTAGTCAATGAAGTGATGCCATATCTTTGCAGATCAAAGAAAACCTTCTAAAGCAAGGTGGTATCTATACGTCCATGAGCAACTGAATTGGAACATCACCAGTAACATCAGAGACACAGAGCAGATGATGACATCTCCAGGACAGGCACAGATTCTTCTTCTACTGTAAGATGATGACAATGGACAAGAGAAGATGCAGTTGCAGATTAACAAGGGAAAACCTCTTATCCCCAAATGGGAGAATGACATTTTATTGTTTGGTGACAAGTTGAGGGACACTTGGATTAGGTGCAAGTTCCAGTTGTCACAAAGAATCATAGTTGGACAAGGAGTTGGACCTTATCCTTAGTTAGGGTGATCATATAGTCCTATGCTTAGCACAACATGGTAATATCACTTCAACGTCCATATTGGAAATGGACTCATTCCCCGATCTCTGCTGTTCATACAGTGCTTTCAGTCTGGCTTTTTAATATATAATATTGCTGGTGGGTGCTGCCATATCCTACAAACAACTGTATGTAATGGGAGGCTTTGGCAAAATTCTCCCTGACCCCAAAAGGAATGTAGCCTTTAATTATCCATACCTACGGTGCTCTCCAGGCTCCAGACCACTTGACTACAGCTCAGGCTGGTCATAGGATATGACAAAGTAACTCTCCCCTTCCCCATAAATTGGACCCATTTGCTTTTGTAACTTCACCCCTTCCTTTGTATGCAGATCCCCACCAGGGAGCTATATATAAGCCGAATTCATCTTTATGGGTCCAGATACAAATAACTGTCATCTTAGCCACCTAAAAAAACCCCAAATCCCCAGCTGATAAATGGGCAAAAGATATGAACAGGCAGTTTTCAGAGAAAGAAATTAAAGCTACCTATAGTCATATGAAAAAATGCTCTAAATCACTATTGGTCAGAGAAAAGCAAATCAAAACAACTCTGAGGTACCACCTCATACCTATCAGATTGGTTAACATAACAAAAAAGGAAAATGATCAATGTTGGAGAACATGTGGGAAAGTTGGAAGACTCATTCATTGTTGGGGGAGTTGTGAGTTGATCCAACCTTTCTGGAAAGCAATTTGGAACTATGCTAAATGGGTTACAAAAATGTGCATACTTTTTGATCCAACAATACCACTTCTAGGGTTGTATCTCAAAGAGACTATAAAACTGGGAAAAGGATCCATGTGTACGAAAATATTTATAGAAGCCCATTTTGTGGTGGCCAAGAACTGGAAATTGAAGGAATGCTCATCAATTGGGGAATGGTTGAACAAGTTGTGGTATATGAATATAATGAAATCCTATTGTGCTATAAGAAATGATGAACAAGTGGACTTCAGAAAATCCTGGAAAGACTTATATGTACTGATGCTGAGTGAAGTGAACAGAATCAGGAGAATGCTGTTCATAGAAACAACCAGTCTTCGATAACTGATTCTGATAGACTTAGCCCTTCTCAACAATATAAGGACCTAAAACATTTCTAAAGGACTTATGATGGAAAATGCCACCCATATCCAGAGAAAGAACTGTGGAGTCTGAATGCAGAGTGAAGCGGACTATTGTCTTTTTCATCTTGTTTTTCTGTCTCAGCATTTCTCCCATTCATTATAATTCTTCTATGCAACATGACTAAGGTGAGAATGTGTTTAATAGGAATGTATGTGTAGAGTGCATATTAGATTGCATACTGTCCTGAGGAGGGAGGAAGATGGGAGGGAGGGAGAAAATTTAAAATTTATGGAACTGAATGTTGAAAACTAAAAATAAATATATTGAAGAAAAAGAATACAATGTACTCAGGAAAAAAATAAAATAAATTGCTGTAAAAAAAAAAGAAAGAAAAAGAAACAAAAGGCAGTCCCTGTCTGAAAACTTAAAAAAAATTTTTTTGCCAATTCTCTACTAATAAATTTTCAGGTAGCTCCCCAAACCTATGAAACTCAGCTAGGGGTAAATATGTTAGCACTGACTCAGTTAGAATACTCCATTCATTGCTCCAGTGCTTCCTTGGATTTCTGCTTGAACTTCTTACCTACCCAGGTCCTTGGTGGTGAAGACTTCTCCACCCCCTCTCCTGGGGCAGTGAATCCCCTCCTCCCAGGAGGGGGATAATTCTAGGAGAGTGTCTAAGTCTTTTCCTCACTTCTGTTCTCACTCTCCTATCTCATGGTTCTAATAAAAATATGATGAAGTAGAATTGGAGCCTTTGGGTTGGAGACCACATGGTAGGTTCTTGGCTGTGGCCTGTTGGTCCCCACCTCCATCCAGAGAGGTTCCTTTACTCTCATGGTCACCAGCTCCAGTAGCTTCCTCTCATCTTTCATTACATGATCCCTCTTTCTCTCAGTGAAGGCGCTGAGCCAGATCACTCCAATCATTTTACATTGGCAGTTCAGTTTCTGAAGGTCAAAAGCAACCAGGCAAGTCTGGGCATGGCACATTTTTACCCTTCAGGACAACCTTTTCCAGACCTCACTGGACTAACTGCTTTGCCTGAGTGAAAGCCTGCTTCCTGTCTTTTTTGAGAGGACTCTTCATACACAACCATGGTTCTTGCTACTGGATGCCATGGAGTAACATCAGGTCTCTATGTTTTCATTGCCTTTCCCCAAATTTAGCTCAGTTCATGTGAGCAATGAGACTGTTTCATCTCATCCCAATTTCCAACTATAATACCAAATGTTAGGGATGGGCCTAAGATCAATACTCTGTTAATTCAGTTTCAGTTGGGGACAAAATGAGGCATGAAGAAATCATTGAATGGTTAACAAAAGGATTTATTTAACCCTAACTTAGCAAGAATATAGTGACATTTAGCTTCTATAAGAATGGTATTTCTCATAACCATATGAAAACCCCTTTGGTAAGCAGGGTGGTCTTCAAACATCTACCAAGTTGAAGGGGCCCCAACTCCCTATAAGTGGAACTTTTTTTACACTTAGATGGCCAGGGAGCTACTTCAAGGAAGGCAGAGGCCAATCAGATCCTAGGGATGGCTTTGTTGACTTTTAGAGAAAGTACTCCCAGTTACAGAAGAGAAGAAAAAGGTTAAACTCTGATAGACATTGATCCTATCACACCTTGCTCTTAAGCAGGTAATTTTTTTCTTTTTAAAAAATGTAATATTTTATTTTCCCCTAATTATAAGTAAAAACAATTTTAACAGTTTTTTTCTAAATTTTAAGTTCCAAATTCCCTCCTTCCCTCTCCTCCCCATCTCACTGAGAAGGCAAGCAATTTGACATAGGTTATACATGTGTAGTTATGCAAAACACATATATATAAGTCATACTGTGAAAGAAAACAGAGAAAAAAAACAAGAAACATAAAGAGAGTAAAGAAAGAAAATATATCTTTCATTTGTAGTCAGGCTCCACCAGTTCTTTTTCTGGAAATGGACAGCACTTTTTATCATAAGTTCTTCAAAGTTGTCTTGGATCATTGTATTGGCTAGAATAACTAAGTTATTCACAGTTGATCATCATATAATATTGCTGTTACTATGTACAATGTTCTACTAGTTCTGCTCATTTCACAATGCATCAGTGCATGTGAATCTTTTCACGTTTTTCTGAGAGCATCCTGCTCATCATTTCTTACAGCACAATAGTTTTCTATCACAATTACATACAACAACTTGTTCAGCCGTTCCCTAATTGTTGGACATTCCCTAAATTATCAGTTATTGGCCACCACTAAAAGAGCTGCTATAAATACTTTTGTACATATAGGTCCTTTTTTTCTCTGAGATACAGATCTAGGAACTAGTACTGGTATTGCTTGGTCAAAGGGTATACATGGTTTTATAGCCCTTTGGGCATAGTTCCAAATTATTAAGCAGGTAATTGTGACTGAGGTCCTAACTGGGCAATAGGAATGTTCATTAATCTATCTGTGTGTATCTACCAAGTATCTATTTTGTGTTCAACACAGTTCTAGGGATTATGGAGAATATAAAAGATAAGACCCCTATTTTTAAGGTTTCAACCTAGTAGCGCAGGTAAGTTATACACAAACGAAAAGTTAAAGAGCAATGTAAGGTAGTTTGTGAAAAACCCTAATTGTAGCATAATAGAAAGAGCATTATTTTTGGAGCCAGAATACCTACTTTCAAAATATGACTTTATTAGTTATTACTTTTTACCTTTCTGGGCTTCATTTTCATCATCTATAAAATAAGGGAAATGAATGATCCTTAAGGTAGCTTCCAAATTAGATTATAATTTCTTATGAAATGAGTGGCTAGCCAATAAATAACAGAAGGAAGAATATAAGCTCCCTGAAGGCAGTAAGAGTTTTACTTTTGTCTTTGTACCCATAGCACTTAGCACAATGCCTGACACTTAGTAGGCAGTATTTGTTGGATTTTGCTTAATTGAATGTTATAGACTGAAGGGCTCCTGGAAGGAGAATGGGGAAATATGGGATAGATTGAGAGGGGTGGGCAGAGTTTAGAGGAATTGAGTAAGTAAAAAGACAGAGATGAGAGTGCAGGTGTTCTATTGGGAGGGGAGGAAGGAGAGGGAGACTGGTGCAGAGGGTTCACAAAGAGAAGAACTGAAAGATAAAGTTGGTTGAATCAAACTGTGGAAGACCTTGAGAACTGATGTAAGGAATTACAATTTGACCCTGCAGATAATGGGAAGCAGAAGCTAATATTACCAGTAAATATAGAACAGAGCCATAACTAACAATTTTGGCACCTGAAAGGAACTTCAGAAAATAGACTTGGGGCATAATAAAATAATAATAAAATAAGCCCTCAAGTCAACTTTTAAAGACAAATGCAATTGTAGGAAGAGAGATCTAAGGACAATAGTCAGGAGACAGGAACTCCAGGACACAGAGAAGTTCTGGCTGCAGAAAGGAATGGGGAGAGAAGGTGGGGAATCAAGATTTACTGACCTAGGGCGCTTCTATTTTTACTCATTACTCTTGATAACTAGGCTCTCATCTCAGTTTTTTCTACCTGCTCAAGGCTTTTAAATGTCGTTGGCTTCCTCTAAATTTTGGCACCCTATTGTGGCTGTTGAGCAAAGACCCAGTTGTCCCACCCTAGTTTCATTATGACTCTGATAGTAAGTTATCTTAGGCTTTTAAGAATAGGTGTGGCATTGTGAAAATTAGTTTTAGAAAAATTAATCTGTCAGTGGTGTGTAGGAGTGTTCAGGGGCATAATAATAACTCCCATTTATATAATCCTTTATGAAGTACCTTCCTACCTTAGTGTCTTAGAGACTCAAGAGTTTACATGAGTCTCGTATTTTCCCTTGGCTTCCCTCATGACCTCATAATATTATAATGTCTCTCATCCTGCTCCTTAGCATTCTGATCAATGAGAAGTTTGTGCAATGTTGGGAGTTCTGACGCACATAGGAATATCCTTTGCAAATAGAAGGGAAAAAGACTGAAGTGTTAGGATCTACCTCCAGAGGGCACATGAGGCTCAGAAATATCCAGAGGGAGGCAGAGAGTGTATTTGCTTGGGGAAAAAACAAAACAAAACAAAACCAACCTTGTAGCCATTAGCTGGTATCTGGTAACAAGCAGCCAGGACTTTGGTGACAGAGCATGAAACAAAGAAGAGGGGGCATCCTTCAAGGGGCTTCCCTTGTTCTCAAGACCCTGGTTGCATGCCCAGCTCATTCAGATGTTTTTCCTCCAGACCCTGAACTATTGGTTTTGATACAAGATCTTGAAAGGACTCTTTCCCTCTTCATGCTCCTAATCTCCCATCTGTAAACACACTCTCCCTCTCCATAGCTTTCCCTTTCTCTTCACCTCAATCCAGGGGTCCAATAAGCAAGAGTCTAATCAGTAGATGCTGAGAGCTGTGCCTGTGGTTTTTGTGGAGGCAGAAGAGTCAGAGTCCCCAAATCTATACTTATATAGGGTATTACCAAAGTCTCAATGCAGTTTTACACTATTAGTGCTTGAACTCTGTGTATTGGGGAGGTTGTAAGAACCAATCTTTCGATTATTCTCAAATACTTTAAAGTTTGTAAAGTACTTTCTTCATAACAACCCTGTGAAGAAAGTAGTGTAATTCACATTATCCTTACTTTACCAGTTCGGAATCTCAGGCTTAAAGACTTGCAGTGGTCACGCACTTGGTAAGTGTCCCAGATGGAACGCTAAGCCAGGTCTACCACCCACTTAGGGTATGAAGTAGGAGCCACAAATCCCTACACACATCTCCCACCCTCATAGAAGCATGTATATGAGATCAGTGAGAGATGCAGAAGGGAGCCAAAGTCATGGAAAGCAGGTCAGGGATTAGAGGAGAGTGTATGGACTAGAGCCCCAGGTCCAAGGCTGATAGTAAAAGTTAGGAATAGCATCTAATATATCACTTAAGGGATATTCTACGCCCTTGAACTTTAAGCTCTTGGCTCTAACTTTTTAACTCTTTCAGAAGGGTCTGTGAACTTCGTGAGGAAAATAATCTTGACAATTCTACTTGAATATAATTGTTTTCTTTTGTAATTTTTTTCTTTGATGCAATTAGAAAAAAATTATTGAGGAGCCCTTAGGTTTCACCAGACTGCCAAAGGGGACCACAGCACAAAAAAAGATTAGGAATCTTTGTTTTAACCTGTCAGTCACCATGATAGTGTTGCAGATTGGACTTATTCCTTCCATCTTCCTGGGTATGTGGTGATGGGTGGTGGTAGCAGCAGTCGCCAGCAGCAGTCGCCACGTGACTTAGAAGGAGCAACCTTTGAGACTTTGTTGTTGAGAGTTTATTGGAGAATAGTAGGGGAAGAGTTGGATGGGGTTCAGTAGGAGAGGAAGAGGAACAGCCTTGCTTCATGTGTAGATATATGTTTGACTTACAAAAGAAATACGTAGATAGATACAATCAGGCACAGTCTGGCTGCCACATCAACCATTCCTGAAGTCTTAAGTCTGCTAAGGATTAAAAACAAACAAAAAGAAAACAATTTTGAAGTTGGGTAGTAATACTTTGTTTAAGAGAGAGATGAATCAAATGACAAGCATTTATTAAATGCTTACAATGTACCTGGCACTACGTGAGGAGCAAGGGATGCAGACAAAAGTGAAACTCTCTCTGCTTTAAGGAGCTGACAGTCTATGGAGGTGAGGGGTGGTGCAGCACATGTAGCATGCTTGTGTGTGGCCAAGCATGGGCTGCCTCACCCAGAGTAATAGCAGGGGCAGCCCCAGTTCTGTGAATCATAAACACCCTGCTAGAGTCTTACCCTACCCAGACTCAGCCCTTATCTGTTTCAAGGGATTATTTTGATGAGGATAAGAAGTAAATATATAAAATTATGTTTCTCTGCTTTATAAGCTCATCTCTTTATTAGAAACTAGTGCTTGACTAGGGGTCTGATATTAGTACATTCCTCTTGCCTATGAAAGTTCCAAGTTCAGCCCACACAGAAGCAGGAATATGTGTCCCAGTTCTCTAGAAGAAACAAAACTTTTCTCTAAATCTCTACCTGCATTGCCATTAATCATACCCTACAAGGACTGGATTTTCTTTGCCTGTGTAACCTTTTTCTTCTGGGCACTTCCCCAATTCACACTTGGAGTCACAAGTTGGGGTCCCCAGAAGATGGTTGATTTACTTTTGCCTTCTGGGTTCTAGGGGCAACTCTGAAGGGCTGGGGTTTCTAGTACTGTAGCTCCTGAGCCCTTCTCAATATGCTCACCATTAACTAATACATGAACTAATTACCTAATATATTAACTAATTACCTAATATATTAACTAATAACTAGCAGCTGGCTTTTGGAAAAGGGATTGATGGAAGAACTATAGCAATAGCAATGGGTACAAATCATTTTCTCCAATGTTTTGGGGACCATACTCTCTCTTTCCATACAAAAGGTCCCTGGAGAGAAGGGGCTCAACCTAAGAGTACCTCCCGGCCTTGGGGGTCCTCTTTTCCTTTCCTAGAGTTCTCATGAAGTTAACTGTGGGGTGGAGAACCCCAAATTTGGGTTGAATCACTCTGCTACTCAGGGATGGGGAACCTGTGGCCTGGAGGCCACATGTGGCCCTCTAGGTCCTCAAGTGCAGCCCTTTGACTGAATCCACTATTCAACAGGGCTACACTTGGGGACCTCTAGGCACAGGTTCCCTACCCCTGCAGCTTCTTTCTTCTCCGGAGGTATTGTATCTCTGCTGGACAAGCAGCTCTTCTGGACTGGGTCAAACAGGTTACTCAGCTGTTGTGTTGGCCCTTCACTGGGCTTTGCTCAGATAGAATGTTTGCTCTGAGGACAACAAATTTGCTTTCTTCTCAAATTGTTCCCTTTCCTATTTTTTCCATCTTCTTGTTCCCACTGAAATCTGGCTCCTTCCCGATGGCACGGACTCCCTGGCCTCCTTTTTTAGGACTGGCTGAATTTTCACTCACTCTTCCCAACTCACTGGTCAAGGGAGAGGAGTCTGAATACTCTCCTTTCACCTACTTTCACCAAGGTTGTTTTAAAAATCAGAGAAGATATTTGTAAAAACACTTAGCACAGTGTCTGGCACATAGTATATTTTTAATAAATATTTGTTTCCTTCCTTCCTTCCTCCCACTGACACTCCTAGTTTCACCCTATCCCAAGGGTGGGGAATCTGGGTCCTTGGGGGAGATCTTTGACTCAGTCCAAGTCTTGCAGAACAAATTCTTTTATAAAGGGTATTTGTTCTGTAAAGTTTGGGTTCCGTGAAAGGACCTCACTTGAGGACCTAGAGGCCATAGGTTCCCCACCTCTGCCCCATACCACCATTGCTCAATAATAACTACTTCTGCTTTGAGGTTCACTCAGTCCACCTATACCACCCAATCAAAATTCTGGTAGTTATCATCTACTGACCTCCAAAACACAAAAATCTGCTTAGAAGAATCAGGAACAGACTAGCGGCCACCTCAGCAATTCCTGAAGTCTTAAGGATTAAAAACAATTAAGAAAACAATTTTGAAGTTGGGTAATAATGCTTTATTGAAGAGAGAGATGAATCAAATAAGGAAATTTCAGAGTTAAAAAACAACATGGAAGTGGTACATTTGTGGGTGATGGCAAGCTTAAGGGTATAATCATCTGTGTGTGGCTGAGGTGGCAGTATGTCGTGGGAAACGAGCAAGTTGAAGAATTGTGGGGTGAGGGGGTTTGAGGGAGAATCAGTATGTATGCTAAAGTCCTCTAAGAATGAAAGCAGGCCTTTAGGAGGAAAGACTAAGCCAGGCACTGAACTAATTGAGAAAAATAAACCAAGTTGAATAAAATGAAAGTATAATTCTAAAGTGATAGAGTTAAGAAAAACATTAACATATAGAAGAGAGATCAAGAAATTAAAATAGTAAACTAAATTTGTCTAATTCTGAATCCAGAAACTACAGAAAAATAAAAGTAAATTTCAATTTCAAAGAAAATCGTAGAAAATTTCCCAGTATATCACTTCACAAAGGTCCACTAGGTGACACAGTGCATTGAGCACTGACCCAGAGTCAGGAAGACCTGAGTTCAAATCCAGCCTCAGATACTTAATAGCTAAGTGACCATGGACAAGTCACTTAACCCTGTTTGCCTCAGTTTCCTCATCTGTTCAATATGCCAGACAAGAAAATGTCAAACAACTCTAGTATCTTTGCCAAGAAAACCCTCAAAATGGGTCACAAAGAGTTGGACATGACGGAAATGATACAACAATGACCAAAGGACCCAAACCAGTAGTAACTGAGACCAGGACTCATACAGCAGTTATGTAACACCTGGACATGAACTTGGTGGAATCTATGCTATGTAGAAACTGAACTAAATTTGAGTCCACTCTCCACAGACTCAGGTGGCTTGTATTGCCAAGGTATTGGGAAAAACATTGATATTTTTATTATGGCTGTATCTTTGAAAAAAAATATCCTTTGCAAAACTAATTAGTGTTAAGTGGTTAAATGGAACTAGGGAGTTATTCACTGGTACCCAACAGTGGGAGGAATACAGTGACTGGAGAGGTTTGAGCCAATAACAGTAAAGAACAGGCAACTCCTAAAATTCTTCAAGGTATCCTAAAAACCCTGAGGTGAAAGGATGATGAAGATGAATCTCCTGATTCTAGGAGAGTGTACCAGAATGAACTCACATTTATCTGGTGTTTAATGCTTTCATAGGTAGAAATTTGAGAAGGGGTTTGAATTTCTGTAAAGGGACAGGAGATACGTTGTTGCTTCAGTTATGCTGAGGCACAAAGGGAGGAAGAACTGATCCTGGCTCCATTTTGAAAACACAAATGCAATGAAAGTCCATTGAAATTGCACCCCTAAGTAAATGCAAGTTTCCATAGATAAGAGAGTCTACAAGCAGAGAGAGAATAATAACATAAGGGAGATCTGTGGTCTCCTAACTCTTTTCTTCCAGCCAGAAAGAAAGAGTTGAAATCCTGATAGCCCATGCCAGCTGAGCTAGTTTAGTGGCTGGACTGTGTCTCTTCTAGTCCCTTGAACACACACACACACACACACACACACACACACACACACACACACACACACACACACTCACCTTCAGAGACAGGAGCTCATACTCTTAGTGGTAGCATGACTTCAATTGGCTCTTTCTTCTAAAGGAAATATAAGTGAGCCGTAAGTTCAAGTTCATCAAACTAAATCATCTCTATAACCTCCAGGGAGTTCTTTCAATCTCCTAGCATAGATTATAAAATACAGAACCACTCAGGGTAGTTCCCTCATGCATTGATCAACTTTCCTGAAAAACAATAAATCAGCAAGTATTTATTAAGGACCCATTAGTTCCCTCATGCATTGATCAACTTTCCTGAAAAACAATAAATCAGCAAGTATTTATTAAGGACCCATTTTGTGGCAGGTGGGCATCTAGGTGGCAAAGTAGATAGAGTTCTGTGCTTGGAGTCAGGAAGACTGCTCTTCCTGAATTCAAATCTGACCTCAGACACTTACTAAGCTGTGTGACCCAGGGCAATTTACTTAACCCTGTTTCTGGTGTCTTTGCCAAAAAAACCCCAAATAGGGTCACAAAGAGTTAAACATGACTGGGATGACTGAAAAATAACAATGAATATGCCAGGTATTATGCTAGGTACTAGGGATACAAAATCAGAGTGAAAAAAAAATCCTTACTCACAATGAGCTTACATTTTAATGGAGAAGCATTAAGTAAATGTAGGAATATATACAGCACACATATTAAATTAATAAATATAGGGATATACAAAGAATTTAAATACAAGTTAGTTTGGGAGGGAAGGACACTAGCACATAAGGGAAATTAGGAAAGGCTTCATGCAAAAGATAGAGCCTAGTTGCATTTTTTTTAAAAAAGAGATGGATTCTCTGAGGTGGAGGTAAAGAGGGAGTGTATTACAAGCATCAGGAATGCAAAAGAGAAAAGGATACAGATGGGAGAAAGTGTGGTGAAGAGCAGAGAGAAGGCCAATTTGTTTGGATTGAAGAGATGTGCAGAAAAGTAAGTAATGTACAATCATGCTGGAAAGACAGGTTATGTAGGGCTTTAGAGGCAATAAGAAGCAATTGAAAATGGTTGAGCATGGGAGCCACTTCTGTATTATTAATTTGGCAGTAGTGTATAAAATAGACTTGAGTGGTCAGAGACTTGAGGCAGAGAGACCAATTAGAAGGTTGTCACAGAAATCTAATTGAGAGTTTGGGAGGACCTGAACTGAGAGGGTAGCTGTGTGAATGAAGAGAAGGGGGTCAGATGCAAGAGATTTTGTGAAGGTAGAAACAGTAAGATATAGAAACTATGTAATGGAGAAAGGATAAGTCCAGGATAACACTGTGGTAATGGGAAATGAAAACAAATGAGAGTAACCTCATCTATAAAAAGAGAATCAGTCTTACAAAATACCATCAGCAGTAAGAGGAGCATCCCTAGCTTCACCTAAATGGATTGAAGGAAAGAGACAGGAGGAAAAAGATACATCTTAGCCACTTAGCACTGAAGCTGAGGGGATGAAAGTTCCCTATCACTCAGACCCTTCCTCCAGTCTGGTACCTGCATTCCCATTTGCCTGCTGTGGAGGATAACCTGGGGGAGCCAGGTTTTTCTGCATCCTAGTGAACTGTCTCTCTGTCCGGCTCCCTATTGCAGTGGCCTTGTCCCTGTCTGCACTTCCTGTTAGATCCTATCACATCTCCAACTCCAAACCCCAAGGGATGCTTCCTCCCTCTCTTCCCAAGCCAAAGTGGTGGAGTGGGGTAGGGGAGTGGGAGAGTATAATTCCCAAAATGCTTTTTTATCAGTCAAAACAGTTACTCCCAGTGAGATTCTCAGCCCTTGCCACACCTGTGGGATATCAGATAGACAGATATAAATATGTAGAGATATATACATATATGTACATACATTGCAAGATATTTGTAAAGTGCTTTGCAAACCTTGAAGTGCTGTATAAATGTTAGGTATTATAGAGGTATATGTATGTATATATGGGTGCGTACATACACTCCTCTAATAGAGATAAGTACTTCAAGAAAAATCTACCAAAGCCAAGAAAAGGAGGAAAGGCCACCAGATAAATCTCTGGCAGAAAGGGAAACATTCCTAAAATTCCTTACATGCCTTACAGGTGAGAGGGGCCTTTTCCTAGAGAAGGAGCTCTAGCTTCACACCAACTCTAGCCTTCCAGATCCTTCCTCCAGGATACTAATTGGGCCGCTCCTTACAGGGAAATATGCATAAATAAAGTTTATACATGTATGCAATAGTTGGTCTTTTATTGATCTAATTACAGTGAAGGGACTAGCTAACGAGGTCTTAAACTAATTTTACTAGTAAATACCCATTCCAAGTGAATTTTTTATCAGATGTGAAATCCTCCCTTGAGTGAATCCAAAAGGGAACGACTTAAATAGGATAACTGATGAGCCACCCCTAAGGATGACCCTTAAAGGGTTCATTCAGTCTGAGAGACAGCAGATTCAAAGAGAAATCCAGCTCCTGATGGGGTGAGCAAAAGAAGCATGGAATTGGAGAAAGGGAAACTTTAAGAAGCCACATGGAGGTGAGATAATGAGAGCACAGGCAAAGGCTACTGCCACAAAGAAAAGGGCCACAAGTGTGAGAGCAAGGCTATAAGGGGCTATATTGCTGAAACTGTCCTCTGGACTATGTAACTCAAGGTAGTAATTTGATAGAACTATTCATTTCCCCTTCCTGGGAACCTTCTTCCTGGGGAAGCTTTTTCTACTGAGGGACATGGATGAGGGAAATCTCATTTATCTTTGTTTTCAATCTTTACTTTTTGTAAACAGTAATAACCAACCAGCAATTGTAGCTGGGGTTGAACTTACTGGAATAAAGAGGGGGGAAAGTGAATGAAAAGGAAAATATCCAGAACTGCTGACTCTGTCTGGGGGCTCAGACTAATAACCACAACAAAAAAAAGTTAAAGAGAATTATATCTCTTCTAATCTCAGAGTGGGAGAGTAAAAATAGGGAATAGAAGGAATAGCCATTTGGGTAACAAGTCAGTAGCAGAAAGAGGGGGACCACCCCATTTTATATTGCTACATGTGCAACATCAAGAAAACTAGAGGAAGGCTTACATTGTGTTGAGTGGATCCCCTCTAGTACTTTTATAAAAGAACATAGGCTGGTACAGATGGGCTTTGATGTTTATTGATCGGGGTATAGATTCTGGGAACCTCCTTGAACTCTCCTTGAATCTTCCCATTTAATCTGGCTTTTCATACCCAAGTCTGTTACCCTTAACCTAGCCTGGCCCTCCATTGTCTGTTGCCTCCAGATTTGCCTCTAGCAGTTTTCCACTCTGGATCTCATCAGAATCCCACACTCTCTAGATTCTGAACTGTAGTCACCCCAGTGCCATTAAAATCCTCCTTAGACTCCTCCTCAAGACCTTCCCTAAACCCCTCCTTCCATCAGCCCAGACTACTAGATGACCCCCAGATCCCTCCCACAGTCTTTCTGTATCATTCTTGTCTCCCAGAAGATGCTCAGATTTAAGCTGGCTCAGATTTTATCTAGTTTAGATTCAGTCTAGCTCAGATTCTATCTGCCCTGGTTTGTCAATACAAGCCTCACAAAATGGTGAGGCTTCTTAAGAGTTAACCCAATGTGGCGAATCTTTAATAAACTTTGTTTTACTTTGGCTGAAAGAAGGCTTAAGTCAAATTCATTCGGGCAGGACCCGAGGTGTCTCAAGCACCCCAAACCTCAACATTATGGTTCCCTAATCTCAACACTTGTTGAAGGGAGTACCCACGTAGATCTAGTGAAGTATCATTTGTCTCTGCTGCTTTTAAAGTATGATTTGATTGAATGAGATACACCCACTAAGAAATCCCTTCTTAAAACCTGAGTTTAGTCAAGTTTCACTCAAGTGCCCCATTTGAGGATTTCTGCCTCTTGTATACTTGATCTAGGACAGTATTTCTCAAACATTTTGGCCAATAAGGATTCCTTAGCCTCTCTACTCTTTTTGCTTCCCCTTGTTGCAGTCAAAATAAATTCAAACCAAGTTCTCAGAAGAATTCATGAACTAATTTTTAATGTTCTCAAAAGGGTCCTAGGTGTATTACTAATTCAAGCCAGAAACAAATGTGTAATTAGGATCATATCGGGGGATGGCAGAAAAAGTTCCACACTAGGAAACTTATGTCCCTGGGTCTCAGCTCTGCCATGAGCTGTGTGACCTTTGATAACTCACTTCACTTATGAGCTTAATTTTTTTTTTCAGCAGAGGCCCAGTCAGACTAAACAGACTCTATCATATCCTGTCAATCTCTACGATTTAAATTATAAGAATTAGTACAGTATTGCTATGTGTTCATCATGATGCTAAGTACTATAGGGATACAAAAAGGTTGTAGATATGGCACCTGTGCTCAAGGAGCTTGTAATCCACTTGGGGAAACTGACTAACAAGCATACTTATATAGGGACAAACAAGGTCTTGTCAATCCATGATTTTAGGATTTCCAGGAAACTCCTTCCACCTTCAAATACTTTTTGAATCCTGGACTCATACCTTCAACCCAAATTTGCAACGGCAGGTTAGGCCCCCTGGAGTGGCAACTGCTACAGCTCTCTAGAAAAACCCTGTGGATGGTTATGCTCCTAAAACTGTAGCTCATAAATCCCCAACCAGTGGGTGCTTTACCTTAACAGCCAGTAGTCTCAGAAATCATCATTTGCTCAAAAAAGCATACAATAACAGTAGTTAAAAAACATTTCTCCCAAAATCCAAGGCAAATTCCTGCAAATACATACAGAATGAGGAAAGGGAGGGAGACTGGATCCAAATTTAAAATGCAGTGGTAGTGAGGTACACATGTAGGGAAGACATGTAAATCTATCTGGTCCTGGAGATTTTTTCTTATGGAGTTCCTTGATAGCTTATTCAATTTCTTTTTCTAAAATGGGATCTTTGAAATAGTTTATTTCTTTTTTCTGTTAATCTGGGCAATTTATGTTTTTGTAAATATTCATCCACTTCACTTAGATTATCAGATTTATTGACATAAATTTGGGCAAAATAGCTCCTAACAATTGTCTTGATTTCTTCTTCGTTGGTGGTGAATTCACCCCTTCTGTTTTTGATAATAATAATTTGGTTTTCCTCTTTCCTTTTTTAACCAAATTAACCTATGGTTTATCTATTTTATTGGGGTTTTTTTTCATAAAACTAACTCCTAGTTTTATTTATTAGTTCAATGGTTTTCTTACTTTCAGTTTTATTCATCTCCTCTTTGATTATCAGGATTTCCAATTTGGTGTTTAGTTGGGAATTTTTAATTTGTTCTTTTTCTAGTTTATTTAGTTGTATGCCCAATTCATTGATCTGCTTTTTCTCTGTTTTAATTGATATAAGCAATTAGAGATATCAATTTTCCCCTGAGTACCACTTTGGCTGCATCCCATCTATTTTGGCATGCTGTCTCATGGTTGTCATTTTCTTCAATAAAACTATCAATTATTTCTGTGACTTGTTCTTTGACTCACTTTTTTTAAGGATTAGATTAATTTCCAATTAATTTTTAATCTCTTTTCCCACTGTCCATGTAATTTTTAGTATTGCCTTATGATCTGAAGTGCTTACTATTTCTGCTTTTCTGTGTTTGGTTGTGAGGTTTTTATTTCCTAATACATATGTGGGTTCCATGTATTGCTTAGAAAACAGTAAATTGCTTTCTATTCCCATTCAATTTTCTCCAGAGATCTATCATATCTAACTTTTGTAGAATTTTATTCATATCTAACTTTTGTAGAATTTTAGTCACCTCCTTAACTTCTTATTTTTTTTGTGAGATTTATCTAGTTCTGAGAGGGAAATGTTGAGATCCCCCACTAGTGTAGTTTTATTGTCTTTTTCTACCTGTAACTATTCAATTTCTCCTTCAGAAATTTAGATACTGTACCATTTGGTGCATATATGTTTAGTATTGATATGACTTGTTTATGGTACCTTTCAGCAAGATATGCTTTCCTTCTTTCTATCTTTTAATTAGATCTATTTTTGTTTTTTCTTTGTCTGACATCATGATTGCTACCCCTGCTTTTTTTGCTATAGATTCTGCTCCAGCCATTTACCTTTCCCCTATGTGTATCTCTCTGTTTCAGATGTGTTTCTTGTAAACAACATATTGTAGGATTCTAGTTTTCAATCCATTCTGCTATCTGCTTACATTTTATCCCATTCACAATTGTAATTATGATAACTGTGTATTTCCCTCCATGTTATTTTTCACTTATTTATGCCCCTGTCTTACTCCCCAGCCTTTTCCTCCTCACAAGTGTTTTACTTCTGATCACTGTCTTCCCCAATATACCCTCCCCTTTTATCAGTCCTCCTCCCCACCCCCCCACCCCACCTTCTATTATCCCTATCCCTTTTTACTTCCTTATACGGTAAGATAGATTTCTATATCCAACTGTGTATGTTATTCCCTCTTTGAGCCAACTTTGATGACAGTAAGGTTTAAGCATTGCCTGCTACTGCTGCCTCCCATCTTCCCCTCTATTATAATAGCTCTTTCATGCCTCTTTTATGTGGGATAATTTACCCCATTCAATCTCTCCCTTCCTTTCAGTATGATTTTCTTTCTCACCCCTTTCTTTCTTTATTTTGGTATCATCCCATCAAAGTCACTTTATCATCACACTGTCTGTCTACATATACTCCTTCTAATTGTTCTTATAGTAATAAAGTTGTTAAAAATTACAAATACTCTCTTGCCGTATAGAAATATAAACAGTTCAACCTTATTGAATTTCTTATGTTTTCTCTTTCTTGTTTCTTTTTTACCTTTTTAGGTTTCTCTTGACATATCTGGAGGTCAAATTTTTTATTCAGCTCTAGTCTTTTAACTAGACATGCTTGAAAGTCCACTATTTTGTTAAATATTCATTTTTTCTCCATGAAAGATTATATTCTGTTTTGCTGGGTAGGTGATTCTTGCTTGTAATCCTAAATTCTTTGCCTTCTGGTATATCATGTTCCAAGCCCTCCAGTTCTTTAATGTGGCAGCTGCCAAATCCTGTGTAATTCTGACTATAGCTCCAGGTATTTAAATTGTTTCTTTTTGGCTTCTTGTAATACTTTCTCCTTGATTTGTGAGCTCTGGAATTTGGCTATGATGTTCCTGGGAGTTTTCATTTTGAGATCTCTTTCAGGTGGTAACTGGTGAATTCTTTCAATTTCTATTTTGCTCTCTGGTTCTAATTTATCAGGACAGTTTTCTTTGATGATATTTTGAGAGATGTTGTACAGGCTTTTTTTTTTTTTTTAATCATGGTTTCAGGTAATCCAATAATTTTTATATATCTCTCCTGGACCTATTTTCTAAGTCAGCTATTTTTCCAAAGAGAAGTTTCACATTTTCTTCTATTTTTTTTCTACTTTTTAATTTTGTTTTATCATATCTTGTTGCCTCATAGAATCATTAATTTCCACTTATTTCAATGCTAATTTTTAAGGAGTTATTTTTTTCAGTGAGCTTTTGTAATTTCTTTTCCATCTGGCCAATTCTATTTTTTAGGGAGTTATTTTCCTTGGTACATTTTTGTATATCTTTCCCCATGCTATTGACTCTTTTTTCATGATTCTCTTACTTTCATTTCTTTTCCCAGTTTTTCTTCTACTTCTCTAAGTTGTTTTTTAAAATTCTTTTTAAGCTTTTCCAGGAATTCATTTTGGGCCTGAGACCCAATTACATTTTTCTTTGAGGCTTCACATATAGCCATTTTGACACTATTGTCCTCTTCTAAATTTATGCTTTGATCCTATCACCATAGTAATTTTCTATAGTCAAGCTCTCTTGTTTTTGGCTCGTTCTTCTACCTTTTTTTGTGACTTAGTGTTTTTACGTGAGAATTGAGCTCTGCTTCTGCGCTATCCCAAGTTTTTTGTGCTGGAGCTCTGGGTCTCACTGTTGCCTTTCATTGGGCTTCAGTGCTTTGTTGCTCGCTTTCTCAGGAGAGTAGGCTTCCCTTTTGGCTTGTATTTGGGAATTGGCTTCCCCAAGGTGTGGGGTTTAGCTGCTGGCCTGCCCCAGAGGTGAGGCCTTGCTGCTCAGTCACTATGGACACTGGGTCTCTGCTGGTAGACTCCAGGTGGGGTCTTGCTGTTGACCAACCCCAGGATGGGGCTTCACTACTGGTCAGTAGTGGGGCCCACACCTTGTTGTTGTCTTATACTGAAGTTGGGGTTGCTAGGGTGGGGCCTTGCTGGCTTCACAAACTGCTCACCTGCCTAGGGGGGTACTGGTTTGTAGGAAGGTGGGGCCTCCATGGTGGATTGCCCCAGCTTTGGAGCCTTACTGCAGGTTCCCTTCTATGAGGCTGGCTGCCACTGCTGTTCTTGGTCCCTAGTCCCTTTCTACCCTAGTGAGACCAACCTTTCCTGCCTAAACTGCTACTCTGCTCCTAGGTCAATTTTGAGGTGGTTTTCTAGTTGTTTGGAGGAGAATTTGGAAGAGCTTCAGAGGATTCCTTCCTAACTTTGCCATCTTGACACCAGAAGTGTCAAAAAAGAACTATTTGTCCAAAAATGGACAAAAAAAAAAAGCAGCTCTTTATGTGATGGCTAAGAATTGGAAGTCAAAGGGATACCCATCAATTGGGGAATGGCCAAACAAGTTATGCTACATAATTATAATGGAATATTATTGTGCTATAAGAAATGACAAATAGGATGCTTTCCCAAAAACCTGGAAAGACTTAGATGAACTGATGAAAAGTGAAGTGAACAAAACCAGGAGAATGGTGTACACAGTAAGAGCAATATTATTCGATAAAGAACTGTGAATGCCTTAGCTATTCTCTGAAATACAACGATCTAAGACAATTCCAAAGGACTCATGATGATGCATACTATCTGCCTCCAGACAAAGAACTGATATTGTTTGAATACAGACTGAAGCATGCTATTTTTCACCTTCTTTTTTTCCCCCTTTTATTCAAGTCTTCTTGAACAAAATGACAAATATGAAAATGTTCTACATGATTATACAGGTGTAACCTATATCAGATTGCTTATCACCTCAGGGAGAGGGGAGTAGAGGGAGGAAGGGAGGGATAGAATTTGGAACTCACTGGAGACAAAAGTATTGAAGCTATCTGTGCCTGGATTGAGTTCATCAAGTCTTGATGGCCTTCTTTATATGCCATTGAACTATGCAAGTTTCATACCCCTTCTAAGAGGTGGAATTCTTCCTTTACACCTGATAGATCTTCCCCTTTTCATTTCAATATCTCTATTTTTCCCCCTTTTGATCTTTAGTTTTTTCTAAAGTCCCAACAAGGAACTCTCCCAAACAAAAGGCCCAGAAGTGGCACAATGATTAAAATTCACAAGAAAAAAGGAAATAATTAATACTAGAACGATCCATAGAGTCACAGAATTTGAGAGCTGGAAGCAACTTCAGCTATTGTCCAATCAGACTCATACATGATAAGAATCCCCAATCTACAATACCAGAAAACTCTATGTCAATAGCCTCTACTTGAAGACATCCAAAGAGGGGAAGCCAGCCCCCTCACAAGCCACTTTTAAATGGCTTCTCTAAGAAACTCTTAGAAGTTCTAAGAAGTTTCTACTGAAATCAAACCTAAATTCACATCTTTGAAATTTCCAGCCATTGTCTACCAAGTTCTACCTTTTTTTTTGTTTTACCAAACATAACAGGTTTAATCTAATCTCACTTCCACATGCCAACTTTTCAAGTATTTGAAGACAGACATCACATCCTCCTCTGATTCTTCCCCCTTTTTGGCTAAACATTCCCAATTCATTCAACAGATTTTCATAAGACAGTGATGGCCTTTTACCTTCTCTGGAGGCTCTCTTCTTAAACTATGATTGTCAGAACTGAACGTTGCAATCTACATGAAATCTAATCTTGGTAGAGAACATTGGTACTATCAGTTCTGTGTTTCTGAGAGCTACGTCCCTCTTAATGCAGTCCAAGATTGCATTAGTATGTTTGGCTGCCACATCTTACTGGTGACTCATATCGAGCTTATTGTCTATTAAACCCCCAGTTGTTTTTTTTTTCCTCTTTAGAATAGCTATTGAGCCATGCCTCCCTTATCTTCTATTTGCAGTGCTAGTTTCTTTTCTTTTCTTTTCTTTGTACCTAAGTGTAAGACTTTATATTTATCATGACAGAATTTCATCTTATTAGATTCAACCTGATACTCTAGCCTATGAGATCTTTTTTTGATTCTCACTCTTTCATCCAGTGTCCTAGCTATCCCTCCAAGCTTTGTGTTATCTGTAAATATGATGAACATGTCATTTACATCTTTATTCAGGTTATTGATGAAAATGTGAAATAGCACATAGATCAGCACAGACCCTCTGGGACACTCCACTGGAAAGTTCTTTCTATGAAGACTTCATTGAACTATTGATGAACTAGTCTATGAGTCCAATCATCCAACAAGTTCTGAATCCACCTAATTGCATTATCTTTTCCTCCACAACTTTCCCTCTTCTCCACAAAAAGAATGAGATACCTTATCAAAAACTTGGCTAAAATCTAGGTAAATCATATCCATAGCCTTCCCCTCCTCTACTTGTTTAGCAATTCTATTTAAAAAAAAAGAAATGGGTTTAATCTAGTAAGATTTATTCTTTAGGAAACCATGATGGCACTTAATAATCATCACTTCTCATTATAGATTCTGCTTTCTAAAATATTCCCAGGAATCAAAGTCAAGGTCTCTGGCATATAACTTGCAAAATCTATTCTCTTCTCTTTTGGTGGAGAACTGGGACATTTGCCTTCTCCCAGTCTCAGAGCACCTCTCCCATTATTCCTGACCTTCCAAATATCACTGACAGTGGCTCAATAATCACATATGGCAGCTCTTTCAGGACCCAAGATTTTAGGTCATCTGGGTCAGGTGACTTGAATTCATCAAGGGCAACAAGGTGTTGCCCTCTTCACTTATCTTAGGTGTCAACTCCCCATTAGTGTCTTATGTTCTGATATTTCCAGTGTAAAGATACCTTTTTTTACCAAAGAAAACAAACAAAATAACAATTGAGCAGCTTTGCCTTTTCTTCATTTTTAGTTACCATTTTCCTGTCAACTCCAAGCAAAAGCTCTATCCCTTCTCTGATAATCTTTTTTCTCCCAATATATCCATACTCTCTTCCTTTTTTTGGCCTTAGTTTCCCTAGACAGCCTAGGCTTGCTCTGAGCTTTAGCATTCTTAACACAACTTTTGTATTTTGTGTTTATCCTTTGTTATTTGGCTTTGCTTCCATTCCCTGGGAATTTATTTTTTAAGTATAAATTAGTTAGTGAGTTCCTATGCATCCACATTGGCTGCTTTAGAAAATCCCATTTTCTCACCTCATTGAAATTGTTTCCTTTTTTGCCTTCAGAATTTCTTTCTTGAGTACCTCCTATCCCTCTTAGACTAACTTCCCTTGGGATTCTACTTGTCCTTCATCTGAACCCTTGGAAATCTACTTTCCTCAAATCTAGGGAGTATGTCTTAGTATGTCCAGATTTCCTCTCCTTTTTAAAATCATAAGTTCTAGGAAGGAAGAGTCACTCCCTCTATCCCCAGGATTCCCATCATTTCTGTTCCAGCAACCAGTTCTTCCTTGATAGAATCAGGACTTCCCTTTGTTGATTCCTTCATCTCTTGAAGGATGAAATTATTTACTAACTTATTTTTCTAAGAGCAAATTTCAATAGGGAGAAGGCACTGTACACCTGAAGGGGCAATGTAAGCAAAGCTGGTATATTGAAGCAGAAATCATCTTGCTTTAAAAAAGGCATACGGAATATCATCCAGCAAGTATATTAACTGGAAAAGGAAGAAACCTGCTTATATAACCAGAATGAGGGCTAAGAGATAAGGTAACTTAAGTGCTGTATTATAGCCTTAGAAGAAAATACCCAGTTTGTAGATTCTCCCTAAGAATTGCCACATTGTAAGGTCTATTTACTTAGGCATATCTTATAGCATTTTATCAGTTTCAAAGCTGTAATGGCTTCTAGGCATTCAGTGAATTATAATAGTTTAAATCCAAACTATGGGAACCTGGGTGGCCTCATTGCAGGAAAATTTTTAGTTAGATTTAGAATTGGGATCTGCTATCTTCCAAGGGAAATTGCAGTGACCACCTTTGTGGAGAGAAAGAAAGGCACTGTGACTAGGCTCTCATTCCTTCACTCTCCTATTTACAAAATGGGTATTCGTCTAGAATTATATCTATTTACTTTATAACAGATTTTTGCAGTCATGGGATACTATATATACTCTTTTTGGGGTAGAGAATAAAAATCATTTTTTCTGGTCACACTGAGTGAGAAGTAGTTCTCCCCCAGACTGGGAGAGTAAGAGTTTACTCTTTGCTTAACTTACTCCCACCAAATAATGAACAAACTTTGAAACAGAAATGAGAAAGTTCTGCAGGTTAGGTTAGACAATAAAATATATGGTAGTAAATGGGGTCTTCAAGTTGGAAACATTATACAATCTCAGCTTAACTAAGGAAAGAACTGTCTCCCTAGAGAAGTCTGTTCTTAGCAGCTTCCGAGGTTGTAGCCTTTGTAGTACAGTGTTGGAGCACTGACTTCTCCGGATTTCTACAGCTCCAGAGACTACTGATTGCCATACCCAAAGACAGTCTTCTTTCTCACTTCAGCTGTCTTGAAACCCACTAGAAGTCTTTCTGCCAATCAGGAGTCCTATATCCCATAACAGGTTCACAGGGCTGTTCTTCAGGGGATTTCCAAACCCAGCTGGGTTCAGGTAGTGCTACAATGTACTTTTCATGAATATTATTTTATTTAACCCATACAATCCTGTAAGGCAGAGGGTTTTAAAATTTTATTTAACATAATGAATTATTTTAATTTATTTAATTTATATTTTAATTAATTATAACTTATTAATTTGATAAGTTTGAAATTAATTGTATTTCCTTAAACAATAAAGGAAATAAAGTGTAGCTTTCAAAACTGCCCTGTTTTTTATTCCTTTTGATCTTCCTTCTGTTTTCTTCTAAGAAACGCTACCTTAACCCTGCCTCCCCACCCTCCTTCACCAATTAAAAAAATAACCATAACAAAACCTGCATAGCAAATATGCATAGTCAAGCCAATCATAAACATTACAGTGGACTACAGGAATTACACTTGTGTACTGGCAACATACAAAGATGTATGCTCATTCTTGCACTTTGATTCCATCTCCTCTCTGTCAGGTGGGTAGCATGTTTCATTATCAGTGCAGGAAATGGAATTGAAATTGATCAGATTTAAGTTTTTCCAAGTTGTTTTTCTTTACAGTTGTACAGTTGTTACTATTGTATCAAGTATTCTGATTTTGCTCATTTCACTCATACCAATCTTTCAGTTTCTCTAAAACTATCCTTTTCATCATTTCTTACGGCACAGTAACATTCCATTACTATGGAGATGGGCCATTTGTTTAATCAATCCTCAGTTGATGAGTACCCCCTATAGTTTCCATTTTCTTGCTACTACAAAACTAGCTGCTAAAACTTTTTATGTATATATGCGTCCTTTTCCTCCTTGCTTAATGTCTTCGGGATTTTAGGCCTAGTTAGCAGTGGCAGTGGGATCAAAAGGTATGCATACTCTAGTGACTTTCACAAAGGTTCTTTTCACTATTACTATGGATGATTTAGGTGCTCTTTCCCCTATCTGACTGCTCTCAGAGTATAGAGACTATTGGATTTCAGAGAAGGGAAGATGGCCTGGGAATATTCCATGGAAGAAATAGGAGTTGAAATAAGAATGTTGAAAAGTGAGTGCTCTGAGAACTCTCAAAACCCTAAATCTACGGTGTTTAACAACCAAACTTTTCAACTTTTTCTTCACGGGTGTCTGAACTCCGTATGGGAGGCAAGCCCCTTCAGATTTCAGAGCAGTGGAGCTATGAGGGGCTGACTCCGGGGCCTGTCTGCAAGAGAGAATATCTGACTTCTCTCAATGCCAATGCCCTTCCCGATTCCTGTTAGGATTTGCTCACCTCCAGCATATTACTATCCACCTATTTACACCAGGGCCCTGCACTGGGCATAGCTAACCCACAAACTGGGGTACTCTGAAAGGGTTAAAGGGGAGAAAAATGCTACCACGTGACTCTGCTCCCAGGTAACATGCTGACGCAACTGGAGGGGGAAAAATGTGTGAAATTCATAAAAGCCTCAAAGTTTCCCCAGGTGTTCCACCAGCGATGCCCCCTCGAAGTGCCAGGTACCCGAGGGAGAACACTCAGATGCTGGCAGGTGACCCTGGTGTGGGGAGGGTACCTGGGGAGCGAGGGGCTTGAGGTCATCCCCGGGAGAGGAATATCACCCTTTCCTTCTACTTAGTCTCCAGGCCCTGGGGGCACCGGGCATGCCAGCGGGCAGAGAAGGAGGGAGGAGGGAGAAGATCAGCGAGTGTGTGTGTGTGTCTGTGTGTCGTGTCTGTGTGTCTGTGTCGTCTGTGTGACTGTGTGACTGTGCACGCGCGTGCGGAGGAGGGGAGAGTTGCGGGGGAAAGCTGGCCACACACACCTGGCGCCTTCTGGAATGAAACCTTAATTAATTATTAAACGGGGCTCCCTGGGGAGCCGGAGCCAGAAGCCGTGGCTGGGCGGAACGGGGGGTGGGGGGGAAGCTGCGGGCACAGGTTAACCTCAGCTCCCAGGGGATCTGGGCAGGAAGGAAACCGGACCTCTGGTGGGCGGGGAGGGTCCGGGGAGAGGCCGGGTGGCGTGGACGCCCGGGACTCCGGGGCCGGAGCTACGCGGAAGAGGGCGGGGGTGACCAGGCCCCCTCCCCCGCACTCCCTCCCCCCAGGAGCAGCCCGGGTCCTGATCCTGGTGCTGATCGCCGAACAGAAGCTTCTTGTGTTCCCAGGCCTGGCGGAGCGCGGAGGGCGGAGCGGGGAGGGGGCTCCCTGGGCCCCGCTCGCCCCCATCCCGCCGGCCCGCTCCGGGGGAGGGGTGCCCGGACAAAGGGAGCTGGCGCCTTTAAGGCGGGGAGCCCGGGAACCCGCGGGGAGGGGACTTCTGGATCCGGGGTAGAGGGCGGCTGCGCTGGACAGCCCGGGACGGGGCGAGGACCAGGGCCCCGCGGCCCCGCGGCCGAGGCAGCCAGGGAGGTGCCCAGCTCGGCGCCCCGCAGGGAGCCCGCCGCCCGCCCCCCGCTGGGAGCCCGCGGGGGCGGCCGGGCGGGGGCCGGGGGAGGCCCCGACCTGGACCGGCCGGGCAGGTGAGGCCAGGTGGGGAGGAGCGGCGGCGGGGACTCCCAGGTCCCTGCAGGGGAAGGGCCGGGCGCCCGGGGCGGAGAGGGGAGTGAGAACCCCGAGGTCCCAGCCCCAATCCCCACCCCCTACTGCAAACCCGACCTCTACCTGCTTCTCCGGAAGCGGGGGGCGGGGCGGGACAAAATCGGGGGAGGGGTGCCAGAGGAGGGGACTGCCGAGTGGCTTGGGAGTTAGGGGAAGGTGTGAGAGGGTCCAGAAGACCGGCTACCTAGCTTCTTCCAGGCCCAGCCACCCCATTCCTCCTCTGTCACTCCTCCCTGCCTCCCCGGCGGTTAGTCCCTGTCCCCTTACCCTCATGGCATTCCCCAAGGCCTGGTCCAGAGTGGGGACTAGGAAGAGAATCTGAGAATTATGGAGACTGGTCAGAATCTCCCCTGCTCTCCCGTCCTTTTCTTAAAACAGACGATTTGACTTGGATGAGGGGAAGTCATGGGAATTTGAGTTCTGAGCCCTTGAAGGGGAGATGGGGCGGAGGGGGGGAGTTCCAGTCTGATAGGGATTCTCTCAGTCCATTGGAGAATAGAAGGGGAATGGCCCTTGGGAGCCTATATTCCACAATGGGGGGCAGGGGAGGAGGGAGGCATTTAAGGGAGTCCACCTGGGCAGTGTCATTTGTTGAGAACTTTTTTGAAGGGTTAAAGACCCAGAGATTTCATCTTCCTTTGGCCAAGGGAGGAGAATTAAGGGTTGGGGCAAACCTGAGTCATTTGGAGTTGGGGGTGAAATATTAGCAGAGATGAGACATCTCTGGGGTTAGTGACTCCCTATTGTTGCCCTCCTTTGTAAATGGCAAAAATCAAGGCCCATGGAGAGCATGGAATGAAAGATCAGGCATCAAAGAAAGGGTGAGCTGGGGGTAACCACTGGAGGGTGGCCGCAGCAAGCAAAGCAGATGGGATTGGGATAGGTAGTAGCTTCCAAGTTATGGAAGCTGTAACAGAGAAAGCTCTCAAGCTTTCAGGGCCTAGAGCTAGGCCCTTTGAGAAGAGGGAGGTCAGAGAAGAGTCAGAGTCAGGTCATGAGGAAAGCAGGAAGGACCAAGGCTATCGGGGTTCAGCGATAGATTGCTGGGACCTGTAGTTTGATGCATTGATTAAGTGGACAGTCTAGTACTGACCTTCATAAAACACCACAACTACACACACAGTGTTGTCTGAGCAGCAAGGAAGATGAAAGTAGTAGAGCTTACACGGATATCCAGGTGGTCACCTATGAGGCAGAGGTTTGTATGGTACCCACCCATATTATTCTATTAACTAGAGGTGCCAGAATGATACTTTTTTTTGCTGAGTTTTGCGTGGTGCTGAGTTTTTCACTCTTCTTTGGCTCAGTGCCCTGGGCTAGGACATGACTGAGAAGGGGCTGGGAATGGGGCTGTGAACAGGTCCTTGGGGATGGGATCTGGGGGGATTGGAAACAAAGCTGCGAGGTGGGGGTAGCGGGGGTAGTCAGGAACAGGATGTCAGGGAAGGAGAAGAGTAGAAAAACGGTCCTAATCTGGGATCTGGCCCCAGGCAGCTGTGGGAACAGCCTGACTGAGGACACAGGGAGCTGGGCCAACTAGAGACATGGTACAGTCCTGTTTACAACTCTTAGGATCTTTCTGCATCCCTTGGAAGTTATTGGTAATTTTGATTGGCCGGGTACTTTTTGTTTTTGTGGGTTTGGGGATCATGATATTGAAGGGCCAGGTCTTTGGTATTCTTTTCCAAATCTTGATGTCCCCTGCCACCCATTCACTCCAGCCAAGTACCTCAGTTTGGGCCGTAGTTAAGGTTCATACTACCCTACAGGGAACCTAGATGGAGAAATCCCAGAGTTTGGGGGGAGGGGAAGACAATGGTTTGATTGTCTGACCACATGAGTAACTGGTAGGGCCAGTTGTCTTCAGGTGCCAGCTTGGAGTGCCACTTAACAGTTTGCCTCAGTTTTCTTCCCCTCCCCATCGCCCCAGCAGGAAGGATGACCTGTCACATTTTTAGTATAAGTAACCCCCCAAGTAGGTACCCTGGAGGAGCACAGAAGGTTCAAGTTAGTGCCTAGCATAGTGTGCTGTGCCAAGTAGGTGTGTAATAAACATTTAATAATTGTAATGCTCTATTCAGGACCTGAATTTGGCTGGAGGCAGGTTGGGAGTGTTGTAGGAGAGTAAACTTGGGGTCCACTCTTGACTCTTGGGGTCACTAATTAGCTGTAGAAAGTTGGGCAGTCACTTAGTTTTTCTGGGCCTCAATTTCCTTATCTGTCAAATGGGGATAGCATATGTCATTGCTACTTTGATAAAGTATTTTCTGCAGATCTGGTGGAATACTGGAAAAGTCTAAGGCCCTGTACAAAAGCAAGGGCATATTGTTTTTAGCTTTTATTTGTTTATTGTTTATTCATTGTGCCTTTTAAGCCAGTCAGAGCTGGTAGTCTCTGGGATGATGATTTGAGGTAGGGTTAATTGTTCTGCCTTCCTTCTTTTGGAGTAGGGAGCACAAGTCTACATGCACATTTAAATCATGCCAGTCAGCTATTTGTGGCATGTTCTCAATTGTATACCTCCTTCCTTCCTCTCTACAGTATGTCTTGGTTTAGTGGTGTCCTGGTGCCAAAGGTAGATGAGCGGAAGATGGCTTGGGGTGAACGAAATGGACAGAAGCGCCCACATCGAGGAGCCAGGGGCAGTGGCCTTTGTGGTGCCCACTATATGAGCTGCCTCCAAGATGCTGAGTCACCAAGCCCCTCTCCTCCAGCCCCTCCACGATGTCCGTGGCAGGATGATACCTATTCCCGAAAGCGGGGTCCAGTTGGAGGGAAAGAACTAGGGCTGAGGTCTGTGGCCCTGGGTTTTGAGGACAATGAAACGGCAGCACCCAGCGGGATGTCTGGGAGTGCAAATTCTTGTTGGCAACACCTGGCAAGGGTGTTTCAGTCCAAGCAGTTTCGATCGGCCAAGCTGGAACGGCTCTACCAACGCTATTTCTTCCAAATGAACCAGAGCAGCTTGACCCTGCTGATGGGGGTGCTGGTGCTATTGACAGCTGTGCTTCTGGCCTTCCACGCGGCCCCCGCTCACCCTCACCCTGCCTACGTGGCGCTCCTGGCTGGGGCTGCTGCTCTCTTTGTGGCCCTGATGGTGGTGTGTAACCGTCATGACTTTAACCAGGATTCCATGTGGGTGGTGAGCTATGTGGTGCTGGCCGTTCTGGCTGCCGTGCAGGTGGGGATGGCCTTGGTGGCTGCCCCTCGAAGTGCCTCAGCTGGGCTGTGGTGCCCAGTGTTCTTTGTTTACATCACCTATACCCTGTTACCTGTCCGTATGAGGGCAGCTGTGCTGAGTGGCCTGGGCCTCTCTGCTCTCCACCTGCTTGTCGCCTGGCACCTCAACAGAGAAGACACCTTCCTCTGGAGACAGGTGGGTGGGAAGGGAGGTGTATGAGTCTAGAATCTGGGAATAGTGGGTACCTGGTCAGGGATTATTAGGTAAAAGGAGGAATTTGGGGGAAGAGATATGGTTGATATTGTGGAAATGGTACAAGGGAAAGCTGCCTTCTGGAAGTAAGAAAAAGCATATGTGTTAAGGAAGTTAGGTCTTGTTAAAGATACCTGGAAGCAAGGTACCACCCTTTGGGGTTCCCACTGAACAATGAAAAGGTGCTGATGGAGAAGCTATGGACCTCTGTCTCCACATTCTTTACCTAATGACTCAGAAATACATCTTCTAAGCCAGTGGAGGATGGTCTTCTAAGGTGTTCATCTCCAAATTAAAGAGGAAGGGGTTAAATGAACAGTGTTGAAATGTGACCACTGGCCACTGGCATTGCTGACCCAGTTTTGATATTAGAATAGCAGACTGGTGGTGCTATCACGACTGAAGAATAGTCTTAGGTAGAGAGTGAAGGGGTTGTTTATCCCCAATGGATGGGGTAAAGTAAATCCTATCTCTTACTACCCTGGGCCAATATCCAGCTGCCATCCCCTGGTGGGGAACCTTTTTTAGAGCCAACCTTGGGCTATGCTGGAGAAGGGAGAAGTCTTGAGAGACTGGATGCACCAAATCCTGGCCTACCATCCTCACTCCAGCCAGGTTGTAGTGGGCAACTAGTAGATACTTGTTTTCTGCCTTCCTTCCCCTCTGCCTTGAACAGGAGAGAAATTGATCTCCCCATCTCCATGCTGCTTAACCCTGTGAGCACTATGCTTTTTCAGCAGTACTTAGTACCCCAGAGTGACATGGCTTTTCACATGGGGTAATATTTTCCTTCTTATTCAAGGAGGTGGGCAGGTGTGCAGAGAGGCAGGCAAAGGAGTAGGACCAAAGGAGGCTGGTCTAGAGGGACTTTTACCCTTTCAAACAATAGCTGACAGATAATTGCTGCCTGACCAGGACTTCCCCTCTTGCCTTTTCTTCCATCCCACAGTTCTATTGGGAGAGAATGAGCTGAGGTACAAGGAGGAGAGAGAACTTTTCTTCACTAGCTCTTCCTTCCTACCATCCCTGGGCACCTCAATAGCCTTACCAAGGGGTCTGTCTTGCCTATAGTGCTTCAGACTCTTTCAGAGAGGAGCAGTTATCTGGGGTTCTCAGGACAAGGAGCTGAGCTTTTTGACTTGCTTGCCTTTGGCCCGCCCCCCTGTACCACCCAGAACAGAATGTACCTTATTGAAGTAACTTTATCACTGGTCTGTTAGGGAACACGTGCCCTTTAGGCAGAGTCAGAGCTCTTAAAGGGCCAAGGACCACCAACCCCCTCAACTCCCTCAATTTTCTGTTATGAGGGATCAAGCTGGATCCTTCAGACTTCTGGTCCCCTTCTGAGAAAGGGTGCTTCCCCTTTTCCTCTACTCCCCTACCCCTAATGTGGGCGTCTTCTCCCTAGTGGCATGGTGCCCAGGAGCTGGCCCAGTGCCCCACTGAGGGGTACAGCTCCACAAAGGCCAAGGCTGTGCCAGGGCTGCCTGCCTTTCCTTGGGCATACTGCTGCTGCCTCGCCCAGTGGGTCTCAGGCACATTCTTGGGGAGGGTGGGGGAAGTTCCCTTTACCCCTGCCAAACCCAGTGGCCTGGGGTTGTCCTTAGTCTTTCCTTGAGCTCAAAAGCTCCTGATTCCAGTTGGACCCATGGGCCCTTGGTCAAGAGAAGTGCTCTGGGTGCTCCCGTTCAGCCTCTAGACCTCTGAACCTCAGTTTCTTTATCTGCAAAATGGGGGTAATAAATGTTCTACCTACTTTATAGATTTATTTATGAAGACTATATCAGTAGGAGCTATTTATTATTATTAATAACAACATCCCCAGGCATTGACAGTCTGCCCTGCTCGTGGCAGGAGGAGGAGCGATGTAAGTGGTTAGGGGTGGGGCCCTCCATGGCCAGCCAGCCTAGTATCTCACTCTGACATTCACATTGTGTACACAGTCATATAGTCATTCTCAGGCTGACGCATACGCACACCACACACTTAGAGTCCTACAGCTAGCACAGTCTCTCACTATCAGTTTTTCTCACAATCAGATAGACACACAGAGTTATTTCAGTCCCCCATTACCCCCTCCCCTCACTGTGACTCACATTTTCCTCTCTTGTTCCCCGGGGCCAGGAAGGGAAGTTGCTTGGTTTGTCTCTCTTCCCCCCCTTCCCCTCTCCCCAACCATAGGTTATTCTTAGAAACCCCAAGAGAGATATTGTAACCCCCTATCCCCCCAGCCTCCCATTCCCCTCCCTGTGGGAGGAAGGCCTGATCCCAGCCTTGGCATGTGTAAAGTAGGGAGGGGAAGGGTAGCTCAGAGAAGAGTCATGTTAGTCAGAAGGGATTTTGGTTTAGTTCAATCCCCTTTCACATATAAGGAAACTGAGGCCCCCAAGAGGCTAAGTGATTTGTCTAAGGTCATAGGGTGTTAATGGAAGGGCCAGCACTAGAACTCCTGATCCTTGGTCAGGGTTAGATTTCTTTCTCACCCTTCCAGAATGATATGCCCTATCCTGTAGCCGATTCTGGGGTATTGTTGAAGGTTGCAAGTTAACCCCTGAGCTCCCAACAGTACTGAGGTTCACTTAGGCTAGACCATGTTCCTCCACCTGAGTTAATCCTACCCAATCCTATGCTAAACATTTGTAGAACAGGGAAGCTCTTGATGAGTTCAGCCCAGGTACAGTATAAATGATCAGGATTAGCCTGGTACCAGTATTTTCACCCCATCACCAGCAAAAGGCAGTGTTCTACTAGTGTCTTTGTCCTCTCCTGAGTAGGAAACTGAAGGAAAGAGGTCTCTCTCTATTGTCACGTGTCTACCAATATACTGCACTCTGTTGTTCTACCTCATAGAGATACTAGAGGGCTGGGGGTAGTTGAGGACTGGAGAGGGAAATAGAATGGAAAAAGAATGAGAAACAGTTAAGAAGGTGGTCTGGTTCTAGAGCATTCTTTTGGTCTTAGGAGATGTTGGATCCATGGTCACTGAAGTTGGTTGGTGGCAGGAAGAGACAGAACTATTCCAGTCCCTTGAGGACTGAGTGGAGAAAAAGTAGTGGTTGGGCATTCTGGGTATAAGCTCCTGACTTTTTTCCTAATGTTGGTGAAAGGTGGGACTTCCTGGGTTAGGGTAGTTTTCAGAATCTATGGGAGAAAGGGATCTAAGCTTCCCTGCTCCCCTCAGCTCAGTGCCAACGTGCTCCTGTTCCTTTGTACCAATATCATTGGCATATGCACCCACTACCCAGCTGAAGTGTCCCAGCGTCAGGCCTTTCAGGAGACTCGAGGCTACATCCAGGCCCGGCTACACCTTCAGCATGAGAACCGGCAGCAGGTAAGGACTGGGAAGAAAGAAGAATGCTGAGGGTTGGGGGCTAGGTGGTCCCTTGACCCAAGTTTTTCTGCCCCTCCCCCTCACATACCCCTAGTACTTTGGGGTATGTGAAAGAGCCCGGGACTATTTGGGGATAAGAAAAAGATAAATGTGAGAATGGACAGTGTATATTTGGGGGAGAATGATAGTTGGGTTTCCTTGGCCTAGGAGCGACTGCTGCTCTCAGTATTGCCCCAACATGTTGCCTTGGAAATGAAAGAAGATATAAACACCAAGAAAGAGGACATGATGTTTCATAAAATCTATATTCAGAAGCATGATAATGTCAGGTAAGGTCAAAGAATGGGCAAAGGTGAGGGTCAGTGGCCAGGGCTAGTTGTAAGGGATTTGGTGGGTTCAGGGGAGCAGTGGGATAAATGAACTGCCAGGAGAAATGGTCCCTCATTCACCTGCTGCCACATCCCCCAGCATCCTGTTTGCTGACATCGAGGGCTTCACCAGCTTGGCCTCCCAGTGTACTGCACAAGAACTGGTCATGACCCTTAATGAGCTCTTTGCCCGATTTGATAAACTGGCTGCGGTGAGAGTACCCTTTGGGCATGGGCTGACTTTTGGGTATTGAGGGCTACACCTAGGTATTGGGAGCTATGCCATGGGAATCATGGGAAGATATAATTCCCAGGCTTGGGTCACTGAACCATGGATCATCAATCATGGAAGGGGAGTACTTAGTTTGGACCTGGGTATGCATTAGACAGGTTGGGTTGTACAGGCGGTAGTCCCAACTCATCCCAAACTCTCCCCATTCCCCTCCCCCCAGGAAAATCACTGCCTACGGATCAAGATCTTGGGGGACTGTTACTATTGTGTCTCTGGATTACCAGAGGCCCGGGCTGATCATGCCCACTGCTGTGTGGAGATGGGTGTGGACATGATCGAGGCTATCTCGTGAGAAATTCCCCCATCCTTAGGTTCTTCCTATGTCATTGGCACTCCTAAGCTTTTTTCCCTTCCATATTATTCCTTCCTCTACCCCTAGGGCACTGCCACCTATCTACTCTGAATGCTCTGTCCTAAATACCATCTTTCTCTCACCCCTAATTCTTCTTAAGTTTTACCCTTTGCATGCCTATAGAGGTTATTATCTACTGTTAGATCCTAAGCCAAATATGGGTTGCTGGGTTGGGAAGTCCCTCACCTATCACATGTATGCATCAGTCTGAATGCACACTATCCTATTCTTATTTTCACACATTTCCTAGAATTATGGTTCCATGGGATAGCCTGATCCTGTTTTAGTGGAACATGCATGAATCATGAACAAAGAACACATTATTCATATGCATCTATGTGAGCTTCCTAAATTCCTCTGCATATGACCAAATGAAGCATCTTTCCACCTGTTGCTTTCCTGACCTAGCCCCTGATAAGGGCATCAGGAGGGCCAGGGGCAAGGGTTGGGGGCCAGGAAACAGGAGAAGGGGTGGTAACAGTTTGGCTCTCCTCATCCCATTTTACTGTCAGGGGCAGGTCAAGCCTGGGGAGCTCTCATAATGCTGGCCATTCCCCCAAGAAGCTAAGTTGTTTCCCACCATATTTACAGGTTGGTACGGGAGGTCACAGGTGTGAATGTGAATATGCGTGTGGGTATCCACAGTGGGCGAGTACACTGTGGTGTTCTAGGCCTTCGGAAATGGCAATTTGATGTCTGGTCCAATGATGTTACCTTGGCCAATCACATGGAAGCTGGAGGCCGGGCAGGGTAAGTACCGACTTGGGAGAGGGACTATGTGGACAGCATGAATTTGAAAGAAGGAGGATCATGCTGAAGCCAAAGCCTCTACAAAGGAGGTGGGAATACTAGGTATAATTGAAAAGTCAAGGCTAGGGAGCTTGCAGGAAGCTTAAGTCTCATTTCTATTTCTTCTCTTTCCCTCTTCCCCTAAGGCGGATCCATATTACCAGGGCCACTCTGCAATATCTAAATGGCGACTATGAAGTAGAGCCTGGCAGGGGTGGTGAGCGGAATGCCTATCTCAAAGAGCAGCACATTGAGACCTTCCTGATTCTGGGTGCCAGTCAAAAACGGGTCAGGGCCTGAGTGGGTTTGGGAGAGGGGAGCAGGGATATTTGGGAGGAAAGTTATGGGCTTAAGGTGTCACTATGGAGGGGGAAAAGGGCAAGGGTAGAATTAGAAAGGGGAGGTACAGGGGGTCATTTATTTTACTCTTTCTAATTCCATGTGTACCCTGCTCCTGGCACAGAAGGAGGAAAAGGCCATGTTGGCCAAGATGCAACGGACTCGAGCCAACTCTAGTGAGGGGCTTATGCCACGCTGGGTGCCAGATCGTTCCTTTTCTCGAACCAAGGACTCTAAGGCTTTCCGCCAGATGGTAAGGAATATAGGGGTCTTCATCTGTTTTACCCCCACATTCAGCAGCTCCCCTTTCCCTCCCACCCCAGCTTCCTTCCTCAGTCTTGGGGACCAGATGGCTGCCCAAGGGTTCCTGTGTCTCCCATAGAACTGATACCTGGGTGGAGCTTAAGGAATGGGGCGAGTGATGATTTCATCCTTGGAATGGGAATCACAGGGATGAAGTCTCCTCAGAGCTAATGGCAGGAAAGCTCATTTAATGGGAAGATCAGGGGAACAACCATCAAGATTAGGGTAAAGTTTGAAGGGAATAAATTTGCCCTCTTCACTCACTTTTTGCCCCTCTCTTCAGGGCATCGATGACTCAAGTAAAGACAAGTAAGTGAAGGTCCAAACCTGGGATTGGAGGGCTTGGGTTGTACACTGCACAGAATTTATGGTTAGGGCACGTGGGGACCACTTCCCTCAGAATGGATGGGAAGTGAGCATGTTCCCTTCTTTTGACGCCCCAGGCTTGTTGGGGATTTAGCACACATCGTGCTTTTGTGCTGATTCTTCTATTCCCTTGGTAACACATATTTCCTGTATCTGGTAGCCGTGGTGCCCAGGAAGCCCTGAACCCTGAGGATGAGGTGGATGAATTCTTGGGTCGTGCCATTGATGCCCGAAGTATTGATCAATTGCGCAAAGATCATGTACGTCGATTCCTTCTTACCTTCCAGACACCAGAACTTGAAAAGAAGGTGAGGGAACTGGACATGGAATCAGGATTTGGGAAAAATAAGCTTGAAGGAGAGGGGAAAATTATGAGTATACCTAGGATGGAAACCTTAAGACTAGCTATGGGGACTTTTTGGAACACATCAGAATGAGTTAACTCCACCAGCCTCCACAATAAGATTCAGAAACACCACTGAAAGAGAAAACAACAATAAAGTGTGGGACCCAGCAATTTAGTGAAGCATGTGTGCCCCTATGATTAGGGACAGATAATTGAGAGAGCTCCTGATACCATGCATTGCTGTGCCACTAAGGTGAGAGGGAGTAAGGTCTATAGCAGTGGCTGTCCTTTGCCTGTACAGGATGTCTAAAGAAGGGTCTGAGACACTTTTATAGCTGCTGCCACACTTTTTTTGGTCCAACTTTTTTTTCCCCAAATTTATTAATTTATTTGTTTTCAGTTTTCAACAATCACTTCTATAAATTCCAAATTTTCTCCCCATCTCTCTGCAAGACAGCATTCAGTCTTATGGATTCTACACATATATTCCTATTAAACACATTTTCACACTAGTCATGTTGCATAAAAGAATTAAAATCAGTGGGGGAAACCATGAGATAAAAACAAAACAGAACAGAACAAAGGAGAAAATATTCTGCCTCACTCTGCATTCTGACTCCATAGTTCTTTCTCTGGATGTGGATAGTATTTTGCATCATGAGTGCTTTGGAAATGTTTTAGGATCTTACATTGCTATAAAGGCTAAGTCCATCAAAAACAATCCTCACACACTGTGGCTGTTACTGTGCACAGTGTTATCTGGCTCTGCTCACTTCACTGAGCATCAGTTCATATAAGTTTTTCTAGGTTTTTCTGAAGTCCTCCTGTTCATCATTTCTTATAGCACAATACTATTCCATTACATTCATATATCACAACTTGGTCAACCATTCCCCATTTGATGGTCATCCCCTTGATTTCCAGTTCTTGGCCATCACAAAAAGAGCTACTATAAATATTTTTGTACATGTGGGACCCTTTCCCATTTTTATGATCTCTTTGGGAAATACAGCCCTAGAAGTGGTATTGCTGGGTCAAAGGGTATGCACATTTTTATAGCCCTTGTTGCCACACTTTTGGGCCATGTTTTCCATGTACCATCCTCCCTCCTAGTAGAGAGGGATGATGCTGATCCATATGAAAAGAATTCCCTTCTCCTACATTTAGGGTAGAAGGGAATTAAAGGAGTCACTCTAAGGTAGGGTTTCCAGAGAGCTCTCAGCAATATCCTGTAGATATTGATACAAATAACTTGCTTTAAGTATCTAGTAGCACCCACAGCAAGTTAATTGCCTCCCCATAAGAGACAACAGGAGAGTATAGCTTATTTGCTTCCTTTGCTACCACCTACTCCACTGCTGGAGAGGAACTCACCTAAGTGTAGAACTATTTCCCTCTCCAGATACTGTATAAAAGGGGAAAAATGTCATAGAAATAGGAAGGGGGTGGATATAATCTTACTGATAATGAACAAGTTAAAGAAAAACTCTAGATAATGAAATTTCACAGTGTTATTGTACCAAGGAACAAACTAATACAGGCGTGTAAGGCAATTTGCTGTCAGAAGTGATAGAAATAAATTCGCTAAGGTAATTAGAATAAGATTACAATTCAGCGAAAAATAGCAAGACATCAAAAAATACTTTTCCAAAATGCAAGGTCAAATAAAATCAAAAGCTTCCATGGAAGCAATGCAAAGTCAAGTCATCAAGTATGTGCCTTGCATTGTACTAAACAAAAAAAAGGTGAAAAACAGTGGCTACCCTCTAGGAGATTATAGTCTAATGAGGGAGGTAACATGCAAATGACTATGTACAAATGAGATGTAGACCAGATAAACTGGAGATAATCCTAGAGGGAAGGCTTTAGCTTTAAGGGGGATTAGGAAAAGGTTCTTGCAGAAAATGGGATTTTAGCTGGGACTTGAAAGAAGCCAGGTGAACCAGGAGGTAGAGATGAGAAGGCAGAGCACTGTAGGCATTTCAGCCATTGGAAATGCATGGAGTCAGGAGCTGGACTGGCCTAACCTAGGAGGCCAGTGATGCTGGATCTCTGAGTAGGTGGAGGGGAGTAAAAAAATGTAAGAAAATTGCAGAGGGAAGGAAAGGGGCAGATTTTGGCTTCAGAAAACAAACAAGACTTTGTTTGGAACATCTGTAATAGGGAGCCATCGGAGTTTATTGAATGGGTAGGAAAAGGTGACATGGTTAAATCTGCAATTTAGGGAGATCAGTGTGACATCTGAGTGGAAGGTGGACTGGAGTGAGAAGAGAAAAAGGCATTTCTTAAGTGCCTGCTGTGTTTCAGACATTATACTAAGTGCTTAATAAATAGCTTATTTGGTACTCAGAACAACCCTGAGAGGTAAGTGCTGTTTTTTGTGTTCAGTCCTGTCCAACTCTTCATGACCCCATTGGGGGTTTTCTTGGCAAAGATACTGGAATGGTTTGCCATTTCCTTCTCCAGCTCATTTTACAGATGAGGAACCCTAGGACGTAAGTGCTATTATTATCCCCATTTTATGGTTAAGGAAACTGAGGTGAACAGAGGTTAAGTGACTTTCCCAGAGTCACACAACTAGTCAGTGTCTGAGGTCAGACTTGAACTTAGGTCTTCCTGACTGCAGTCCAGTTGCTAGGAGAGACTTGAGGCAGGTAGACCAATGGAGCTTACTCCAGTAAGCTAGTGTGAGGCAATAAGAGTCTATACCAGGGTACTGATAGTGTCGGAGGAGAAAAAGGGACATACATGAATTATGTTCCAAAGGTAGAATCTATGGGACTTGGCAACTGATTTGATATGTTGAGGGTGGAAAGAGAGAGAGAGAAGAGCTGAGAAAGATATCTAGGTTATGAACCTTGGTAACTGGGAAGTGGTGGTACCTTTGACAACAATAAGAAAATTTGGAAGAAGGAAGTGCTTAAGAGGAAAGCTAGATTCAGTTTTGTACATGCTGAGTTTAAAATGTCTACAGGACAACCAGTTCAAGATGTTCAAAGAGGCGGTGGGAGATGCCAGACTGAAGGTCAAGAGAGAAACTGGGGCTAGACAAAAAGATTTAAGAACCATTTGCATAACAATGATAAATTGAACCTCTGGGAGCTGAGGCAATCACCAACTGAAATAGTATGGAGGGAGAATAGAAGCAGGCCCACAACAGTGCTGGAGGACCCCTGTGGTTAATGGAAATGACTCGATAAATATCTACCAAAGGAGACTGGAAAAATAAGCCGAGTTGAATAAAATCAAAGAAGTCTAAGGTGTCAGAGTTAAGAAAAAAACATGAACATATAGAAGAGAAATCGAGAAATCAAAATAGTAGAACAAATTTGTCTAATTTTGAATCCAGAAGCTATAGAAATATAAAAGATTTGTGGAAAATTTCCCAGAGTGTGTTATTTCACAAAGGTCAGCTAGGTGACACAGTGCATTGAGCACTGGATCCAGAGTTAGGAAGACCTGAGTTCAAATGTAGCCTCAGACATTTTCCAGCTGTGTGACTCAGGGCAAGTCACCTAATCCTGTTTGCCTCAGTTTTCTCATTTGTAAAATGAGCTAGAGAAGGAAATGGCAAACCCAGTATCTTTGCCAAGAAAACCCCAAAACAACAATAACAATCATTTCACAAATGGAGAAATAGCATTTTAGGGCTGATCCCTGAGCTCCACTGTCTCATTTTACAAAGGAGAAAATTGGGACTGAGAGAATTGGTAATTTAAGAAATCAAGAAACTTAAGAAATATAAGTATCCAAGAAGCTAATTATTCAGTGTCTAATTGACAAAGAATTATTAAAGATTTAAGACTCTATTTTCGACTTGAATCTCCTCAGGTTTTTTCAGTTATGATTGATTGCTTAAAGTATAAGGATCATTTGTGTGTGAATAGAAACACGCACACACACACATACGCACACACACACGCACACACACACCTTGAAAAGCTTGGGACTGAATCTGAAAATTAGATATCCTATACATTTGAATATTTTATTTGAATCAGAAAGAAGTTTGACAAATGTCTATAACTGAAAGGGCCAGGAGGAGCTTTAGATTAGCTAACTGGTGCTTTCAACAAAAATAAGAGGGGACATTAAGCTTGTTATGGTCGGTTGGTTAATAACTCAAGGCATGCTCTGTACATTTTTTAAAAATAGGAACCAATTAAGATTTTAGATGTGTTTTGCAATTAATGGAAAAAGTTATAGTAATAGATATTTACTTAGCAACATTTAATTCATATGGCCTGAACAATATGTAAGTGGAATTTATTTTTTAATAGTTAAAAATTATGACAGGAAATAAATTCACATGTAAAAATAATAGGAAATTTTAGTATTCTATCATCTGAATATGATAAAGTGAAAAGTTTGACAAAGAAATCATGACGTTTAATAAGCTCTAACAAACGTGAAAAGAACTAAGTAGAAAAAATAGGGAATATATCATTTTTTCAAGTGTATGTTGAATTCTTACAAAAAAATTTATCACAAACTTGAGCATAAAGAAACTGAGTAAATTTTAAGTGGTGATTATGTTTATTAGAATACCAAAGATTGGGGCTCTGACATAACCTTTGATAACCAAAGATCCTCTGTATGTGATAGTGAGACATTAAAATTGACTTCAGTGGTATTTCACGGAGTTCCTCCACAAAACAAAACAGCTGGCCCAAATGGTTTTGTAGGCAAACTTTTCCAGACCTACAAAAGAATTAATTCCGTACTAACTTAAGCTGTACCTAAATACAGAGGACGATAGAGTGCTATTCAGTTCTTTTAATAAGCTAAATATTGGTAAAAGCAGCACTAGCAGAGTCCGGTATCATTAACACGTATGTATTACTTAAGAATTCATGTAGCTGCGTGTCTCGATTCTATCCCATGCATTAGTAGGCAGTTTTGGTAGTTGCTTTGTCTGAAAAAAATTTTTCTTGAGAGCCAGCTTTTGGGTGATGAACCTCTTCAAACTTGGGAGAGTTGGTTCTCAGACAACAGACCTATAAATGGTTCATCCCTGGTTGTCCCTGGAAGACTTCAGCTTAGAAACGAAATTCAGGATCACCTGACTGCTCTGGTGAAGCATTGGAGCAGACATCCGTGCAACATTCATCACCAACCTAATTCTCACATATATTGCTTTAAGATTTTCAAAGCACTTTATGTATCTTATTTACTTGTTACAACAACCCTTTGAGGTTTATGATCTTATTCTGATTTCACAGATGAGACTGAATATGCATGTATAAAATATTAGCAAAAACAATACAGAAACGCATTTTTAAAATCATTATTTATAACAGGAAAACAATGATGGTTCAGTGTTAAGAAAATTATCAGTATACCACATCAGTAATAAAATCCAGTTTATTAAGATAACCAATGAATGGGAGAAAAAAGTTTCAGAGCAATAGCATCTATTCAAATGAAAAAATAAACACCAAAAAGAATAGGAAAGGAAGAATTTTTCTTCTGTATTTGAAGTATGTACTTGAAACTTAGGACCAGTATATGCAATGTCAGAACATAAGAAGTATTCTCATTAAAAATGAATATAAAACAAAAGGTGCTTACTTCCATTAATTATATTGGACATAGGGCTAGCAATCAGAACTACAGGAAAAAATAAATTAGAGGGATTGACATAAGAAATGAACAAATCAGATCAAAGCAGTATTTGATGGGTACCTCAACAACAAAAAATGAATTTAACTTTAGCAAAGATTCAGGATATAAAATAGATGCATAAAAGCCCTTTGTGTTTTTATATGCTGCCAATAAAGATCAAGAAATTTATTTTAAAAAGACCCCATTAAAATAGTTTTACTGATAACTTGGTAATATCACCTTCATGTCCATACTTAGCCCTTTTCTCCTCAGAGAGCGAGTCCTTGTAACAAAGAATAAAAGACATAATGACAGAAAAAGCATTTCAACAAAATTAGCCAACACTTTAACCAATTTTGACAATATATTTAAGTTTCACATCTATAGTACCAAACTTGTACAAAGGAAGGAGAGAGCTGCATTTTCTCTTCTTGGGGGCCAAGATAATTATAATTACAGAGAAAAACCTTTTTTAACAGCAAAAGGCATTAAGTGTCTTTAAATTAACTTACCTGGATTTACCTTTATAAAAAATAACTAAAGACTGTATTGACAGAAACAGAGGTTTAATAACAGGAAAAAAAATCCAATGTTCATACAGAGCAGATCCGAATCATAAGTCTCCAAGTTAAATTTAAGTCCCACAGTGCCTGGCACATAGTTAAGTACTTAATAAATACTTGTTTCCTTTCTTTAGTTATAGATTTAAGGCAGTATTACTGGATTTTTAACATACAGCTAGATAAACGTGTAACAAAAAGGTATGGAAAAACGAATAGAAAAGAATATCAGGGGTTAATTTGTGGGAGAGAAAGTGGATAAAGATGTACTTGTCCTTTCAGACCTTAAAGCAATTTGATAAAGCAATTATCAATCCCCTGGCAGTGGGCAATTAGAAAGCATAGAATAAGAGCTACAAAAATAATCCTATCTTTTGAGCCCAGTAATCTCATTTTGTAAAATATACCCTAAAAATGTAATCAATAATGAACATGCTTTCGTTTTGGTTTAAATATATACCCACGTTATTTATAAACTCAAGTAACTGGAAAGAAGCTACGTGTATGACATTCGGTGAATGGCTAAATAGACTGGCATGTCAATGTCATGCAACATTAGATGCAATGATCTAAAAGGACACAAGTCCTTCAAAGTAATGTGAAACAAAACATCTAGAGAAACAACATATATAGACTGAAGGAAGAACAGATACACAAATATAGAGGCACATTGACAAAAGGAGCGTAACATACAGGAAGTAACTAATAATTTGCCCCAGCCATTTTATTTAAATAATTAAATGGAGGTTTGATTGGGATTGTTTTTAATCCAAACAAATTGGGTACTAAATTATTTAATTTAAGAAAGTAACTGTTGGGGTCAAAGGACATAAGATGAGAGTTTGGTAAGAGGGAGATGGGGGTGTGGTGCAGGACCCTTTCCTGGTGTTCCATGTCGATGTTGAGCTGTTTTCTCTCCTGCTTAATCTCCATAGTATTCCCAGAAGGTGGATGCCCGCTTCGGGGGTTATGTGGCCTGTACGCTGCTAGTCTTCTGTTTCGTCTGCTTCATCCAGCTCCTTACCGTCCCACAGTAAGAAACACTCTGTGCCCCAAGTCTTGTCCCTTTATCTTTTATTAGCTTCAAATTTGTGTTTCCCTAATCCCTGTACTGAACATTTCCTAATTTCATGATTTCCAGAAACATCCCTTCTGCTCTTAGGCCTTTTACAGAGTGGGATTATACTTTTGGCTATTTGAGAAGGATAAGGGGAGTAGCAATGGCCAGAAGGACATTTGAAACCCACATGTCTCATCATATAGCCCTCATTCCCCTTTTTTAAAATAAAACTTTATATTTTTAATTAAACATGTATTATTTTCTTTCCCTCCCATCTTCTCCCAATGGAAAAAAAATAAATGTGCATAGCCAAGTAAAACAAATCCCCGTATTTATCATATCCAAAAATGTGTGCCTCATTTGTATATTTATTCGATCCTCTGTGAGGATGGTGGTTAATATGTCTCCTCCTCTGTCCTCTGGAATCATGGTTAGTCATTCCATCAATCATGGTTCTTAGATCTTTCAAAATTGTTTGTTTCTATAGGGCTGTTACAGAATGAATTGCTCTGATCCTGCTCACTTTCGCGTTCTTTCTTTAGTTCAGTCCAGATGTTGGGATTCTACATCAGCATCTTCCTGCTGCTGCTGGTCACAGCCCTTGTCTGCGCAGTCTATTCCTGTGGCACTGTGAGTTAGAGGCTTTGGGATGGGCTGTGGGGGAAGGATAAGAATAAGTATTGCCAGGGCTGTGATGGGAAAGTAGGGCAGAGGGGAAGGAAAGCCTTACATTAACCGAAGTACATCCTTAGACCCGGACCACCTTCCTTCCTCTCTTCTAGCTGTTCCCAAAGTTCCTGCAGCACCTCTCCCGTAGCATCGTCCGTTCTCGGGCCCACAGCACAGCAGTTGGCATCTTTTCTGTCTTACTTGTCTTCATCGCTGCCATCGCCAACATGGTACCTTCCCTAGCAACTACACTTTCCATCTTTTCTTGTCCACTGCTCCCCTCCTCACCCTGATCCCTGCATCTCCTGCCCCAGAATGCCCATAGACTTCTACCTACTCTAGATGAGATCTGAGTTATTTCTTTGCTCCATGATTCAAGAGAGCCAGAGCACCACCCTTATGATTTCTTCTCTTGGGGGATACCCATTTCTTTTCTTGGTTTTCCTGAAACCCTTCATGACCTCAGTTTGTCATTAATCCTGTGTCTTTCCCCATTGCCCCCAGTTTACCTGCAACCATACTCCTATACGCATCTGTGCAGCTCAAATGCTGAACCTGACTCCTGTAGACATCACTGCCTGTCACCTGAAGCAACTCAACTACTCACTTGGCTCAGATGCTCCTCTCTGTGAGGGTACTACACCCACCTGCAGCTTTCCTGAGGTGCCCAAGCATCAATTATTGTGGAATGGGAGGCTGCAGAAGGGAGGTCACATTGGGTGCAGGTCTCAGGAAAAAAGGAGAAGAACTGGGATTTAGGGGGTGAGGAGAAGAGTTAGAAAAGATACCGGGGTCGTCTGGGGGAATTTGGTTCATGTGTGTATGGGCCACAATTGGGAGGGTAACGCTGCTTTTGCTGTTACCCTCCCTCCTGCCAGTACTTCAATGGGAGCCTGCTGCTGAGTCTCCTGGCTGGCTCTGTCTTCCTGCACATAAGCAGCATTGGGAAGCTGGTATTGACACTTGTCCTGGGGCTGCTATATCTGGCATTGCTTCTGCTGGGGCCCCCAGCTGCCATCTTTGACAACTATGACCTGCTGCTTCGTGCTCATGCACTGTGAGTGTGTCCCCACCTAGGTACCCATGAGTCTTCCCTGACTTAAGTCAGTCTCTTTAAGTATCCCCTCCCCAGCTCCCCCCACTTTCAGATTCTATGCCCTGTGACTTTTGTCTCACCCTTACCCACCATAAACACTTGCTCTTTCAAAGGAGACCTAAGACTGGAAACTTTTTAATAATCATCTTTGCCTTTGCATAATGCTTTGTCCTTTAAAAAAATGCTTTCACATTGATTATTTCAACTATAATGGGGTTAAGTGATTTCCCCAAGGTTGCATAGCTACTTAGTAGAACTGAGATTAGAACTTGGGACATTTAATTCCCAGTATTCCTTTAAATATATTAATCCCTATGAGTGAAACTCTTCTTCTTCCAAGAGCCTCACTCCTTGGGGTGGGTCCCTACCTCCATCTGTCTATCAAGGCCCTACCCTTGACTTTGTTCCCCTTTTCTCCCACACCTCAGGTCACTTGACAATAATGGAACTGATAGTCTAGATTGGTAAGTAGAGCTATTGAGAAGATGAGGGGAAGTCCATGGGTACCCAGTGCAGGCATGTGAGTCCATCACACTGTTCTTATCTCCAGCCCTGCAGGTGAGAAGGTGGCACTGAAGTACATGACCCCTGTCATCCTGTTAGTGTTTGCACTAGCACTCTACTTACATGCCCAACAAGTGGAGTCAACTGCTCGACTGGACTTTCTTTGGAAGCTGCAGGTGACAGAATGGGCACTGGGGTGGGAATCAAGTAGGCACTTTGGGATAAGGCAGGTAACATGGGGACAGAGATCTCAACTAATATGGATACTCATCTCCTATTCTTTGGGTATTGGGCACTGTTACCACAAAACAGTTGAAAATTTTTTCCCCTGACCTTTCCTTTCTGTATACCATACCTTTTTTTCCCTCTTATTTTCTGTATTCACCTCACTTGTCATTTTGCTGTACCTCTAAGATAGCCCCTTCCTTGTGTCTCTGTTCCCCAGACTCCTGATCATACTTCCCCTGCCTGATCTAGTTCCATATGCCTCCCTGTCTATGTCGTAGCAATTTTACTCATTCCTTTTCTTGTGCCAGTATCCCACAAATAGAATAGTAGATGATGGGTATGGTGTCCACAGGCAACAGGAGAGAAAGAGGATATGGAAAAACTCCAGGCCTATAATCGACGGTTACTACACAACATCCTACCCAAAGATGTGGCCGCACACTTCCTGGCCCGGGAACGGCGCAATGATGAACTTTACTATCAGTCTTGTGAGTGTGTGGCTGTCATGTTTGCCTCCATTGCAAACTTCTCCGAGTTCTACGTAGAGTTGGAAGCCAACAATGAGGGTGTTGAATGCCTACGACTGCTCAATGAGATCATTGCTGACTTTGATGAGGTATTTAACCAATGTGTGTGAGGAGCATCAGGGGGATTGGGATACTTGGAATTAAGGAATATGGAGAACTCTGGGAACAGGGACTGGGAGGATTGTGAAAGGGAGGCTTCGTTTAAGGGGTTTCTGAGCAGAAAAGTGAGGACCAGGAAAGAAGAAATGCTGGGATAGAGGGAGAAATTGTTAGGGGCACAAAGAGGGAGATGACATAGGTACCAAGTTTGGCATGGGAGAGAAATGGTGTAATTATTAGACTTGTAAGAGTCACTGAGGATAGGAGTTGGGCACTAGGGGAGCAAGGAGACAATTGGTGAGGAATCCTGAGGAAGTCTTGGTCACGTATAGGGATAAATGGGGAAGAGGTTCAATGGAATAGAGGAAGGTGAGGATCATAGTGAAGAAAACTTGAGGGATGGAGATAGAAATGGAAAATTATTGGAGAGTGAGGTAAATACAGGGTATAGTCTATGGACAGAAGGATTCCCCAAGTTGTGGGCAGGAAATGATCTAGGCAAAAGATCAGGTAGAAGATAAAACACTTAAGGCATAACAACACTGATCCTCTCTATTGAGAGTTACCATGCCATGAATGGCATTCACAGTTGACCTTCACAAGAATAATACACCTTAAAGTTAGGTTGGGAAAACTACATCTCTCTATGTTGTTATCAAAGCATATCCTAAAATGTCTATGTAAAATAATCTGTAGACTTAGAAATGATACATTAGAGAGGCAGCTGGATGTGGTGAATGGAAAGTTGACTTTGAAGTCAGGAAAACATAGATTTAGGTCTTGCCTCATTCACATGCCTCCTGTCTTTGCAACCACAAGCAAGTCATACCATCTGGTTATGTGACTGATGCCTGAGATTACCCTTTAAGCCTTGAAGTTGCACTCCACACTGACAGAGGGAGTTTATTCATCCAAAAGTACACACACTAATGGAGTCAGAGATCTGGTTAAAAAAAATGCCCACCATGGTATAAAAGTTTATGGAGAAAGCCAAAGGACAAAGGTAAAGAGGAGAATGCTTGTCACTGGGGCTCTAGAAGAAGGAGCCATGGCCAGATGTAATTTCTCACCATCTTCAGTGTTGTCCAGTAAAGAGTGCTGTTCCAGGAGTGCTGCACTCTGAGGGGTGCTTATAGCTTTGGAGTGGAGAAGAGTGAGGCACCAGGCTGCCGCTGCTTAATGAGAATTGTTCTTTAAGCACTGCTCTCCTCTGTAGCTTCATGTTCTCCAGGCAGCCTTCCAATAGGCTCCATAACTGTTTGATGCTGGGAAAGGTATTCCCTGGATACCAGACACCAAGTGTTCTGGTTGTTGGAAAGGTTTCCCACTGTAAATAACTAGATTGACACTCTGTTCCATAACCAGACATTGGTCCATATGAATTAGTTCTCACCCTTAACTAAGCTAAAAGTAAAGTTAAATTTCCAAGTCTGCATAACTGTGGTAACTGTCAGCAAGCACCTAATGTGTGTTAGGTACACTGTTAGGCACTAACATGACAAGTCCAGTATAAAAAAGCAGCCCACCCTAAAGAGCTTTACTACTGTAGAGGGAGGAGTGAGATTGGTAGGAACTGTCATCAGAGGGATAGGAATTGAATAGGAAAGGAAGGTGAGTAAAGTCAGTGACAAATGCTAGAGTTTAACTGAACATGGTAGGGATGCTTTCCCTGGGTGTTTTCCCTTTGTCCCCAAGGCCCATTGTGCCTTTATGCCTAGGGAAGAATTGACAGTGATGCCAGCCTGTTCCTTCTAGATCATCAGTGAAGAACAGTTCAGGCAGCTGGAAAAGATTAAAACAATTGGCAGTACCTATATGGCAGCCTCAGGACTGAATGCAGCCACATATGATCGGGTGGGGCGTTCCCATATCACTGCACTTGCTGACTATGCCATGAGGCTCATGGAGCAGATGAAGCACATCAATGAACACTCCTTCAATAACTTCCAGATGAAAATTGGTAAGAACAACATGGGGTGGGGGAAACAAAAATAGACAAATCAGTGAGTCATCCAAAGATCTGGGAGCAGTTTGGGGGCCATCAGTGAGTTGAGGAGACCTTCTATCATGAGGCATTCATCTTGGGGCCCAAATTTTTTATGGACATAGGGACAGTCAACCTACTTCCTCAAGTCTTCAGCCTAATCCATCAGGTCACTTAAGAGTTTCTTCCTCACTGAGCAGTCTTGATGGATTGTAGAGCCCTTATATGGAGTGCCAGGCTGGTTACTGTAAAATACCCAGCACTGTAAACTACCCTTTGGAGCTGGGAACCCCTGGGCCAGGATTCAAATACTAGACTGCCTGCCTTAGCACAACTGTTCCTTTTAGGTCTATGCCCCAGTTACTTTTCAGCTCTTTAGCTTACTTAGAGTCCATATAGCCCTGGGGAGTAAGGGTTTTCCAGTCCCTGGGCCCCAGATTTAGCCCAGACCCACACTCCTATTATCTTGCTCAACTAGGGCTTAACATCGGCCCAGTAGTGGCAGGTGTCATTGGGGCACGAAAGCCACAGTATGATATCTGGGGGAATACAGTGAATGTGTCAAGTCGTATGGACAGCACAGGAATCCCTGACCGAATCCAGGTAAGAGAAGTAAATGCAGAAAGGCAGGGAGGGAGTAGGATAGAGGGGACTTCTGAATATCTGTGATTACAACCAGGTGAGGGGAGGGATGTGGTTGGTGAGGGAAGCTGGGAGCTAGAGGCTGGAAGATGTGGGGGAGTGGGGAGGGGAGGTCAGCAGAACCACGGAAGCCTTGGTAACCTGTAGATTTAGCTTGGGGAATATAGGCTGAGTGGGCTTTCTTCCCCCCACCAGGTGACTACTGACCTGTACCAGGTTCTAGCTGCCAAGGGCTACCAGCTGGAGTGTCGAGGGGTGGTCAAGGTGAAGGGTAAGGGGGAGATGACCACCTACTTCCTCAATGGTGGCCCCAGCACAAGTCTCAGCTGACAGGATGAAGCTGGGCATTAAATGGGCTGTGTTCCCACTGGGTGGAGCCATGGAACAGATGCCCTAGGGCTCCAGACTTTACAAACCACAAAAGGGAAAAAGCCAGCATGTTGGTGCTCAGGCTGTGCCTGGATTGTGCCTGTTCCGCCCTTGAGCTGGGGAATGAGGGAGCAAAAAGAGAGTTTTGCAAGTGACTTTATTTTCTTATCTGGGACTAGAACTGTTTGCTCCCTTTTCCCTTCTTCTACAGCCTTGAGTGGTAGGGGGAAGAGAAGGAGAAGGTCTCAGAAACACAGAGCCTTCCCCACCTCTTGAGAGTTGGTATGGCTGTTAAGTCATCCCCACACCCTATGTCTTTCCTGGTTATAGGACTCAAAATTGGAAGGGACCTTACAGGTCATCTAATCCAACCTATACCTAAAAAAGAATCCCCTCTAAAAAACATCTTTGACAAGTGGTCATTCTTCCTTTCTAGGAAGTCTTTAAGTAATGGGAAACTCACTACCTCCCAAGATTTGCCCATTCCACTTTTGGAGAGCTCTAATAGTTAGGAAGTTTTTTTCCTTAGAGCCAGAATTTGTTCCACACGTTGCTTGTAGTTCTGCTCTCTGGAGACAAGCAAAAGAAGTGTAATTCCTTTTTCTTGTGACGACCTCTCAAATATTTGATAGTTGTGTTCCTTCTAAGTCAGTTCTCTTTTCCAGGTTAAACATCCCTAGTGACCTTTAACTGAACTTCCTATGGCAAGGTTTCCTGCCCTCTCGAAACCCTGGTAGCCTTGCTTTGGATGCGCTTATTTATGTCCTTTCTAAAATGGGGTGCCCAGACCTGAACACAGTCCTCTAGGCGTGGTCTAATCAGAGTAGAGTACAGCCAAGTAGAGCCTCCCTTGGTCTGGACCCTATTCAGGTGTTACTACAGCCTAAGATTGGATGCCTTCAGAGTATCCTGCTCTGCTGACATAATGACTTTGCAATCCGTTAAAACTCTGAGACCTTTTTCACATAAGCTATTGTCTAGTCCCACCTCCCCCAGCTAGTACTTGACTTTTTTAAAAAACCGAAGTGTAGGTCTTTACATTTATCTATATTAAATTTCCTCCTACTATTTTCAAGACATTGTTTTTTGCCTGAGCCTGTCGAGATCCTTTTGGATCCTGGCTCTGTTATCCAATAAGTTGGGTATCCCTGCAAACACGGTGTCATCCACAACTTTGATAAACGTTCTCTCTACACTTTCACCCAAGGCTTTGGTAAAAACGTTAAACAAGACAGGACCAAAGATAAAAGCTTCCAGCCTTCAGGTTGATGCTTATCTATTAATTATGGGGGGGTTTCGTTTGGAGGGTGTCTATATTTTTATTCAACTAGTTCCAATTACATCCAACTGTACTATCATCTAGCCTGCATCTCTCCATAATATCCCAATCTCAAGTGAGATTTTTTCCAGACGCCTTGCTGAAATCCAGCCATACTGAGTCTATAGCATTACTTTGACAGGGCTGGTAACCCTGTCAGAAAATGAAACATGGTTAATCTGGCATAATTTGTTGATTAACCTCTGTTATCTTATAGGGACTACAGCTTCCCTTCCTAAGTGCTCAAAAACCATTGCTTTAAATAATGTGTCAGGAATTGTTGGCATAGTGAGCTCATCCTGCTCTCCTATTTTTTGCTTGTCCTGAGAGCATCTTGTTTAAAGACCAAGATGGATAAGACGAGTGTATGTTCTCTGCTTGCCTTCTTCATGCCAAATCCATCCATGCCTGTCCCCGTAATGAGGTCCCATGCTGACTTCAGCCACATCTCTTCTTTGGGCACTTGCAGGTGGGGGCAAGGGAAGAGGAGAGAGCAGAAAAAGGGAAAGCTCTCACTGAAAGCCCTACTTTTTCCATCTTTCAGGAGATGGTTTATTTTTCCCTCCCCTTCTAGACAGCTCTTATAGGAGCTGACATGGCCTCTTATTCTTGCCTGAATTCAGTCATTTCCCCTGTACCTCTTGGGGAGTGGCAGTAAATTTGGATATGGTGTTGTGAAATGGGGGCCCAAGCTAGATTTTGAAGGGATGGATGATGTCACAGAGGTGAGCAACTATGTAAATCATCCCTAAGTGCCAAAGAGAGTGGTTCAGGGGACAGGTTTTTACCTGTGCCTTCTCTGCTCATGTAGGGCCTCATTGGTGAGGAAAGGGAGGGATTGTCAGGATATCTCATTCCCTCTTGCACAGTTCTTCCTAGCTGACCACCAAGTGGAGGCAAAGAGTTTTCTCTACCTCCTTAGGTTTTTAGCCTAAGAGGTAATAAAGATAGGGACAAATTTAAAAGGTTTAGGGTATGGCAGTGGGTACTGGCCCCTGCACTCCCAACCCTAAGTGTGCACATTGCTAGGGCTAGAGGTTTTGTGTGTGTGTGCATGTGTGCATGTGTGTGTTTGGGCCCCTGGTCTTCAGCAGTCTACTCTATGTTCTTTCTCCAGTATGTGTCTGGTTTCTTAACAGTAGGGCAGTTCCCCCATCCTAGGGGGGTGGGGAGAAGTGGTCAGGCAGCAGCAGCAGCAAACTCAGTCCTGGTAGAAGCTGTTGGCTAGGGCTCTGTAATTTGTGCCAAATCCCAAAGTGCCATTTGTATGGAGGCTACATGTGCCCCATTACTATCTTCCCACCCCGGAGAAGAGGGACTGTCTCCCTAAGTTCCTTTTCCCAATGAATCTTCTTTTGGGTATGATGGGCAGAGGCTCAGGAATTTTAGGATGCCCCTACTTTGGTCCTTGGAAACCTTATGCCTTCAAAAGTAGAGAGGAATAGAGACCCAAACACTAGTACTGGGAACCTTGAAGGTTACTCTAAATTCTGCCTTTTCCACCTTTTAGATTGGGTTCCACGTTTGCCTGGTCCCCTTCATTCCCTGCCAAATGGCAGGGTCTAGGACTGCCAAAGGAAGAATGGGTTAGAAGCCACGATTAATGTGTTTTTCCTCCTGCTTCCCTCTGGCCTAAGCTAGTTGGTGCCTTGGTTTCTCTATCTGAAGCTTCAACTCATATATACCAGCTTGAGATATGCCACTCTTAGAGATCACTTTGCATGGTAGCTGCAGAGTAAAAGGTCAAGGTCCCTTGGGTAGCCAAGAACAGGGAAGCAAGAGAATGTTCTCAACCTGTTTTTTTCCAGGCTACTTTATCCTTGGGCCCATTTTAGAGCTACTTCTGCCTCCTTTTCAGCTACCTACTATGGGCAGATTTAGGTGTCAGTACTGAGGCTTGGGCACCAGGTACTCACCCACCCACCCAAATTTTGCCTACTTGGCAGGTCCAAATAGGAAATTACAACTCTCCCATGAGAAAAGAGGAAGTGGGGTGTAGTGAATGGAGAGCTGGCCTGTGAGTCAGGAAGGCTGGGAATCAAGTCCCATATGATACCCTTTTATGACCCTGGGCAGGTGACTTCACACCCTCTCAGTATCTCCAGTATCTCTCTTGTGGTTTTAAGCTGCAGAACAGGTACTGACTACGTTGGGAGAGGGGATTCCCTCATTGAAAGTTCCCTATTTCTATGAAATCATGGATGCAATCAAAAAATGACAGAAAGGGGTTCCTATAATCGGAAAATATGTAGGGCTGGGTGGGACAAGAGAGTATGTACGGTCAGATGCTCCCTACCTGGAAATCTGGGCAGAATAGGGGAGCCCTGAGGGTACCCAGCTGTCCCTACTTACTGCCCAGGGATTGAGGGACCCTGTCTGCTCCTTATAACCCTTTAGTGCCAGTGGTTCCCTTTTCCCATTATTTGATCGCCCTCTTCCAGCCTTCTATTTCAAAGAGGGATTTGAGGGGTAGGTAGGGGACCTTGGGATTTGGTTTTATAATTTAACCACTGTGGGGAGCAGGGGTGGGGAGGATAATATAACATGTATTTCAATGAAATATTTAATATATTTAAATATCAATAAAATTAAACTTTGTAAAACTGCTGAGTCTGTAGCTGCTCTGGGCACTAGAGTTGGGGTGGGAGCACTTTGTTGGGTAAGGGCTGGGATTATCAGTAGTCTGACCCAAGAATAAATCTGAAGAAGTTTCTCCTACTTTCTAATATGCCCCATATTGGGCTATAGTATCCTCCAAGGAGTAGTTCTAGGCACCTCCAGATGCCTCAGCACCAAGTGCTCACAGATATGTTCTTCCCCCCTCCTCCCATCATAAATACATGTTCTTTCATTCCCTGAGCATGTGGTCCCCCTCATTTGCTCTCCACTAATTCCCTGGGTCTAGGCTCTTGCCTCAGATTTCTTATAACTGCTGTCTGGATGCGTCTTGGCCATAGATTTTTTTTCCTCTCTACAACACACTCAAACACACATCTAGCACAAATACTAATATACACATTACATTCCAATGTTTTATTTTGTGCTATTTGAATAATTCAGGCCTCCCCACTCCCTTTTCCCCCCCAATAGCTTCTCCCTCACAAAATACCCCCAGCTATTTTTATCCCACCAGCTATCCATTCTGCAGTACCAGCCCTTGGCATATGCCCCAGGCCTGTCTTCTGCTCCCCCAGCTCAGTATAAACTGAAGAGTCGGTCACTGAGTATCATGTGATCCACAAACCTAGAAGAGGAGGAAGTTAATTCAGTTCAGCCTGGTTAAGTCAGGAGGAGGGAGGGAGAAGGGAGGGAGAATGGAGATATGAGGGTAGCTCCTGAAGCTGTGTTATCCTGCTTTATCCCCAGAGCAGCAGTTGTCCTATGTGTGTGACTCACTGTCATTCAGGCCAAGCAGGAGAACAAGGGAACATGCAAAGACTGGACTGCAGGTTCACAGATGGATTTAGAGTAATAGGTCTTGTCCTTCAGAGTGAGTCTTCTCTGATGCTCTTGGTAACAAGTAGAGTTCCTATGCCTTCCATTTCCAAGCCTTCAGTTCATTTTCTCCTCTCTTCCCATCCCCATCCTTCTAGGTTAGTAAAATTGATGGCTAGAGATGTTCTCTGCTAACTAAATCTCCCTCCCAAGTGTACACACAGCCTCCTTACCATCCTCTCCATTTTCCTCCTTTGCTCCCTTCGCTTCTCTGCTCTACTTGGGACTCCTAGCCAGAATCAAAACTGCTCAGTCTTATCTTTAGTGCTTCAAATAGGGTCAGGGAGACTTCTACTAACTGGGCAGTCCTCTTAGCTGATCCCTTTCATTCAAACCTGGTTATGGGGCTCTTGATAACGCAGTGTCGTGTAGTCTTCATCCATGGAGCAATGTCTTGCGGGCGAATACCATGTTCATGTGGCATCCAGAAACTGAAATTCTGGGCATCCGTCAGAGGTGCATCAAAGAGCTGATTGTGGACTACATGTGGAGGCATGGAGAGAGAGGCTAAGAGAAATGTCAGGAATCATACCCACCACCTCCAGCCTAGGCTGACTAGGGCTTCTTCCCAGGCATGAGAGAAATCTGAGGGCTGAATGTTTCACTCTCTGATTATATTATCTGATACTTGACAGATGAATTAAACTCATATTTTTTCCAGCAGGTTAATCCTACTGTTTGGTGAGCTTTGATAGAATAATATTAATAGCAAACATTTACATAGTACTTAAGAGTCTGTAAAGGACAATATACATTTGTGTATGTATCTATGTACATATCATGTATATGTGCATTTATAACTTGATCTTTATGAGAACCCTGTGAGGTAGGTGCTACTATTCTCCACCTTTTATAGATAAGGAAATTGAGGCAAAGAGACTAAGTGACTTGCTGGTCACATAGCTAGTAAGTGTTTGAAGCTGGATTCAAACAAGTCTTCCTGACTACAAGCCAGGAACCTTATCTACTCGTCACTCCACTAGTTTCTGCAGATTAACTTTTTCCTTATTTCTGGTCCCTCTTCAAAAATCCCCACCAACCTCAACCTGCTTTTTCTCTGCCTTGATTTCTCCTCAGTCATACTTTCCATTTACCACTAGAGTACTCAATCAATAGGACCCACATGTCTTTAATTGTACCCTCCGGACAGCTCTGTGGTACTTTTTATTGCTGTTCTGGTGCACATAGTAATTTCCAGCAGAGATGATGGGGGGCAGCTTGGTAGATACTGACTCCTTTGGATGCCTTTCCTCTGTAATGACAGCAGAAGGGCTTCTCAATCATAGAATTGCAGAGTTAAGAGACATCAGAGGTCATCTGCTCCAACATCTACCTAAATTATGAACTCCATCTAAAACATATTAAAAAAATAATCATCCAGTCTCTTTTAGAAGACTTTCAGTGATGAGGAACTCCCCACCCTCAAGGCAACCTATTCCATTTTGAAATAGCTCTAATTGTTAGAAAGTTTTTATTATTATTGAACTGAAATCTGCCCTCCTGTCCTGGTTCTGCTCTCTGGTGTCTAGTAAAACAAATCTTAGCAAACTAGATTTGCAAAAATAAGTAAATGAATAAAATACATTTTTAAAATTCCCTTTTTATTTGCATGAACTTGACCAACATCAATTAAATGTTAACATTTCCCTATATGATGAAAAACAAAGAGAGAATTGACCCCATATGAAATATGGAATTTTCATTACATTAATCCCTTTTCCAAAGCTCTTCAGATATTGTAGAGACAACCTCACTTTAGTTTTCTCTTTTCCTGATTAAACTTCAAGTTTCTTAGTTTATACTCATCTTCATATGTGATTCTGAGTACCCTTATTGTTCTGATTACCATTTTCAGAATATATTCTAGACTGTCAATGTCTCTTTTAAAATAATGTTCTAGCCTTCTGCTGTGGCTGCCATTGGAGCTACAGTAACGCCACAGCCATGACCACTCAGTGCCCCATGGCCGTGGACTTCAGCAAGGGCCACAGTTACCAAAAACGTTTCGAAGCTACAATACTGCTGCTGCCATCGTGAATGCTTGACCAAATATACCACGTTTGTGAGAGAGATGATCCAGGAGGTGTGTGGATTTGCCCCTTGTAAGAGGGAGGCCATGGAATTGTTAAAGGTCTCCAAAGATAAGTAAGCTCTTAAGTTCATCAAAAAAAGGGTGGGAACTCAAGCAAAGAGGAACAGAGGAGCTCAGCAACATCCTAGCTGCCATGAGGAAGGCTGCTGCCAAGAAGTACCAAACTTGACCCTACCAACCTTCCCCACTTACCTAATAAAGATTTGACAAATAAACTTGTGTTCTAGACTCAAAAAAATAAAATAAAAATAAAATAATGTTCTAAATGTATTCCAATCAGGCCAGAGATAGAAAAATTACTTCAAGTGTTCTATACACTGTACTTCTATTAATGCATTAGTTTTTTGGGAAGCCATATCATATTACTGGCTCATATTGAAATTTTAGGTCCACTAAAAATCACTAGGTCTTCACATGAATTTTTTTTGGAATTTTTAAATATTAAACTTTTTCTCAATTACATGTAAAAATAATTTTAACATTCTTTTTTTTTAAATGTTGCATTCCAAATTCTCTCTCTCCCTGCCATTTCCCCTCATTGAGAAGGCAAATAGTTTGATATAGGTTAACACATATGCAGCCATGCAAAGCATATTTTCACATTAGTCGTGTTGTGAAAGAAAGCACAGACCAAAAAAACAAACAAGAAAAACAAAGTTTCTAAAAGCATGCTGTGACTTACATTCAGACTCTTATCAGTTCTTTCTCTGTAATTAGAGAGCATTTTTCATCATAAGTCCTTCTAAGAATTGTCTTGGATCACACATGAATTACTTTTTTGGACATGTCCCACTTCCCCATTAGGACACTAAGCTTGTATAGTTGAAATTTTTGAGCCCATCTTCAGGATTTTACACTTAGTTCTATTACATTTTATTTCACTGACTTCAGTCCACCATTCTACCCACTGAACTCATTTATTATATTAGTTATATAACCCAGCCTTGTGTTAAATTAAATAAGCTATACCATCCATGCTTGAATACAAGTCACTGATAAAAAGACATTCAATTGAACAGAGCCAAGGACAGAACCCTGTGGGACTTCACTAGAGATGTCCTTCCTGGTTGTCATTGATCACTAGTTTTTGGATCCGTCTTTTCAATTTGTTCCAAATTCCCTTCCTATACTATCACATAGTCCACATCTCCCCATATTGTTCACTAAGACATCATGAAAGACTTTGTCAAATGACTTGCTGAAATACAAATATTCTGCCAACAGCATTCTCCTTTCTACTTATTCGGTAGCCCTATCAAAACTAAGATTTGGCAAGGCACTTCTTAAACCCATGCTGATTAGCAGCTATCCATTCTAGATTGTTGTCACTGGCCTATATAGTTTGAAATATCCAGTTTGATTCCCTTTTTGAAATTTGGGACAAAGTTTGCCTACCTCTAATCCTGCTATATTTCTCTTAATTACACTAAACTTGAAAAATCATTGGCAAGGCAAATCAGTTGCATCTTTTAGCATCCTGTATGTAGTTCATCCAGGCTGAGTGACTTGAATTCATTAATGGAAGTTAAATTAAATACTTCCCCTCTCCTCATTTTTTTTTTCAGGTTTCAGTCTCTATTATCCATTTCTATTCTTTCCAGTCTGAAGATTATTCTTTGCTTTATAGATCAGGCTTCATGTCCATGTGCTTGCAGCTATAGGACAGCTGATCATCCACATTCCATGAACAGAGGGGAGAGGACCTAGTCATGAATCTGCTCTCTTTTCCTACCTCCCCCTCCAACTTTCTAAGTTGGCCCCATCCCTGTTGCTTCTGCTGGGCTGCTGAGACTCCTATAGATACAATTAACCAGTAAAATGCCCTGCCCCTATACATACTTAAACAAATAGGTGGGGCTGGCCCAGTGCCCCCTTAAATACCTCTCCCTAGATATTTTGTTATTTCTTTCTCTTTTCAAGGTTACCTTTGATATCCATTTTAACTAGATTTTGCTCATGAACATATATGTGCATATGTGGTATATACATACATACACATATATACCATATACACATACACATATATATGTATGTGTGCATGTATACACGTATATACATACACATATATGTATATAAAAGTTGGGCCTGGGATAGATGTAAATAATCTTAATTATTTTTCATCCTCTCAAGATTAAAATTAGATATTTTCCCATTTAAATTAAACTTTTTAAGGGTAAGGACCTCAACTTGATTACTTTTGTGCCTCCCTTAGTGCCTAGCTGTTGTTGTTTTGTTCATCCCTCATTTTTGAAGAAGCCCATGCCATCAGAGAAATGATGGTGTGACTTGCACTGGACTTTGTTTTGAGTGAGGGAGGGCTGTGCAGGTCACCAGCCTCACTTCTCCTCCAGAGCCATCTGAATCCAGTGACCAGATATTCATCAGGATGACTGGAGATGGCCCAGAATGCCTAGTCCAGTGCTTTTCAATACACATTTTATTGAAATTTAAATTGTCCCATGTTCACTTAGGTTTGGAGGAAAACCATAGGAAAATGGGCAGAGAATGTTCAAAACTTTGGTATAATCTTTGGTTCCTTCATCTTCATTGTCCAATTTCAGTCAGTTGACTAGGTTGCCATTCTGCATCTGAAACATCTCTTTCATTTGATTTCTCCACTGCTACTCCCAACCACCTGGATTTTGACAACAGAATTCTGGTTGGTTGCCTTCTTCTAATGTATCTTTCATACCATTATTCACATAATATTAATGTCAAAATAATATGCCTAATCCACAGTTAATCATGTCACCCTACTGATGAAAGATCTTGAGTGGCTCCCTAATGGATAGGATAAGATATATGATCCAGAAGAGACCTTTAAAAGTCTAATTCTAAAGTTGTGATATATGAATGTAATGGAATACTATTGTGCTATAAGAAATGGCAAGCAGGCAGATTTCAGAAAAAGCTGGAAAGACTTTTATGAACCAATGCTGAGTGAAGTGAGCAGAACTAGGAGAACATTGTGCACAGTAACAGCCACATTGTTCAATGACTAACTTAAATAGACTTAGCCCTTCTCAGCAATGCAAGGATCTAAGATCCAAAATGGAAAATGCTATTCACATCCAGAGAAAAAACTCTGGGGTCTGAATGAAGATAGAAGCATACTATTTGCTCTCTTTTTCTTTTGTTGTTTTGTTTCTTCTTTCTCATGGTTCTTCCCATTGGTTCTATTTCTTCTTTACATCATGACTAATGTGAAAATGTGTTTAATATGAATGTATATGTAGGGTCTATATCAGATTGCATGCCATCTTGGGAAGGGGGAAGGAGAAGAAGGGGGAGAAAATTTAAAACTCAAAATCTTATGGAAGTAAATGTTGAAAACTAAAAATAAATTATTTTTAAAAAGTTTAATTCTAACTCCATCACTTTGAGATGAGAAAACAGAAACTTTCCCAAGGTTAATCAACTAATTAGTGACAGAACCAGGAATAGAACCTAGGTCTTTGGACTTTCAATTCAATTCTGTTTCCTAAAAAAGGAAGAAAAATTACATAGAAATCAAACCTGAGTCAAAAAGGAATTTAGAGATTCTAATTTCCTACTAAGCACATGAATCCCCTCTACAACATCTCCAGCAAATGGTTATCCAGTCTTTACTTGAACTTCCAGGACAGGGAAGTTCACCAGTTCATGAGATAGCTTGCCCTATTTGGGGGCAATTTTATTGAAATCTACTTCTCTGAAATTTCTACCCATCATCTTTGATTTTTTCATCTTCAGAACCCATTGGTCTTCATTCTGACCCTTAGAAAATCTTATTCCATGCAGAAGACAAATATTCTCAATCCTTCTTAACCCATTATTACCTTTACCAAGACTCAAGTTGTTTTTGGTCAAAGGCTGATGGTCATTCTCTTTCCTATAAGTACTCTCAAATAGAAAAGTAAGAGTCTGGTCCTTAGGGAATATATGTGGTGGTACATAGGGGTAAAACACGTAGAATAGAATTGCTCCCTCTCTAAGAACATTGTTGAATGGGAGATTCTAGGTCTCTTTTTCTAGGATTTAGGTAGCATAAAGTGAACACATTTTAAATATCATGAACTTCTCCTAGCTTTATGATCCCCAATAAGCAAAGGATCGTGTGTGTGTGTGTGTGTGTGTGTGTGTGTGTGTGTGTGTGTGTGTGTGTGTGTAGGGATATTACCCTGTGATGTCACTGGTCCTCTTTGAGAACAAAGTTTCTGGCCAGGCAGAAAACAATTTCTATTTATACTCATTCTAAGCCATCAAAACCTAAACAATAAGTGACAGAGGCTTGAGTTGGGGCTCTTATTGGCCATTCAGTGAAAGGGTTCTACATGAATTCTCTACAGAGAGAGAGAGACAGACTTCCAAAGCAGGTGTTATGAATTAAACCTTGTTACACATCTTCCTTAAACGTGTGACTCACTATGATTACGATGGTCTAAGTTTAAGCTTACTCCTTCCATGGAAGCTGTATTTGTGGGAAAGAGCAAACTGGGTTCTCAGAAGAACATTTCATATTAACTGCTTCACCGCGCTATCTGAGAGTGGAGGTCGCTGCCCTCTGGGATCCAATCTTCCAATTCCAGAAGTTGCTATTTCTAGTCTCCTTCCTCCTCCATTTTTTTCCCAAGAAACTCAAACAATTTACTTTTTGGTTTTCATTTCTGATTTCTAGAAATTTAGCTCTGAAAAGACAGGCTTTTAAAAAGCCCATTGTGTTTTAAACGGAACTACTTGACTCCACCTTAAAACCCAAATCACTCTGGTTTTCACTGAATGGCCAATAAGAGCCCCAACTCAAGCCTCTGTCACTTATTGTTTAGGTTTTGATGGCTTAGAAAGAGCATAAATAGAAATTGTTTTCTGCCTGGCCAGAAACTTTGAGGGTCTTTCTCTCCCAGACTGATATTTTTTGATGGTAAATTGAGTCATCTTTTGTCTCAACTTTTACCCACCCCTCAGTCATTGAATGGATCTGGCCTCAGACAAACTGAGACCTGGGAAAAACCTTAATGTAGAAAGGCCAAGGTAACCCACTGCATCCTGGGCCATCACTAGTCATCATGACCTTAGTCTTGCCACTGGACTTGGATGACTCTGGAGGAGGGTGAGTCTGATAAATGCCCCACCCATATTCAACTTATGTGCAAGTCAAGACATCACCCTCTACATGTCCTCTTCAAGAGTGAAGAAGGAACAAGACGCAGATAAATCCTCAAACTGCTTTCTTCTTCCATTCTCTCTCCACTCTGGGACAAGGAGCTATACCTATAATAGCCTAACCTATAATAGCCTAACCTATACCTATAATAGCCTAACCTATAATAGCCAAGGACAACAGGAGCTATACCTATAATAGCCTAACCTATAATAGCCAAGGACAACAGGAGCTATACCTATAATAGCCTAACCTATAAATCTCAGTTGCAATTTTTGGATTGGGACAAGGGGCTCATGGTGGAGTGGATGAGATGGTTTGAGAAAATAACCTGAGGATCAGGCCATACTAGCCAGCTATAGTAATATTTCTGGGCAAGTGGGTACTTATGGGACACAGTTAATTTAGTCCACTCCTCCTCTTGTTCCCTTGTACATAATCCAGGAATCTGGTTGTACTTAAAGATCAAGCAACTTTCCAGACTAGGAATTCCAGGGTAGCCTCAACTCTCAAATGTTATTGTCCCTGAGAAGAGGTATTAAACTCGAGGGATTGATTAATCAAGGGATCTCATCTGTTTATCCCATTAAGACATGGGAGTTACAAGTGAGATTATTATGCTAATAATAGCTCATATTTCTAAAGACTTTGAGTTTCATAAAAGCTTCTATAACAACAACCCTTTGAGGTAACTGATGCAAGCCTTAATCACTGAATGGGTGTTGCTTCAGTCAAACTGAGGCCTGTTAAAAGACCTTAGCTTGAAAAGGCCAAGGTCTCCCACTGCATCCTGAGCCATCTCCCAGATAGCTCCAGAGGAGAAAGTAAGGCTGATAACTTTCTACAACCCTCTCTCATTTCAATCCAATTCACTTGCATGCTGTGCATCACCTCCCTTATGTGATCCTCTTAGAGAATGAAGGAGAAACAATAACATCCTATTGTGTAGTTGAAGAAAATGAGGCTCAGAGAATTCAGGAGGTAGCTGGTAAGTGTTGTAATCTACACCTGAACTCATCTTAAAACCAGTGGTTTTGCCATTTTACCACACTAGTTGCCATGTTCTTAGCTTGGTAAGCTAAGTTAAAGCTAAGTTAAAGCAGTCAAATATCATTTCCAAATGATGTCAGTCATCTTCTGATATGGCCTACATACCTCCTGTAGGCCTAAGTACTAATAGGCAATTTTTTCCACTGGCTAGGAAAAACCATATCTGGTGACCATTAGGCCCAACATTCTTTTCTGATCCATTGGTTCTTTTATGCCCCTCCTTTGTTTCTTTTCTTCCTGTCTGCCTTCCTCTTACCTGTCTCTTCATCTCCTTCTCCCTTCCCCCAGACTTTCTTTTTGCTCAGAAAGGGATCCTGATAGCCCCACAAGGTTATGCCAAAGAATGCCATCCCAACTCTTCCCTGACTAGATGTGGAACAAGTTTGAAGTTCTGGGTTCTGTTTTTGGTTACTATGGTAATCACCTAAGTGATGACCAATCCTGATCAAGGAGGACAGAATTTGAAGGTCACTGAAGATAGATCTTAGTAAACAAACCTGGAGAAGAGGGGAATTAAATCTATATCTTTTCTCCTTTCTCCCTGTCAGTGTTATTCATACTGGAGGCTTCAGAATTCATTTATATTGTTATTTATGTTGGTTCCTTTCCCCTTCCATTAAATTATTAGATTTTTATTAGATTAGAGAATACAAAGAGGATATTATAAGTTCATTCAATTTACAGGTGAAGGGGAACTGAAAGGTGATCTTAGGGACATGATTTTGAAAGGTAACAAGACATGGTAGTTAGAGTTTTAAACATAGGGTGGAGAAAACCTGAGGTTCAGATCTTACACCTGATATTTACAGTTGAGTGACAGGGCAAATTACTCAATTTCTCTAAGCCTTGGTTTCCTCATTGGTAGTTTCAACCCCATAGATTTTTTAAGGGAGGGATTCAAGGAGATAGTGCTTGTCAAGTGCTCACATACCTTAGGTTGCAAGTCCCAGTAATGGACAATAAATCTGAGGACAAGACAACCAAATAAGGTTCATTACCAGAATGGCTAAAGAATTATATATATACATATATACACTAACTTTGAAGACAACAAGGAATTATTATTAAGAACTGAGGGAGTACACACAAAAACATTAGAGATACTTGAAGTATTCAAGTAATTGAATGCCAGTTATATACAAGTTATTCTACAAAAGTGAAAAAGACACAGGCCTTGCCTTCCAAGAGTTTATAATCTCATAGGAGACATGGAGGGGTTCACAAATAATTGTAATGAAAGGTAAGCTAAAATAAGTCTGTAAAATGAGTACAAAGTGCTATGGGACACTCAAAAGTGATCTGATTCTCCCAAGTCATGTGAAAATTAAGGACAGTTCTGGCCTCATGAATGAGCAGGGAGACGTTCGAATTCCACAAGGAAGGTCATACCTTCCTCCCTAGTTGGATAAAACTAAAAATTCCACAATAAGAGATCTTCTTTAAAGTTTCCCTATATTGTAAACTTCTTGGCTGCCTTTTGCTACTTTTTTCCTCTCCAGTGCTTTTCATAGTACCTAGTACTTAGTAGGTGCTTAATAAATGTTTACTGATTGATTGACTTAAGTATGTTTCCTCATTAAAACATAAATACCCTTGGGAAAGGTACCACTACAATATCCATTATCAATATCAATGTGAAAACAGATGCCACAGGAGAGTTACTAAGAGTTAAGAAGTTAGTAAAACTATAAATTGCTTCCAACTAAGATGATGAGAAAAAGCATCTGGGAGGATGTGACATTTGAGTTGAGTCTGAATTTGTGAACCATCTAGATTTCAAAGTTGATTGATATGATATGGAGGTGATAACATAAGATGAAAAATCCTTTTTCTAAACTACTGCGATCCCTTAAGGGAAAAGAAATCAATCTCTGTTTGAATTAGTTAAATAACAGGGTTTGCTAGAGGGAAAGGTGTAGAATGCCTGAGGGCATTGAGGAGGAAGGGGTTGCTAAACAGACCAGATCTAGCCTTTACTAAGACCTTACTAGGTTGTAGAATGGCTCAGGAGGAGAAAGTGAGGCTAGTGACTTTGCTTCCCTGCCTCACTTAAAACAAAGTCAAGTGCAAGTCATGTCATCATTTCTCTGATGTCATGTTCTTCTTGGAACACAACCTGTGAGTAGTAGACTTAGCTGCCTGAATGGGACCTAACATACCTCATCCTCTCCCTTCTGTCTCCCTTCCCTCTTCCTTTGAGGCTTACTGGCTAGATGTCTTCCTTCCTTCCTTGATTCCTTCCTTCCTTCCATGCCCAGGCTCCACGTAATGGCTGGCTTAGAGTGATCATCAATAGTAATAATTTCTGTGTCCCTCCCAGTTTGACTTAGTTATTTTTTTCTTTTGCTCATTAAAAGGGCCATTCCCTGACCCCTTCTTAAAGAGGCCTCTCCACTCAATGGGTGTTACCTCCCCCTAAGTGAAAAGGCTCAGCCTAAAAAGGCCAAGGTCTCCCATTGCATCATCAGTCATCCTGATGAATATCTGGTCACTGGATCCAGATAGCTCAGGAGGAGAAAGTGAGGCTGGTGACCTTGCACAGCCCTCCCTCACTCAAAACAAAGTCCAGTGCAAGTCATGTCATCATTTCTCTGATAGCATGGTCTTCTTCAGAAGAACACAATAACAACAACTAGGTTCTAGGCAGAGCACTAGGGATATAAATTCCAGCAAGCAAGACAGTCCCTTCCCTCAAGAAGCTTACATTGTAATGGGAGAAGTTGTCATTGCAACTATGTGATCCCATTTGGGGTTTTCTTGACAAAGATACTATAATGGTTTGCCATTTCCTATTCTAGCTCTCTTTACAGATGAGGAAACTGAGGCATACAGGGTTGAGTAACTTTCCCAAGGTCACACAGCTAGTGTCTGAGGTCAGATTTGAATTCAGGAAGATGAGTCTTCTTGACTCTAGGCTTTCACCCTATTCACTGCTCTACCTGGCTACTTTGTAATGAGGCTAGACAACACATAAAAGAGAAAATGGAAAGCTGCAGGAGGAAGCAGAGATTGCCAGGAATGGGGGAGAAGGAAGAGAGAGTCCTGGTGTGGCTAAGGTGAAACATGGCCTGGGTCCTTGCCATAAAGGGAAAGGCTGTGTTGAAAGGCTGGGGTCACCAAACAACACAAAAAGTTTACTTCAGAATTTTGATCCAGGATGCTCTAGCAACTGTACTCTTCTACCCTCTCCTGTTCTTTTTCAAGAAAAACTTTCTTTCAAAAGGTTGCCACAGTAATGCCCTAGCCTTTACAATATATCCTCCCTCTTCTGAAGGATTCAGGGTATCTTTTAGAAGAAATCATCAAGGAATGACTAGACTGACTCTATCTTTAAGAATCTGATAGATTTCAAGTTAGCATTTCAATAGAGGCAAAAGCCTTAAAGTCAAAAGACTTGGATTAGAATCATAGCTTTGACTCTAAACCAGTAATTTAGGGCAAGTGGTCTAAACTTTCTGAACCTCAGTTTCCTCATCTATAAAATGAGGCTAGTAAAACTTTTACTGCCTCATAGGGTTGTTATGAGGCTTTATAAATATCAAAGGTGCTACACAAATGTGTGATTTTGTTGCCTTTGCATGAACAATGAAACACAATTTTTATTTATTTCTTTTTTTTTTATGCCTTTGAGGAAAAACTTAGCTGTCCTTCCATTTAGCTAAAGTTTCCTGAATATGGCAGTATGGATGTAGTTCCTTCAGTTGTACATCTACTAGTTGGTCATTTAACAAAGATTCTCCCTGTGGCTCTATAGTCCCAAGAAGTTTCTAAATTAATGGTTGATCCCTAGCGCTGGAATGCTGGGTGAGTTAACAGGAATGTCTGCTAAACCATCCACAGGCTGTCAAAATCTAACGAATCACCATCTTCCTCTAAAATTGACTCAAATATGACCTAATATGAAAGATTAAGATTTGCTTGCAGCATTTCAAGACTGATGGCAAGTTCAAAAAGGACATGACCTTCTCTGCTAGTTTTAACAATGTTGGCTGCATTGCAAAAACAGGCAAACCTTTCTGTCTGGTATATAACATGAGAGGTCACTATGCTATTTATCACATTATAGCTGAGGTACAAGGTAAGAAAGTCCTTTGAAGGTGCAAAAGGCACCCCCCCATCTGATGACACATGCTGTCCATCCACACCATCCTACACTCAGATCCTCTCATCAAGGTGAGTAACATGATTTAATCTGACTTGGAGACCAGCAAGGTCAAATTTTATCAAGCTCAATATTGACAACCCATGTATGATGGTCAGTGCAACTAACTTGGATTAAATTGGTATGATCACCAAGAGTGTGGTCATTCAGGCTCCTTCAATGTGGTCCATGGCAAGGATGCCAATGAAAACAGCTTTGCCATCAAGCTTTCAAATAGTTTTGTTACTGACATAGGTAACAAACCTTGGATTTCTCTGCCCAGAGGAAAAGGTATTTTGTTTCAACATTGTTGAGGAAAGAGAAAATAAGTTGCAGCCAAACATTAGTAGATAAATGACAGAAGATTACAACAGGGTTTCTGTGGTCAAATAAATGTTTATAAAAAGATTCCACATTTACAGTAGCAAAAGCAGAGTTGCTATTGGTACAACCTAAAAACTGTGATTCTTAGTATCTTTTGCCCTCTGTTCTGCAATTACAATGTCATCATCGAGGAAGTCAATCAACAAACTTTATTAACCAGGCACTGTGCTAAGCACTGGTCAAACAAAGAAAGGCAAACTCTCTTTCTTTCAGAAATATACATTCTAATGGCAGAGACATCATCTAAACAACTAGATACACAGAAGATGTACATTCCTAGTGAATTAAATTTAATCTCAGAGGAGAAAGCACTAGTTGGAGGGACTTGGAAAGGATTTCTAAAGAGAGTGGTACTTAAACTTGGTCTTAAAGGAAGCTAAGAGTTGGAGGTGAGGAAATAAGTATTCCAAGCTTGGGGAATAGAAGAGTAGAAAGGCACAGAGATAGGAGATAGAGCATCACTTTGGAGGAAGAGCAAGCAGGGCAGTATAAGAAGACTTAGAAAGAGATGCTTTAAATGCTAAAAAGTGAAGTTTATATTTGATCCTGGAGGTAAAGAGGGAACCACTGAAGCTCACTGAGCAGTGAGGAGAAGGGAGAAGGAAGTGGGGGAGGAAGGAGTTGACAAACTTTAAAAATAACACCTTGGCAGCTGAATGGAGAATGGATTGGAATGGGGAGACACTTGAGTCAGGGAGACCAAGTGGGAGGCTTCTGCAACAGTCCAGACAAAAGATGATAGAGGACCTGAAATCGGGTGTGGTTGTATGAGTGGACAAAAAGTGTAAGGGAGTCGAAAGAACTGAGGACTTTTCTGGGATTTTTGTCTGCTTCATGGGTCACTGGCTAATTGGATATGGTCTACTGGGTGTGAACTCAAAACCTTTCCAACTTGAAAAAGCACACTCGTTGAAAAATTTCCATACCACAGTGTGTGGAATCAATTCTATACCACCAAGGAAGCATTATTATTAGAAGTTATTATTATTAATAACTTTATATTCAATTTTCATGTCATTTCTTCTTAATCTAAAAATCATTTCCTCTTAAAAACTCTTCAGTAAATTCAATTCTTCCCCCATGATTAGTTAAATAAGAATCTGAGTATCCATTAAGTGAAGAACTTTACACTGACACTTTGAGAAAGATATAAAAGAATTAGAAGTTCTATTTTCTGTCTCCTGGGAGTTTATAATCCTAATGTGGCAAATATACATATATAACTTGGGAGCAATTATCAATTAATATGTCAACAAGTACAGAATGACAAAAGTGCAGTAATGCAAGTGGAGTATAGAATCTAGGAAGACTTCTTATATTTATGTTATATATCTCATGTTTTGAGTTGGATTTTAAAGGAGGCTGTGGACACCAGTGGTAAAGAAGAGGTGGCACGTATCCACAGAGGAGGAATGTGCCTTTAAAGGTAAACAGGAATTAGCAAGTCTGTGCTGGAAAAACAGATTGACTTGGCTAGAATGGAAAGTAAAGAGAAAAATCCAACAGGTATATAAGGTCAGCTCTGTGGCATGGCTTAGGGCAAAGGTGCCAACACAGGCAGATCCCTGTTGTGTTACTTTGGACACTTTTACCCATTAAAAACTCCAAGGACCAGAAAATTCAGATATCCTCAGCTGGGAGAACTGGGCACAATCATCCTAAAGGTGGTGAGACTCTTGTTAGCTGAGTTATCTTGTGCAAGTCTCAACTTCCCTGAACCTCAGTTTTTATCACTGGTAAAATGGTGGTAATGATACTTTCATTACTACCTACAAAGGCAGTTGTTAGAAAAGTACTAAGTAAGAGTTATAAAAGTTATAAAAAGCCACTTACTATTATTACTATTCAGTCCTTCAGCTTTCTCATTCAACAAACATTTCTTGTAGATAGGCTACTGTATGCTATGGGCACTGGGTGGTGGTGTCCTCAAACAGCTCACAGTTTAGTTCAAAAGAGGTTACATACCTACACACAAATATAAACATGCCAAATAAAAGGGCTTCTTCTAAATCCTCATCTTGGACCTCTCATCAGTACTGATAATGCAGGAGCTACTTTCTAGATTTCCAGGGCATTGTCTGTTGGTTCTCCTACTTGTCTGGTTGCTTCTGACCCCCAAATGAGTTACCCTAAGGCTCTATTTTGGGCCCTCATTTTTTCTTTCTACACAACTTTCTCTCTCAGTGATCTCATCAGTTTCCATGGGTTCAATATTATCTCTCTGCAGACAATGAATTCTCAGATCTGTATTTCTTGCTCTTGAACTTCAGTCCCATATCAGCAACTGCTTTTATTGGATATTTCTAAATGGCTGCCCCATTTGCATCTCAAAACTCATTAACTTTCCCCTAAAACCCAACCCTCTTCCTAATTTCCTTATTTCTGTCAAGGGTACCACTATTCTCATTTTTACCCAGATTTGCAACCTGCTACCTCTTACTTAGCCTGGTCCAGAATTTGCTGATCTACTGATTGATCTTCAACTCCTTACCTTCCATCACCTACCCTCCCATATTCATTCAGTTCCCAAGTCTTGCTGATTCTTCTATTACATTTCTTGTGGACATTCCCTTCTCCACTCACGTGGTTGCTACTCTAGTTCAGGCTCTCACCTATTTGTAATAGCCTACTTTTTACTCTCCCAATCTCTCCCTTTCCTCAAATTTCTATTTTTTTCAATCCATTTTTCCAATCTATTCTCTACACAACTTCCAAAGTAATATTCCTAAAACATTAGTCAGGCCATGTCAATCCCCCTTCCCTTGCTGCCCCCTCTCCCTGGCCAGCTCAGTAAGCTCCAGTGGGTTTCCATTACCTTTATGATCAAATGCAATATCCTGTTTGACATTTACAGACCTTCAGATCATGTACTACAGGGCATTCCCTTCCCTGTCACCCTTTTTGGCTAAAGATTGACCACCAGCTAGCTCTATCTCCATCACTGCTGGAGGGAATCCAGAATCCCAGTTTCACTTAACCCCTTATCTATTCCCAGTGGTAGGTAGTAGTCCAGAACCATTGAGGCCCCCTGACCTGCACAGTGGATGTGATCATAGCAAATGAACTGTTAGAATCTTTCCAGTAAGATGGAGGACAAATCCTAGCTCCCCTTCCCCTCCTAAAACTTCTTTATGACTTGTCAACGTACCTTAAATATTCCTGGACATTGCCATCTGCCCATTCATTTTATCCTTAGCACTTCTGGACCTTTCCACTTGCCTTAAAGTTGACTCCCATATTATGCCTCATCTGATTAGAGAATGAGCTCCTTGAGAGCAGAACTGCCTTGACTTTCCATTTGTATTCTCAGTGCTTACACAGTGCTTGGCACATAGGAAACTTAGTAAATCTTTTTCATTCATTCTGCAAGCCAAACTAGCCTTGCTTTACCTGATATGACATTCCATCTCCACTCCCTGTATTGCTGTACAGGTCGCCAAGAAGACCAAATAGGCTCACAAAGAGTTGGGCACTACTTAACAGCAACAATAACTTTCTGAATAGAATGGAGATGAAGGGAACAGAAACCCTTGACTTAAAGCCCCTGTTTCAGTATTTCTGATTGTGCCTGAAAACTGCATAGGATAATGTGAGGAAGCATAAATGTTCAATCACAGGGCTTTCTAGGGGAAAAAATGAAATGATACTTGCACATTTATTCTACATTTCTGCCATCACTTTCTTATGTTTAGACAATTAACAAAACAATGAGATCCCATTTATAGTTTTCCAATGTCTTAAGGTGTAAATACACTGAAATTTTAACAATCAACTCTGGTTCTGGTTGGCTCCAGCACACCCCACCTGATTTTTTTCCTTCTCAAATACGTCATTTTGCTTTCCTGGGCCTGTGGCTAAAGGCGATCATTCAAGTCCCTACTAGATTCTATTCTTAAACCACTTTAAATGACAGATTTGCAAACAAGGCATTTGACAACCTTGGGCCAATCTGGTGAGCTGCACCACGGATCCCTCCAAAAGCATAATGACACATTCCATTTGACATCAGAAAATAAATACCTCTAGATTAAGAAGAATGCCATTTCTTATTATAAACCTGTATTTATAAAAAGCAGCATTCAACACTGTTCATCACCTTGTCCTCTGCCCCAGCTCTGTTAGGAGGGAATACACCCTACCCCAAATCCCGGCATCACTCTCTCAAGGTTTGTACTGTCATTACTAAAATTCACATTTTAAAACATGACCCTACTAGCTCGGCCACTCTTTCCTCCTCTGCCGCATCCATGCGTGGGCCGCGTGGGTGACACGAGCCCGAGACCACTGGGTTCGAATCCCGATTCCACTATGTGGATGACCCGAGTGACCTTCACGAAGAAGAGTTGGATTCCTAAAGCCCTTTCTAGGTTTCAATTCTACAACCCAGAAGGTGCTGACCCACCGCCCTTTTTCTAAAGGACGTCGCTTCCAGGTCCCTTAAGGCCCCCTCGTGCGAAAACCCTCAGGAAAGGGCGGGGCCCCCAACGTGTCATCCTCCAGAGTCCTCAGGTTCCCCGGCTCGCAGTTAACTCGTAGTGGAAAACCATTACAAACAATTAACAATCATCAAGCTAATCCTGACCCTTGCTCGCTCCCTCCCTCCCACATCCGCCTCATTCCCAGCGAGAAAAACTCCACCCTTCTCCCCCCCCCCCCCCCCCCCCCCCCGGGAAGGCGCGAACGCGCCACAACCGTCGCTCCTCCCCAAATTCTTTCTCGCGCGGAGACCCGGACTTGGGGCGGGATCTCCTAACAACCCACCGCTAAACACCACCTCCCGCAGACCTGCGCCCTGGAACCAGCCAATCCACGTGAGGTTATCGCCCTGGTCCGAGGTCGAGGGGAGGAGTTCGGCGGAAGTACCCGCCTCTAGCTCCGCCCCTGCCTCCTTGAGGGGGGGCCCCCCCGGGCCACGGAATCGGATGTGCGTCATCGCGCGCTCGGACGTCTCCCAGCGGATGTACGTCGCTGCGCAGTTGACGCCGGGACGTGCTTGCCGCTGCTGCCGCCGCCACCGCCTGGGTGAAGCACTATGGAGGGAGCTTCGGCCAAGCGCTGGTACTTCACCCGGGAACAGTTGGAAAAGAGCCCGTCCCGTCGCGCCGGCATCGACCCGGACAAAGAACTCTATTGCCGGCAGCAAGCAGCCAATCTCCTTCAGGATATGGGGCAGCGTCTCAACGTGTATCCTTCTCGCCGCGCCGCGGCCTAGCCTCGGGATCGCTCCGCTGGGCCTCGGGTTCTGGATTCGGTCAGGGACTGAGGAACTGGGAGACTGGGAGCGGGGCCTAGCGTCTCTTTCTTTTCGGGGCTCTGGGACCGCTGAGTGGGCCCAGGCTGTCGGCATGGGCAGGATTAGGACACTGTTTCCGTGGGGGGAGGTGAAGTGGAGTCATTTCCCGCTTCACGGCCACCGGCATCTACTCTCAGCGCAGTGAGTGCAGTTCCCGGACTCAGTGTCCTTTCTCGGCCCAGTGTTAGCCTTTTTCCTGACAGCTTTTTTTTTTTTTTTAACTTTGTACGGCCTTCCCGTACTCAGCCTTGGAGAACTGGCCTGCTTCTATCCCAAAGGGGCTAAGAGAAGTGTTTCCAAAGCTTCACCTGCTTTCTACCTTTTGTTGAAGACGTGTCGAAGGGTGAGGCAGGGAGAATGGAGACTCGGATGGGTTGTGGAATTGTTAAGCAGGAATTGCTTACAGTGGTTTACTGGAATTTAACCTCCAAGTGCTTTAGGTAGTGACCTGACTAAGAAACACTGGGGTTTCCTGAATTAACCTTTTCTAGTTTTGTCATTGTGCCTACACTTCCAGTAGTAGAAATGGTCACATAACTGAGTTGGTGATGATCTTCATTTAAACTCAAGACCAAATCTGGACTAACATTTTAGAAAATGTTTGTTGGCTTTAAAGGTTTTTGTTGTTGTTGTTTTTTTATTAATACTATAGCTTATACAAGGACCCTGAGGGTGGATTAAAACAATATTACCTATACTGAATTCCTTTCAGTCTACTGGTACTGATAGATTTGAACTGGATGGTCTAGGATAGAAGTTCTTAACCTGAGATAGATTTCTAGGGGGTCTGGATGAAAAAAAAAATCTTTATTTTCCGTTAAAGCAAATAAAGAGTTTGATCTTGGAGTCAGAGACCTGATTTCAAATTCAACCTCCGGTAGGTGGGAAAAACGGATACACAAAACAAAGAGCCTGGGAGTTTGCTATCTAGTAGGGGAATTTGTGCTTCTGTTATAAGGTTGAACTACATAACTTTAAGTTCTTTGTGCTCCAAGATGTAATTTTAGCGGAGGTAAATACATCAACAACTGCTGCTTGACTTGATACAGAAATTTTTTTTAGTTATCTACATTAACAATTGTTTCATTGGGAGCATTCCTTTGTTCTGGATCAAGATATCTTTGTTGGTGCAAAAAAGTTATAAACTCCTTAAAAACTTATTGTTTAGGATATTAGACATTTCAGTTTGAAAAATTTTCTCCCTTGTAGGGGAATATATCAAAATAGTCAGATGAATGGAACCCACAAAATAAAGGTTATAGAGAATTAGAGGAGGTGAAGATGTGATTCCAGTACTGTGAATCTCTATTTTGATACACATAAAAGACTAGATTCTAAGTTGTTTAAAGCATGGTGATATATATTATATTCAGCAATGAAGTTGCTAGTAACAGTTATTATCTGTGTGTTTGTCAGAGACAAAGATCAACAGTTCCTTCTGCATTGTGCATATGAGGTTCTTGATTGTTTGGCTGGAATCTGTAGTTCTAAAGAAAAAAGGTCAACATCTCTAACTTGCATCCAGGGCCTTCTCCAGTCTTTCTGATCTGTGTCATGCCACTAGGCCCAGATGACTCTGAAGGAGAAAGTGAGGTTGATGATCATAGAGGTGCTGGGGACACCAAGAGACTAAGTGGCTTACCTGTTGTTAAAAAAGCCAAGACTGACTAACTAAGAATAAAAAATCTTATCTGCTACTTCATTGAACAGATATTTGAATTTTACCGTGTACACAGAATCTTGCTAGGCCTTTTGAATGATAGGAAAAAAGTATAAGGTCTTTCTCACCTCAAGCTTGCAGTGTAATATAACTACAATTAACTGAAATAAAAAATTTAAAGAAATACTTTTAGTTTGCCAGTAGACATTGGAAAGACCTGTAAGTCATAGGGTTATTGGTTTATAGCTTGCAAGAATCTTATTGATCACATAAAAGTTCAGCCCCTTCATTTTTGAAAAGAGAAAACAGGGGCCAGAAAGGGGATTCTTAAGATGGCATGAAAAGAGTCAGGAGTGCTTTACTATCCCAGCATTTCATAAATATATCACGTTTGATGCTATGCTTTTATAGGTCTTTAGAGCAGTTTTTCTTTGTTTTATTTTTCCCCCAGGAACACATTGTATAATCCTAACCTAATCTTTCATGTGTACCCAGGACCTGTGATTTCATTGATAGATTATATTTTCATTCAGAAGAAATTATTTTCATACTTTATGGTCTTTGAGAAAGGCAAAAGGTTGTTGTGTTTGTAGGAACTTGGGTCTGTGCCTGTCTTCATTTTCACTTAACTTAGATCTCTTAGCTCCCAACTGACCATCAACACTGCTATTGTGTACATGCACCGATTCTACATGGTCCAGTCTTTTACACAGTTCCATCGGAATGTAAGTATGGTTTTAACAAAGGATGGAGGAGGGAACAGAAACAGGCATTTATTAAGCATGGACTGTGTGCCAGGCACTTGCTAAGTGCTTTATAAATATCTCCTTTGATGTAGAAGTGTAAACAATTGGTACTTACTGTACCTGATCTTATTATTTATCTTTTATATATATATGTGCATATATATATTCTTATATATAAATTATATATTATAATTTGTTATATATTTATACTATAATATATTATTTATAGTATAAATATAATGTATTATGTAATTTATGTTACTTATTATTTAACCTGTAGATGATTTGGAAGAGGAGTAGATAATGATATTTCCAATTCAGTTCCAATTCAGTAGACATTAAGCTTTTTCCAGGGCACATTAAAGCTTGAAAGAGATAAATTTAAGACATTTTGCTTTGCACAGTGGTGAGTAAATTTGGGCAACTTTGAGATTAATAGAGATAATAGACACTAAAAGTGTAGAGAGAGATAAGGAGATAGGAACTAGACCTGTGATTTCATTGATACAAAAAATTCTTTTGAGGAAACTCCTGCATTGATCTGGCAGCTTAGCACTTCCTTGCAACTTAAAATATTCTTAGAGAGTTGCCTAGAGTGTTGAAAGGTTAGGTGACTTTTTTTTAAGGTCACACAGCCCCTGTATATCAAACACTGGACTTGAATCTGGTCTTCTTGACCCTCAGTCTGGCTCTATCCACTACCCCAAGGCTGCCATTTAAGAATGTGAATAGTTTTGAAATGAGTTCAAGTAAATCCAAGAAAGTCATAATAAGTTATAGAAGACTAGGATGTTTAGGATATAGCACTAAGCTTTTTAGTTTAATGTCAGGAAGGCCATAATTGATTATCCATAACGAAAAACTGAGTTTGAATCCTGCCTCACACACATCATAGCTTTTTAACCCTGGTCAAGTGATTTCACCTCTCTCTAAGCCTCAGATTTCTCATCTGCTAAGTAGGGATAGTAGCCCCTGTCATGCAGGCTTCTTAATGTGGATCAAATGAGGTGTTATTCATGCATATACACACACCACACAATATAAGCATTATTCATATTATTGTAATAACTTGGTACCACTATCAGAGACAGAATAGTGGGCTAAGCAAACTTGGGCCCTTGGAGCTGAACTAATATTTGTGGCAGTTCTTGTGTTCTTAAATTTTGAGATAACCTGGAGAAAAGGCTATGGGTATGGCAATCACGCATCGTATGGATAATTGGATTATTTTCCTGGTTTTGAACATTTGATGTGTCCACTTTGAAAAGAACTTAAGCAAATGTTATATTAGCACCTAGTATGGGTTTTCACCTAATCAGAATAAAAGTATTAAAATTGGAAAACCTAAAGCTTTTTAAAGAGGCAGCAGCTGCTTTGGTCATTCATAGGGTTCTTTAAGTCCTATCTCATCTCAGTGTGCAAGCTGCCTTTTATGATTTGAAGTGTACAATGAAATATGAAATTGTTATGTTCACTGTGTATACAAAAATACACAATTTGACAGTATATATAGATTATGGCTACATTTCAAAAAATACACAACTTCCTAAAAGTTTTGTTGTTGTTTAATAAGTTGGATTAATGATATATAATAGTTTTAGAAGAATTAAAATTATAGACAACTCAGAGGACAGTAAAAAGATGTATGCTTTTTCTTTTTTGCAGAGGAGTCACTATCAATTTTTCCTCTAAAACACCTCCCTCCCCACAAAAGAAAAGATAGTCAAGCAAAACATCTGCACTCCTATATCTCTAGTAGTCCGTTCTGTTGATGAGTATTCTGATTCATCACTGGTCTTCTGAAGCCCATATTACTCATTGCATTGATCAGAGATCTTAGTCTTTCAAAGCAGTGGCACAGAAGGAGACCTGCAGTAAGGAAGATTTTACATACTTAGCGGGTTGTTGACCCTGGGCAAGTCACTGAACCTTTATCTCAGCTATAAAGTAAAGAAAAAGAACACCTGCCTCCCAGGGTTGTTAAACATAAACACATACATATATATGTATGTATGTATAAGTAAATATAAATAAAGTGAGATCACATTTGTCTAGTACCTGCAAACCTTAGAGTGTTACCTAGGTAATTTCTATTGTTGTTGTTATTCCTTATTAATATTATGGTCATTGTATAAATTGTTTTCCTGGTTCTGCTCACTTCACTTTGTATCAGTTCATAGAAATCTCCCCAGGTTTCTTTGAATCTGTCCCTTTCATTACTTCAGTTTCTTTTGTAACATCATAGTTTTTTTTTTAGCTGCTCCTTAATTTATGGACACCTCCTTCATTTCTAATTTTTTGCTATAACAAAAATGCTGCCATAAATATTTTTGTATATGTGAGTCCTTGCCCTCTTTTTTTAGAACTCTTCATGGTATAAAACTAATAGTGGTATTGCTGGATGAGGGGGATGGGAGGAGGTTGATAGCTTTTTAAGGAACCCAAGCTTAAACTTTTGCCCCTGTGCCACATAGTACTAGGAATACTCATTACTTGAGGAAAGAACCTTTTCTCTTCCAGTTGAAAAATACTGACTCATTTGCCCCAGGGTATTTCAAGGTAAAGTGGAGGCTGTGTGGCACAATATAAAGAGTTCTGGGTGTAAAATCAGAGGGCTTGGACATCCTGCCTCTGGTGCTCATGTACCACCTTTGTGAACTGGTTTGGGCAAGTCACTTAACTTGAGTTTCACTTTCCTCCTTCATTAAATGAGGGTTTTGGATTAAATGATGAGGGTGTCCTTTTGAGCTCCATATAAGGTCCTGTGATTAATTGCTTTATTTTGGAAAAATTTAAACTTTTTGGACTTCTGCCCCCTTAAGTGAGTGAATGTTTCTGGAATTTGCTACAGGAATTTTTCCTAGCTAGGTCTTTACAAGTACTGCTGTATAGGCATTTGTGAAATTCTTTTTTCTTTAGATAAATCTTGAATTTCTTCTTCAGAGTGAAGAACATAGCAGATTTTCCATACTTTTCAAAAACAAAACCTTTCCTTTGCCCTGCTATGCTCTGTAGCTTGTCTTATTTTCCTCTTGCCATTCATTACCAGATTTTTAGGAATGGTTTATACCTGTTGCTTCCATTGGTCCCAATCCTTTCTTAAGCCTTTTCACTTTGTCCTCTACCTCCCTCCCCCCATTTTACTGAAAGTACACTTGCAGATGAATAAAGATCTCCTTTTTGATTAACTTTTGTGGTATGTGATAATCTTCATTAAATTTTTTTCTTTGGTAATATTGTCTTTGTTTTCCAAGTGAACTTTCCCCAAGGCCTTCCTTTTTTCTATTTACACTCTCCCTTTCAGAGAATTTATTTTTTAACAGTTTCAGTTACCACTACTATGCCGATAACTCCCAGTTCTTAGCCAGGTCCCTTCTCTGTAATTTCAATTCAATATCTTCTGACACCTATGAGACATTTCTATCTGTGTGGAAATTTCCACCTTGCTATTGTTTAAAAGTCAAACTTGTTTCCTCAAGCTCCCACTACCTGAGGGGGGTAAAGGGGAAAAGAAATGACTTGCAGTCATATCTTCCTCTCCGTTCCCACTCCTACCATCCTAGTTCAAGCCTATTTAAAAAAAAAAAAACTGCGTGGACAGAGAATTCTGGGAAGATGGTGGAATAAAGTAGGAAATTACCTGGCTCTCCCAAATTCACCTACAAACAATTTAAAATAAAGCTTGAAATTTAAATAATTAAAAGTGTATGAAGCAGCTATCCACTGAAGACAACTTGGGAGAACATTAGGAAAGACCTGACACCGGAGGTTAATGGTCTGGCTTGATTAAAATGCAGATACCCAAGAATCTACACACAACAAAACCTGGGGGCAGCTGTGTCTCAGCCTCAGCTTCAGAAACTTTTGTCTCATTAATAGTGTGGGGTTGGAATGGAGTTAGATAGTGGTGCTATAGGGCCCAGAAGTATAGGTATGGTGACTAAAGATGGTCCTTGGCTGTGACTGTGGGTGAGGAGGAAGGAACATACACCAGTAAGGGTGGTAAGAGTTATGCTGCCTATGGATAGCTGCAGTCTCCCTGGTTTTGGTTCCAGGGCAGAGGGGTGAGCTGAAGCTTGAAGCCCCAGGAGGGACCACAGGGAATAAGAGCATTTTTTGGTGACAGCTTTGCTGGGGGCCCTGGTTGTGGCTTGGAGAGGAGAACCTGAGATCAAGCCCTCAGGATATAGAAAACAAACAGCACAAAAAATCCCAGAAGCCTGAGACATTATCTCTGACACTTCAGAATTAAAACCCAACTCTAACACAGTTAACAGCCAAGAAATAATCCTCTTAAAAAATAAGTGAACAAAATAGAAAGAACCAAAGCATAGAAAGCTACTAAGGTGATAGAGAACTCTGATTTCAAACTTAGAAGAAGATAGTGAAGTTACGACAGCTGCTTCTACTTCAAAGAAAAATGTTAAATATTCATAAGCACAAAAACAGTTTTTGGAAGAGCTTAAAAGGGACTTTAAAAATAAAATTAAAAAGAGGTTGAGGAAAAATTATGGAAAAAAAAGAGTAATACAAGGAAATAAAAAGTTATGAAAAGCAAGTCAACCAATTGGGAAAAGATCCAAACACTTATGAAAGGAAATGAAAGCCAGTACTGTCATAAGATGCCAAGAAATAGTAAAACAAAATCAAAAGAATGAAAAAATAAAATATAAAACATCTCAGAAAAACAACTGACCTGGAGAACAGATTAAGGAGAGACAATATGAATATTGTTTAACTACCTTAAAGTTATGATTTTTAAAAAATCTAGGCATTATACTTCAAGAAATTAGGTAAAATTGTCCTGAAGTTTTGATTGCCACCTGAAAGAGATCCCAAGATGAAAATTCACAGAAACATCATAGCTTAAGTTTCAGAGCTCCCAGGTCAAGGAGAAAATACTACAAGTAACTTGGGGGGACAGGATGGGACACAATTTTAACACTGTGGACTCCAGTCAGGATGAAGCAAGATTTTGTAACTTCTACATTAAAAGACTGAAGGGCATGGAACATTATATTCCAAAGAGCAAAGGAGCTGAGTTGGACACCCAGAATAACTTACTCAGTGATGCTGAGTGTAATCTTGAATAGAAAAAAATTGGGTGTTTAATGAATTGAAGGACTTTCAGGTATATTTTGAGGAAAAGTCCAGAAATGACCGAAAAACTTGACCTTACAAGAATCAGGAGAAATTGAAGGCAAACATTAAAGACAAATTATAAAGGATTTAATAAAGTCAAGCTGTTTACTTATCTGAGAAAATGTTGTTTGTAACTCTTACTGTTGTTATTTAGGTAGTTTGAAAGAGCATATATAGATAGCTTGGGGGTTGAGATGAGTATGAGGTGATGATGGCTAAAAAAATTGGGTAGCGAGAAAATCGAGCAAATATACAAAATGAGGCATGAATGGAAGAACTGTTACAGTGGAGGCAGGAAGGGGCGGAGGATTGGTATTGCTTGCTAAAACCTTATTTTTTCAAACCTGGGTTAAAGAGAGAATAACTTACATCTAGAAGGGTATAGATGTTTTAATTTGCAAAGAAATAGGGAGGAAAGGGAGTAAGGGAGAGACTCAGAAGGGTATGCAGATCAAGAATAGGATAAAGGTGGAATTTTTAGAAGGAGTTTAGATTAAGGAGGCAGTGGTTAGAAGTAAATTAGATATTTGAGGAAGGATGGGGTAAGAAGAGAGGTAGAGAAGGATAAACTGGGAAAATAGAATGGAGGGAAATACAAAACTAGTAGTTAGAACTTTGTGAATGGGATGTATTCACCCATAAAATGGAAGCGGATAGCAGAATGGATTAAAAACCAAAACCAATATGTTTTCAAGAAACATTTAAAAATAAGAGATACACATAGAGGAAAAGTAGCAGGCTGGAGTACTATTTATTATGTTTTATCTGTTGCAAAAAAAGCATTGGTAGCAATTATGATCTCAAACAAAGTTAGAGTTGAACAGGAAAACTACATTATAATAAGAGGTACCATGGGATAGTATCCAGATTTTTAAAGGAAAAGCTAGAAGAATCAGAAGTGTAAATAGATAGCAAAACTGTACTAGTTGGGTACTTAAGCCTTCTTCACTCAGGGCTATATAAATCTAACAAAATAAATAAGTCAAGGAAATTAATAGAATTTTAGACAAACTAGATATGATAGCTATCTAGAGAGAATTCAGTGAAATAAAAATAGAAAGGAATATGACTTAGCATTACATGGTACCTTTACAAAAATTTACCATGTATTAGGGCATAAAAACCTTAGTTAAATGGAGAAAAGCAGAAATATTAAATGCATCCTTTTCAGGTCAAAATGCAATAAAAGTTATCTAACAAAGAACCATGGAAACATTAAAAATTAGTTGGAGATTAAACAACTATTGTTAAAGAGAATGACAGTAATGAGACAACAGGGCAAAACCTATGAGATTTGTGAAAACAGAAAAATTCATATTTCTAAATGCACATCAGTAAAGTGGACAAAGAACAGACCAAAGAATTGGGTATGCAATTGAAAACAACCTATAAAAAGAATTTTAAAATCTCCAAGTAAACATTAAATTGGAAGTCCTAAAAATTAAAGGTGCAATTAATAAAATTGAATGTAAGAAAATAATCAAAGTAATGAATAAAATTAGGTTGGTGTTATGAAAAAACCAATAAAACAGGTAAATCATTAGTTAATATGATTTAAAAAGAGAAGAACAAATTACTAATGTCAAAAATGAAAAGGATGAATATACCTCTAATGAGGATGACATCAAAGCAATTTGTTAGGAGTTATTTTGCCCACCTGTATACCAACAAATTTAACAATTTAAGTGAAACGGAAGAATACTTTTAAATTTTATTTTGGAATTCCGATTACTTGTAAAGATAATTTTCAACATTCATTTTTATAAGATTTTAAGTTCCCTCCTTTCCCTGTCCCTTCCCCAAGACAGCAAGCAATCTGATACATGTTATACATATACAGTCATGTTAAACATAATTCCCTATTAGTCATGTTGTGAAAGTAGAATCAAAACAAAAGGGAAAAACCACAGGAAAAAAAAACAGCAAAAGTGAAAATAGTATGCTTCAATCTGCATTCAGACTCCTTAGTTCTTTCTTTGAATGTGATTAGCATTTTCCATCATAAGCCTTGAAATTGTCTTGGATTGTATTGCTGAAAAGAACTAAATCAATTGTAGTTGATCTTCATGTAGTGTTGCTTTTTACTTGTACAGTGTTCTGGTTCTGTTTACCTTACTCAGCATCAGTTTATGTAAATCTTTCTAGGTTTTTCTGAAATCCACCTGCTCCTCATTTCTTATAGCACAATAGTATTCCATCACATTCATATACCCCAACTTGTTCAGCCATTCCCCAATTGATAGGGAATATTATCCAGTCTGACAGGTTTGAGGTGGTACCTCAGTTACTTGAATTTGCATTTCTCTAATCTATAGTGATTTAGAGCCTTTTTTCATATAACTATAGATAACTTTAATTTGACAGTTTATCAGTTGGGGAACGACTTGTACCCTTATAAATTTGACTCTGTTCTCTATATATTTGAGAAATGAGGCATTTATCAGAAACACAGGCTTTAAAAATTGTTTTCCAGCTTTATTTTCCTCCCATTCCAGTTGTATTGGTTTTGTTTGTGTAAAAGGTTTTTAATCGAATATAATTGAAATTATCCATTTTGCATTTCATAATGATCTCTATCTCTTATTTGGTCATAAATCCTTCCTTTTCCCATAGATCTGACATGTAAGCTATTCTTTGCTGTCTAAATCATGTGCCCATTTTGATTTTACTTTAGTATACAGTGTGAGATATTGGTCTATGCCTAGTTTTCCATTATTCTCAGCTGTTTTTGTGTATTAGTGAGTTCTCATCCCAGAAGCTGGAGTCTGAGTTTATCAGTTTCTGGAAGGCAAGAGGGAAAGGAAAATCAGAATCTTATAAAAATGAATGTTGAAAATTATCTTTACAAGTAATTGGAAAAAATAAAGTGCTATGAAGTGCAAAAAATTTTTTTAAAAAAGAACTCAAAAATAAAACAAATAAAAGAAAAAAGTATGCCAGTAATCACCTGTGTCCTGTGTACCTAACTTATTCATTGATCCAGCAATCTGTTTCTTGGGCAGTACCAAATAGTTTTGATGATTGCTGCTTTATAATGCAATGTAAGATCTGGTATGGCTAAGCCACCTTCCTTTGCATTTTTTCCCATTAATTTCTTTGATATTCGTGACATTTTGTTCTTCCAGATGAAATTTGTTATTTTTTCTAGCTCTATAAAATAATCTTTTGGTAGTTTGGTTGATGTGGCACCGAATAAGTAAATTAATTTAGGTAGAATTGTCTTTTTTATTATATTAGCTCAACCTACCCATGAGCAATTGGTATTTTTCCAGTTGTTTAGATTTGACTTTGAAAAATGTTTTGTAATTGTGTTCATATGTGGTTTTGGGTTTATTTTTAAGTCAGGTAGATTCCCAAATAGTTTGTAGTATCTACAGTTATTTTCAATGAAATTTCTCTATCTCTTGCTGCTGGACTTTTTTGGTAATATATAGAAATGCTGATAATTTATGTGGGTTTATTTTATTTATATCCTGCAACTTTACTAAAGTTAACTGCTTCAAGTACTTTTTTAGGATTCTTTAGGATTCTCTAAGTGTAACGTCATCTGCAAAGAGTGATACTTCTGTTTCCTCGTTGCCTATTCTAATTCCTTCAATTTCTTTTTCTTCTCTTATTACTATAGCTAACATTTCTAGTACAATATTGAATAAGAGTGGTGATAATGGGCATCCTTGTTTCACCCCTGATCTTGTTGGGAAAGCTTCTAGCTTATTCCCATTACATATAATGCTTGCTGATGGTTTATCATTTTAAGGTAAGCTCCATTTATTCCTACGCTCTCTATTGTTTAATAGGAATGGATACTATATTTTATCAAACTTTTTTCTGCGTCTGTTGAGATAATCATATCATTTCTCTTAGTTTTGTTACTGATATGGTTGATTATATTGATAGTTTTCCTAATATTGAACCAGCCCTGCATTCCTGGTATATTCCTGATAGTATAGTTTTGCTGTCTATTTCTTCCTGTAATTCACTTAACTTCTTTAAGAATTTGGTTGCTATACCATTTGATCCATATATGTTTAGTAGTGATAATACTTCATTGTCTTTGGTACCTTTTAGCAAGATGTAGTTTCTTTCCTTTTCTCTTTTAATCAGATCTATGTTTTTGCTTTTGTTTTGTCTGAGATCAGAATTGCTACCCCTACTTTTTTTTTTTTTTTACTTCAGCTGAGGCATAATATATTCTCCTCCAGCCTTTTACCTTTACTCTGTATGTATCCCTCTGCTTCAAATGTGTTTTTTGTAAACTACGTATTGTAGGATTCTGGTTTTTAATCTACTCTGCTATCCACTCCTGTTTTATGAGTTCATCCCTTTCACATTCAAAGTTATGATTACTAATTTTATTTCCCTCCATCCTATTTTCCCCCTTTTATACATTTCTCTCTCCTTTTTGTACATTTTTATACATTTCTCTCTCCTTTCATCCTCTCCCTCCTCACCAGCATTTTGCTTCTGACCACTACCTCTCTCAGTCCGCCTTCCATTCTATCAATGCCCCCTCCCTTTTCGTTCCCCTGCTACTCTTGCCCTCCCTTTTGTCAGTGTCCTTCACCCCCTTTTCTTCCATAAAGGTAAGATAAATATCTATACCCAACTGAGTATATATGTTATTCCTTCTTTACCAAATTCAGTGAGAGTAAAATTCAAGCATTGCTCACCCCTCCTTTTTTCCCCTCTATTGTAACAGATCTTTTGTGCCTCTTTATCTTAATTTACCCTATTGTGCCTACCCCTTTCCTCTTGTCCAAGTACAATCCCTTTTTTCACCCCTTAATTTTTTTTATATCGTGGCATCAAAGTGAACTATTACCCACAACCTCTGTGTATGTATACTCCATCTAATTGCCTTAATAGATACAGTTCTCAAGAGTTACAAGTATCATCTTCCTGTTTAGGGGTATAAACAGTGTAACTTTAGTGAGTAACATGTTTTGTTTTTTCTTTCCTGTTTACTTTTTTATGCTTGAGTCTTGTATTTGAAGATTGAATTTTCTGTCAGCTCTGGGATTTTCATCAGGAAAGTTTGAAAGTCCTATATTTTATTGAATGTCCATCTTTCCCCCTGAAAGATTATGCTCAATTTTGCTGGGTAGCTGATTCTTGGTTGTACAAGCTCTTTTGCCTTCCAGAATATCATATAGGGGTTTTGTTTTGTTTTGGTTTTTGTAATTAGTATTTTATTTTTTCCAGTTACATGGAAAGATAGTTTTCAGCATTCTCTTTTTCTTTTTGGGCGGTTGTGTCAATGACAAGGTGACTTGCCCAGGTCACATAGCTAGTAATTATCAAGTGTCTGAAGGTGAATTTGAGCTCAGATCCTGCTCACTCCAGGGCAGTGCTCCATCCAGTGTGCCACCTAGCTGCCCCAGCATTCATTTTTTCTATAAGACTTTGAGTTTCAAATTTTTTCTTCCTCCCTACTTCTCATTCCCCCAACACAGCACGCAATCTGATATAGGTTATACAAGTGCAGTCATGTAAACATATTTCCATATTAGTCATGTTGTGAAAGAAAAACCAGAACACAAAAGGAAAAACCACAAAAAACAGTGAAACTAGCATGCTTTGATACTGTATTCAGACTCCATAATTCTTTCTCTGGATGTGGATACCATTTTCCATCATGAGTCTTTTGGAATTGTCTTGGATCATTACATTGCTGAGAACGAAGTCAGTCATAGTTGATCTTCACACAATGTTGCTGTTACCTGTATACAATGTTCTCCTGGTTCAGTTCACTTCACTCAGCATCAATTCATGTAAGTATTTCCAGGTTTCAGAGTATCGTATTCCAAGTCTTCCAATCCTTTAATGTAGAAGATAGTAGGTCCTGTGTAATGCTGACTCTGCCTCCTTGATTTTTGAATTGTTTCTTTGTGACTGCTTGCAGTATTTTCTCCTTAACCTGATAATTCTGAAATTTTCCTCCTTGGAGTTTTCATTTTAGAATCTCTTTCAAGAGGTGATTGGTGAATTCTTTCAGTGACTGTTTTACTCTTTATTTCTAGGCTGTCAGGGCAGTTTTCCTTGATAATTTCTTGAAAGATGCTGTCCAGACTCTTTTTTTCTTTCTTTTTTCTTCCATTATGTGTAAAGGTAGACTTCAGCATCTATTTTTGTAAAATTTTTGAGTTCCAAATATTTTTTGCCTCCTTCTCCAAGACAGCAAGCAATCTGATATAGGTTAACACATGTACAATCATGTTAAACATTTCCACATTAATCATGTTGTGAAAGAGTAATCAAATAAAGGGGGGGAACCACAGGAAGGAAAAAACAAAACAAAAAAATGAAAATAGTATGCTTTGATCTGCATGGTTTGTTCATCATTTCTTATAGCATAGTAGTATTTCATTACGTTCATAAACCACAACTTGTTTAGCCATTCCCCAGTTGATGGGTATCCCCTTGATTTCCAGTTCTTTGCTACCACAAAAGAAAGCTGCTATAGATATTTTTGTATATATAGATCTTTTTCCCTTTTTTAGTGATCTTGTTGAACTACCGACCTAGGACTGGTATTGCTGGATCAAAGGGTACGGACAGTTTTATAGACCTTTTGGTATAATTCCAAATTGTTCTCCAGAATGGTTAGATCAGTTCACAACTCCACCAACAATGCATTAATGTTCCAAATTTCCTACATCTTCTCCAACATTTATCATTTTCCTTTTCTGTTATATTACTAGTCTCTTTTTTATCATAGCTTTCAGGTAGTATAGTATGTCTCCTGGATCTATTTTCCAGGTCAGCTATTTTTCCAATGAGGTATTTTACATTTTCTTTTATTTTTTTCATTCTTTTAATCTTGTTAGACTGGTTCGTGAAATCTCATAAAGTCATTAGCTTCCACTTGCCCAATTCTGATTTTTAAATTAATTTTTAGTTTTCAACATTCACTTCCACAAGATTTTTAAGTTCTGAATTTTCTCTCAAACTCTCTCCTCCGCCCATCACAAGACAATATGCATTCTGATTACCCCTTCCCCCAATCTGCCCTCTCTTCTATCACACCCCTCTCTTCTCTTATCCCTTTCCCCTCTATTTTCTTGTAGGGCAGGATTGCCCATGTGTCTTATTTCCCAGTTGCATGTAAAAATAGTTTTTAACATTTATTTTTAAAACTTTGAATTCCAGCTTCTCTGCTTTCCTCCCTCCCCACCCACCCCCATTGAATAGGCAAGCAACTCGATATAGGCTATATGCGTGTAGTCATGCAAAACACTTCCATAAGTCGTGTTGTGAAAAACTATATTTTCTGTCCATCCTGTCCTGCCCCCCATTTATTCTATTCTCTCTTTTGACCCTGAGCCTCCTCAAAAGTGTTTACTTCTGATTACCCCCTCCTCCCATTTGCCCTGCTTTCTATCATCCCCCCAACCCCCTGCTTATTCCCTTCCCCACTAATTTCCTGTAATGTAACATAGCTTTTCATACCAAATTGAGTGTACATGTTATTCCCTACTTAAGCCATATCCAATGAGAGTAAAGTTAACTCTTTCCCTCTCACCTCTCCCCTCTTCTCCTCCTTTGAAAAAACTTTTTCTTGCCTCTTTTATGTGAGATAATTTACCCTATTCTATTTCTCGCTTTGTCCTCTCAATATATTCCTCTCTTTTCCCTTAATTTAATTTAATTTTTTTCTTAATTTTATTTTTTTTAGTTATCATTTCTTGATATTCAACTCACCCTGTGCCCTCTGCCCATATATATAATCCCTCCAATTACCCTAATATGGAGAAAAGTCTCAAGAGTTACAAATATTATCTTTCCATGTTGGAATGTGAACAGTTTAACATTAGTAAGTCCCTTATGATTTCTCTTCCTTGTTTACCTTTTCATGCTTCTGTTGATTGTTGTGGGGCAGCTAGGTGGTGCAGTGGATAGCACAAGAGTTCAGGAGTCAGGAGGACCTGAGTTCAGAACTCACCTCAGATGCTTGACACTCACTGGCACTGTGACCTTGGGCTTAACCCCAGTTGCCTCATTCTGGGTCATTTCCAGTCACCTTGATGAACATCTGGTTACTAGATTCAAATGGCTGTGGAGGAGAAGTGAGACTGGTGACCTACACAGCCCTCCCTCACTCAAAACAAAGTCAAGTGCAAGTCATCTCATTATTTGTCTGATGGCATGGTCTTATTTGGCAACAAAGGACCAACACACACAATTGTTGTATTTGAAAGTCAAATTTTCTGTTCAGCTCTGTTCTTTTCAAAAATGCTTGAAAGTCCTCTATTTCTTTGAATGACTATTTTTTTCCCCAGAAGTATTATATTCAGTTTTGCTGGGTAGGTGATTCTTGGTTTTAATCCTAGCTCCTTTGACCTCTGGAATATCATATTCCAAGTACTTTGATCCCTTAATGTAGAAACTGCTAGATCTTGTGTTATCCTGATTATATTTCCATAATACTTGAATTGTTTCTTTCTGGCTGCTTGTAATATTTTCTCTTTGACCTAGGACCTCTGGAATTTGGCTACAATATTCCTAGGAGGTTTTCTTTTCAGATCTCTTTCAGGAGGTGATCAGTGGATTCTTTCCATTTCTATTTTACTCTCTGGTTCTAGAATATCAGGGCAGTTTTCCTTGATAATATCTTGAAAGATGATGTCTAGGCTCTTTTTCTGATCATGGCTTTCAGGTAGACCAATAATTTTTAAATTATCTCTCCTGGATCTATTTTCCAAGTCAGTTGTTTTTCCAATGAGTTATTTCACAGTCTGCTGTTTTGTCATTCTTTTGGTTTAGTTTTATAATTTATTGATTTTTTTTTTTTTATAAAATCATTAGCTTCTATCTGCTCCATTCTAATTTTTAAGAAATTATTTTATCCAGTGAACTTTTGTACCTCCTTTTCCATTTGGCCAGTTCTGCTTTTAAGACATTCTTCTCCTCACTGGCTTTTTGGACATCTTTTGCCATTTGGGTTAGTCTGTTTTTTAAGCTGTTATTTTCTTCAACATTTTTTTGAGTCCCCTTTAGCAAGATGTTGACTCGTTTTTCATGATTTTCTTGCATCGCAACTCTCATTTCTCTTCCCAGTTTTTGCTCTACTTCTCTTACTTTATTTTCAAAATCTTTTTTGAGCTCTTCCATGGCCTAAGACCAATTCATATCTTTCTTGGAGGCTTTGGATAGAGAAGCATTGATATGGTTGTCTCCTTCTGGTATGTTTTGATCTTCCTTGTCAACAAAGTACAATTCTATAATCAATTTTTTTTTCATTTTTTTTGCTCATTTCCCAAGCTAGTTACTTGAATTTTGAGCTTTTTGTCAAGGTAGTTCTCTGCTTCCAGTGGGAGGGGGAGGGTGTACTGTCAGCCTCTTGATACCCCACGATCTGTGGTCCTAGAGCTCCAGAAACAGCCCCTGCTGCTGCCCCTGTGGCAACTGGGGCTGTTACAGGCTCCTCCTTTCCCTCTGTGGCCCAGAGGCTGGGGCTGGACCACTCTAGTGTCTCACACAGGTCCAACAGGTTTTTTCCACTGATCTTCCAATTTGTCCTCAGTGTTTTGGGATTGTGAAATATGGAAACTGCCAAAGGTGCCAGAGATTCAGTCCCCTGAGGCCTACTCAGGTCCTGTCTGTGCCAGCATGGTCCACACTGGACCATGCCCTGCTCCCAGTATGGCACGAGAGACTCTTCCCCTTGTTTTGACTTTCCAGGATATCTTGGGCTCGAGATTTGCTTCGCTCCATCATGCTGTGGGTTCTGCAGTTCCAGACCTTGTTTAGAGTCATTTTTTACAGGCATTTGGCTGGGTTTTGGGGGGAGAGCTCTAGCAAGTCTCTGCTTTTACTCCTGTATCTTGGCTCTGCCTCCCTTCCGATTTTTAAGGAATTATTTCATTCAGTTAGCTTTTGTACCTACTTTTGCATTTAGCCAGTTCTATTTTTTAAGTAATTATTTTCTGCTGTGAATTTTTGTCCTTCCTTTTCCAAGCTGTTGACTCTCTCTTGCATAACTTATTTTCTCACTTTTTCTTTTACCTGTCTTATTTTATTTTTAAAATCCTTTTTGAGTTCTTCCAAGAAGGATTTTGGGCTTGAGACCAATTCATATTCCCTTTTGAGGCTTCACATGTAGGCATTTTGACATTGTTCTCTTCTGAGTTTGTGTTTTGATCTTCCCTATCACTATAGTAGCTTTCTATGATCAGGGTTCTTTTCTGATTTTTACTCATTTTTCAGCCTATTTCATGACTCTTAAAGTTGAGCTCTGCTCCAAGGGCATAGGGGGCACTGTCCCACGCTTCTTGCACTGTGGGCCAAGGGCCTGGTCATGACTTCTTACACCAGGGCCTCAGGTGCTGGGCAGCTTGCCAACTGTGCTGGGGAAGTCGAACCTAATCATACCTGTTGTGTCAGGTTTCCGGGGCTGGTAGTTTGCCTCCTGTGCTGGTGCTAGAGGCCTCACTGCTGAACTGTTGTGCCACTGGTCTGCTGAACTTGTACTGTGGTGATGAGCCTCCTGCTGACTTGGCCAGACACTATCTGCACTGGGCTGTACTCCCCTTTTACCAAAATCAGGTAGAAGTCCTTCTAAGTTATCCTAAGATGGAAATTTGTTTCATTCTATCTTTTTTGTGGGTTCTGTCACTCTAGAATCCATTTAGAGGCTTGATTTAACCTTGTTTCCAAAGGCACCTTGGCAGAGCTCAGGCAACTTCCTTGTTTCTTTCCTTTTGTCTTCTTGGTTCTGCCCCTTGAAATGAAAGAACACTTACAAAAATACTGCCTAGATTAACAAAAAAAGGAATTTTAGTATTTTAGTAAAAGAAATTAAATATCCTACAAATGAGCTTCCTAAGGAAAAAACATCAGGACCAGGTGAATTTATAAGGGAATTCTACTAAATTCTACTAAACATTTAAAGATCAACTAATTCCAATATTATATTAATTATTTGAAATAATAAGCAAAGAAGGACTTCTCCCAAACTCCTTTTATGAAACAGATATGGTGCTGATACCTAAACGAGAAAGAAAATTACAAACCAATTTCGTTAATAAATGTGGATGCAAAAATCCTAAATATAATAGACTCTAGGAGACTACAACAATATATTACAAAATTATCCATGATGACCAAGTGAAATTTATACCAAGAATGCAGGGATGTTTTAACATAAGGAAACCTGTTAATATATTAACGATAAACCTGTTAACATAATTGATTATGTCAATAGATGGAGAAAAAACTTTTGATTACTATTAAAAAACACTTGAAAGCATAGGTATAAATGTGTTTTTACCTTAAAACGATATGAAACATCTACCTAAAACTATCAGCAAGCATTATTTGTAATGGGGACAAGCTAGAAGCCTTCCCAATAAAAAGCAAGGATGCCCATGATCAGTAATGTTATTCAATGTTTTATTAGAAATGCCAGAAATAAGAGAAGAAATTGAAGGAATGGGCAATGAGGTAATAAAACTCTTTTTGCAGATGATATGATGATATATTTGGGAAATCCTAGAGATTCAGCTAAAAATTAGTTCAAAGAAGTAATAATTTTAGCAAGGCAGCAGAGTAAAAAATAAATCCACATAAATCATCAACATTTCTATATATCACCAACGAAACCCTCCAAGAAGAGGCAGTAAGAGATATGCCATTGAAAGTTAACTATGGACAATATAAAAATACCTGGGAAGAAACCTGCCAAGACAAACCCAGAAACTATATGAACATAATTATAAAACACTTTTTACACAAAGTCAGATTTATTAAATAATTAGAGAAATAGTCATTGTTTGTGAGTAGGCAGAGCCCATGTAATAAAAATGACAATTCTTCTTAACCCATGTATTCATTCCATTTAAATCCCAATTGAATTGCCAAGAAAATTATTATTGAGCTAGAAAACAGTAAAATTCATTGAGAAGAGCAAAAGGTCAAGAATATCAAAGGAATTAATGAAAAAAATATAAACCAAGAAAGTTTAGCAGTACCAAATCTTAAACTATATTATAAGGCAGTAATTACTAAAATTACAAGATTTAAGCTTTTGGAATAAAAATTCACTATTTGGTAAAAAATTGGTTGGGAAAACTGGAAGGCAGTCAGGTAGAAATTGGATATTGACCATTATCTTACACCATTTACCACAATGTGGTCAAAATAGATACATGACCTAGGTGTAAAGGGAGATGGAAGAAAATTTAAAGGAAAATGGAGCACATTACCTTATCTTATGAATAGGAGAATTTACGAATAAAAAAGACAGCATTGTAAGAAACAAAATGGATAATTTTGACTATATTAAGTTGAAAAGGTTTAATACAAATAAATTCCATGTAGCCAAGATTTGAAGTAAAGCAGAAAATTGAGAAAAAAATGTATAGACAGTTTCTTGAAGGTCTCATCTCACATTTTAAAAGAAAATGAGTCATTCTTCAGTCAATAAATGGTCAAATATGAACACAGTTTTTTGATGAAATTAAAGCTAATATTGTCATGTAAAAATGCTCTAAATCATTATTGATTAGAGAAATGCAAATTGAAGCAACTTTGAGATCTCATACCTATCAGATATGGATAAAATGAACAGTAAAGTGACCGAATATTGGAGGGGATGTGGAAATATTGGGCCACTGATACACTATTGGTGGAACTGTGAATTGATCCAGACATTTTGAAAAGCAATCTGGAATTATGCCCCAAAAGTTATAAAACTGTACCATTTGATCCGGTAATACCACTATTAGTTCTGTTTCCCAAGGTGATAAAGAAAAAAAGGAAAAGAACTTATATTTTCTAAAATATTTATAGCAGCTTTCTTTGTGGTAACAAAGAACTGGACATTGAGGAGATACTCATCTATTGGGGAATGGCTAAATAAGTTGTTGTACTTATTTAATTGTGATGGAATACTGCTGTGCTGTAAGAAATGGTGAGTTGGTTGATTTTAGAAAAACATGGAAACACTTGCATGAAATAATGAAGAGTGAAATGAGCAGAATCCAGAGATCCTTGTATAGTCATAACAAGTTGTTACCATTTCTAGTCAAAAAGTGATGAGTACCTTGCACTAAGGTGTGAATGGAGAGAAGGGCCTGAATTCAAGAGATTTTTTTAAGGCTATATTCTAGAAATGGCAAGATTTGACAACTGATTGGATGTGTTGGGTGAGGGAAAGTAGAAAAGAGAGAAGATTCAGTATAATGCCAAAATTAGGAACTTGAAACATTGGAAAGATGTTGGTACTTTTGACAGAAATAGGAAAGTTTGAAAAAGGGAAGGGTTTAGAGAGAAAGCTAATAAGTTAGTTTTAAACATGCTGAGTTAAAAAGGTTTCCAGGACATCCAGTTTGAAATGTCCAAAGGGAGTTGGTAGTGCAGGACTCTCAAGGAAGAAACTGGGACTTGATATATACAGAGTGTCCCCAAGTATTAGTGGGGTTTTAATTTGATTACTACACTAAGTCTTTTGGAAAACCCTCTATACATCTAGGAGTCATCTGCATAGAGATGATAAACCCATGGGAGCCAGTGAAGTTACTCAGTGTATATAGGGAAAAGAATAGAGGACCTAGACAGAACCTTGGGAACCACTGACAGTTTGGGGGTATGGTGTGGGTGAAGAAGCAGCAAAGGAAATTTGAGAAGAGACATGTCAGGCAAACTAGAAGGCAATTACAAAAATCTAGAGAAAAGAAAATATCCAAGAATAAAGAATAGTCAGCAATGTCACATGTAGCAGATAGGTTGAGGATGAGAACTGAGAAAAAAACAACAATAAAGAGATCATTAGTTACTTTGAAGAAAGCAGTTTCTGCTGAGTGACAGGTTAGAAGCTGGATTATAAAACATTAAGGAAAGGAGAGGAAGTGGAAGCAGTGAGTATAGACACTTATTTCAAGGAGTTTGACTGAGAAAAGGAAGAGAAATAGAGGCTGGTAGCTTGAGGCATTATAGGGTCTAATGAAGTTTGGTATTTTTTAAGGATTAGAGGAGACTTCAGAATGTTTGAAGGCATTAGGAAGTGACTAATTGATAGGGAGAGATTGAAGATTTGTGGAGGGAAATAAAGTTGACTAAAGATGCTTTCCAAAATAGAAGATGCAGAGGGATAGGATCATGTGGAGGGCTACGCCAAGGGCCACCTCTTTGTGAGAGGTTGAAGGAAGGAGTAGTAGATGATCTCAAGGGGTTTTGAGGTGAAGAAAGAGAGGCTCACATTAAATGGCCATATTTTTTCCCCAGTAAAGTAAAAAGCGAAGTCCTCAGCTAAAGTAAGGGGAAGTGGAGTTATGGAGCACTTGAGTGAAAAGGAGGTTTGGAATAGTTTCTCACTCACTACTTCCACTTGTTCACCCTTCTCATTCTTTGCAATCTCTTGAAATTTGTTGTCCAGCTCCACCATTTGATTGAGACTATTCTCTTTATTCCTTCTTAGCCCCCCAGTCTCTTAAGTGCTATCTCTGACTGGCTTTTGTTCTTATTGTATTTGATTTCTCTGCATCTTTTGACACTGTGAAAACCTGCTTCTGGTTACTTCTCCTTCCTTGGCTTCTATGCCAATGCTTTCTTCTAGTTCTCCCCTTATTTGACAGCCTCTTAATCTCCTTTGTTAGACTGTCATTCATCCCCTATCTACTTAGGTTTCCTCTAATGTAGTGATATCAGTGAGGATCCTTGTGGCCATACATCTTTGTTTGACCCTTCTGCTCTAAGACTGCCCTGGGTCCTATTTTCTATCTATTCTTAGTAATCTCATGTGCTTCTCCAAGATAGTATAGATAACTTCCAGAGCTATATATCCATTTTTGATCTGTCTCCTGAATGACAGGCCCACTTTGCCAACTGCCTTCATCTGAAAGTCCCATCAACATGTCATTTAGCATATATATCCAAATACATCTCCTTACAGGATCATAGAAACTGATTATCTCCTCCTGTTAACTAGCTTCTCCTTCACCTTGCATTCACCCAGATTTGCAACCATGTCATTGTTCTGCTTAAAAAATCTTCATTGGCTCCTTATTGCTCTCTGGAATAAAATTTAAGCATTTCAATTTGTTGTTTAAAGCCCTTCACAGTTTGGTTTGAATTTATCTTTCATATTTTTTCATATTACTCCCTTTCATACATTCCAACTCCTACCCAAACTAACCTATTAAACTGTATTGTACCAAACATTCCATCTCCTGCTTCTCAAATGCCTCATGTCTGGATTTCATTTCCTCTTCGAGTCTCCTTCCCTTTTTGTCTGTCCCTTTTCAGATTTCCTTCTATTTAATTAATATTGTGTGCCCAAGTAAAATAGTCATATACTTTAAATGCTCCATGAAGGATAGGACTGTTTTGTTTTAATCTTTGTATCTTTAAGGCCTACTTAACACAATATCTTGATACAATTGAAGTGAACCATTGATACAATTGAATTAAATTTTTGTAAATGTAGGCGCAAGGGAGTTTAATGAAGGAGGGTTGCCAGAAAGAAGTGACTTTGGAAATAACTTATGAATTAATAAAGAAGAATAGACACTTCAGGTGGGGAAATGAAATTACATTAGTATAAAAGATTCCAGGCAGTGGCAAGGCAGAAAATGGATGGGGTGACATGCAAGGAAGTTGGCTTGATGGGATTTCAGGAGCCCTGTTGAATAGTAGTGAGATATAAGTTTGAAAATATAAGTCTTGAATGAAAGTTTTTAATGTGAAGGTAACACATTAAAAAAAATGACTTTTATGGAATGGCATGGGCTAGGGAGCTATTTTTTTTTCCAATTATCTTTTTACAAATATTGTCAATTCTTGATGATTTCCTTTGTTTTATATCCTTTTTGGATTGATTAACCATAACAAATGGATAATCCTAAATTAATTTCCACTTCTTGTCTGCATACAGTTGAGCAACATCCCCGCCATCTCTCAGCATGTACTAATTAATATAAGCCAAAATAAAACAGTATAATTAGGAGAATTAGGTAGCCATCAAGAAACCCTCATTTCTCTGTTTCCTGCTTTAAACAAACCTAATATATCAAATTCTGTATTTATGAAATGGATAAATTAATGGGTAGGTTTTAACTTTAAAGAAATCCTTTGAATATCCTTGTGAATAGTGAACTTAGTAAATTTAATATTTAATTTATGTAGTTTGTCCAGGAGGATATTTTATCATGTAAATCAATAGTAAAAATCAATAGCTTTATGTAGGAGCATGTGCCAAAGTCAGATTTAATCAGTGTGTAATTTAACTAGCTTTTCTGGTTTATTTTAGTTCATAGCATGAATGATACAAAATTAATGGTGGTAGTGGACTGTGCGTTTGCGCAATATAAGTCATAAATGTCTGTTATTTTTGATAAGGCATTTTTTCTCCCTCTCCCACATTTTTTTCATCAGCTCAAGGTCTTCATGCTGCTCATATTTGGGATGAGATTAATGCAATATCCAAGGCCACGTGTAATTGGGACTGAACAAAGAGAATGATAGTAGCACAAACCAAAAAGTTTTAAGACTGATAACTGTTTCAATAAATGTAGGCCACATAAACAGATTTTTCAGACTGAAGAGAAAGACTACTGAAGTAATTGCCAACTTCTAAAAATAGAAATAAGAACACTATCAGCAGTTGCTATACAACTTTCTCATACAGTGCTATAGAATTAACAAAAATCCAGAATTCCATGTTTTTCATGTTTATATATATGTGGAAAGATTCTCTCACTGTGTGTGCATGTATGTAAATATATGTATATTAGTACACATACAGAGAGAGAAAACCTGAGACAGCATTGTCTTTATTATATAGTTTAATTGATGATGTTACTTTGGCCTCAACCTTCTTTGGCTTGAATTTCCATAGGCTGTTCATAGGCTTTTGTTTTTTTCTGTTTTTACCTGTGCATTTTGCATTTGGCCTGGAGTTAATAATAATGACTAAGTAGGCTACTTAGGTCAGGACTTCAGAGCTTAAACTAAGGAGAGATAACATAAGAAGGACAACTTTCACAGAAAATACTAAAGCTCTTCACTGCAGATTGGCCTTAACTAAAAGTAGTTTCTCAGGGAATAGCTATTAAAGAGACATAAGATTAAAGCACAAAACATCCATTTTTTTTTCCTTTTTTTTGTAGACTTGCTGTTAGAAATAACAAATTTCTCTTTCTTCCCCCCATTTAAGAGTGTTGCTCCAGCAGCCCTTTTTCTGGCAGCTAAAGTAGAGGAACAACCACGAAAACTAGAACATGTAATCAAGGTAGCTCATGCTTGCCTCCACCCTCTGGATGCACTTCCTGACACTAGAAGTGAGGTAAGGAATTGTATTTTAGTTGTGACTTGCTTTATGTTTCTAACAGTTTATGTGTAAATTGAGTTATCTAAAGTGTACAATGGACACTAACAAAGGAATCTCTGAATGAATCTTAAACATTTAGAATTTCTTGCAATGGGTTTCCTCAAGCAGAGCACATCTGTACTGGCTTTAGTAGTCAGAGGGAGGAAGGTATGGGGTAAAGATACTTAAACAGGTTCTGAAATGAGGGCGTTCTTCTTTACCATGTGGAAAAAGGTAGGTTTGCATCATCTGCCTAAGTGTTTTTTCTAAGTCATGGACTTTGTCTTGTCTTCCTTAGCCCTTTCCCTTCAGATTCTACATCAGAACAGCTTTGATTGAAAGTTGTGAATATGCTGTATTCTAAGGCCTCTTAGATTGCCATTTGCCCCCATAAGCAAACAGGAGAGAAAACCCTCTTTTCCCCAAAATATTTTCACATCTTTTATCTCATTTGAATCTCACAAAGAGAAGGGGGAAAGGGCAGATGTTTTCATTTTATTGCAAGGGGAAATGGCATACAAAAGATTTGCCCAAGATTATACAGTTATTTGTAAAGCTGAGTTTACAATCCAGCTTTTTGGCTCTCAGTCTGGTGTGCTTTCTCTCTTACACCATGCCATTTACCATCCAGGCAATCTTCTAAAGAGGATTAAATAACATATTACTCATTTCTCACCAACACTTTTCCTCACCGTCTCTAAAAGGGAAAGCTTTATCTAGCCACAAAATATTTGAGGCAAATTTGTAATTTGGTAATGTCTTATATGCCAAAATATTATGACTCCACCCTGGGAAATGAATTGAACCCATGAGGCTTTTGTTCTAGTCATCTTTTAACAAAATACTATATTTTAGCATTTGGCTCTCCCATTTTAGGGGAATCTTTGATAATTCCCTCTAGTGTTATGTATGGGATGAAGATTTTACTCCCTGTTTTTCCTGGTTATCCCAAGAGAGATTGTTATAATTCTTCAGGCTTTATAGAGTGCCTCCTCGTGAGTAACCTGCCTGTCCTCTCAACCCCAGGCTTACCTGCAACAAGTCCAAGACCTGGTCATTCTAGAGAGCATAATACTGCAGACCCTGGGTAAGTTTTAAAAGCGGACGGGCTGCCACCTGTGGGCTTCACCCAGACTGTGAAGAGTTTGCAGAGCTGAGGGCCTAACCTAACCTATGTCCTGCTCCACAGATGAAGGATAATTACACCTGGCCCCTGAAAAAGCAAGACCTCAAACAGCGGATTCCTTACAGGCTTTGTGGTTCATATTTACATTTAATATGATTTTCAGGTTTAATGTGCGTTTTTAGTTTTTTATAAATGGCAGCATAAAAACGAATCCAGGTCTACAAAACCTGTCTGCTTTTCTCCCATAGGTTTTGTGTTCTGTTTGGCCACTGGGCCCTGGCTATTGATGTTTGTCTTTAAATTGTAACAAACCCTTCTGTTGGGTCCTGTGACCAGCCTGGACAGCAGAATGGGAGGCCAAGGGACTCCCTTTATAGGTATTGCATTTGGAATAGCACTGAGATTTGTCCTCTCTTCAATTCTATAACTTTTAAAGCTAAATTACTATTTCACTGGGCCTTTGAATCTGAAATTTTCTTTCTTTTTTTAAAACCAGGATTTCTTTCCTGTGCTATCTCATGAGGCAAATTTGCTATGTGGTGTACCTTCCAATACAAAGATGTATTGTTGAAAAGTTGGTTGTAGAGGTATTTTTCTATGAATCTAATAATTTTTTCAGTCATTGATGTTATAAATTGGTAGGTATATTAAAGTTTTACCTTAAAACAATTAAAATCACATTTAAACAAATTGCATTTCTAATAAAATAATGTCACAAGACATATTGAACTGAAATTTAAAAGTATTTTATCAGAAATTTTTCCCATAGAACTAAATATAGGATTATTAACTTTGTTTCATGAACCCCTTTAGCAGTCTTGTGAAAACCTATGACCCTCTTCTCAGAATGTTTTTATATGCATAAAATAAAATACATGGGATATCAAAGGAAGCTATTTTTATTGAAATAGTATGAGTTGTGTTTTTTTTAAGTTTGATTGTTTGAATAGTTAGCTCTGTCTTTAGCCAAAGGTAAATAATGAGCTATATAGCACAATGGCTGGAGCTCTGGGAATACTTAATATTTAATAGCTTTTCATGACCCTGTACAAGTCAAAACCTCTTTCAGGCTCAGTTTCCTCATCCATAAAATGGCTTCTTACGGTTCAATCTAGTTTTAAATCTAAATACTCCCTTTTAAGACTGAGATTTTAGCTGACACAAAACTAATTATTTTGTATATCATATTGATTGTTTAAGGGCCCGGGTTAGAGATGATTATGACTTTGAGTATTTTAGTATCTTTTTTCATTCTTTATTGATGTAAAGACCAACATAAACAATAGTTCTGTTATGTGATCCCATGGAATATTTTAAATAAGAATAGTTTCCATGATTCAGCTTTTCCCTTATTAGAGATACACCTGAATCAAGGGAATATGTATGTTCCAAAACTTAAAAATTATGTTTTAAAGAACAATTTTTAAACAGTTTCTCCACTAAATTCTGCATTGAGAGTAGACAAAAATGGTAAGTATACCATTAATAGTGGATTAAAAAAGGACAAAATTACACAGCAGAACAATAATTATTCTTTAAAGTTTCACTTCAGAAGATAATTATGCCTTATTTTAAATGGAGAAATGAACGGGAAATATCCTTGATATTGTTATTTTTTCCCCTGAGAAAGAATGTACCAGGGATTTGCCCCCTACCCCTCCTCCCATCTGCTGCCCAGGCCCTTATGCTAGGTTCTTATGTTTGTGACTAAAAATTATTTTGTTTTCAGTGGTGTTTCAACAGTGAAGAAGTTCTTTATTACTTGGAGACCTAGAGACAGCAGTGGCCTTTCAATTTTATAACTAGGCATTAAATCAGCTCTGAAGATAATTCAACATAGAGAAGAGTTTCTATCTGCGGACCTCTTGTTTCCCTGAACAACTATTTTGGGGAGGGGAAGGAGGCATTTTACTTGCTCAGATGCAAGGGGTGCAAAAGGTATTGAATATCTTTTGCTTGTTAACCAATCTTCCTTCTGCATTTTTTTCAGGCTTTGAAATAACAATTGACCACCCACACACGCATGTGGTAAAGTGCACACAACTCGTTCGAGGTAAGAAATCTAAGACTGAGGATTCTAAATTGATCCATGTTGCAGTAAAGGATAGTACTTCTGGATGGCATTTATGCATACGTTACATAAATATTCATTTGTCAGGGATTAAAGTAAAAGTCTTGGCTTAACCTTCCTTTTGTGTAATTGTTTTAATAATCATAATACTGGAAGGACTTAGAAAGTTACCAAGTCTGTCATCAACAAGACCACACTCAGTCATTCCTAGATAGATGAGAAACCTATTTTTAAAGATTCTTCCTTTGTTTTGTTTCTCATGGTTTCTCCCATGTGTTCTAATTCTTCTTTATAACATGACTAATGTGAAAATAGGTTCAATATAAATGTATATGTAGAGCCTATATAAAATTACATGCTGTCTTGGGGTGGGGGTAGGGGAGAGATGGAAAAAATTTAGAACTCAAAATCTTTTGGAAGTGAATGTTGAAAACTAAAAATAAATTAATATTTAAAAGAATTCTTCCTAAACTTTTTAAAAATTGAAATTGATGCCCTTTTTACATTAATATTTTACCTCTAAATACCTTCCCTCTCTTATCCCCAAAGTGAATCCTCCCTTATAACAGGGGAGAAATTCATTAGCAAAGCAAGCAAAACATATGCACCAATCCTTATCTGTCAGTAAGCCTTAAGCCCTTACTGTGTGCCAGGCACTGTAAAGAATTATAATCTACTACGTCTCTGCCATTACGAAAAAATGTATTTCTTCTTCTGTTCTCAAGAATCAAGATTATCCATTGCAATTAGCACAGGTTTAGCTATCCTTTAAGTATTATTTTCATTTATGTTACTGTAGTCACATTGTATAATCTTTTGATTCTGCTTTCCTCGTTCTACATCACTTCATGTGTTTTCCCATCTTTCCCTGAATATCTTGTGTGTTCTTTCTTACTGTGCAGTAATTCTCTTACATTCATATGCCACTATGTTTTCATCTATTCCTCCAGTCGATAGGCAACTGTTTTATTTCTGACATTTTACTACTCAGAGTACTGCTATGAAAGTGTTGCTCTTTACATAGTCCACATGGTTTCTTTTAGTTACCTTCATGACCCTTAGTGAGATCACCTAACTGGAAAACCTTTTCCAAGACAGTTGAACCAATTCAGAGCCCTAGCAACAATATATTCATTTATCTGTCTTCTCATAGTCCTTCTAGCATTGATTTTTCTGTCTTTACCAACTTGATGATTGTGAGGTGTGAAACCTCATAGTTGTTTTAATTTAATTTCTCTTTATTTGGAGCATTTTTCCCATAGGGTTCTTATTTTCATTTCTTTTGAAAACTGGTCATCCCCTTTGGCCTTTTATCTGTTGGGAACCTTTGTGGCTTTTTGTGATCTTAAATTGATGTCTCACAAGTCTTTGTGCCTATACAATGTCTTTCTTTATACCCTCCTATATCCTAGTTAAACCTGCTTTCTCTGCTTGATCTTTCTGGTCACCACCATCTTCCATATGAAAACACAATAGTTTTGTAGATAATTTCTAAATATTCCTTCTTTCTATTCTTCCAGGATTAATTATTATCTTATTGCAGATCATTAGTGGTCTTTCTCTGAATCTTTTATAAGTCTGCCATATTACTCTTTAATTATAATTTTAAGTAAAAAAATAAATTTTAGTGTTGTTAAATGCTACTATTGTTGAAAAAGCCAAATTGCTAGGAAGTTCTCCAAATTTGTATTTTAACCTGCAACAATTTTTTTCCTTAGGAAGAATTGAGGTTTTTTGTTGGTAAAATTGCAAATAAATTGTGGGTTTTGTTTTAAATCTCTGTTAATATGATAATTATGTATTTTGGGAATTGATTTCCCTCATGGAGCCACTGAATTTTCTGAATTAACACTATCCCCACTCTAAAACAGTTACAGTGTTTGCTTTCTGTAAAAGCTAGTTTTGCAGACATTGAGGCCCCTTTTCATTTTTTCTTTGGCTTTTAATTTTTTCTAGATCATAAATAATTTTTTCCTTTGCATTTTAAAAAGTCCATTTCTATTCAGTTATGCTCTTTTATCATGAAGAATATGTAGATGAGCTAATAGTGAAAATTTGTAAGTGACTCTCCTCCTATAAATTGTTATTACTAGGTCCTAAATAGGACTACATTTTCAACTAACATAATGTTTTTCCAGTCTCTCTCTTTTTTCTTTTTTCAGCGAGCAAGGACTTGGCACAAACCTCCTACTTCATGGCTACCAACAGGTTTTTATTTTCATTTGTTTTCCTGTGTCGTGGAATGGGTTTCTTTGGGTTGAGATAGCATCCTTCTGGGGACAGAAATGGATCAAAAATTCAGGTTCTGAGGCTTGGGAAACCTGGATCCAAGAATATTTACCTTGGAATAGAATAACTTTTATCAAAAAATGTATGATATGAAAAGCTGACTAATTTATATTTTCTGACCACTTTCCGTGGAGTGCCATGCATTTCCCTACTGTTTTATATTTTATAGAACTGAAAACAGTTTGTACTCCTGTTTGTATAGAATTTTGCAACTTTTTCCCCTTTTTCAAAACCATTAGAAGTTTCCTAGATTATATCCTTTGTTTTCCAACCCATTGACTGACCTCAAAAGGCAAAAAGATTATGCTTCCCATTTACCATTCATATGCCTTGTCATGGAAGATTTTATAATTTTGAAATGGGCCTCAGAACATTAGAATTTAAGGATACTCTGTATCATTTTAAGTAGAGTGAATTATTACATTATTATTGGTTCCCTGGGATAATTTGCTGACAAATGTTTTCCTCACTGTTCAATTTGATTGAAAGACTTCCACTTTATCATACACAGGGCAAGCTCAGGTTGACCAAAAGAAAAGTCTTATTTACTTTCCCAAAGGTCTAAACTTGTTTTCAATTTAAGTAAAGCTCATTTTGACAACTGGATGTTTTTAAAGAATCCAGGCAACTGCTCTTTACTAGATTATGACTTCAGCCTGCTCTGAAACTATAGAAAGGGATTATTTTGTTCATGTTAGCAATGTTATTCAGTAGACACATTGTCAGAAAGGCAGAATTGAAGTGGTTTGAGCAAAAAAGGGGGAAATTGACATTTTGCATGTAAGTGAATTGGTAGCAAGACCTTTATGATTATTGAGTCTGAGCGTTTTTACCTGTTTTTTTTTCCCCAATGTTTATTTAGCAGAAAATTTTGGGTTCAGACTTGAGAGCTCATGGCTTTCTATTTCTCTCCCTCCGATTGGTATCAGCCTGCACTTGACCACATTTAGCCTGCAGTATACACCTCCTGTGGTGGCTTGTGTCTGCATTCACCTGGCCTGTAAGTGGTCCAACTGGGAGATCCCAGTCTCCAGTGATGGGAAGCACTGGTGGGAGTATGTGGATGTCACAGTGACGCTGGAGCTCCTTGATGGTGAGTTTTAGAGAAGGACATCTAAAAATATTTTTCACTTAGTTCTGTTACTGAGACTTATCCAAGAAATTGCTGTACCTGTGGTTTCCTATATGTTAGTGTTTCTTGTCCTTATCAAGCTTTTGAGGCTCAGTGGTCACAAATTTTACTCTAGGTCCCTTTCTTCCTGCTGGTGGTGGTAATGACGATGATAATGAGATTGATTGTAGCTGGCATTTATGTTTTATAGTGCCCTTTTGTGGCATATATTGTTAGATAATTTCAAAAGTCTTATAAGCAGAAATGAGTGTTAATATCATTTTAGAAAGACTCAGTGTAGTACAATGGACAAAGTTCTTGCTTTGAGGGCAGGTAGACTGACACATACCATCTTGGTGACCATGGCCAAATTCCTTTGCTGTACCTCAGGCAACTTTCTAGACTACAAATTGCATTTGAATTGATGATCACCCGTTGGTGGGGTTTTTGTACCAGGTGAAATTACAAATCTGAGCTGTGGACCTTTCTCCCCTCACCCTGCTCTCCTTTCCCAATCCTCCTAATGCAGTAATTTGCCTTGCCCAGGGGTACATAGTTTATACATGGTAGAACTAGGATTCTAACATGTATCTTAGAGCAAATTTACTGTCCTTTTACACTTAACCATAGCTTTTACATAGGTGAAGCTAGCCAAAAAATTAAAATCCCCTTGTTTCAGTTAGCTGTTTTTCTGAGATTTTTTTATGTGTTTTTTGTTAAATTTACAGAACTGACTCATGAATTCCTACAGATCCTTGAGAAAACCCCTAACAGGCTCAAGCGCATTCGGAATTGGAGGGTAAGTGTTATTGTTATGGGCCTGATGAACTAAAGCCAATTATTATTTTTTTCTAGGCTGCATAAGGTCACAGAAATTGAATAAATATACTAAGTTTGGAATTTCCCTTTTTATAATTATGCAATAGTGATGACTTCAACTACATAACTTGTTCCCTGGCCCAGAAACCAGGGACAGTGGGTGGTGTAGTAGGAGTTCTTAGGTATTGTGTAACTGAACTATTGTGAGACAGTCATTCAGTAAACATTGATGTGAATGTTCGTTGTGTGCAGAGTCTTATATTAGGTGCCATGATGAAAAGAAATTGCTATCAGTCACTGAAGACTATTTTCTTTAGAAGCCTTATGCACTTTTCAAAATAAATGTTAGTAGGATTCAGTCATTTATAGATTCTGATTTAACCGTGTGTGAAGGAAGATTTTTATTTCTTATTCAAGTAGAAAGCTTGACTTCAAATTTCCTCATTTCTCATAAACTCACACATGTGAGTTTAATTTCATTTTCTTTGAAAATCAGCTTGCCTTGATTTAGGCCTAGATTTAGAAGGGATCCTGAAGTCATCTGATTCATTCCTCTGCCTTAAACAATTTCATAGCCAGTTCATCCCAAAAATTTGAGGGGAAGTGTGTCAAGCATAACAGGACAGAAATATTTACTTACTAGGTTTCATCATATCTACACTTTTTATCTTTGAATCTCCCTTTCCTACCTTCTCACACAGCTATTTATGTTGAATTGAGTTGAATTTGTTGGTGTTTTTTTATTTTTATTGAAATTTTAATTAATATCTTTTATGTTATTAAAAAGTCTCCCAGTATATATTCTCTCTGTCTTCCTTCCCCCATCCCCTCTCTCCCTCTTATTCTTTATAACAGAAAGAAAACCTGATTTTATATCAACCAAGTTGACATTATATTCAGAGTTCCACACCACAGTCCTTTCCTCCCTCATCTGCACACCACAAAGGGTAGTGCATTCTCTTTTATCCTCTTTGAGGCAGACTTGATCATTATTATTTTCCACATTCAGTCTCATTTGTTTGTTGTTTTTGTTGTTGATTGAAATCTCTGTGTATATTATTTTCCTCATGCTACTTATGTAACTCATCAGTTGATAAGTCTTCCCATACTTCTCTGTACCAAATAGTTTTCATTGCAATAATCCATTACTTTCATTTTCCTCAACTTGTTTAGCCATTCACCAATAGGTGAGCTATTTGTTTCCAATTCCTTGCTGCTATGAAAGGTGCTTTAAATAGTTTGGTGTTTATCAAGCCTTTCTTTTTAAGGTTGATCTTATTTGTGGAGTCCAGCTTTAGTAGAAATGTTTTTCAGAGCTTTATATGTGAATAGAAAGATCTTTACTTTTGAATTCGTTGTCAAGTAGAAATTTTGTCAACTCAATTCCAAATTTCCCAGAGTAGTTGGAAGGACCACTTCACATCTCCTTAGCAATGCATTAGTATGCCTGTATTCATCACCTTTTGTCATCTTGCCAGTTTGCTGTAAGATGGGTTCAGAGATGTTTTGGTTGCATTTTTCTTATTACTACTTTTTGGGAGCAATCTTTCATTTGAGTGCTTTTTGTTTAGGCAGAAGTAAATTCATTTCTTGATTACTTTGATCTCTCTGACATAAGTTTATGTGCTTTGACTTCCAGCTTCAAAATCTTGATTTTATTATTCAGCAAATATTTATTAAGCTGCTTCTTTGTACAAATCACTCTGCTAATTGCTGAAATAATACCCTTTAGTCACCTAGTACTCTATTGTTTTCAAAAGTACTTTCACAAATGACAGTATTATTACCATCTTCCAGATGAGAAAACTGAGGCTTGGGTTAAGTGACTTGTCCAGAGTCAGGCATTTAGAATTCAGATCTCTGATTCCTCCTCCCCATTTTTTATTCCCTATTAGACCGTACTAGTGATAAGAGTATAAGGAGTGAATTTACCTGTTGGAGCTCTCTGCATATGTCCTTGTCATACTTTATGTCTCAGACACTTAAGAATATTAATCACCTTATTTTTGTTTGACCAAAAGTAGGATTTTCTCAGTGGGGAAGAAGTGTGTTTAGTGAGAAATTCCCTCTCCCAGTGCAGATTGTCATCTGTGAGACAACAGTCACTCAGCAGGCATTTTTAAAAATGTCTGATGTGCCAGGTACTGTGCTGCCTGCTAAGAATACAAACTTTAAAAATGAAACAATCCTTATACCTGGTCAGCTTGCATTTTATTGAGGAAGATAACCTGTGCATCTGTAAGTACATACAGAACAAATACTGAGTAGTTTAAAGATGGAAGGGCTCTGGCAAATTGCCTTAGTCTTGTCTGGGGTCCAGGGATTAATTGACTTTGTCTAGGATCACACAACCAGTGTGTGTCTGACTTGGACCCAAGGACTTGAACCCAAGTCAAATAATCACATTATTCTCATATAATGGACTTGTATGAAGTGGTTATTTTTAACTGTCATCTGCTTAATTTCAGGCTTGCCAGGCTGCCAAGAAATCTAAATCAGGTGACCCAGGAGAAGATGACTCCCTTTCAGAGCAAGCAATACTCAGCATGATCTCCAGGAGCTCTTCGGATATGAACATTGCAGGCTTAATGAGCATGTCAACTTCTAACACAACTAGCACCGTGCCTTCTGTCCCAGCCAAGGAGAAGTCCCCCAGTGATTTAACCAGCATGGAGATGTTGCAGGCTGACCACTGGCTACCTTCACAGCACTCCCTCAAGCTGGAATCTACTCAGGGTCATCGGACTAATGAGCATCTAGGGCTTATGGGAGCTGACCATTCTTTGCAGCCAGACCCAGCTGCATTTGTTTCTCAGAAGCAGAGCAGCAAAAGTGCACCAGCTGCAAAGGTGTCTCTGAAGGAGTACCGAGCTAAGCATGCTGAGGAACTGGCTGCTCAGAAGCGACAGCTAGAGAACATGGAAGCCAATGTGAAATCACAATATGCATATGCTGCCCAGAATCTCTTGGCTCAACAAGAGAGCCACTCTTCCTCTGTCATTCTGAAAATTCCCATGGAAAGTTCTGAAAACCCAGACCGCCTTAGTCTGGAAAAGGCAGACAAAGCAGCCCTCAAAATGAGAATCCCTATGGTAGGCGGAGGAGATAAAGCCCTTTCTGCAAAACCAGAGGAGATAAAAATGCGTATTAAAGTTCATACAGCAGCTGATAAACACAGCTCTATGGATGAGTGTGGGGCAAAGACCCGAGAGCACAAGGAGAAGCACAAGGTCCACACATCTAATCATCACCACCACCACCACAATCACCACTCACACAAACACTCCCACTCCCAACTCCCAGTTGGTGCTGGGAGCAAGCGATTGGGTGACTCAAAACATAGTAGCCAGTCAAGCATGCTGGCCCATAAAGCCTACAACTTGTCTGGCTCTTCTTCCTCTTCTAGTTCAGCCCGTAAAAGGCCCCTTCCTGAGGAGTCTGGAGTAATGTATGAGCACCCTGCCAAAATTGGCAAGACCTCTAAATCATCCTCTGTGACTTTCTCCTTTCCCACTCTCCCTGCAATGACACAGTTGCCTGGGCATAGCTCAGAAACAAGCAACCTCTCCTTCTCCCGAGCCCCTCATGTGAAATCGGACAAAGGCTCCACTGGAGCAAATGGACACAACACAACCCAGACAATAGACTATCAGGACACTGTTAACATGCTCCACTCGCTGCTTAGTGCCCAGGGCATGCAGCCCACGCAGCCCTCTGCTTATGAATTTGTTCACTCTTATGGTGAATACCTGAATCCACGAGCTAGTGGAGTTCCTTCAAGAACAGGCAATTTAGACAAACCACGACCACCTCCTCTACCATCAGAACCTCCCCCACCACTCCCACCCCTTCCTAAGTAAAGAAAAAAAAAAGAGAAGCCCTTTTTTTTTTACTACTGAGTCTGGACTAAGAAAATTACTTTCCACATATGAAATTTTTGTCACCCTCCTTGGGCCAGGCAAGGGGGCGGTGTAGAGGGTAGGATATTGTGATATCCACTGCCTCAGAAATAATTATTTTATTATAGTTTTTATTGGTATTAGAGAAGTGAGAATTCCTTAAAGCTGTGAAGGATTGAAAACACTTCCTCTTTTCTTTGCTTCTGCATCTCCTAGCTGGGTGGTTGGTGTTGGTGGTTATTTTCTCCCAGCCCCCAAATTTTCCTGCCAGGACTAAAAAGTGTAACTTTTCTTTCAAACTGAAAACAAAACTTGTGGAACTATTGGGGTTTTAATATATCAAAAGAGAGGAAGTATTTAAACATGTCATAAAATCTTTTAAAAAGTAATTTAAAATAAGTTATCCGTTAAGTTTTTATATATATATATATATATATGTGTGTGTGTATATATATATATGTGTGTGTGTGTGTGTGTGTATATATATATATACATATATATATATATATATATACACATACACATATATATATAATTGGGGAAGGGTCATGATTCTTGCTGGGTTGATGAAAAACAGCATTGACTTGAGGGAGAAAAGTTGGTTGGGGAGGTGGGGAGGGTGGGCAGGGAGAAGGCTATCAGCCTAGTCCTGGGCCCAGAGACAGGCCATGGGCAAGCAGAAGTGTTGAAACCTTTTGGTTTGTGTGTGTGCATTTATTTTTCTTTTATATGTATATTTTTAAAAATCATGTTTCACCTCACCTTAGCCTTCCTTTCTCTCAAGCAGTTTTTACCCTAGGGAGGATAGTGTGTCTCAAAGCTTTTAACAGGAAGGGAAGAGACTTGTGGGTTTTGTTTGGTATTTTCTCCTTTGTGTATGATGTAATAGGTGGTAGAAGGTGAACAGTTATATGTGGCAGCAGCAGCTCTCTAAATTCTAGTCAAAACTTTCTCAGCAATCTTAGCTTTGCAGGTTCTGTTTTAAAACTTAATTTTTATTCCCCTCCATTTTAAGTCTTTGTGAAGTAAATAAAGGTTGGGGCATGGGGGAGGTATGGAACAACTTGATCTGTATAGAATTGTTTTTTCAAGTTAGATTTTGAAAAGTTTTTGTATATAAACGTTTTCATGGTTTCCTGTGGGAGCTGGAATGTATCAGTAAGTACCATGTTCTGTCTAGCAAAATCCGGTCCAAAAAATTGATCTAGGGACTGTGAGAGAAAACACTGGAGGATGTTAAAAACAATGGAATTGTGATTTGGAATTTAGAAAACTGTATTTTAAACTGTATTATGAATATGAGATTTGCTTTTCAACCAGATTGTTGAAAGAAACAGCTTCTTCCCAGAATCTATGTTGAATGAACTTTTGAAAATGGGGCCAGTCTATCATTTGAGTCAAATGAGTGCTCTTTGGGTGTGGTTACTTAGATAAACCAGTATGTGCTGTGAACACAGTCATGCTCAGCTTATTCATCAGCGTAGCTCTTACTCAGGGTCTCTGGCTCTAGGAACTGTGGAAGGAACTTGTTGGAAGACTTAAAAAAATGAAAAGGTAGTTTAAAAAACAAAAGATTCCTACTTACCCTGAAGCTCCGTATTTCAAAAGTGAACATATTTAATGAAGAGAAAAATCTTACCATTTGTGAGTAGCTATTAAGAACCCAAAGCCAAGTTCCAGCAAGTATCTTCCTAACCTCTAAATTTTTGTAGTGATTAGCCACGTAAAATTTTCATACCCTGCTAGAGAGCTGTCTGACCAAAGGTGCAACATAGATTTTCATTGTATCTTGAAGAAAGTCTTGGATGTTTAAATGTAGCATCCTTCACACCAAATGTTCTTAAGGAGGAATTGTTGCTTTTCATTAAAGCAGACAAGGGAGACAGGAATCGCATATATAAGCCTAGTGAGGAGTCTTACAAATCCAAAGAATCCTGTAGGGAATGATTTGTCTGGTCCAAGTTTGGAGTCAGTTGTGAAAGCCTGCTATGATAATGATTAGAAAATGTGGAGAGAGAAACACTGACCCACTAGAAGAAATTTCAGGAATGAGTCCTAACTGAAGAAATTAAACTGAAAAAGACTAGTATGGAATTTCTTGGGCTGTTCTTCTGCCTGTTTAAATTTGCTTGCTCTATATTGTGTAAAATGTGGAACTCTGAGGACCTATAAATTGGTAAAGCTTCTCAACTTGCCTGATACTTGGTGGCTTTGTGGTTTTGTGTTTTCTGTGTGGTGCTAAGCTGTTGGTAAACCAGCAATTCAATGATTAAACTTATTAATAATCAGTTTTACATACAGATACACAACTATACACCATCTCTGGGAATTCAGATTGTGTTGCTTATGAGGCTTTTGCCCATTATTTGTTTAAACTTTATTTTGAAGTTTCTTTCTTTTTCTCTTTTGGCTTTGTTTTTGAGGGTTTTGGAGGGGTGTGGGAATTGGGGAGAATGTTCCCCTTCTTTAACCTTCCCAAAAGGACATTTACCATCTAGTTGGTATCTGCAGCTTTGATAGGTGGTGTTGATCACTGATTTAATTTTGCAAGTGAAAGTTTGTGGTAGGCCCTTTTCTTGTTTTTCATCAGACTTCTATGCTCGGTGCCACACTAGAGGTACCTATCCACACCAGCCTGCTAGCACTACACCATGGTAATACTATTGTGACTTCTCTGATAAGGACTAAACTGGGACAAAGTATCTAGGGAAGGCCATAGACATAGCCCTCCTTCTGCCTTAAACTGTATTATCTTGGCTGTGTACTAATTAATTAGCTCACTGCTCATAGAGGCCATTCTAGAACTGTCTCTAGTTTTATAAGTATTAGTGCCTGTTGGGTCCTGACTTCAGTGAGAGCTGCTTGCAGATCTATGCAATAGTCCAAGTTCATCTTATGTGAACCACACCACATTCCCTGCATTCATTGCCTTAATTCCTCCTCTGTCCCTTAACTCACAGAGTGGACTGAGGAGTTGTAGATCCAAAATTACTTGGATGTTTGACTTTTTTTAATTTCCCTGAGATTTTTAAAGATTATAAGGATCAGTAAATGAGATCTACAGCATGGGTACACTAAATTTTCTGACTCTCAAAGTGTTTTAATTCATTCCATCTTGACAGTGAGAAGAAATTCTCCTTCCAGATTTCTGTGCTGCTATAATAGCAGCTACAAGGAAATATTCATCTTAAAGCTACTTTATGAACTAACATCTTAGAAAAAAGCTTTTTACGTTCTCTGGGTGTAGAAGACACTTTGGAGATTTATTTTATTCTTCCCACTTAGGTATCAATATGTTTTCTTTTGAGAACTCCTGCCATTCTTGAATTACATATAACTTTCCTTTTGTCAGGTGAGCTGGCATTGTTTTTATGGCTTCTGAGTTTTAGTTTAGTACATCTTTTTGAGTTTATATTCCTGGTTAGCCAGTGCTGAAAAATCTTACCAGTAATGAAAAGGGTAGAAGCTGCTATTGAAGGCTGCAGATTAAGATATTGAGATAAAAATCATGATAACATCTCTTATGGTGTCTAAGCTTAACTAGCTTAAATTATAAAAACCCTTACTCCAGGGTATGGAATTAGAGGGGGCATCCCTATCACAGTATATCTAGATTTAAATGCAACTATATTTTATCTCTCAGAAACGGATTCATTCTTTTTTGCTGGCACTTTTGATATTTATGGTAGGAAAGAGAGACTCTTCTTAGGATGGGTCACAAATGTTCTTCAGGGTATGGGGTAATTTATGGTCTATGCAATCAATCAGTGGTGAGACACAATGGTTCCACTGAGTTGTCAGTGACTTTGATACCTCCTGAAATCTCATGTAATTGCTTTTTAACACCAAGTTTTCAAATGTTTGGTCCTGATGTTAAGAAAATATTCATGTTGCACCACACCATTGATTCTTATTTTGTCCTTGTGCCCTTCTGTGTACCTGAATTTCAAACAAGCTTTGTACTGTAATTCTCCATAATATGTAGAGAAGCTTGGAATGAGAGTTGGGGTAGTTTTTTAAGTGAAAGAGTCCCGCCATTTTAATATGTTTCTTAACTATTTAATATAAACTTGGAATTGGGAAGGGGAGGGAAGAGAGTAAAAGAATAAGAGAATAATGTTTACTAAAAAACCAGTGTCCATTCCCTTCCCCTATGTGAATGAATTAACCATAGTTGACTGAAATGTCAGAAAAAACTGACTCAGGTTTTATATTGCCATGTTGAACATGGAGAGGGATGCTTGACAGCATGTGAAAGCTATGTTGATTGATGCCAGAGCAAATATGTGCTTCTCCAGATATTTGGGTACTTTTTGGTGGATAACTACAGAACTGACTGGTTAGTGATTGGAGTATCCTAGAATTGTTTGGGGAGAAGTAATAGTTTGTTTCATGTTCCAGACTAAAGACTTGCAACAGCCTAACACTAAGTTTCTGGATTTGAAACTGTTCTTTCCCAGATTCATCCTCACTGAACAGGCCCATATCAGACCAAAGAACACCAAAAAACAAAAACAGCCCCCTCCACCCCTCCCCCACCCCCAACACTTTACTGATCTTTGTCACTCAGGTACTACTTTGTGGTAAGACTTTTATGTGTTTTCTTTATAATAGTTCCCAAGAGCCCTTTCTGCAGCATATGCATGCATTTGCCCTCCTGGGGTATATCAATTGGGATGTTATCCCTTGCAGCTCTTCTGCTGGTATGTGCATGATAGGACAAGAATGACCATTACAATAAGGGCTCTTCATACAAAAAAAAAATTTTTTTTAATTGTATACATTTTATAGTCTGGCTATCAGTTGTTTGATAACTTGCTGTCAAGTATGTTTCTCTATTTGTATTTATCCACCACATCAATAAATGCTAAAGGTAAAGGAGTAATTGGATCGTGCTGTTTATGTGTGTGTGTGTTCTGTTATTGATAAATATCACGATCTTGACATGATTTCCCCTTTATTTCAGTTTCTGTATTTTTATATTGTTGTTTGGTTGTTTTGGGTTTTTTGACATTTAATGGCCTCATTTGAGGTTTTCTTGGCAAAGGTACTGGAACACATTGCCTTTTCCTTTTCCAGCTCATTTCATGGATGAGGAAACTGGGGCAAAGATGGTTAAGTGGCTGCCTCAGGGTCACACATCTAGTAGGTATCTGAGGCCAGATTTGAACTCAGGAAGATGAGTCTTCTTGACTCCAGGCTCAGCACTCCATTGTGCTACCTTGTTAGCCTGTATTTTTATATGATGTATATTCTTGTGTAGGATTCTCTAGTAAATCCTGCTCTTACACTTTATCAAGGTGTGATATGACTGCATTCTTGAAGACTACCAAGGGAATGCAAAGCTGTTCTAGGTCTTACCAACCAAAGTGGAAAGGCTTAGAGTACAGGCCTAGCAAAGTAAGCTTATCATAAGAAAATTGTCATTAGGTCATCCATTTTTTTGTCCATGGCATCTAGTGAAGCCAGATGCTAAGAGGTAAATGAAGGTGTTATCCATATTGATGAAGTCATAGATCCTTGGAGTATGTAATATCCTACAGAAAGATTTTGTCACTAATACCAATAACCTCTGTAATTTGACTCTGCATTTACTGTTTATCTTTGAATGGTGTGAGAGAAACAGACTGAGTATTATTCGGATAAATTCCATTTGAAAATCCAAAGCATTAAATATTCATTGCAATAAACATTTATTTACTACTTATCCAAGCAGGCTCTGGGAGTAATAACAGATAAAAGAAATGGTCAGCCCTTTCTTCAAGGAGATTACAATCTATTATCATCAATCATGGGGAATTTAAATTTTATACTGTATAATCTATAAGGGACTAAATTAGGAAGGTGGGGGAGCCCTTGTCCTTGATGGGTAACTGAGTGGTGATCTATGAAGGGGAAAGGGTAAGTGGAAAAATTTGCCATTATCAATTGTATTGTTGCTGTAATCAGAAGTAATGTCCCTTTAAACAAAAAACCTCGGAGTCAGGAAGGTGTTATAATTCCGATGAAGATTAAAATGTTTGAAACCTTTATTGACCCTTCTAACATTAGGCATAATAACTACAGTTGTCTGGGACTACACTAAATGATACATTAGGTATCAGGACTAGACCTGTGATTTCATTAGGGATCTCTAAGATGAAGAAATTCTACCAATGCACTTTTTTCTGCTATCTTAGAGAGTTGACTGAAACATTAAGTGACTTGCCCATGCTCACCTACTACTAGTCAAAGCCAGTACTTGAATCCAGGTCTTCCTGATTCAGAGGGGAGCACCTAATCCACTACTTCATGCAGCCTTACAATACATAGTGCCTTTAAAAAAATACATTTAGGGACAGCTAGGTAGCACAGTGGATAGAGAACCAGTCCCAGAGTCAGGAGCACCTGAGTTCAAATTTGACTCAAACCCTAGCTATGTGACCCTGGGCAAGTCACCTGACCCTGATTGCTACAAGAAAAAAGTAGAAATAGATTTAAAGAAAAAAACACTTTCCTGATAATAAATAAGTTTGAGAAGTGGACATGCTATTTTATATCTGGCATCAAAACAGTGAACTGTAGTTTGTCTTCTCTTAAACTTCTGTAGTATTCTACTGTACTCTAATCCCTTGTCCCCTTATCATATTATTTCTGCCTTACTAAATCCCCAAAACCATGAGTTTCTTCCACCATCTGTTTTTCCAGCTTATGTTGATGAATGAAACTAGAGGAAGTCATGAAACTAAACTGATTGTCTAATTTGTTAATTCAAAAGGATTCTAATAAGCAAGAAAATCATTTTACTTCTCTGTAATAGATTCACTATCCCACTCCCCACAGTGGTTGCTCCTTACCTCTTGTCAAAATCCTTGATCTCACACTTAAAGAAAATAGGTGTTATTAGTCATGAAATCCTTCTTTGCTTCCCTATATCTCAAAATCCTATGAAATAATTTCCAATTCTCCTTTATTCCAGTCTCTGATGATGTGGCCTTTTCATGAAGGTCAAACATTTATGCCATCTTCAATCTCAAGCAAATTACAGTTCAGTCTCTCCCTATCGATTGCTTCTATGCTGCCTATAAACAAGCTCATCTCCTATACTTTATAAGAAAACAAACCTCCCTATCCTTTCAGTCCATCCTTTATCTCACCTCCCTTTCTCAGCCAAACACCTAGAAAAACATTTGCAATTGTTGCTTTCACTCTTCTGGCTCACTCTTCCATTGCTGACAGTCTGATTTCAGACCTAGTCTCCTGATATTGCTCACTTCAGTGATCTTTTAATTGCTGAATTGGATGGCTATTTCTCAATCTTTTATTATTTGATTAGTATTTGGTACTATTAACCAGATTCCCCTGGGTTTTGGCAGCTCTGCTTTCTCTTGGTCTCCTACCTATCTGACCATTCTTCCGATTCTTGTGCTTCATCATATCATTCCTTCAACATTGGGTGTCTCACGTAACACTGGCCCTTTTCTTTCTTGGTAATCTCATTGGCTCCTGTGGGTTTAATTGTCTCTATACTAATGACTTCCATATTTATATTATAAAGGCCCATTCTTTCTCCTGAGCTTCAATTTCCCATTACCAATTGCCTATTGGATATTTAAAACTAGGTATCTGACAGGCATCTCAAATTCAGCGTATCTAAAACAACTTATTCCCAAAACTCATCTCTCTCCCAAACTTCCCTTATTCTTTTGAGAGTGCCACCATCTTTCTAGTTGTATAACCTCTGTCCTTGAATCCTTACCCTGCCTCACACACCACAAATCCAAGCAGTTGCCAAATCCTGTCATTTCTATAACATCTCATGTAGCTGTCTACTCGCACAGCCACAGCCCTAGATCAGGCCTTTGTTACTCCTCCCTGCCTTGCAATACCATCCATCCTCCACCCAGCTGTCAAAGCGATATCTTCTAAACCCTGTCACTACCCTATTCAATTAACTAATGGCTTCCTGTTACCTCTAGAATCAACTATAAACTCCTGATATTTAACATTTTTTCACAGCTTAGCCCTAACCTACCTATCCAGCACCTTTCATAAACACTATGGCCTAGCCAAACTGGCCTTACTACTTCTCACCCAATACTTTCTCTCCCCTCTCTATATTTGTATTGGCTATCCCCCATTCTTGGAATACATTCCTTCCTCACCTCTGCTTCTTAGAATCTCTAGTTTCCTTCAAGGCTTAGCTCAAATACCACCTTCTACATAATCTCCCCTAAGTTAGGCCTTCCCCACCAAATTACCTTGTAACTATAATATATCTTGAGGTCAGAAATTGCTTTGTCTCTCTGTCTCTGTCTCTCTGTCTGTCTCTGTCTCTCTGTCTCTCTCTCTCTCTTCCTCCCTCTCCCTCCCCCTCGAACCAAATACAGTGACTTCCACATAAGTCTTAAAGAGGGGCTGCCACAAAAGGGGCCTGAGCAGGCCTCACGTCATGACTGAATCACTACCACCTGTGCCGGTTTCCATAGTTCTCAACCCCAAAACACCAAGGACAGCTTGGAAGGTCAGTAGAAAAAGCCTGCTCTGGCCCCAGCTCCAGGACAGCAGAGCTCATGGCTGTTGCAGCAGATTGTTGGGGGACTGAGCAGCTGATAAGATGGGAATTGTAGGGATCTCCTTGCTGGTGCTGAGGTAGGATTCTCTTCCTTTGCCCTGCTTGGATCTGGGTCACAGTCCTGGGTCAAGGAGGAGTGCTGGCTTGGTGGAACTTGTGGCAACAGTGGAGAGGGGTTCCTCCTCACAGTTTCAAGGCAGAAAAGAGTGCTTGAGGTCGCTCAGAGCACAAGAAGAGTAAACATTTCTCCTTTGATTATACAACCTTGGAATAGCTGAAAATTTGCAGGTCCCTAGAAATATTTCTGAAAACAACTACACAAAACCCCTTTAGCTTGGGAAAGAACACTCTCCTACCCCCACTGGAAGCAGAGAACTACCTTGACATAGAACTCAAAAGTCAGGTAATTGGTTGGGGAAATGAGCAACCAATGGAAAAAAAATCAGACTATAGAATCATGAAGAGGACCATGATATCAGGAAGATGATGACATGATTTGCAATTGAATTGGATTTGAGTGAGGGAGGGTTGTGCCAAGTCACCAACCTCACTTTATCCTCCAAAGCCATCTGGGTCCAGTGGCCAGATATCAATCAGGATGGCTGAAAATGACCCAGGATGCAGTCAGTGGGAGATCTTGACTGAGGTCTTTTTAAGTTCTCACTTTGAGTGAGGTCATGCCCATTCAGTGAATAGGTTCCTTTAAAAAGAAGTAAGTCAAAGGATGGCCCCTTTAATTAAAAAAATAAAATCAAACTGGGAGGGGGAAGACCCATAGGGTTGCTGGCCAAAAGAGATAATAGTAATTATTTGCATTCGATTTTGGTTGTTGGCCTTCATCTTCAAAGAAGACCAAAATGACATCACCATGATAACATGAAATTTCAGTGTGTCCGACTGTGGCTGATCAGACCAATAAGAGCTCGGAATGCTCTACCACAGGTTGGGCACAGATATTCTGTATGAATTTTGGGGGGTGGATATCCCAAATTTGCACATCCTACATTTCCATTGTGCTGTTTCAATTCTGCTTTACTCATAGAGCACAGCACCCTTTCTTATGTGGGCACGCCATGCTGAGTGGTCCTGTGCCAGTGTCTCCCATGTTACACAGTCAAATCCAAAGTTCTTGAGAGAGATCTTGAGAGTGTCCTTGTATTGCTTCTTTTGACCACCATGTGATCCCCTGCCCCATGTGAGCTCTCTGAAGCACAGTTTGAATGCTTGGCAGTTCAGCTCGAGCGAGGACTTCAGTGTCTGGTACCTTATCCTACCAGGTGATCCTCAGAATCTTCCTAACACAGTTCAAATGGAAGTGACTCTGTTTCCTGGCATGGCAATGGTAGACTGTCTTATGTTTCACAAGCATATAACAATGAGGTCAGTACAACATTTGTAGATCTGACCAAGGCCTTTGACACTGTTAGTCATGAGGACTTATGGAAAATTATGTCAAAATTTGGTTGCCTGGAGAAGTTCATCAATATTGTACATCAATTTCATGATGGCATGTTTATCTGGGTTTTGGATAATGGACGATGCTCTCGTGCCTTTCTAGTCACCAATGGAGTGAAACAGGGCTGTGTGCTTGCTTCCATGCTTTTTAGCATGATGTTTTCAGCCATGTTGTCAAATGCTTTCAATGAGGATGAACATGGCATGGTCATCAACTACCATACTGATGGTAAATTATTTAATTTGAAAAGACTATAAGCCAAGACCAAAGTGAAGGGAGTGTTGGTGCATGATTTTCTGTTTGCAGATGATTGTGCACTCAATGCAGCCTCTGAAGCTGAGGTGCAGCAAAGTATGGATCAATTGTCTGTTGCCTGTGCTAATTCTGGCCTAATAATTAACACCAAGAAAACACAGGTACTCCATTAGCCACCACCATACCATCCATATGTGGAACCATCCATTACAACAAATGGAGAAGTATGGAATGCTGTGGGTAAGTTCACTTACCTTAATAGAGTACTTTCCAGGGATGTACACATTGACAATGAGGTTGATGCACGCGTTGCCACAGCTAACTCTGTTTGGGAGTCTCAGAAGAAAAGTTTGGGAGAGAAGAGGCATTAGACTGACTACCAAACTATTATTTACATTCACTTTGAGCCTAGAGGGCCCCAAAATAATCATTAAGGAGTGCTTGGACAGGAACCTATTGTTGTCCAATCAATGAGATTCAGAGTGAATTGGGTTTAGGGTGGTCTTTAAGAAAGAAATCTAACCCACAGATCCCAAGTTAATTAGGTTTTAACCATCAAAATTTACCTTCCTTTGGGCAGAACACCCTCAGTAAAGGGCACACAATAAATATTCAATGAATGTAAATAAGCTTTTAAGTCCCTACCATGTGCCAGGTGGTATTAAGCACTGGGGATATAAAGGCAAAAGACAGTCCCTGTCCTTAAGGAACTCGCAAGAGACAACATGCAAATAACTGCATACAAACAAGCTATATAAAATATATAAATAGGAAATAACCAACAGAGGGAAAGTACTAAAATTAAGAGGAATTGAGAAATGATTGATGTAGAAAGTGAGATTTTAAGTGAAACTTGAAAAAAAATCAGGGAAGCCAGTAGGCAGAGATGAGGAAGGAGATCATTCCAAGCATGGGGAACAACCAGTGAAAATGCTCAGAATGGGAATTGCAATGTCTTCGAGGAAAAGCAAGAAGCTACTGCAATGTACATCGGTAAAAGGTGTAATAAAACTGGAAAGTGATATATGTGTGTGTGAGGAGGAGGTTAGGTTATGAAGGGGCTTTGAAAACCCATTAGGATTTTATATTTGATTCTGGAAGTGATAGGGAGCTACTGGGGTTTACTGAATGGGGATGGGAGGTGATATGGTCAGACCTGTTTTAAGAAAATCACTTTGGTGACTGAGTAAAGGATAGACTAGAATGAGGAAAGACTTGTGGCAGACATGTAGAGGTCAGGGAACCACATATTGAGGTTTGGGGTGCTTGGGATTCCAAAATTCCAACACCCTGGATCCTGCCTGAATGAATTCAACCCAAGACTTCTTTCAGCCAAAGTAAACCAAAGTTTATTAAAGATTTGCCACATTGGGTTGACTCTTAAGAAGCCTCACCATTTGTGATGTTTGTATTAACAAGTGGGTCAGATTGAATCTGAGCACCTTCATGGAGGCAAGATGGAACTTATATACAGAAAGACTGTGGGAGGAATCTAGGGTTGGCCAAGTAGTCTGAGGGGATGGGAGGAGGGGTTTAGGGAGGGTCTTGATGAGGAGTCTAAGGAGGATCTTGATGGACTGGGATGACTAGAGATCAGAACCAGGAGAGTGGGATTTTGATATGATCAAGGGTGGGAAACTGCTAGAGGCAATCTGGAGATAACAGACTTGGGAGGGCTAAAGTGGGTTAAGGCTACATTATAGAATCGAGGATGGGAAGCAGCCAGAGGCAGTCTGGAGGCAACAGACTAGCAGTCTATTGCAGTAGTCCAGGTGAGAGGAGATGAGGGCCTCAGTGGTAGCAGTATTAAAGAAAAGAAGTGAATGTATTCAAGAGGTATTGCAAAGGTAAAATTGACAGGCCGTAGCAACAGATTGTATATAGGTGTTGAGAAGTAGCGAGGAGTCAAGGAAGACACCTAGGTTTTAAGCCTGAGGAACTGGGAGGATGGTGTTATGGTGTTGAGCTTTAGAGTAATAGGGAAGGTAGGAGGTTGAAAGATAATGAGTTCCATTTTGAACATGTTGAATTTAAAAGGTCTACTGGACATCAAGACATCTGAAAGGCAGTTGAAGATGTGAGATTCAGGCTCTATAGAGAGTTTGGAACGGATAGGTAGGTTTGAAAATCAAATCCATGAGAGTAGATAAGATTTCCAAATGATGTAATATAGAGGAAAAAGAGAAGAGGGCCCAGGACAGAACTATGTAAGACACCTATGGTTTAGAGGGTTAGATATGGATGGGGGTCAACAAAAGGAGGCAGAGAAGGAACAGTCAGGTAGGAGAACCAAGAGACAACAGTGTTCCAATGACCTAGAGAAAAGAGTGTCAAGAAGAAGTTATCAAACAAGAATAGTATCAAAAGCTGCAGAGAAGTCAAGAAGTATGAGGATTGAGTAAAGGCCATTGGATTTGGCAATTAAGAGATTTTTGGTAACTTTGGAAAGTGTAGTTTCTGTTGAATGAGACTGGGAGTCTGTAGAGTGTTAAGAGTGAGAGGTGGGGAAGTAGAGGCATCTATAATAAATAACTTTCTCAAGGTTGATTGATACAGAAAGGTAACAAGATTTTTTGGTTCCTCAGACCTTTGTTTTCAGGAATAAATTGATATGGACTGAAAATAAGAGTTACAAATAATAATGGTTATCATGTATTTAGTGTTTTAAGAGGTTATAAAACTGCTCTCCCTTGCAGTTCACATTTTAGAATCATTGACTCCTATATTTGGGAGGGGTTCAAAGGTTCCTAACTGTTTTGGTGCTGTGGACCACTTTGGCAGTCTGGTCTTCTTTTCTCTGGACTTCTTTTCAGAATAATGCTTTAAGTATATAAATAATGTTTTTAAGTATATAAAATATAAAGATTACAAAGGAAGGCAATTTTATTGAAATAGTTAACAAAATATTAAATGAGTAAGTTCATATTCCTCAGATTAAAAATCTTTGGTCTAGTCCAAATTAGATAACCCAACAAGAAATTTCTTCTACAATGTCACTCACAAGAGGGTTGATCAAATTCCTTTTGAAGACCTGATGATGACAGTGGGCTATCTTCTCAGGTAGTCCATTCCATTTTTAGAAAACTCTAATAGACAGGAAGTACTTCTTTACCTTGAGTTGCCTCTCCAACTTTCATTCATTTCACCCTAGTTTTGCTCTCTAGAAACTGTCGACCATTTATCAAAGGTCTGGTCCAAAGAAACAAACAGAATCACTTTCTACTTTCCATAGGTTTTTCCTAAGAACCAACAGAATTGGGTTCCCCTTAACTTAAGGTTTGTTCAAGAACAAACAGAATAGGGTTCACCTTACCAATGGTTTCACCAAGCAACAAATAAAATCAGGCTGTACATGTGCTATAATGTGTTTATTTATTCTCATTAAGCCAGACAATCATGCATTGCATAGGAGTCAGAAAATAATTCCGAACTCAGAGGTAAGCAAGCTGAACGAGACCATTTATACATTTAGAGCAATCCCAACTCAGGATGCCTGTGTCATCCCCCAAATTATAGTCTCCACATGTGTTAACCATATCCAAGAAAGGAATTTCTTAATAGGATAGATGCATAAATTCAGTAAAATAGGAGAAGTGTTAATTGAAATTATAGATCCAGGGTGTCTGTGTTTCCTTTATCATTAACATGACATGACATGACATAACATAGCATAAGAAAAGTTCCATTATTCAAGATAATGCCCATTCTAGGTGCCTTGTCTCTGGTAATCATGAACAGAAGAGTACTCCTGGTCATTTTTATCTGGCATTGGAGTTGCTGACAACATAGGAAAGGGCATTTTGGGTTCACTCAGAGAACAAAGCAAAGCATGTCTGTTACACCAGAGCATGCAAAGCATCATGGTAGGTTAAGCTCAGAGTGGGCCAAAAATGGCTTTCCCTTGATTGGCCAATCCAGGTTTTGGCCCTTTCTCAGGTTCACAAAACAAAACAAAGTCCTTACAGATGTTCTTCCTTTGACATTGTTTTGAGTCCCTCATCGTCCTGATGTTCTGACTATTCTTCTATGATAGCATTCTAGCTTATTAATATCTTCCCTAAAAAGAAAAAATGTGGCACTCAGAGCTGAGCAATTTATAGTCTTAGAGTTAATTAGAGGACTGAGGAATGAAAAGGGACTTCTTAAGATCCACATAGCCATTATGTGTCAAAGGAAAGACTTAAATCACGAGTTTTCTAACTTCAAGACTGCCTCTTATTACATGGGTCTGAAATAGGTTCAGATAAATTCATGAATAGGAGAATCATAATGAATTATGGAAAACTAGGGTGTTCAGGTTATTAAAGTTAATGTCCACGAGGATACAATTGGTCATTCATAATGAGACTGTTAGTGGATAAGGTAGAGTTCAAATTGTTCCTTAGATACTTAATAGTTATGTGACCCTGGGGAAATCTTTTTCCACCTCAGTTAAAAGGAGATAATAATCACATTTAATTTCTTGTAAAGATCAAATGAGATAATATACATAAATCCCTTTGCAAATCTATAGCACTTAAAGTTTTAAAGAACTATATAAGTGTCGGTTGTTGTTCAGTTGTTTTCAATCTTGTGAGACTCTTTATGATCCCATTTGGAGTTTTCTTGGCAGAAATACTGGAAGAGATTGCCATTTCCTTCTCCAGCTCATTTTCTAGATAAGGAAACTTAGGCAGACAGGGTTAAGTAACTTGCCCACAGTCACACAGTCAATAAGTATCTGAGGCCAGATTTGAATTCAGGAGAATGAGTAGGTTTGGCACTCTATCCACTGTGCCCCCTAGCTGTCCATGTTACCGATTAGGATTGTTATAATGTCTCTAAGTGCCACCATCGGAGAACAATGCCAGTTTATGTCAGAGGTAGTACCCAAACCTAAGTTTTTCTGGCTCTAAGGAGCTCTCTACTATACCACAGCTGCCCTTAGAAAGGATTTTAATGATTCAGGGAAGAGGAAGAAAAGAGATATATATTTATATAGTGTGAAATACTGTGCTAAGCACTTTTTCAAATATTATCTCATTTAATCCTCCCTGTGAGTTAGGTATTATTGTATCCCCAAGGAATAACTGGGACAAAGTGACGTGCCCAGAATCTTAAAGCTAGTAAGTGTTTGAGTCCAGATTTGAACTAGGTGGCATAGAAGATAGAATGCTGGGCCTGAAGTCAGAAAGACTCATCTTCCTGAGTTCAAATCTGGCCTTAGGCATTTACTATTTGTGTGATCCTGGGCAAATCACTCCTCTTTGCCTCAGTCTCCTCATCAGTAAAATGAGCTGGAGAAGAAAATGGCAAACCACTTCAGTATCTTTGCCAAGAAAACCCCAAGTAGAGTCATGAAGAGATACACACAACTGAAAATGACTCAACAACAACAACAACTTCCTGACAATAGGGCCAGTACTCTCTCCACTGTACCACCTAACTCCTCTCATGGGGGAACTGAACATGTTTGTAGGCAAGTGGGAATATCCTTGAGAAGAGGAAAGAGGAGAAAGGTCCCAGAGATGAGAGATGGTGATATATTAAGAATATAATTAGAAGAGTTAACCTTGATGAGAAGGGCTATGCCATCCTTTGAGACTAAAGCAAAAGAGAAAGGGATGGGCAAAGAAGGGAAGTTTTGAGATTTAGAAGGAGCAAAATGGAAGAGCTCATGATGGTTTCAATCTTTATAGTGCAATTCGGGCTTCTCTGGGCATGCCCAGTCTTAATGTGGGAATAACTCTGAGAGGAGCCTTTTGAACATGCCCAATTAGCCTAATGTTGAACCCCTTGGCATCCCGTTACCATGGGTGAGGGTGGCTTCCTTTTACTGACTTCTGGAATATTTAAAAGTGAAGGAACTCTCCAGTTGGGACTGAGGTAACTCAGTTCAACCAAGAAAGAAAGTCTCAGATCTCACCCAAGGAGAAGTTCCCCAAAGTCCCTAGTGTAGTGAATTGGTGTTGGGATGTGATAGAGAATGTCAGCTCCTCTCATGCTGGCCTTTCCCTAGATTTTTTTCCTCTAGCAACCTAAAGTGGGGTTGGCCTTGTCCATCTTCTCTCTCAAAGTTCCTGAAGCAACTGCAGAGTCCAAAGAGACTGAGGAAAACTGAGCCATGCTCAAAAGACTCAAAGAGCCTAGAGCTCTCTTCACTCTACCTTGAGTCAATTCCTAACCTCCTGTACCTGAAGGCACTGGGCATTGATCTCCATCAATAATTAAAGAGTCCCATAATATACTTCCAGTCTTTTGAAACTAAAATTTAAGGATACACATTAACAGGACATACAACAGATATAGCACTATATAGATATGGCACTATACTTGGGAGGATATTACAGTGATAACATACCTAAGCACATACAACACATAACACATGCATATTTCAAAAGTGCATATATATCTGTAGTACACAGCAATCAATCAAAAGCAGAAAGTATGGCTAACTAAGAAAGGAAAGCTAGCCAGCTAGCTTCAACAATAACACTATCAATATACCTAAGCAAAAATACAACTTAACTAAAAGCAGTACCATAAAAGCAAAACAATGAACAGATATAGCTCTAACACAAAACACAGTCAAAAGAAATAACAGCAAAATAAATAAAAATGTAGTAATTCACATGCAGAATGGCAAACGTGAAATTACATAAAAGGCACATTTCACATGGGCAATCTTTAGTATCATCCCTTAGAGACACGTGTAACCTATGTATCCTCATAATTTAGCCTAGTGTTGTCATCGTCATCATCGTTGTGTTTGTCCTTCATTTTTGAAGAAGACCATGACATCAGAGAAGTGATGACATGACTTGCACTTGACTTTGTTTTCAGTGAGGGAGGGCTGTGCAGGTCACCAGCCTCACTTTCCCCTCTTGAGTCATCTGGGTCCAGTGACCAGATATTCATCAGGATGACTGGAGATGGCCCAGGATGCAATGGGAGACCTTGATCTTTTTCACCTAAGGCCTATTCAGGTACTCACTTAGAGTGAGGTGACACCCATTCAGTGAACAGGCATCTTTAAGAAGTAACCAGGAGATGGCCCCTTTAATGAGCAAAAGAAAAAATATAAGTAAATCAAACTGGGAGGGAAAGAGTAACAATTCCTTAGCCTAGTGACTGATCTAATGGGTCTAGTTCACCTGTCCCTATTTGATCTCTCAACTCCTATACCAGAGACAGTAGTTGGTACAGATTGACCATTAGGATCATTATAAATGTTTGTCCACACCTGTGCTGGCAGCCACATTAGGTTGACTGACTGATAGTAAAAAAGAAGTTGAGGTCATAGGCTGTGAAAGAGAAGTGAGGATTGAATGGGAGGTGGGGGGTGGGGCTTGGCAAGAGAGAATATTTGGAGCAACTGCTGGGAGGAGTATGTTAGGGAATCAGAGATAAATAAAAGAATTGCTGTATAATGGTGAAGACCCAATTAATGTTGGATGACAAACTTGTAGTAGGAATTCCCATTTATAAGGGAATAAATGAATGAAGAAGCATTTATGAAGAATTTATTATTCACCAGGTAATGTGGTAGGCAAGCACCAAGAATATAAGTAAAAGCATGCAAGACAGTTCTTGCCCTCAGAGAACTTATGTTCCAATAGAGAAAAACATCATATATAGGGAAATAGTGGCTAGGGAGTACCATTTTGGACTACAAAGTTGGAGGAGCCAAAATGTAATTGTGTTCCATTCTTTCTTTACCTTCCTTCCTTCCTTTGTTCTTTATTCCTATCTCACCCAGGCTAGAAATGCACGAGTGTCACTAATGAGCTCAGTCCCAACATTGATCAGTACAGAAGCTTTAACATATTCTATTTTTCTTACTGAGGCTGGTTCTTCCCTTAGACAGCCTGGTGGCCTTGCTGCAGTGGGAACACCATATTTGTGCCAGACCTAATTCAAACATCTTTTAGTCTCCTACAACTCAGAGCTCAAGCAATTCATTTGCCTAAGCTTTCCCCAGGAGCAGGGATTACAGGCATGCTTTGTCCATGAAGGTCATTGTGACTTGCTTGAATAGTATCTACTGGGTTGGCCATAGAAGCTGAAAAACCGGATCAATACGGTAAAGACATTGTCCTTCAGTATTGAATGAGAGGTATATGAACTGGGGAAAATCAGTTTGACACTTTAATAGCCTCAAAGGTAAAATTACATTTTGGGGGATCCTTAACTTTAGGGTAGCACTAAGTCTGAAGGACTACATGCGTCCTTGGGTGAGATGGGATGTTCTGGAGGGAATGGGGTTTACTGTTTTCCCCTATTAGAGAAACCTCAACCACAGTCTGGAGGACTGGAGTTCCTTATCAATCAACAAGTATTTATCACACCTACTCTCTGGCAGACTAGGGGTTGATGAAACAAATACAAAAATAGTTCCTACTCTGAAAGAGCTTACAGTCTAGCTAGGGGAGACAACATATACAGGTGTAACAGTGGAAAGAGGGTAGGGAAATAAAGAGGAGTGTGTGGCTGAAGAGAACTAGCTATCCCTTTATCTAACCTTGAGCCATTTGTGAATGGAGTCACTCTTACCTGTGAGAGACAGAAAAGAGTTAAGTTTCCACAGAATTACTAGTTGATGAAGTCACTGAGAATAAGTCAGATAATAAGAAAGCTAGCAAACTGCAGGTGGACTCAATCAGTCATGCGACAGACAGTGGCCGTCAGAAAATCACAAAGTTCTTGATAAAGGGGACCAAGTTTGAAAGCAGCCTAAACCAGGTGAGGAAAATGACCAAGAATGACCAGGAGAAAGCTTTGCTTCACTGCACTTGCTTAATGAACCTCATGTATATTAACTTCTCTGCCCAAGGGGGAGAGATAGCACAAAATTAGGCACAATTCATATGTTGGGGGGGGGGGGGAACATATCCAGGAGATATGTAATAGGCATGTAGAGAAGATGGTGACCTAATGGAGAATGGACCAATCCATCTCCTGATGGGAGGATCTGTCCTGAACTAACAGTATATAGCTCATCTTACTTCTGTATTTAGTGCTCTCCCTTCCTAAAGAGGGACTGAGCCTACTTTTGGCCAGAGGTGTTCAGTTCCTCTGAACTCTGCTGTAATAAATTTTGCTTGATACCTTTTGTTTCTAACCTTTACTATGTTTCTAACATACCCAACTTTTGTACTGTTCACCAGCCTCAGTCTGGGGGTGGGGTGGGGAAGTGGTGAGGGACAGAGCTAGGAAGAATTTCCTCGAGTCTACTGTGTAAATGGAACAATAATAGGAAAGGAAAATTGCCCAAGTCTATTTCCTCAGAGGAGCTTTGAGAGAAGATTTCTCCTTAGAAACTTCCCTCCTTCCTAACACAGTTCACTCATCTGTGCTCAGGAGAATCTATAACAGAGTAGATTCTTGTAGCTTAATCTTTTCCTTGCTTTGGAAGTTAAAATAATACTTATAAATTGTCTCTTTGGTTCATTTAGAACTCCCAGCAGGGAATTCTTCTTTCTCTCAATATAATCAAAAATATTCCTCCTCTTAACTGCTCTTTAACAAATAAAATCCATACCAACCAATAATGTATTGGATTAACTGCAATTTTATCTTTTAAAATTGTTTATTAATTTTTAAGATTTAACATTCATTTTTTAAAATTTTGAGTTCCAAATTCTGCCTCTCCAACCCCTCCCCTCCATGAGAAGGCAAGCATTACAATATCAATTATACATGTGGAGTCATATAATGCCAATGCAATATCCATAGCAGCCACTATGAATATTGCATGCATATTTCTAGCGTAAATTCACAAAATATAAATAACTCTCTTCCTCAAAGATGAAACCAAGATATTTATTCAGATACCAGAAAGCCAAATCCACCTTGGTAACAAAGAAGTTGACACACATCACTAATGCAGGGAGCATCCACATCCCCAAGCCTTCCTTCCATTAGGCCTCCCCACAAACAAGCCGGTCATACAGTCTTCTACCTTAAGTGATTCTACAAAGCGATGCTCTGGAGAATTCATAGGACCATAGATTTATATCTGAAAGAGACCTTAGAAGCCATTTAATCAAACGCTCTCATTTTACAGATGAGGAGCTGAGGTTATGTGCCTATGGTTACACAGCCAGCAAATGTCTGAGGCAGGATCACTATTCTATCCACTACACTATGCTGCTTCTCAACTGAGATGTAGCACCGAATAAAAGGACAAATATGCAAATTATCAGGAACGACATTAATAACCTTCCATTTGCCAGCTGACACGCAACTACATACCACTAAATGTTGCAGTTAGGATTATTAAATAGTAGCCTTACATTGTACATACAACAGATAGAAGAATTGGCACAGAGGGTTCAAAGGGAATAAAAAACTAAAAACAATACAAAAAAACTAAATACAGAAATAGGTTAAAACAAAAATCAAATTAAAAAATTCAGTGACAGAAAAGACAAGACAGAAATGATGCAGAAAATATCACAAAAAGAAGAGTGTACAGGAGGAATGTGTTAAAATTATAAAATCTAACAGACAACTTTCCCCAATAATGGCTAAACCAGTGAGCTAAATTAAATTGTTTCAAATCAACAAAGGGAAATTGAAATGAGCATGAAAATGAACAATAAAAATGATCAAAAATAAGATGTTCAGTAACAATAATACCACAGAATTCTGCTTAAAAGAAGCAAGTGGAAAGAACTAATAAAATATTTAAACGCCCAAGTGGAGAAAAAAATTAAAAGTTAAAAATAGAAAAAAGATCCCAAGATAAGATTTCACTTGTGGCTATGGGGGCTGGAATGAGGACTGAAAAGAACTAGTTCCTCCCTCTATCTGACCTTCCTTTACTTTCAGTGAATACAGCCATTCCACTCTCTCCACCTCCCACCCCCTCCCAACGTCTCCTTTCAGTCTTAACTCTAACCTAGCCTTCTGCCAAGTTGAGACAAGGATGGGTATTTCCTTGAACCTGCTGTATGAACGGAAACCAATAGGAAAGGAAAATTGTCCAAGGCCCTCCCAAACCTTCTCTGGAGAAAGCTTCAGTTTACAAAGACTCTTCCCCTCTAATTCTATTAACTCATTTGTACCCAGGGGAATCCTTGATAGTCTGGAAAAAAATTATGTGGCTTAATCTGTTTCTCTGCTTTGAGGAATTGAAATAATGCCTTTAAAAAAAAAATCTCTTTGGTTTTGTTCCAAGATCCCACCAAATAAATCTCTGGCAATTTAGAGTTTCCTTCTCTCAATCTGTGTTGACCATAACTTCACTCTGGATGGTTCTGAGCAAATGAAATTCATAGTGTGTTGGATTAACCTTGGTTTTATATTAATGTAAGGCTTTAGAGACCAGGTGAACAGAAATTTAAAACATAAACTTAATATAAACTTAATATAAATATAAACTTAAAGAAAAGAGATGATGTTGGGATCTCCCCAGGAGATAGAAGGGAGAGGGGGATTCCACCATCTGTAATTCCTTTCAAATGAAGATAGCTGCAGTATTTTCTGCAGTGATTCTGGGTAGTTTCACGTTTCACTCCTGCTTACGGCAGCAGCTGCAATATCAATGTTATCCTTAGACCTAGATCTCGCTCAATTTGTGGAAAAAAACAAAACCCAGAACTAACCACAATAGTCTTGTGTTGCCCCAGTGGAGGGAGTGGAATTAGAAGAGTGAAGTGCAGTGGCAGCCCTCTTGCTTTCACACACAGCTGAAGGTTTTCTTGTTTGTTATAGCATGCTCTGGGATCATTGGCTACCCCCTGACAAACTTCTTTCCTTTCCAGGGATTCTGGCTTCTTGTTATCTTTAAGATGGATGGAGGAAAAAGACTGCCTTTTCAGTTACAGTCATAGCCCCATGACTCCAAGGGTTCATACAAAGAGGTACTAGGGTACTAGGGACTTCATATCCACCACCATCAACTGATCGCCAATGTTTCCCTACACATATAGGTATATATAAATTAGATACAAATTAATTAGGTTGATGGAAGGGATACTGACTGGTTTTATGTTGTAACACTGTTACAATGATAGCTTTATTTAAAGCCCAGGAAGCAATATAATGGCCCCTGAGGAAATATAGGAAAATTTATGAATTCAGTTATTATCCTTCTGAGGCTCCAGTTAGGAAAATTCCCAACATTTAGGCAGATGTTGGGAGTTCTGCCTCATGTTATATTTATAGCTATCTCTAGTTAACCCTTGACCTCTTTGTGATTGAGACAAAATGCAGCACACTGGAAACTTTTGGGTAATGAAAACAGGAAATTATGTCACATGAATAGAAAAGCACTGGGGAATGATGTTGTGGAAAGAAGAGAGTTTTTCTTGTGACTTCCCCCAGCCTGGATATTCCACTCTTCTCCTGCCTTTGCTCATCAGAGGTGTGCTGGAAAAGCCACATGTTCTCAACTCACTTGCTAATTTATAGACAATCCCTGAGGCACAACCATTTTCCCCAGCCTATTGGAACTGAGTTCCTTTTTGACATTATTACACTTTCATCCAGTAGCTTTCAATGATTTTTCACATTTAGTTGAAGTGATTTGATTGATTTATTAATATGTATTCTCACCTAGTTAAGGCATCAGAGCTAAAATGGGGTGAAGTAATTTCAAACCCACACTTAAAATGTAAAAGGTGGAGCTTCAGCTGAGCTGGAAGAAAATTGGAATTCTAAGACCTGGAGGTGAGGAGGGAGTTCATTCCCAGTATCCAGGACAGCTCCACAGAGATGGAGTGCTATCGACCAGTAAGGAATAGTAGGAAGGGCTATTTGAATTGCTTCAGTGTGCAGAAAAGGCAATGTATAAAAAGGCTGGAAAGGTACATGAGGACCAGGTTGTGGAGGGCTTTATACATGGCAAATGGAAGAGTGTAGTCTGTGGATCCATGTTGTTACCAATGTGGGCACTTCCTCCATCATGCAGATTGTAGCCTTTCCATGTCCTTTCATCCTGTGCAGATCTTGTCCATATTTTCCTATAAATTTTTCATTGGAATCTAATGTGCCCTCCTCTTGCCCTTTTTAACCTCCTATGTGTACCTTAGAAACATTCAGACTCTCCAGCTGTTAAGAGTAGCCCACCTCCTTGTCTGTTCATGCATTTTTGGGATGGTGTCTTAATTCCCATCAAAAGTCTCTCCATTGCCATTTACATGACCTACAGCTTTTTATTTTTCAGGGGTTGTGATGTTTCCTGATTTTTAGCTGAATTTATATAGCACTGAAACAAGGTTTTTTGGGAAAAGCGCCTTAGTTATATTTGTTTGATCTTCACAAATAGTGCAGGAATGTAGCCAGTTTAGAGGTGATGGCCTAGGAAAGAACTGAGGGGTGGAGGGAGTAGAGGGATGGGATTAAGAATAGTTATGAACTGATGGCAAAGGGAAGTTGGAATGACAGACGGTAATCAGAGAAGTGAATTTCCAGGCTCATAAGCACAGAAATTGAATGCCTGATAGCAAGATGAAGGGCATGACCAACCCTGGGTGGAGGTAAGGTGGTATGATTATTGGAAATGGCCACTGGACCAACTGGTCATTGGAAATGAGTAGAGGAATTTCGAGGTTAGGGTGTTTAAGGCAATATCAATGTGTTCAAAGTTCATTAGTATGAGGCTGGAGCTGAGGAAGGAACAGCTTGCAGCCTGGAAAGCAGCCAGGTGTCATGGAGGTCAGAAGACAGCAGTCACCAGAATCTCTTTTGGGTGATATAGACTGGATGAACCTCAGAAGAAAAGCTGCTAAATGATGGTGGTAGGAGAGACTGGAAGGAGGAAAGGGGAATATTCCAATTCACCTGGAAAGGGTGGCCAGGGTCCCTGTTAGGAGCTTCTTTCACGGATGTCCATAAAATGAAGGTAGTCGTGGTGCCTCCTTTCACAGGGTTACCGTGGAAACCAAATGAGATATTATGTTGTGCTGCAGAAATATTATTAATATCATTTGCATTATTGATCTACATTTTTTCTCTGTGTGGCGTGCTCGGCCTTTTTGAGTGCCCATGGATCTTACTGAGGACCCAGAGCAGTATAATGGGACCAAGCCGAGCACCGGAATGGACAGGGACCATTCCTGTGGGGGAAACCTCTTTTTTGGTTATTTATACTGCCTAGAGGGCTGAGAATCTGGACGTCTTTGTTTCGGCTCACACGCAAATATGTCAGGAGTGGGACCTGCGCCCTGGTCTTCCGACCTTTCAGGCCGGGTTTCTACCCACTGCACGCGGCTGCCCGTCTGCAGTCACGGTGGGTGGATGATCGTGCCAACACACAGCGTTTGGCCAACTTTTATTAAGGCCCACGTGGCGCCGAGGGGAAGTTACAATGTAGCGCCTCCCTCTCGGGAAACTCCCAACGGAAGTCCCTGCTGCAGTCCGGTACCTAGTTAATAGCCGGCGCGGGCTCCGCGGAACCTTCAAAAGCCCGCGAACCTTTGATCCTCTCTGGCTCACCCTCCCACCAGCTTTAACGGCAGAGAAACGATCCGTTCCAGCCACCCCCACCCCCACTCCCACTCCATTTCCTCCCAGGGCAACACCCTCCCAGGTCTGACGGACGTGAGCATTCCGCCAATGGTGTGGCGGCACCCTCCAGCCAAGGAGCCAATCGACCGCTAGGGGGCGGGGCCAGCTGAGCTAGAGGGCGGTGGGGCGCCACTTGAGGACTAGCAGCCAGGCCGTAGAGGTAAGATGGCGGCGTCAGCTGGTTTACTCTTCTGGTGGCCGGACGGCACCTTTGTCTTTCTCCTTTCGGCTCCATCGGGGGCCGAGACTTGAGCTTAGGTGGCGGCGACCTTTGACGGGGCTTTAAAATTTCTTTTTTTCCCATACCTGGCCCATCCCTCTTCGAAAAGGATTCTGTGGACTCCCTGATCCCTGGGTCAAAATGGCGTTCGCTGGAGTCTCCGTGGGCAGGCTGGGGTCCGGGTGGGGGGAGGGTCGGGCTCGGCAGGGGGGCGGGGCAAAGCCGCGGGGAGGGAGCCCGAGGGCGCGGTGCTGGAGCCGGCCTCGCGAGACTGGGGAGGGCGGGCGAGATCCTCGAGAGCTGGCTTGGTTTTTTTCTTAAGAAAGGGAGCTGGGGAGAGCGAGGCCCGGGCAGCCGAGCCAGCGCACATGCGTGGTAGTGGAGGCCCCTCGAGAAAGGGAAGCCGCGGGAGAAGCCGAGCTCTCGAGTAGTTCAGGCAAGACTCCGGGGGCTGGCCCGTAGTAGGCCGGCTTGGGGTACGTGAGACAGGCTTTGACCTTAGTTCTTTTTCTTAAAAGGAGAAGCGCTGCTTCTTGAGTTGTGAATGTCGGGGCTTGGCTGGGAGTGGGGGAAGGGCCACGGAGGCGGCTTGGGCACCCTGACCTCTCCGCGTGCGGTGTCTCCCCTCTTCCCTCCGCAGGTGTTGGTATGAACAGAATTCGGATCCACGTCCTGCCATCGAATCGGGGGCGCGTCAACCCAGTGCCCAGGTCCCAGGAGCCGCTGTCTTGTTCCTTCTCACACCGCCCATGCTCCCAGCCCCGGCTCGAAGGGCAGGAGTTTTGCATTAAGCATATCCTTGAAGACAGGAATGCCCCTTTCAAGCAATGTAGCTACATATCCACCAAGAATGGGAAGAGATGCCCCAACGCCGGCCCCAAGCCCGAGAAGAAAGATGGGTTTGTGGCTTTTTGTCTGTTTGATCGGGCTTCGTTTTGGGGGAGGGTTTGACGAGGGAGCGGTGTGGGGGTTTTTCCGTTGTGGTGCCTTGGGGTGTAGAGACGGCGAGCTGAAGGCGGTGGGTGCTGGCTTTTCTAAAGTGACCCTGGAGCTGCTGAATGTTTTATTAGGCGAGGTAGAATGTTTGCTGTGTCTCAAACTTTTGTTAATAACGAGCCCATGTGACTAACGTTGTCCGTCTTTGTGTGTGTCTTACCACCGGGGTAACCTTCACTTCTTACGCTCGTAGAAAATAAGGTGAGGAAATGCTTTGAACTCTTTCCCAGAAAGGTGTTATGTAAATAGTGAGTCACCTTATGGTAAGGAATTTGTAGTTAGTTTGGAGAATTTATCTTATTTTCCTGTACAGGCTTTGTAATCCACTTGTTACATTTTTACTCAGTGTCCCTCATATATAGGCTGTAGGTAACGTATAGGGGTGGCAAGCTGAGTAAAAGAAGCATGGCCATGTTCTTGAGACACTTTTAGGTATTTTTCTTCAAGATTGAACCAGATGATCCTCAGGTTGGTATTGGGAAAGTGTGAATGACATAACTGATTGCGGTAAAATTAAGTACTGTGCTCAAAATGTTTATTTATACATATATACACATACATATTTATATATATAGATAGTACCTTATTTGCGTATGTTGCTAATGCTAATTATCTTTAAGACTTTTTTCAGAAGTTATGATCGAGATACCTTAATTGTTGATCTTGATAATCTCATCATCTGTATCAAAACAAATGTCTTTTTTCTGAGTCTTCATTTATTTGCATAGATTCAGCCATATAGTTCATTCAGTCTCTCCTTTGATTAGTTATTTGCATTGGCTATTGCGTAGGGTTTCACTATCATGAGGTGAAGCTAAGTGATCTTTTTGAAAATTAACCTTCTGATTTTTTTCTTCATTGCCATATATTTTTCTTTATTGTCCAGAGGCTTGTACTTATATTAGTCCTTGAAAATTACCTTACCAGTCATTCTCACCCATAGCATAATTCTATTGAGAAAATATTTTTTTTTAATTGCAAAGGCTTAACTTTGCTCCCGCCCCATTCTGAGAGCTGTTACTTTTAGCTTAGCATGGAGTGTTGTCTGAAATTGTAATTACTAAGAACAAAAAGGAAGTATTTTACAGGTATGCTCAAAGCAGGAAATATCATTAAGGTGATTTTTTTTTTTTTAATCAAGGAATGGTGAAGAAGGGGGTTGGAGAAGGTGGAAAAGTATTCTTGGCACAAAAATTACAAGAATGCAGTAACAAACTAATGTGATGTTCTGTGTAAACACCAGGTTAGATGAAACAGTGTTGTGGGGCAGTTAGTTACATGGAAATGATGTTATAAATGGGTCACTGGATGACTCAGAAAAAGTTTGATGAATTTTAGTGGGGATTATTTATGATGAATTAACTAAAGTTACTTTGCAGTGATTTCAGGGCAGTGTTGAACATCAGTTCATCAAGAAACATTAAGTTTTTCTATGTGCCAAGGATTGTGCTGAATATTGTGGATGCAAAGAAAGGCAAAATTAATCCCTGCCCTTCAGAAATGTACGTTTTAGTGAAGACAACATCTAAATAACTAGGCACCTAGGAGATATTTACTGTACAGAGTAGATGAAAGTTATCCCAAAGGGAAGGGACCAGTAGCTAAAGCATCTGAGAAAGGTCACCTAAAGAAGTAGGGCTTGAACTCTGTCTTAAAGGAAGCCAGGGAAACTAAGAGGCTAAGGTGAGGAGACAGTATTCTAAGCATGGGGAACAGTAAGTGCAAAGGCACAGAGGTAGGTGATGGAGCATTACCTTGGAAAAACAATAAGTAGGCCACACTAATGAAAGAAACCTGGAAAGATAGGAAGGAGTCTGATTATAAATAGATGCTTTACATGCCAATCATATTTGATTCCAGAGGTAAATAGGGATCCACTGGGCTCATTGAGCAGCAAGGGGGATATGAAAAGGTCATATCAGACTTGGGCTTTAAAAAATATCACGTGGGCAGTTTAATGGAGGATGGGTTGGAATGAGAAGAGGCTTGAGGTGGAGGGATAAGCAGTCGGAAGCTATTGCAGTAGTGCAGACAAAAGGTGATGGAAGGCCCTGACTGGGGTCATGTCTGAGTGAGGGAATCCTGCAGGACTGAAGACCTTTATAGTATTTTTTTCTGTTTCATGGATCACTGGCTAGTTGGATGTGATCTGTTATTTTCCAACTTGAAGAGCATATTGGCCTATGAAAGACATATTTTGGAAAAATCAGAATCACTTCTACACTACAATGAAACATTGTTATTAGGAGTTAATAATATCCTTGCTTCTCAATCTCCTTTCATAGTGTAATTTAAGATCATTTCCTCTCAATTCTCTTCCTGTAATTAACAGTTAATTAAAATTTGAGTATCTATTGTGTGAAGAATGACACACACTTTGGGTAGGATATGAAAGGATTAGAAGTTCTATTTCATGCCCTCTGAGATTTTATGATCTTAATATGTCAAAAGGTACAAAATTTGAGAGTAACTACCAAGTAACATGTTAGCAAGTACAGAATGGCAAGATAAAAATGCTGAAATACAAGTAAGCCAATCTAGGAAGGCTTCTTACAAAATTATATTTTGAGTGAGCTTTTCTCATTCATTCGTTTAATGGTACTATATTAGTACCATTGTACTAGCTGCTGTAGGGGATGCAAAGATGCATTACACAGGTGTTTCCCTCCAAAAGCTCACAATTTAGTTCAGAAGAGTTTGTGCACATGCATACATGCACGTACTGGGACCCCAAATCTTGGGACCTTCTCTTAGTCCTCATCCTTCATCTCTGCAGCACTGACGCTGCAGGATGACGCTGCAGCATTCACACTACTTTCTGGGTTTCCATAGCACTATCCTCTTTCTTGGATTTCCTCCTGCCCTATCTAGCTGTTATCTCTCTGCCTTACCCCTAAACTGTGAGGCTGCCCCAAGGCTCTGTCCTGGATTCTCATTTCTTCTTTCTATATACTTTCAGTGATCTCATCAGCTTTTTTAGGGATCAATTATTTCTCTGCAGATGATTCTTATATCTGTTTCTCCTGAGCTGTAGTCTTTGTGTTAGCAACTAGACATTTCTAAATGGCTGAGAGGCATATCAGATTCATGTCTAAAACAACTCATTTCCCTAAAACCTAGCTCTCTTCTTGACTTCCCTATTTCTGGCAAGGGCACTACTATTCTTCTGTTCACCCAGGTTTGCCATCTCATTACCATGTCTGGCATATTATCAGGCCTTGTTAAGTGTTGTTGATTAGTTGACTGACTCTCAATTCTTTACTGTCTTTCAACATTCCCCCTCTCCATTCAATTGCCAAGTCTTGTTGATTCTACCATTATAACATTTTTTGCACCTATTTCCTTCTCCACTTTGATGGCCACTGCTGTAGTCAAGGTAGGTGGTAAGATGGACAGAGTGCTGGGCTTGGAGTCAGAACTTGCTGTGTGACCCTGGGCAGTTGTTTACCTTAGAAGCTATTTCTATAAAAGTAATGGAAGAAGGAAATGGCAAATCAATCCAGTATCTTTGCCAGGAAAACCCTAAGAGGTGGACATAACTGAAAAACCCCAAGGGTAGGAATGGAGGGCAAGGTTTTTAGTGTCCAGCTTGTTAGGCCACACTTAAAAACAAGAAAAAACTATTATTCTTCATTTCTAAAACTTGTCATTGCCAACCCACACAAGCAGCTTTGCTCTGTTCTTTACCCTCATTTGCTTTTTTATCTTTGTTAATTAGTAATGTTCCTTTAGTTATATACTCTTTTAAAATTATTTTTGTCCTTATGTCTTCTTTTTGTCTGTTCATCTCAAAGTCTAATTGCATCATTCAGTGTTGATGGAACATTATAATTACTTTTCTTAGCCTATGATGATTACATTAGGTGATTAATCAGTTGAAAAATACTCTTTCAGGCTCAACTCTCCATCCATTGAGCTATCTAGCTGTCTCCTTATTTTATAATAGTAGCTTGAAGTACAAACAGGAGAGACCTCACTGTGCTTTCATTTAAGTGTATACAAATAAGTATAAAGAAATTTAATAAAAATGAATATCAGGTATATGGAGAGGGTACTGTAGCAGTTGGGATGGGGATTGAATAAAGCTTTTTGTAGAAGGTAATGCGTGAGTTGGGATTGTAGGGGGAGTGCATTCCAGGAAAGGAGGATAGTCAGTACGCAGGCATAGAGATGGGACAGAAGCTGTGTGAACAGCAGGGAAAGGACAAATTTGACCAAATTGGACAGTGAGTTGGAGTAAGGTACAGTGAGTCTGGAAGAATGGATTGTGGCTGGATATTAAAAGGTTTTAAGAGGTAAATGGACAAGTTTGATTTTTATCCTAAAAGGCTATAGGGAACCAGTGGAGTTTAGTTAGTATAGGAGTGACATAGTGTGCTTAGGGAAAGCACTTTGGCAGCAGTGGGGAGGATAGAGTTGAGTGGGGTAAAGGTAGGGGCAGAGAAATAAGTTAGGAAGCTTTTGCAATAGTCCAGGTTGAGAGATAGAGAGGGCTTGAAGTAAAGTGGTTTTGTGTGAGTAGAGGGAAGAGGTCAGATTTGAGAGCTGTTGTTGAGGTAAAAGTAGCAAGATTGGGCAACCATTTGGATATGTGAGGAAAAGTGAAGAGTTATGGATATCACTGAGATTATGAACCTGAGATTGGAAGAATGATGGTGCCATTAGCAGAAATCAGGATGTTTTGGAGGAGGAGTTGGTTTAGAGTTTCAGACAGGTAAGAGGAAAATTAGGAGAGAAGTGTAATGTGAACAAAATCCAGAGAGGAGCCAGTGTTCAGGGAGTACTGGGTCTCAGTGTTTTTATCAGTATCAGATGTTGCAGAGAGCTGTGAAGAATGAAATTTGAGAAAAGACAAATCAGATTTGACATTTGTGGGTAGGATGGTCTGATGATTTTTAAGTTTTTTTCTCCTTGACCTATTTTCCAGGTTAGTTTTAATAAGAAATACCTTACGTTTCCTGATATTTTTCCAGTCTTTTGATTTTGTTCTTAGTATCATCTTTGTTTTAATCCAAATTTCAAGGAATCTTTTATTTGAGTAAGGTTTTGTACCTTCTGTATTAAGTTATTTATTCTCCTTTCCCTTTGTTTCCTTGCATTTCATTTATATACTGTTTTGTGAAACTCATGCTTCATTACTTCCAGGAATTCCTGTAGAATGTATGGCAAAGCTGATTTTCTTTGAGACTTGGCTTTGAGGTATTTATCATTTGTCTAGGATTTTTCCTAATTATTGCCTTCCCAGTCCCAGCTCTGCACGTTCCTGAGTGGGGTTGTCAGAGTCAACAGCTGCAGGCTCCCTTGGGCCATCCTTGGCTATATCCTGGTTTCTTAGGGGCATGAAGAGCAGGGGATACTCCAGTGCTCAGGGGCTCTGAGGTTCCTGACACTTTGTCTTGGAATTCCAGCAGAGGCCTTTAAGATCCAGAACTCTAGAATATCAGAGATCAAGGAGGAGCCTAACTCTTAAGAAGTCATAACAGGAACCTAGGTGACATAGTTTGAAGACTAACCCCTCCATACAAAAGTGCAGCAGCGATCAAAACCTGGTCCTGCACAATTTTAAGAACTAGTTCTAGAGAGCGGAATAAACTAAAAAAGGCACTGACCAGCGTGAAAATTGTACTTATAAGATCTAGAGATCTACCAAAAAAAAAAAAAGAGTGATTCAGCAATTGCATACAGAGATTCAAAGGAAAAAATGGATTTTCCACAGGGACTACATGTATACCTAGAATAAATGAAGCAAGAGAGGGGAAAAAAATTCTGAATTAAAACCTCTGAAGGCAAGAATTGGAAGGAGGAATAGTGAAATTAGAAAGTGCTAAACCTTACCCAAGTAATGAATTTCCTGAAAATCAGAATAGACTAAAAATCTTAGGAGTATAAGTAAGATATGTTAGAATCAAATCAAATCAAAAAAATATCTTTTTCTGTCAGAAGCAACTGACTTGAAAAATAGGTTAAGGAGAGAATTGTTGGACTCCTAGAAATACCACAAAAAAACCTTAGATGCTGTTTCAAGAGATAGAGAAAATCATCCGGATCTAATAGAACCAGAGGGTACAGTGAAGATAGAAATAATACAGTGACCACCTCCTGAAGGAAACCCCAAAGTAAAAGTCCCAGCAGTGTCACAGCCAAAATGCAGAGATTTCGCTGTCACATAAAGTATAATGTGAGCAGAAACAAGGAGTTCAGATACCAAGGAACCAGATAGTCAGGACCACACAGCACTTGACAGATTCTGCCCTAAACAGAAGATTTTGGAATTCTATATTCCAAAAGAAACAGAATTATAATCAAGAATAACTACAAAGCTGAGTATAATCCTACGGAGGGAAAATTAAAAATTTAATAGAGGACTTTTATGAGTTCCTGATAAAAAGATTGGAGCTCTGTGTGTGTGCATGTGCTCCTGCGTTATGTATATGTATATATGCGTGCATTCATGCATACCTTTAGTAGTTTTGTAATAAGAGTTCTGGAAGAGGCCAGGAATAGTTAGACGTGTTTGGTAAGGAAGAAATTGGTGAGCATCTTAGTGATTTGGCAAATTTTCTTCTGAAATAAATCTATAAGGCTAAAATGTATATAGCATACAGAGAATGGTGTTACATGTAGAAGGCTATGTATAATAATAATCAGAATTTAAAACTTTGTTAAAATGGTGACTAAGTAGTTTGGTCTAGTGTGTTTTTTTCGACGATTATAATTTTTTTCCTTTAATATTTTCTTTTTTCAATTACATCTGAAAACAATGTTTTAACATCCACTTTTAAAAGATGTTGAGTTCCACATTCTCTCCCTCCCTCCTCCCCCCACCCTGAGAAGGTAAGCAATTTAATATAGATTATATGTGTGCAATTATGTAAAACATTTCCATATCAATCCTGTTGTGAAAGAAGACAAACAAAAAGCCACAGAAAAAAGTGGAAAATAGTATGCTTTAATCTGTATTCAGACTCCATCAGTTTTTTTTCTGCATATGGATAGCATTTTTCATCATGAATCCTTTGGAAATATCTTGAATTGTTGTATTGATGAGAATAGCTAAGTCTATTCACAGTTGATTAGCGTACCCTATGGTTGTTACTGTGTACAGTGTTCTCCTGGTTCTGTTCGTTTCACCTTTCATCACTTTGTCTAAGTCTTTCAGAAGTTATTCTGTTTGTCATTTCTTATAGCACAGTAGTTTTCCATTATAATCACATACCACAACTTGTTTAGCCACTCTCCAATTGATGGACATCCCCATAATTTCTAATTCTTGCCCACCACAAAAAGAGCTGCTATAAATATTTTTGTACAAATAGGTCTTTTTCCTTTTTCCTTTTTTTTAAAAATCTCTTTGGGATATAGACTTAGTAACGGTATTGCTGGATCATAGGGTATGGAGAGTTTTATAACACTTTGGGCATAGTTCCATATTGCTCTACAGAACCATTGAATCTGTTCACAATTTCAGTAGTGTGCTAGTATCCCAATTTTCTCACATTTCACATTTATCAATTTCCTTTTCTATCACATTACCCAATCTGATAGGTGAATTGGTACTTCAGAGTTGTTTGAATTTGCATCTCTCTGATGAGTAGTGATTTAGAATGTTTTATCACATGACCATAGATAACTTTGATTTCTACTTCTGAAAACTGCCTGGTCATGTCCTTTGTCTACTTATTAATTGGAGGAATAACTTGTATAAATTTGACTCAGTTCTCTATATATTTGATAAGTGAGACACTTGTTTTCCTTCTAATTTTGTTGAATTGGTTTTGTTTATGCAAAACCTTTTTAATATTATAAAAATTATCTATTTTACATCTTGTAATGCTCTCTTTTTTGGTCATAAATTCTTCATAGATCTGACAGGTAAACTATTCTTTGCTATCCTGGTTTATTGGTTTTACTCTTTATGTTTAAATTGTGAACCCATTTTGACTTTACCTTGGTATACAGTGTGAGATGTTGGTCTATTCCTAGTTTCTGCCTTACTGTTTCCTAGTTTTCCTAGAAGTTTTTGTCAAATAATGATTTCTTGAAGGACTGTAATTTTCAAGGATTTATTCTAAAAGTTTTAGAAGCTGCAGAGATAACTTTTTCTCCTTTCTTGTTTTATCTCTCTAGTGTGTCCTTCTGTGCAGAACATGCCCGTAGAAATGCCCTGGCACTTCATGCTCAGATGAAGAAAAACAACGCTGGACCCATGGGTGAAACACTTTTGTGCCAACTGAGTTCATATGCTAAATCAGAACTGGGCTCCCAGACCCCAGAGAGTAGTCGCAGTGAAGCCAGCCGAATCCTGGGTAAGGGTTTTCTTTTAGAGTCAAAGTCGGGGTGGGGTTGATAGAGAGGAAAAAAAAATTGAGCTCATACTACTGGTTTGGTACCTTGCACATAGGCTAGCAAATAATTTGGTAAGAATTTAAAGGTTGATTTATTAGTTACCAACTTTGAATTTGAAAAGAGGTATCATGCTGAATGTGATTAAATTAATTTTCTTTCATGCCCATTTCATTAAACTAATGAAGGAGCAATTTTTTAATGCTTTACTTAGTTTTGTTAAAAAAAAAAAAAGTCAGTTCAGGAGACAGTCATTACTTAGGAAGTTGGTTTTCCTGTTTCATAGTGTGTCTAACCTATTTATATGATTTGATATTGAGTAATCTTTCCTTGACTTTAATCTAAATGTATTTTTGGTGATTTTATTCACTCAGTTCCAAAATAACCTACAGTATCAAAATTCTAAATAAGATCTTTATATTTTGTGAAGTTTGGGTTGTTGTTTAAGTCATTTAGGCCTTTTGATACTACTGTTGTAATGGAATTACAGAGGGAGAATGTTTTAATAACTACATTCCCTTTCTTGTCTCAGATGAAGACAGCTGGAGTGATGGGGATCAGGAGCCCATTACTGTGGATCAGACATGGAGAGGTGATCCTGACAGTGAAGCTGATAGCATAGACAGTGATCAAGAAGACCCCTTAAAGTAAGTTGCAGCTCTATAGTTTTTGAATGTTTTCTGTAGTTAGTGACAGTTTTCTTAACTTTAAGGCAGGCCCTACCTTGGGGCCACTGTTATAAAGCAGTTACTTACTTTTGAGAACAACTTGGTTCCTGAAGAACAACTATTTCTCTTTGGTACTTTCCACTCAGATCTTTAACTATTGTCTATTGAAGCATTTTAAAAAATGTACAGAAGAGAACAAAAGAAAGACCAGAAGGAAAAACATAAGTAGAACAGCTTTGAAAGTTGTATGTTGAATTTATTACATACTTTGGGACATCTAGGTAGCACAGTAGGTAAAGGATAGGATTGAAAGACAAAATGATTCTGCCTCAGAAACTTAACAGTTGTGTGACCGTAGGTAGGTTGCTTGAGCTTCCTTTTGGTAAACTGGGAGTAATAATAGGATCTACCTCATTGGGCTGTTGTGAGGAGCAGACTTTTATTTTACTTTTTTTCGACTAATAACTATTAAGTTTCTCTTCCCAGCCACCAAAAATGATAAAAAATCTCCTCACAAATATGCATAATAGTCAAGCAAAACAAGTTCCTTCATTGACTGTCTCCAGAAATGTATGTCTCGTTCTTCATTTTGACTTCTTCACCTCTGTCAGGAGCATGTGCTTTGTTAGTTAGCTCAGCGCTTCAAAATTGTTTGTCTTTATGATGCTGTTATTATGTTGTGCTTACTTTGCATTAGTTCATGTGAGTCTTCCTATGGTTCTCTATATTCATGTATTGCATCATATTTATCTTTTCTTTCATTACATTCGTGTAACATAATTTGTTTTAGCCATTCCCCAATTGAAATGTATCTACTTCATTTTTCTTTGCTACTACAAAAAGTGCTATACTATACTAAGCCTTTTTTTTTTTAATAAATGGAGAAACAGTATCAAAGGCTTATAAAGATCTTGAGGGTGTTAGTGAATATTTTATGATCTCATCCATCTTGGAGTAAAAACATAATGAAAATTCAGGAGGTAATTATGGTACACTAGGTGGTGCAATGGATATTGAGTCAGGCTCATCTTCATGATTTCACATCTGACCTTGGACACTAGCTATGTGACCTTGGGGAAGTCACATGTTTGGCTTAGTTTCCTCATCTATAAAATGAGCTGGAGGAGGAAACGGCAAACCATTCTAGTATCTGTCAGGAAAACCCCAAATGGGGTCATGAAGAGTTGGACATGACTGACAAGATAACAGCAGTAAATTGTGTTAAAACCTGTTTTGTGGGGTTGCAATCTGTAGTATCCACTTGCAAAGTGGGTTTTTTAGGGGGAGATGTGTTTTTAAAACTTTTTTCAGAAACTAGAAAAGCTTATTATCCATTCATGGTAATTAGGATGCATGTAAACTACTTGACAATATAGTAGATTCCCAAAAAGTACCAAAAACTAATGATTCTGTCTCCATAAACGTATCATACAAAGAGTATAAAATTAAAAGGTGAAAAAAGGAAATATTATCATCTAAGCAACTGGAAAATTGCAGAGGCTGTGTCTGGCCAAAGAAGCTGAGCTAGGCTTTAAGGAGACTCATAAAGTCATTGCTATTTAATCTATTAAATCACTTATTAGTATATTTTTAAAGATTTACATTTGCACATCATAACACTAAGACAACTAGAAATTTACAGATTTCAACTGAAGAAGACGTTTTTCAAGGGGGAATTTTAAATAAGATGCACATTTTGAATAAACTCTATGAAGTTTGCCAAGTTTATTTTAATGTCCACCTAGAGTATTTCCGTATAAAGTGTTTATGTTCCCTCTGTATACTGAACCTGGTGCTGCAAACCACATAGAACTGTCTCAGTGGGGTTTATTATTATTCTGATGACCACAACCACATCTTGAAATCTTTTGATAATTTGTACTGCTTTGATTATAGTTGTTACCTATAAGTCCATAGCCATAAAACCATAAGAGGAGTATTTGAATTTGCTATAACCCCTTGCCCTGGCAATATACTTATCCTTGATTCAAAAGTTGTCATAATTTTGATTCCAATTTTGACTTTGATCTTCCCTGTCATCACTATTGCTGCATCTGCCATCTTTTCAGTTTCTTCTGCTTTAGCCTCGTCGACTGCCCCCAGAGCTGTACTCCTGCCACTGGCATACTTACTTTAATTGGACTACCTTACATTTACTTTCACCAGTATTAAGGAATTTCCTTTCTAAAATCTTAACAGGATCTTCTTTAAAAGGGATGAATACAAACTGCCTTGTTTTGTTTATCTTTGGGTCCATTGGAAGTTTGATGGATTTGATATCTCCAAAGTCTCTGAGATACTTCTGTATCTCAGAGATTTTCTGTAAACTTGTATTTTATTTTCTGTAAACTTGTGGATTAAGTCTTCTAACAAAGATCCTCTTCACGGAATCTTTTTTTTTTTTTCACAACCATAAACTTTTTTGGGTTCAATTACTTGTCCATCTAAGCTGTATTCTTTGATCTAAAACCATTGCAGATTCTTTAAAGAGGATAAACCTCAAATCCCTAGATATTCTTGTATTAGAGATCATCTCTATTATGCAAACACCTCTAGACTTGGTGAAAGAGTTTTTCGAGTCTTTTTTACTTGTTTTCCAACTGAGGCCTCTTAAAGACATTTTTCCTGAATCTTCCTCTTTATTACTGATGTTGATCTGATATCCTTTGGGTCTCTGGCTCCTGTCTTGGGCTCTGGCCTTGAAACTTTTTTGGTCCTTGGTTCCTCATTAAGAGTAGTTTCACAGCCATTCTTAGTAGTGGCTGCTGTTAATTGTTCATCTGTTGCTTCAGACATGGTGGCCTGACAGTGGTGATGGGGATGAGTCTCAGGATGTTTTGCTTGTGTTCTGTCCGAGGCCACCTACAAACATTTGGCAGGTGGTGGTGCAGACCTCCTATTCCTCCTACTCCTTTCTACCTGGCTTCACTTTGGCTGCCTCCTTTTTCTTTTCTTTTTTAAATTAGAGAAGACTACTTCATAAATATGTCTGACCTTGTCTTGAGCAATAGACTTTTCTACCATGCTCTAGAACACTCAGTAACCAAAAATTAATTAAAAATCAAATGCGTAATGAATCCAAGGTGTTTCTGGCAGTGCTTGCCCTGTTACATCATATAACTTCACTGCAGTCTTGGTCTTGAACACACAGCATATGTATTGTGTTTGCTATCAAGCCATGTAGCACCAGTGAATGCTGCAAGACAAAAAGGGGTCCCTCTAGAATACTCTATCCCAGACCCCTTTAGCCCTGGAATTCACACCTTGGGGGGAAGTACCTTCTCTAGCCCTATGGGCCCCCCCTGATTGGATAACTCCTCTCAGAGGGTGACCTGCCAGCTGTCTTTTTATCCCTCTCAGGAATTCTCCATCATGCTCCCCCCTCTTTTCAGGGCAGAGACTTAGCATTTTTTTGCTTATATTTGTGTTGCCAGTGCTTGGCACAGTGTCTGTCCTATGAGCTTACTTTGTATTTAATAAATGCTTGTTGGCTGGTTGACTAATTAAAATGACACAACCATTCAGATATAGAGATATAACATTCTTCTAGTCTAGCCTCTCCATCTGCGGGCCCCCCCCCCCCCTTGCTGTTTTGTCATTCTACCCATTCTATGCTTGGTTACTATTTTGTTGCAGACATGCTGGCGTCTACACAGCTGAAGAGGTGGCCCTGATCATGCGTGAGAAACTGATTCGTTTACAGTCTTTATACATTGACCAATTCAAACGACTTCAGCATCTTTTGAAAGAGAAGAAACGTCATTATTTACATAATCGCAAAGCAGAACATGAAGCTTTAGGCAAGTAATGTGCCAACCTCAACAAGTTGACCCTCCTTTCCTGAAATGTATAGTAATCATGATTAGTCTCATTGCTTTTTGGGGCATATGTGACAGGGAGAATAATTTGTAAAAAATATTTTAGTTCCTCTTTGCCAGAAGTTTCTGTGTTTACTGCTGGTAGTTTAGGGTCGTGTCCTCAAAAGTACCCTAGGGTGGCATCAAAGAGGGTATATTTTTTGACTCATATCTTTCCAGGTAGTAGCCTTTTGACAGGTCCGGAGGGACTTTTAACAAAAGAACGTGAAAGCTTGAAACAGCTGAAATGTCTTCGGCGCTACCGCCAACGCTATGGTGTGGAGGCCCTGCTACACAGACAATTAAAAGAACGCAGGATGCTGGCCACAGATGGGGCTGCCCAACAGGTACTTATTGCTTACTTAGGAGTTAAATTTACATGTGGTTACCATGGTCAGTCTTATTGCTCTGTTCTTTAATTTTGGATATCATATTTACTAATACTTTTATTATGACCTTTGAAACTATACTTTTCGTAAAATAGAATCTGTTGCATCATGGTATCTTTGTTCCCAAATAAGAAAATTCAGTATCTAAACTTTGCTATAAAAACAAATTGGTTTGGAACTTGATTGTGATGTAACATTAATGGGCTCTGTTAGGCCATGATGGGTAGGAAGATATGGAACAATTCTATTTTTTAACTGGACATTACTTAATAGCATTATCATGTACTCTTTTTTCCTTTTTCATGAATGAATGAATGAATAAAAAAGCATTTATTAAGTTCTTATTAAGTAAATAGAAAAATGAGATAGTCCTTGTTCTCAGGGAGCTCACATTCTAATGGAGACAATTCATGTAGCTTCTTTTGTGCAGGAGGATTCAAACTTCTGTAACTGAAATTTTTCATTTGTGCTCCCATTTTTTTTTAAAGGTTATTCCCTGCTGTGGAGATAGGGCTCTTCAGCATATATTTCCTCTTTACATGTGTTGTAGTAAGACAGGTGGAGTCCTCTAAGCCCTCATTTTCAGTCTTAGAATATTATGGTATTTGAGTAGCCTTTGAACTGAGTCTCTGTACTTTCTTGCTTTGTTTAAATAATTTAGGTGGAACTTGTAGTAGTAGTGTGTTTTTAGGGAGGTGGAGAGATAACTCAGTTTCTATTTTATAATTACAGAAATGTGTCAAGGGAAAATGATAGGTTACATTTCACTAATGCATTACAGAACTGGTTGAATCAGTATCATAGACTCTTAGACAGTTGGAAATCATTCTCTTTGGTCGTTGGAGAAAGGATAGCCCTATTTCAGGATCCTTAAGTTTCTTTTATTTCAGTTTCTAGAGGACTTTGTTTTAGCATTTTTCTCACTCTCATGTACCTGTAGTTTTTCTTTCCACTAAATCCTTCCCATTAGTCTACAAATAGACAAGTATATCCAATCCTAAAAAATATTCCCTTGATCTTACTTCAGCTATTTCTTTTCTCTCTCCTGCTAAACTCCTTGGTAAAAGAGCCAACATGTAGCAATGGATGGAACACTAGACATGAAGTTGAGAGCTAGATTTGAAACCTGTTTCAGATGTTTACTGGTTGTATAACCATGAGTAAATAATAACTTTTACAACCTCAGGTTTCTCATCTGTAAAATGGAGATAATGCTTCAAAATATCTGCTTCACAGGATTGTTGAGATAAAAGCACTTTGTAAACTTTTAAGGAACTATAGAAATGTGAAGTAGTTGTTTTAGTAATAAACCTTTTTTTTAACCTCACTATCTTGTCAGTTCCTTGAACTTTTAACTTCTGCCCCTACCAGTCTGTTGAATGAAACTACTGTTTCAAAGGTCGTTAAGGATTGTATGATTTTCAGTGGAAATCATAGTATGATTTCAGTGGAAAGAGCTCTGCATTTGTAATTGTTGGATATGAATTTGAGTTCTGGTTTTGTACCTTGCCACAAGCAAGTCAGTTTCCTTTTTGGGAATCAGTTTCCTCATCTGTAAAATGATTAGATGGCCTCTTAGTTCTTTTATGACTCTGTGACTGTGACTTATGTGAGCACCAAACTCAGTGGTCTTTAATAATACCATACTGTTTTGTTTTTCCTTTTATCACTCTAATCGCTTCTTTGTCTCCTTAATGTCAGTGTTTTCCTAGAGTCTATTCTTAGCCCCTTGTTTTCATTGTTTCTTTGACAGTCTCATTTATTTCTGACTTCAATTACTTCCTCTTTGTTCCCAAAGAGATTCCCAAATATATATTCTAGTTCTGATTTTACTTCCGATTTGTATTTCTAACTGCTTTCAGTTCCTTTCTGCCTACAGCTCCCACCAGCACCTCAAACTCAGTATATCTAGAATCTAGCTACTTATCTTTTCCTCTAAATTTCATCTGCTCTATTCTTTATTTTTCTTGTGTCACAACCATTTGTTATCCCCCAGGTTTGTAATCTCGGGGTTATTTATTGCTCATCCCCTCCCTCCCTTTCATGTCCTGCCAATTCTCCTTCTGTAAACTTTCACATCCTCTGTTCCCAGATGCAGTGGATAGAGTTCCAGGCTTAGAATCAGGAAAACTCTTTTCCCTCTGTTCAAATCTGGCCTCAGACATTTACTAGCTGGGTAATAGGCAAGTCACTTAACCCCTTTTGCTTTAGTTTCTTCATCTGTAAAATGAGCTGAAGAAGAAAATGACAAACCACTCCATTATATTTGTCAAGAAAACCCCAGATAGGGTCACGAATTATTGGACATGACTGAATGACAGCAAAACTTCTGTTGCTACTGCTATTACCCCTAGGACAGGCCTTCTTTATGCCATATTTAAACTACTGTGTGTAATAATGGCCTAACAGCTTGTTATGCCTCTGTGGTCTTTTAATCCATCCTTCATAGAACTTTTCAGATAATCTTTTATTTTTTATGGATAGATCTAATTGTGTTATTCTTGCTCAAAAATCTAATGACCCCTTCTTTATCTACTTAGTAGAAGTCAAACTCCTTTGCCTAACTGGTCACAATTGAATTTTTCTAGTCTTATCTCATTTTCTTGCTATGTACTCTGGATTTCAGCCAAATTGGGCTATTCTGGCCTCCTAGACTCTTCCCTGCCTCCTCCCACCTTTTAGACCTTTGCTCATGTTTACTAGGCCTGGAATTGCTTACCTTTCTACTTTTTAGACTGTTGAATTTTTGTCCATACTTTCAAAACTTAATCTAATTATTACCTTCTTTATGAAGTCTTTCCTTGGCCTCCCTTTGTCCACGTGATGCTTTTTATTTAGTCCTGGTAAGCAAATCAGTGATATGATTACCTGGAAAGTACATGCCAGTTAACTGCCCTACATATCTATTTACCATGTTACTGTGTCTCCTTAGACTAAAACTTCCTTCCCTGTCCGCCAATTAATTTCCTGTGTGTGTTGTATTCCTTAGTCAGAAGATAAGTTTCCTTGTGTCTCAGTCACCTTCAGGACTGTACATTCCAGTAGGGATCTTGTGTTTATGAAGTTTGTCTTGGTGTTCTAGGCATATTAGGCCCTTAGTGTTTATTGAATAAGTACCTTAATTGACCTTGGATTTATGTAGTAGAGTCTTGTAAGGAGAGACAGTTTTTTGTTGAATCTGATAGACAGCAGTTAAAACTAAAATCTGAAAAACTTGCATGTGAAGCTTTTTCATAGATCTAAGATAAGTAGCATTTAAACCATTTTAAGACTTAAAGGTAGCACTTTAATTACATTTGAAAAATGATTAGGCATGTGATAGAATTTGAGACACTGCTTTCTGTACCAACTGAAGCTTTTAATTGGTCTTTTAAAGGAAACTGTAAGGATAAAATAGAATATTGACTTGAGAAGCATAGGTATGAGTCTCCTAATGCCAGCTTGAATGGTATAAAAATGTATTTCCTGTTTTGGTCATCTAGATTCATGTATTTGGAGGATAAATTTGAGTCTCTTTGCCTGCAGTTTTAGAACTCAGAAAAGGTATAAAACTACTATTGGGTGAAATTGACCAAGAGTAAGTGTTAATACTTGCAGCCATGTATGTGTATGCTATATTGTCCTTCTCAGGTTTAAAAGATGAGTTATAAAAAAAGCATGAATGAAAGTAGCTTATGAGTGATAGCACATGCAATGTTTTCTGGTTTTGAGAGATGCTAATCTTCAAAGTATTGCATTTTAACCTTGGTGCTGAAATTTGACTTAATAGATGAGCAATGAGATGGAATGCTTATTGGCTTGGAGACCTAAATTTTTTTTTTGGCACTTTTACTTTAGTTTTGTTTTATTTCAGTTTGATGTTAATTCCATGCTATGTTTTGGTAAGAACAATACACATTCTGTTTCTGTGGCTTCAGTCAGATATCGAGTAGTACAATTAATTTCAAGTTATACATACTGAAGTTGAGTGAGCAAAATACCCCATACTAGTTTAGTGTAAGGATACGTTGGATTTTGTGTGATCTTGGTCAATTAACTTGTTTGGTCTAAGTTTCCTTAATCTTCTTAACTGAATTTGGACAAGATCTTGAAAGGTCTCTTTCATATCTAACATTTTATGATTGTATTTCAGAGAGAGGCCAAACATCTTAAACAAAGGTGACATTGAAAGAGTGTAGATTAAGAACTATAGAAGATTGGAACAGCTTTGGACTTTAGTAACTTCTTTACCTCTGTAAATAGTCATCTGTCTTTTTTGGCTCCTTAACATGGGTATTCTCCCAGAGTTTGTCCTTAACCCTCTTTTCTTCTGTCTACATTGTCTCTTTGGTAGCGTCATTCATTTCTGTGGCTTCGTTTACTGCCTTCTTGTTTTCAGAGAGATTCCCAATTCTATATAGATTTTTTAGTTCCTGATTTGTTGGTTGAGATTAAACTTGCATTCTTTCTCACAAAAGAAGGCATTAATACTAGTAGTGTGCATAAATAGAATAACATAATTTTTAACCATATTCAGAATTTTTAAGTGCCTGGGAGGAACATTTCATTTGGTTCATAACTGAGAACTTCCATTTTATGTAATTTTATTTTATCTTTTATTATGATAAATTATTTTCTTGAATGATCCATTCTTTCTTCTTCATTTCAGGCACATACTACTCGTTCCAGTCAAAGGTGTTTGGCTTTTGTTGATGATATTCGTTGTTCCAACCAGTCTCTCCCGATGACCAGGCATTGTCTGAATCGTATGTTTTTACCTTATCTATTCTGCTTATGATTTTTCCAGATGGAGTGAGCTTTAGTAGTTACCAGTTTTCTTATTTTCAAGATTTAAGTTTTCCATTGGCCCTGAATCAAGACCAACAGTTTGTTGGAACTGTTGGTTTCAAACAGGAGCCTAAAGAAATGTCATCCTATGGTCTTCTGGCCATTTCAGAGCATTATAGGGAATGGCCAGTTCATTAGGAAGAAATATTTGAATTATTGGAAATGAAATGATCTGTGTATTAATAAAATAGTTACTCCTTTTTTAGTAGAATGCTGAACCAATTATTGAATGGTTAAATTACAGCATAAAATCGTTGTGGAAAGATAAAAATCTCTTAGGTGACATTGAATTTCTTCACAGCTGACTTAGAGAAGCCATTTGTCTTTATGTCTTTGGGAATGATTGATAATAATAGCTAATCAAGTTGTGTGGAATAGAACTATCATATTATGTATATAGTACTCATCTTGTTGAGAACTTCCTGCTCCAAATTAGGAGATAGATCTTTTTTTCTTTTGGAGTTTGATCGTTCACTTCCCAAAGGAATTTGGAAAATGGGCCAGTGAAACCATATTTCCCAGTGTGCTTCCATTTTTAACTTTTTACCAGAAATTCTTAGCTAGGTTTTAGACTTTTTCTTCTGACAATGCACTTCTAATTTTATAATGGAAATATTTGGGGTGGAAAATTTTGCTTTACAGTTTTCTTTTATGTGTAAGGGACAAACTCTGCTTGATGCTGCCTATTTGGTAAAGGCTATCAGGATTTATTTAAAAATTGAAATGGGATGTAGAACTTGGAATTTGCTTTCTGTAGTCAATACCCCACTACTTTTTTAGCTGCCATAGTCCTCTTTTAACAAGAAGTTATGCACTTAATTTTAACCTATGTGCTTAATTTCTTATCCCCTAGAAATATGTGGCTGTCTTTGGTTAAGAGTTTACTTTTTTCTTTTCACTCTCCTGATGGGGAGCAAAAGGATCAGCCCAGACCTTCCCTCCAGAAGTGTGGCAGAGCCCGCCCCTAACATTTAGTCTAAAGTCAAGAAAATAGGCTGGAAGAATAGACATTACAAAAGAACACTACTGTAGTGGTAGTTAACTATTATGATGGCAGACATGCCCAGGACACAAAGTCAGAAGAGAATGACTTCTAACATTTATAATCAATGCCTCAGAGGAAACCATAGCTTAGACTTAATTAGAATTTTTGGAAGAGATGAAGCAAGAGTTAGAAAAAAGTTTAAAAAGTAGAATGAAAAACCCGCGAGGAAAAAACTAGAAGAGAAATGAGAGTGATGGGAGAAAGAATTGGAATGGGAATTAAAAATGCGGCACAAGAGGTACAAAATTTTGCCCAAAGAACAAATTCTCTGAAAATTAGGATGGACCAAATGGAAACCAGTGACTTCATGAGGCAACAAGGAATATTAAGACGAAGTCAAAAAGCTGGGAAAAAATGGAAAAATGTAAAGTATTATAGGAAAAACAGCTGATTTCGATAACAGATCAAGGAGAAAAAATTTAAGAATCAGTGGACTATCTGAAAACCATGAGCAAAACCAAAGCCTAGAAATTCGTATTTTGAGAAATCTTAAAAGAAAATTGCCCACAACAAGAGGGCAAACTGGCAGTAGAAGGAATTCACTGGTTACCTCCTGAAAGAAACCTCAAAATAAAAACTCCCAGGAACATCATTGCCAAATCCAGAGCTTTAAAGTCAGGGAAAAAATACTGCAAGCAGTCAGAAAGAATTCAAGTACTTAGGAACTGTAGTCAGGCTCACAAATGATTTAACCTAACTGCCACTATTACAAAGGAGTAGAGAACTTAGAATGTAGTACTCTAGAAGGCAAAAGTATATGGGCTTACATTCAAGAATAATTTCTCTAGCAAAACTGAGTATAATACCATGGGGGGACAGGGGTAGGAATAGGCCATTATTGAAATATAGGACTTCTGGGGTAGCTAGGTGGTGCAGTGAGTGGATAGAGCACTGGCCCTGGAGTCAGGAGGACCTTAAGTTCAAATCCAGCCTCAAACACTTACTAGTTGTATGACCCTGGGCAAATCACTTAACCCTGATTGCTTCATCAAAAAAACAAAACCCAACAAAAACATGAAATATAGGACTTAAAAATATTCCTGATAAGAAGAGCAGAGCTGGGGAGAAACTTTGAAGTTTAAACGTAGCAGTAAGAATAAGTATAAAAAATATAAAAAAGAAGTATGAAAAGGAAAATACATAATAATAAAGGACTAAACAAAGATAAATGGCTTATATTCAGATATGAAGAGATACCTGTTCGCTTTGAACCCTGATCTCGTCAAGATTTATAAAAATTCACTTGGACAGGGACTGGGTATGGTTCTGTTATGTCCAGATGTTCTTAAGAAAATATAAACTGGAGGGGTGGGGGAAAAAAAAGAAAGGTTAGGGAAAATTGTCTTACATAATTGGTGTGCACAAGTAAATATCTATACAGGTAAGGAGGTGTGGGGTGTGGCTGTCACTTGAACCTTACTTTCATCTGAACACAGCACACATACATGTAGCTAAATAAAAAATCCATTTCATTCAACAGCAAAGATGGAAGGAAAGGGGGGAGCAAGAGAAATTAGTTGTTTAAGGGGAGAGATTATTTTTAACCCAAACGTACTGAAGTTGGTCAAAATTTATTAGAACTTTTTGAGGTGACAAAGAATGTGAATCTGAAGCAGTGCCAATGAATTTGGGAATAAATAATTGAAAACAATAACTATAATCAGGTTGTGATACATAAATATGAGGAAATACTATTGTGCTGAACTTTTATCAGTACAGTGGTCTACCAGGATTCCAGAGGATTGATGGGGAAACGTGTTCCCCCATCTCCTCATTGAGTGATGAAGGAATCAGAATGAGATAGCACTTTTTGGACTTGGACAGTGTGGACATTTGTTTTGATTTACTATACATTCTTAGGATGGATTTTGTTTTCCTTGTGTTCCAAATTTGGGAGAGGATGAGGAGAACCATTGGGGTGGGAAAGTGAGAAGGCTGTTCTTGGCTAGCTAAAGGGAAATACAGTATTCTTTTAAAATGCAACACCTTTAAAAATTCTGTATTTTTTTATTGATATCTTGTTTTTTTTAATCACCTCATTTTTTGAGAATTCCTCTCCCCTTTTAACTATCTAGCCAATTGTTCCTTAAAACAAAGAATAAAGATGAAAAGGGTTTAGCAAAACCATCTAACATATTAGCTCTGCATTATGTATGTATATTCCACATGGCCCACTGCAAAAAATGGAGTGAGGTACATTTTCTCGTTTTTCCCAAAGCCATGCTTGATCATTATAATTTTACAGCATTCTTTTTGTTTTCTTTCTACTTAAATTGCTGGAATCATTTTATGCACACCCTTATGCATAAATATTTATGTATTTTTTTCTTGATATTGCAAACTTTGCCTCAGTTCATATATATTTTTTCTTTTTTCAATTCTTCATATTCTTTATTTCTTATTGTGTAGTAATATTCCATTATATTCATGCATTACAGTTTATTCCCCAACTATTCAGCATCCACTTTTTTTCAGTTCTTTGCCTAGCAGATTTTTACATGTTTCTTCAACCTCAAAGAAGCTGATTCTTGAATGAACTTTCTGAAGTTGATTTAAATATAACAAAATAAATTTTAAACATAATAGAGTTTTCTCACAGTAGTAGTGAGAGTAATTAATAGTAATATACTTCAAGTATCCTAGTTGTGAATAGGTATGAATTATTGCTTCTGAATCTTGTCCTGTTCTTTTGAATTTGCATCTTTTCCTCTCCTCCATAGTTTTACAGGGGGAGAATTAGAAGAAAGACAAGCTGAGATGAAGGAAGAAAATCCCTTTTGTCTATGCTAAGAAGTTAGCTATACCATCAATTGTTGTGTGTATGGAATGCAGATATGATAGGGATCTTGCCTTTGGGGTATTTATTTTTTATGTAGCTTGGAATGACTGATCAGATGAAGAAGAGTCATGCATTAACAGCACTTTTTTGTGATTATGATTATAAAATCACAGAAGCATTAAAACTTTTTTAAAACCATTTTTGTGTTTTCTGGTTATTTCACTCTAAATGGTGTAGTTCTATACTGTGGAGTGAGGACTTGAGCAGAGTGAGTGAACCCATCCTCTTTCTCAAATTGAGGAATTAGAGTAAGTGGCTTCTGAGGTCCCTTCTACGTCTAGATCTGTAATTTCGTGATCCTTCTTTTCACATTCTCTACTTTTGGTAACTTAGTTTTAAAAGACAAGTAGTGTTCTTGTGCCTTGCAGATCAGTAAGCATGCGAAGTGGATGTTTTTGTCTTCGTGTAGCATCAGTAAGATTTCTGTCTTTTTTAACTGGTTATTTTTTGATGGAAGAAGACAGAGTGGTCTTAGTAGACTAAGATTTCAGGTGTGAAGTTCAGGACAATAAATAATTTCTTAACTGATTGTGTTGAAAGGGAATACTAGAGAACCATTTGCTGGAATTAAAAACTCTAGATTTTTGTTAATAGATTTTATTGGGCTAGAATCTTTTGTTGGGGTAGTAGGGAAGATGCAGTTAAATCTGTTGCTATTCTAGATTTTTGTTATAAATTTTAGATTTTCTCATTTTAAAAGTTTGGGCATATAGAGTGATGGTGTTACTTAAATATCATGATCTGTGAAATATGGCAAATTTTAGTGTGATACAGCATTTAAAAAGTATTATCTAACTCTTCTTTCCAGACCAGAAGTAGAGAATATGTTAATGGATTTTTTGAGTTAGAGCTGTAAGGGAGTAGTTAGTCTTATGATTGCTCTGTTCTTCATACAGGCAAAAGAAGGGGAAGAAGGTGCCTATAACCTGCTAGCACTCAGAGCATAAGCAAGTTCTCCTATTTATATTTCTGCTTAGGTTTGTCCTTCAAGGACCAGATGAATGTGGAATGTGATTTTTTTTTTAATCTTTCTGCGTTGTTTTTTTCTTGAAATGAAATAAGTGAAACTTACTTCAAACCTTAAATAGCTATTATTAGCTATTAATATATACCATATGTAGTTAGCCATTATTCTTGCTAGGTCTAGTTATTAATAAGAATTGCTGCTTGTTTTTAGATAAATTTAAAATGAAAGTTTTTGAATTTAGCAGGGGAGCACCGACTGGGGAAAAGAGCTTTGTACAGAAGCACTGTAAATATTAAATGGTGATCTTATTAGAATTGCTGTGATTGTCATTTTAGATTCTGACTCAACCTGGAGAGAGAAAAATGATCATGTGGACTATTCCTTTGGAATTGTTCCCATTCATAATAATGCCTAGAAGTAAACTGCATATATGCTTTGAATAAGAATGAGTTTCTAGAAATATTATTACTATTTCTCTTTATTCAAAACTTTATTTTCTGAAATTGTACCTTGATTAGTTTTTGTTTGTCTTTTAAATGAATTTATGACCTGAGTTATCATTCATGTATCTCTTAGGGCAGAGACCTTATTCCCATTTGACAAGAAAGAATCCTAAGACAGGCTGAAAATTATGCTCTACAATAATTTCATTACTTAATTTGAAAGTGACTTTGCTTCTCATTAGTTATGCCATTTGGTGTCTTGTATCAAATATAACTGTAGTTATTTTGTGTAGCCCAGTTTCTTTCGTTTCCTATTCTTAGACAGCTTTCAACTCTTTAGGGGTATATATTTCAATATTTTGAATGTTAATTACTTTCTACTTTGTTTCCCTTTGCTGTTTCTTCACAGATATCTGTCAGGATACCAATCAGGTTCTCTTCAAGTGGTGTCAGGGCTCTGAGGAGGTACCCTGCAACAAACCAGTTCCTGTCAGCCTCTCAGAGGATCCCTGTTGCCCACTGCATTTCCAGCTGCCACCTCAGATGTATAAGCCTGAGCAGATACTCTCTGTGCCAGATGAACTGGAAGCTGTCCCCATGGATATGTACTTAAGTGCTGCTGAACTTCAGCCCACAGAGAGTTTACCTCTGGAGTTCAGTGATGTAAGTTGGAGAAACCATTTGCTTTATTTGGCCATTTTTCTATAAAGCCTTGCTGTTGTGGAGAAGATTTTATCTTTTGTGGTCAAAGAAGCTGGTTATAAAGTAGCCATTAGTATATGGATTCAAATCTCTGTGGCTGGTTATTTGAGTTATTTACTGATAAATACCAAAGAATTAATGGGTAGATACTAAGGGAAACTTTGGGACCTTGGGTTGTGTGAACATTTTCTCCACTTGCCTTTAAGCCACCTGAACTAGGTTTTTTCAGACTAGGAATCTGGACAGTATTATTTTTTAAAGAAAGTTTTTTGTTTTTTTTTTTAAAAACATGATATTTATAACCTGGAATCTGCCCAGGCAACTGATCATGCCAAGGTTGGCTGTTGGAAGCACTTAGAAAATGTTGCCAACTACTTTAATATATTGTTTGTTAATGTCTTTTTGATTGGGACGAGGCACATTTTTAGGTTTGAGGGAGTTTGGAAAAGCAAGTTGAAGATTTTAAAATATTAATGAAAAGAAGAATGGAGGTAGGAAGGTGAAAAGGGTCACTGGAATTTTACCAATGCAAACTTTACTTATAATGATAGTAAAGATTATGGTAGCTGAATTCACATAGCATTTTAAGGTTTACAAAATGTTTTATATAAATTCTTTTAGTGATCAACTTTTGACAGTATACACATACCTTCAAAATAATGGGTTTTATTGTGTAGATTGGTCACTTAGAAGTTGTTTCACTAAGAGATAATACAGTTCAGTTTCAGCTTGCTCTTTATCTTAAATTTGTCATGGTTTTTTATGGAGCTCTGGTTCTGAACATGTGATATCTTTGTTATGAACTTTGATCTCTGTACATTTGCTCATATAAATTTCTGACTCATATCCTTGCTGTTATCATTTATAGCTGCTTTTAGGATTATTAACTGTCTAAATGAGCCAATTTTCCTGCTATGTAGTTGAGTCTAAGGGTCAGTATTCTTGTTTAAACTAGCTTCACTTTAACCCATCTCCTGTTCATCATTTAGGTTGATCAACCCTAAATTAGCTTTCATTCACTTCCCTAATCATATTTTCCTCTATATACCCTGGCTGTGTAGTTTTTTAAAAGTTCTTAATAAAGGGATTTTGTTTATAACATAGATTGCTGCTGTTTCCTCTGATGAAGGGCTTTTGTACAAATTGGTGGTTGTGGGGCATGGGGATTGTTTGTGTAGGTCAGTAGGGTTATGGTGTTTGGAAATATTTGATTAAGTAGAAACCTGGAGAATGTGCTTGTCTGTCAAACTACATGATTGACTTTTGAAACTCTCCTGAAACTTCTTTAAACCCCATCTGATTCTTTTTACGGCTTTTATTTCAGGAATTTAAGTGGATGATGATGTATGATGAAATTAACTGTTCCTTTAATTTTATTTTTGGTTTCAGCATGGTCAAGAATGGTCACTTTTGCTCTGGCATGTGGTCATACAATTTATATTTGATATCTCAGTGGTTTTATTTGGTTCTGAAAAATGATTCATGCAAACTAGTTTCATGAGGAGACTGATTTGTAAACTAGAATAACAATTTACTAGTCTACCAGGAAATCAGTATTTGCTGAATCTGTGTTTACTTTTCTGCTTATCTCATTGACAGTCCCCTCACCTTTTAGATAGGAAAATTAATTTAATAGTTTTTCTAGTTTTTTATCTTGTGTAATGAACTGTTATCCTACCTTTTTAGGAGACAAATTTAAATTCAGTCTAGATTAGAAAGATTGTTTTCTTGAAAAAAAAAAAGCATAGATATCTTTTGTTTTTGTATTACCTAAATTCCCCTGTATCTTCTCTATCCTTTCCTATTCCAGAGAGCTATCCCATATGACAAAGAATATTTTTTAAGGAAAAAAAATAAAAAAGGGAGAAGAGAAAACAATGAACAAAACTGATCACATAGAAAATATATGCAGTGTTCCACACCCACGGACCTCAGTTAAATAGTTATTAAGGTCCTACTATGTGCCAGACACTGTGCTGTGTGCTGGGGATAAAAAGGCAAAAGACAGTTCCTCTTTCAAGGATCTTACAGTCTAATGGGCAAACAGATATGTGCAAAAATAAGCTATATGCAGGATAAATTTGAGATAATAACAAGAAGGCGCTAGAATTGAGGATTAGAAATTTTAGTGGGGACTTGAAGGGAATGTGAGGAAGCTAAGAGGTGGAAGTGAGAAGAGAAAACCATTCCAGGTGTGGTAGACTTCCAGTGAAAATGCTTAGAGAAAAAGCAGAAGAGTTGTTAGGAAGGAGTGTCTTCTCTTATCTCTTCTTTGGGGCCATGATTGTGCTTTGTAATTTTTCAGCACTTGTTTTCAGTTCAGTTCTTTGTATTTACAGTGTTCTAGTTATTACATACATATATATATATATATATATATATATATATATATGTATATATATATATATATATATATATATATATATATATATATATATATAGTTTTCCTGACTCTGCTTACTTCACTCTACTTCGTTTAAGTCTTTCCATGCTTCTCTGTGGTTATCATATTTGTCATTTCTTTACAACACATTTCATTACATTCATGTGCCAGTTTGTTCAGCCATTCCCACTTGATGAGTATTTACATTGTTTTCAGTTCTTTGTTACTACAAAAAGTGATGCTACAAATACTTTGGTGTATATGAGGACTTTATTAGTACTCTCCTTGGCGTATATGCCTATTAGTGGAATCTCTGGGTCAAAGAATACATAGTTTGCATAATTCCATATGGTTACTAAATCACAACTCTACCAAAAGTGCATGTGTACCTTTCTTTCAGTAATCCCTCAAACATTGATTATTCCTGTTTGATTCCTTTTCTCCTTATTCCAGATACATTAATTTTGTTAGTGCAAGATTTTTTTCAGTTTCATGTAATCAGAAATTTGTCTTTTATCCCTTTATTTTATCTTGTAATTGCTTTTATCCTTTATCTGGTTAAGAAAACATTTCCTACTTAGAGCTATAAACATATAAATGATATATGATCTTTCACTTTTTTATGGTATAATCTTTTTCTAAAAAGTTAGTTAATTTTTAGTTTTCTACATTCACTTCCATAAGATTTTGAGTTCTAAATTTTCTCCCCTTCCCCCAGATAGTGTGCAGTCTGATAAGGTTATACATATACTTTTGCATTAAATACATTTTCATGGCATAATCTTTAATATTAAGGTCATGTATCCAGTTTTGTAGATATTGTAAGAAGTTGGTCTAAGCCTAGTTTCTATCAAACTGCTTTTCAGTTTTCCCAGAAATTCTTAATCAGATAGAGAGTTCTTTCCTAATTAAGTTATGATTTCGGGTTTATCAGACACTGGGTTATTGAATTTTATTATTTTTGATTCTCCCTTTAGTAGTTCCATTGATCTGCTTCTCTATTTTTTTTAACCAATATTAAGTGGTTTTGATGATTCCTGTATCTAGTAGTTGCATAATAATCAAATCAGTCACACATTTATTAAGTGCCTACTATCTGCCAGGAATTGTGCTAAGCTCTGGGGATACAAGTAGAGGCAAAAGACAATCCCTCCCCTTTGGGAGCTCACAATCTAATGGGGGAGAAAATAAGCAAATAAGTACAAACTACATACAGGAAAAATGGGATGTAATTAAAAGAGAAGGCGTTATAATTAAGAGGGATTGGGAAAGACTTCCTGTAGAAGATGAGATTTTGGTATGAACTTGAAGGAGAGCATTTCAGGCATGGGGGACAGCTAGAGTGCCCAGATGTGAGAGATGGAGTGTCTTGTTTGTGGAATAGCAGAGGTCAGTATGGATGAATATATAAATAGGAAGAATAAGGCATAAGAAGACTGGAAAGGGTAAGTAGGTTATGAAGGACTTTGATCCTGGAGGTGATAGGGAGCCACTGTAGTTTATTGCATAGGAAATTGCATGGTCAGACCTGTCCTTCATGAAAATCACTTTGGTGGCTAAATGAAGAAAGGAATGGAGTGAGGAAGGACTTTGAGGCAGGCCAGCCCATCAGTAGGCTATTGAAGTAGATCAAATGAAGTGATGAGGGCCAGTACTAGGATGGTGGTGGTATTAGAATGGAGAAGGGGACATATTCCAGAGATGTTGCAAAGGTGAAATCGACAGTACTTGGCAATAGCTTGGAGGTAGGGGTGTGAGAGAGAGTGAAGGATGACACATAGAATGTGAGACTGAGTTTGAGGTCTGGAAGGTCCTGTGCTTTCTTTATTTCTGCTGTTTAAAGTTATTTTCTTTGGTTTGAAAAATTACATTTTTTGTTGTAGCTAACTTAGCCCTCTACCTGATCCCTCCCAGAGACACATCCTGTAATAAAGTATGAGAGGGGAAAAAACCAGTTCAGCAAAACTAACTAGCACATTGAAAAATCCTAAAGTTATCTGTAGTGTTGGATTCACTCAGGAGCCCCTGCATGTCTTATATCTCATCTTTGGGCCCAAACTTGGGTGTTAAAATTCTACAGCATTCAATTTTTAAAGCTGTAGTAACTTAGAACTTTAATGAGACTTTTGTAACACCTTGTATATTTACATTCAGAATGCCCTCTTCAGATTGAACATGTATAAATTGTCCTCTTCCTGTTGATCCATATTAAAATACATATCAAGAATTAGACAATATTGGAAACGCCTATACATTTGCTTCCTAATTATACTTCTAGGTTCAATATTACTGTCAATCAGGTTTATCCCAATTTTCATTTTTATTATTCATTTCTGGCTATTATTCTTATTTAGTCATTTCTCAAACACATAGTCTAGCATCTAGTACCATAGTAGTTGCATAATAAATTATTGTTGATTGCTTAATTGGAGCTAAATGGTACAAGTCTAAATATTTAGAGACAACTATCTTGTTTCCCCTGCATTTCTCTTTATCAAGCTAACCTTCAGCTGATGCTCCTGCCCTGATCTCAAAGTTCTTTCACCATCCTGTTTGCCCTGTTCTGTATTCTCTGAAGCTTATTTGGTATTCTTTCTAAAAAGTGCTACTCTGAACTGCACATAACCAGCCAGATGTGGTCTGACCTTATTCTGGCGATTATGTGTAATCTAAAATCTCATTAAATTCAGTGTAATCTTAAAATCTCATTAATTTTTTTGGCTGCTGTACCACATTGAGTGAACAGTCCATTAAGACCCATAGATCTTTTTCAGATGAACTACTGTTTAGCCATATCTTTATTTTCTTGTATGTGTGAAGTTAACTCTTGGGACCTAAGAATAAGATTTTTACAATTATCCCTCTTAAGTGTCTTGTTATTAAATTTGGCCCAGTGTTTTACTAAATTTGGCCCAGTGTTTTAGCCTCTTAAAAATTATTTCACTTTTGATAGTGTTAACCTAATATGTTACTTATCCGTTTTAGTTTTGTATTATTTGAAAATTTGTTAAGGAGATATACCTTTTTGTGTAGTCACCATTAAAAATATTAAATAATACAAGGTCAGACACATCCCCATTCTTGACAAAGTCATGCTGGGCCTTCACCCCTCCTCCCAATGAATATTTATTGAGATCTTTTGTTATTACATCACTTTTATTTCAGATACATCCCTCCCTTACCCATTGAGCCATCATTGTGACAAAGATTAGAAAAGACAAACAATTAGCAAACCAACCAAACATTTTCTGTGTTTGAGAGTATACAGTATTCTGTACTCTCATTCCTTCAAAATAGGAAGTGAAGTGAATTTTCTTTTCTAGGGCTGGTATTTGTTTTTTTTGTTTTTGTCTTTTCCATTGTACTGATGCCATCGTGTACGTGACTTTTCCTGTGTTTTTTTAAATCACTGGTTCATCAGTTTATACAAACCTTCCCATGCTTCTCTAAATTCTTTATGTTGTTTCCTGTGGTAAAAATAATATTCCATTTACTTTCATACACCGCAATTAGTCATTTCCTAATTTATGAACACATTTTTTTCCCCAGCTTTTTGCTATCGGAAAACTGTTGCTATGAATATTTTGGTGTATATACTTTTCCATAGGAAAAGAGGCTTTTGACCTCATGTGGGGTGGGCGACCAGAATTTAGTAATCTGGAGCAGTCTTTCATATAGTTGTTAATAATTTGCAGTTGTTAAAAGAACTGTTCATATCCTTTGAATTCATATCTATGGAAGAATGGCTTTTGTTCTTATATTTGTGTAAATTCCAATGTATATCTTGAATATCTAACTCTTATCAGAGATAGTTGATGCAAAGTTTTTTTTCCCCAGTCAACAGTTTGCCTTCTTATACTTGCATTGATTTTGTTCCTGCAAAAGCCTTTTAATTTCATATAATTGAAATTATCTATTTTAGTGACTTAATCCACTCATCTTTGGAACCACGGCCCTGGGGCAGTGCTGTCCTGATTGGTGAGTCAGTCAACGGCAACGTACATGGCCCATATTACCTAGTGGCCCCAGACTCTAGACCATGCTTCACATCCCATCTGACCGTCCACCCTGGCCATCTCCTTGCCATCTGTCCTGCTGCTGCTCCCTCTGGACCACTGGACCTCCTGAGACCATGCCCTGGGTGACTTAATCCACACAGCTTTGGAACCACCGCCCTGGGGCCATGCTGTTCTGATTGGTGAGTCAGCCAGAACCAATGCACATGGCCCACCATATTTTTCCTATCTAGCCACGTCTAGACCCCAGATCCAGACCTTGCTTTACATTCCATCCAATACCCTGGCCATCTTGCTGTGAGAAATGTGTCTCCCTCCCCTCCTTTTTGCCTCTTGCTCTGGGAATAGTAATCTGATCAATCCTACCTTTATTTTTATAGAAGGATGTCATTTGACTGCCCCATGGCTCCACTTACTAACTACCCCAAACTATGTAAAATCAAAACACTCTTCTATGGCCACCACCTTCTTATTTGCATTATTTTCCTTTACCAGAATGTAGGCTTCTTGAGGGTAGGGACTGTCTTGCTTTTTTTGTATCCTCAGTAAATGCTTTTGATCCATTCATTCCTTCATTCTGTTTGTGATCTTGGTTTTTCCCTAGCCATACCTTTGAAAACTACCCACTTAAAATACCCTTTAAAATCATTCATTCCTTTAAGTGTTCATTATGCACCCCATTATAATATATTGTAGAATTTTGCCAGGAATTAGAAGTCAAACGTACTGGCCTGTAGTCTACAGACTCCGTTCTCTTTGTCTTTTTTGAAAATTGACAGTTTGCTTTCTTACAATCCAGTGGTACCTACCTCTCCTATTCTTCACAGTTTTTCAAAGATCACTAAAGCCACATCTTTGTGTTTTGTTGATACTTTAGCATCAGTTCTTGTGGACATGTTGACTAGAATTTGAAGGTGGCTAAAGGCTTTTACTCTTTTCTTGTATTGGATACCAACTCTTAATAGCTATTTTTCCTGATCAAAACTCATATTCCTTGGCAGAGAAAATAGAAGCAAAATTAACAGTTGAGCTATTTTGTATTCCTCTGTAGTCTTTATTTTTATCATCTTCTTCACCCTGAGGACCAGTCCTGTACCTTCTTTCATCCTGATCTTTTCTCTAGTGTGGCTTAAAAAGAAAAACATTTTCACTGTGTGTTTTTTCTCCTACCATAATCTCATTCTGACTTTTAGGCAGTATTCCTTCAGAACTCTGCCATTTTTTTATATTCAACCTATTATTTATTCTTGCCTTCTTCCATCTTTTGTATGTGTTTTTTAAAAAAATCTTAACTTGCTAACTTCCTGTTCTTAGATAGCTGTCCTTTTTTTCCCTCGTCAGAATTATTTCTTTTTGTGTCTTAAAAATTTATGTTTTGAGGATCCCACTTGGGTTGACTTCCCCTATAAAATTTCAGCTTTTGGAATCCTACCTATCCTTTCTCAACCTTTTGAGGTAATGTTGTCCAAAAATAGAGGATACATTTTAGAATGTGCCAAATTTCCCTTTCCTCTGTTACAGATTCTAGAATGGAGAACTTCCATCTCAAGGTTCATTTCCACCAATTCCACCATAGCAACCAATTCCTTCTTGTTGGTGAGAGTCATCTACTTGGGATCTGCTTCCTGAATGCTTGTGCTCTTGCTCAATCCTTGCGATTGATAGTATGCTCTAAAAACAATACTATTTTCTATTGCTGTCTTAATTGATTTTTCCCTCAAATGCTCTACCATAGTTCTAATGCTCCACTGATTTCTGGATTTCCTCATGTATTTGCCCTACATCTGACTGGTTCTTTTTCTTTTGAATAATATTATACTTTGAAAGCTGTATTCTGGTTATAGTAACTCATTCCCCCGAATTTCAGTGCCATCTGTGAGATTAAATATGATCTTTTGTGTTTGGCTTCTTAGTCATTTTTTTAAATTACCCTTTTTTTTTTTCACTTATCTACACGTGTCTGAGGCTCTATGTTAAATTTCTGGCTCCTTCCTTAGGTTTTTGGGTGTGCATTTCTTATGTATTGCCTACTCTTTATGGTATCTAATTAAAAGATAACACAGTGAGCCAGTTTTCTCTGTTGTCTTTTTAGTATAAAGCATTGTGCAAAATGACATAGATCTGTAAGACTCTAGGAAACTATATTTTTACCAGCACAGTTTGACCTTTACCTTTTTGGGTATATTCCATTCCTGGCTGTTCTGGTCCTTACTTCTATAAATTTACCTAAATCGTAAAACCAATATTTTATTATATATCATTCCCTAGCTAAAATGCTAGGAGTACTTTTGATTAATTTAAAAAAACATGTCTTTAGCAAAGTGACTTTTGTGAGCTAAAGCATTATAGATTGAAAGAAAATGGTTCTTTTAAAATCATCTGGGACAAGAAATTAGAAAATGAATCTCCGTTCTTTGCAGAGGTAGATGACTGTGGGTATATGCTGTCAAACTTGATATGTTGATTAGTTTTGCTGAACCGCTTTTTCCCCCTTACTTGCTACATGGGATTGACTCACTGGATATTTGAGCATAGTGGAGTATATTCATAAATGAACGTGATGTAAAATCAAGGACCACAAAATAAAAATAAAGAAAAAGAAAGCAACAACAATGACTAAATAAAGCTCCCTGAGATAGAGCAGAGCAATTCATGATAGAACTGGAACATTGCATTTTGAGGGGTGAGGGATATAGGCTGATTGTAAAGATAAGAAATCCTTGATTTGTTTCTGGCTTTCACCATATGAAGGGGAAACAATTAGTATTGTAACAGAAATCCTTGAAAAACAGTGGCAAAGAAATTTTCTTCTTAGTGTCTGAGCTTTTGCAATGCTTGTGACAGGCCCTGAATCAAGACCAGTGGTTTGTTGTAACTATTGGTTTCAAACAGGAGCCTAGAAGAATGTCTCCCTATGGTCTGTTGGTCATTCTAAATCTCCATTGGGGAATGATCAATTCAGTTGGAAGAAACAAAATCTGTAGAAAGTATTGTTTGGATCAAGATTAAATGTGTTACTTAACTCCTAGCTTGACAAGAGAAAGTTATGTAATTTAATTAAGGAAACATTTATTCTCATGCAAAGTGACATCTATCAGGCATGTAGACAAAATGCAGTGTGGTATAATTGAAAATTTTTTTTTGCATATTTTCCCCGAAACTTGCTCCTCTTTCTCACTCCACAGTTTTTATCTTAATGGCACTACCCAGTCACCTGTATTCAAAACCTGAGTTTTGAATTAAGAATCTTTTGATTCTTGTTTACATATCTAATCAGTTACCTAGTCCTTTCACCTAATAACTCCCACATCTGCCACTTTCCTCTCTTTCTGCTGCCACCAATACCAATATAGGACCTCATTACTTATCCACCTTGACTTACTTCAGTAGCCTCTTAATTTGTCTTTTCACCTTCCATTCTCACCTTCTCAAATATCTTCTTTGGTCATTGTTCTATCTGTTGCCCAGTAAGTAACTTTGTCATACCTCTGTAACCTCCTTCCCATTATTTTTCCATACTTTTCTCTGTACCATCCCACTTACACATCCCTTCTTCTCTACTTCCATTTCGTTTGCTTATGCTCTTTTCTATGCAGGCAATTTTCTCCTTACTATGCTGCATGGCTGTTGATTTTCTACCCATAGAAGCTCAAAAACCTTTCCTTTCCTCCTCCTTTCACCCAAAGTTAGTAAATGAACTTGATCTCACTTCACACTTTATTTTTATCTCTTTAACACACTTAGGCATTCTTTTGTGGTATAATGTTTGTGTTTGTGTTATCTAATAGACTATAAGTCCTCTGGACAAGGATTATTCTAGGATCACACCTGTAAACTTTGAATCTTGCCTAGCACCAGGGACAGTATACATTTGGAGCACTTAATGTATGCCTGTTGAATTGAGTATTTGTAAAATGTATATAATGAGTAAAGTCACAAATTAGAAAAGGCATTTCATTATCTAATCTACAGTACTTCCTGCTTATCATCCTTTTAGCTTTTTAGTCATTTTATTGTTGATTGCCATCTTTATTAGGTTGGGAAGAGGAAACAATATGGAGCCAGCTGGAGGTAGATTTTAATAAATTCTATTTCTTTTTGAAAAAATAAAGTCAGTGAGGGTAATTAGGAGTTGACTACAGTTGGTTAAAATGAGGTTACTATATTTCCTTTAGATCAGTTCCTCTAATTTTACTGATGGACTTGTCTGTGGTATTTTTTTCCCCTCTCCTAGGACTTGGATGTAGTGGGTGATGGAATGCAGTGTCCTCCTTCTCCCTTGCTCTTTGACCCTTCACTGACTCTGGAGGATCATTCAATCAAAGACATTGCTGAAGCTCCTGTGGATATTCTGGCAAGTGAAGAACACCCTTAGCTATTCATCCCAAATGCAGTAACACGGACAGGCGAGGGGTTTTCTGCTGGTCAACCTGTGCTTGGGGAGTGTGGGAATGTCATCACAGGTGGAGTGTAAAGTCACTTAAAATGAATTTTACCTTATTAATGGTACGTCCCTTTCTAATCAGTCTTTTGATCCAGAAACCTTTATTAAGTTCCCAAGACATACCAAACTGTGTGCTAGATATTGGGAATTCAAAGACAAAAATGAAACAATTCCTGCCCTCAAAGAGCTTATATTTTATCATTTTAATTTATTTTCTTTGAATCAACCAACAAGTCATTTATTTAAGTGCACTTAATCTCAAATAGTATATGAATTCTTTTGTATTATGATCTTTTCAAAAACTTTATAATCCTAAAACTTTTCTTTTTTGTGTCTCTTTAACTGCGTTTCTTTAGTCATCTAGAAAAAGATTGTGGAGAGGCTACTGGCTTTTTATAGGTCCTGGATATTTTCCACATTTACTTTTTAAGGGCAGGTAACTAGATGGTATAGTGGATAGTATATTATATTTGGAGTCAGGAACACCTGAGCTCATATCCCACCTCTCCAACTCTTATTAACTATATGACCCTGGTCAAGGCTTAACTTCTCTCAGCCTCAGTTTTCTCATCGGTGCAATGGAGCGGATATCACCTACCTCACTGGGTCTTTGAAGATCAGATGAAATTATGTGTAAAGTGTTTTGCAAGTCTTTGCAAACTTTAAAATCTTATAAATATTATTATTGTTTAATTTACTTAACATAACAATAAATAGAATAACAACAATGGGAAGGATCCAGTACTGATTCATTAATTAACAAACATTTATTAAGCACCAGGCACTGATGATGAAGGTTAGCAGTAGGATGTAATGTGGTCTTTCTCCAGTTTTTAAGCCTTTGATAGAATGTTGTAGTTGTTTTCAGGAAGGAGTCTAGAGAAAGGTCTAACTGTTTTAGAACTTTAAGAGGGAAGATGGGTTAATTTGGAGGAAGCTGCGATGTGGTGTGATTGGTATTATAGGACATTGAAAAAGTCAGTTATCAGTAAACAAGCATTATTAACACCTAAAAGTACTGGAATTTAGGAATAACGTGAACCAAACTGCATTAATTAACGTAGTGAAGTTTTGTAATACATAAGGTAAAATATAGATAGGATAAACATTTTTAAAATTATAACAAAATTTTTGCATCATTTGATGTACCTGCCCTGCTATATATCCAACACTGCTGAGTTCTCAAATGCAGACAATAAGTAGTCTCTATCCTCAAGGAGCTTTACGGTCTTATCAAAGGAGACATCATATATATGTATGGATATGTAAAATATAAGTTAGCATATATAGATACAAGATAAATTTTGGTGGGGAAACAGTCTCACATAGAAATTTAGTATTTGAGCTAAGCTCTCAAGGAAGCTAGTGGTTCTGTGAATAAGGACTTTCTGTCTGTCTGATGGTGATGCAAAGAATGATGGAAGGAATGTAAAAGTCTTTAGTAGGTGCTTAATATGTGTCAGGTACTGTTTTAAATGCTGTGGGTATAATAAATACAAAAGCAAGGCAGTTCTTGCCTTCAAGGGGAAGTAGTGACCTGGGAAGGGTGGAGAGTGGGACAATTGAGAAGCTGATTGACTTTCCAGAAGAAAAGGTAATATTTAACTTATTATTACCCTTTCCAGAGTAAGAAAGAAAGAGGATGTGAAGGAATGGCATGGCAGGAAAATAGCTGAGCTGAAACATGGTTTAGGCCCCGAGGCCACCCTTTAGGCCCTTAAGTGCAGCCCTTTGATTGCATCGAAAACTTCACAGAACAAATCCCCTTAATAAAGGACTCAGGCTGCACCCAAGGACCTAGAAGGCCACATGTGGGTTCTGGGGCTTGCAGGGCATGGGTTAAGTGGGCTTTTGCTGGCAGGACAACATAGTTCTGTGGTAGGAATTCCAAAGTTCAATTCTTCCAGATCATTGTCTGTGGAGATTAGATCAGAGGGGTGTAGCAGTAGGGGTGGTGGTATGACAGGAAAATGACCAGGATGTTAGGAGGTTTAAGGGCTGGAGGTCCAGATTGACACAGGACATTTTGCTGTTCCTTTTGTTATTACTTTCAGTAAGTCAATTTTCTATATCATTTAGGGCTGAATTCTTAACCAAGATGTTTGTTTCTTTTAACAGAACCAAGTACAGATTGCAGTAGGTGTGCCCAGGCTGCCGGGATCCCAAAAACCTGAAGAAAGCACAGTTTCTGCACCACTGCCTGGAAGTGGAATAGTTGCCACCAATGGGAAGCCAGAACATTTTTCTGTCAGCTGATAATTGCTGCTAAGAAGTTGACTTTGAGAGAGGTCAAATTCTTCATTTCCCTAAGAAAAATTTGTCTGTTCCTCACCAGAAGAGACGACCCAGGCTGACTTATTTTTCCCCACTCTAGGCAGTTAAGCTGTATAATGAATCATAAAGCCAAATTGTTCTGAGAATAGAGAAATAACTGTTTCAGCTGTGGGTTACTCTTTAAATTGAGCAAGATGTATGTAATGCTACCTGTTGGGGATCAGAGAATGAGTTTGTATCGAAGGGGAAGAAAATATCTTAATAATGGAATCCCAAAAACTTGACCAGGAAACCAGTTGGGTAGCCAATATGACTTCTGAAATTGGAAACTGGTTTTCCAGTACCCTGTTTTTTCCTAGCTCCTCTTGACCTTTCACCAAAGTGGAGTGCTAAACCGGGCATGTCCTACTTCCTCCACCCCAAAAGAAATTCAGGTGTGGACAGTCTGCAGGCTCGAATCCTTAACCTTCTAGCTTCCTGCTTTTAACCAGTCTAGAGTTCTGTAGTGGTCACCTTATGTAAGATAAAATATAAATTTTCTGTACAGAATTTCTATCAAATGATCTACAAAAAGAAAGAAAATGTATTGAAAATGAAGAAGTCTTATCACTTGGAATGAGAGTTGTGGGTTTAGTTGAATAATTTTGTATTTGAGAGGGCCACCTCTGTGTTGGAAAAAAGGGGTGCTGGCATATGAACTTTGTGAGAATCTTTTACTTTACAAAGACCTATAAATACTCATCTTCTAAACCTGTACACACACACACACACACACACACACACACACACACACACACACACACACACACACACACACACACACACACACACACCACACACTCTCTTTCTCTCACTCACTTTCTCACTTTCTTTCTCACACACACTCATATCTGTGTAAATAAAATATCAAAACTACTTTGGGTTGTGGGATATGGGGACATTGGTTTGGGGGGTGTATTGAGAATGTCAGTGTTAGAAAAAGTTACTAAAGCAAAAAAACAGTTTGCCAGGGAAAGAGACAACATAATTATTTTCTCTTCCCCTCTTTCTGGTGTCCACTTGCTGGGGTCTTCTTTGCTTAATTGTAAGTCTCCACAGCCCACGTATGTTTGACAGTTGCCAAAAAACATTGAAGGAAAGTATTTCCAGAATAAATGGGGTTCTGTACCTTCCCCGTCGTCCCCAGTGCATGTAGCAGGGGTGGGGAACCTGTAGCCTCAAGGCCACGTGTGGCCCTCTAGGCCCTCAAGTGTAGCCCTATGACTGAATCCAAACTTCACAGAACAAATCCACTTAGTAAAAGGATTTGTTCTGTAAAACTTGGACTCAGTCAAAAAGCTGTACCCAAGGACCTAGAAAGCTACATGTGGCCTTAAGACTGCAGGTTCCCCACTCCTGAATTGCATAAAAGATTCTACTTTTGGTTCTTTGTTGTAATGCTATCTGTGCACGCCATGGAGTTTCTGACTAAATCTATTCCAGCCTTGAATAGAATTCTGAATTTATTTTAACCCCTTCTCTGACCATTGCTACCAAAATTCATAAAACAGATAATTTAAAGGTTTCTCATTTTAGGGTTTCAGGTTATTTCCCAGCTACCCTTTTATAGCCTAGCCTATTTAAAAAATTGAAAATTGAGACAAAGACTAAGACTTCTTTGCCATTTAATTATATTCTTTCTCTCTTTTCTGTCTGTATGAAATGCTCTGGGTGGCCTTGCTTATCACTGTATCCATGCAGAAGTTCTCAAGTTGACATTTATCTTACGAGAACCATTCCATTCCTTGCCAACATAACTTTCAGCATTTTCTTCTTTTAAACCTCTCTCTCACATTCTAATCTTGGAAATCCTCACTGGATCTACTATCCTTTCCAAAATCTGACCTTCTTCCTGGAGGAACTGTTCACATCCTTTTCGTTCAACTCCTATCCATATCTCAAGTCAGCAAGGAAAGTGCCTGGCATATAGTAAATGTTTAATATTGTTGACTTGACAAATCTTGACTGATTGCAGTTACTTCACTAAACTCTGCCGAAGTGCAGTGCCCCCACCTAGTTTGGCCAGTTTAGCCAAACCTAAAATTTTTTACTTGACCCTTTTGGTGACATTGCTGGAAACTTGGATTATCCTCATCCTAAGGCTACTGTGATGTAGAGAGGCTGGATTTGGGAGTCAGGAGACCTGTGTTTGAAGTTTGGCAACTATGTAATAACAGGCAAATGACTTAACCTTTCTTAACTTCAGGGTGTACCTCTATTTAATGAGGATAATATTCTACATTCCTTATAGGCTTCTTGTGAGGACAGCATTTTGTAAATACTGAAGGACTTTCCATTAATATTTCTAATTATGCTAGGTTTTCTAACTTTTGACAAATTATTCTACTGATTGTAGCTCTCATTCTCCTTTCTCTTTTCATAACAATCTAATTTATGTCTCATCTACCTATATGGATTCAACTTGTGTACCTCAATTATCTAAGTTTCAGACTCCAGCTCTAGAACTATAAAAATCGTTTTTTAGGTCTTGCATCATTTGTCTGTTACACCCCATCTGTGGATTGCTTCCTTAGAGTTACGTGGTATTTGAGCACTTGTTTTGAAGTCGAAAAGTCAAGAAAGTATCAGTCCAAGCTCTGCTGTTGACTTGTTAGCTTTGTGACTTTGGGCAAAATAATTCACCTTTTTTGGGCTTCAGTTTCCTCATCGGTAAAATGAGGAGGTTGCACTAGATCTCTGAAGCCCTCTTCTAGCTCTCGATTCTATAGGATTCTTTGGATTCTATGACTTAAGTCTTTTAGATTCATCCGTTCCTATTCATTTTCATAACCACTTACCATATTTATTCTAAATGTGGATTTCAAACATTTTTAGTTAGTCCACGTTCTGAAAGCACATCTGCTCTTTTCTCTGAAATTTTTTTATTTTGAATCTATTAGCCTGTAATTCCCTTCTGTCTTCTCCATACAAAAAGTATTCTGTCCTTGTTTAACAAACTCTCATACTACTGTGCTTGTGGAAAAGGGGAAGCATGTGGCTTAGATGATAATAACTGACATTTATGTGATGTTTTGGTTTGCAAAGAGCTTCAGTTTGTTATCTCATTTCATTTTAAAGAAAAAGTTAAGATGGAATGGTTAAGTGATTTTTCCTCAGCATCACAGAAGATAAAAAACACATTTCTCTCATCTTTGCTCCATAAATATGTACGGAAATATGGTAAGGGAACCTAGGTGCTACCAAGTGGTAGGTCCCTGGGTGATAGCTAGGTTGATTTGGAATGGGTTGGATGATAAATTCCAAAGGTTAATCATTAAGGACTTGATGTCAACTTGGAGTTCTCTAGTAGTGTATCCTAGAGGGCTCTTCCAGGCCTTATGCTATTTTGCCAATTATTTAGCAATGACTTGGATGATGACATAAGATACATGCAATGGTTATATTTGATTTCCTATGATCATATGAAACTTAAGCTTGGAAGGATGCTCTCTGTATCTGAAAAAATCCCAGCAGATTAAAGTATTGAGCCAAAAAATACAAAATAAATTTAAAGTTACACATTTTTCAAGTTTTGGAATGCATGACTAGACTGTATGTATGGAAGGTATACACACACATGCACACACGCATGCTCCCTAGATTATTTTCAAAGAATTTAGTTTATCTTGCCCTCTACTCTGATTTGGTGTTCGTGGGCTTTTATCCTAATATCTGCTGTATGGACGTTGCAGAGATAGGTCAAGTACTCTTCTGTCTTCTTCCCCATGACAACCAATTGATGTTCAATATTTGTTGACTGACGTTCAACTTTCATTTGTTGCTTTAGAGCTAATGGAGGAGGTTCATGTTTGGAGTTGTGAAATTGATGTCGTGACCTGTCCGTTCAACAGACATTTTAACAGTTAACAGAGAAATCTCTTTCTCAGACACTTAGGCTTTTAGAAGAAATGTTGGTTCCTCTTCACTGTTATTGCATGTAATCTTGCCTTCTCTTTGTCCAGGGAATGGTACTAGGTTGTTACTTTGGGCCTGCAGCACTCTACATCTGGGCAGTGGGGATCTTGAATCCAAATAAAGAGTTAAAATTAGTCCAGGGCATATATTTAGAACATCTAATATAAAAATGTTTACAATGACATCTTTAAAAATCAGAGTTTGGCATGTTTGATTCGGGCCTAGTGCTTTCCCTACCCCACTGATATCATTACTTGCTGCTGCAGCTGACTTAACATATGGTAACATTGTAGGTCAAACAGCTTTTGGATGTTGAGCCACAAGCTCTTTTAAGGCTGGCATTCCCTTTAGCTCATTTTCAATAGGATCAGTATATAAATCTGGACCATGTTGGATTTAAGGTAACACTGAATGATTATTTTTACTCTTTCTGCATTGACAACATCCAGGACAAGTGTTTTGATAATTTCCCAGTGTGTGGTCCCTACATTGTGTGAGAATTTGACCACATGCCCATGATAACTTCTTAAATCTGGTGGATCTAACTAGTTGTAGTTGTAGCTCACAGTTATCTTATTACAGGTTATTTCCAAAGCAGTAACTGCATTTCACCCTCCATGAATTTAGCAATCACCTGATGGCAGGAGCTGGCAGGTAAGAAGACTATCTTTTGATGACAAGTAGGATAGAGGAAACTGAATTGCTTCCATTTGAATTGCCTTCGGAAGATTTTGAAGATCACCTGGCAGGATAACTTTTAGTACCAGACGCTGAGGTCATAACTTGAACTGCCAAACATTCAAACTGTTTCAGAGAGCACAACTCCCATGAGTTGGCTACATTGTTCGAATGCAAAGCGTATGCTTGCCAAAAAGACTTTTATGGAGAACTCAGGACTAGCATTCAAATGGTAGTCAGAAGAAGTGATACAAGCTGTCTCTTAAGAACTTTGGAATTGGTTGTGTGACATGGGAGACAATGGCACAGGACTGCTCAGCATGATGTGTCCGCATCGGAAAGGGCTCTGTGCTCTATGAGCAAAGCAGACTTGAGACAGCACAGATTTAGAGAATCCATCCTAAATGTTCACTTGGACTATTTGTGCCCAACCTGTGGTAGACCATTCTGAGCTTGTGTTGGTCTACATAGCTAGGTACATTGAAACTTGACTTTAGCATAGTGATGTCATTTTGGTCCTCTGAGAACAAAGGACATCCAACCAACCAACCATATATACCTATTTACTTGTCTCCATGTTGAAATGTAAGTTCCTTAAGGGGAGACTTTTTTGTTCTTCGTATATATGGCCAGCTCTTAGCCCAGTGCTTTATTAAGTCCTTAGATGATTGTTTAAAAACTCAAGGAACCTTTTCAACATAGAGTGGAAGATATAGCATATTACCTCAAGTATGCTTTGTAAATCCTTAGTTGTTGAAATTCTAATCAAACAGCTGTAACTCTTCCTTTGACTTTAACTTTTCAAATAAAATGCAGCTTCCCCTTCCCTTTCTATTGATAAATACACATTGAAATTTGAGGTATGTTTTATATCTTTCTGTAAATAGCAAGCACCGCAGCATACACAGGAGGGCCTGCTGCACAGGTTCTTAGATAAGCTTTTCTAAGGAAAGCAACAACAGTCTTACTTTAGTAAAGTATGTATCATTCATTTAGTTCAGGGGAAAAAGCACCCTGAACTTCAGAGAAAATACAAACAAATCATAAGCAGAAATTACAAAAAGACCAAGAGACGCCTTCCAACTGTGACCATAGATTGTTACCAGAGAGAAACGCCACCAGCTGGGTTTTCAAAGCTAGGAGGGCACCGTAATGACTGCCCAGAGTCTTGCTGGCATAATCACATAAACACTCTTGCAGTGATTTGAACCCGAAAGCAAAACCTCACCTCAGAATATATATATCCACTTTTCAGAGCTGGAGGGCAAACGTGACTGTAATACCTCATTAGCAATCAACGAAAGGTGTGGGCCTTCATACAAAGCAAGCCTTCCCTAATCAAGCTTTCCTTAAAAGCCCCATCTGAGGCTTATTAATGTGTAGGGAAGATTTTTAACTCCCATAACACTTCCACATTTTCTCCTTTTGTGACTAGTTGGTCCAAGCTTTCCTCAAATCTAATACACATCAGATTATTTTTTTTTACTTAGTTTGTATTTAAAAAAATCAGTCTACATACTATCATTTACTCTTGGCTAAAATCTAATGATGTATAATTTGAACAGCATCATAAAATTATTAATATGCAGATGTTATACTTTCGAGGAAGTACAATAATCATTAAGACTCCATGTTTGAGGGTAGAACCAAGGGACCCCAAAATAGAACCAAGATCTTAAAATTGTACCAGTTGTCCTGATGGAATTTGATCATCTAATTTCTAATATGTTCTATCAAAACCTGAGATTCTCAGGTTTGTCAGGAGTCCTAAGTAGGTACGGTGCTTTTCTGATAAAGGCATGTGCCTTTCACCCCATTGGTAGTTTAGATAAAGTCTAGTGCCTTCCAGTTCTGGAAGACTCTTTCTCTGATAGCCACTATTTTGACTCTGAGGTTGTGCTTTTCTTTGTGCTAGGATTATGGCCAAGAATCTCTTTTTCACATGCAGCTTTAGTTTTTAAAACATGTAGCTTAAATTTAAGATGGTAGTACCAATGTCTCCCTATTTTCTATGACCTCTTCTGAACTGCCTTCTGCTCTGTATTTCTTAAATGTTTCATTGATGTTTTACCTCTGTACCTAGCCACTACCTTCTCCACATAATCTTATTTCTTTAATGGCATTTGACATATTGGAAGCTTCATGTCCTTGAACTCAGTGCCTGCTCTCATTGTGAATGTACAGTGATAGTCATTTGGGGAGATGGCACTTAAGTGGGTCATATGCCAGGATCTCAATCATTTTGCAGTTATGACTACAGATTTAGGTACCCTTTAGGGTCAGAAAGACCTTTGCTGGTGAATTCAGAGAATAATTCAAGACCCAAATCCAATGATATTAACAGATTGAAAACAGGTTAAAGCAGGGGTTCTTAATCTTTTTTTTTTGTGCCATAGACCACATTCACAATCTGGTAAGACTTATGGGCCCCTTCTTAGAATAATGCTTTTCAAATGCATAAAATAAAATACATAGTATTATAAAGGAAATTAGCCACATTTTAGTTTAGTTATAAAAATATTTTGAAAAAATTATGGATCCTGTTTAACAACCTCTGGGTTACACTGTGATTGTAGTTACCGTGACCCAGTGGGCTCAACTTATTTTGAACATGATATGACCTATCTGGACAAATCTGAAAGGTCACTGGCAGTTTTCTGTTTTGAATTTGATATCAGTCAGTGAAGTTTCTAGTCAGAGAAATTCCAGTCAAATTATAGTTCATGTACTTTGCAAAGGCATAAGAGTTCAAGTATGACCAAACCAACATTGGAACACTTTTTTAAATGATGAGGGACATGAATACACTTCACATTTCTATATTGAAGTCAAACATACTGATGTAATAATTGGAAGAATGTGTTCAGAACCTATGATTTGCCTGAGGCAGTAGGAGTCATTCTAATACCTGATTAGTCTGTGATCCATGCTAATCCTGCTAGGGAAGGTCAAAAGTGGACCATTACAGGGTCTAGGTTTAGTAGAGAATTTGCCTTCCCAGATGGCATTTCCTTTTGCTGTGGCATGACAAATCCTCTTCCCCAGTGGGTGCTTGGCTCACCACTGGACTTGGAATAGGCTGATAGTCTTGTTGCCCATTAGTACAACAGTCTTTCAAGTGAGATCAATGATGGTTGTTTGGAGTCTAGCAGAATTGTTTTGCATTGTGAAGAATTTCCAAGTTAGAAGGACTTGGCGCTTCTTTTCAGTGTCAGGAGAATTTTGTATGGGCTCTTCCAGAGAGGGTTTTGTTGGTATATCATCACATTGTCTCACTGAATGGGATGGAATGGCAGGATTCCTTTCATTTCTTTCATTCTCTGGGCATGACCTGTGTATGGAAAGCTTTGACACATTTCATTGTACCTTTCACTAATTCAAAACAATGTCATCAACTACATTCAGATCAGAAAATATGGTTGACACCAGCGATATAGAAAGTTGCAGGGATCTGTTTATTAGTCAGTAGTCAATAATGGTTAATAAACATTAAGTGTTTATTATATGCTAGGTCAAGTGCTCAGGATATAAGTGGAAATACTGTCCTGTCTCTGTTCTCAAGGAGCTCACAACTTAACGGAGGAGACAATAAACAAATAGGTATAAACAAGACACATAGGATAAATAGGAATTGGGAGGAGGAAGACACTAGAATTAAGAGAGGTTGGAAACAGCTTCCTGTAAAAAATGGGATTTTAGTTGAGACTTCTGGTAGATTTCATGCACCTCAAGAGTACTGGGCAAAAAGCACCTAAGTCCAGGTTCGACATAAATTATAGCTATTTTATTTTTGAGAATTCAGCTTTATCATTCTGCTCCTGCAGACTTGGAGATATGAGCATTGAAGATATTGAATGCCTTGCAGATTTACTTTACAACTTATTCTGGAAAATGGATACCTTAGTTGATCCAGGTAGAAAAGACACCACACCAGTGTCCTAGCATCATTCTCAGAGCTGTTTTTAGAGAATAGCAACATCCTCAAGACTTGCTACAGGAGACTGGCTCTTAACAAAAGAAGCAAACAAAGGTGTGTCCTGACTTGAGGAAAGGGTCTTTGTAGCTGTCAAGGCATTCTTACCGGTAACCTGTAGGGTTTCTGGTAAGCAACCCACCCAATAATAACAAAAGCAAAAGGTTGCAGAGCATTAAGGAAAGCCTTTGCAGAAGAGTAATTACTAGTTTTTGCAACTCCTGTCATGAAGAAATCTCCAAAGTAGATCACGATCATATGCATTGCCAAAGGCATCCTGAGAATCAATATAAATGTTTACAAGACTTACCAGAGGCTAACATGCAAGGTAAGTTCTGTAGCCTATACAGAAGGCTGGGAATAACTTTTCAACAACCTTATTTTGAGATCATACAGCATCCTGTAGTGGTGTGTTTAAGATCATAGCTCAAGGCATTGTGAGATAAGCTGTAAGTTAAAATTGTGTTTCATCATAAGATTGGAAACTGGACGATGGGTGAAGGTGATATGACTAGCAGAGAGCAGTAAAATTCCATACCTCATTCTAGCATTGGATCAATGTGTTCTTGTTTTAAAAAAATAAACGAACTGTAACTGGAGCTTCCAAAACACTAGTGGCAGAAGCTTGTACCAGTGAAGAGGCAGCTATTCTGAAACAACTGAAATGAGAAGTGAACTATAATAAAAATGAGAAGCTTGAGTAAAAATGCCTTTGGTAATGCCTTATTTCTCATGATGAAAAAGACCCATTATTTTTAGAAAGACTTAACAGAGAGTTTGAGAGTTTATTTAAAAGTCATTCCATTGAGGAAAAAAAATTGTTTCTTCTTACCATGAGAGTGTTAGGGACATTGGGAGTATAAACTTGTATCCATTGGTGATAGTATGCTATTGGCAACTTGTCTTGCCCAAGAAATTTTTCCCTCGTGACATTGTAGTAGGACTGGGAATTTTAAAAGGAGTTTCTACACAGGAAGAAAGATTATGTTTTCTTGAAGATATATCATGTTCCAAATCATGTTCTTTGAGCTTCATCTTTCCCTGGAGACCTTTTTGAAGGTCTGGAAGAAGAGATCATGACAAGATCAAGGATAACCACATGAATGATCCTAAAGAACAAAGCGAGTGACCTAAATGTAACCTAAAAACTGACATAAATGTCAGAACCCCACATTCATTTCACTATTTGGCAAATTCAAGTCACCTCTTCTCAACCCAACCCCTCTGATGCATAAGGAATTATAATGTCATTTTATCTTGCCTTTACTTTAGATCAATCTGGTGTCTATGTTTTTTGCAGATTAAATGGAAAAAAAGTATGCTATTAATACTGGAGCTAGATGCTCTGTTCTCAGGATTTTCTTAATACTCTTCTATCCTCTAAGGCTCTAAATGCGACTGGCATTTCTGACCAAGTTATTCTTCATTTGAAAACCTTGACTATTTCATGGATGCCATTTCAGACAATTTTCTGAGTCCTTCATCTATAAAATCTTCTAGATTGAGATGTCAGTTTGTATTATTTACTATGTATTCTAGTCCAAGTACCTGATGTTTCTTGTGAAAATGAATCATCAGAGTCAACAGCCTCTGTAGAAGTCCCCTTCTCCACTCCTCAGTTTTCTCAGTTAAAAAGAGGAAATTCTTAAAGGTACTGCTGTCTCCCCAACCTTAACATGTCAAGGAAGATGAGCAAATTTGACTTCTCTAGTCTGTCAGGATTAGCCTTAAATCCTCAGAAACCCTTAGTTCCAAAGTATTCTTAAACTAGAAGCTGAAAAAGGTATCCATCTAATAATAACTGCTCTAGTGAAACAAGATATTGTCATTCCTACCAAGAGCCCTTTTGTAGTCCTACCTGGTGAAAAGTCTAGAAAAGAATACACTGGAAAATATAGATCAGGAATAACTAATCAAGAGACTTGTAAACTACACTGAAGTTTCATGCCTATCCTATGCATAATGAGTACTTTCTTTAAAAAACTATTGGAAGGCACAGGACATGAGCATCCAAAAATGAAAATGATTCTATTGTCAATGGACAAGAATCAAATCATATTGTTATGGGAGCCATTTCTGAAGCAGCTACCTGTATACACTCATACCACAGTCCTCCTTGAAGCAAAGGCCCATCTTTTTAAATGCTGTTTCTGTATATCTTTTCTATCACCTTTATTTCTGAATGTCCTTCCCTCTTTTTCCCCCCACTAAGCCATCCTTTGGGTCTTTATAAGAACAGTTTAGAGAAAAAGGAAAAATGGTTTAGTATTACCATCCATATATCAACTATATATGGCAATATATTCAATGCTAGTCCCCCACATAAATTATACAGTACTAAGTTTCCTTCCTTCCTTCCTTCCTTCCTTCCTTCCTTCCTTCCTTCCTTCCTTCCTTCCTTCCTTCCTTCCTTCCTTCCTTCCTTCCTTCCTTCCTTCCTTCTTTCCTCCTTTCCTCCCTCCCTCCTTCCTTCCTTTTTAAAATTATTGTAACAATTGTGAATATTGTTTTCCCAATTCTGTCTCACTGTGCATCAACTGATACACATCTTACCATTCTTGAATTCTTTGTAGTTTATCTGTTCCCCAGATGATGGGCATCTACCTTGTTTCTAGGTCTTTGCTACCACAAAAAGTATTTTAGTGCATTTAAGACCTCTCTTTCTCCTTGGGGGCATATTCCTGACAGTAGAATTTTGGCCCATCTTTTAAATATCAATATTCCATTATTTAAAAACTTCATTTTTAAAATGTGAAATTGACAAATATGAACATTTCTACATAGAACAGGAAACAGGAACAAAACAGAAAAGGGGGCAATATTGGTAACTATTAATTTCTATTATGTATAACTTGCTTTTAAAAAGTATATAATAAATTTAATATTGCACCAACACTACCCCACTTGACTGTGTCCCCTTATGAACTTTCTCCTGTTCTCTGTGTATTTAAAACAAGTCTAATTGAACCTCTTTTTTTCCTTTTCCCCCAACATTATCATTTCACTCTTTTTAATTGCCACGACTCCTCCCTTTCCACATAAATAAGAATAAGAAATGTGTATAGTTATTGAATTAATAAACATTTTGAGTTTTTAGTTGATTTGGTTGAGTTCTCTAAGTAAACCATCATATCATCTGCGAAAAGTGATAATTTAGTTACCTCTTTCTATTGTTATGCCCTCAATCTTTTTTTTCTGGCAACAGTGGATATTTTTGCTTTCCTCCTGTTCTTGTAGTGAAGCTCCCACTTCCTCTCCCTTTGTTACAGATAATACTCATTTGTGTTTTTAGGTACTAGATAACTATTTTCTTTGGGAAACGTTCATTTATTCCTATGGCTTTTAATGTTTTTGATAATCAGTTAATCAAGTATTTATGTAGCACTTACTATGTGCCTTTTGACTTTTTCCGTATTTCTTGATATAATAATGTGATTTTGTTATTAATATGGCTTCTATGTTTATTGTTTTTCCTAACATTGACCCAACTCTTCATTCCTGATATAAATCTATCCTGATCATAGTGCTTAACCTTTTTTTAGCATATTGCTATAACCTACTTTATTCAATGTTTCATTAGAAATATTTGTTTTTAGTTTTCTTTTTCTGCTTTGCCTCTCCCTGGCATTGGCATTATTTTTGTTCCATAGGAGATTACATCCTTTTCCCTGATTTGATTGATTCCCTGAATTGATGGAATTCGTTTGTAGATTCATCTGGCCCTTTTTCTCCCCTCTTTGAGAGTGTGTTTATGATTTGACCAATTTATTTTTCTGAAGTAGTGTTATTTAAGTTCTCTTTTTTGTTCTGGAATGGTATGTGGTCCTCACCTTCTATTATTCCTTTCCATGTACTATAGGCTCATGTAGTTGCTTCTGCTATATCCAGGGATTTAAGAGGATAACTGGAAGGAGATTTTGGAAATGTCTAGACATGGATGTCTCCACATAGGTGGACTTGATCTATTTATTTTCACTTTTTCCTTTGTACAATAAACTATGTCAACACAGCATGATGTTTTTAAATTCATGAATCTGAGTGTTTATGAAGAGAGCAGGGAATCCAGAAGAAGTCTTCAGACTGCAGATTTTGTATTTAAATATTTTGAGTAATATTCTATTTAGTCTCCTATATTAACTCTGCTCTCTGCTGGTGGGGGTTTGATTCAAATCTCAGCACCACCACTGAAGCCCCAGTCTTAGTGGTCAGAGTAGGTATTTCCAGGCTGAGTGTCTTTTAGCTAGTGGGAATCCTTTTTCAAAACAGGGATGAAATTTAAAACTAGAAACATGAATTTTTGTTTCCTATGATTCTAGTGCATAAATTTCCAAAATAATTTCCTTTTAGAAATTTTTATCGTACTTTGAAGACGTTGGAAACATAAACTTCATTCAAAAAGCCATCATAGCCACAAGAACTCAAAAAAACTTTTAAGTAGTTATGCATATAGATTCTGACAATACAAGAGTTTTTAAAAAAGAATTTCTGCTCAGAGAATGTGACCTTCAAAATGATTTGGTCACATCTTGTACATAGCTAATACAATTTGCAAAGTCTGTAGACTTTGTTTCAGATTTTAGAAAAAAATAATTCCATTCATATATCAGTGAGACTGTAATGAGAACACTGACTGATGGTTCCAATAGAAGGTAGATAATACTCCACCAAATGAATAATTAAGAAATAATATCATAATGATGTGCTGTGTTTCTGTAGGCTTCAAGAAGGTAGCACTCCGGCCAGGCAAGCCCATTTAGATTTCTTGCCTTTGCATACATGCCCTGTATGTCAGAGAGAGTTTGATAAATGTCAGTTTAAAAATATCTAACAGTCAGGGTTCTGCTGGTGTTCATCTATAGTTCTGCTATCAGGAGAGGCTGAAGGCAGGTCACTTGAATTTGGTACATGCAATAGGATTAAAGCCAATTGGTTTTCCTTACTAAGTCTGGTGCCCCTATGGTGAGCCCTTGGGAGCAACGAGTCCCAACAGGGCCTAGAGAAAATTGAACTGAGCTTGGACATTACCCGCTTAATTAAGCAGCTTAAAGCTCATTAGAATAAGTAGGCCTTGCACTTCCAGTCTGGGCCATATAGAGACAGCTAGTCTTAAAAACACTGTCCCAAAACAAAACAAGTCAAATTGAGAATGTACCATGGAGGTTGCCAGGTTTGTCCCAAGTACTCCCTTGAAGCTTAGCACAGAGCCTGGCAAATAGTAGGTGCTTAAGAAATATGTATTGATTGATTAAAAGATGATCAAAGAAAGAGGTCACTCTTGCCGGGAAGGAGCAGGTTGTAAAGGTATAAGACTTTTGGTCATATACCTTCCTAACAGGGTAGGCTCCTTCCTAGGGTGTCCTTGGTCACTTTTCTTGGGACATGAAAATCGCTATTCCCCTATGTTCAGAAATACCTTAATTCTAGCTTTTACACTCAGATTACATTGACCCCAGTGCTTCTCCTAAAGGCAGAGGTTCCCAGCTTTTTCTGATGAACTGCTTTCAAACTCACTGAATTTGGTAACAACAATCCCTGCTAGGTTCTATGGGTAGAAAATAAGGAAGGCCAACACAAAAAGGGGTGCACACAGCAGAAGCAATACATAATGATGGGTAAATTGAGAACAACCTATTGCGTATTTCCAACTAAATTGATGTTGACCTTAACTTAGGCTGTTCATGTTTTTTTTAATGCTTTAAGATTTAAAAAATGTTTATTTTTTATTGATGCTCATTGTTATAATGAAAATTTTATAAAGGAAATCAAAACAAATCTGTTCAGGAAAACTCACCAACACATTGACTGTGACTGACACAGTATGCAACATTTCACACTCATCTCCCCTAACCTTTACAATGAAGGGAGAGAGGCATCTTTTCTTAAGTCTTCTTTGATCAAATTTGGTCATTGCAATGACACAAGATTCATAGGATTATAGATTTAGATCTGAAAAGGATCTTAGAGGATATTCGGGCCAACCCTCTCATTTTACATATGGGGAAACTGAGGCACAGAGAAGTTAATGGACTGTTGTACATCATTTAGCTAGCAAGTGTTTAAGGAGGGATTTGGATTGAGGTCTTCCTGAATCCAAGTCCAGCTCCTTATCCGTTATGCCACATGACCTCTTCAGTATTGTTTTCCATTTACATTGTTGCCATTCTGTATATTGTCTTCCTTGTTCAGCTAACTCTACTCTGCAACACTTCTTAAGTGTTCTCTGAATTCTTCATATTTGTTAATTTCCATGGCTCAGTGATACTGTGTTGCATTCCTGTACCACAGTTTGTGTAGTAATTACTGTCAATCTCTTTTAAACCTTAAAGTTAACTTTATATTATTATATATTATTATATTATTATTATATAATATTATTATATTAGCTCATTGTGGCCTGGTAGTGGGATGATCTGTTATCCTGATAACAACTCATTATAGTAGCTCATTTTCACATGGTACTTGGAAGATTTCAAAGCCCTTTACTTACATTATCTCATTTGAGCCTAACCACAATCCTGTGAAGTAGATATTACAGGGATTATCCCCATCTACTGGTAATAATGCTATAACTCAGAGAGGTTAAGAAAATTTGTTCTAGGTCTTCCAGAATGAAACCTGTTCTCAAACCTAGGTCTTCTGACTCCAAGTTCAGGACTCTTTCCATTACAATATTGTAATGAATTATTGTAAGAATTATAAGAAAAGGCTTTAGTTGGTCTCTTGTCCTTGGGCATATGGCTCATCAGTTTGAGAACATAAGGAAGTGAGTGGAGTCAGTTCTGAGAGTTGTCATCAGTGTTGAAGTCAGAATTCTATTACAAGGAATAAGGAGGGACTTCAATGAAATTATTTGTTATATATTCTCTGTGATGCAATGGACAGATGGCTGGCCTTGGAATTAGGAAGGCCTGGGTTCAACTCCCAAATCTAATATATGTGATGATAGTTAAGTGACTGAAACTCTCAGTGCCAGGGTCTAAGATATGTAAAACAGGGATGCTCCTGTCCACAGGAGCAGTGGCATTGTGGTCTCACTAGACGTAAAGGCAGATGAGCAAAGATAAATGAAACACTCAGGATGCAATCTGTGTACATGTCACCAGATGGCGCTCTAAGATAGAGCATGTCACTAGTCTAGGTACCTTGGGCCTTAATCTTTTTAACTTTTATTTTTTTGTGCCTCTCCAAGTTTGATCCCTTTTGCTCTAAGGTGTGAAATATATAATTTTCCTTAACACGATTCATATAAGAATTAATAATACATTCAATTTTCTTGATTCGGACTACTGTTTATTTACAAGGGATTCTTTTCTCCTCAGTTTCATATGAGGATTCCCATGAGGATGATTAAATAAATACACATTTAGTAAAGCAGAAACAAAGTCTTCTGACTGGTGGGCAGCCCACTGTTACTAGTGAGGTCTGAAATCCCAACTTTCCTATACTGGTTCCTCTAATCAAGTGAGCTCAAATACTTTTTGTCAGGAAACATTTCTGTGCTATTTTCAAGGTCTCTGGGATAAAATCAAAATTCATCTCATTGCAACATTATAAAAACAAACATATCATTTTCATTTAGTTCTAGCTAATATCAGGGTGAAAGCTCATTACTTGCCCAGCGTTTTAGATGACCAGGGGAGGTATCATTTGGTGTTGCCCATAGGTCAAAGGGGCTTCTCAATCAATTTTTCTAAGTAATCACTTTGTTACCTTGCATTGTAAGACCAATTGTCCAGATTATATTTCTTTCTGGTACGTTTTCTATAAAACAAGTGACCATCTTTTAAAAGTCTCCCAGCCAATTCAACCCCACACTTTGTTTTGTCATCTTAAAGAGGAGGAAAGTGCAAAGAAAAAAGACCTATCCCAGAAGGGGGTACATATAACTTGTAAGTGAATTCTTAAGCCTTTCAAAAATCATTCATTTTTACAGTGCTGATGCCATAGTATATATTGTTCTATTGGTTTTACTCCCTTCTCTGCATCAATTACATCATAGAAGTCATCCCAGGTTTCTTTGAAATTGACTCTTATAGCACCGCACTATTCCATTACACTCACATACAGTAGCATGTCTCCAATTGTTGTGTGCCCTTTCATATTTCAGTTCTTTCATACCACACACAAAAAAGCTGTTATAAATATTTTTTGTACATATAGTATCTTTTCTTCTTTCTTTCATCTCTTTTGGGGTATAGGCCTAGCAGCTATATTGCTCAGTCAAAAGGTATTCAGGTGACAACTTTTGGAGCATGATTCCAAATTGGTTTCTAAAATGACTGGACCAACTCACAGCTCTACCAACAGTATATCAATGTGCTTGTTTTCCTGCAGCCTCTCCCCCCAAAATTTGTTTCTTTTTTTTTTGAGGGAAGAGATGAGGCAGTTGGGGTTAGGTGACTTACCCAAGGTCACACAGCTAGTAAATGTCAAGTGTCTGAGGACAGATTTGAACTCAGGTCCCCCTGATTTCTGGGATGGTGCTCTATTCACTATGCCACCTAACTGCCTCCCCCCTCCCCCTTTTTAAAACATGATATGACATGCCACATGGTTTGAAGCTGTATTTAATAATGCTTGTGAAAATACTTTGAAAAAAGTGTATGAGTTTCTGTGGGATGAGGTTATGTGATGCTATGGCTATGAACAACATTCTCAGGAATACACCAACCTTTATCCAGGCTTATATCAATACACATGTTCCCTTACTGGCAGTAAGGGCATCTAGTGGGAATGTTCTGGAGTATTTTCAGAAATTCTCAGTCAATAAGTATTTACTAACAACTTAATGTGTGCCAAGCATTCTCCTAAGTGCTGGAGATGCAAAGACAGCTAAAACCAGTCCTTGCCCTCAAGGTACTCAGATTCTAAAAATATAGACAAGAATGACTGTAACTGGGTCCATTCAAGATATCCACAGAGTAGACAGAAAGTAATGTTAGATGGCAAGGCACTAGCAGTTGGACATGGGGTGGGGTGGGAATGGGGAAAGGTTTCCTGCAAAATCTGAGATTTGAGCTGACCCTTGAAAACATTCAGGGAAACTAAGTGGTGGAGGTGAGGAGGGAGAATCTTTCAGGTCTGGGGTGGTTGTTGTTGTTTGTCCTTCATCCTCCAAGAGGACCAATGGAATCACAATGCTGGGGTCAAGGTACAATGTGTTTAACTATGGCTGATCAGTCCAATATAACCTTGGCAGGTTCTACCACAGGTCAGGCATAAATAGTCCATTTGAACATTTAGGATGGTGATTTGCACAGTCCACGTTTATTTTGAGCTATGCAATTGTTTTGCTCATAGAGCACAACATCTTTGATGTTGGTATGCATACCGGTGTCTCCCATGTCTGACAATCAATTCCAAAGTTCTTCAGAGAGATCTTGAGAATGTTCTTGTAATGCTTCTTCTCACATTCAAGTGGGCACTTGCCTCGTGGGAATTTTCCATAAAATAGTCTTTTAGACAAACATCCATTTAACATTTGAACAATATAGCAGCCCATGGGAGTTGCACTCCACAGTAGAGTTTGAATACTTGTCAGTTAAGCTCAAGATAGGACCTCAGTGTCCAGTACCTTATCTTGTTAAATGATTTTCAGAATCTTCCTAAGACAATTCAAATGGAAGCAGTTCAATTTTCTAGCATGGGACTGCTAGACTGTCCAGGTTTCATAGGCATACCATGATGAAGTCAGCAAAATGACTGTAGATCTTCAGTTTGGTATGTAGCCTAATACCTCTTCTCTCCTACACTTTCTTTTGGATCCTCCCAAAAGCTGAGCTGACAATGTGGGTGACAACCTCATCTATCTATCTGTCTATCTATCTATCTATCTATCTATCTATCTATCTATCTATCTATCTATCTATCTATCTATCTGTCTGTCTGTCTGTCTATCTTTCTATCTATCATCTATCTATCTATATCTATCATCCATCTATCTATCTATTTATCTATCATCTATCTATATCTATATTTATCTATCTATACCTATGTATCTATATCCCTGTAAAATATACTGCCAAGTTAAATGAACTTATCTACAGCATTCAGAATTTTTCCATTTGCTGTGACCAATGGTTCTACATATGGATGAGAGGCCAAAATTAGCATAAACATCAGGGAATCAATCCATTCTCTGTTGCATCTCAGCCTTAGAGACTGTACTGAGTGCACAGTCATCTGCAAACAAAAAGCTGCACACCAACTCTCCCTCTACTTCAGTTATCACTTATAGTCATTTCAAGTTTAGTAGTTTATTACCAGTGTGGTAGTTGACCTTGCTGTTGTTTTTAACCTCGTTGAAGGCATCTGACAACATTGTGGAAAACATGCTAAAAAGCATAGGAACAAAATGATAAATGTCAGGGGATATGGGAAAATTGAGACATTAATGCATTGTTGGTAGAGTTGTGAATTAACTCAACAATTCTGGAGAACAATTAGGAACTATGCCCATTCAAACTGTGCATGCTCTTTGACCCAACAATACCATTTCTAGGACTGTATTCCAAAGAGATCATAAAAATGGGGAAAAGGCTCACATGTACAAAAATATTTATAGCAGTTCTTTTTGTGGTGGCCAAGAACTGGAAATTGAGGGGATGTCCATCAATTGGTGAATGGCTGAACAAATTGGGATGGAATAATATCATCTTATAAGAAATGACAAGAAGGAAGCTTTCAGAAAAACCTGGAAAGGTTTATATGAACTTATGCAAAGTGAAGTGAGCAGAGTCAGGAGATTGTTGTACACAGTAACAATATTAGTGTACAGTGGTCAACTGTGAATTACTTCTACTCAGCAATACAAAGATCCAAGATAGTTCCAAAAGACTTACGAAGAAAAATGCTATCTACTTCCAGAGAAAGAATTGATGAAATATGAATGCAGATAGAAGCTTACTGTTTTTTTTACTTTATTTTTCTTGTTTCTATTTTCTTTCACAACATGACTAATATGGTTTGCATGACTGACCATGTATAATCTTTATAAAACAACTGTTTGCATTCTCAATGAAAGAACTGGGGAGAGTGGGAGAGAATTTGGATCCTAAAACTGTAAAAAACAAAGATTAAAAATAGTTTTTACATGCAATTAGAAAAAAAAAACATTTTTTCTTAAAAAAAGTGGGAGCAAGCACACAATCCTGTTTCACTCCATTGGTGACTGCGAAAGCATGAGAATACTGTCCTTTATTCAGAACCTGTGCAAGCTTGCCATGAAACTGGTGTACAATACTGATGAACTTCTTTGGGCAACCAAATTTTGCCATGATCTTTCACAAGCTCTCACAACTGACTTTCAAAAGCCTTAGTCAAGTCAATGAAAGCTGTGTTCAGACTTGTTTTTCTCCTGGCATTTTTCCTGGAATGGGTAGCAAACACTATATTGACCATTCCTTAGTCCTTTCTGAAGTCACACTGGTTCTCAGGCAGATGACCATCTTCCAGGCGAAGAATGAACTATTAAGGAAGACTCTGGCAAGAAGCTTTCCAGCAATGACTGAGAGACCCTCCCCCCCCCACTCATGACTGTTACAGGACAATCTATTTCCTTTTCCTAGACAAAGAAGGCATCTTTAATCAACTGGGGGATGGTTGTTGTCCATAATTCTCAAAGAGGATCAAAATGACATCACTTGTGCTAGAGTCAAGTTTCAATGTGTCCAACTGTGAGTGATCAGACCAATACAAGCTCGGAATGCTCTACCACAGGTCCAGCACAAATAGTTTTTGTGAACATTTGGGGTGGATTTTCTAAATTTGTATACCCTGTGTTTCCTTTGAGCTATGTTCTCCATAAAACAGTCTTTTTGGCAAGTATACATTTTGCATTTGAACAACATGGCCAGCCCATCAGAGTTGTGCTCTCTCAAGCAGAGTGAGAATGCTTGGCATTTTAGTTCATGTAAGGACCTCAGTATCTGGTACCTTATCCTGTCAGCTGATCTTCAGACTCTTCTTAAGACAGTTCAAATGGAAGCGATTCAGTTTCCTGGTATGATACTGGTAGACTGTCCATGTTTCACAGGCATACAGCAGATCAGCACAACAGCTCTGTAGACCTTCAGTCTGGTGGTCAGTCTAATACCTCTTCTCTCCCATACTTTCCTTCAGAGCCTCCATAACTCTGGCATTGCATGTGTCAAACCTCATTATCAATGTGTACATCCCTGGAAAGTACACTACTAAGGTAAGTGAACTTATCCACAGCATTCAGAACATCTCCATTTGTTGTAATCAATGGTTCCATGTATGGATGGTGTGGTGGTGACTGATGGAGCACCTGTATTTTCTTGGTGTTAATTGTTAGACCAAAATGAACACAAGCAGGAGAGAATTGATCCATATTTTGTTATCTCAGCTTCAGAGGCTGCATTGAGTGCATAATCATCTGCAAACAGAAAATGTTCTAATACTCCCTCCACTTTGGTCTTGGCTTGTAGCCTTTTCAAGCTGAAGAATTTACCATCAGTGTGGTAGCTGACCTTGATGCCATGTTCATCCTCATTGAAAGCATTTGACAATATGGTTGAAAATACCATGCTAAAAAGCATGGAAGCAAGCACACAGCTCTGTTTCACTCCATTGGTGACTGGGAAGGCACAAAAGCACTATCTAGAACCTGGGCCAGCATGCTGTCATGAAATTGACATACAATGCTGATGAATTTATCCGGGCACCAAATTTTGACATGATTTTCCATAACCCATCATGACTAACAGTATCAAAAATCTTCTGGGTTATATGGCAAGAGGAGGTTATCCCCCAGTTCACTGATAACTGGGGGATAACTTCTTTCCATATAACCCAGAAGATTTCTATTAGCTTCTATATGAGCAGTGGACTCCCTGCCTTGTAGATCTCTGCTGGGATAGAATCAGCACCAGATGCTTTGCCACATGAGAGGAAACTAATGGCATTCAAAACCTCTTTTTCAATTGGAAGTTCAGTTAAAGAGGGATTGATTTCAACCTGAGGCAGACAGTCAATGGCCTTAGCATTGGCTGGTGGTGGTCTGTTGAGAACACTATGGAAGTGTTAACCCCATCTAACCAGGATCACATCCTTATCACTTATTAGTGTGGCTTCATTAGGAATGTGTAGTTGAGATGCACCAGAGATCTTTGTCCTATAAATAGTCTTCAGGTCATTGTAGAAGTGCTTTGGATTGTCGCTATATACTGTTGTTAAAACTGAATTTTATCTTCTTTCTTGTTGAGCCAAGAACTCTGGATCTCTCCAAATTTTATTTGCACTTTACTTTTCATGGTGTTAAACACTGCCTTCCTAGAGACTGATGAATTGTCCTGCTGGTAAACTCTATGAAGTTCTCATTTTTTGTTTACCAGCTTCTGAATTTCCCTATCATTTTTGCCAAATCAATCCTGTAGTTTGCAAGTGTTTGGCCCGGATGACCAAATGTAGTGCACTATACCAAGTCTCTGAAAGCTCCCCACTCATTGTCTCTTCCATTATTGCTAACTGTGTGCTGACTCAGCTTTCCCTTTAGGTCAATAATAAACTGCTCACTCTGGGAAAAGTGCTCTAATCTGTTGGTGTTGAGTCTCCTGAGAGTGGGGCTGCCATTTTTGTTGAATGTGAATATTTAGCTTAGCATCTATGATCAGTCCAGCATTCTGCCTTACATCCTGCTTGTCTCTTCTCCTTATAATAATGTAGTCTATTAAATGCCACTACTTGCAGTGAAGGTGCATCCATCATGCTTTCTTGTATTTAGGTAAATGGAAATTAGTGTTGGTGATGAGAAGCTCATGAGATGCACAAATTGGGCTCCCTGCCATGTTTGATAGTCTATGAATTAACCAGAATTATAAGCTTGTCACCTTGTAGCACATCAGTGATGAGGGTCTCCAGGTCTTCATAAACTTTTACTTTGACTTCATCAGGGTTCATCACGGCGGGAGCATAGGCACTGAAGATTGTGGTGTGGCACTCCCACAAGTGGCTTTCACATTGTCATGAAACTGTCATTTACTCCTTTTGGGAGGCATACAAGCTTGCTGACTTGGTTAGATCTGATGGTAAAACCTATGCTAGCTTCCCAGTGCTCCTCATCACAGTGGTCACTCCAGAAAAACATGCATTCACTTCTGACTTCAGTAAGCTGACCTTCATTTGCTGGTCTTGTTTCACTCAGATCTGCTATTTTGATCTGGTACCTGCTGAATTATTTTGCAACAAAAGCTGTTCTTTTCAGGTCCACTGGATTTTGTGTTGTCCATGACTGTGCACACATTCCATATATGAATGGTGAGTGAAATCATCTTTGCAAGAGTTTTTGTACATTTTTTTTGCACGTGTTTGAATGCAGAGTGGCCTGTAGTAAGCAGGCCAGGGTTGAGTAAGGCAGACTATTTTTAGGGCATCTTTTCTAGCCCCCTTCCTCATGTCAAGAGTTGAGCAGTGTGGTCCTTAAAAAAAAGCTGCTCAGGAGAGGATTTTGGGAGTAGGTTGGAAAATTCCAGGCTTTCCAGATTTTCCCCCCAAATGAGATAAAATAGTGCCTCAGGGTGAACATACAGCCATTAAAAATAAACAAGAGTTGGGGCAGAATGGTAGTCCTCTTGGGACTGTCAAGAGTAAACACCTTTACGTTAGTTCCTTAGAACTAGCAATTGGCAAGCCTGGGGCTAGCTGAGTAGGGAGGTGGCCTGCACCCCAGCCACAGGAACTTTCACCTCCCAGACAGTGAGGGGAATTTGATGTTTGAGCTGAGGAAGATTGAAAGAACCTTGGCTGATAAGAAATATCAGATCCAGCTGTATTGTGGAGATGCTACCCTGCGTGAAAAGAAACCAGCACATACAGTGCTAAAACAGTGGGATAGGGACACAGCTGGCTGCTGGCATTTATAGGAGGGTACAGTTCTTGGTTTTGGTTCCAGGCCAGAGAAAAGAACTGAAGGAGGATGAGAGACCAGAGACACCATCCCCCATCCCCCAGGACTAGAGGTGATTACAAAAAATAAACTGCTAGAAATAAAAAAAAGAGTAGGAAAAGGAGAATGAATCCAACCACAGAAAGTTACTATGGAAATAGAAAAGACTGGCTTTCATTTTCAGAGAAGGATACTGAAGCAAAGAGAGCCTCTCCTACTCCAATGACTAATGTCAAATGGTCACCTGCCCAAAAAAAGAATTTATAGAAGAACTTAAAAAGGACTTTAAAAATCAAATGAAAGAGATTGAGGAAAAATAAAAAAATAATAGTCCAAGAAAAACAGGAAGATTATAAAAATAAACTCAACCAATTAGAAAAGGAGATCCAGAATCTTAAGGAAGAAAATGACTCCTTGAAAATGAGAATTGGGCAAGAGGAAGTCAGTGAAGTTATAAGAGACTAAGGAATAATAAAATATAAAGAATGAATAAATTGAAGGGAATGTGAAACATCTCATAAGAAAAACAACTAATCTGGAGAACAGATCAAAAAGAGAAAACAAGAATAATTGGACTACCTGAAAACTATGATCAAAAAAGAACCTTGACACAATTATCCAAGAAATAATTAAAGAAAATTGTCCTGAAGCATGAAGACAGTAAGAAAGTAGAAATGGACAAAATTCACCAAACACCACTTGAAAAAAATCCTAGGAGGAAAATGTATAGGAATATCATAATCAAATTCTGAAACCCCCAATTTAAGGATAAAATATCGTGAACAACAAGAAAAAAATTTTTAAATATGGCGGTGCCACAATTACAATAACATAAAACCTAGCAGTGGTGACACTAAAAGTCCACAGTCTTGGAAAACACTATATATGGAAGAGCAAAAGAACTGGGTTATGACCAAAAATATCATATCCAACAAAATTTAAGCATAATCCTGGATGAAAAAAATGGACATTTAATGAATTGTCAGACTTTCAGGATTTTGTTTAAAGTCAGATCAAAACAAAACAAAACCTTGAACGTAGTAGAAGATTTGACATACAAGAGCCAAGAGAAATATGAGGTATATACCAAAGACTAGTTACAAGAAGCTCAATGAGGACAGACTGTTTACTCTTTATATGAGGAAATGTAAAACGTATGTCTAAGGTTGTTATTAGTAATTGGGTAGTCTGTAAGAAAAATTGGGGTAGACCTGAGTAAGATATGATTTTAAAAAGTAAAACCATTTAGGAACAGGTAAAAAGAGTAATTATTTAAATGAGGAGCAAAAGGAAGAACTGACACAAAGAAATTAGATGGGGGATGTAGGCTGGTAGTTCTGAAACCCTACTATAATCAGGAATGGGCTTAAGAGGGAATAATAATACATATATATCTAGGAGGGTATAAAAGTCTTCTAAATTCAGAAAGAAATAAAAGGCTAAGGGGATAGGGTAGGGAGAGGATAAGGGAGGAATTTTTAGAGGGGAGGGTGAGGGAATAGAATAAGGGGGGTTGTAAAAGGGTGTTTAGATTAATAGGAATAGTAGGACAAGAAAGGGATCATTGGAGGGGAGTAATAGGAGGGCAAGGTAGTGCATAAAAGTAAAATAGAGGAGTTAGGAGGGATAAGAAATAAGAAATATGCACAAACATAAGATAGGAGTAGAATTTGTTAGGGAAAAAGAAGCAGGGGAGGTAATCATGATCTCAGACAAAGTTGAGATGAAAATAGATTTAATCAAGAGGAAAAGAGGGAAACTATACTATGTATCAGCCATATTCACCAATGTTGGTTTGCACTATTTAAAATAACTAGACAGTCTAAAGTTGGAATATTACTGTGGTATAGAAAATGATGAGTTAGTGGACTTGAAAAACTATGGAAAGACTCGGACTCAGGAAGGAAGAGATTAGCCATCCTCAGAGAAACAGAGGACAAATAAGTATAGTATGGCCTTACATAGATATATATCAATATATATGTCTACATAGGAGTATGTTTATAGATATCTAAATATATATGTGTGTGTATATGTATTATATATCTTTGTGAATATATGTATATATGTATGTATGTGTATATATGTATATATATGCATGCAAGTATATATAAGTATATTCACACTTAATTGTAGCCTTCTTCAGGAGTAGAGAGGAAGGGGGGAAAAGAACAAAATAAAAAGTGCACAGCAGAGAATAAAAGAAAACTTACAAGAATGCAAAGAAAAGATGGGTAGCTTTGAACACAATGTGCTCAAAGTATATAAGTTTTCTTGAAATGGAAATTTATTGTTGTGTATTTTGAATTGTCTCTTATGTTCTACTGTGACAAGGCAATGCTTTTTGTCCCTTATTTTGTATTTAAGTTTCAATATTTAAGTTTACAATAAAAAAATTGCTTGGATACCCAGTGGGATGCTTAATCTCACTACTTTTTTTTAATTCAATGAGAAGACCCTATGCCTAGGCCACCTATGTGAAGATTATGTGAAGACTACAGTTAAGTGTAATTATACTTGCTGCTTTGTTAGTTGCCACATAATCCCATTGCCACAGGACTTCAAGATAGATAAAATAGTAAGATAGTACAATAGTAAAATAATTAAGATAGTGGACAATGGACAATGAGTAATGTCTTGACTTGTGTGTGAATTGGTTTTAATGAGGCTGTATTGTACAAATTTGTCAGCCTCACTTTCTCTTCCACAGTCATCAAAGTCCAGTGATTAGACAAAATCAAGATGATTGACAACGACCCAGGATGCAATGGATAACCTTAGCATCTTTGTTGTCTGACCAAGCTCTAAGTCCTCCACAGTGCTTGCTTCCACTGCCTTCATGGTCCATTGTAACAAATTGCTTTCATCCACCCATTCCATCAGGGGAAGTCTTTACATACTTGGGGTAAAATTTATCACTAATAGACAGCTGACAGGCTTATCTGTCCCAAGGACCACTCTTTGAGCCTTTCCAGCATTTTAGAGTTTTTTATTCCACCGGTACAATGTTTTCACCTTTCCTTCTCCTTACATGATGCTCCCAAACTTGGGAGAAAGACCTTTTATTAAGGCAACTGGGACCACCAAACAGAACTCTCCTGAGCAAACATCTCTCCTCACAATGTATGTTTAAAGTTTTCTCTAGGGATTCTCTATCTTCCAGGATAGTTTCCCTCAAGTCTCTGTGATCACATTAGAGATTTAGCATTAGTATCCAAAACCTTGGCGATCCTGGGTCTTAGCATCTTTGGGCTATATTACTCTCTGGAGCAAAAAGTTTCAGTCCCTGAAAAATCATTTGAGATACATCAGGTACACAATTACACACAAGGTAAACATTTCTTGTGCAAATATTAGCAGTTTTGCCTGACTACATGTATAAACAATACTGCTTCTCCTGGAATATCTTGTTAACCTAGTTACTTATGGATCTAGTCTTTTGTGAACTACTGACCTTTCTGCCTATGTATTGGTTGATGTTATCCTGATTCTCACTGCTTGCAGGCCAGGTACGTTTAATTTCAGTTCTCCCCCAGAGTTCTTTGGCATCCTTTATGAGATTAGCAGGGGTGTCTAGATTATCTGCAATGACTTTAGCTCTCATAGATGGTGTTCCCTCAGTTGTAAGAATGGGTCTCCTGCACCCCAGTTTCCTTTAGTTACTAATAGTTGGATTGGCTTTTACAAAGAATAATTTTACAAAAAATAATTTTACAAAGAATAATTTCAATGTATAATTAAAAATATAGAAACTTATTCCAAAGCATATGGGTGGCCTAATCTTTCTCCTATACCATCTCAGACTCTGGGAAAGACAAGAGGATTAGGTTCATTGCTTAACTCAGTTCCCATAGAGCACAGTCTCAAATTCTAAGTACAAACCTTACCTTGGACTTGAGTCTTTGCCTTGAAGGAGCAGAAATTCTAAAAGTAGAGACAAACATGAGTGTAACTGGGTCCATTCAAGATACACACAGAGTAGATGGAAGTTAATGTTACATTGCAAAGAATTAGCAATTGAGAGTGAGGTGGGTTTGGGACTAGGAAAGACTTTTTGCAAAATCTTGGATTCAGACTAACTCTGGAAAGAATCTAGCGAAATGACATTTTGGAAATGAGGAGGGAAAGCATTTCAGGCATGGGAAACAGTGCAATGCAAAAGGCATAAAGGTGAAAGATGGGGTCTTGTGTGTGTGTGTGTGTGTGTGTGTGTGTGTGTGTGTGTGTGTGTATGTGTGTGTGTGTAACAGCATGGAGGCCATGTAGCTGGATTGAAATGTATATGGAAAGGAAAGGAAGGAAGGGCCAGATTGTGAAGAACTTTAAATGCCAAATAGAGGGCTTTACATTTGATACAGGAGGTGATATGGAGTCTTTAGAATTTATTGAGAAGAGAGTGACATGATCAGACCTATGCTTTTGGAAAATCACTTTGGTATCTGAGTGGAGGAGAGGGAGAGACACAAGGCAGGGAGACCAACTAGAAGGCTACTGGAATAGTCCAGGTGAGATGTGATAAGTGACAAGGGCCTGAACTAGGATGGTTGCTGTGTGGTTGGAGAAACTAGACTCTACATAAGATATGTTATTAAAGTAGATAAAATAAGATTTGGCAATAGATTAGATTTCAGTGAGAGTGAGGTAAGTAAATGAGAGTAGAAATTGAGGATTTATGCTGAGATTGTGGGCCTTGGAAATTGGGAGGCCAGTCGTTGTGTCAATAATAATAATAATAAATTTGGAAGAAAGAAGGGTTTTGGGGGAAAGATAATGAGTTCTGTTTTGAACAAGTTGCAATGCCTATGGGATATATACAGTTTGAGATATCTCAGGAGAAAGACTAAGGTAGTATCTATAGAGCTGCCAATCATCTGCACAGAGATGCTAATTGAAACCACTGGGGCTGCTATGAGATAGGATAGGAGAAAAGAGAAGAGAGCCCAGGATAGAACTTTGAGGGACACCCAAAGTAAGAGTGTGACATGGAGGTAGACACAGCAAAGGAGACTGAGAAATGATCAGATAGATAGGAGAAGAACTAGGAAAGAGCAGTGTAGTGAAAAATCTAGAAAGGAGAGAGTAACCAGGAGGAGAGGGTTATGGCAGTGTCTAAAAGAGATCAAGAAGGTTGAGGGACAGTCCTTTAATTTGGCCTTTAAGAGATGACTGGTAACTTTGGAGGGGCAGTTTCAATTGAATAATGAGGTTGGTAGCTAGGTTGCAGGGGGTTAAGAAGAGATTAAAAGGAGAGGAAGTCTAGGTAATGAGCATAGATGGATTTGAGAAAAGGATGAAAAGCTAGGTGACAGTTGTGGGAGTAGTCAAATTAATGGGATCATTTTAAAGATGTGAGTGATATAGAGGTATTTGCAAAAACGAAATTACATAGGGAGAGATTGAAGATTGGAAACAGAGTGGAGATGATAGAGGGCAAAATCTTCTGGAGAAGACAGAGGATCAAGGGAGCATTATAGAATGATTGGCCTTGGCAAGAAGGGTCTGCCTTTTCATCCAAAATAGAAGAAAAAGAGATAATGGAAGATGTCTGAATGATGTGAGCTAGAAAAGAATGGAAGAAAAGGGAGCCTTTTGTGAATAGTCTCAATTTTTTCAATGCAGGTGAATTCATCAGCAGAGAGGGTGAATGTAGGAAATGCCATAAAATGCTTGAGAAGAGAAGAGAGAGTTTAGTCCAACTAGTGTAGAGGATGTTGTCAAGATTTTGGTTTTTTTTGATGTTAAGCTTCAAGTCAGCTTTTACTCTCTCCTCTTTCACCTTCAAGAGGCTTCTTAATTCAACTTCACTTTCTGTCATCAGAGTGATCTCATCTGCTGTATCACCAAGGCAATATTCACAGCACTGATGATGGCTATGAATATGCTGGCATAGTTCTGAATAGAAGACAGAAGAAAAAAATTTATTCAGACACCATAAAGCCAAATCCCAACACCATAAAGTTAAATCTGTCATAGTATCCAAGAAGTCAATACATGTTAGCACTGCTGGGGACAAAGGCATTCCCAAGGCTCCCCCCACCTGCTGGGGCCTTCTCACAAGCAAACACTCATGATCCTTGCTGTGCCTGCTGATCTGCATCCTCTCTCTTCTGCCCCAAACACTCTCACTAATTTCCTCCCAGTTGTGCTCCACCCTTCCTGTTCCACCCATTCAGTAACTTCCTCCCACCACATGTGACTTAGGCTTTCAAGTGATTTAAGCAGGTCACATGGGCCTATTAATGAATGGGAAAGATCTTTCCATTTAAATTGCTATTCCATTTGGCCCCAAGATATTTTGTATTCATTGCATAGGTTGGTGGGGCAATAGGTATCAACAGAATTGTAACAAGGATAACAGAAAATAAGCATATAAAACAATATTGTAGATAACTGGTGTCAAGAGAACTTTACAACAATATAACAGGGATCACATAAAATGAACACATAAAACAATATCATAGGGTGGGACTTGAGCACAAGCACCCTATCATTCTCCCTCCAACAAATGGGGCTGAAAATCTTGGGATAAGAGGAGAAGGTCTCTTCTTCCCTAGCTCCTTCCTGCTGAAATTACACATACAGCTGTCTCTGCTCCAAGAGGTTCCATTTGAGAGATCAGTTCTTTAACTGGCATCTGGAGCTTGGTTGATCCCAGGTCCAGAGATGACACATCACCGTCATGAATAGGAGGTGACATCCAGCTTAAGGGATCAGGCATCTACAGGTAAAGGGTACTAAGCCTGTAGGAAACAAATCTAGTAAATAAGTTTAACAGATAAAAAGCCAAAAAGAAACAAGGAGACAATAACCAGAAGCAGGGTAGATGTACGGTCAGCTGTGCTTCTGGAGTCAATGAACCCACTATCATAGCCACGTTCGTGGTAGAATATATGAGTTATGGGTACAATCTGATAATGATCTTCTTCTGAATAAACAACAGTTATGGTATTATCTTTCCTCTGTGCTATAATTTCTGCAGCCTTTGGAATGTCATCTGGCTTCTGTTTTACCCATAGTTTAGCTTCCAATTTTATTCTATCAGTAGAACCCAAACCTTTAGTTCCTCTGCTAGTTATTTCAGAAGGAGAGACAGTTTTCACAAGGGGTATTGTTTTAGAAGGAATAATAATCACTTGAACTATTCTATCAGTTTTACAAAACTGTATGAGTTCATCACGTAAATTTTGGAATGTTACAATAGTTTCTCCTTGATAATTAGAATCTATCACTCCAGCCAATACATGTATTCCTTGGGCTACTAATCCTGATTTAAGTAATATCCATCCAAAATGATTCTTAGGGATTCTCATACATATTCCAGTAGAGATTTTTCTTATTTCTTTTCTATCCAACCAAAAGTCCTCTAAGCAATGTAAATCATATCCTGCCAACTACAATATAATGTAAAAGCAAGCACCCTGACATATACACAGGAGAGCCTGCTGTCACAGGTTCTTTGATCTGCTTTTCTAAAAGGAAAGGCAACTTTTCAGGGAGTCAGCAATCACTTTAATCAAGCACATATATCATTCACTTAGTTCAAGGGAAAAAGTCAGTACCCTGAATTTCAGAGAAAATACAGAGAAATCAGAATCAACAGACAGTGCTTCTAACTGTCTGATAGATCAACAGACAGATAAGTATCTGACCATACATACCGAGTTACCAAAGAGAGAAGCTCCAACATCTAGATTTTCAAAGTCATGGGGCTCCTTAACAGCTTCCCAGGGTCTTGTCTGGCCAAAAAAACATTTCCAATGAGTAAGCCCCAAAGTAAAAACACACCTCAGAGTCTTTATATACTTTCCAGAGCCAGAGGGTGTCACAGCCCTTGAGAACCAGTGCCTCATTAACAAAAGGTACAGCCCTCCCTACAAATTTTCCCTTAATGGGCAGGCCCATTCATTAATTAAATCTTCTTTAATCACATTAAAATAATTAACAATACAAGTACATATACCTGTTCTAGTTAAAGACTCTTGATTAATTCAATCAAAGGCAAGATTCAATCAGAGGCACTTGATTATACTAAAACAAAAACAACAAAAGGTCCTACTTTGTTTAACATTACACTCCACCCTTCCAGGATCATTGACCTTAGGATCTAAATGGCCATGGATCCTGCACCAAATAGAGGCATTATACTTTGCCATGCCAAATTCATGGATGGGAAAGATCTTGCCATTAAGAAGCAAAATTATATTAACAATAAGCAAAAATGCATTATTAATACATCTGCATATTGATATTATTGATATTTCTTCAGGTAACCTCAATTATTCCTTTTGAGTCATCCAGCCTGGCATTTCACATGATGTACTTTGCATGTAAATTAAATAAGGGAACAATACTTGTTGTACTCCTTTTTCAATCTTGGTACTTATTAAAAAATAGAAAAATAAAGAATCTACATGTGCAAAAATATTTATAGCAGCCCTAATTGTGGTGCAAAATATTGAAATGAGAGTGTGCCCAACAATTGAGGAATGTCTGAACAAGCTGTGCTATATACATATAATGGAATACTATTGTGAAATAAGAAACAATGAACAGACACATTTCAGGAAAACCTGGAAAGACATGTGCAACTGATAAAGTGAAATGAGTAGAACCAGGAAAACACTGTATATATGTATCAACAACCTTGTGTGATGATCAGCTATGAATGACTCAGCTTTTCTCAGCCACACAATGATCCAAGTACAAAGGATTCATGAAGGAAAATGCTATCCATATCCAGATAAAGAATTAATGGACTCTGAATGCAGATCAAAGCATATTTTTCACTTACTTTATTATTTCTCATGTTTTTTCCCCTTTTGATTTATTTCTTCCACAACTGTGATGAATATGGAAATATGTTTTATATGATAGCATCTGTATAAACTATATCAAATTGCCTACCATTTTCAGAAGTGGGAAAGGGAGGAAGGGAGGGAGAAAATCTTGAAACTCAAAATCCTGTAAAAATTAATGCTAAACATTTTCTTGATATGCAATTGTGGGAAAAAATAATATTAAAAAACAGAAAAATAGATCCATGGAACTGAGTAGATCAGAGAACACCATGAATAATGCAAGTGATTTGAGGATTTGAGGAACCTAAAACATAAATTATAGAGGAAAAAATTCCCTATTTGGTAAGAACTGCTGAAAGAAATGGAAAGCAGTTTGGTAGAAATTAACTTGGATCAGTGTCTTACACCATATTCCTCAATAAATTAAAGATGAATATAACTTAGTTAACTTAATTATGTTAACTTAATCTATAAACTTAATATTAAAAATCATACCATAAGAAATGTGAAGAGAAGCAGGTCATGTGTCTTTCCCATGTATTGACAGGAGAAAAAGTCTTAACCAAAGAGGGAGAAAGGCAATAACAAATGAAAAATAGATAATTTTGTTTCCATGAAATTGAAAAACGTTTGCCCAAATGAAATTAAGGCAGCTAGGATAAAAGGGAAAGAGCCCAAACAGGGAATAATCAACTATGGAGGGATTGTTGAAAGGTAGCCACACTAAGGTATTGTTGGTTGAACTGAGAATTAGTATAACCATTCTAAAAAGCAATGGGTGGATGTGCAAATAAAGTGGCTAAAATATCTTTATCCACTGCTAGGCATATACCACAAAGAGTTCACTGATGAAAAGAAAGGTTCCATCTACAATAACATATTTATAGCAACATTTTTTTCTTGTAGCAAAGTATATCTGCTGATTGGCTAAACAAATTGTGGTAAATGAATGTAATGGGATATTACTTTGCTGTGAAAAATAATGAATGTGATGAATATGTGTGTGTGTGTGTGTGTGTTTGTCCTTTGTTGTCAAAGAAGACCATGCTATCAGAGAAATAATGACATGACTTTGTTTTGAGTGAAAGAGGTCTGTGCAGGTCACCAGCCTCACTTCTCCTCCAGAGCCATCTGAATCCAGTGACCAGATATTCATCAGGATGACTGGAGATGACCCAGGATGAGGCAAATGAGGTTAAGTGACTTGCCCAAGGTCACACAGCTAGTGAGTGTCAAGTGTCTGAGGTGATATTTGAACTCAGGTCCTCCTGATGTGATGAATAAGAGAAGAGTGGAAAGCCTGATGTGGACTTACACAAAATGAAGTACCAAAGCCAAGAAAGCAATATTCACCATAACTATAACAATGTAAATGGAAATAAAAACTGCAAAAGAATAAAAAATGAATGCTGTTAAATTACAAAGAATCAGCAAGGCTCCAAAGAGAAGCTATGAGAAGGCACTTGTTCCCACTGCCTTGCAGGCAGAGGAGAGGATACTTGGGTGTAAAATATTGCAGAAATTCTCAGATTTTTTCAATGTATTGGCTGGTTTTGTTTCCTGTTCTTTTTAATTTTCCTTTAAAACATTCTTTTATGTCACTAAATGTTATCTTAAAAATTCTTTGTTATAAAGCATAGAACTCAGTGAGAGGAGGAGAGACAGAGAGACAAATTTAAAGGGTATAAAAAAAGACAACAATAAGAATTTATTTTTTAAAGATGAAGAAAATATAAACATTGGGAATATCCTGTTTTTACTAGCAGAGAAATTTAGAAAACAAAGTTGATGAAATGCCATCCCATAATTTCAACCAATGCTCAGATGAATCCATCCAACACATTATCTTTTACTAAGCTGCAAGTCAAATGAATTCTTCAATGTTTGGAGTTTCCTAGCTTAGTTGTGAGAAGGATGCAGGGTATGAGACATCTAATGCTTCCAAAATTGTCAATAAAGGATGTTGATTAAAAGAAAGGCTGCATGTATATCAAAATATTTGCAGCAAAGCTTTCTGTAATTATAAAGTAGGTATTCATTGATTGGGGAATGGTTAAACAAAATTTGGTAAATGAATGTAGTGGAATATTATTATAATGTAAGAAAAAGTGTACATCATATCATTTGCCTATGCTTTTGTTCTTCTCACAGGGATATGCACAATTACAAAAGGTAGGATTACATTATCAGTGAAGCATAACATGATCTCATTTGTTTTTAGCTTTACATTTGAGACAGTGGAACAGGCAGAGGGCACCATGCATTCACACTTCACATCTGAGCTCCACATTGTCACCGTGTCCCATTTCTTGGGGCAGAATGTCTTGTTCTTTCTGCCTTTAGAGTCTGTGCTCCGTGAGTGAAAGAAGGGTTCATTGTTATCCTCTCTGTCCTGTGTCTTAGTAATGGCAATTCAGAAAGTCCTGTCTGGCTATCAATGAAACAGATCATTTTCCCCATGAACGTTACCTACCTTTTGAATTTGATCACCATCTTGGTCTGAGCTTTTGTAGTTTTTTATTTATTTCTTCTCTTGATTTTTAAAAATCATTTTATTTCCTCCATCAGTTCCTTCTGTGGGATAGTAATTTTATGATGTCCTGAGGAGTTTCTAGTTGTATTCTTTTGTTAGTGGTCTTTGAGTATCATTTATCATTTATCATTTCTATTGTTACTTCTCTTGAACCATAATATTTTTTCACTTGTAAGTCTTTTTTTATTTGTTTGAGTGATTCCCTCTGAAAAAAACCCTTCCCCCACACTTTTCATTGAGAATTTTCGGTAGTTTTGTTTCTTTTCAGTGTTTTGGTTGCCATTTAAGGGGATGATATTGAGGAACATTAAGAGTCAGCTTGGGAAGTAGATAGAGTGCTAGGCTAGAAAAATCTGGGTTCAATTCTTGCCTCTGACTGTGTGCCTTAGAAAAATGACAATCTCTATCTACCCCATTCCCTTGACCCACCCTGAGTCATATGTGGGGTTTGTTTGTCTTGGAAAAAAGAATGACCTTACTTACAATTGTACCTCATAAGATTGGGAAGTGTGATTTAACATCTTTGAACTTGGCCCACTGCTCTGTGACTATCTCTTCTCTTGTGGCTGCAAGTGGTAAGAGTCCTTGGAAAACTGACAAGAACTTTGGGCCTGTTTCAGAAGCAGTAAAAAAGGGATAGGGCAGGACTCTTGGTTACCAACGATATTGGCATCCGTAGTTGAAAGAAGAAATAATAATAACAGTGAGGTTAGCAACAGTAACTTAAATTTGCCTGTTTGCAAAACTGAGTACCTTAGTAGGCAGGAGAGAGTAGGTTAGGGTATTTCTACACTGAAGACTCACAGAGCCTTCACAGAAACACATATTGAAGGGCTTTGTGGTGTTATCTTTCTCACCTATCTTCCTGGAAGTTCCCCATGAAGTATAAAGTTTGAATTTTTCCAAAGAAACTTGACTGGAAAGAAAAGGGAAAACCAAAATAAAACATAAAATCAGGGTTTACAGAATCAAGTACAATGTCTAGGACAGAGCAGCAACACAAATGCTCACTGAACGAATAAATGGAAAAATACCTTGTATATTATCAGCTGAGTATTTCAGAGAGCAAGGAATGAGAACTTTGTGTAGTGAAAAGAAAGCTGGATTCTGAGAAGGAAAATGTGGAATGCAATCCCAACTCTACCCCTAATTAGTTGTGTAAACCATTTGATCTCTTGATGCTTCTATTTCAAAATCTATTATGATAATAGTAATATGATAATAAAGATGAAATAAAATTCCTAATACTGGACTTACCTTACAGGAATTGTTTGGCTCAAATAAGCTAATGGAATGTTAAATTACTTTGGAAAGAATATGTCAAGGCACAAGGGTAGGATAGTTTAGATTATCATTATTGTGATCTCCTTGGCCCATCCCAATTTTGAGGCTATCAGAAAGTTGAAGGCCTTTCTAGACTCTATATTGAAAGTCACAGCTTCCCAGGTTCTTCTTATAATCATTAATGCTTATAGATTTCTGAATCATTAGGTGTCAGAGAAGATACTCTTCCTTTCCCACATTTTCTTTATGGCTACTTTGACTTCCACATTCTTCAGACTGTAGATGATGGGGTTCAGCAGTGGGGTCACAATGCTGTACTGCAGGGAGGTGACTTGCTGCAGGACAGAGCCTGTAGCAGGGCTTAGATATCGGCCCACTCCTGTCAGGAAGAATAAGGTCACTACAATCACATGGGAGGAGCAGGTAGAGAAGGCTTTGCTCCTGCCTGAAGCTGAGCTGATCTTCAGGATGGCAGAGATAATTCGAGCATAAGAAAACATGATGGGGAAGAAGCTGCCAAAGACCAGGATGACAAAGGTAGTGAACAAGATCATCTTATTAGGGAAGAGGTCAGTGCAGGAGAGAGGTAAGAGCTCAGGCATTTCACAGCTATAGTGGTGGATGAGGTGGGGGCCACAGAACTGCAACCTCAGCAAAGGTAGGGTGTTTAGCAGGGAGTTGGTGATGCCAAATAGACAAGACCCACAGGCCAGAAAGACACAGAATTGTTTGTTCATGACCATCACATAAACCAGAGGGTTACAGATGGCTGAGTAGTGGTCATAGGCCATGGCAGAGAGGACAAAGGCTTCAGATGAACCAATGAAAAGTGTCAGTCCAATCTGTGCCAGACATCCACTGAAGGAGATTGCTTTATTCTTGACCAAGAGTAATTGAACCAACTTTGGTACCATGACTGAGGAATAAAAAATATCAAGAAAGGATAAGTTCACCAGGAAGAAGTACATGGGTGTGTGCAGGTGAGAATGCATCTTGATGATTGCCATAATCAATAGGTTCCCAGCCAAGGTGAGGAGATAAATCAATAAGAAGATGAAGACCAGGACATAATGGACATGGAGGATGCTGGGAAATGGTAGAAGAATGAATTCTGTGTCTGTGGTCTGATTATCTGGCATCAATCGTTGAGAAAAATCTCTCCCTGGGAAATAGAAAAGCACATAAACCAACCAGCTTATAGGTTTTTATTGACCAAGCTATGTGTTCAATACTATACCTAATACTATAGAGTAAAATAAAAGACCTTGAAGATATATTTTTTGCCATCTTGTGGGTGTAGTCTTTGTGAGAAGACAAGATGGAGATATAGGAAAAAGTATGAAAGAAAAACATGCAAAATCAAAGTTAATTATTAAGTTGTGTTGTCAAGATTCTGTGCCCTGGAGGAGTAGGAAGGAATAGAGAGCAGTGATGATTGAAATGGTCAGAAACCATTGGCATTATGGAAGAGGTGGGATGATTTGAATTCAGTTCAGGGACATGGTATTGTCATTATCATAGTTCTACATTTTAGCTATGAATGTCATTAAAATAGTTCTACATTTTAGCTATGAATGTAGAGTCCTGGGTTGTACCCATTTTCTACTGAGTATAGCTTTCAAATAGAGGTTGAATTTGTACTGGCAGAGGAAGTTGTTCTTTGGGAGCTCTGCACTGGTTTGCCTGATAAAAGCAAACAAAAATGAGTAAAGAAATGAATTATTTGTCTCTCAAAACTGACTTCTTATGCCAACATTTCTTTCCTCCCTTTGCTTTCACTGATCCCTTTTTTTTTGTATTTAAATTTATTTATTTAAGTTTTCAACATTCATTTCCACAAAATTTTGGGTTCCAAATTTTCTCCCCATTTCTCCTCTCCCCCCACCCCAAAACACCGAGCATTCTAATTACCCCTATCACCAATCTGTCCTCCCTTCTAACATCCCTCCCTTCCCTTATCCCCATCTTCTCTTTTGTCCTGAAGGGCAAGATAAATTTCTGTACCCCATTACCTGTATTTCTTATTTCCTAGTTGTATGCAAGAACAATACTCAACAGTTGTTCCTAAAACTTTGAGTTCCAGCTTCTCTTCATCCCTCCCTCCCCACCTATTCCCTTTGGGAAGGCAAACAATTCAATATAGGCCATTTCTGTGTAGTTTTGCAAATGACTTCCATAATAGTCATGTTGTGTAAGACTAACTATATTTCCTTCCATCCTATCCTGCTCCCCATTGCTTCTATTCTCTCTTTTTGATCTTATCCCTCCCCAAGATTGCTCCCTCCTGCCACTGCCCTCCTTTCCATCCTCCCCCCCACCCTGCTTATCCCCTTATCCCCCACTTTCCTGTATTGTAAGATAGGTTTTCATACCAAAATGAGTGTGCATTTTATTCCTTCCTTTAGTTAAATGTGATGAGAGTAAGCTTCATGTTTTTTCTCTCACCTCCCCCCTTTTTCCCTCCACTGAAAAGTCTTTTATTTGCCTCTTTTATGAGAGATAATTTGCCCCATTCCATTTCTCCCTTTCTCCTCCCAATATATTTCTCTCTCACTGCTTAATTTCATTATTTTAAGATATGATCCCATCCTATTTAATTCACCCTGTGCTCTCTGTCTCCCTGCACGTGTGTGTGTGTGTGTGTGTGTGTGTGTGTGTGTGTGTGTCTGTAATCCCACCAACTACCCAGATTCTGAAAAAAGTTTCAAGAGTTACAAATATTGTCTTTCCATATAGGAATGCAAACAGTTCAACTTTAGTAAGTCCCTTATGACTTCTCTTTGCTGTTTACCTTTTCATGCTTCTCTTCATTCCTGTGTTTGAAAGTCAAATTTTCTTTTCAGCTCTGATCTTTTCATCAAGAATGCTTGAAAGTCCTCTATTTCATTGAATGACCAATTTTTCCCCTGAAGTACTATGCTCAGTTTTTCTGGGTAGGTGATTCTTGGTTTTAGTCCTAGTTCCTTTGACTTCTGGAATATCATATTCCATGCCCTTCAGTCCCTTAATGTAGAAGCTGGTAGATCTTGTGTTATCCTGATTGTATTTCCACAGTACTTGAATTGTTTCTTTCTAGCTGCTTGCAATATTTTCTCCTTGACCTGGGAACTCTGGAATTTGGCCACAATGTTCCTAGGAGTTTCTCCTTTTGGATCTCTTTTAGGAGGTAATTGGTGAATTTTTTCAATATTTATTTTGCCCTCTGGTTCTAGAATATTAGGGCAGTTTTCCTTGATAATTTCATGAAAGATGATGTCTAGGCTCTTTTTTTGATCCTGGCTTTCAGGTAGTCCCATAATTTTTAAATTGTCTCTCCTGGATCTATTTTCCAGGTCAGTTGTTTTTCCCATGAGATATTTTACATTATCTTCCATTTTTTCATTCTTTTGGTTTTGTTTTGTGATTTCTTGGTTTCTCATAAAGTCATTAGCCTCCATCTATTCCATTCTAATTTTTAAAGAACTATTTTCTTCAATGAGCTTTTGAACCTCCTTTTCCATTTGGCTAATTCTACTTTTTAAAGCATTCTTCTCCTCATTGGCTTTTTGAACCTCTTTTGCCAATTGAGTTAGCCTATTTTTCAAGGTGTAATTTTCTTCAGCATTTTTTTTGGGTCTCCTTTAGCAAGGTGTTGACCTGGTTTTCATGCTTTTCTTGCATCTCTGTCATTTCTCTTCCCAATTTTTCCTTCACCTCTCTTACTTGATTTTCAAAATCCTTTTTGAGCTCTTCCATGGCCTGAGCCCATTGAATATTTATTTTGGATGTTTTTGATATAGAAGCCTTGACTTTTATGTCTTTCCCTGATGGTAAGCATTGTTCTTTCTCATCTGAAAGGATGGGAGAAGATATCTGTTCACCAAGAAAGTAAACTTCTATAGTCTTATTTTTTCCCATTTTTTGGGCATTTTTCCCAACCAGTTACTTGACTTTTGGGTCCTTTGTCAAGAGTAGGGTATACTCTGGGAATCTGTAAGATCTCAGTTCCTCCAAGGTGGCACAATCAAGCATGTACTGGTCTGGATGCAGAGAGGGATTTTTGTGCCCAGAATCTTAGCAAAGTTTCCTCTCCACAGCCACCTGGCCTCCAGTTCCACTAAGTCAGCACTGGGGGCTGACTTTCAGATAAGCTGGATGGGCAGGGCACCATTCAGTGTGAGACAAAGACCAGCTCACCCAGGGCCTCCACACAGGGCGGAGGCAAGAATCAACTCTTTAATGTCCCCAGGGTTTTTATGCTCCAAAAATGTACGTGGCTGCTGTGCCTGCCATGTAGCCTCTGAGGTGGCTGCCTGTTGCCAGAGCTATGGGAAGGCCCTTCTCCCTTCCTGGCCAGCTGGAAAAACCCTGTCACTGACCTTTGGCGCCTATGGGTTGAGGGATCTTTGAACCCACTGCTGCTGGGACTGGGGATTCTGTGACTGGAGATACTGCCCCCAATGGCTGTTCACAAGCTGTGCACTGTGCAGCCAAGGCTGGGCTGGGCTCCACACTCCACTCCACCTCTGGTGCAACAGAAGTTTCCCATGGGCCTTTCAGGTCACCCTGGGCTGGAAATCTCCTCCACTCTGTTGTTCTCCACTTCTACTGCTCCAAAATTTGTTGAGAGTCCCTCTCTACAGGTATTTTATGGGCTGTGGGAGGAGACCCTGTGTATGTGTGTCTTTTTACTCTGCCATCTTGGCTCATTCACTGATCTCTTGAAACTGTTGACCTTTCTTTTTCATCCTCAGCCTATGAAATCCTACTCATTCAAGTCTTCCTCGTCACCTTCTCTATGAAGCATTGAAGTGGGAATGATTACTCCTCAACTTTGACTGTATTTTGCTCATAATATGGCATAAAGGGCAGGAAATTCTACTTGGTATTATAATTATTTGTTTTTATATCCAATCTGAAACTAGACCACAATCTTCTCAAGGACAAGGTCTATGTCTTGCTGAGGTTTTCATTTTTGCAACAGTTTTGTACAGTGTAGATGTTTAATAAATGTTGAATTGACTAGTGGGCAGTAACTGAGTCACTAGTTCTAGTTACATGTTGCTTTAGCTGTTATCAGGAAGTATCTGACTATATGCTCTCTATATTCAAAGTGATATATAAAAAATTTTTTTTAAAATTAAGGATGAGAATTTTCAGTCAAGATAACCAAGATATAAGTTTCAAGGAAGCCCACATCTTCCCATCTTTGCTAAGAATTCTCAAATAGAAACAACACAAATAAGAAAAATGGTTACAAAAGAAAACAAGTCAAAATAGAAAATGAACAATATCGAGAAAACTTTTATGCAATGAAGATTATATACATGCATACACACATACACACATATATACATGTATACATGTACATATACAAATATATATGATGGTACACCTGAAAATAAAAGAAAAAACTAAAATATGAGAAGTAGGTGAAAAAAGAAACATTGCAAGGTATCTTCAGAATTGTCTTCCAATGGAAACATGACATAACAAGAGAAGCAAGCCAAGAAGATGGTGGAAAAAAAAGGTAAGAAAATTGCAAGATGAAATAGAAAATTAAAGCAAAAACCAGGAAGAAATGAAACTCAGATTAAAAGATCTATAAAAGATCAGGAGAAACAGTAAAAAATGTTGCCAATGTGGTTGTGTTTGTCCTTCATTTTCAAAGAGGATGATGACTTCAGGGAAATGATGACATGACTTGCAGTTGACTTTGATTTGAGTAAGGGAAAGTTGTGCAAGGTCACCAGTCTCATTTTCTCTTCCAGAACCACCTGGGTCCAATCAGATATTCATTAAGATACCTGGAGATGGCCCTGCATTTTGTTAGATAATGAAGAAAACAAAGTAAAGAAATCATATCCTCAAAGTAATGAAGTTATATCCTTTTATTCAGGTTGACATCAGTCCTATTCTGGACAAATTTCCAACTGAAGAAGAGATTTTGAATGCCATTAGGCTCCTCTCATGTGGCAAAGCACCTGGTATTGATTTCATCCCAGCAGAGATCTATAAGGTAGGGAGTCCATTGCTCATAGAGAAGCTAACTGAAATCTTCTGGGTTATATGGTAAAAGGAGGTTATCCCCCAGTAGTTCAAGGATACATGCCTCCATTGTCCATCTCTATAAACGAAAAGGGAACAGGTTGTCCTGTGACAATCACAGGGGGTTCTCTCTTTCAGTCATTGCAGGCAAGATTCTTGCCAGAGTCTTCCTTCATAGGGTTATCCTTCACCTGGAAGATGGTCATCAACTTGAGAGCCAATGTGGCTTCAGAAAAGGCCAAGGAGTGGTCAATGTGGTGCTTGCTGCCCACCAGTGCCAGGAGACATGGCAAGAGCAGAACAGAGGTCTGTACACTGAATTTAGTGATCTAACCAAGGTCTTTGATAACTATCAGTCATGAGGGCTTGTGAAAAATTATATCACAGTCTGGACAGTTTATCAGTATTGTATGTCGGTTTCATGACAGCATGGTTACATGATTTCTGGCAGGTGCTCTTATGCTTTTCAATTCAACAATGGAGTGAAACAAGGTTGTGTGGTTGATCTCATGTTTTTTAGCATCATGTTTTCAGCAGTGTTTTAGATGCTTTCAGTGAGGGCAAAAATGGCATCAGTGTCAGCTATCACACTGATGGTAAATTATTAAACTTCAAAAAGTTACAAGCCAAGGTTAAAGTGGATGGAATATTGGTGCATGATCTTTGATCACTTATGATTGTGAATACAACGCAAACTCTGAGGCTGAGATGCAACAGATTATCAGTCAGTTCTCTGATGCTTGTGTTAAGTTTGGTCTAACAATTAACACCAAAAAAACACGTTCTTCCCCAGGTAGCATCATCCATATGTGGAGCTATCAGTTACAACAAATGGAGAAATTCTGAATACTGTGGATAAGTTCATTTACTTTGGTAGCACACTCTTTAGGGAAGTGTGCACAGGTGATAAGGTTGATGCATTCATTTCCAGAGCTAGCTCAGAGGTTGGGATGCTATGAACAGTGCTATTAGAAGAAGAGATATTAGATTGTCTACCAAATTGAAGCTCATCAGAGCCATTGTGTTGATGTCACTATTGTATGCCTATGAAATCTGGATAGTATACTCAGCCACAGTTAGATATATTGTACCCTGACCTCAACATAATGATGTCATTTGGGTCCTTTTTGAGAACAAAGGACAATAGCCATATTAATAAACAAGCAAGTTATTTTCCAGAAAATTTAGAAGAGCAAAAGCATGTAAATATTATATAACACACTCTCTCAAGTACTTCATATTCCACTCACATTTGCGAGTCTCTTCACCAGCAGGTGGGTGCTACTAGGGCCTTTAAGGATGATAATCCTGTGGGTTTACACTGTAACACTAGATTGCTTCCAGGTCCCCAACAGTGTAGTTCCCATTAACAATCATCCGATAGATACAACTAACTTTTAACAAAGGCATTTATTATACAGTAATAATAGTAGCTACAAAGCAGTCTTTCCAAGAAGTGCAGCCCAGTTCTCTCCACTTCTCTCCAAATATACACAGTGTCTGCAGGAAGATTGAGTAGAAACTTAGAATGTAGTCAATAGGAAATACATATGTGAACAATACATGTGGGAAAAGAGCTGCCAACTGTGGTGCTGACTGCTCTCAAAGTTTTTTCTTTCTTTATTGAGACATCATCCCCCCTGAATGCAGTATGCCATCTAGATGTTCAGTTGGGGTTATCATCTCTTCATTGTTCAACTCTTGATTGCCAGGGCTAGCTCTCCCTTGCAGTTATAACCAATTCCCTTCTCTGCTTCCTGGGGGTCCTTCTTAGAAGCTTTTTCTTCAACTATCTGTCTCTGTTTCCATGGTTGGAGTCTGCTTCTCTTCTTTTTTGATGTAATGCTTTACTTGTCCAATAGCTGTCCTTCAGAAGGACATGCTAGATGGTGAAGTATGATGGTGAGGAAGTCCATTTTTCTTTCCCCTTAATCTCCAAGAGTAATTCACTCTCAGGGGCTGGATTTACCTCTTCATTTCTCCTTCTAGGAAGAGACTTCCTGGCTTGGATACCTTTGAACTATTAAAGTTATTTAAAGCCTTGCAAAAGTGTATCTAATTTTTACTTGTCCAATGTGGTCGCTCCAATTTGGAATTACCATACACAAAATTACTAACTTGTGCACATTCTAGGACCCAGTGATACCACTAGGAGGCCTGTACCCCAAAGGAATAAAAGCAAAGGAAAAAGGAACCACATGTTTACAAATATTTATATTAGCTCTCTTTATAGTGGCAAAGAACTGGAAACTAAGATGGTACCTGTTGATTGAGGCATGGCTCAACAAATTATGTTATATGAAGATAATTGAATCCTACTGTGCCATAAGAAATGATGAAAAGGGTGATTTCAGAGGAACCTTACAAGGTTTGTATGAAGGGTTGCAAAGCGTAGTGAGCAGAACCAGAACAGTCTGTTTGTATCTATATCTATATGTATCAGTATACTGACATCAGTGTCAATATTGATGTATAAAATCAAAGGAGTAAAAATGGAGATTTTGAATGACTTAAGAGCATGGATCAACACAATGATCAACCATGACTCCAGAGGAGAGATGATAAAGGATGTGGTCCACCTTCCAACAGAAAGGTGATGATCTCAGGGTGCATGATGAGATATATTTTTTGAATAGTTGCAGTGAGAGAATTTGTTTTGCTTGGGTAAACATTTTTGTAACGAAGGGGTTTTTTTCAAATGTAGAAACATGGGAAGGGGAGAGATTATATTCTTGTTAACTGCAAAAATAAAATAACATTTAAACCAATGAGGCTGTTCCATTTAATTTTGTCGCAGAAAATTGTACACACTTCATACAATCAACATAGGATGCCTTTGTAACAGCATCATTAGCTCTGAAAACACATTAACACTTTGCCATTTCTGTCAACTGTCCTTACTTTATATGATATAATCAATCTGGGCAGGAAGACACTGAATCCTACCCCTCTTAAAATTATATTTCTAGAAATCATCAAAGAAAACTTCCAAGAATGAGCAATTGTAGCTCAAAATACAAATTGGAAAGAACTCACAAGTCTGTTACAAGGACTGAAGTTTCAGTGTGCTATCACAGGCAATTTCTAAGACTGCAAGAAGGACAACATACTTTCAGCTTCTAGAAGGTAATTAGAAATCATTTACTAAATAAATATAAAGATCTCACCAGACTTTTCCAGGAAGGTTGTGACCATTGGGAGAAAGTACAATATTTTGTGTAAAAATTAAAAGTATGGGCCAGAAATTCCCAGTTATCCACTCTACATAGCATAGTCCACTACCCTTCATTTTCAGAGTGGAGTGTTTTTGGACAGTCACATTTATATGAATATGACTTGAGACTCTATCCAGAGTCTGTGAGTTGAGTAGGAACTATAAATTAAGTTGCAAGGATTTTAATTCAGACCAAATAACAGTGAGAGAAATGCTTATTAATAGTCAACATCTTGGGGGAGATGCAGAACTCTCCCCTTCTTCCAAATTCTTGATTTTAAAAAGTTCAGTCTCTTGAAGGACATTCCTGATAATGAGATTGAATTAGCTCCCCTCTTCTTGGTCAGATCCCACCCAACCTTACAATGGATTTAATCTAAGATGGGGAAGGCTACTGAGTTCTTCTCAAGCTTAGGTGGAGACAGATCCTTTTATCTAGATAGCCCAAGGCTAGAAATGGTCTCTTATGGAGATAGTTTCTCTGTCCCAAGGTGACATGCCACCCTTAGACCTTCATTTTAATATAGCTTATCTTCCATTGTGATGTTTAATCAGAGTCCATGGCAGCCCTTCACTGAATGTCTACTCTTTGAAGGGTATATAAACTGTGAGTCTCTTGACATGACTGTCTTTGTGTAAGAAGAACCATTCAAATGACCATCATTTTATTAATAACCTGCTTATCTTATTAATAAAATGATTAAATTGACCATAAACTAGGTCTCTCCAACGTTTCTGATTATCACAAACAAGTAGTAATAACAATTATATTGTCATATCACTTTTTATGGACTGGGCACCTCGTTGAATGTATTAGAATTATTATCTCACTTGATCCTCACAAGTCTGGGAGGTAGGTGCTATTACATCTCAGGTCAGTGAGGCAAGCCAAGGTTAAGTGACTTGTCCAGAGTCATATAGCTAGTACGTATTTGAAATCAGATTTGAACTCAAGTCTTCTGGACTCCAGACCTGGCACTCTTTCCACTGCACCCCCCCCCTACCCCAGATATCTTAGAAATAGCAAGAGTAAAAGCTCCAATACACCAAGGAGAAAATGTTCCACAGACTTCTATGCCACTGGCAGGAGAGGAAGTTCTCTTGGTATATTTCATGGCTCTTGGAGCCTGTCTTGATCTCTTACGGAATTCTGGTATTGGAGAATTACAAATTGTGACAATTGAAGGGAAATCATAAGCTCTCTGGTTCAATCTCTTATGAATGGGAGCCCCTCAGTGTGGAAGATACTTAAGTCATCTTCAGTTAGGCTCTGATTGAAGACTTTCAAGGGGTCTTCCATCTCTCTAAGAAGTATGATCCACTCTAATTATTACAGTTTTTCTGAAACAAGGTGTAATTCCTTCCAGTTTCTAGCCATTGCTTCTGTTCGTCATTTCTCGTTCCAAATAGAACAAGATTAATTCATCTTTTACATGATGGTCATTCAAATGCTTGAAGGTCACTCAAGGTCACATGGATGGGGAGACTTTGGGAGTGCTTTTCAGCAGCAGAAGGGGAACCAATAGATGGGGAGAGATTGAAGAAGATGGAAAGGGAGAAGCTCAAGCTTTTATGACAAGGGGGTGGCTTTGCTGAGCAGAAGAGCCCCCATCAGAGACTGATATGAAGGACAAAATGGAGAGTAATGTGAAAAGGCTGAGTGATGGAGAAAAGTGGTGATTGGACTCAACTTTCTTGGTAAAGTATCAAAGGAGGTGCACAGTGGGGAGAGTGGAAGATAGGGATACTGTGGGAAGGAAGAAGAGATGGTTTGGAAAGCTGATGTGGTGAATAGCATGGAGAAAGAATGAAGGAAAATAAAAGGATAATCTTGCTTCAGTGAGGGGTCAGTGGAAATTATACAAGAAATATTTGTAGTTCCAGTCAGCATGGCTGTGTGACTCCCTCCAGCTCTGTTCCGCAGCACAGACATGAACAGACAAGGTAGATAGTGGGGACTGGAGATAATGCAGACTTAGGGCATTGCAAGGTGTGAGTGGTGATCGGACAAAGTAGCAAGGAATTCAAGGGTGGAAGATAATGCTCAGCTGAACTGGTTCACTAATGGAGCAACAGTAAGTTCCAAATGAGAGGACTACTATTTGGGGACAAATAGATCATGATGGTGGTCCTGTGACCTCCAGGCCTTAAATTAAGGAGAAGCTGATGCGTAATACAGCATCCTCATTGTTTATCTTTTTTGTGTTCTTAGTGCCTTAGATTTCAATCTGCTTTTGAGCATAGACTTCATTAGGGACAAGAAAGTCCCCCATAGCATCAATCACCTGGGGACCAGGGAACTGCTAGGCTTTGAAAAGATCTTAACTGGTTTTTTGGATTGACCTCCACCAAGAAAATCAACTCTTTAGATGCAACATAAGGGTCATTTTGTAAAGTAACACAGAGACCCTATATTTCCCTTCTTTTATCTCTAATTCTCTGGCAACCTCAGAGTCAGAGAAAGGCTGATATTCTCATAAGGGCTTAAGGAAAACGGCTGCTGCCTTCTTGATCCCAATTCTCAACTCTCTTTGCTCCCTGACCGTTTTAATACCAGGGGACTATAAAAGTTAAATTATGAGTGGTAATTCATGTTCTTTGAAAAATTGTGCAAAATGCCAGAATTTTTGCAGGAATTAAACACTGATCTAGTTTTCAATAGGAGAAGGTGAATTATCCAAATTATAGGCCAAAGATGACAGACTAAATAGGATGGTTCATGAGCCATAGAAAAAGGAAGACAATGTATAAAAGTCAGAATGGGTTCATCAAGATGTTTGGATCATGACAAACAAAAGCTATTTTCTTTTTTGTCTGGATCACTAGACTGGAAGATTAAAAGAATACCCTATGTATGGTATATCTGGGTTTCAGCAAGACGTTCAACAAAGCCTTAAAATGTCCTTGGAGATAAGATGGGAAGATGTAGAATGGAGTAGAGTAGAATGAATTGATATCAAGTTGGAGGGAAATTTATGGTGATATAATCCAAATCTTTGTTCTAATAACAACGTAAGTGATTTTAATGCAGGTTCGTTGGCAAATTCTCCATGCTTATCAAAGCTGAGCATGATAGTAAATACATTAGATGAAGGAATTAGGGTTGAAAACTTTCCTGCCAGTTTTGAATGATAAAGGAAATCTATCAAGTTGATATTTAATAGAGATAATTGTTAAACTTAGGGAGAAAATTTGGGTATGGCCAGACAATAGTTCCTTTGAATAAAGATGAGGGAGGAGGGTCTAAGAGGATTGTAAGCCCAGCATGATGCCACCCTGTGACAGGGCAGGCAAAAACACTCACACAATTTTGACTGTGTTGATGGAAGCACATGGTTGGTGCTAATTCTATTGATACACTCAGATGACAGCTGGAGTACTGTACCTATGCATGGTTGGTGAACTGAGTGTTGGGAAGGACATTGGTAAAGCTAGTGCATATGCTGAAGAGGGTGTTAGGTGGAGAGAGGATGTGAGAGAATGCCAAGCAAGAGTCATTTGAAGGAAATGGGGATATTTTGCCCAGAGGAGAAAAGACTTGGGATGGATGTGACAGGTATGTAGGAGGGATTAAACATGATTGATCCCAAAATTCAGAACTAGAGGAAGTGGGTAGAAAGAGCTACTTGTGAGTGGCAGGCCAGCTGTCTAGGCAGTTGAAAAGTCCACATTGCTGAGCACCAGGGGTCTGGAGCTTTGGCCTTACATATGAGACAAGAAGCAGTTTCTGGGGAAAAAGAGAGGCTTTCATGCTGATAAAAGTAAAAGTGTTATTAGCCTCAAATGTGATAATAGATAAAAAACACTTTTTAAAACATGAAGTTGTTATATAAATACCAATTATTATTCTTATTTTTAGCCTACAGTCACCAGGTGATGGTGATGACTTTATTGTCTGAGCCTTCTACTGTACTCCGGCTGGACTCAAGGGATGTTTATAGAGCAATACAGGGATATGCTGGTAAATGTTTAACAACCAGGTTCCTTGGTGGCAAAAACGTGTGCACTCACACTTTTAAATTTAATTTGCATTTTTAACACTCTTAAGTATGAACAATCAACAAAATAATAAATAGAGCCTTGATTTGTTGCTACGATTTCGGAAGTGTAAATGCCCATAGTGAAAATTTAACAATTGTCTCTTACCAGTTGTTACAGGTGGTGCTAACATGAGTCTGGACAAAAACTGCAGGCAGGAAGATCCAGAGCAGCCTGGGCTCAGCATGAATCCTTCTATTTTCTTTTCATCTATTCTTCTCAAACCCTTGAAGCCTGACTCCTGGTCTCCCTCCTCTACTGAAACTACTCTTTCACAGGTCATCACTGTATAGCCAAATTCAGTGGTTGTATTTTCCCCTTAGTTTTTACCTTTAATGACAAAGGGGTTAAAGGATGTGGAGGCCAAGTTCTGCTAGAATGTGACCTTATGTTCTAGGGCAAGTGCTTAAAAAATTTCCTTCAATCGGCCTCAGATTGGTCATCCATGAAAGGAGGGAGTTGGAGTAAGTAATTTTGAAAGTTCCTTTATATCCTCTGACCCTCTGAGAGGCTGAGCTTCCTCCCATCCTCAGGTTTTTTATGACTTACAGAGGCAACTCTTTCCAGCTTTTCCTTGATTTGTTTTTCCAAGGAAGGTAGATGGACTTAGGAAAGAAAACATCAACTTACCTTGACTCTGGGCCATTACATGGGCAGTGTCCACCATCATGACTACCCCACAAGCACTGATGGAGCACCTACTGTAGCTAGACCTTGATCAGCCTGTGTCCTCTTTCTCTTCTTCCTCCTCCTATACAAGAACCTACCCATTCATCTGAAAGTCCCAAGCACTTACAGCAACCAAAACATTCTTCTCCACATGTGTGTCCCTTAAATAGGCACAGGCTTCTTTAACTAGATGAGCTGCTGGTCTGAATGTTAGACTCTTTGATGGCCTAGCTGCCCCTGGGAGCAGGTTTCATCATTTTCATTCTAGAGAGTATATTAACACATGGGATTGGATTCAATCCCAGAATGTTGTTTTTTATTCTGGACTCTTACTTTGGGGATCTTGTCCCCATAGAGTCTTTTGCTTAATAAGTTAAAATTTCTCTTATGGCAAATATTGTTTCAGTTTTATGGTAAACAGCAGTCCTCTGATGAGGGGGTCATCTTAGTTCATTCTCTTCCTTGGTGTCCTATAGACTTTAACCCATTTGAGGCCATTGGTGGTTTTTCAACCTTGATGCTTAGCCATTCACACAATTGCTTTCAGTATGAGAATCCTACTGGACTCCCACAACGTTATTACCTCTGTTCCTCTCTTCCTTAATGGTGCCCAAATGGTTTCTATCCTATTTTTGTCAGAGGTTTATGAATTTCCAAACATTTTTGTCACCCCTTCTACCATGTCCCTTCGTCTTAAAACATATTCTTCCTTAGCTTGTCATGTGTCCCATTCTACCAAAGATGTCACTAGTTTTGGGAGCCTGAGCTTTGACCTAACACACTTAATTTTAGGGGACACTGACAAAAAGTTCAGCACCTCACTCCTGCAAACAACAAAAGTCAGTACTTGGTGAACAAGAATAATGACTTCCAATATGAAGTTGCAAACCCCTCAAGTGGCCACACTCCAGGTGAGCCCCTCCCTTTCTCTGCCCCACTTTTTACTCACTATCCTCCCTGATAATAATCTCTTGATGTTTGGATACCTGTGGACTGTTCCACATCTCCTCCTGAATTTTGTGCCACTTACTGCAGGGACAAAGATGGCTAGTTAAAGTTCTATCTTCTATCAAGTATTTCTTTTGAGGTCATACATCCTTTTTAAAAAATATTTTATTTTTTCCCCATTTACATCTAAAATTTTTTTAGCCTTCATTTCAAAAATGTTCAGTTCTGAGGGGCAGAGCCAAGATCATGGAGAAAAGGCAAGGACTTACCTGAGTTCATCCAAATCCCTCACCAAACAACTTTAAAATAACCCCTCAAAATGAATTCTTTTGTGGCAGAACCAAGAAATAGACAGGGTGAAGCAATTTTCCAGTTGAAGACAACTTAGGAATTTGGCAGGAAAGTACTCTCAAACTCAGATTGAGAGCTTGGTCAGTCAAAGGCAGACCATGCTGCAACAAGCTAGTGGCAGCCTTTGGGGCCAATTGAATCAGTAGCAGTGCTTTTGGGAGCTGGTAGCCTACAGATGGTAAGGAAGTCAGAATGAGATGCCAGGGTTGCCTTTGGTGGCACTGAGTAGAGGACTTGTTTCCATTGCCCAAATATGAACCTGGGTTGCAGTGTAGGTGTTTGGAACTCAAATTTCAAAAATAATACTTAGTTTAATTTTAGTTTTCAGCATTGAGTTCCATAAAATTTTGAATTTAAAATTTTATCCCATTCCCTTTCCTCTTACCTTCCCCTAGATGGTGTACAAACTGATAAAGTTCTACTTGTACAATTATATTTTGCCCATTAATCATGATGTAAAGAAGAATTAGAACTAATTGGAGTAACCACAAGAGAGAAGAAATACAACAAATGAACAAAAAAGGAGAATATGCATCCATCTATGTTCAGACTCCAAAGCTCTTTCTCTCGATATGGATAGCATTTTCCATCATGAGTCTTATAGAGTTGTCTTAGATCCTTGCTTTGCTGAGTAGAGCTAAGTGTATCAAAGTCAGTCACTGCACAACGTGGCTGTTACTGTGTACAGTGTTCTTTTGATTCTGCTCACTTCCCTTAGCATCAGTTCATATAAGTCTTTCTAGGTTTTTCTGAAGTCTGAGTGCTCATCATTTCTTATAGCACAATTGTATTCCATTGATATACCACAACTTGTTCAACAATTTCCCAATTGATGGGCATCCCCTCAATTTCCAATTCTTGGCCACCTCAAAAAGAGTGCTGTAAATATTTTTGCACATGTGGGTCCTTTTCCCTTTTTTATGATCTCTTTGTGATACAGACCTAGAAGTGGTATTGCTGGGTCAAGAGGTATGCACAGTTTTATAGCCCTTTGGGTATAGCTCCAAATTGCTCTCCAGAATGGTTGGATCTGTTCATAACTCCATCAACAATGCATTAGTGTTCCAACTTTCCCACATGTTGTCCAACATTTATCATTTTCCTGTTAACCATCTGATAGGGGTGATGTGGTACTTAAGAGCCTTTTACATTTGCATTTCTGCAAATATAGTTCTAATTATAAACTTGTCATGGGCTTAAGTCCTAGGCACCCTAGCTTTTCTTGGCTTCTCAACTGGGCTGGTTGCCTGCAACATCCCACCTGGAATCCTGGTTCCAGTGTTGTTATGGCTTAAACTCCTGCATCTGATGGGGATTGTACTACTTCCGCCCAGAAACTGAGAAGTCTAAACAGAACACAATAGAAACAAACACCCCAGGTCCATTTCTCTGAGCCTCAGTCAGAGGGTAGAAAGAGAGAAAGCAGGTATCCCTTCTCTCTCAGCTCATGCCCATATGTGGGTGAACTGCATGTGATCTTAACCCCTTGTATACATCAGTTTTTAAAAAGGGTGTCTGTTCTAACTATGTAGCCAATTGGAGGCTACTCTCACACACGTGGTAAGAGGATTTGGGATGCAAGGTGACTCCATATTAGGCAATTTGGCCATGCTTCAAGCCCCATGAAAGACTGATTATCAGCATTCCTTGAGCTGATGAATTGTTTTTATACCTCAGAATCTTTAGAGTTGAAATGCTAGGAAGAAAAGGACCTGCTTCTTGGTTCAGTCACCATCCATGGATGGAGTACTTCATAGTCCTAGGGGAGGTTATTGGATTATGACATACAGGGTCTTCTTCACTTGGGACACTTTCTGAACTCTTCTCTGGCTCAGGCAGTCTTGTTAAAACAGGTAAACAGGTTTTTTTTTTAATCTGATTCTCCTTAGGGAATTTCTTCCTTCTCTTCAGGGAGAAATAGGTGATTTTCATGAATTCTCTTTATAGAGTCTCTGGCATCCTCTAGAGTTTTTCTGTAAACTGGCAAATTGTGTTGTCTCTCAGCCATTTGATATGGAGTAGATTTCTATCAGCACAAACCTCTGAACTCCCAGATTTCTCAGCAAATAGTGTCCCTTTGCCGTAATCCTTGCTAATGCATTTGGACACTATATTTATTTCTGTCAGAACCCTTCTGAACCGAAGTTACAGACAGTTGTTCAACTTTCTTAAAGTTTTCAGCTGTGTACTGTACTAGTTGTCAGCAACTGCATCCTCTTCATTGTCTGAGAGTCCAAAGCCCAAGTCAAAAGATAGTTTTGGCTCTTGCCTAAACATTGTCAAGAGTCTTATAAAACCTGTGGTGTAACTTCTTCTGGGTTTGTTTGCATGAACTACGTATCCTACGTGTTGACTCCACTGAGATTTTTATTCACACATCCATATTTCTAACATCAATTACCTTTGATCAAATTATGACAGTGAATGATTTTTCAAGTTTGTATTGATAATGTACACATAGGACCTCTATTCAAATCCTATCTGAGATTCTTACCATGACATCTGATCTCAGTTTTTTTATCTACAAAATAGATCTTAGTAATAAATACTTCCTGGGCATGTTGTGAGGAACAAATGATTTTACATTGAGAATAGTATGTTGTTATCTTTTGGTCCCTTCTATATTGGGGAATAGCTTTTATTTTTATAAATTGGTATTGGTGTGTTTAAATAATATCTTTTTAATTTTTAAAAATAATAATTCAATAATTTATATTATATTTATATTCTAGTTTATAAATATTTTATTCAGCAGCCATATATTGTTAAATTATTCATTTTGTTGGGAGGGAATATGTTTTTTATTTTACTAGTATTATTCCTGTCTCATTTTGAATGCTCTCTCCTCCATATTCCTCTCCTTCTCCATCCCCCTTTTCTTGCTTCCCTACACATAACACTAACACTAAACAAAGTTCTTAAAATTTTATTGTATTCACAAAAATGCGACTTCTTTGTCCTTCTGAAACTTTGAGATAGGAGTCTTACTCTGAGAAGTCCTTCTCTCCTCACTCTTTCCTCTTTTCCCTGTTCTTTTTTCTCTCATTCTTCTTCACTATATCTCATAATTATCTTATTCTTTTCTTTCCTTCCTCAGTTCCTTTTGTCATTCAATTAAGCCAACATTGTTTCTTCCTTATTACTATTTATTGTTGATCTCCTGATTAATAGAATTGAGAAACGTATTAGTTAATCCCTAGACATAAGAAATCCTATGATTTTGCTATTCATCTAGAGATGATGCATCTTGGCCTCTGGAATCTTATTGGTTTTGCATTTTGGAAAATGCCTTCAGGTTGGTTAAATGCATTCATTTATTGAGTTAAACAGATTTTTGGGCAATGAATGTAATGGAATATTATTATGATTTATGAAATGCTGACCATTGTTTCAAGTAGTTATGCTTTGGATCACTGTTTCACCCGCAGTTATATGCACAATTATTAGTTGTTTTCAGCTCAACATCTGATAAAGACCTCTGCATTTTCTGGACCTGGCAGCTGACACCATGTAACACCCTCCACATCCTTGTTTCACATGGGCACCATGTTCCATTTCTTGAAGGAGAACATCTTTTCCTTGCTGATCTTGAAGTATGAGCTCCTTGCATGAGAGAAGGGTTCCTTGTGATCCTCTCTGTTCTTTGTCTTTGTAACACTGACTCAGGGGGACCTTCCTGGGCATCAGTGAAACAGAATACAATTTCCATCAATGTTTTTTAACTTTTGAATTTGTTCATCATCTTGACCTGAGCTTTTTTAGTTTTTATTGATTTCTTCTTTTGATATTTTTGCCAATTTCATTTCCTCCATCAATTCCTTTTTGACTTGAATATTTTGTGATGTCCCAAGAGTTTGATTTCCTTTGATGGTGTTATTTGAGAATACTTTTCTTCTATCATTTCTGTCTCTGATACATCTTTAAAATTTTTTAAAAAATTTTAAGCAAGAAGTTTATTTAAACAACAAGATGCTTGATTTGAAGGGAAAACTATCTAGGATCAATTTCCTTATGGTAATTTATCCCTACTGAGAGACAGAGTTTGCCCTGTATATAACAGCTACCTATAAAATAGTTATAAAATCGTCCTTGGTTTTAGAATGATAAAAGAAAAACATTGAAATTATCCAATTAAACAAGGTAAACAAGAATTTTTTTGTGGGTTTTTTGATGAGAGCACAATAACTTACTGGAATATAAATACAGAAGTTGACTGAGCATGCCTGTAATGGAGAAAAGTGATATTTCCACAAAACCAGTTTTTACCCCCCTACCCATCTTCATTTGATATTGATCAAAACATATCATAGGACATTTAATTAGAAAAATACACATTATGCCTATGCACATGCTCAAGTTACTTTATGTACAATAAAGCAATGGGGGAAGGGAATCAAAGAAGAGAGAAAACTAAATTGCAGTAGTCAGGATGTAGATGAACCAAATCTTGGTTTTCTAATTGTGAATGTATTGTTTTCCTTGAGAGCACAGTTCTGGAGTCAAGTTGTAGATTCTCTTTTTAGTAAGTGTCTCCTGTCTGCTGCTGGAATATATCAATTGTATCTTCATCCTCCATTTCCCACTGTGCAGGTGTGTCTGTTACATTCATTCACCCATCAAATCAGAATCTGATCTACCACATTGACAAACCCTGTCATTCACAATAGACTTTCATTAGTTTACTAAGTGGTGTGTGCCTCTTAATCTTAAATTGCACCAATGAACCAATTTCAAATTTATGTGGTCGTTGTTTTCAGTCTTGACTCCTTCTTTTGGTGTATGGTTTCATATCGTTGGATTTTGTCCGTTGCTGTGTGGCCCATCTGTTCTCCGATGGTTCTTAGTAGTAAGAGTCCTTAGAAAACTTATAAGGACATTAGTCCAATTTGAGGAGTTGTAGAAACATGGTAGAACCCAGGACTATGTTGGTATCCAGAAGTGAAAGGGGAAATAATAATAATGACATTGACACTAGCAAGAGCAACTCAAATTTATCTATTTAAAATTTATAAATCTGAATACTCTGGTACTGGCCAGCAGGAAGAGAGTAGGACATCTTTGCAGTGATAGACTCACAGAGCCTCCACATATTCATGTACTGAAGGTTAAAACTCTCTTGGGATCTCTTCATCTTTCCTCTTGGAAGTTTCCACAAAAATATAAAGTTGGAATATTTCCAAACAAAGCTTACTAGGAAGTACAGAACAAACAAAAATAAAGGACAAAAGCATGGCTTTATAAAATCTATCTATGCCTTGCACAAAGTAGAAGCAAAAATATCCACTAAATGAATAGACAAATAGGTCATGTATGGTGGAATCATCAGAATGTTCCAGGGAGAAAGGAATGCTGATCTTCCTTATGTACTGAAAAGAAAACTGAATTCTGAGTAGGATGGCCTAGAGTGAAATCCCAAATTTCCCCCTGACTAGTTGTGTGAATTGGGATAAACAACTTAATTTCTTGATGCCTCAGTTTCAGAATCTATAAAATGGCAACAATAATAATATAATGATGAGCATAAAATAAAAATCCTAACACTGACCTTATCTGTCAGGGATTTTTAGGCATACTGTGATCTCTTAGGACTTTTTCATTTTCTGAGGCTGTTAGAAAGTTCAAGGTATTCTTAAAATCCTTACCAAAAATCACATCTCTGAAGGATTTCTCAGATTCTGCTCATAAACATCTTTGCTGATGGAGTTCTTAATCAGTAAGTGCCAGAGAGGATCCTTTTGTTTTCCCACACTTTCTTTATGGCTACTTTGACTTCCACATTCTTCAGACTGTAGATGATGGGGTTCAGCAGTGGTGTCACAATGCTGTACTGCATGGAGATGACTTGCTCCAAGATTGAGCCTGTAGCAGGGCTTAGATATCGGTCCACACCTGTCAGGAAGAACAAGGTCACTACAATCACATGGGAGGAGCAGGTAGAGAAGGCTTTGCTCCTGCCTGAAGCTGAGCTGATCTGCAGGATGGCAGAGATAATTCGAGTATAAGAAAACATGATGGGGAAGAAGCAACCAATGCCATAGATGACCAAAGTAATGAAGAAGATCATCTTGTTAGGGAAGATGTCAGTGCAGGAGAGAGGTAAGAGCTCAGGTATCTCACAGCTATAGTGGTAGATGAGGTAGGGACCACAAAAGTGCAATCTCAACAAAGGCAGGGTGTTAAGCAGGGAGTTAATGATGCCTAGTAGACAGGAGCCACAGGTCAGAAAGATACAGAATTGTTTGCTCATGACCATCACATAAACCAGAGGGTTACAGATGGCTGAGTAGCGGTCATAGGCCATGGCAGAGAGGACTAAGGCTTCAGATGAAGCAATGAAAAATGTCAGTCCAATCTGTGCGAGGCACCCATTGAAGGAGATGGTTTTGTTCTTAGAGAGAAGTATTTGAACCAACTTTGGTACCATGACTGAGGAATAAAAAATATCAAGAAAGGATAAATTCACCAGGAAGAAGTACATGGGTGTGTGCAGGTGAGAATCCATCTTGATGATTGCCATTATCAAAAGGTTCCCAGCCAAGGTGAGGAGATAAGTCAATAAGAAGACGAAGACCAGAATGTAATGGACATGGAGGCTGCTGGAAAATGGTAGAAGAATGAATACTGTGTCTGTGGTCTGATTATCTGGCATCATTTGTTCAGAAAAATCTCTCCCTGGGAAATAGAAAAGACATCAACCAAGGAACTAATAAGTTTTTATTAACCAATTGGTAAGTGTTCACCACTATGCCCAACACTATAAAGTAAAATAAAAACCCTGAAGATGTATTTTTTGGCCATCTTGTGGGTGTAATCTTTGTGGAGACAAAATGGAGACCAAGGAAAAATGTATGAAGGAAAAACAGGCAAAATAGTAGTATTTTAATTAATTAATTAATTAATTTTATTTTAATTTTTTAAAATTAATTTTATTAATTGTAATTATTTAATAATTAGGTATTAAGTTGTGCTGTTAAGATTCTGTGTACTGAAAAAGTGGAAAGAAATAGAGAACAGTGATGATTGGAATGGTCAGGAACAATTGGCATCATGGAGCAAGTGGGAGGATTTGATTTCAGTTCTGGGGCATGGTATCTCCATTTTTGTAATTCTCCATTTCAGCTATGAATGTACACTCCTGGACTGTGCCCATTTTCTACTGAGTATAACTTTCAGAGAAAGCTCTAATCTGTACTGGTAGAGGAAGTTCCTCAGTGGGAGCTTTGTACTAGTTTGCCTGGCAAAAACAAACAGAAATGAAGAAATGAATTATTTTTCTCTCAAAATTGACTTCTTATCCCAACATATATTTTCTGCCATGGTACCATTGCTTCCATTGTTGCCTTCTCTCAGAACTGCTGATCTTTCTTTTTCATCTCTTCCTATCAAATCCTACTCATCCAAGTCCTCCATGTCAGCCTCTCTATGAAGCACTGAGAGGCAACATGGGAAGGGGAGAGATTCTATTCTTCTTAATTGAAAACAATAAAATAAAAACTATTTGGCTGTTCCCTTTACTTCTGTCACCAAAATATGTATATACTTCATTTGAACAACATAGGGTGTCTTTTTAACTGCATCATCAGCTTTGAAAACATATTAACACCTTACTATTTATGTTAACTGTTCTTTACTCTCTATAATATAATCAACCTGGTCAGAAAGACACTCGATATTGCCTCTCTTAAAATTATATTTCTAGAAATCATCAAAAAAAGCTTCCAAGAATGAGCAATTGTGGCTCAAAATACAAACTGAAAACTCACAGGTCAGTTATAGGGACTCAAGTTCCAGTGTGCCATCATAGGCAATTCCTAATACTGCAATAAGGACAAAGTACCTTCATCTTCTAGATGGTAATCAGAAATCATTTACTTAATAAATATAAGGATCTCACCAGATTTTTCTAGGAAGGTAGCAACCATTAGCAGTAAGTAGAATATTATGTGTAAAAATTAATAAGTATGGACCAGGAATTCTCAATTATCTGCTCTATATAGGGTGAGCCCACTACTCTCCACTTTCAGAATGGAGTGTTTGTGGATAATTATAGTTACATAACTATGAGTTGAGACCATGCAAAGCATTCTCTGCGAGTGGAGTAGGAACTCTAAGTAACAAAAATATAATTTGGACTCAATAACAAAATGAGAGAAATGATTATTAATAGCCAATATCTTGGGGAGATGCAGAGCTCCCTCCTTCTTCCAAATTCCTTATTTTAAAAAGTTCATTCTCTTGAAGGACATTACTCATAATGACACTCAATTAGCTCTCCTCATCTTGGTCAGAACCCATCCTTTCAAGGGATTTAATCTAATGTGAGGAAGTCCACTGAGTTCTATTCAAGATTGAATGGAGACAGATCCTTTTGTCTTGATAGCCCAAGGCTGGGAGTGGTCTGGTATGGAGATAGTTTCTCTGTCCAAGGATGACATGTTACTCTTAGACCTCCATTTTAATATAGCTCACCTTCCATTGTGTTTTCCAATGAGAGTCCATTATAGCCCCTCATTGAATATTTACTCTTTGAAGGGTATGTAAATTGTGAGCCTCTTGCCATGATTGTCTTTGATCTAAGAGAACCAGTCAAATGACCATCCTTTTATTAATAACCTGAAATCTTATTAATAAAATGATTAAATTCCCCAGAAACTATGTCTCTCCAACCTTTTAAATCATCCCCCAAATATTTAGTAATAATAATAACTAATATTGTCATAGCTCTTTCTTTGTACTGGGTAACACACTATGTGATTTAGAATTATTATCTCATTTGATCCTCACAACTCTGAGAGGTAGGTGCTATTATCATCCACTTTTTATAGCTGAAGACAGTGAAGCAAGCACAGGTTAAGTGACTTGCTTAGGGTCATATAACTAGTAAGTGTTTGAAGCCAGATTTGAACTCAAGTCTTCCTGACTCCAGTCCTGGCACTCTTTCCATTGTACCACCCAGCTGTCTTAGAATAGCAGCAGAAAAACATCCTGTATACTAAGGGGAAAATGTTTTACAGACTCCCATGACATTGCTGGGAGAGGAATCACTATAGGTATAATTCATGGTCCTTGGACCATGTCTTGGTCTCTCACAGAACCATGGTACTGGAGAATCTCAAAATTTGACAAATGAAGGAACATCATCAGCACTCTGGTCTAATCTCTCCTGGATTGGAGTCCTCAAGTATGGAACATACTTAACAAGTCCTCGTTTAGCCTCTGACTGAAGACTTTCAAGGAATCCTCCATGTCCCTAAGAAATCAAATATACTATATTTATAGAGGTTTTCTTCAGTGGTGTCTAATTCTTTTCAGGTTCTACCCATTGTTTTTGTTTGTGCCCTCTGGGGCCAAACATAAAAAGTTTAATATCTCATTTACATGATGATCATTTAAATGTTTGAAGGTGATTCTAGTTTTTTTTTTTTTTTTTTTTAAGGATGGAGAGGCTTTGGGAATGCTTTTCAGCAGCAGAGGGGGACCCAGTAGATGGGGAGAGACTGAAGAAGATGGAGAGAGAGAGAAGTTCAAGGTTTTGTGACAAGGGGGTGACTTTGGTGAGTAGAAGAGTCCCCATCAGAGACTGGTATGAAGGAGGTAATGGAGATTATGTAAAAAGACTAGGTGATGGAGAAAAGTGGTGAAAGGACTCAGCTTTCTAGGTAAAGTATCAAAGGAGAATGGAAGACAGGGATACTGTCGGAAGCAAGAGGAGGTGGTTTGGAAAGCTGATGTGGTGAAGAGCACAGAGAAAGAATCAAGGAAGAGTAAAAAGATTATATTGCTAACATGAGGAGCCAGTAGAAATTATATAACACATATTTGTAGATCCAGTCAGTGTGGCTGTGTGACTTCTTCCAGCTCTGTTCAGCAGCACAGAAGTGAACAGACAAGGTAGATAGTAGGGGCTGGGAATAATGCAGACTTAGGGCATTGCAAGGAGTGAGTGCTGATAGGACAAAGTAGCAAGGAATTCAAAGGTGGAAGATAATGTTCAGTTGGACTGATTCACTAATGGAGCAACAGTGAGGTCAAAATGAGAGGACTACTACTTGGGGACAAATCAACCACGATGGTGGTCTTCTGAATTCCAGGCCTTAAATAAAGTAGAAGCTGACACTGTAATACAGCATCCTAATTGTTTATTTTTTTGTCTTCTCAGTGGCTAAGATTTTAATCTACATTTGAGCCCAGACTTCCATAGGGACAAGAAGGTACCTCAGTAACAGCAGTCCCCTGGAGACATGATGCTTAGCACTGAAAGGATGCTAAAATGGCTCTTTGACTTGACCCCCACCAAGTAAACCAACTCTTCAAACACAACATGAGTCAATTTATAATGTAGCGCAGTGGCCTTACATTTCTCTTCTTTTGTCTCTAATTCTCTAGCAACCTCAAAGTCACACAAAGGCTGACATTCTCAAAAGTGCTTAAGAAAAACAACTGTGTCCTTGCTCCCAATTCTCAACTGTCTTGGCTCCCTGTGTTAATACCAGGAAAATAAATAATGATGAGTGATGATTCATAATCTTAGAAAAATTGTGGTAGGTGTGAGAAGTTTTGCAGAAATGGAGATAGTTAAATGATGATCTAATTTTCAAAGAGAGGGTAGATTATTCAGAATTATAGGCTAATGATTTTGACAGAAAATATAGGGTAGTTCATGAGTCCTTAGAAAAAGAAAGACCATTGATAAAAATCAGAATGGATTCATCAAGATTATTGAGTCATAACAAACAAAGTTACTTTCTTTTTTTTTTTCAGGATCGCTAGACTGGAAGATTAGAATACCCTAGATGTGGAATATCTGGATTTCAGCAAGGCTTAAAATGTCATTGCAGGTAAGATGTAAAGGCATGTATTGGAGTAGAGTAAAATAGATTGGTATCAACTTGGTGGAAGATTTCCAGAGATGTAATCCAAATCTTTGTTCTAATCACAAGTTTTATTGATGACTGTTGGAATTAGTCAATTCGCTAACTGGTGGATTCTCAAAGCTGAGCATGACAGTTAATACATTAGATGAAAGAATTAGGGTCCAAATAGTTATTGCCAGGTTAGAATGATGATCAAAATGTATTAAATTTACATTTAATGGCTCTAATTCTTGAACTTGGTGAGAAAAGTACACTATGGCCAGACAGTAGTTCCTTTGAAAAATGAGGAAAGGGGGTCCAACAAGAAGGTAAGCCCAGCATGATGCCACCCTGTGACATGGCAGGCAAAACACTAACACAATTTTGGCTGTGTTGATGGAAGTGCATGGTTGGTGCTAGTCCTACAAATACAGCTGGAGTATTGTATCTATGCAAGGTTTGGGAACTGAGTTTTGGGAAGAACGCTGATAAAGCTAGTGCATGTCCTAAAGAGGGTGTTAGGTGGAGACAGGATGTGAGAGGAAGCCAAACAAGAGTTATTTAAATGAAATGGGGATATTTAGCCCAGAGAAGGAAAGATTTGGGATGGATGTGACAATTGTCTTCAACTATTTGAAGGAATGTGATGTGCAGGAGGGATTAAACATGATTGATCCCAGAGGTCAGAACTAGAGGCAGAGGGTAGAAGGAGCCAATTGTGAATGGTAGCCCAGCTGTCTGGGCAGTTGAAAGGGCCCCATTGCTGAGCACCAGGGTTCAGGAGCTTTGGCCTTATATAAGAGACAAGCAGCAGTTTCTGAGAAAAAGGAGAAGCCTTCATGCTGATAAAAGTAAAAGTGCAATTAGGCTCAAAAGAGATAATGGTTATAAAGTTCTTTATGAAACACAAACTCATTATATAAATACCAATTGTTATTCTTATTGTTAGCCTACAGTCACCAGGTGGTGGCGATGACTTTGTTGTCTGAGCCTTCTACTGTACTCTGGCTGGACTCAAGGAATGTTTGTGGAGCAATACAGGGATGTGCTGGTAAATGTTTACCAGGAGGCTCCTTGGGGGCAAAGACGTGTGCACTCACACTTTTAAATATAATTTTCACTTCTAACATTCTTACACCTAGATAATCAACAAAACAATAAATCAAACCTTGATTTCAGAAGTGTAAATGCTCACAGTGAAAATTTAGCAACTGTCTCTTACCAGTTGCTCGAGGTGGCTCCAACACAATTCTGGATAAAAACTCCAGGCTTTTGGAGCATCTTTGAGCAGGCAGGAAGGCCCAGGGCAGCCTGGGCTCAGCATGAATCCCTCTATTTTCTTTTCACCTATTCTTCTCAATCCCTTGAAGGCAGACTCCTAGCTTCCCTGCTCTATTGAAACTTCTCTCTCACAGGTCATCTCTGAATAGCCCTTTAGTTTTTACCTTCAGTGACAAAGAGGTTTAAGGATGTGGAGTCCCACTTCTGCTGGAATCTAGTCTCAGGACCTTGGTCAAGTGTTTTTAAAATTTGGTTCAGTGGGCCTCGGTTGCTCATCCATGAAACGAGGGGGTTGGAGGAAATGATTTTGAATGTCCCTTATACCTTTATATCCTGTGATGCTCTGAGAGACTGAGCTTCCTCTCACCCTCAGGTTTTTCCTAACTAACAGAGGCAACTCTTTCCAGTTTTTGCTCAGTTGTTTTTTCCAGGAATGTTAGATGGACTTAGGAAAGAAAACATCAGCTTACCTTGACTCTGGGCCATAACATGGGCAGTGTGCACCATCATGACTGCCCACAAGCATTGATTGAGCTCCTACTGTAGGTAGACCTTGGTCAACCTGAGTTCTCTTTCTTTTTTTCCTCCTCTGAAAGAATAATCTGCTCATTCATCTGAAAGTCCCACCCACTTACAGCAACCAAAACATTCTTCTGCATATCTGTAGCCCTTAAATAGTCCCTGGCTTTTTCAACTGGAAGAGCTGTTCCTCTGAATGTCAGACTCTTTGAGTGCCCAGCTGCCCCTGGGAGCAGGTTTCATCATTATCATTCTAGTGAATATATTAACATATGAGACTGGATTCAATCCCAGAATATTGTTTTTATTCTAGACTCTTACTTTGGGGATCTTGTCCCCATAGAGTCTTTTTCTTAACAAGTTAAAACTTCTCTTATGGTAAATATTATTTCAGTTTTATGGCAAGCAGCAGTCCTCTGGGGAAGGGGTCATCTTATTTAACTCTCTTCCTTCATGTACTATGAACTTTGACTCATTTGAGGTCATTGGTGGCTTTGAAACCTTGCTGATCTACTATTCACACAATTGCTTTCAGTATGAGAAGCCTAGTATACTGCCACAACCTTGTTCCTCTCTTCCCTAATGGCGCCTAAATCGTTTATAACATATTTCTGTCACAGGTTTATGAATTTCCAAACAGCTGTATGCCCCTAAGATGTAGGGTACCATTTTGTCACCCTTTCTGCCATATCTACACCTCTAAATACACATCTTGCTTTCCATGTCATGTGTCCCATTCTATCAAAGATGTAACTAGTTTTGGGAGCCTGACCTTTGACTTAAGGCACGTAATTTTAGGGGACACTGAGAAGAAGTTCAGCCCCTCCCTCCTGCAAACAATAGAATTTAGTACTTGGTGAACAAGAATAAAGATTTCTAATTCAAAGTTCCCTGTACTTGAAGTGGCCACACTCCAGGTGAGCTCCTCCCTGGCTCTCCCCCACTTTTTACTCCCTATCCTGTGGGATAGGGAGTAAAAGCACCTGTGGCCTGTTCCACATCTCCTAAATTTTATGCCCCTTACTGCAGGGACAAAGATAGCTAGTTAAAATTCTATATTCTGTCAAGGGTTGATAATGCTTTTGAGACCATATTTCCTTTTTGCAAAATATTTTATTATTTCCCCATTTACATCTAAAGTCTTTTTTGCATTCATTTAAGAAATGTTGAGTTCTGTGGGCAGAGCCAAGATGATGGAGCAAAGGCAGGGACTTGCCTGAGCTCATCCAAATCCCCTTCCAAAAAGCTTTAAAACAACCCCTCAAAATGAATTCTTGTTTGGCAGAACCAACAAAAGGACAGGGTGAAGCAATTTTTCCAGTCCATGACAACTTTGCAATTTGGTAGAAAAGTTCTATGAAGCCCAGATTGAGGGTGGAGCTCAGTCCAGGGCAGGCCATGCTCCACCAAGTCAGTGGCAGCTCTTGGAGGTGACTGAATCAACATCAGTGGCTTCTGGAGCTGATAGCCCACAGATATAAGACTGCTTACATTGCTGAAATACAAGTCTAGGTTGTATTTCAGGAATGTGGAACTCAAAATTTTAAAAAAATATTTAATTAATTTACTTTTAATTTTCAACATTCACTTCCATAAGATTTTAAATTTGAAGTTGTTTCCCCCTCTCTTTCCTCTTCCCTCCCCAAGATGGTATGGAATCTGATATAGGCTCTATTTATACATTTATATTAAACATATTTTCCCATTAATCATGATGTAAAGAAGAATTAGAATTAATGGGAGGAACCACAAGAAAGAAGAAACAAAACAATAGAATAGAAGAAAAGGAGAGCAAATAGTATGATTCCATTTATATTCTGACTCCAGTGTTCTTTGTTTGAATGTGGATGCATTTTCCATCATGAGTCTTTCAGAGTTTTCTTAGATCCTCACATTGCTGAGAAGAGCTAAGTCTATGAAAGTTAGTCATCCCACAATGTGGCTATCACTGTGTACTATGTTCTCCTGGTTCTGCTCATTTCACTCAGCATCAGTGAATATAACTCTTTCCAGGTTTTTCTGAAGTCTGGCTGCTCATCATTTCTTCCTCCCCCCCATTTATTAATTTATTTGCTTTCAGTTTTCAACAGTACTTCCATAAGTTTTAAGTGTTCTCTCCCACCCTCCCTAAGTAATGGCATGCAATCTTATATGGGCTGTCTACATATATTCTTATTAGACACATTTTCACATAAGTTGTATTGCATAAAATAATTAAAATGAATGGGAGAAATCGTAAGAAAAACAAAACAAATGAAACACAACAAAAGAGAAAATAGTCTGCTTCATTCTGCATTCCAACTCCATAGTTATTTCTCTGGATGTGGATGGCATTTTGCCTGGTGAGTCCTTTTGAAATGTTTTAGGTCTTTCCATTGCAGTGAAGGGTTATGTCTATCAAAAACAGTCCTCACACAGTGTGGTTCTTACTGTGTATAATGTTCTCCTGGTTCTGCTTCCTTCATTCAGAATCAGTTCACATATGTCTTTCCAGGTTTTTCTAAAGTCTGTTGTTCATCATTTCATATAGCACAGTAATATTCCATTACATTTATATACAACAACTTGTTCAGCCATTCCCCCATTGATGGGTATCCCCTCAATTTCCAGTTCTTGGCCACCACAAAAAGAGCTGCTATAAGTATTTTTTATATACGTGTGTCCTTTTCCCTTTTAATGATCTTTTTGTGATACAGACCTAGAAGTAGTATTGCTGGGTCAGGTGGTATGCCCATTTTTAGAGCCCTTTGGGCATAGTTCCAAATTGCTCTCCAGAATGGCTGGATCAGTTCAAACTCCACCAATAATGCATTAGTGTTCCAATTTTCCCACATCTTCTTGAACACTTATCATTTTCCTGTTTTTTCATTTTAGCCAATCTGATAGGTGTGACATGGTACCTCAGAGTTATTTTGATTTGCATTTTCTAGTCAGTAGTGATTTAGAGCATTTTTTATATGACTATAGATAGCTTTAATTTCTTCCCCTGAAAATGCCTGTTCATATCCTTTGACCATGTATCCACTGGGGAGTGACTTGTATTCTTATCAATTCAACTCAGTTCTCTATTTAGAAATGACACTAAAAAATGAACATTAAAAATTTTTTTGTTTGTAATTGAGAAAAAAATAAAATATCAAATTAAAATTTTCTTTTGAGTTCCAAATTCAGTCCTTCCTTTGATTCCTTCTCCCCTCACTGAAAAGGCAGCAATTTGGTAAAGGTTATACTTGTGCAATGATGCAAACATATTGCCATATTAGTCATGGTACAAAGGAAACCACAGACCCCTGCCCCCTCCAATAAAGAAAAGAGAAAAAGAAAAAAAGCAAAAAAAAATTATACTTTTATTTGCCTTTAGATTTCATCAGTCTTTCTCTGGAGATGGATAGCATTTGCTGAGAATAGCTAAGTCATTCACAGTTGATTATTGTATAATGTTGCTATTCCTGTGTGCCAAGTTCTCCTGGTTCTGCATACTTTCTTTTGCATCAATTTGTGTAAGTCTTTCCAGGTTTTCAGAAAGCATCCTGTTTGTCATTTCTTATACTACAACTTTTTCAATCACTCCACAATTGATGGGCATTGCTTCAATTTCCAATTCTTTGCCACCACACAGAGCATTGCTATGACTATTTTTGCACATATAGATCCTTTTCCTTTTTATCTTCTTTAAATCTCTTTGCATACAGACTTATTTTGGAAAATACCTTCAGGTTTGTTAAATGTGTCCATTGATTGAAAAGTGGTTAAAAAAGTTTTGGCAGACAAATATAATGGAATAGTATAATGATGTATGAAATGATGAATATTGTTTCATTAATTATCCTTTGGATCACTCTGTTAAACCCCCAGGTATATGAATAATTATTCTTAGTTGTTTTCAGCTTTACATCCGAGAATGACCTCTGCCTGACCTGGACCAGGCAGCTGATACCATGTAGTACACTCCACATCCCAGTTTCTCATGGTAACCATGTTCCATTTCTTGAAGGAGAACATATTGTCCTTGCTTACCTTGGAGTATGAGCTCCTTGCATGAGAGAAGGGTTCCTTGTGATCTCCTCTGTCCTTTGCCTTAATAATGGTGACTCGGGTGGGCCTTCCTGGCTATCGGTGAAACACAGCACATTTTCTTTTCTTTTTTTTTTTTTTTGAGAGATTAACAATCACTTTAATCAAGCACATGTATCTTTCCTTTAACCAAGTACATTTATCATTCATTTAGTTTAGGAGAGTCAGCACCCAAAGAAAGTACTTCAAAGAAAGTACAGAGAAATCAAAGATCAACGCAAATGCCTGAATTCAACAGACAGGTCCAACTGTCTGACCGTAGTTAACAGAAAGGGAAGCACTGATATCTGTGTTTTCAAAGTCAAGGGGGCTCATTAGTGGCTTCCCAGAGTCTCAGAGTCTCCTCTGGCAAGGAAAGCTTCCTCCAAAAACTAAGCCCCTAAGTAAAATCTCACCCTTAGAGTATTTATATCGTTTTTAGAGCCAGAGGACATTCTAACTCTTGAAAACCTGTGCCTTCTTAACAAAAGATGTGTGCCTTTCTACAAACCTTCCCCAATCAAACTCCCTTTAATAGGCAGGCCCGTTAATGGGTGGGGAAGATCTTTAATCACATTAACAATACAAATACATGTACTGTTTCTAGTTAAAGAAACTCTTGTTTCTGTACTTTACTTCCAGTAAAGACTCTTGGTTGATAAAGGCAAGATTCAATCAGAGGCACTTCATCATATTAAAACAAAAACAGCAAAAGATCCTATTTTCCTTGCCATCACAACACTCCAATACATTCTTTCTCTGGAGATGAACAGCATTTTTCATAAATACTTGGGAATTTTCTTGGATTCTTGTATTGCTGACAAGAGCTGTCAATCGTAGTTGATCATCTCATAATGTTGCTGTTATTGTGTACAATGTTCTCCTGGTTCTATTCACTTCATTTTGCATCCATTCATTTAAGTTTTTCAGAATGGAAGTGTTTCACTAGACAATCTCTTTGGTTCCTCTGAGATCTAAATTGTAGAATCTCAAATGACCTTTTAGATATTCCCACTTGGATTGTCCATGGTCACCTTAAATTCACTTTAACTTCAATATTTCAACAGCAGCAGCAGCCTTTCCCCCCAAAACAACTCTTCCATATGACTTGACAAATTTTTTGAATGCTGCTTCCATTCCTAGCTCATTCTCTACAACAAACGCTCCAAATTTTTTCTTCTCTCCTATAGTCCCTAAATTCCATACAGCTGATGACTTGACTTCCCTATTACTGAAAACTTCATTTGATGGGAACTTCCTCAGTTTTTCTCCTCTAGTCTTCCAAATTTAAGAGCATACTCACTCAGTCTCTCCTCCTTCCTGACAGTCAATGGTGAAGTGGTATTCCCTACCCATCAGTGAGACTAATTCCTCTACCTGCACTCTAGATCGTATTCCCTTTTGACTTTACTATTTCTCTTAACCACACCACCATTCACCCAGTATCCTATGCTACACAATTGGTGCTATCTTTGACTTTCTTTCTTCTTCACCTCTTAAATCCAATCAAGCCCTATTAAGTCCAATTCCACAACAACTTTAGGATCATTTAGTGGGTACCACTGATACTTGTACCATCACACAAGTTTATTGTGCTGAATTCCTGGATTACCGTAGCAGCCTTCTAACAAGTCTTCTTGCTTCTACCCTCTCCCTCCTCCATCTTCCACCCTGCTACAAAACTCTTCACCCACTTAAAGGCCTGATCACATCGCTTTTGTTCAAAAACTTTCCATGGCTTCCTATTGCCTCCTGAATAATGTTCATAATCTGTCTTCCATTCAGAGGCCCCCACAACATGATACTATCCTATTGCTAGTGCTGAACTTAGAGAAGTCCCCAAAAATGTGTGGATGCATTCAGATAATCTGAGGAGAAAAAATCAGGAAGGGATAAATGCATAAATTAAATTGGCTGCCACTTCCTAGCCTTTAAGAATATTTGGTTATTTGCCAAATGAAAATCAGACCCAGGTAAGAAGAGAGGGGAGAAGTCAGAAAGGCATCACAACGTTGTCTGGGTTTCCCCCATTATTGGTTTGTTTTATATGTATTGAATAGTCCAAAGCAGAAAAATGGGAGTGACTGGAAGTAAAATGATGTTTGTCTTTCTTCCAGCTCTTTTGCATGCTGTAATTGGTTTCTTCCCAGTGATAAGAGGTTGTCTAGTGATAAAATGTTCATCATTATCTGTAAATGCAAAGGCTGAATCTATGATGATAAGGCTATTTATAATGTAGGAAGCTAAGTAAGAAATTTTTGTGAAGGACAAAATGCTTGAGTTGGAGAAGTACATGAGTTTTTCCCTTCAAAACAAGGGAGAAGGGGACAGGAAATGGCAGTGATAATCTGAACTGAAGCATCTTGTCCTATTTCCAATCTGAGAAAATACACACATCTGTCTTGGGGTGGAGGTCAAGGGGCATTCAGTGATCATACAGCCCCTCTGCAGAAAGGCCCAGCAGTCCCTGGAGCTTCCAGCAAGTTTCTCTGGCAACTTTCCAGGAGTTGCTGATGAATTCCCTCCCTCCAAACTGTCCTCCCCACCCCTATCATCAACCCCAACTATCTTGGAGAGACCAAGTGGTCAGTGCTGAATTGAATTGAATTTCCCAAGTCATCCAGGTTTGATCCTTTGTCATCTTTAATTTCTCCCTTTCTCACCACTGTGTCTACTCAATTCAGGTCTTATTTCTAACCATCAAGTACTATGTAGCCTTCTTTACAAGGTCATTTTGTTCTATGCCTTCCCTTCCATTTCTATTGTTATCATCCTGTTCTTGTTCAGTCACGCCCAACTCTTTTTGACTCCATTTTTGGGGTTTTCTTAGCAAAGATACAGGAGTGGTTTGCCATTTCCTTTTCCAGCTCTTTTTATAGATGAGGAAACTGAGTCAAACAGGGTTAAGTGCCTTGCCCAGGCTCACATACTTAGTAAGTGTCTGAAGCCAGATTTGAGCTTAGGAAAAAGAGTCTCCCTGACTCAGCACTGTATTCACTGTGCCACCTAGCTGCCCTGTTATTACCCTCAGCCAGGCCCTTATCATCTCATGCCTAGATTATAGCAAAAGTCTACTCACTTGCCTTCTTGTTTCCAGTCTCTTTCAACACAGAAATCATTGAATAAGTGTCTGTTCTTGAGGAGTCCATAGTTTAATGGGAGAGACAACATGCAAATAAGCCACCCTGACTTCCTTCAGATTCCAGCTAAAATCCCACTCTATGCCAGAAGATGTTCCAGATCTCTACTAATGCAGCTAGTGCCTTACCTCTGCTGATTATCTCTATTTCATCTTGCACAAACATGTGTCATACACTATCACTTCAATCTATTCCAAGTCTGTCATGATAGACAGCTCCAGTAAGTCAATGAGAAGTCAAAGTTAATTATGCTGCTAACTGATATGATGTCACTTAGCTTCAGACCGTAAAAGACAGGCTCATATATATACTGCAGGTAAGAAGTCAGATTGCAGCTAGGTGCCTTGTCCACAGAGGCATTTGATAAATGCTGATTGAACAAATGAAAGAGCAGAATGAGAAGGTAAGTGATCTAGAATTAAACAAATGAAATTTAGATTTGTAGTAGCATAGTAGCAGTGCCATTCCTTTTGAAATTAGCTGTTCATATATTAACTAGGTAATGGAAGAATGTGATTCCCACACAGGGTCAGATTTCCATTTCATTGAGTCTAAAATTCTGTCTTTAACAGTGGTAAGGCACAGTTAGTGAGAGGGAATGATTATCCTTCTTAACATCGACCTCAAAAGTTACAACTTTGTCCCCAAATACTTTAATTATCGCACTAAGGATCTATCATATATGATTTTTGTCAACTTTTTTGGAAGGTGTTTCTTCTATCTATATAACTTTTGGGGATAGATTTCATAAATTCATTTCATACTGTATTATTTTCATGTACTTGTTCTAAATTTACCTTTCCCAAGGTTGAAGGGTTGTCTCTTAATTCTAGTATTCTAAGATGTGGTAAACATGTCACCAGCCTTCATCGTTCTTCATTGACAAAAGAGAACTTTTTAGCCACCCCTCCCCACTACCATTTAGCAGTTATGCAATTTTTTTTATTTCTGCTAATGTGTTAAGTACTTTGGCTAATCACAGAATCAGAAAGAAAAAAACTTTAGAGAATCAAAAGTGAGTTAATGGCATAATACAAACCTAATATTTAGGGGTTTGCTGGGGACAGAACAGGGTAGCTGTGTATGGTTCATTTTTAATACTTTAACATAAAATATCTTGTATCATAGGATGATAAAGCTGGAAGAGTTCTTTGAGGTCACCTGGTCCAACCCCCTCATCTTAGAGATAAGGATACTGAAGCCCACAGAAACTAAGTGACTTATCCAAGGTCACATAATTAGCAGGGCAGAGACACCCTTTGACTCAAATACAGTGTTCTTTTTCTCTGCATTACAGTGATATTGAGGGACTAGGAATATGTTTTTCATGCTTCTTTTGATTATTGTGTTGGAAAGTCAAATATTCTTTTCAACTCTGGTCTTTTCATCAAGAATGCTTGAAAGTCCTCTATTTCACTGAATGACCATTTTCCCCCCAGAAGTATTATATTCAGTTTTGCTGGGTAGGTGATTCTTGGTTTTAATCCTAGTTCCTTTGACTTCTGGAATATCATATTCCACACCCTTCGATCCCTTAATGTAGAAGCTGTTAGATCTTGTGTTATCCTGATTGTATTTCCACAATACTTGAATTGTTTCTTTCTAGCTACTTGCAATATTTTCTCCTTGACCTGTGAACCCTGGAATTTTGGTACAATATTCTTAGGAGTTTCTCTTATTGGATCTCTTTCAGGAGGTGATCAGTGGATTCTTTCAATATTTATTTTGCCCTCTGGTTCTAGAATCTCAGGGCAGTTTTCCTTGATAATTTCCTGAAAGATGATGTCTAGGCTCTTTTTTTGATCATGGCTTTCAGGTAGTCCCATAATTTTTAAATTGTCTCTCCTGGATCTATTTTCCAGGTCAGTTGTTTTTCCAATGAGATATTTCACATTATCTTCCACTTTTTCATTCTTTTGGTTTTGTTTTGTAATTTCTTGGTTTCTCATAAAGTCATTAGCTTCCATCTGTTCCATTCTAATTTTTAAAGAACTATTTTGTTCAATGAGCTTTTGAACCTCTTTTTCCATTTGGCTAATTCTACTTTTTAAAGCATTCTTCTCCTCACTGACTTTTTGGACCTCTTTTGCCAATTGAGTTATCCTATTTTTAAAGCTGTTATTTTCTTCAGCATTTTTTTGGGTCTCCTTTAGTAAGCTGTTGACTCACTTTTCATGATTTTCTTGCACCTCTCTCATTTCTCTTTCCAATTTTTCCTCCATCTCCCTTACTTGATTTTCAAAATCCTTTTTGAGCTCTTCCATGGCCTGAGACCATTGCATATTTATTTTGGAGGTTTTGGTTGCAGAAGCCTTGACTTTTATGTCTTCCCCTGATGGTAAGCATTATTCTTCCTCATCCAAAAGAATGCGAGAAAATACCTGTTTAGTAAGAAAGTCACCTTCTATAGTCTTATTTTTCCCCCCTTTTTTGGGTATTTTCCCAACTAGTTACTTGACTTTTGGGTCCTTTGTCAAGGGTAGGGTATACTCTGGGGACCTTTCCTCCAAGGTGGCACAATCAAGGGAGAGGAATTTACTCCCAGGCCTGGCTCCTGGCTGAGATTCAAATCAGCTGCTCAATTCCCCCAGGGGCTTTAAGCTGAGGTTCCAACAATGGATGCTTGCTGCTGCCTGCTACCTGCTGTTGCTGCTGCCTCTGCCACTGTCTGGGGCCAGGGCTAGGGAAGGCCCTGTTCCCTTGACACAGAAGTGAGAAAGCTCTCTCACTGGCCTTTGAAGTGTCTTTGGCACATGTGGGTTGAGGCACCTGTGAGCCTCCACTGCTGCTGGGGATTCTGCCCCCCGAAGCCTGCTCCAGTTCTGCTCCTCCCAGTGCCATGTGGCCCAGACTGGCCTATGCTCTGCTCCATGTCTGGTGTGACAGTCCTTTCCTGTTGGCCTTTCAGGTCACCCTGGGCTGGAAATCTTCACTCTGTCATCTTCTGCTCTAGAATTTGTTGAGAGTCATTCTTTACAGGTATTTTATGGGCTGTGGGGAAAGAGCTAGAGTATGTGTATCTTTGTACTCTGCCAACCTGTCTCTGCCCCAAAGCACCACATTTTCAATGAATGTTTCCTAACTTTTGAATGTGATCACTATCTTGACCTGAGCCTTATAAGTTGTTATTGATTTCTTCTCTTGATGTTTTTGCCAATATCATTTCTTGTATTTATTCCTTTTGTGAGTTGACCATTTTGTGATGTCCCAAGAGTTTCTAGTTTTATTTCTTTTGCTGGTGTTTGAGAATATTTTTCATCTGCCATATCTGTCTCAGATACATCTTGAGCCATGATATTTTTTTCCATGTAATTCTTTGTTTGTTTCGGTGATTACCCTTCCCCCCCTCAAAAAAAAGAAACCCACCACATTTTTCCATTAAGGCTTTCTGTTAGTTTTATTTCCTTTTTGAGGATTATATTGAGGAATATGTAGAGGCATTTTAGAAAGTGAATATACTACTAGGTGCATAGTTTGAAAGATCTGGGTTCAAATTTTGCCTCTGCCTCCATGCACCCTGAACAATTATAATTTCAATTAAACTCAGGTACCCCCTTTCTCTACCTTTAGCCTAGGCCCAAATTTTAAAGCTATAGGTAGTTTTTATTTGTGCTGGGTGAGGGAATGATTATAATTACAATTGAACCTGGTAAGATTCAGAAGTGTGGCTTCATATCTTTGTATTTGGTCCCTTGTCCTGTGACCCATCTGTTCTCCTCTCGTGGTTAGTAGTAAGAGTTCTTGGAAAATGTAAAAGGACTTTGATCCAGTGTGAGGAGCTATAGAAACATAGTAGAACCCGGGACTGTTGGTACCAACTATGTTGGTTTCCATAATTGAAAGGAGGAATAATAATAACTCTAGTGATGCTAGCAGCAGCAACTCAAATTTATCTATTTCAGATTTATAAATCTGAGTATGCTGGGATTGGCAATCAGGAAAAGAGTAGTTTAGGACATTTTACAGTGATGGACTCACAAAGGCTTCACATACATACATTGAAGGACTGGAATCTCTTGGTACCTCTTCATCTTTCCTCTTAGAATTTCCTATGAAAATATAAAGTTGGAATTTTTCCAAACAAATTTTACTATAAAAAAAGGCACAAATAAAAACAAATGACAAAAGCATGGGTTTACAAAATCAATCTATGCCTTGCAATCAGTGTCCACTAAAAGAATAGACAAATAACTCATGTATGTCAAGGTCATCAGAATAATCCAGGGAGCAATGCGTGCTGATCTTTCTCATGTAGTGAAAAGAAAACTGGATTATGAGTAGGAAGACCCATTGTGCAATCCCAAATTTCCCCTCAAATTAGTTGTGTGAATTTGTCTAAATCACTTAATATCTTGGTGCCTCAGTTTTTGAATCTCTAAAATGGCAACAATAACATAATGATGAGGATAAAATAAAATCCGAGTACTGGCCTTATCTTTCAAGGATTGTTAGGTATAAATGAGCTAATGGAATGTTAAGAATAGATCTAGGCCTAAGGGTAGGGTTCTTATATTATCATTACTATGATCTCTTTGGACTTTTCCTTTTCTGTGGCTGTTAGAAAGTTAAAAGTGTTCCTAGAAACTTTAGAAAAATCCCAACTCTGATGGACTTCTCAGATTCTGCTCATAAGCATCATTACTGATGGAGTTCTTAATCACTAGGTGCCAGAGAGGATACTTTTGTTTTTCCACATTTTCTTTATGGCTAGTTTGATTTCCACATTCTTCAGACTGTAGATGACAGGGTTCAGTAGTGGTGTCACAATGCTGTACTGCATGGAGATGACTTGCTGCAGGATGGAGCCTGTAGCAGGACTTAGATATCTGCCCACACCTGTCAGCAAGAACAAGGTCACTACAATCACATGGGAGGAGCAGGTAGAGAAGGCTTTGCTCCTGCCTGAAGCTGAGCTAATTTTCAGGATGGCAGAGATAATATGAGTATAAGAAAACATGATGGGGAAGAAGCTTCCAACGCCAAATATGACCAAGGTAGTGAACAAGATCATCTTGTTAAGGAAGATGTCAGTGCAGGAGAGAGGTAAGATCTCAGGCATCTCACAGCTATAGTGGTGAATGAGGCGGGGGCCGCAGAAGTGCAGCCTCAGCAAAGGCAGGGTGTTGAACAGGGAGGTGGTAACTCCAAGTAGACAGGAGCCACAGGTCAGAAAGATACAGAATTGTTTGCTCATGACCATCACATAAACCAGAGGGTTGCAGATGGCTGAGTAGCGGTCATAGGCCGTGGCGGAGAGGACTAATAATTCAGTTGTACCAATAAAATATGCTAGTTCAATCTGGACCAGGCACCCACTGAAGGAGATGGTTTTGTTCTTTGCCAGGAGTAGCTGAATCAATTTTGGTATCATAACTGAGGAATAAAAAATATCCAGAAAGGATAAGTTCCCTAGGAAGAAGTACATGGGTGTGTGCAGGTGAGAATCCATCTTGATGATTGCCATTATCAAAAGGTTCTCAGTCAAGGTGAGGACATAAATCAATAAGAAGATGAAGACCAGGACATAATGTACATGGAGGCTGCTGGAAAATGGTAGAAGAATGAATTCTGTGTCTGTCGTCTCATTATCTGGCATCATTTGTTCAGAAAATTCCTCGAATGAGTAATAGGGACATCAACTCACCACCTAACAAGTCTTTATTGACCAACTAGTAGATGTTCAACATTCTGCCAAACATTATGGAGTAAAGTCGAACAACTCAAAGATATGTTTCCTGACATCTTGTCGGCATAATCTTTGTGAGGAGGTAAGATGCACACCCAGGAAAAGCTTATGGAACAAAAAGGAATACAAAATGGAAATTAAGTTGTAAGTTTTGCGTTCATATCTCTGTGCACTAGAGGAGTGCAAATGAATAGAGAACCATGATGGCTGGAATGGTCATGGACTATTTACATGCAAGAAGTGAGATGACTTCAATTCAGTGCTGCAACATGGAATTATCATTATTATATCTCTCCCTTTCAGCTATGAATATAAATAGAATCCTGAGCTGTATTCCCATTCTGCATTGGTAGAGGAAGTTCCTCAGCATGAGTTCTGTATTGGTCTACCTGGTTAAAAAAAAGGGACAAGTTAACAAACAATAAAATTTATTATCTTTCCCCCAAAAGTGACTTCTAATCCAGAATTTTTCCCCTGCCATGTTCCCTTTGTTCCCATTGTTCTCTTCTCCTAGAATTGCTTTTTCCTTCTTCATCTCACCCTGTCCAAATCCTAAACAGTCAAGTCCTCCATGTCATGTTCTTCCATTCCTTGAAGAACAAATGGTCTCTCTCCTCATCTTGCACTGTATTTTGCTCATAATTTGCTATAATACTCAGAACAATTTTATTATCATTATTTGTTAATCTGACTAATCTACTACTAAAGCACAATCTCCTTGAGGAGAATGACCACGTCTTGCTCACATTTTTCATTTTTGTATCTCCAAAGTATCTGGTACAGTATCTTGTACATACATGTTCAATAAACATTGAAGGACCACTGGCAGTAGCTGAATTATTGGTCATACTTGAGCTACCTTCATCAGTAAGAGTCTGAATGTATTTTCTAATCACTATTGATTAAAGAAATGCAAATTAAATCATTTTGGGGTACTACTTCATACCTATCAGATTGTCTAATGTGACAGAAAAAGAAAATGACAAATATTGGAGGGGATGTGGAAAAGTAAGCACTATTGTTGGACTTGTGAACTAATCCAATCATTCTGAAGAGGAATTTGGAACTGTGACCAAAGGGTTATAAAACTGTACACAGGAAAAGGAAAGAGAAAGGATCTCTATGTACAAAAATATTTGTAGCATCTCTAGTTATGTTGGCAAAGAACTGGAAATTGAGGAGTTGCTCATCAATTGGGGAATGCCTGAACAAGTTGTGATATGTGATTGTGATAGAACAGTATTATGCTATAAGAAATGACATGTAGGATGCTTTCAGAAAAACCTGGAAAGACTTACATAAACTGATGCAAAATGAAAGGAGGAAAATCAGGAAAACATAGTACAGAGTAATAGTAATATTATATGATAATGCACTGTGAATGACAGCTATTCTCAACAACATAATGATCTAAGACAGTTCTGAAGGAATTATGATGAAAAAAGCTACCTACTTCCAAGAATGAACTGATGCTGTCCAAATAGACTGAAATGTGTTTTTTAACTTTCTTAATTATTCTTGGCTTTTGTGTCTGCATCATGGCTGATATGGAAATGTTTTGTATGACTGCACACATATAATCTATGTTAAATTTTTTGCCTTCTCAGTGAGGGATAAATGGAGGAAGAGGAAAGAATTTGTAATTCAAAATCTTAAAAAAATGAGCATTAACATTTTCATTTACATGTAATTGATAAAAATAAAAATAAACAACGTACTTTAAAAAGGTGGATTTCTGTGATAGAAACAATTTTTAAATGAATGTTAAAAATTTTGTTTACATATAATTGAGAAAAATTAAATAAAAATTAAATGTAAAGAAATGTTTGAATACATATATTCCTTAGTCATAATACTACGTAAATATTATTTTTAAAAATTAAGGATGAGGCTTTTTAGTCAAGATGACGAAGTAATGAGTTTGAAGAAAGCTAACTTTCTTCCCATCACTATTGAAAAATATCAAATAGAAACAACTCAAAGAAGAAAAATGGTTACAAATAAAACAAGTCAAAGTAGAAAATGAGCAAAGTAAAGAAAATATTTGTATAATGAAGAAATAGAATGCCAGAAAAGAAAAAAAAATACTAAAGTATCAGAGGCTAAGCACATTAAAAAAGGAAACAATGCAAGATGTCTTAAGAGGTGTCTTCAGATGGATAAATGGCATAATTAGAGAATATTACTTGGGAAAATGATAAGAAAATCACATGATCATATTTAAAATGATTTCTGCAGAAAGTAAAGGACCATAGGAGGAACTGAAGCTATAATGAAAAGAGCTTTAAAAAAATTAGGAGAAACAATGAAGAGTATTGCCAATATCCAGGTCTATAGTGGAACATTTTACAAAATCCATAGATCCAACAAACAAAAAGCTACAGTAGAAAACAAAAACATGCACAACGTAGAGGTACTAGAATCAAAGTTTCAAAAATTATGGAATTATCTAAACAACTGAATGATAACAATATTAATAAGCAATTAAGTTGGATTCCCTAAAATTTAGAGAAGTAAAAGAATTTGAATATTACATGGCACCTCCTCTTGATTACTCTCTCATATACCATTCACACTTGTGGGTTTATTTCCTAGAAGATGGCTGCTAATAGGAATAACTAGGGATAACTGTGAGTTGTATTCCTAATACTATAGCTTAGAAACCCCCAACAGAAACCATCCAACAGACACAATTAACTTTTAGCAAAGGTATTTAATAGCATGACGTAGTAATAACAATAACTACAAAACATTATCCCTATAAACCTACAGCACACTCTCCCTAAAATTAACAGTCTGTCTGGAAAGAGTTGGTAGAAACCTAAGTACCAAGGTAGGGAAGTACACATGTAGGCAACATATGTGATCAAGGCACTCTCAAGTCTGGTACTGATTGGTCTCAATGTCTTGTTTCTGTAGAGACTTCATCTAGTTGTCCCTTTGATGTAGTATCCCTTTAAGTTGTTCTTCTGGGTTTTTTTTCTCCATATTCAACTCTTGATTGGTAGGGTTACCTCTCCTTTGAGTTTATATCTACATCCCTTCTCTGTTACCACAGATCCTTCTTAGAAGTTGTTTCCTCAACTGTCTCTCTGTATCCATGTTTGGAGTCTATGTCTCTGCTCCTTGTTTGATGTAATGAGGTTTATTGGTCTAATAGCTACCCTTCAAAATGGCATGGTAGAAAACAAGTCCTTTTTGCTTTCTCTCACCTCTCCAGGAGTAATTCACTCCCTTTCTCCTTCTAAGAGTGGATTCTCTGGCTTGAAGACTCTTGAACTAGAAATCAGATTACCTAATGTATAGTTTCCTTTTAATTAATTGATCTTTTTTGATTGTTTTTCATGTACAATCTTTCTCAGCTTGCATTCAGGATGCAGGACTAAACTGAGGAGGTATGGTCCAGCTTTGTTGAATAATTGGATTGTACTGCTTAATAAATGGATATGCTCAGTATATTGGCCCTTTGTTTTCCTCCATCATTCCATCTTTCATCCATCATACAGTTCTGTTCAACAACACCTGAATAGGATCAGAGACGACAGATAGTGTGGGTGAGGGCTAATCCACATTTAGGGTTTGGCAAGGTGTCAGTGATTATAAGATAGAGTAGCAAGGGATTGGAGGGTTGAACCAAGCATAGAGTTGAACTGTCTTACTGAGAGAGTAACTTTAAGATCAGAAAGAGAGAATTACTGCTTAGGGAGAAATGAACTATGATGGTGGTCCTCTGGACACCAACCATTAGGCCTTACAGAAAGTAGAAGCTGATGGTGCCATGACAAGATTTGTCAGCTTCTTGGAGTTCTTAGTGCCTAAGACTTCATTAGGGACAAATATAATACATAGGAACACACATATAAGACCCCAGGGAAGGTCACTCAGGCAACATCAATCCCCTGGATTCACATTGCCCTGAACTGAATGGATCTTAACTAGTTCTTTGGCTTAAAGTTAATTGCATCTGTTGGATGCAGAACCATCTCTGCAGATACAACATAAGGGTCAATTTAGGAAGAGCAGCACAGAGGTGCTAGATTTCCCTTCTTTTATCTCTAGTTGTCTGGAAACCTCTGTCAGAGAAAAGCTAATTTTCTCATAAAGGCTTAAGGAAAACAGCTGCTGCATTCTTGCTCCCAATTCTCAACTCTCTTGGTTCCCTGACTGTTTTAACACCATCTAATAGAAGTGGTAATTTATGATCTTTGAAAAATTTTATAAAACACAGGAAATTTCATAGGAGTGGGGATAGATAAATGGAGATAGGTAAATGCTGATTGAATTTTCAAAGAAAGGGAAGTGGGTTATTCAAATTATAGGCTAAAGATTTTGAGAGACAAAATAGGAAGTTTAGTAGAAAGACAGACCATCAATAAGAACCAGTATAAGTTCATCAGGATTACCTCGCCATATTAGAGAAAAGTTATTTCCTTTTTTTTCCTCAGGACCACTAGACTAGAAGATCAGAAGACAACCACAGATAATGACATATCAGAATTTCAGCAGGACATTCAACAAAGCTTCATCTTGTCCTTATAGATAAGATGGAAAGATATAGATTAGAAGAGAGTGACAATAGGACATTTAGGTCTGGTTGACTGACTTCAAAGAGGAGTAAAGAATAGATTAATATCTATTAATGAACTAATTACTATCTATTAATATCCAGATTAATATCTGGAGGGAGATTTCTAGTGATGTTACCCAGATCTTTGTTTTAATCGCACTTTTTATCACTGTCTGATGAAGGTTTGTTTGGCAAATTCACTCACTGGTAGATTATCAAAACAGCATGACAGTTAATATATTGGATGAAAGAACTGGGGTCCAAAAAGTTCCTGTCAGGTTAGAATGATGAAGGAAATGTATAAAGTTGACATTTAATAGTGACAAATTCTAAACTTCGTGAGAAAAATAGAGTATGGTCAGACAATAGTTCCTTTGAAAAAAAGATGAGGGAGGGGCGTTTCAGAGGATTGTAAGCCCAACATGATGTCACTCTGTGACATGGCAGGCAAAAATACTAACTAAATTTTAGGCTGCATTGATGGAAGCCTTGAGTACAGTACAAGGTTGATGATAGTCCCTCGATACAGCCAGATGATAATATTTAGGTCTGGGATATGAGAGAATGCCAACCAAGTGTCAATTGAAAGAAATGGGGATATTTAGCCCATATGAGAAAAGATTTGGGATGGATATGACAGTTATCTTCAGATATTTGAAGGACTATGATGTGCTGGAAGGATTAAACATGATTGATCCCAGAGTTCAGAACTAGTGGCAGTGGGTAGAAGGAGTCAATTGTGAATGGTAGTCCAGTTGTCTGGGCAGTTGAAAAGGCCCCATTCCTGAGCACTAGGGGTCAGGAAAATGAGACAAGGAACAGTTTCTGGGGTAAAAGAGAAGCTTACATTCTGATAAAAGTAAAGATCTTAGGTTCAAGTGAGATAATGGATGTAAAGCACTTTTCAAAACATAAAACCATTGCATAAATACAAGTTATTATTCTTATGTTTAGCCTACAGTCACAAGGTGAGGGTGATGACTTTATTCTCTGAACCTTCTACTGTGCTCCTGCTTAACTCAAGGAACATTTATAGAGTAATACAGAGATGTGCTGGTAAATATTTAACAACCAGGCTCCCTGGGGGAAAAATGTGTGCTCAGACACTTTTAAGTTTAATTTGTATTTCTTAACCTTTCTTAAGTTTAGAGAATCAACAAAACAATGAATCAAGCCTTGATTTTGTAGCCACCTTTTCAGAAGTGTAAGTGCTCATATTGAAAACTGAACAATTTTCTCTTACCAGTTGCTAGAGGTGGCTCCAGCACAAGTCTAGATAAAAATTCCAGGCTTGTGGAGCATCTGTGGGCAGGCAGGAAGGCCCAGAGCAGCCTGGGCTTGGCATGAATTCCTCTATTTTCTTTTCACCTATTCTTCTCAATCCCTTGAAGCCTGAGTCCTGGCTTCCCTCCCCTACTGAAACTTCTCTCTTACAGGTCATCACTGAATAGTCAAATTCAGTGGTTTTATTTTCCCTTTAGTTGTTATCTTCAATGACAAAGGGGTTAAAGGATCTGATGTCCCAGCTCTGCTAGAATCTGGTTTCAGGACCTTGGACAAGTGTTTTTTAAAATTTCCTTCAATGGGTCTCAGGTTGCTCATCCATCAAATGAGGGAGCTGGAGGAAATGATCTTGAAAGTCCCTTCCACCTTTCCATTCTATGATGCTCTGAGAGACTGAGCTTCCTTCCACCCTCAGGTTTTCCTTATTTACAGCGGTGACTCTTTCCAGCTTTTCCTCAGGTGGTTTTTACAGGGAATTTAGATGGATTTAGGAAAGAAAACATCAACTTACCTTGACTCTGAGCCATAACATTGGCAGTGTCCACCATCATGACTACCCACAAGCATTGATTGAGCACCTACTGTAGGCAGACCATGGTCAGTCTGAGTCCTCTTTCTTTTCTTCCTCTTCCTATACAATAACCTGCCCATTCATCTGAAAGTCCCAAGCACTTAGAGCAACCAAAACATACTTCTCCATATGTGTGTCCTTTAAGTAGTCCCAGGCTTCTTCAACTAGATGAGCTGGTAGTCTGAATGTCAGACTCTTTGCCTGCCCAGCTGCCCCTGGGAGCAGGTTTCATCATTATCATTCTAGAGAGTATATTAACATACGGGATTGGATTCAATCCCAGAATATTGTTTTTTATTCTAGACTCTTACTTTGGGGATCTTGTCCCTGTAGAATCTTTTTTTAACACGTTAAAACTTCTGTTATGGTAAATATTATTTCAGTTTTATGGCAAGAAGCAGTCCTCTGGGAAGGGTGTACATTCTCTTTCTTGGTGTACTATAGACATGCATGGGGAGGAAGATGGGGAGAGAATTTGGAACTCAAAAAATTTTGAGTTCCAAATTGTGACCCTCCCTTACTTTCTTCTCCTTTCTCTGAGAAAGTAAGCAATTTGATATAGGCTATACATGTGTAATGATGCAAACATATTTGCATATTAGCCATGGTGCAAAAGAAAACACAGACCATTCCCTCATCAAGAAAGAAAAATGAAAAATGAAGAAACCAAAAAAAAAATATTATGCTTTTATTTGTATTTAAATTCCATCAGCCTTTCTCTAAAGGTGGATGGCATTTGTTGAGAATAGATAAGTCATTCACAGTTGATCATCATATAATATTGTTCTTGCTGTGTGTTAGGGTCTCCTGATTCTTCTTACTTTACTTTGCAGCAGTTTGTAGAAGTTTTTCCAGGTTTTTCCAGAAGCACCCTGTTTCTCATTTCCTATAACACAATAGTAATCCATCACAATCATATACTACAACTTGTTCAGCCATTCCCCAATTGATGGTCATCCTCTCAATTTTCAATTCTTTCTCAACACAAATAGAGTTTCTATAAGAGTTTCTGTACATATAGATATTTTTCCTTTTTTTAATTTATTTATTTATTTTTAGTTTTCAACATTCATTTCCACAAGGTTTTGAGTTTCAAATTTTCTCCCCATCTCTCCCCTCCCCTTTCCCTCAACACCTTGCATTGTGATTACCCCTTCCCCCAATCTACCCTCCCTTCTATCACACCCTTCCCTTCCCTTATCCCCATCTTCTCTCTTTTCTTGTAGGGCAAAATAGATTTCTGTACCCCATTACCTGTATTTCTTATTTCCCAGTTACATGCAAAAACAATTCTCAATATTTGTTCCTAAAACTTTGAGTTCCAACTTCTCTCCCTTCCTCCCTCCCCACTCATCCCCACTGAGAAAGCAAGCAATTCAATGTAGGCTACACATGTATAGTTTTGCTAAAGACTTCCAGAATAATCATGTTATGAAGACTAACTGTATTTCCCTCCATCCTATTCTGCCCCCTCATTTATTCTATTCTCTCTTTTGACCTTGTCCCTCCCCAAAAATGTTTACTTCTAATTACCCACCTCCTCTCATTTGCCTTCCCTTCTATCATTCTGCCACACCCCACATATCCCCTTCTCCTCTACTTTCCTGTAGTGTTGGATAGATTTTCATACCAAATTGAGTGTGCATGATATTCCCTCCTTAAGCCAAATGTGATGAGAGCAAGCCTCACTTTTTCCATCTCACCCCCCCTTTCTCCCCTCCATTGAAAAAGCTTTTTCTTGTCTCTTTTATGAGAGATAATTTGTCCCATTCCATTTCTCCCTTTCTCCTCCCAATATACTGCTCTCTCACCCCTTAATTTTATTTTTTGCATATCATTCCTTCCTACTCTGTGCCTTCTGTCTATATGTGTGTGTTTCTATGCATGTGTGTGCACATGTGCATGTGTGTGTGTGCGTGTGTGTGTGCATGTGTGTGTGTGTGTGTGTGTGTGTGTGTAATCCCTCCAACTACACAAATACTGAGAAAAGGTTCAAGAGTTTCAAATATTATCATTCCATGTAGGAATGTAAAGAGTTCAACTTTAGTAAGTCCCTTATGATTTCTCTTTGCAGTTTATCTTTTCATGCTTCTCTTGATTCTTCTGTTTGAAAGTCAAATTTTCTTTTCAGCTCTGGTCTTTTCATCAAGAATGCTTGAAAGTCCTCTATTTCATTGAATAACCATTTTTTCTCTTGAAGAATTATACTCAGTTTTGCTGGGTAGATGGTTCTTGGTTTTAATCCCAGTTCCTTTGACTTCTGGAATATCATATTCTAAGCCCTTCGATCCCTTAATGTAGAAGCTTCCAGATCCTGTGTTATACTGATTTTATTTCCACAGTTCTCAAATTGTTTCTTTCTGGTTGACTGCAATATTTTCTACTTGACCTGGGAACTCTGGAATTTGACTAAAATATTCATAGGAGCTTTTCTTTTCAGATTTTTTTCAGGAGGTCATCAGTGAATTCTTTCAATATTTATTTTGCCCTCTGGTTCTAGAATATCAGGGCAGTTTTCCTTGATAATTTCATGAAAAATGATGTCTAGGCTCTTTTTTTGATCATGGCTTTCAGATAGTCCCATAATTGTTAAACTGTCTCTCCTGGATCTATTTTCCAGGTCAGCTGTTTTTCCAATGAGATATTTCACATTATCTTCCATTTTTTCATTCTTTTGGTTTTGTTTTGTGATTTCTTGGTTTCTCATAAAGTCATTAGCCTCCATCTGTTCCATTCTAATTTTTAAATAACTATTTTCTTCAGTGAGCTTTTGAATCTCCTTTTCCATTTGGCTAATTCTGCTTTTTAAAGCATTCTTCTCCTCATTGACTTTTTGAATCTCTGTTGCCAATTGAGTTAGCCTATTTTTCAAGGTGTTATTTTCATCAGCATTTTTTGGGGTCTCCTTTAGCAAGGTGTTGACCTGCTTTTCATGATTTTCTTGCATCTCTCTCATTTCTCTTCCCAGTTTTTCCTCCACCTCTCTTACTTGATTTTCAATATCCTTTTTGAGCTCTTCCATGGCATGAGACCACTGAATATTTATTTTGGATGTTTGGGATACAGAAGCCTTGACTTTTATGTTTTTCCCTGATGATCAGCATTGTTCTTTCTCATCTGAAAGGATGGGAGAAGATATTTGTTCACCAAGCAAGTGACCTTCTATAGTCTTATTTTTTTTCCCTTTTTCAGCATTTTGCCAAGCAGTTACTTGACTTTTGGGTCCTTTGTCAAGAGTAGGGTATACTCTGGGGATTTGTAAGATCTCAGTTCCTTCAAGGTGGCACAATCAAGCGTGTATACTGGTCTGGGAGCAGGAAGAGATTTTTGTGCCCAGAATCTTAGCAGAGATTTCTCTTCACAACCACCTTGCCTCCAGTCCCACTAAACCAGCACTGGGGGCTGAGATTCAGATAAACTGCAGGGCCAGGGCCACCATTCAGTGTGAGATAAAGATCAGCTGCTCAAATCCCTCAGGAATTAGGTGGGGGCAGGGCCTCTAAACAGGGCTGAGGTAAGAGTCAGCTGCTCAGTGTCCCTAGAGGTTTTACGATGAAACAATGGATGCAGGCTGCAGTAGGGGCTGCTGTGGGAACCACTGCCACCTGCCTGATGTGGCCTCTGGGGCTGCTGCCTGAGGCTGGAGCTATGGGAAGGCTCTTCTCCCTTCCTGGCCAGCTGAAAAAATCCTGTCACTTACCTTTGGCACTTGTGGTTGAGGAATCTGCAAATCGCTGCTACTGACACTAGGGATTCCACGACTGAAGATTCAGCCCCAAGGCCTGCTTTGCCCTTCTCCCAGAGCCACGCAGCATGGCCAAGTCTGGGCTGGGCTCCACTCCATGTCTCGTGCAACAGACATTTCCCATCTCCCTTTCAGGTCACATGGGGCTGGAAATCTCCTCCACTCTGTTGTTCTCCACTTCTGCTGCTCTAGAATTTGTTGAGAGTCTTTCTTTATAGGTATTTTGTGGGCTGTGGGGAGAGAGCTAGCACATATGTGTCTTTCTACTCTGCCATCTTGGCTCCCCACTTGGGACAATTTCTGAAATCTTCTTTGACTCAGGAAGTCTTGTTAAAAGTGGTAAACAGGCATTTTTCATCTGACTCTTCTCATTCAATTTCTTCCTTCTCCTCAGGGAGAAATAGGTGATTTTAATGAATTGTCTTTATTGAACTTCTGACATCCTTTAGAGTTTTTCTGTAAACTGGCAAATTCTGTTGTCTCTCAACAATTTGATTTGGAGGAGATTTCAGCAAACTATGTCCCTTTGCTGTAATCCTTGCTAATGTATTTGGACACCATATTTATTTCTGTCAAAACTCTTCTGACCTGAAGTCACAGTCAGATGGTAAGCTTTTTTCAACTTCTCAGCTGAGAACTGCACTAGTTGTCAGTAATTGCATCCTCTTCATTGTCTGAGACCAAAGCCCAAGTCAATAGATGGTTTTGACTCTTGCCTAAACACTGTCACGTTATAAAACCTATGTTGTAATTTCTTCTGGAGTTGTATGCATGAACTGCATATGCTACATGTTGACTCCACTGAGATTTTTATTCAGACCTCCATATTTCAAACCTCAATTACCTTTGCTGTTTTAATGGCTGTAAAGGAGTAGGTCAAATTACAATAGAATGAATGATTTTTCTAGTTTGTATTGACAACGTACAGATAGGACTTCTGGCCAAATCCTACATTAGATTCCTACCATGACACCTGATCTCAGTTTCTTCATACACAAAATAGATCTTAGCAGAACATGCTTCATGGACATGTTGTGAAGAACATATGATACAACATTGAGAACAGGAAGTTGATATCCCTTGGTCACTTCTATATTGGGGAATAGCTTTTATTCTTATAAATTGGTATTGGTTCTTCATAATTTTTGATGGGTGTTTTAAAAAATAATTCATATTCAATAATTCATACTACATTTATATTCTAGTTTAGAAATATTTTATTCAACAACCATGCATTGTTGAATTATTTATTTTGTCTGGGTGGAATATAATCTTTATTTTACTAGTCTTTTTCCTGTGTCATTTTTAATGCTCTCTCCTTCTCCCTCTTCTTCTTCTCCCTGCACCTCTTCTTACCCACTCCCCCCATACACACAACACTAACACTAAAGAAAATTCATGTATTTTACTGAATTCAGAAAAAATTGACTTCTCTGCCCTTCTAGGCCTTTGAGATAGGAGTATTACTCTGGGAGGTCCTTCTCTCCTCATTCTTTCCTCTTTGTCTTGTTCTTTTTTTCTCTTATTCTTGATCATTGGATATCATAATCATTTTATTCTTTTCTTTCCTTCCTCAGTTCATTTGCGTCATTCAATTAAGCCAACACTGTTTATTACTTATTAATATTTATCTCCGATCTCCAGGTTAATAGCCTTGAGAAACGCATTAGTGCGTTAATCACTAGATATAAGGATCTTATAATTTTGTTCCTCATGTAGAGATGATGCATCTTGTCCTCTGGGATCTTATTGGTTTTGCATTTTGTATAATGCCTTCAGGTTTGTTAAATGTATCTATTGATTGAGTAATGGTTAAACACATTTGGGCAAATGGATATAATGTAATATTATGATGTATGAAATACTGACAATTATTTTCTTCAGTTATGCTTTGGATCACTCTGTTTCACCCCCAGGTACATGCACAATTATTCTCAATTGTTTTCAACTTAACATCTGAGACAGGTCTCTGCATTACCTGGACCAGGCAGCTAGCACCATGTAGTACACTCCACATACCAGTTCCACATGATCACCATGTTCCATTTCTTGAAGGATAACATCTTTGTCCTTGCTGGCCTTGGAGTATAGCTCCTTTTGTGAGAGAAGTGTTCGTTGTGATCCTCTCTGTCCTTTCTCTTTATAATGGTGACTCAGGTTGGCCTGCCTATCTATTAGAGAAACAGACCACATTTTCCACGAATGTTTCCTAACTTTTGAATTTGACCATCATCTTGACCTGAACTTTCTTAGTTTTTGTTGATTTCTTTTCTTGATATTTTTGCCAATTTCATTTTCTCTATCAATTCCTTTTTTGAGTTGACTATTTTGTGATGTCCCAAGAGCTTGATTTCTTTTGATGGTATAATTCTGGAATATTTTTCTTCCATCATTTCTGTCTATAGCTCTGTATTTATTTGTTTGAGGGATTTCTATTCCCTTTAAAAATACCACATTTTTCCATTAATGCTTTCAGTTAGTTTTGTTTCCCTTTTGAGGATGATGTTGAGGAACATATAGATTCAGCTTAGGAAATGGATAGACTGCTAGGTATATAGTTAGAAGAATCTGGGTTCAAAACTTACCTCTGACTCTGTGTAGCCTATACCCTGAAAAATTATAATTTCAATCAACCTTAGTTACCTTCTTCCCCTACCTTTAGTCCAGGTCCAATTTATTAAGCTATAGGTAGATTTCCTTTGTATTGGAGGAGGGAATGGTTTTATTTACAATTATACCTGGTAACATTAGAAAGTGTGTCTTCAAATCTTTGGATTTGCTCCGTTGTCCTGTATCCCATCTGTTCTCCTATGGTTCTTAGTAGTAAGAGTCCTTAGAAGATTCATAAGGATTTTAGGTCAGTTGGAGGAGCTGTAGAAACATGATAGAACCCAGGACTGTTGGTCTTATTATGTTGGTATCCAGAATTGAAACGTGGAATGATAGCAGTGACAGTGATGCTAGCAAGAGCAAATCAAATTTATCTTTTTAAGATTTATAAATCTGAGTACCCTGGGATTGGCAGGCAGGAAGAGAGTAGGATAGGAGATTTTTTCAGTGATAGAGTCAGAGAACCTCCACATATACATGTATTGAAAGTTAAGACTCTGTTCATCCTTCCTCTTGGAAGTTCCCACAAAAATATCAATTTGGAATTTTTCCACACAAAGTTTAGTAGGAAAAAAGGAACAAACAAAAATAAAAGACAAATACATGGGTTTACAAAATCAATCTGTGCCTTTCACAGAATCGAAACATAAATGCCCACTGAACAGACAGACAAATAGCTTATGTATGGTAACATCATCAGAGTATTCCAGGGTGCAAGGAATGCTGACCTTCCTTGTGTAGTGAAAAGAAAACTGGATTCTGAGTAGGAAGACCTGGATTACAATCCCAACTTTACCCCTTACTAGTTGTGTGAATTGGGATAAACCACTTTATCTCTTCATGTCTCAGTTTCAGAATCTATAAAATGGCAAGAATAGTATAATGATGAGGATAAAATAAAAACTCAAATACTGGCCTTATCTTTTAGGGATTTTTAGTCATAAATTTGTTAATGGAATATCAAGAATAGATCCAAGTCTAAGGTCAGGTGGTTTATATTATCATTACCATGATCTCTTTGAACTTTTCCATTTCTGAGGCTATTAGACAGTTAAAGGTATTCCTGGAATCTTTCACAAAAGTCCCAACTCTGATGGACTTCCCAGATTCTGCTCATAAGCATCATTGCTGATGGAGTTCTTAATCAGAAGGTTCCAGAGAGGACACTTTTGTTTTCCCACACTTTCTTTATGGCTACTTTGACTTCCACATTCTTCAGAATGTAGATGATGGGGTTCAGCAGTGGGGTCACAATGCTGTACTGCATGGAGATGACTTGCTCCAGGATAGAGCCTGTAGCAGGGCTTAGATATCAGCCCACTCCTGTCAGGAAGAACAAGGTCACTACAATCACATGGGAGGAGCAGGTAGAGAAGGCTTTGCTCCTGCCTGAAGCTGAGCTGATCTTCAGGATGGCAGAGATAATTCAAGCATAAGAAAACATGATGGGGAAAAAGCTGCCAAAGACCAGGATGACAAAGATAGTGAACAAAATCATCTTATTAGGGAAGAGGTCAGTGCAGGAGAGAGGTAAGAGCTTAGGTATCTCACAGCTATAGTGGTGGATGAGGTGGGGGCCACAGAAGTGCAACCTCAGCAAAGGTAGGGTGTTGAGCAGAGAGGTGGTGACCCCAAGTACAAAAGATCCACAGACCAGAAAGACACAGAATTGCTTGTTTATGACCATGACATAAACCAGAGGGTTGCAGATGGCTGAGTAGTGGTCATAGGCCATGGCAGAGAGGACTAAGGCTTCAGATGAACCAGTGAAAAATGTCAGTCCAATCTGTGTCAGGCACCCATTGAGGGAGATGGTTTTGTTCTTAGCTAGAAGTATTTGAACCATCTTTGGTACCATGACTGAGGAATAAAAAATATCAAGAAAGGATAAATTCACCAGGAAGAAGTATATGAGTGTGTGCAAGTGAGAATCCATCTTGATAATTGCCATTATCAAAAGGTTCTCAGTCAAGGTGAAGGGATAAATCAATAAAAAGATGAAGATTAGGATGTAATGGACATGGAGGCTGCTGGAAAATGGTAGAAGAATGAATTCTGTGTCTGTGGTCTCATTATCTGGCATCATTTTTCAGAAAAATCCCTCACTGGCAAATAGAAAAGCACATCAACCTACAGACTAACAAATTTTTATTGACCAAATGGTAAGTGTTCGGTATTATGCCTAACACTATAGAGTAAAATAAAAGACCTTGAAGGTATGTATTCTGCCATCTTGTGGGTGTAATCTTTGTGAGCAAACAAGATGGAGACACAGGAACAAAGTGTGAAGGAAAAGTATGCAAAATGGAAGTTAAGAATTAAGTTGTATTGTCAAGATTTTCTGCACTGGAGAAGTGAAAAGGAATGGAGAACAGTGATGATTGGAATGGTCAGGAACCATGGGCATTATGGAGGAGGTGGGATGATTTGAATTCAGTTCAGGGGCATGGTATTGTCCATTATAGTTCTCCATTGCAGCTAGGAATGTTGAATCCTGGGCTGTACCCATTTTCTACTGAGTATAGCTTTCAAAAAGAGTTCTATTCTGTAGTGGTAGAGGAAGTTCCTCAGTGGGAGCTCTGTGCTGGTTTGCCTGGCAAAAACAAACCAAAATGAACAAGAAAATGAATTATTTTTCTCTCACAAGTGACTTATTATCTAACATTTCTTTCCTGCCTTGGTCCCTTTACTTCCTTTGTTCTCTTTTCTTGGAACTGCTGACCTTATTTTTCATCCTCTGCCTATGACATCCTACTCATCCAGGTCCTCCATGCCACCTTCTCTATGAAGGACTAAAGTGGGAATGATCATTTGCAAACTCTGACTGCTTTTTGCTCATGATTGCTCATAATATGGCTTAACATTAAGGACATTCTACTTTGCAACGTAAATTTTTTTTATATTCAGTCTGAAACTACAGCACAATCTCCTCAAAGACTAGGAATTAAGTTTTTCATTTGGTATCCCCTCAGTAACTGGCAATGCTCCTATACAGCATAGATTTTTAATAAATATTGAATTGACCAGTGGGGAGCAATTGACTTACTAGTTCTAATTACATTTTGCCTTAGCTATTATCATAAAGTGTTTTGACTATACACTTTACAGAGTCAAAATGATACACAAAAATATATGATGTAACTCACCTTCCTTTGTGTTGTCTAATCAGAGTCCTCGGCAGCCCCTCACTGAATGTCTCCTCCTTGGAGGGTATAGAACCTGTGAGCCTGTTGCCATGGTTGTCTTTGGTTTAAGAGAACCGGTCAAATGACTATCCTTTTATTAATAACCTGCTGATCTTATTAATTAAATGATTAAATTAACCAGAAACTATGTCTCTCCAACCTTTCTAATTGTCACAGAAATAAATTGTGGCAACAATAATTATATTGTCATAGCCCTTTTTATGTACTAGGCATCACATTAAGTGTTTTAGAATTATTTATCTCATTTATTCCTCAGAACTCTGGCAGGTTTTTATAGCTGAGTACAGTGAGGCAACTTCAAGTGATCTGCTCAGGGTCATATAGCTAGTAAGTGTTTGAATCCAGATTTGAACTCAAGTCTTCCTGACTCTAGGCCTTCCACGCTTTCCACTGGATCACCTCGCTGTTTTAGAACAGCAAGAAAACAAGCTCTATACACCAAGGAGAAAATGTTCTAGACTCCCATGCTACTGGTGGGAGAAGAAGCACTACTGGTATAACTCATGGTCCTTGGACCATGTCTTCATCTCTCACAGAATCATGTCATTGTAGAATCACAAAATTTGGCAATCAAAGGGACCTTATCAGCTCTCTAGTGCAAACTCTCTGGATAGGAGTCTTCAAGTGTCCAAGATACTTAACAAGTTGTCAGTTAGCCTCTGACTGAAGACTTTCAAGGGATTCTCATTCTCCATAGGAAATCTATTAACTCTAATTATTATGGAGTTTGTCTGAAACAAAGTCTAAATCTTTTTAGTTTCTTTTCGTTGCTTTTGTTTGTCCCCCATCGGGTCCAATAGAACAAGGTCAATTATTCTTTTACATGATTATCCTTCAAATGCTTGAAGGTGACTCTTAGTCTGTTTTTTAAGGATGGGGAGACTTTGGAAGAGCTTTTCAGCAGCAGAGGGGGAACCAGTAGATGAGAAACTGAAAAAGATGGAAAGTGAGAAGATTAAGATTTCATGACAAGGAGGTGGCTTTGGTGAGCAGAAGAGTGTCCCTCAGAGACTGGAGTGAAGGAGAAAATGGAGGGTAATGTATAAAGAGTGTGTAATGGAGAAAAGTGGTGAATGGACTCTGCTTTCTTAGTAACGTATCAAGGATGGCACACAGCTGGAAGAATGGAAGACAGGGATACTGTGGGAAGGAAGAAGAGATGATATAGACAGCTGATGCAGTGAAGAGCATAGAGAAAGAATCAAGGAAGAGTAAAAGGATTATGTTGCTACCATGAGGGGCCAGGGGAAATTATATAACACGTATGTGTAGATCCAGTCAGCGTGGCTGTTTGACTCCCTCCAGTTCTGTTCAGCAGCACAGACATGAACAGATAATGTAGATGGTGGGAACTGGAGATAATGCAGACTTAGGGCTGTGAGTAGTGATAGGACAAAGTAGAACTCAATTCAAGGGTGGAAGATAATGTTCAGTTGAACTGGTACACTATGGCAGCAACAGTAAGATCAAAATTTGAGGACTACTACTTGTGTACAAATAGACCTTGATGGGGTCTTCTGAATTCCAGGCCTTAAGTAAAGTAGAAGCTGATATCGTCATCTTGTATCATCATTGTTTATCTTTTTCATGTTCTCAGAGCCTTAAATTTCAATATGCTTTTGAGCACAGAGTTCATTAGGGACAAGAAGATCCCCCAGGAACATCAGTCCCCTGGAGACAAGCTGCAAAGCACTGGAAAGATCTTAACTGACTTTTTGTCTTGACCTCCATCAAGAAAACCAGCTTTCAGATGCAACATAAGGGTCAATTTGTACACTAGCCCAGAGGCCCTATATTTCCCTTCTTTTATCTCTAATTCTTTGGCAACCTCAGAGTCAGAGAAAGACTGACATTCTCATAAGGGCTTAAGGAAAACAGCTGCTGCCTTCTTGCTCCCAATTCTCAACTGTCTTTTCTCCCTGACTGTTTTAATACCAAGGAACTAAAAAAGTTAAATAATGAGTAATAACTGGTAATCTTTGAGAAGTTGTGGAAAATGTCAGAAGTTTTACATGAATGGAAATAGTGAAATGCTGATCTAATTTTCAAAGACAAGAAGGCTAATGAAGCCAGACAAAAACATATGGATCATGAGCCCTTAGAAAAAGAAAGACTATCTGTAAAAATCAGAATGGGTTGATCTAGACTGTTGGGTCATGACAAAAAAAAGTTATTTCATTTTTTGTCCGAATCTCTAGACTATAAAATTAGAAGTATGCCATATATTTGGCATATCTGGATTTCAGCAAGACATTCAACAAAACCTTAATAGTCCTTGTACATCAGATGGGAAGATGTAGATTGCAGTAGAGTAGAATAGATAGATATCAACTTGGAGGGAGATTTCTCTGATATAATGTGAATCTTTGTTGTAATCACAATTTATATTGATGATTTTAATAGAGGTTCATTTGGCAAATTCTCTAGGATGATCAAAGTTGAGCATGATAGTTAATACATTGTAGGAAAGAATTAAGGTAGAAAAAAATCCTGCCACTTTAGAACAAAGAAGCAAATCTATTGACATTTAATAGAGGTGATTCTTAAACTTGGTGAGAAAAATACAGTATGGCCAGACAACAGATCCTTTGAAAAGAAATGGGGGAGGCGTTAAGAGGATTGTAAGCCCAGCATGATGCCACCCTTTGACGTGGCAGGCAAAAAAACTAACACAATTTTGGCTGTGTTGATAGAAGCCCATGGTTTATGCTACTCCTCCTGATATAGTCAGATGACAGCTGGAGTAGTGTGCCTAGGCACGGTTTGGGCACTGAGTTTGGGAAGGACATTGATAAAGCTAGTGCATGTGCTGAAGAGGGTGTTAGGTAGAGAGATGTGAGAGAATGCCAAGCTAGAGTCATTTGAATGGAATGGGGATATTTAGCCCAGAAGAGAAAAGATTTGGAATAGATGTGATAGCTGTCTTCAAATATTTGAAGGACTACGATGTGCAGGAGGGATTGCACATGACCGATCCCAGAATTTAGAACTAGAGGCAGTGGGTACAAGGAGTCAATTGTGAATGGCAGTCCAGCTGTCTGGGCAGTTGAATCGCCTCAACAACTGAGCACCAGGGGTCAGGAGCTTTGGCATTATATAAGAGACAAATAGCAGTTTCTGGGGAAAAGGAGCTTTCATTCTGATAAAAGGAAAAATGTTATTAGGTTTAACTGAGATAATAGATATAAAGTGCTTTTCAAAACATAAAGTCATTATGTAAATATCAATTATTATTCTTGTTAGCCTAGAGTCACCAGGTGATGTGGTAACTTAATTCTCTGAGCCTTCTACTGTACTCCTGCTGAACTCAGGGAATGTTTATAGAGCAATACAGGGATGTGCTGGTAAATGCTTAACAACCAGGTTCCTTGGAGGCAGAGTAGTGTGTACTCACACTTTTACATTTACCTTGCAGTTCTAACACTCTTACGTCTAGACAATCACCAAAACAATCAAGCCTTGATTTGTAGCCACCGTTTCAGAAGTGTAAATTCTTACAGTGAAAATTTAACAGTTGTCTCTCCCAAGTTGTTAGAGGTTACCCCAGCATGAGTCTGGATAAAAACTCCAGGGTTTGGAGCATGTGTAGGCAGGCAGGCAGACCCAGAGCAGCCTGGGCTCAGCATAAATCCCTCTATTTGCTTTTCATCTATTCCCAATCCCTTGAAGCCTGACATCTGACTTCCCTCCTCTACTGAAACTGCTCTCTCCTAGGTCATCACTGAATAGCCAGATTCAGTGGTTTTATTTTCCCCCTAGTTTTTATCTTTATTGACAAAGGGGTTAATGCATGTGGAAGCAGATCTGCCAGAATCTGTCCTTAGAAACTTGAGCAAGTGTTTTTAAAATTTCTTTCAATGGGCTTCAGGTTGCTCATCCATGAAATGAAGGAGTTGGAGTAAATGATCTTGAAAGTCCCTTCATATCTTTTTACTATGTGAGTGGCTGAGCTTCCCCTCACCCTCCAGTGTTTCCTGATTTGCATGGGCAACTCTTCCTAGCTTTTCCTCAAGTGGTTTTTCCAGAGAACTTAGATGGGCTTGAGAAAAAAAACATCTGCTTGCCTTGACTCTGGGCTATAACATGGGCAGTGTCGCCCATCATAACTACCCACAAGCATTGATTGAGCACCTACTGTAGGTAGACCCTGGTCAGCCTGTGTCCTCTTTCTTTTCTTCCTCTTCCTATACAATAACCTGCCCATTCATCTGAAAGTCCCAACCAAAACATTCTTCATCATATCTGTGTCCCTTAAATAGTCCCAGTGTCCTTCATTAAGATGAGGTACTAGTCTGAATGTCACACATTTTGACTACCCAGCTGCCCCTGGGAGCAGATTTCATCATTATCATTCTAGAGAGTATATTGACATATGGGATTGAATTCAGTCTCAGAATATTGCTTTTTATTCTATGCTCTTACTTTGGGGATCTTGTCCCTGTAGAGTCTTTTGCTTAACAAGTTAAAACTTCATCTCTGGTAAATATTATTTCAGTTTGATGGCAAGCAACAATCCTCTGGGGAGAGGGTCATCTTATTTTACTCTCTTCCTTGATATGCTATAGACTTTAACCCATTTGAGGTCATTGGTGGCATTTAAACCTTGCTGGTTGGCTATTGACACAATCACTTTCAGCATGAGAATGCTACTATACTCCTACATCCTTATCACCTCTGTTCCTCTCTTCCTTAATGCTGCCCAAATGCTTTCCATCATATTTCTGTCACAGGTTCATGAATTTACAAACATGTGTATACCCTTCAGATGTAGGGTACCTTTTTGTCAACCCTTCTGCCATGTCAACTCCTCTTAATACATATTCTTCCTTTGCTAGTCATGTGTCCCATTCTACCAATGATGTCACTAGTTTTGGGAGCCTGAGCTTTGACCTGGGGCACTTAAGGACAGGGTGAAGCAATATTTCAGCCCTAAGACAACTTAGAAATTTGGCAAGAAAGTTCTATCAAACCCAGTTTGAGAGTGGAGCTCAGTCCAGGGCAGGCCATGCTCCAGCAAGCCTGTGGAAGCCTTTGGCAGCAACTGTATCAGCACCAACGGCTTCTGGAGCTCATACCTCAGAGATGGTAAGGGAGTCAGAAGGACATTACAGTGCCTTTGGTGGCACTGAGCAGAGGACTCTGTTACATTGCCTAAACATGAATCTGGGTTGTAGTTCTGGAGTCTGGAACTCAAAAAATTTTAAATTAATTAATTAGTTAAGTTTTGGTTTTCAACATTTATTTCCATAAGGTTTTGAATTTTTGGTTTCCCCCCTGCTTTTCTTCCCCCCCTTCCCAAGATGGTGTGCAATCTGATACAGGTTCTATTTATATATCCATATAAATCATATTTTCCCATTAGTCATGATGTAAAGAAGAATTAGAACTAATCAGAAACAACACAAGAAAGAAGAAACCAAACAGAGGAATAAACAAAAAGGAGAGCAAATACTACGCTTCCATCAGAATTCCTACTCCAGAATTCTTTCTTTGGATAGCATTTTCCATCTTGAGTCTTGGAATTGTCTTATGTCTTTGCATTGCTAAGAAGAGCTAAGTCCATCAAACTCAGTCATCACGCAATGTGATTATTACTACCTGCTGTGTTATCCTGGCTCTGCTCATTTTACTTAACATCAGTTCATATAAGTCTTTTCAGATTTTCCTGAAATTCATTATTTCCTAATAGCACAATAGTATTCAGTTCCATTCATATGCCATAACTTGTTCAGCCATTCCCCAACGGATGGGTATTCCCTCAATTCCCAGTTCTTGACCACCACAAAAAGAGGTGCCACAAATATTTTTGTACTTGTAGATACTTTTCCATTTTTTATGATCTTTTTGTGATACAGACCTAGAAGTGGTATTGCTAGGTCAATGATGGCCCATTTTTAGAGTCCTTTGGGCATAGTTCCAAATTACTCTGCAGAATTTTAAAATTTTTTGTTAGATTTTTTTCCCCTCCCTCCCCCCCCTTAAACCCTCTCTCCCCACTCCATCCCTGAGACAGTGTACAATCTTATATATGTTCTACACATACATTCCTATTAAATACATTTTCACCTTAGTCATATTGCATAGAAGAATTAAAATCAATGGGAGAAACCATAAAACAAAACAAAACAAAACATAATACAAAAGAAAATGGTATGCTTCATTCCACGATCCAATTCCATAGTTCTTTCTCTGGATGTGGAAGGCATTTTGCCTCGAGTCCATTGGGAATTTTTTAAGTCCTTACATTGCAATGAAGTACTAAGTCTACCAGAAAAATTCCTCACACTGTGGTTGTTGCTGTGCACAAAGTTCTCCTGGTTCTGCTCCTTTCACTCAGCATCAGTTCATATAAGTTCTTCCAGGTCTCTCTGAAGTCTTCCTGTTCATCATTTCTTATAGCACAATAGTATTCCATTACATTCATATACCACAGTTTGTTCAGCCATTCCCTAATTGATGGGCATCCCCATGATTTCCAGTTTTTGACCACCACAAAGAGAGGTGATATAAATATTTTTTAATTGAATTATTTTATTTGTTTTCAGTGTTCAACAATCACTTCCATATATCTTAGATTCTTTCCCACTCCCTCCCTCTTATTCCCCCATCCCTCCCTAGTCCCTCCCTAAGATGGTGTACAATCTTATATAGGAGCTACGTGCACATTCCTATTAAATGCATGTTGCATAGAAGAATTAAAATGAATGGGGGAAACCGTAAAACAAAACAAAATATAGCATAATACGAAAGAAGATGGTTTGTTTCTATCTGTGATCCAATTCCATAATTCTTTCTCTGGGTGTGGAAGGTGTTTTGCCTCAAGAGTCCATTGGAAATTTTTTAAGTTCATGCATTTCAATGAAATACTAAGTCTACCAGAAAAATTCCTTTCACACTGTGGTTGTTGCTGTGTACAAAGTTCTCGTAATTCTGCTCCTTTCACTCAGCATAAGTTCATATAAGTCTTTCCAGGCTTCTCTGAAGTCTTCCTGAGCTGCTATAAATATTTTTGTACATGTGGGACCCTTTCCCATTTCTATGATCTCTTTGCGATACAGTCCCAGAAGCTATACAGCTGGGTCAAAGGGTATGCACATTTTTGTAGCCTTTTGGGCATAGTTCCAAATTACTCTCCAAAATGGCTGAATCAGCTCACAGCTCCACCAACAATTAATTAGTGTTCTAAGTCCAACTTTTAAAGCTATAGTTAGATTTTATTTCAATTGGCGGAGGGAATGGTTTTACTTACATTTGTGCCTGGTGAGATTAGGAAGTGTGGCTTCATATCTTTGGATGCAGTCCACTTTCCTGTGGTCCATCTGTTCTCCTATGGTTCTTAGTAGTAAGAGTCCTTAGAAAACTTATAAAGACTGTATAGAAATATAGTAGAACCCAGTATTATAGTTAGCAACTATGTTGGTATCCACAATTGAAAGGGGGAATAATAATAACAGTGATGATGACAGTGGTGAATCAAATTTATCTATTTCAGATTTATAAATCTGTGTACCCTGGTATTGGCAAGCAGGAAGAGAGTAGGTTAGGAGATCTTTGCAGTGATAGACTCACAAAGCCTTCACATATACATATATTGAAAGTTAAGACTCTCTTGGGATCTCTTTAACCTTCCTTTTAGAAGTTCCCACAAAAATATAAAGTTGGAATTTTTCCAAACAAAGTTTACTAGGAAAAAAAGGAATAAAAAAAATAAAAAACAAAAGTAGGGATTTATAAAATCAACCTGTGCCTTGGAAAGAGTAGAAACATAAGTGCCCACTAAATGAATAGACAAATAGCACATGTATAGTGGGGTCATCAGAATATTCCTGGGAGCAATGAATGTTGATCTTCCTTGTGTAGGGAAACAAAGACTGGATTCCGAGTAAGAAGATCTGTTGTGCAATCCCACATTTCCCTCTAACTAGTTGTGTGAATTTGTCTAAACCACTTAATTTTTTGGTGCCTCAGTTTTTGAATCTCTAAAATGGCAACAACAACATAATGATGAGAATAAAATAAAAATCCGAGTATTGACCTTATCTTTCAGGGATTATTAGGAATAAATGAGCTCATGGAATACTAAGAGTAGATCTAGGGCTAGGGTAGGGTGCTTTCTATTATCATTACTGTAATCTCTTTGGACTTTTCCATTTTTGAGGGTGTCAGAAAGTTAAAGGAATTTCTAGAATCTTTACCAAAAGCCACAACTTTGATGGAGTTCTCAGATTCTGCTCATAAGCATCATTACTGATGGAGTTCTTAATTAGTAGGTGCCAGAGAGGATCCTTTTGTTTTCCCACACTTTCTTTATGGCTAGTTTGACTTCCACATTCTTCAGACTGTAGATGATGGGGTTCAGCAGTGGTGTCACAATACTATACTGCATGGAGATGACTTGCTCCAGGATAGAGCCTGTAGAAGGGCTTAGATATCGGTCCACACCTGTCAGGAAGAACAAGGTCACTACTATCACATGGGAGGAGCAGGTAGAGAAGGCTTTGCTCCTGCCTGAAGCTGAGCTGATCTTCAGAATGGCAGAGATAATTTGAGCATAAGAAAACATGATGGGTAAGAAGCAGCCAAAGACAACAATGACCGAGGTGGTGAATAAAATCATCTTGTTAGGGAAGAGGTCAGTGCAGGAGAGAGGTAAGAGCTCAGGCATCTCACAGCTATAGTGGTGGATGAGGTGGGTAGTACAGAACTTCAGTCTCAGCAAAGGCAGAGTGTTGAGCATGGAGGTGGTGACCCCAAGTAGAAAAGATCCACAGACCAAAAAGACACAGAATTGTTTGCTCATGACCCTCACATAAACCAGAGGGTTACAGATGGCTGAGTAGCGGTCATAGGCCATGGCAGAGAGGACAAAGGCTTCATATGAACCAATGAAAAGTGCCAGTCCAATCTGTGCCAGACACCCACTGAAGGAGATTGTTTTGTTTTTTGCTAGCAGTAGCTGAATCAACTTTGGTATCATGACTGAGGAATAAAAAATATCAAGAAAGGATAAGTTCACCAGGAAGAAGTACATGGGTGTGTGCAGGTGAGAATGCATCTTGATGATTGCCAAAATCAATAGGTTCCCAGCCAAAGTGAGGAGGTAAATCAATAAAAAGATGAAGACCAGGGTGTAATGGGTGTGGAGGCTGCTGGGAAATGGTAGTAGAATGAATTCTGTATCTGTAGTCTGATTATCTGGCATCCTATGTTGAGAAAAAACCCTTCCTGGAAAATAGAAAAGCCCATCAACCAACCAACAGGCAAGTTTTCATTGATCAACTGGTACATGTTGTACAGCATGCCTTACACTATAGAGTAAAATAAAAGACCTTGAAGCTATATTTTCTGCCATCCTTGTGGGTATAATCTCTGTGAATATATGAGATGGAGACATGGGAAAAAGTTATGAAACAAAAAACTTGCAAAATAGAAGTTGAGTATTAAGTCATATTGTCAAGATTCTGTTCACTGCAGGAGTGCAAATAAATAGAGAACAGTGATGACTGGAATGGTCAGGAACCATTGGTATTATGGAGGAGGTGCGATGATTTAATTCAGTTCTGGAGCATGGTATTGTCATTATTATATTTCTCCATTTCAGTTATGAATGTAGAGTTCTGGGCTGTATCATTTTCTACAGTACAGTATAGCTTTCAAAGAGAGCTCTATTTTGTAAGAGTAAAGGAAGTTCCTCAGTGAGAGCTCTGTACTGGTTTGCAAAAACAAGCAAACAGACATGAATAAATAAATGAATTATTTTTCTCTGAAATCTGACTACTTATCCCAACATTTCTTTCCTGCCTTGGTACCTTTGCTTCCATTGTTCTCTTCTTTTGGAACTGCTGACCTTATTTTTCATGCTCTGTCTATCAAATCCTACTCATCTAGGTCCTCCATGCCACCTTCTCTATGAAGCCTTGAAGTGGACATGATCACTGATCAACTTTGACTGCATTTTGCTCATAATTTGGCATAATACTCAGGAAATTCTACTTTTAAGTATAATTACTTGTTTTTATATCCAGTTTGAAACTATAGCACAATCTCTTCAAGGACTAGGATCACGTCTTGCTCATGTTTTTCATTTTGCATCACCTCAGTTCCTAGCAATGGTCTTGTACAATGTAGATGTTTAATAAATGTTTCATAAATGAATGAATTGACCAGTGTGCTGTAACTGATTTACTAGTTCTAATTACATTATGCATTAGCTATTATACTGAAATGTTTGACTATATACTTTCCATATTCAAAATGATAAAGAAAACATTTTTTTTAAAATTAAGGATGAGACATCAATCATGATAAGATATAAGCTTCAAGGAAGCAAACATCTTCCCATCTCTACTGAAAATTCTCAAATAGAAATAACACAAATAAGAAAAATGGTAACAAAATAAAATAAGTCAAAATAGGAAATGAATGTCAAGAAAACTTTTGTACAATGAAGAATTTATACATACATACATATACACACACTCACACACATATACATATATATTTGTATATATTTGATGGTACAACTGAAAATAAAAGCAAAAACTGAAGTATCAGAAGCAAAGCATGTGAAAAAAGAAATAATGCAAGATATCTTCAGAGTTGGCTTCAAATGGATAAATGACACAACTAGAGAAACAAACCAAGAAAATGATAGAAAGAAAATGTAAGAAAATCGCAAGAGTAAATAGAAAATTTCAAAAAACAACAGGAAGAAATGAAACTCAAATGACTAGATCTTTAAAAAGATCAGGAGAAACAGTAAAGAATATTGCCAATGTGGTTGTGTTTGTCCTTTTTCAAAGAGAACCATAACATCAGGGAAATGATGACATAACTTACAGTTGAGTTTAATTTGAGTGAGTGAGGGCTGTGTAAAGTCACTAGCCTCACTTTCTCCTCCAGTGCCATCTGGGTCCAGTGGCCAGATATTCATCAGGACAACTGGAGATGGCCCAGGATGCAATAGGAGGCCCTGGTCCTTTTAGGCTAAGGGCTGTTCAGGTTCTCACTTTGAGTGAGGTAAAGCCCATTCAGTGTATAGGCCTCTTTAAGAAGTGAGTCAAGGGGGGAGGGGGGGTGGAGCCAAGATGGCAGAGTAGAAAGATGCACATACTCTAGCTCTTCCCTCACAGCCCATAAAGTACCTGTAAAGAATGACTCTCAACAAATTCTAGAGCAGCAGAAGACACAGAATGACAGAGTGGAGGAGATTTCCAGCCCAGGGTGACCTAGAAGGCTGACGGGAAAGGTCTGTCACACTGGACACAGAGCAGAACACAGCCCAGCCTGGACTATGTGGCACCAGAAGGAGCAGGACTGGAGCAGGCCTCAGGAGTGGAATCCCCACCAGCAGTGATGGTTCTCAGATCCATCAACCCACAAACACCAAAGGCAGTGAAAAGGCTTTTTCACCTTGGTGACAAGGGAACAAGGTCCTACTCCAGCCCCATCCCCATCCCCAGGTGGCAGCAGTGGGCAGCGGCAGCTGAAGCCATGGTGGCAGTGGTGGGTAGCAGTCAGCATTCATTGTTGGAGCCCTCAGCTTAAAGTCCCTGGAGGAATTGAGCAGCTGATCCGAATCTCAGCCCTGAGGATGTTCCTGTGGGATGGCAGAGCTGGAGACCCCTGAGGAGTAAACTCCTCTCTCTTGATTGTGCCACCTTGGAGGAACTGAGAACTTACAGGTCCCCAGAGTATACCCTACTCTTGACAAAAGACCCCAAAATCAAATAACTGGTTGGGAAAATGCCCCAAAAAGGGGACAAAAATAAGACTATAGAAGGTTATTTTCTTGGTCAATAGGTATTTTCTCCCATCCTTTCGAAAGAGGAGAATATTGCTTACTATCAGGGGAAGACATAAAAGTCAAGCCTTCTGCATCCCAAATATCCAAAATAAATACGCAATGATATTAGGCCACAGAAGAGCTCAAAAAGAATTTTGAAAATCAAGCAAGAGAGGTGGAGGAAAAATTGGGAAGAGAAATGAGAGTGATGCAAGAAAATCATGAAAAGCGAGTCAACAGTTTGCTAAAGGAGACCCAAAAAAATGCTGAAGAAAATAAGACCTTTGAAAATAGGCTAACTCAATTGGAAAAAGAGGTCCAAAAAGCCAATGAGGAGAAGAATACTTTAAAAAGCAGAATTAGCCAAATGGAAAACAACATTCAAAAGCTCACTGAAGAAAATAGTTCTTTAAAAATGAGAATGGAACAGATGGAAGCTAATGACTTTATGAGAAACCAAGAATTTACAAAATGAAACCAAAAGAATGAAAAAGTGGAAGATAAGGTGAAATATCTCATTGGAAAAACAACTGACCTGGAAAATGGATCCAGGAGAGACAATTTAAAAATTATGGGACTACCTGAAAGCCATGATCAAAAAAAAGAACCTAGACATCTTTCATAAAATTATCAAGGAAAACTGCCCTGATATTCTAGAACCAGAAGGCAAAATAAATATTGAAAAAATCCACTGATCACCTCCTGAAAGAGATCCAAAAAGAGAAACTCCTAGGAATATTGTAGCCAAATTCCAGAGTTCCCAGGTCAAGGAGAAAATATTGCAAGCAGCTAGAAGGAAACAATTTGAGTATTGTGGAAATACAATCAGGATTACACAAGATCTAGCAGCTTCTACATTAAGGGATCGAAGGGCTTGGAATATGATATTCCAGAAGTCAAAGGAACTAGGATTAAAACCAAGAATCACCTACCCAGCAAAACTGAGTATAATACTTCAGGGGAAAAAATTGTCTTTCAATGAAATAGAGGACTTTCAAGCATTCTTGATGAAAAGACCAGAGCTGAAAAGAAAATTTGACTTTGAAACACAAGAATCAACAGAAGTATGAAAAGAGAAAGAGAGATCACAAGGGACTTACTAAAGGTGAACTGTTTACATTCCTGCATGGAAAGATAATGTTTGTAACTCCTGAGACTTTTCTCAGGACCTGGGTAGTTGGAGGGATTATACACACACACACACACACACACACACACATACACACACACACATATACATACATACACACACACACACACACACATATATATATATATCTAGAGAGAGAGAGAGAGAGAGAAAGAGACAGAGAGACAGACAGCACAGAGTAAGTTGAATAGGAAGGGATCATATCAAAAAAATAGAATTAAGGGGTGAGAGAGGAATGTATTGGGAGGAGAAAGGGGAAAATGGAGCGGGGCAACTTATCTCTCATAAAAGAGGCAAGAAAAAGCTTTTTCAATGGAGGGGAAAAGGGGGGAGGTGAGCGGGAAAAAGTGAAGCTTACCCTCATCACGTTTGGCTTAAGGATGGAATAACATGCTCACTCAATTTGGCATGAGAACCTATCTTACACTACAAGAAAGTAGGGGAGAAGGGGATCAGCAAGGTGGGGGAGATGATGAAAGGGAGGGCAAATGGGAAGAAGGAGCAATTAGAAGTAAACACTCTTGGGGGAGGGACAAGGTCAAAAGAGAGAATAGAAGATATAGGGGGCAGGACAGAATGGAGGGAAATATAGTTAGTCTTACACAACATGACTATTATGGAAGTCATTTGCAAAACTACACATATATACCCTATATTGAATTGCTTGCCTTCTCAGTGGGGAAGAGTAGGGTGGTGTTGGGACTGGAAGCTCAATTCCGTGTGGACAGTCTCGGGCAGGTAAAAGTGGGACTTCTAAATCTTAGAGTCTTACGAGGCCCTCCATGAACAGCGGGGGTTCGAGAAGGTCAGACTGAGCTAGCTCGGCTAGCTCGGGTATTTCCGCCTCTCCCCCGGAGATACCTGATGGGTGGAGTCTCCCTGCCCTCGAGGTCGTCCCGGATTGGAGCACACCTAGTTACCTAACAGCACGGTATTGAGATGCAAACTGTGTGGCTGAAGATTAAGTAGGATTGAGGAAGCCTAAAAGCTCTCTTAGCACGTGTGGAGCCAAAGAGAAAAGTAGGGCTCCGCTTCTTTTCTTTCCTCTCTCCCCTCCCCCTCTCTCCCCGCTTGTACTTCTACTTCCAATCCCTTAAGCTTAGCCTCCTTAGGAAATCTCCCCCTCTTCCTCCTAAGGAAGATCCTCCCCCTGCACTTGTAACCGATTCCCTGGAATAAAGCTCAACCCCTGTTCGACTCTGGAACGTCCTTTCTCTCATACGTGCATCCGGCGTGGCCAGCCGAAGACCTCGGGAGGTGAGGTAAGAAAGACTCGGGTAGCCCAATACAGGCCTCTAGGCTTGGCAGGGTGGGAGGAAGGAAGAGAAGTTGGAACTCAAAGTTTTAGGAACAAATGTTGAGAATTGTTTTTGTGTACAACTGGGAAATAAGAAATACAGGTAATGGGGTATAGAAATTTATCTTGCTCTACGGGACAAGGGAGAAGATGGGGATAACGGAAGGGAGGGTGTTAGAAGGGAGGGCAGACTGATGGAAGGGGTAATCAGAATGTAAAGTGTTTTGGAGTGGGGGAAAAATAGAGATGGGGAGAAAATTTGGAACTCAAAATTTTGTGGAAATGAATGTTGAAAACTTAAAGTAAATAAATAAAATTTTATATATATAAAGAAGTGAGTCAAGGGATGGCCCCTTTAATTAAAAAAAATATCAAACTGGGAGGGGAAGACTCTCAGAGTTGGTAGTCAAAAGAGAAAGAGTTACTATTGATATTCACTCTGAGATATTTCCCCAAATATAGCCATTAAGTGGTGAGTGAGCAGGGACCCATTATGGTCCAATCTATGAGCTGCAGAGTGAAATGAGTTTAAGGTTTGGTCTTTGAGAAAAGAGACAGAAAGGAGGGAAGGAAGGAGGGATGGAAGACAAGGAAGGAAAAAAGGAGGGAAGGACTGTAGTCAGAAAACCCCAAGTTAATTGTGCAGCTTCTGGCCATCAAAATTTACCTTCCTTTGGAGTGGAGAAGAGGAGAAGTAGAGGAAGAATGAGAGGAAAAGGGAGAGGAAAAAGGATGGCACAAGCTGTTACCCAACTGACTGGATCCCCTTTGAGGCAGCTCTGACTACTCACAGGCTATATGTGCCCTTTGTTTTTGAAGAGAACATCAGGGAAAAGATGACCTACCTTGCAGCTGACTTTGATTTGAGTGAGTGAGGCCTGTGCAAGGTCGTCAGACTCACTTTCTCCTACAAAGCCATCTGGGTCCAGTCAGATATTCATCAGGACAAGTGGAGATGGCCTCACACTATGCTAGATAATGAAGACAATAGATGACAAAGTAATAAAGTAACATCCTTAAAGTAATGAAGTAATATCCAAATACCTTAGGTTGAAGACAGTCCTCTCTGGCCAAATTCCCAACTGAAGAAGAGGTTTTTGAATGTCAGTGGGCTCCTTTTATGTGCCAAAGCACCTGGTACTGATTGCATCCCAGCAATCAGTTCTCTCTTTCAGTCATTGCTGGCAAGATTCTTCTCAGAGTCCTCCTTAATAGGCTGATCCTTCACCTGGAAGATGGTCATTCACCTGAGAGTCAGTATGGTTTCAGAAAAGGCCAAGGAATGGTCAATATGATGTTGGTTGACCAAGAGCTCCAGGAGAAATGCCAGGAGCAGAACAGAGGTCTGTACACAGCCCTTGATAATTATCAGTCAGGAGGGCTTGCGGTAAATTATATCAAAATATGGACAGTTTATCAGTATTGTATGTCAGTTTCATGACACCATGCTTGTATGGGTCCTGGATAATAGAAGATGCTCTTATACTTTGCCATTCATCAATGGAGTACAGCAAGGTTGTGTGTGATCCCATGCTTTTTAGCATGATGTTTTCAGCAGTGTTTTAGATGCCTTCAACGAGTACAAAAATGGCATCAAGGTTAGCCGTCACACTAATTGTACATAATTAAAAATGAAAAGGTTATAAGCAAAGACTAAAGTGGATGGAGTATTGGTATATGATCTTTTGATCACAGATGACTGTGAATACAATGCAGTCTCTGAGGCTGAGATGCAACAGAATATGCGTGAGTTCTGTGTTGCTTGTGTTAATTTTGGTGTAACAATTAACAACAAGAAAATAGGTTCTCCACTAGTCAGTACTATCAATATGTGGAGCTATCAGTTATAGCAAATAGAGAAATACTGCATACTATGGATAAGTTCACTTCCCTTGGTAGTTCACTTTCCAGGGATGTGTGCACAGGTGACAAGGTTAATGCATTCATTTCCAGAGCTAGTTCAGAGATTGGAATCTTCTGTAGAAAATTGGCATTAAAAGAGGGGATATTAGATTGTCCACCAAACTGAAGTTCTTCAGGGCTATTGTGCTGATTTCACTGCTGTATGCCTGTGAAACCTGTGCAGCACACTAGTGAAATGTGCCATGCTAGGAAACTGAATTGCTTTCCTTTTAATTGCCTGAAGAAGATTCTGATGACCATCTGGCAAGATAAGTTTCTGGACCCTGCAGTCCTTTCTCAAGCTGAAGAGCAGAGCCTTCAAACTTCTCTACAGGAAGCACAACTGACTTGTGGGCCACATTATTTGAATGCCAAATGTTTATTTTCCTAAAAGACTCTTTTATGTAGAACTCACAGAAAGCAAGCACTCATATGGAGGTCAGAAGAAGTAATAAAGCACAGTCTCAAGGTCTCTCTGATGAACTTTAGAAATGATTGTGTGACATGGGAGACACTGGCAAAGGATCACCCAGCATGGTGTGTCCATGTAAAGAGGGCGCTGTGCTCTATGAGTGAAGAAAAATTGCAATAGCTCAAAAGAAACATGAGATGCACAAATTTCAGACGTCTCCCTTCCAAATATTTGCATGCATTATTTGTGCCTGACCTATGGCAGAGACTTCCAAGCTCATACTGGTCTGATCTGCCACAGTCAGATATGCTGTACTTTGACCCCAACATAGTGTTGTCATTTTGGTCCATTTTGAGAACAGAGGACAATAACCATATTAATAAACAAACAAGTTAGTAAAAGAGCAAAAGCATATAAATATTATATAACATATTCTCTCAATTACTCCTTCAAATTCCACTCATACCTGTGAGTTTTCTTCACCAGCAGTTGGCTGCTACTTGGGGAATCTAAGGACGATAACCCTGTGGGTTTACACCGTAACACTAGATTGCTTCCAGGTCCCCAACAGTGTAGTTCCCATTAACAATTAGCCAATACACACAACTAACTTTTAGCAAAGGTATTTGTTATGTAACAATAGCAGTAGCTACAAAACAATCTTCCCAGGAAATTCAGGCAAATTCTCTCCACTTCCTCCCATGTATACACAGTGTCTGTGGGAAAATTGGGCAGAAACTTAGAGTACAATCATAAGGAAGTTCTTACATAGACGATACATGTTTCCAAAGAGCAGCCAACTGTGGTAATGCCTACTTGCTCTCAGTGTTTTTTCTCTCTTTATTCAGATCTCATCCTGCTTGGTTACAGTATCTCTTCACATTGTTCAGCTGGGGTTATCCTCTCTCCAAAGTTCAACTCCTGATTGCCAGAGCTAGCTCTCCCTTGAACCTATAACCAATTGCCTTCTCTGCTGCCTGGGGTCCTTCTTAGAAGATTTTTCTTCATCTATCTGTCTCTCTTTCCATGGTTGGAGTCTGTCTCTTCTTCTTGTCTGATGTAATGCTTTACTTGTCTGATAGCTGTCCTTTAGAAGGACATAGTGGATGGTGAAGTATGATGGAGAGGGAGTACTTTTTTCTTTCCCCTTAACATCCAAGAGTAATTCACTCTCAGGGATTGGGTTACTTTTCTATTTCTCCTTCAAAGAGTAGACTTCCTGGCTTGGATACCTTTGAACTACTAAATACTCTAAGGCTTAGTTATTTAAAGCCCTGGTAAAGTGTATCCAGTTTTCACTTGTCCAATGATGTTCCTCCAATTTGAGACTATGATTCAAAAGATTACTAAGTTGTGCACATACTTTAACTCAGTGATACCATTAGGACACCTGTACCCCAAAGGGATAAAGACAAAGGGAAAATAAACCATAAGTTCACAATTATTTATAGTAGCTCTTTTTATAGTGTCAAAGAACTGGAAACTAAGGTGGTACCCACTGATTGGGGAATGTCTCAGTAAATTATATTATATGAAGATAATGGAATCCTACAGTGCCATAAGAAATGATGAAAGGGATAGTTTCAGAGGAACCTTGCAACGTTTGTATGAAGGGACGCAAAGTGTAGTGAACAGAACCAGAACAGTATGTGTGTATCTATATCTGTATTGATATCAAGATGGATATGAATATGTAACATCAAAGTAGTAAAAATGAAGATTTTGAAAGACTTAAGAACATGGATCAATACAATGAAGAACCATGATTCCAGAGGCTTGATGATAAAGGATGTTGCCTACCTTCTGAGAAAATGGTGATGCTGTCAGGGGGCAGGATGAGGTATATTTTTTGAATAGTGGCAATGAAGGAATTTGTTTTGCTTGACCGAGCATTTTTTTTTTTTTTTACTAAAGGTTCATTTTTTCAAATGGGGGATATGGGAAAGGGAGAGATTATGTTATTGCTAATTGAAAAAAATAGAGAAAAACATTTAAACCAATGAGGCTGTTCCCTTTAATTCTGTCACAGAAATATGTATATACTTCATGTGAACAACAAAGGATGCCTTTGTAATAGCATCTTCAGTTTTGAAAACACATTAACAACTTGCTATTTCTGTTAGCTATTCTTTATTTTCTATAACATAATCAATCTGGGAAAAAACACTGGATCCTACCCTTCTTAAAATTATATTTCTAGAGGTCATCAAAGAAATCTTCCAAGAATGAGCAAATGGAGCTCAAAATACAAACTGAAAAGAACTCACAGGTCTGTTATAAGGACCGAAGTTTCAATGTGCCATTATACACAGTTTCTAAGACTGCAATAAGGACAATATACTTTCAGCTTCTAAAAGGTCATCTGAATTCATTTACCATATAAATATAAAGAACGAAGCAGACTTTTCTAGGAAGGTAATGACCATTAGGAGAAAGTAGAATATTATGTGTAAAAATTACAACGTATGGACCAGGAATTCCCATTTATCTACTCTATATAGCACAGTCCACTCCCTTCCATAATCAGAGTGGATTGTTTATGTATAATTACAGTTATATGAATATGACTTGATACTCTATCCAGAACACTGTCTGTAAGTTGAGTGGGAGTTATAAAATAAGTAACAAAGATTTTAATTTGGACCAAATAACAAAGTGAGAGAAATGGTTATTAATAACCAGTATCTTGGCAGAGATGCAGAAATCTCTCCATCTTCCAAACTGCTTATTTTAAAATGTTCAGTCTCTCGATGGTCATTGCTGATAATGAGACTGAATTAGCTCTTCTCATCTTGGTAATACCTCACCCAACCTTACAGGGGATTTAATCTAAGGTGGGGAAGCCTACTGAGTTCTACTTAAGCTTAGGTGGAGACAGAACCTTTTGTTTAGATAGCCTGAAGCTAGGAGTGGTCTGGTATGAAGATAGTTTCTCTGTCCAAGGGTCACATGCCTCTCTTAGTCCTTCATTTTAATATAGCTCACCTTCCATTGTGTTATCTAATCAGAGTCCATTACAGCTCCCCATTGATGTCTGATCTTTGAAGGGTATGTAAACCCTGAACCTGTTGCCATAGTTATCTTTGACTTAAGAGAACAAATCAAATGATCATCTTTTTATGAATAACTTGCTGATCTTATTATTAAGAAAATAATTAAGTTACCAAGAAACTATGTCTCTCCAATCTTTCTAATCATTCCCAAAATAATTAGTAATAACAATGACCAGTATTGTCAGGGCACTTTGTATGTACTTGGCATCACATTGCATGTTTTAGAATTATTACCTCATTTGATCCTCACAATTCTGAGAGGTAGGTGCTATTGTCATCCACTTTTTACAGCTGAGAACAGTGAGGCAAGGAAAGGTTAAGTAACTTGACCAGGGTCATATAACAAGTAAATGTGTGAAGTCATGCTTGAAGTCATTATCCTGACTCTAGACCTGGTACTCTTTCTACTGTACCACCAAGCATTTTTTAGAATAGCAAAAGAAAAACCTCTATATATGAAGGAGAAAATGTTGCACAGACTCCCATGCCACTGGTGAGAGAAGGAGCACTGTAAGTGAAATTCATGGTCCTTGGACCATGTCTTGATCTCTCACAGGATCACATTACTGCAGAATCACAAAACTTGACAATTGAAGGGACCTTATGAGCTCTCTGGTCCAATCTCTCCTGGATAGGAGTTCCCAAGTATGCAAGATAATTAGCAAGTCCTTATTTGCCCTCTGATTGAAGACTTTCAAGGGATCCTCCATCTCCCTCAGAAATGTGTTTCACTCTTACTATTATAGTTTTTCTGAAATGATGTCTCATTCTTTTGAGTTTCTCCCCATTGGCCCCCTCTGGGGCCAAACAGAATAAGCTTAATTCCTTTTTACATGATGATCATACAAAAGCCTGCCTGCCTTGGGGGCAGCTAGGTGGTGCAAATGGATAGAGTACCAGTGCAGGAGTCAGCAGGACCTGAATTCAAATCTCACCTCAGACACTTGACACTCACTAGCTGTGTGACCTTGGGCAAGTCACTTAACCCCAATTGCCTCATCCTGGGTCATCTCCAGTCATCCTGATGAACATCTGGTCGCTGGATTCAGATGGCTCTGGAGGAGAAGTGAGGCTGGTGACCTGCACAGTCCTCCCTCACTCAAAAACAAAGTCAGGTGCAAGTCATGTCATTATTTCTCTGATGGTATGGTCTTCAGCAATAAAGGATGAACACAGACAAATACCTGAAGGTGACTCTAGTCCTTTTGTTAAGGATGGGGAGGCTTTGGGAGTGCTTTTCAGCAGCAGAAGGGGAACCAGTAGATGGTGAGAGACTGAAGTAGAATAAAAGAGGGAAGATCAAGGTTTCATGGCAAGGAGGTGGCTTTGGTGAGCAGAAGAGTCCCGATCAGAGACTGGTATGAAGGATACGATGGAGGTTATGTAAAAAGGCTGTGTGATGGAGAGAAGTGGTGAAAGGACTCAGCTTTCTTGGTAAAGTATCAAAGGAGGTACACAGCTCAGAGAATGGAAGACAGGGATGCTGCGTGAAGCAAGAAGAGTTGGTTTGGAAAGCTGATGTGGTGAATAGCAGAGAGAAAGAATCAAGAAAAAGTAAAAGGATTATCTTGCTTCAGTGAGGGGTCAGTGGCAATTGTATAACACATATTTGTAGATCCAGTCAGCATGGTTGCGTGACTTCCTCAAGCTCTGTTTAGCAGCACAGACGTGAACAGACAGGAGAGATAATGGAGGCTGGGGATATAGCAGAGTTAGGGCATTGCAAGGTGTGAGGGGTGATAGGATAAAGCAATAAGGAATTAAGGATAGAAGTTAATGTTCAGGTGAACTGGTTCTCTAATGGAGCAACACTAAGTTCAAAATAAGAGAACTACCACTTGGGGACAAATGGAACATGATGGTGGTCCTGTGAGTAAATCCAGGCTTTAATGAAATTGAAGCTGATATTGTCATCCTGTATTTCCATTGTTTATCTTTTTCATGTTCTCAGTGGCTTAGATTTCAATATGCTGTTGAGCCCTGACTTCATTAGGGACAAAAAGTTCCCACAGTAACATCAGTACCCTGGAGACACATTGCTAAGTATTGAAAAGATCTTAACTGGCTTTTTGAATTGACCCCCACCAAGAAAACCAAGTCTTTGGATGCAACATAGGGTCAATTTGTACAATGGTACAGAGGCCTTATGTTTCCCTTCTTTTATCTCTAATTCTCTGGCAACCTCAGAGTCAGAGAAAGGCTGACATTCTCATTAGGGCTTAAGGAAAACAGCTGCTGCCTTCTTGCTCCCAGTTCTCAACTGTCTTTGCTCCCTTGTTGGGGGTGTAAGCTCAGTTCCATGTGGACAGTCTCGGGCGGGTAAAGGTGAGAACTTCTAAACCTTAGAGTTCTCATGAGGCCCCCCAGGGAACAGCAGGGAATTGAGGTGTGAGACCGAGCTATCTCGTGCATTTCCGCCTCTTCCCGTGAGAAAAGTGCTGGGAGAGAGCATCCCCGCCCTCGAGATTGGCCCAGATCTGAGCACACCTATTGTTATCTAACAGGCACGGTATTCAGGTGCAAACTATGCGGCAGGAGAGCTTAAGTAGGGTCAGGAAAGCCTGAAGGCGCTCTTAGCGCTGAGGGACCCTTACAGGACAGAAGGCCCCTCTCCCCTCTCTCCCCACTTCCACTTCTGCTTTCAATCTCTTACTGTAAGATCTTTGCCTCCTTGGGAGATTTCTCTCTCTCCTAAGGAAGAGCTCCCCCTGCACGTGTAACCAAGACCCTGAATAAAGCCTAACCCTTGTTCGACTCTAGGAAGTCTCTTCTCTCATACGTTTATCCGGTTTGGCCAGCCGAAGACCTGCCATAGGTAAGGTAAGACTCGGGTAGCCCTCAGGCCTCTAGGCCTGGCACTCCCTGACTTTTAATACTAAGGAACTAAAAAACATTAAATGATGAGTGGTAATTCATGATCTTTGAAAAATTGTGGAAAATGCCAGAAGTTTTAAAGGAATGGATGTAGTTAAATGTTGATCTAATTTTCAAAGAGGAGAAGGTGGATTATTCAGATTATGGTCTAATGATGACAGAAAAAATAGAATGGTTTTTGAGCCCTTAGTAAAAGAAAGACCATTTATTAAAATCAGGATGTGTTCATCAAGATTTTTGGATCATGACAAACAAAAGTTATTTCCTTTTTTTGTCAGGATTTTTAAAAGAATGCCATGTATGTGGCATATCTGGATTTCAGCAATCTATTCAACCAAGCCTTAAAATGTCCTTGTTGATAGCTTGGGAAAAGGTAGATTGGAGGAGAGTAGAATATATTGATATCAAGTTGGAGGGAGTTTTCTAGTGATATAATCCAAATCTCTGTTCTAATCACAATTTTTACTGATGATTTTATTGGAGACTTATTTGGCAAATTTTGCAGAATGAACAAAGCTGAGCATGACAGTTAATACGTTAGGTGGAAGAATTAGGGTCCAAGAAGTTTCTGCCATGTTAGAATGATAAACGAAATCTATTAAGTTGACTTTTGACAGAGATAATTCTTAAACTTGGTGAGAAAATTTCAGTATGGTCAGAAAATAGCTCATTTGATAAAAGATGAGGGGAGGGGGATCTAAGAGGATTGTAAGCCCATCATGATGCCACCCTGTGACATGGCATGCAAAAACACTAACACAATTTTGACTGTGTTGATGGAAGTGCATGGTTGGTGCTAATCCTGTTGATACACTCAGATGACAGCTGGAGTTCTGTGCCTATGCATGGTTTGGGATCTGAGTGTTGGGAAGAACACTGATAAAGCTAGTGCATGTCCTGAAGAGAGTGTTAGGTGGAGAGAGGATGTGAGAGGAAGCCAAGCAAGAGTCATTTGAGCAAAATGGGGATATTTAGCCCAGAGTTGAAAAGATTTGGGATGGACTTGAGAGTTATTTTTAAGTATTTGAAGCAATATAATGTGCAGGAGGGATTGAAGGTGATTGGTCCCAGAGTTTAGAAATAGGGGCAATGGGTACCAGGTCCACTTGTGAATGGCAGACCAGCTGCGTGGGCAGTTGAAAGGGCCCCACTATTGAGCACCAGGGGTCTGAAGCTTTGGCCTTATACAAGAGTAAAGCAGCAGTTTCCGGGGAAAAGGAGAAGCTTTTATTCTGATAAAAGTAAAAGTGCAATTAGGCTCAAATGAGATAATGGATATGAAGCTCTTTTCAAAACATAAACTCATTCTATAAATAAGAATTATTATTCCTGTTGTTAGCCTACAGTCACCAGGTGATGGTGGACTTTATTCTCCTTGAGTTCTGCTGTACTCCTGCTGAACTCAGGGAATGCGTATAGAACAATATAGGGATGTGCTGATAAATGTTTAAGAAGTAGGTTCCTAGGGGGCAAAAACATGTGCACTCACACTTTTAAATTTAATTTACACTTAACACTCTTTTGTCTAGACAATGCACAAAACAATCAATGAAGCCACAAACAACAAACAAATCTAACAAATTAGATTTGTAGCCACCATTTCAGAAGTGTAATCGCTGAGTGAAAATTTAACAGTTGTCACTCCCAAGTTGTGCTCCACAATTACAGTGTCTCTCCCAAGTGGTGGCTCCAGCACAATTCTGGACAAAAACTCCAGGCAGGAAGACCCAGAGCAGCCTGGACTCAGCATGAATCCCTTTATTTTTTTTCACCTATTCTCAAACCCTTGAAGCCTGACTCCTGGCTTCTCTCCTCTACTGAAACTGCTCTCTCCCAGGTCATCACTGAATAGCCAAATTCAGTGGTCTTATTTAGTTGTTATCTTCAGTGACAAAGGGGTTAAAGGATCTGCTGTCCCAACTCTGCTAGAATCCGGCCTCAGGACCTTGGACAAGTGTTTTTAAAATTTCCTTCAATGAGTCTCAGGTTACTCATCCATCAAATGAGGGAGTTGGAGGAAATGATTTTGAAAGTTCCTTCCACCTTTATATTCTATGACCCTTTGAGAGGTTGAGCTTTCTCCCACCTTCAGGTTTGACCTGACTTATGTAGGCAATGCTTTCTAGCTTTTCCTTGGGTGGTTTTCACAGGGATGTTAGATGGACTTAGGAAAGAAAACATCTGCTTACCTTGACTCTGGGCCAGTGTCCATCATCATGACTGCCCACAAGCATTGGTTGAGCACCTACTGTAGGTAGACCCTGGTCAGCCTGAGCCCTCTTTCTTTTCTTCCTCCTATACAATAACCTGTCCATTCATCTCAAAGTCCCAAGCACGTATAGCAAAGATACCATATATGTATCCCTTAAATAGGCACTGGCTTCTTCAACTGAATGTCAGATTCTGACTGCCCAGATGCCCCTGGGAGCAGGTTTCATCATTATCATTCTAGAGGGTATGTTAACATATGGGATTGGATTCAATCCCAGAATGTTGTTTTTTATTTTGAACTCTTACTTTGGGGATCTTGTCCCCATAGAGTCTTTTCCTTAATAAGTTAAAACTTCTCTTTTGGTAAATATTATTTCAGTTTTATGGTAAGCAGCAGTCGTCTGATGAGGCAGTCATCTTATTTCATTCTCTTTCTTAGTGTACTATAGGCTTTACCCATTTTGAGGTCATTGGTGGCTTTTGAATCTTGCTGGTTAGCTATTCACACAATTGCTTTCAGTATGAGAATCCTACTGTACTCCCACAACCTTATTACCTCTGTCCTTCTCTTCCTTAATGATGCCCAAATGCTTTCTATCATATTTCTGTCACAGGTTTAGGAATTTCCAAACAGGTGTATACCCCTCAGATGTAGGGTACCTTTTTGTCACCCCTTCTGCCATGTCTAGTCCTCTTAAGACATATTACTACTTTGCTTGTCTTGTGTCCCAGTCTACCAAAGATGTCACTAGTTTTGGGAGCCTGAGCTTTCACCTAGCACACTTAAATTTAGGGGACACCGACAGAAAGTTCAACCCCTCCCTCCTGTAAACAACAGAATTTAGTGCTTGGTGAACAAGAATAATGACTTCCAATATGAAGCTCCAGGAACTTAATGTGGCCACACTCCAGGTGAGCTCCTCCTTGGCTCTACCTCACTTTTCCTCACTATCCTCCCTTATAGTAATCTGCTGATGTTTGGGTACCTGTGGCCTGTTCCTCCTGAATTTTGTGTCACTTACTACAGGGACAAAGGTGACTCATTAAGGTTCTATCTTCTACCAAGTGTTGCTAATGCTTTTGAGACCATACTTCCTTTTAAAATATATTTTATTTTTTCCCCCATTAACATCTCCAATTTTTGAAACATTCATTTGTAAAATGTTGAGTTCTGTGGGGCAGAGCCAAGATCATGGAGAAAAGGCAGGGACCTGCCTGAGCTCATTCAAATCCCTCACCAAACAACTTTAAAATAACCCCTCAGAATGAATTCTTGTGTGGTAGACCCAACAAGAGGATAGGGTGAAACAATTTTCCACCCCAAGACAACTTAGGAATTTGGCAAGAAAGTTCTATATAGCACAATAGTATTCCATTATACCCATATACCACAACTTGTTCAACCATTTCCCAACTGATGGGCATCCCCTCGATTTCCAGTTCTTGGCCACCACAAAGAGAACTGCTATAAATATTTTTGCACATGTGGTTGGGTCTACTCATTTCACTCAGCATCAGTCCATATAAGTCTTTCCAGGTTTTTCTGAACTCTGCCTGCTCATCATTTCTTATACCACAATTGTACTCTATTTATATACCACAACTTGTTCTACCATTCCCCAATTGATGGACATTCCCTCAATTTCCAATTCTTGGCAGCCACAGAAAGAGTTGCCCTACATATTTTTGTACATGTGAGTCCTTTTCCCTTTTTTATCATTTCTTTGTGATACAGAACTACAAGTTGTATTTCTGGGTCAAAGTTTTTTCTTATTTTTAAAGCCTTTTGGGTCTCATTCCAAATTGCTCTCTGGAATGATTGGATCAGTGTTCCAATTTTCCCACATCTTCTCCAACATTTGTCATTTTCCTGTTTTGTCATTTTAATCAATCTGATAGATGATATGGTACCTTAGAGCTGTTTTGATTTGCATTTCTCTAATCAATAGTTATTTAGAAAATCTTTTTCATATGACTATAGATAGCTTTAATCTCTTCCTCTGAAAACTTCTTGTTTATATCCTTTGACCATTTATCAGTTGGGGAATGACTTGTATTCTTATAAATTTGACTCAGTTCTCTACATCTTTTAAAAATGAGACTAAAAAAGGAATGTTAAAAATTGTTTTTGCATGTAATTGGGAAACAATAAAATATCAAATTAAAAGATTTTTGAGTACCAAATTCTGTCCCTCCTTCACTTCCTTCTCCCCTCCCTGACATGGCAAACAACTGGATAGAGGTTATACATGTGCAATGATGGAAACATATTTGCATATTAGCCATGGTGCAAATAAAACACAGACCTACCTCCAATAAAGAAAAAAGAAATATAAAGAAAACAAAAAAAAATTACACTTTTATTTGTATTCAGATTCCATCAGTCTTTCTCTGGAGGTGAGTAGCATTTGCTGAGAATGCCTAAGTCATTCAGAGTTGATCATTATATAACATTGCTATTACTGTGTGCTAGGTTCTCCTGATTCTGCTTACCGTACTTTGTGCTAGTTTGTATGTCTTTCCAGGTTTTTCTCAAAGCATCCTGTTTGTCATTTCTTATAGCACAACAATAATCCATCACAATCATATACAACAACTTGATCCCTCAATTGATGGGCATCTCCTTAATTTTCAGTTCTTTACCACCACAAATAGAGTTTCTATAAGTATTTTTGTACACACGAATCTATTTTCTCTTATTCTTCTTTAAATCTCTTTGGCCTACAGACCTAGTAGTGTTATTGCTAGGTCAGAAGCTATGTAGAGTTTTATTGTCTTCTGGGTATAGTTTCAAATTGCTCTTCAGAATGGTTGGACTAGTTTACAGTTCCACCAATAGGGCATCAGTGTTCCAATTTTCCTACATCTCCTCTGATATTTATCACTTTCCTGTTCTGTCATATTAGCCAGTCTGATAGTTGGTTTCTCAGAGTTTTTTTTAAAATTTTCATCTTTCTATTGATTTAGAGCATTTTTTATATACTATTGATTTTGATTACTTTGATTACTTCATCTAAAAACAGCCTTTTCATATTCTTTGACCACTGAGCAATTAGGGAATGACTCATATACTTATAAATTGGACTCAGTTTTCTCTATATATTTAAGAAATGATATTTTCATCAGATTAACTTGCTGTAAAAAAATTTCCCCAGTTTTCCGCTTTTCTTTAAATCATGGCCAGATTGGTTTTGTTTTGTAAAATCTTCTAAATTTAATGCTATCAAAATGATACATTTTTTATTTATTATTATTATTATTATTATTATTAACTTTTAACATTTATTTTCACAAAATTTTGGGTTACAAATTTTCTCCCCTTTTATCCCCTCCCCCCCCAAACCCAAGCATTCTAATTGCCCCTGTGACCAATCTGCTCTCTCCTCTATCCTCTCTCCCTGTCCATGTCTCCGTCTTCTCTTTTGTCCTGTAGGGCCAGATAGCTTTCTTGACCCCTTAACCTGTATTTCTTGTTACCCAGTGGTAAGAACATTACATTTGGTCCTAACACTTTGAGTTCCAACTTCTTTAGCTCCCTCCCTCTCCACCCCTTCCCCTTGGAAGACAAGCAATTCAATATAGGCCAAATCTGTTTAGTTTTGCAAATGATTTCCATACTAGTTGTGTTGTATAGGACTAACTATATTTCCCTCCATCCTATCCTGTCCCCCATTACTTCTATTTTCTTATGGTCCTTTCCCTCCCCATGAGTGTCGACCTCGGATTGCATTCTCCTCCCCATGCCCTCCCCTCCATCTTCCCCCCCACCCTGCTTGTGCCCCTGTCCCCCACTCTCCTGTATTATGAGATAGGTTTTCCTATCAAAATGAGTGTGCATTATATTCTTTCCTTTAGTGGAATGTGATGAGAGTAGACCTCATGTTTTTCTCTTGCCTCCCCTCTTTATCCCACCACTAATAATTCTTTTTCTTGCCTCTTTTATGAGAGATAATTTGCCCCATATAACTTCTCCCTTTCTCCTCCCAATATTTCTCTCTCACTGCTTGATTTCATTTTTTTTTTAAGATATGATCCCATCCTCTTCAATTCACTCTGTGCACTCTGTCTCTATGTATGTGTGCGTGTGTGCATGTGTGTGTGTGTGTACTCCCACCCACTACCCAGATACTGAAAAGTTTCAAGAGTTACAAATATTGTCTTTCCATGTAGGAATGTAAACAGTTCAACTTTAGTAAGTCCCTTATGACTTCTCTTTGCTGTTCACCTTTTCATGGTTCTCTTCATTCTTGTGTTAGAAAGTCAAATTTTCTTTCTAGCGCTGGTCTTTTCATCAGGAAAATTTGAAAATCCTCTATTTCATTGAAAGACCATTTTTTCCCCTGAAGTATTATACTCAGTTTTGCTGGGTAGGTGATTCTTGGTTTTAGTCCTAGTTCCTTTGACTTCTGGAATATCCTATTCCATTCCCTTCGATCCCTTAATGTAGAGGGAGCTAGATCTTGTGTTATCCTGATTGTATTTCCACAATACTTGAATTGTTTCTTTCTAGCTGCTTGCAATATTTTCTCTTTCACCTGGGAATTCTGTAATTTGGCCACAATGCTCCTAGGAGTTTCTCTTTTTGGATCTCTTTCATGCGGTGTTCTGTGGATTCCTTGAATATTTATTTTGCCCTCTGGTTCTAGAATCTCAGGGCAGTTTTCCTTGATAATTTCATGGAAGATGATGTCTAGGCTCTTCTTTTGATCATGGTTTTCAGGTAGTCCCAGAATTTTTACATTGTCTCTCCTGATTCTATTTTCCAGGTCAGTTGTTTTTCCAATAAGATATTTCACATTATCTTCCATTTTTCGAATCTGTACGCTATGTTCTGTCATATCTGTCTTTCTCATAAAGTCCTTAGCGTCCATCTGTACCATTCCAGTTTTGAAAGATCTATTTTCTTCAGTGAGCTTTTGAATCTCCTTTTCCATTTGGTTAATTCTGCTTTTGAAAGCATTCTTCTCCTCATTGGCCCCTTGCACCTCCCTTGCCAACTGAGTTAGGCTAGTTCTCAAGGTGCCAATTTCTTCAAGATTTTTTTGGTTCTCCTTTAGCAGGGAGCTGATCTGCTTTTCATGCTTCTCCCTCATCCCTCTCATTTCTCTTCCCAGTCTTTCCTCCACCTCTCTAACTTGATTTTCAAAATTCCTCTTGAGCTCTTCCATGGCCCGAGCCCATTGGGTGGGCTGGGACACAGAATCCTCGATTTCTGTGTCTTTGCCTGATGACAAGCATTGTTCCTCCCCATCAGAAAGGAAGGGAGGAAGTGTCTTTTCTCCGAGAAAGTACCCTTCAATAGTTTTATTTCTTTTCCCTTTTCTGGGCATTCTCCCCAGCCAGTGGCTTGACCTTTGAATATTCTCCTCACACCCACCTCACCTCCTGGTCCTCCCAGCCAGCGTTTGGGAACTGAGATTCAAATGCTGCTTCCCGCCTTAGGATTTTTGGCGGGGGCAGGGCTGCTATTCAGTGTGAGAGTTAAGTTCAGGTGGTCAGGGGCAGGGCCACCTCTCTGGCTCAGTTCCCTCTGGGGGTTTATGCACAGACCTTCCACAATGGATCCAGGCTCCCGCCCGTTTGGGGAGCCCCTCTCTGCAGCTGCCTCTCAGCTTCTATCTCCTGGGGGGGCCCGAGCCATGGGGGCACCCCACTCCCCTCTCGACCCGCCAAAGACACTCTCTCACCTATCCCCGTCAGTCACCTGTTGGTGGGGGGGCTTGTGCCGCCGCTGGAGATCCCGTCTCTGGAGCCTTCTCGGATCTGTACCTCTCGGAGCTGCGGCCGCAGCCACCGCTGCAGGTCCGAGCTGGGCTCCAAGTCTGCAGCCGGACAGACCTTTTGTGAGAGGTTTGCAGGTCCCTCTGTGGGTGGAGGGACCCGCGTGGCCGCTGGAGATCCCGTCCCTGTAGCCTGCTCGGATCTTTTCCTCATGGTGTCGCTGCCGCGGCAGGGCTGCCCTCTCCTCCCCGTCCCGGCACCCCGTCCACGGCGCGAAGGACCCCCCACGAGAGGTTTGGAGGTCTCTCTGGAACAGAAATCTCCCTCGCTCCAATATTCTATGGTCTCTGGGTGCAGAATTCGCCCTGGGTTGGTCCCCTCTAGTCGTTCTGTGGTTTGTGGGTTCGGAGCTGTGTGTATGTGCATCTTTCTACTTCGCCATCTTGGCTCCGCCCCCAAAATGATACATTTTGTCAAGCTCTCTATCTTTGGTCATAAGTTCTTCCCTTATCCATATACCTGAAAGGTAAACTAGTCCATGCTCCCCAATTTATTTATGGTATCACCTTTCATGTCCAAATCATGTACCTGCTTTGATCTTATCTTGGTATACAGTGTAAGATGTTGGTCTATACCTAGTTTCTGCCACATTGCTTTCTAGTTTTCCCAGCAGTTTTTATGAAATAGTGAGTTCTTGTCCTCAAAGCTTAGATCTTTTCATGAGCAAATACTAATTACTATAGTTATTTGCTACTGTGTATTGTACCTAGTCTATTCTACTGATTTACCCCTATCATTTTTAGGCAGTACCAGAGTGTTTTGATGATTCCTGCTTTGTAACAGAGGGGTTTTTTTTTGTTTGTTTTTTTGTTCTAATAGAGTTTGAGATCTGATACAATTAGGTAACCTTCCTTCACTTTTTTTCATTGATTCTCTTGATATTCTTGACATTTTTCTTGTCCTCTGGATGAGTTTTGCTATTTTTTTCTAGCTCTATAAAGTAATTTTTTTGGTAATTTGATTTGTATGGCATTGAGTAAGTAAATTAATTTAAGTAAAGATTGTCATTTTTATTGTACTAGCTTGACCTACTCATGAACAATGAATATTTTTCCAATTGTTTAGATCTGACTTTATTTTTGTGGAATGTATTTTGCTGTTATGTTGACATAGCTCCTGGGTTTATCTTGGCAGGTAGATTGCCAAGTAGTTTATATTACCTGTAGTTATTTTAAATACAACTTCTCTTTCTTTCTCTTGCTGCTGAACTTTATTGGCAATATGTAGAAATGTCATTGATTTATGTAGTTTTATCTTATATAACGCAACTTTGTCAAAGTTCTTAATGATTTCAACTAGTTTTTAAAATGATTCTCTAGGATTCTCTAAGTATACCATTATATTATCTTCAAAAATTGATCGTTGTGTTTCCTCATCGCCTATTCCAATTCCTTTGATTTCTTTTTCTTCTGTTATGACAATAGCTAACATTTCTGGTACAATACTGAATAAGCGTGGTAGTAATGTGCATCCTTGCTTGTCCCCAGAATAATGCTTGCTGATTGTTTTTGGTAGACAGTACTTATCATTTTAAGGAAAGCCCCAAGTATTCTTATTCTTTCTGCTGTTTAAATAGGAACATGTTCTTTTATTTTGTCAAAGGTATTTTTTCTGCATCTATTGACATAATTATATGATTTTTGAGTTATTTTTATGGTCAATTTTACTGATATTGTTCAACTTTTCATGACTCCATTTGAGGTTGTCCCAAAGATATTGGAATGATTTGTGATTTCTTCCCCCAACTCATTTTACAATTGAAGAAACTCAGGCAAACTGAGTTAAGTGACTTGCTCAGGTCACACAGCTAGTAAGTGTCTGAGGCTAGATTGAACTTACAGAATTAGTCTTCCTTACTCTAGGCCAGGAAATCTATTCACTGTACCACCTAGTTGCTTCATTTATGCTGATAGTTTTCTTAATATTGAACCAGCCCTGCACTCCTAGTATAAATGCCACCTGGTCATAGTGTATGATCTTGTGATAAAAACCTGTAATCTTCTTGCTAGCATTTTATTTAAACTTTGTGCATAAATATTCATCAGGGAAATTGGTCAGTAGTTTTCTTTCCCTTTTTTTGCTCTTCCTCATTTAGGTACCAGCACCATATTTGTTTCATAAAAGGAATTTGGCAAATACGTCAAATTCAATGAATTGTTCTTTAAATCACTTGTCAGTCCATCTGATCCTGATGATTTCTTTTTCTTAGAGAACTCATTGATGACTTATTCAATTTCTTTCAAAACAGGGTTCTTTAAGTATTTTATATCCTCTTCTATTAATCTGGGCAATTTACATTTGTGTAAATATTTGTCCATTTCCCTTAAATCATTAGATATATTGGCATATGACTGGGCAAAATCATTCCTAATAATTGCTTTAATTTCATCTTCATTGGTGGCAAATTTACCCTTTTCATTTTTGGTACAGGTAATTTGGTTTCTTCCTTCTAGCTTTTTTTTTTTACATCAAATTATTCAGTGGTTGATCTTTCTTTCCCCCCACAATCAAAGAATCTCTTAGTTTAATTTCTTTGTTCAGTGGTTTACTTTCAATTTGATTTATTTATCTTTTGATTATCAGGTTTTTCCAATTTGGTGTTTAATTGGGAATCTGCAAATTTGTTCCTTTTCTAGTTTAAAAAGTTGCATGCCCAATTCATTAATCCACTCATTCTCTATTTTATTGATGCACTGTTTAGAGATGCAAAATTTCCCCTAAATACTGCTTTGGGGATATCACATTAATTTGTATCATTTTTGTCTTTTTCTTTAATGAAGTTATTTATTGTTTCTATGATTGTTCTTTGATCCACTCATTCTTTAGGATTAAATTATTTAGTTTCCAATTAATTTTGACTATGTTTCCAAGGCCCCCCATTGAATGTAATTATTATTTCATTATAATCTGAAATGGATGCATTGACTATTTCTGGTTTTCTGCATTTAGTTGTGAGGGTTTTATGCCCTAATATATGAAAGTATGAGAAATACATCAATTTTTGTTGAAGGGCAATGTATCAGTGAGAAAAACATATATTCATTTTTATTTCCATTTAATTTTCTCCAGAGGCCTATTATATCTAACTTTTCTAAAAATTCTATTCATTTCCTTAATGTTTTTCTCATTTTTTTGCTAGATTTATCTAAATCTGAGAGGAGAAAGTTAAGGTCCCCTACTAGTTGTATTGCCCTGGCAATATTCATAGGACTGAGGATGGCTATGAATATCCAGGCGTATTTCTGAATTAGAAAATATACAAAACTGTCCTTATAGAAGGGAGAAGAAAAACATTTATTTAGACCACAGAAAGCCAAATCCCAACATCAGAAAGTTAAATCTCTCATAGTAGCCAGGAAGTCACTACACATTAGCACTGCTGGGGACAAAGGCAATCCCAAGCCTCCCCTGACCTGCTGGGGTCTTCTCACAAGCAAACACTCATAATCCTTGCTGTGCCTGCTGGTCTGCATCCTCTCTCTCTGCCTCGACCATTCTCACTAACTTCCTCATTATTTTGTTCCACCCTTCCTGTTCTACCTGTTCATCAAGCTCCTCCCACCACATGTGATTTAGGCTTCCAGGTGATTTAAGCAGGTCACATGGGCCTATTAATAAATGGGAAAAATCTTTCCATTTAAATGGCTATTACACTAGTATAGTTTTCCTATTTCCTCCTGTAACTAATATAACTTTTCCTTTAGAAATTTGGATTCTATACCATTTGGTGAATTTTTGTTTAATATTGATATTATTTGATTATCTATGGTACCTTTTTTAAGCAAAATGTAGTTTTCCTCATTATCTCTTTTAATTATATCTTTTGTTGCTTTTACTTTGTATGAAACCATTATTGGTATGCTACTTTCTTCTTTTTCATCTTCCTCTTCTTCTATCTTTCTCTTCTTCTATCTTCCTCTTCTTCTTCTCTCCTCCTCCTCCTCCTCCTCCTCCTCCTCCTCCTTCTTCTTCTTCTTCTTCTTCTTCTTCTTCTTCTTCTTCTTCTTCTTCTTCTTCTTCTTCTTCTTCTTCTTCTTCTTCTTTCTTCTCCTTTTAACTGCAGCTGAAGAATGATATACTCTGTGCCAGGCTTTTATATTTTCTCTTTGTGAGTCTCTCTGCTTCAAGTGTGGTTCTTGTAAACAACATATTGTAGGATTCTGGTTTTATTCCACTCTTTTATCTGCTTCTGTTTTATGAGTAAGTTCATCCCATTAACATTCACAGTTATGATTACTATTTCCCTCCATACTGTTTTTCCCCATTTATCTTTCTCTCTTTCTCCTTTCACCCTTTCCCTCCTCTAAAGTAATTTCCTTCTAACCCTTACCTCCTCCAACCTTCCCTCCTTTTTATCAGCCTATCCCCCAGTCTCATCCTCTCCCCCTTCACTTCCTTGTATTATACGTATTATTTCCTCTTTCAGCCAATTCTGGTGAGAGCAAGTTTGAAGTGTTACCCACTCCTTACCTTCCTCTCTACTGTAAAAGCCTTATAGCACCACTTTAATGTGAGATAATTTGCCCCATTATACCTCTCCCATCCTTCTTCTCCTAGTTCACCTCTCTTTCTCACCCCTTAATTTTATATTTTTAAAAAAATTCATCCCATCATATTCCATTCACACCTGTCGACCTCTGTCTCTATATACTCCTTGTATTTGCCTTCATAAGGAGAAAGTTCTTAGGAGTTACAGGTATCATCTTCCTATGTAGGAATGTAAATAGTTTAACTTTATTGAATCCCTTCTTGTTTCTCTTTCCTATTTACATTTTTATGCTTCTCAAGTATTGCATTTGAAAGTCAAAAATTTCTATTCAGCTCTGGTCTTTTCATCAAGAATGCTTGAAAATATTATATTTCATGAAATACCTATTTTGTTCCTCTGAAGCATTGTACTCAGTTTTGCTAGATAGGTGATTCTAGTCTTCCTAGTTCCTTTCCCCTCCAGAATATCATATGTGAAGCACTCAAATCCTTTAACCTAGAAGCTGCTAAGTCTTGTGTGATCCTGACTGTGACTTCATGATATTTATATTGTTTCTTTCTGGCTGCTTGCAATATGGTCTCCTTGACCAGAGAGCTCTGGAATTTGGTTATAATATTCCTGGAAATTTTCACTTTGGGATCTCGTTTAGGATGTGAGTAGTCTATCCTTTCCATTTCTGTTTTACCCAGTGGTTTTAGGATATTGGGGCAACTTTTCTTGATCACTTCTTTAAACATGATGTTTAGGCTTATTATTATCTTAGTTTTCATATGGTACATTAATTTTAAAATTATATCTTCAATCTAGATCAGTTGTTTTTCCAGTGAGATATTACACATTTCCCCCCTTTTTTCATTCTTTTCATTTTGTTTTATTGTTTCTTGATGACTTTTTTGTTTATTTATTTTTAGTTTTCAACATTCATTTCCACAAAATTTTGAGTTCCAAATTTTCTCTCTCTCTCTCTTCTCTCCCCCACCCCAAAACACTGTGCATTCTGATTACCCCTTCTCCCAATCTGCTCTCCCTTCTTTCTCATCCCTACCTTCCCTTATCCCCATGTTCTCTCTTTTCATGTAGAGCAAAATAGATTTCTGTACCCCATTACCTGTATTTCTTATTTCCCAGTTCTATGCAAAAGCAATTCTCAAATTTGTTCCTAAAGCTTTGAGTTCCAACTTCTCTCCCTTCCTCCCTCCCTACCCATCTCCACTGAGAAGGCAAGCAATTCAATATAGGGTATATATGTACAGTTTTGCAAAAGACTTCCATAATAGTCATGTTGTGTAAGAATAACTATATTTCCCTCCATCCTATCCTGCTCCCCATTTATTCTATTCTCTCTTTTGACCTTGTCCCTCCCCAAAAGTGTTTACTTCTAGTTGATTCCTTCTCCCATTTGCCCTCCCTTTTACCATTCCCCTCCACCCCACTTATCCCCTTCTCCTTTACTTTCCTGTAGTGTAAGATAGATTTTCATACCAAATTGAGTGAGCATGTTATTCCCTCCTTGAGCCAAATGTGATGAGAGTAAGCTTCATTTTTTCCCTCTCACCTCCCCCCTTTTCTCCTTCACTGAAAAAGCTTTTTCTTGCCTCTTTTATGAGAGATAATTGGCCCCACTCCATTTCTCCTTTTCTCCCCCAATATGTTCCTCTCTCACCCCTTAGTTTTATTTTTTTATATATCATCCCTTCCTATTCAACTCCCCCGTGCTCTCTGTCTATGTATATATATATATATATATATATATATATATATATATATATATATATATATATATATATATATATACACACACACACACACATACATATATATATATATGTATATATACGCACACACATAGGGGTGTGTGTGTGTGTGTGTGTGTGTGTGTGTGTGTGTGTGTGTGCGCGCGCGCATATAATCCTTCCAACTACCCAAATACTGAGAAAAGTTTCAAGAGTTACAAATATTATCTTTCCATGTAGGAATGTAAACAGTTCAACTTTAGAAAGTCCCTTATGATTTCTCTTTCCTGTTTAACTTTCATGCTGTCTTGATTCTTGTGCTTGAAAGTCAAATTTTCTATTTAGCTCTGGTCTTTTCATCAAGAATACTTGAAAGTTCTCTGTATCATTGAATGACTATTTTTCCCCCTGAAGTATTATACTCAGTTTTTCTGGATAGGTGATTCCTGGTTTTAATCCTAGTTTCTTTGACTTCTGGAATATCATATTCCACACCCTTGTATCCCTTAATGTAGAAGTTGCTAGATCTTGTGTTATCCTGATTGTATTTCCACAATACTTGAATTTTTTCTTTCTAGCTACTTGCAATATTTTCTCCTTGACCTTGGAACTCTGAAATTTGGTTACAATATTCCTAGAAGTTTCTCTTTTTAGATCTCTTTCAGGAGGTGATCAGTGGATTCTTTCAATATTTATTTTGCCCCCTGGTTCTCGAATATCAGGGCAGTTTTCCTTGATAATTTCATGAAAGATGTCTAGGTTCTTTTTTTTGATCATGGCTTTCAGGTGGTCCCATGATTTTAAAATTGCCTCTCCTGGATCTATTTTCCAGGTCAGTGTTTTTCCAATGAGATATTTCACATTATCTTCTATTTTTTCATTCTTTTGGTTTTGTTTTGTAAATTCTTGGTTTCTCATAAAGTCATTATATTCCATCTGCTCCATTCTAATTTTTAAAGAACTATTTTCTTCAGTGAGCTTTTGAACTTCTTTTTCCATTTGATTAATTCTATTTTTTAAAGCATTCTTCTCCTCATTGGCTTTTTGGACCTCTTTTGTCAATTGAGTTAGCCTATTTTCAAAGGTGTTATTTTCTTCAGCATTTTTTTGGGTCTCCTTTAGCAAGCTGTTGACTCTTTTTTCATGATTTTCTTGCATTGCTCTCATTTCTCTTCCCAAGTTTAACTCCACCTCTCTTACTTGATTTTTAAAATCCTTTTTGAGCTCTTCCATGGCCTGGTACCATTGCATATTTATTTTGGAGATTTTGGATGCAGAAACCTTGACTTTTCTGTTTTCCTCTGATGGTATGCATTGTTCTTTCTCATTGGAAAGGATGGAAGAAAATACCTGTTCACCAAGAAAGTAGCCTTTTATAGTCTTATTTTTTCCCCCTTTTTGGGCATTTCCCCACCCAGTTACTTGACTTTTGAGTCCTTTGTCAAGAGCTGGGTATATTCTGGGAGCCTGTATGTTCTCAGTTCTTCCAAGGTGGCCCAATCAAGGGAGAGGAGTTTACTGCTCTCCTGGCCTGCGATCTGCTCTGGGAGCAACCACAGGCACTCTGTTTTGCCCAGGATCTGCCTGCAGGGTTTCCTTTCCAGAGGCTCCACCAGCTCCACCACCAGCACTCTTCCTTAACTCAGGAGAGTCACTCAGGGCTGAGACCCAGATCAGCAGTTCAATTCCCCCAGGTTCTTTAGGCAGAGGGCTCCAAAAATAGACTCTGCCTCTGCAGTGGCTGCTGGTGGGTCCAGACAATGTTCCCTTCCCACCCATGTGAAAGATTTTTCTCACTGACCTTTGAAGCTGTCTTTAGTATTTATGGGTTGAGCAGTCTGGGAACTGCTGCTGCCGGTGGCACCCTTTAGCCTGTTCCAGCGCCTGTCCCTGCCATGCTGTGCAGACCATGCCAAACTGTGCTCTGTGTGATAAACCTCTCCTATTGGCCTTCCAGGTTGCCTTAGGCTGAAAATCTCTTTCACTCTATTGTTTTGTGGCTTCTGTTGCTCTAGAATTTCTTAGGATTCATTTTTCACAGGTACTTTATGGGCTATGTGGGAAAGTTTCTGCAGGTCCATCTTTCTATTCCACCATTTTGGCTCTGCCCCCTGTTTCTTGATGTCTTACAGAGTCATTAGCTTCTACTTGCTCAATTCTGATTTTTAAGTAATTATTTTTTCCAATGAGTTTTTTCTTACCTTCTTTTCCCATTTCCCATTTTGTCATTGTAACTCCTTTGCCATTTTGTCTGTTCTATTGTTTAAGGTGTTATTTTCTTTATTATTTTTTGTGCCTTCTTTACCAAGCTGTTGACCTCTTTTCATGACTTTCTTGCATCACTCATTTCTTTTCCCAAATTTTTCTTCTACTTCTCCTATTTTATTTTTACTTTTCAGCACTTCCAGGAATTCTTTTTTGGGCCTGAATGCAATTCATATTTCTAAAAACATTTTTATTTGAGACATTGTTCTCTTCCTCTGAATTTGTGTTTTGATGTTCCTTTTCACTATATAACTTTCTATTACCAGGTTCTTTTTTTGTTGTTTTATCATTTCCCCAGCCCATTTCTTGAGTTCTTACTTGGTTTTAAGGTTAAGGTTCTGCTCATATTGTGGAGGGAGCACTGTTCTGAGCTTCATATTTTTCATGCTGCTGTTTTCAGAGCTAATTCTACAGGTCTGCAAGTTTCCAAGGTGGCATGACTTAAAGAGAGGTGTGGTCACTGCTTTCCTGGTCTGTTCTCTGGTCTGTGAGCAATCACAATCACTCTCTTTTGCCCTGGAGCAATGACCAGGGTCCATTCTAGTGAGAATACTCCTCTTCACCTTGGGAGTAAAACCCAGAACTGCATATGGGCAATGGAATAGAGTCCTGCCCCTAGTGCCAGCAGAGGGTTACCTTTTATTTTATTTTTTCTCAATTACATATGTAAACTATTTTTTAGCATTTTCAAAAATATTTTGAATACCAAATTCTATCCCTTCTTCCCTCCTCTCTTTCCCCAAGATTGTAAGCAACATGATATATTTTATACATGCACAATCATGTAAAACATTTCTATGTTAGTCATTTTGTAAGAATACTCAAATTAAAAAAAAGAATGAAAGAAAGTGGAAAACAGCATGTTTTGGTCTGTATTCAGACAATACCAGTTCTTTACCAGAGGTAGATAGCTTGCTTCATCATGAGTCTCCTGGAATTGTCTTGGATCATTGTATTGCTGAGAATAGCTAAGTTTTTCACAATTCTTCATCATGTAATAATTTTGCTGTTACTGTACACAATGTTGTCCTCGTTTTGCTCACTTCACTTTGTATGTTCATGTAAATCTTTCCTGATTTATCTTAAGTCTTCCCCATTGTCATTTCTTATACCACAATCATATATCACAACTTGTTCAGACATTCCCCTATTGATGGACATCCCCTCCATTTCTGAGTCTTAACCAAAATGGTTCACCTTTAAAGTACTTTGTAATATGGTTCTGGTGAACCTTTATGAGCTAATTTCATATTTTAAAAAGTTCAATTTTATTTAATTTTCAAGACTGAATTGACTGCCACTAAAATACCCTGTGCTATATTGTGAAAGAAAGAAAAAGAAGCCTATTACAAATGTGTGTAGTCAAGTAAAACCATTTTCCTATTTAGGCAGGTCTAAAAATCAAATCCTCAATATGCATTTTCAGTTCAATATTTCCCTGTCTCAAGACGGGTAGCCAGAAAAATGAAGCCTATTACAAATATATATATATATATATGCAAAATAAATTTCTTCATTTATCTTGTCAAAAAAAGGGAATATATAGAAAAGAAAACATGCTTCAAATTTGTTTGCTGTAGTTTCTTCATGAGTTCTTTGAAATTGTTCTTGGTCATTGTGCTGAATTAGAGTTACTACGTCTTTTCAAGATAATTAACTTGATAAAATTGCTGTTATTGTAGAAATTGTTCCTTGAGTTCTCCTCTGTTCTTCCTGCATCTATTTTCATACAGGCTTTTTGTAGGTTTTTCTAAAACCAATCCCTTCATAATTTCATTTACTAATTCAGATCTTTCTGACTCTGATTCTATTGCCATATCCATTATGCCATGTTACCTCTTCAATAGTATTTCCCATTTACAAGGTTGTCGTTCTGCATATTGTTTTCCTTGTTCTGCATATTTCAGTCTGCAACACTTTTTATATGTTCTCTGAATACTTTGTATGTCTCACTTTTCACATCTCATTCATACTCTATTGTATTCATGAACCACAGTTTGTGTAGTAATTCCTCAGTAAATTCTGAGAATTAATCTTCAAAGCTTATTGTAACTATTATCTTATTGTGACCTGGCAGTGGGATGGTCTAACTGTATGTTTAAAATATCCTAACAGCAGCTCATTTTCACATGATGATTTAAGGATTTCTAAACACTTTACTAATAGAAGCTCATTTGAGCCTAACTACAAACCTGTAAAGTAGACATTACAGGGATTGTCCCCATGTATTAATAATAATAATAATAATAATAATAATAATAATAATAATACCAAAACTCAGAGAGGTCTAGGAATTTGTCTTAGGTCTTCCAGAGTGAACCAGTTCTCCACCCTAGGACTTCTGACTCCAAGTTCAGGAGTCTTTCCATTATAAACCATTGCCTCTTATATTGTAAGAATTCTAAGAAAAGGTTTTAGTTGATCACTTGCCCCTGGGCAAAATGGATCCTCAATTTGAGAACACAGGAAAATAAGTGGAGTCAGTTCTGAGCGTTATCATTAGTGCTGAATTCAGAATTCTATTGTAAGGAGGAAGGAGGGACTTCAACAACAATTATTTATTATTATGTATTGTCTGTGTTTTATTGGACAGATGGCTACCATTGGAATTAGGAAGTCCTAGGTTCAAGTCCCAAATCTCATATATGGGATGACTGATAAGTTTTAATCAAGACTGTATACAGCAGGGGTGCTCCTGTGCACAAGAGCAGTGGCATTGCGCTTTCACTAGATGTGAAATCAGATGAGCAAAGACAGAATAGACACCTTTGCTTACTGTGCCTGTCCATCTCTAGTGCCAATTGAAGGCATCCTAGTAAGTGTGACAGGAATATCTTCACAAGGTATATGTGCCACCAGATGGCCCTCCAAGTACTGATAAGGTGGGTGTTGGCCTCAATTCACTTGTTTGGATACCCTGGCTTTCAACATTAAAAAAATTTTTTTTGCCTTGCCCAGGTTTGATACTATCTGCTCTAGGGTAAGAAATATATAGTTCTCCACAGCAAGATTCACATAAGTGTTTGTAATATATTAAATCTGCTTGGTTTGGGCCATTTTTTTCCCCAAGAGATTCCTGTTTTTTTCTTGATTTCATGAGGATTGCTCATTCACATACACATGATTAAATAAACATATGTTTACTAAACCAGAAAGAAAATCTTCTGTCTGGTGGGCAGCCCGTTGTTACTAGAGTGATCTGCAATCTCAACTCTCCAACCCACTCTTTAGATCCTCTAATCAGGTGAGTTCAAATGTTTTTTGTCAAGAACCATTTCCATGCTGCTTTGCAAGACTCAGGGACAAAAACAAAATTCATCCCATTGCCATTCAGTTTTGTCTGGTATCGAGATGAAAGCTCAATGCTTGCCAACTGTTTTAGGTGACCCGACAAGGTGTCACTTGGGGTTGCTTATAGGTCCAAGGTACTCTCCAATGAATTTGTCTCAGTAGTTACCTGATGACCTTGCACAGCAATGTCATTGTCTAGATTGTGCTTCTCTCTGCTAAGTTTTCCATAAAGTCAGTGACCACCTTGTCAAAGTACCCCAGGCAACTCAATTCCACACATCTATTTGTTATCCTAAAGATAAGGACAGCACAAAGAAAAAGTGGAAAAACCTGGTCCAGAAGGTGGAACATATAAAGTATAGGGGAGTTCTTAAGTCTTTTAAAACTGTTCAACTTAATAATGCTACTGTCATGGTATCAATTGTTCTACAAATTGTCATCATAGTGTAATAAGTACTAATTATACTACTCCTTTGCCTCACTGACATCATACAAGACATTCCAGGTTTCTTTGAAATCTTATATTTTCCTTTGTTTCTTATAGCAAAATGGCATTCCATTATATTCATATACTGCCACTTGTTGAGATGTGAAGAGAAAAAAAAAATGAGAGAAGAGGGAGCTTTTGGTAAATAGCCTGAATTTTTTCAGTGAAGGTGTTTGCATTGATAACCTACAGATAGAACCACTATTCAAATCCTACCTCAGATTCTTACCATGACACCTTATCTCAGTTGCTTCATCTACAAAACTGATCTTAGTAACACCTACTTCCTGGGCATGTTGTGAGGAACACATGATATTACATTGAGAATAGCATGTTGATACTTCTTTGCCCCTTCTATATTGGGGAATAGTTTTTAATTTTATAAATTGGTATTGGTGTGTTTAATCTACTTCATATCTTTTTAATTTTTAAAAACAATAATTCAAATTCAATAATTTATATTACATTTATATTCTAGTTTGTAAATATTTTATTCAACATTCATATATTGTTAAATTATACATGATGGTCCATTCCAAGAGAACAGAGGGAGGAGGGGAGGAAAGGAAAGAGAAGCAGAAGTGGCAGGAGCAGGAGGAGGAGAAGGAGGAAGATGATGTGGTGATGGTGAGGAAGAGGTGGAAAAGTGGAGGAGGTAGAAGAGGATGAGAAGAAGGAGAAGGAGGAGGAGGAAGAGAGTTGTCTCTGATACCATAATAGTTATTTCCTTGTAACACTTCTTTTCCTTTATTTGTTTGAGTGATTTCCATCCCCCACACCCATTTTTCCACTAAGACCTCCTGTTAGTATTTTTTCCTTTTATGGATAGAGTGCCAGCTGCATAATTAGAAAGATCTGGGTTCTAATGTTGCCTCTGACTCTGTGTACCCTGAGAAATTATAATTTCTATCAAACTCAGGTACCTGATACCTTCCCTTACCTTGGGGGTATGTGATTCTCAATGTTACATCATTTGTTATACCATTTCTAAAGCTATAGGTAGATTTTATTTGTATTGGAGGAGGCAATAGTTTTACTTACAATTGTACCTAGGAAGATTCAGAAGTATGGCTTCATATCTTTGGATTTTGTCCATTGCACTGTGGCCCATCTGTTCTCCTGTGGTTGTTAGTAGTAAACTTATAAGGACTTCGGTCCAGTTTGAGGAGTTGTAGAAATGTGGTAGAACCCAGGACTATGTTGGTATCCAGAATTGAAAGGGGGAATAATAATAACAACAGTGACACTAGCAAGAGCAACTCAAATTTATCTATTTCAGATCTATAAATCTGAGCACCTTGGTATTGGCAAGCAGGAAGAGAGTAAGTTACGACATCTTTGCAGTGATAGACTCACAGAACCTTCACATATACATGTATTGAAAGTTAAGACTTTCTTGGGATCTGTTTATCCTCCCTCTTGGAAGTGCCCACAAAAATACAAAGTTAGTTTTTTTCCAAACAAAGCTTACTAGGAAAAAAGGAATAAACAAGAATAAAAGACAAAATCACCAGTTTATAAAATCCATCTATACCTTGCACAGAGTACAAACATAAATGCCCACTAAATGAATAGACAAACAGGTCACGAATGGTGGGAGCATCAGAGTATTCCAGGGAGAAAAGATTGCTGATCTTCCTTATGTAGTGAAAAGAAAAGTAGATTCTGAGTAGGAAGACCTGGAGTGCAATCTCAAATTTCCCCCTAACTGGTTGTATGAATTGGGATAAACCACTTAATTTCTTGATGCCTCAGTTTCAGAATCTATAAAATGGCAACAGTAATAATATAATGATGAAGATATGGCCTTATCTTTCAGGAATTTTTAGGCATACTGTGTTCTCTTTGAACTTTTCTGTTTCTGAGGCTCTTAGAAAGTTAGAGGTATTCCTAGAGTCTTTACCAAAAGTCACAACTCTGATGGACTTCTCAGATTCTGCTCATAAGTACCATTGCTGATGGAGTTCTTAATCAGTAAGTGCCAGGGAGGATTCTTTTGTTTTCCCACACTTTCTTTATGGCTACTTTGACTTCCACATTCTTCAGACTGTAGATAATTGGGTTCAGCAGTGGTGTCACAATGCTGTACTGCATGGAGATGACTTGCTGCAGAACGGAGCCTGTGGCAGGACTTAGATATCTGCCCACACCTGTCAGCAAGAACAAGGTCACTACAATCACGTGAGAGGAGCAAGTAGAGAAAGCTTTGCTCCTGCCTGAAGCTGAGCTGATCTTCAGGATGGCAGAGATAATTCGAATATAAGAAAACATGATGGGTAAGAAGGAACCAATGCCATAGATGATCATGGTAGTGAACAAGATGATCTTGTTAAGGAAGAGGTCAGTGCAGGAGAGAGGTAAGAGCTCAGGCATCTCACAGCTGTAGTGGTGGATGAGGCGGGGGCCACAGAAATGTAATGTCAACAAAGGCAGGGTGTTAAGCAGGGAATTAGTGATGCCAAGTAGACAAGACCCACAGGCCAGAAAGATACAGAATTGTTTGCTCATGACCATCACATAAACCAGAGGGTTACAGATGGCTGAGTAGCGGTCATAGGCCATGGCAGAGAGGACTAAGACTTCAGATGAACCAATGAAAAATGTCAGTCCAATCTGTGCCAGACACCCACTGAAGGAGATTGTTTTGTTCTTTGCTAGCAGTAATTGAATCAACTTTGGTATCATGACAGAGGAATAAAAAATATCAAGAAAGGATAAGTTCACCAGGAAGAAGTACATGGGTGTGTGCAGGTGAGAATGCATCTTGATGATTGTCATAATCAATAGGTTCCCAGCCAAAGTGAGGAGGTAAATCAATAAAAAGATGAAGACCAGGATGTAATGGACATGGAGGCTGCTGGAAAATGGTAGAAGAATGAATTCTGTGTCTGTCGTCTGATTATCTAGCATCATTTGTTCAGAAAAATCCCTCCCTGGGAAATAGAAAAGCATATCAACCAACCGGCTAATACATTTTTATTGACCAAGTGGTAAGTGTTCAACACTATACCTAACACTATAGAGTAAAATAAAAGACCTTGAAGATATATTTTTTTTGCCATCTAGTGGATGTAATCTTTGTGAAGAGACAAGATGGAGACATAGGAAAAATGTATGAAAGAAAAATATGCAAAATAGAAGTTGAATATTAAGTTGTGTTGTCAAGGTTCTGTGCACTGGATTAGTGGAAAGGAATAGAGAACAGTGATCATTGGAATGGTCAGGAACCATTGGCTTTATGGAGCAAGTGGGATGATTTGAATTCATTTCTGGAGTATGGTATTTTCATTATTGTAATTCTCCATTTCAGCTATGAAAGTAGAATCCTGGGCTGTGCCCATTTTCTACTGAGTATAGTTTTCAAAGAGAGCTCTAATCTGTACTGGTAGAAGAAGTTCCTCAGTGGGAGCTCTGTACTGGTTTGCCTGACAAAAACAAACATAAATGAATAAAGAAATGAATTATTTTTCTCTCAAAACTGACTTCTTATCCCAATATATCTTTTTCTGCCATGGTACCTTTGCTTCCATTGTTGCCTTCTCTTGGAACTGCTGACCTTTCTTTTTCATCTCTGCCTATCAAATCTTACTCATCCAAGTCCTCCGTGCCACCTTCTCTATGAGACATTGTGGTAGAAATGGTAACTCCTCAACTTTGACTGTAACAATCAGGAAATTCTACTTTGTATTATAATTATTTGTTTTTATATCTAGTCTGAAAATATAGCACAATCTCCTCAAGGACATGTCTTACTCATGTTTTTCATTTTTACATCACCTTAGTACCTAGCAATGCTGTTGTACAGTGTAGATGTCTAATGTTGAAATGATCACTCGGCAGTAACTGAGTTACTTGTTCTAATTACATTTTGCCATAGCTCTTATTATGAAGTGTTTCACTATATACTTTCCATACTCAAAATGAAATGCAAATTTTTTTTTAAAATTAAGGGTGAGACTTTTCAGTCAAGATGACCAAGTAATAAGTTTCAAGGAAGACAATATTCTCCCATCTCTATTGAAAAATCTAAAATAGAAACAACAAAAATAAAAAAGTTTATAGAATAAAACAAGTCAAAATAGAAAATGAACAAGAATCCTTTCTATATAATGAAAATTTTATATACAAATAAATATAAAGGAAAAAACTAAAGTATCAGAAGCAAAGCGTGTGAAAAAAGAAACAATGTAAAATGTCTTCAGAGCTGTCGTCAGATGGATAAATGACAGAACTATAGAAACAAACCAAGAAAATGGTGGAAAGAAAAGGTATGGAAATCCGAAGAACAAATAGAAAATAAAAAAAACCAGGAGGAAATCAAGCTGGAATTAAAACATCTTTCAAAAGATCAGGAGGTCTTCTTTGGCAACGAAGGACAAACATAATCTTGTGAGCAGACACAGCTGACTGAATGAGGACCCACTTAGCTGGGTAACTCAACTCCTCCTCTACTGTCTACCTCCCCCTTCTCTTCCTTCTCCTCTCCAAAGGAAGGTAAATTTGGATGGCCAAAAGATGTTCATTTGACTTGGGTTTTACTGGTTCCTTTCCCCTTTCCCCTTTCCCCTTTCCCCTTTCCCCTTTCCCCTTTCCCCTTCCCTTCCCTTCCTTTCCTTTCCTGTCCTTCCTTTCCTTCACAGCACTCCCTCACTCAAAACAAAATCAAGTGCAAGTCATGTCATCATTTCTCTGATGGCATGGTCTTCTTTGGCAACACAGGATGAATATGATAATAATAATATTCAAAATGATATGCAAAAAATATTTTTTTAAAATTAAGAGTGAGACTTTTCAGGCAAGATGATCAAATAATAAGTTTCAAGGAAAATAATATCCTCCCATCTCTACTGAAAAATCTAAAATAGAAACAACACAAATAAAAACATATACAAAATAAAACAAGTCAAAATAGAAAATAAACAATGTCAAGAGAACTTTTAGATAGTGAAAATTCTACATAAAAATGAACATAAAGGAAAAAGCTAAAGTATCACAAGCAAAGCATGTGAAAAAAGAAACAATGCAAAATATTTTCAGAGTTGTCCTCAAATGAATAAATAACCCAACTAGAGAAACAAACCAAGAACATGGTGAAAAGGAAAGGTAAGAAAATCAGAACAACAAATAGAAAATAAAAAAACTGGGAGGAAATGAAGCTGGAATTAAAACATCTTTTGAAAGATCTGGAGAAACAGTACAGAATATTGCCAATATGGGAACAATAATAGAAGTGCAAACGAAAACATCCATACTTTTAATAAATAAGAGATTTGCCATAGTAGGAAAGAAAATTACATACAACTTCATGGATTTACCTTCACAGCAAGCACTGGCACTTAATAGACCATGTCATTGTAAGGAACAGAGGCAGATGGGAATGTGAGAGTGATGAAGGTGCTGTGCTGTGCAGAGTACTGAGCAGATCATAGAATTATCCTCTCCTAGCTAAATATTCACATTCAACAAAAGCTGTTGCTCTAAGGAAAAATAGATACCACAAGACTTATAGTCAACAGATTAGAATGCTTCCCTAAGGGGGAACAATTCATTGCTAACTTGGGGGAAAACTGAGTCAATACAAGGTTGACAACAGTGGAGCAGAAAAGGAGAGAGCAGATTTCAGAGACGTGGTATATACCATCACATATACTCATCTGGACTAGAACACTCACAAACATCAAGACTGGTTTGATGAAAGTGATGTTGAAATTCAAAAGCTACGAGATGAAAAACAAGAAATCTACAGGATTTACTAGCAGGATAGTTCATCTTCTCTAAGAAGCCAGTGTTTAAGTCCATGACAACTAAAGTGCAAGTAAAACTTAGAGAGATGTAGTATTCCTGGCTCATAAGAAGGCAGATGAAATTCAGTTTTATGGTGATAGTAACAATCCAAATCACTGTTATGAAGCCCTGAAGGTTATTTATGGTCCAAAGATATATGGCACATCTCAACTACTCAGTGCTGATGTAGCCACATTAATTAGTGATAAGGATATTATGCTGGAGAGATGGACTGAATGCTTCCACAGTGTTCTTAACAGACCATCATCAATCAGTGCTGATGCCACTGGACCATAAACCTCAGGTTGAAGTTCATCCCTCTCTGGCCAAATTTCCAACTGAAGAAGAGGCTCTGAACGCTATTAGGATATTTTATGGGGCAAAGTTCCTGGCACTGATTCCATTCCAGCAATGATCTACAAGGTAGGGAGTCCATTGCTCACACAGAAGCTAATTGAAATCTCCTGGGTTATGTGTCAAAAGGAGGCTATCCCTCAGGAGTTCAAGGATGTCAAGGATGCCTCCATTGTATATCTCTATAAAGGAAAAGGAAACAGGTTGTTTTGTGACAGTCACAGGGAGTTTTCTCTTTTAGTCATTGCTGACAAGATTATTATTAGAGTACTCCCTAATAAGCTGATCCTTCACCTGGAAAATGGTCACCCATCTGAGAGCCAGTGTGGCATCAGAAAGGGTGAAGGAATGGTCAATATGGTATTTGCTGCCCAACACCTCCAGGAGAAATGCCAGGAACAGAATAAAGATCTGTACACAACATTTATTGATGTGATCAAAGCCTTTGATAACTGTCAGTCATGAGGGATTGTGGGAAATTATTTCAAAATCTGGGTCCCCAGTATTGTATGTCAGTTTCAAGACCACATGGTTGCACGGGATTCAGATAATAGAGGATGCTCTTATGCTTTCCCATTCATCAGTGGAGTGAAGCAAGTCTGTGTGCTTGATCCCATGCTTCGTAGCATGATGTTTTTAACAGTGTTATAGATACCTTGAATGAATACAATAATGGCATCAAGGTCAGCCATTGCACTAATGGTAAATTATTAAACTTAAAAAGGCTACAAGCCAAGCCTGATCTTGGAGGAAGTACACAATATAAACAATACAAGCTGCCAAGGAGCTGCCAACTGTGGTACTGACTGCCTGCTATCAATGTATTTTGTCTCTTTATCAAGACCTCATGCCCCATGAAGGCAGCAACTATTCAACTTGTCAGCTTGGTTTATGTTCTCTCCATAGTTCAACTCTTGTGAGGGCTAACTCTCCCTTGAACATATAACTAATGCCCTTCTCTGATGCCTGAGGTCCTTCTTAGAAGCTCTTTCTTCAGTTATCTGTCTGTGTTTCCATGGTGGAGTCTGTGTCTCTTCTCCTTGTTTGATGTAATGCTTTATTGTTCCAATAGCTGTCCTTCAGAAGGAAATGGTGGATGGTGAAGTATGATGGAGAGGGAGACCTTTTTTCCTTTCTCCCCTACCTTCAATAGTAATTCACTTTCAGGGGCTAGGTTACTCCTCCATTTCTACTTCTAAGAATTGACTTCCTGACTTGGATACCTTTGAACTACTAAATCCCCCCAGACTTAGTTATTTAAAGTTCTTGAAAAGTGTATCCAATTTTCACTTGTCTAATGAATTTGGTCCAGTTTGAAACTGTGATCCAAAAAATTTACTAAATTGTACACCCAGTGATACCACTAGGGGAAGCCCATACTCCAAAGGAATAAACGCACCAGAAAAAGGATTCATAGATTCACAAATATTTGTAGTAACTCTTTTTGTAGTGTCTAAGAACTGGAAACTAAGATGGTACCCACTGATTGGGGAATGGATCAACAAATTATATTATATGAAGATAATTGAATCTTACTGTGTCATTAGAAATAAAGAAAGGAGTGGTTTCAGAGGAACCTTTAAAAGTTTGTATGAAGGGATGCAAAGTGTAGTGAGGAGAACCAGAACAGTCTGTGCGTATCTCTATCCATACTGATATCAATACGTATATCAATAGATAACATCAAAGGAGTCAAAATGAAGATTCTGAAAAACTTAAGAGAATGGATCAACACAACGACCAATCATGACTCCATAACATAGATGATAAAGGATGCTGTCTATGTTTTGACAGAATGGCAATGAATTCAAGGTGCAAGATGAGATGTATTTTTTTGAACAGTGTCAATAAACGAATTTGCTTTGCTTGATTAAGCATTTCTGTTACTAAGGGGTTTTTTTTTTTCTCAAAATGGGACCCATGGGAATGGGAGAGATTATATTCTTCTAAATTGAAAAAAATAAAATTCTCAGACAAAGCAAAAGCAGAAATAGATCTAATCAAAAGGGATAAGGATGGAAACTATATCCTGCTAAAAGGCACCATAGACAATGAAGCAATATCATTACTAAACATGTATGCTCCAAGTGGTATAGCATCCAGATTCTTAGAGGAGAGGTTGGGGGAGTTGAAGGAAGAAATTGATAGCAAAACTATACTAGTGGGGGACCTCAACCTCCCCCTCTCTGAACTCGATAAATCCAACCTCAAAATAAACAAGAAAGAGGTTAAGGAGGTAAATAAAACTCTGGATAAGGTAGATATGATAGATCTTTGGAGAAAATTAAATGGGAATAGAAAGGAATATACTTTTTTCTCAGCGGTACATGGAACATTTACAAAAATTGACCATGTACTAGGACATAAAAATCTCACAATCCAGTGCAGAAAGGTAGAGATAATCAATGCATCCTTTTCAGATCATAATGCATTAAAAATTACATGTAATAAAAGGCCATGGAAAGAGAAACCAAAAATCAATTGGAAACTAAATAATCTAATTCTAAAGAAGGGTTGGGTTAAAGAAGAAATCATAGAAACAATCAACAATTTCATTCGAGAGAATGACAATAGTGAGACAACGTACCAAAACTTATGGGATACTGCAAAAGCAGTTATTAGGGGAAGTTTTATATCTCTGAATGCTTACATAAATAAAATAGAGAAAGAGGAGATCAATGACTTAGGCTTGCAGTTGAAAAAGCTAGAAAAAAATAAAATTAAAATAATGTGACTGTTTCCTTTAATTCTGTCAACAAAATATGTACACACTTCATATGAGCAACATAGTATATCTTTTTAATGGCATCATCATCTTTGAAAACACATTAACACCTTCTATTTCTGTTAATTATTCTTTGCAGTGTATGATACAATCAATCTGGTCAGGTAGATGCTGGATACAACCTCTCTTAAAATTGTGTTTCTAGCAGTCATCAAAGAAAACATTCCAAGAATGAACAATTTTGGCTCAAAATACAAATTGAAAACTCACAGATCAGTTATAAGGACTCAGGTTTCAGTGTGCTATTACAAGCAATTTCTAAGACTGCAATAAGGACAAAGCACCTTCACCTTCTAGATGGTAATCAGAAATAATTTACTAAATAAATATAAGAATCCCATCAGATTTTTCTAGGAAGGTAGTGACCATTAGGAGAAAGTAGAATATTATGTGTAAAATTAAAAAGTATGGACCAGGAATTCCCAGTTACCTACTCTGTATAGGGTGAGCTCATTACTCTCCGTTTTCAGAATGAAGTGTTTGTGAATAATTACAGTTACATAAATATGACTTGAGACTTCATGCAGAGCATTCTCTGTGAGTGGAATTAGGAGCTATAAGTAACAAACATTTTAATTTGGACCAAATAACAAAGTTAGAGAAATGAATATTAATAGCCAATATCTTGGGGAGTTGTAGAGCTCTCTCCTTCAAATCTTTGATTTTAAAAAGTTCCTTCTCTTGAAGGACATTGCTGATAATGATACTGAATTAGCTCTCCTAATATTGGTCAGAACCCACCCATCCTTTCAAGGAATTTAATCTAATGTGGGTAAGTTCACTGAGTTCTTCTCAAGTTTGGGTGGAGACAGATCCTTTTGTCTTGATAGCCCAAGGCTGGGAGTGGTCTGGGATGGAGATAATTTCTCTGTCCAAGGATGATATGTTACTCTCATACCTCCATTTTAATATAGCTCACCTTCCATTGTGTTTTCCAGTGAGAGTCCATTATAGCCCCTCACTGAATGTTTACTCTTTGAAGGGTATGTAAACCATGAACCTGTTGCCATGGTTATCTTTGATCTAAGAGAGCCAGTCAAATGACCATCCTTCTATTAATAATCTGCTGATCTTATTAATAAAATGATTAAATTCCCCAGAAACTATGTCCCTCCAACCTTTCTAATGTCCCCAAAATAATTAGTAATAACAATAACTAATATTGTCATAGCTCTTTCTGTGTACTGGATACCACATTAAGTGATTTAGAATTATTATCTCACTTGATTCTCACAACTCAGAGGTGCTATTATCATCCCCTTTTTATAGCTGAAGACAGCAAAACAAGCACAGGTTAAGTGACTTGCTGTTGAAGTCAGATTTGGACTCAGGTCTTCCTGATTGCAGGCCTGACACTCTTTCCATTGCACCACCCAGCTGTCTTAGAATAGCAAGAGAAAAATCTCCTATATGCCAAGGAGAAAATGTTTTACAGACTCCCATGTCACTGTTGGGAGAGGAATCACTATAGGTATAATTCATGGTCCTTGGACCATGTCTTGGTCTCCCACAGAATCACGGTTTGGAGAATCACAAAATTTGACAAATGAAGGGACATCCTCAGATCTCTGATCTAATCTCTCCTGGATAGGAGTCCTCAAGTGTGGAACATACTTAACAAGTCCTCGTTTAGCCTCTGATTGAAGGCTTTCAAGGGATCCTCCTTCTCACTAAGAAATCAGACTCACTTTAATTATTGTAGTTTTTCTGAAATGAAGTCTTATTCTTTTCAGTTTCTACCCATTGCTTTTGTTTGTGCCCTCTGGGGCAAAACAGAAGAAGCTTAATTTCTCATTTACATGATAATCATTCAAATGCTTAAAGGTGACTCTAGTCTTTTTTTTAAGGATGGGGAGGCTTTGGGAGTGCTTTTTAGCAGCAGAGGGGGAACCAGTAGATGGGGAGAGACTGAAGAAGATGGAGAGACAGAAGATCAAGGTTTCATGACAATGAGGTGGCTTTGGTGAGCAGAAGAGTCCCCATCAGAGTCTGCTTTGAAGGACAAAATGGAGGTTATGTAAAAAGACTATGTGATGGAGCAACATGGTGAATGGACTCAGCTTTCTTGGTAAAGTATCAAAAGACGTACACAGCTGGGAGAGTGGAAGACAGGGATACTATGGGAAGCAAGAGGAGATGGTTTAGGAAGCTGATGTGGTGAAGAGCATAGAGAAAGAATCAAGGAAGAGTAAAATGATTATCTTGCTATAGTGAGGGATCAGTAGAAATTATATAACACATACATGTAGATTCAGTCAGCGTGGTTGTGTGACTTCCTCCAGCTCTGTTTAGCAGCCCAGAAGTGAACAGACAAGGTAGATAGTGGGGGCTGAGAATAATGTAGATTTAGGGCAATGCAAGGAGTGAGTGCTGATAGGACAAAGTAGCAAGGAATTGAGGGTAGAAGATAATGTCCAGTTAAACTGGTTCATTAATGGAGCAACAGTGAGGTCAAAATGAGAGGACTACTACTTGGAGACAAATGGACCATGATGACGGTACTCTGAATTCCAGGCCTTACATAAAGTAGAAGCTGATACTGTAATACAGCATCCTCATTGTTTATCTTTTTTTTTGTCTTCTTTTTTTTATCTTCTTTTTTGTCTTGTGGCTAAGATTTTAATCTCCTTTTGAGTGCAGACTTCATAAGAAAGTCCAACAGTCACATTAGTCCCTGGCAACATGCTGCTTAGCATTGAAAAGATCTTAACTGGTTCTTGGCTTGACCCCCACCAAGAAAACCAACTCTTCAGACACAACATAGGGATCAATTTATAATGTAGCACAGAGGCCCTATATTTCTTTTCTTTTATTTCTAATTCTCTGGCAACCTCAGAGTCACAGAAAAGCTGACATTCTCATAAGGGCTTAAGGAAAACAGCTGTGGCCTTTTTGCTGTCAATTCCCAACTGTCTTGGCTCCCTGTGTTAATACCAAGAAATGAAATTATGATGAGTGGTGATTCATAATCTTAGAAAAATTATGGAAAATGTGAGAAGTTTTGTAAGAATGGAGATAGTTAAATACTGATCTAATTTTCAAAGAGAAGGTAGATTATTCAGAATTACAGGCTAATAATTTTGACAGAAAATATAGCATAGTTCATGAGCCCTCAGAAAAAGAAAGATCATCTATAAAAATCAGAAAGGGTTCATAAAGATTATTTGGTCATAACAAACAAAAGTTATTTTCTTTTTTTTCAGGATCCCTAGAGTGGAAGATTAGAAGAATACCCTAGATGTGGAATATCTGGATTTTGGCAAGACATTCAACAGAGCCTTAAAATGTCCTTGCAGGTAAGGTGGAAAGATACATATTGGAGTAGAGTAAGATCGACATCAGCTTGGCGGGAGATTTCCAGTGATGTAATCCAAATCTTTGTTCTAATCACAATTTTTAATGATGCCTGATGGAGTTAGTTGATTCCCTAATTGGTGGATTATCAAAGTTGAGCATGAGAATTAGTACATTAGATGAAAGAATTAGGGTCCAAATAAGTTATTGCCAGGTTAGAATGATAAACAAAATCTATTATAGTTACATTTAATGGCTCTAATTCTTGAACTTGGTGAGAAAAGTACACTATGGCCAGAGAGTAGTTTCTTTGAAAAATGAGGAAAGGGGGTCCAACAAGAAGGTAAGCCCAGAATGATGCCACCCTGTGACATGGCAGGCAAAAACACTAACACAATTTTGGCTGTGTTGATGGAAGCACATGGTTGGTGCTAATCCTATTGATACACTCAGATGACAGCTGCAGTACTGTACCTATGCATGGTTTGGGAAGAACACTGATAAAGCTAGTGCATGTCCTGAAGAGGGTGATAGGTGGAAAGAGGATGTGAGAGGAAGCCAGACAAGTGTCATTTGAAGGAAATGGGGATATTTAGCCCAAAGAAGAAAAGATTTGGGATGGATGTGACAGTTGTCTTCAACTATTTGAAGGAATGTGATGTGCAGGAGGGATTAAACATGATTGATCCCAGAGTTCAGAACTAGAGGCAGAGAGTAGAAGGAGCCAATTGTGAATGGTAGTCCAGCTGTCTGGGCAGTTGAAAGGGCCCCATTGCTGAGCACCAGGGGTCAGGAGCTTTGGCTTTATATAAGAGGCAAACAGCAGTTTCTGGGGAAAAGGAGAAGTTTTCATGCTGACAAAAGTAAAAGTGTAATTAGGCTCAAATGAGATAATGGTTATATAGTTCTTTTTAAAACACAAACTCATTATGTAAATATCAATTGTTATTCTTATTGTTAGCTTACAGTCACCAGGTGATGGCGATGACTTTGTTGTCTGAGCCTTCTACTGTACTCCTGCTGAACTCAGGGAATGTTTATGGAGCAATACAGGGATGTGCTGGTAAATGTTTACCAGTCAGGCTCCTTGGGGGCAAAGACGTGTGCACTCACACTTTCAAATGTAATTTTCACTTCTAACATTCTTACACCTAGACAATCAACAAAACAATAAATCAAACCTTGATTTCAGAAGTGTAAATGCTCACAGTAAAAATTTAGCAACTGTCTCTTACCCGTTGTTAGAGGTGGCTCCAGCACAAATCTGGATAAAAACTCCAGGCTTGTGGAGCATCTTTGGGCAGGCATGAAGGCCCAGGGCAGCCTGGGCTCAGCATGAATCCCTCTATTTTCTTTTCACCTCTTCTCAATCCCTTGAAGCCTGACTCCTGGCTTGCCTCCTCTACTGAAACTGCTCTCTCCCAGGTCATCACTGAGTAGACAAATTCAGTGACCTTATTTTCCCATTAGTTGACAAAGGGGTTAAAGGATCTGCTGTCCCAGCTCTGCTAGAACCTGGTGTCAGAACCTTGGACAAGTGTTTTTAAAATTTCCTTCAATGGGCCTCAGATTGCTCAACCATGAAATGAGGGAGTTGAAGTAAATGATCTTGAATGTCCCTTGTACCTTTATATCCTATGATGCTCTGAGAAAGTGAACTTCCTCCTACCCTCAGCTTTTCCTCAGGTGGTCTTTCAAGGGAAGTTAGATGGACTTAGGAAAGAAAACACCAACTTACCTTGACTCTGAGACATAACATGAGCAGTGTCCACCACCATGCCTACCCACAAGCATTGATTGAACTCCTACTATAGGTAGACCCTTTTCTTTTCTTTCTCTTCTGGCAGAATAATCTGCTCATTCATGTGAAAGTCCCACCCACTTACAGCAACCAAAACATACTTCTGCATATCTGTAGCCCTTAAATGGACTTTCTAACTAGAAGAACTGCTCCTCTGAATGTCAGACTCTTTGACTGCCCAGCTGCCCCTGGGAACAGGTTTCATCATCATCATTCTAGAGAGTATATTAACATATGGAATTGGACTCAATCCCAGAATATTGTTTTGTATTCTAGACTCTTACTTTGGGGATCTTGTCCCCATAGAGTCTTTTTCTTAACAAGGCAAAACTTCTCCTTTGGTAAATATTACTTCAGTTTTATGACAAACAGCAGTCCTCTGGGGAGGAGGTCATTTTATTTAACTCTCTTCCTTAGTGTACTATGAACTTTGACTCATTTGAGGTCATTGGTGGCTTTTAAACCTTGCTGATCGACTATTCACACAATTGCTTTCAGTATGAGAAACCTACTATACTGCCACAATCTTGTTACCTCTGTTCCTCTCTTCCTTAATGGTGCCCAAATGGTTTCTATCATGTCTCTGTCACAGGTTCATGAATTTCCAAACAGCTATATACCCCTCAGATGTAAGATAATTTTTTGTCACCCTTTGTACCATGTCTACTCCTTTTAATACATATCTTCCTTTGCTTATCATGTGTCCCATTCTACCAACGATGTGACTAGTTTTGGGAGCCTGAGCTTTGACCTAGGACCCTTAAATTTAGGGGACACTGAAAGAAAATTAATCCCCTCCCTCCTAAACTGAATTTAGTACTTGGTGAACAGGAATAAGGAGCTATAATATGAAGCTCCAGGCACTTCAAGTGGCCATAGTCCAGGTGAGCTCCTCCCTGGCTCTACCCCACTTTTTACTCCCTGTTCTCTCTGACAGTAATCTGTTGATGTTTAGGTATCTGTGACCTGTTTCACATCTCCTCCTGAATTTTGTACTACTTATTGCAGGGATAAAAAAGGCTAGTTAAGTTTCTATATTATATCAAGTGTTCATAATGCTTTTCAGGTCAAATTTCCTTTTTAAAAAATATTTTATTTTTTTTCCCTATTTACATCTAAAATCTTTTTAACATTCATTTAAAAAATGTTGAATTCTAGGGGCAGAGCCAAGATGATAGAGAAAAGGCAGGAACTTGCCTGAACTCATCCAAACCCCCTTCAAACCAACTTTAAAATAACCCCTCAAAATGAATTCTTGTGTGGCTGAACCAACAAAAGGACAGAGTGAAGTAATTTTCCAGTCCATGACAACTCAGCAATTTGGCAGGAAAATTCTGTCAAACCCAGGCTGAGGGTGCAGGTGGAGCTCAGTCTAGGGCAGGTCATGCTCCAGCAAGCCAGTGGCAACCCTTGGGGGCAACTGAATCGACATCAGTGGCTTCTGGTGTTGGTAGCCCACAGATAGCAAGGGAGTCAGAGAAGACTATCACATTGCTGAAACACAAATCCGGGTTGCATTTCAGGAATTTGGAACTCAAATTTTTAAAAAACATTTCATTAATTTACTTTTAGTTTTCAACATTCACTTCCATAAGATTCTAAATTTGAAATTGTCTTCCCCTCTCTTTTCTCCTCCCTCCCCAAGGTGGTATGGAATCTGACATAGGCTCCACTTATACATTCATGTTAAACATATTTTCCCATTAGTCATGATGTAAAGAAGAATTAGAACTAATGGGAGGAACCACAAGAAATAAAACAAAGGAATAGAAGAAAAGGAGAGTAAATAGTATGAGTCCTTCTGCATTCAGACTCCAAAGTTCTTTGTTTGAATGTGGATAGCATTTTCCATCATGAGTCTTTCAGAGTTGTCTTAGATCCTTACATTGCTGAGAAGAGCTAAGTCTATGAAAGTTAGTCATCCCACAATATGGCTGTTACTGTGTACTATGGTCTCCTGGTTCTGCTCATTTCACTCAGCATCAGTGCATATAAGTCTTTCTAGGTTTTTCTGAAATGTGCCTGCTCATCATTTCTTCCACTCCCAAATTTATTAATTTATTGGTTTTCCACTTTCAACAATCACTTCCATAAGTTTTAACTTTTCTCCCCCACCCTTCTTCCTTCCTCCCTAAGTAATGGCATGCAGTCTTATATGGGCTGTCCACATACATTCTTATTAAACACATTTTCACATTAGTTTTGTTGCATAAAAGAATTAAAATGAATGGAAGAAACCATGAGAAAAAAAAACAAACGAAACTCAACAAAAGAGAAAATAGTTGGCTTCATTCTGCATTCAGACTTCATAGTTCTTTCTCTGGGTGTGGATGGCATTTTGCATGATGAGTCCTTTGGAAAAGTTTTAGACCTTTCCATTGCTGGAAAGGGTTAAGTCTATCAGAAACAGTCTTCACACAGTGTGGCTCTTACTCTGTATAATATTATCTTGGTTCTGCTCACTTCACTCAAGATCAGTTCATGTATGTCTTTCGAGACCACTTGTTCATCATTTCTTATAGCACAGCATCCATTCCATGTATATACAACAACTTGTTCAGCCACGCCCCAGTTCATGAGCATCCCCTCAATTTCCAGTTCTTGGCCACCACAAAAAGAGCTGCTATAAATGTTTTTGTACACATGGGTCCTTTTCCTTTTTTTATGAACTTTTTGTGATACAGACCTAGAAGGGGTATTGCTGCATCAGAGGGTATGCCTGTTTTTAGAGTCCTTTGGGTATAGTTCCAGGTTGTTCTCCAGAATGACTGGATCAATTCACAACTCCACCAATAATGCATTAGTGTTCCAATTTTCCCACATTTTCTTGAAAATCTATCATTTTCTTTTTTTGTCATTTTTGTCAATCTGATAGGTATGATGGGGTACCTCAGAGTTATTTTGATTTGCATTTTTCTAGACTATAGTGATGTAGAGCATCTTTTTCTATGACTATAGACAGCTTTAATTTCTTTCCCTGAAAACTACCTGTTCATATCCTTTGACCATTTATAAATTAGAGAAAGACTTGTACTCTTATCAATTCAACAGTTCTCTATATATTTTAGAAATGAGACTAAAAATGAACATTAAAAATTGTTTTATGAAATTGGGAAAAAAATAAAATATCAAACTAAAATTTTTTTGAGTTCCAAAATCTATCCTTCTCTTAATTCCTTCTCCCCTCCCTGAAAAGGCAAGCAATTTGATATGTTATACATGTGCAATGATGCAAACATATTGCCATATTAGTCATGGTACAAAAGAAACCACAGACTCCTGCCCCCTCCAATAAAGAAAGGAGAAAAAGAAAGAGAGCCAAAAAAATTATGCTTTTATTTGCCTTCAGTTTCCATCGGTATTTCTCTGGGGGTGGATAGCATTTGCTGAGAATAGCTAAGTCATTCACGGTTGATTATTGTATAATATTGCTATTCCTGTGTGCCAGGTTCTCCTGATTCTGCTTACTTTACTTTGCATCAATTTGTGTAAGTCTTTCCAAATTTTCAGAAAGCATCTCATTTGTCATTTTTTATACCACAACTTGTTCAACCATCCCACAATAGATGGGCATCGCTTCAATTTCCAATTCTTTGCTACCACACATAGAGTTGCTATAACTATTTTTGCACATATAGATCTTTTTCGTTTTTTTCTTCTTTAAATATCTTTGCATACAGACTTATTTTGGAAAATGCCTTCAGGTTTGTTAAACGTGTCCATTGATTGAGCAACAGTTGGAAAGATTTGGGCAAATGAATATAAAGGAATATTGTAATGATGCATGAAATGATGAATATCATTTCATTAATTATCTTTTGGATCACTCTGTTTCACCCCCAGGAATATGCACAATTATTCTTAGTTGTTTTCAGCTTTACATTTGAGAATGGCCTTTGCATTATCTGGACCAGGCAGCTGTCAGCATACCATGTAGCACACTGCACATCCCAGTTTCTTATGGTAACCATGTTCCATTTCTTGAAGGAGAACATCTTGTCCTTGCTTACCTTGGAGTATGAGCTCCTTGCATGAGAGAAGGGTTCCTTGTGATCCCCTCTGTCCTTTGTCTTAATAATGGTGACTCAGGTGGGCCTTCCTGGCTATCAGTGAAAAACACACCACATTTTCCATGAATGTTTCCTAACTTTTGAATTTTATCACTATCTTGACTTGAGCCTTCATAGTTTTTATTGATTTCTTCTCTTGATATTTTTGCCAATTTCATTTCCTGTATCTACTGCTTTGTGAGTTGACTATTTTGTGATGTCCCAAGAGTGTCTAGTTTGATTTCTTTTGCTGGTGTTTGAGAATATTTTTCTTCTGCCATTTCTGTCTCAGATACATCTTGAACCATAATATTTATTTCCAGGTAACTCTTTGTTTATTTGTTTGAGTGATTTCCCTCTCAACCCCCAAAAAAGAACCTACCACATTTTTCCATTAAGGCTTTCTGTCATTTTTATTTCCTTTTTGAGGATAATTTTGAGTAACATGCAGAAGCATTTTAGAAAGTGGACAGACTACTGGGTGCATAGTTTGAAAGATCTGGGTTCAAATTTTGCCTCTGCCTCCATGTACTCTGAGCAATTATCATTTCAATTAAACGCAGGTAACTCATTTCCCTACCTTTAGCTTAGGCCCAATTTTTGAAGTTATAGGTAGTTGTAATTTGTGCTGGAGGAGGGAATGATTCTAATTACAATTGAACCTGGTAAGATTCAGAGGTGTGGCTTCATATCTTTGGATTTGGTCCCTTGTCCTGTGACCCATCTGTTCTCCTATGTTGTTAGTAGTAAGAGTTCATAGAAAACTTATAAGGACTTTGGTCCAGCGTGAGAAGCTGTAGAAACATAGTAGAACCCAGGACTGTTGGTACCAACTATGTTATCTATTTCAGATTTATAAATCTGAGTACCCTGGGATTGGCAAGTGGGAAGAGAGTAGGTTTGGACATCTTTAGAACGATGGACTCACAGAGCCTTCACATAAATACACTGAAGGACTGGACTCTCTTGGGACCTCTACATTCTTCCTCTTAGAAGTTCCTAAAAAAATATATAAAGTTGGAATTTTGAAAGAATTATTTTCTTCAGTGAGCTTTTGAATCTCCTTTTCCATTTGGCTAATTCTGCTTTTGAAAGCATTCTTCTCCTCCTTGGCTTCTTGAACCTCCTTTGCCAATTGAGTTAGCCTATTTTTCAGGGTGTTATTTTCTTCCACATTTTTTTGGGTCACCTTTAGCAGGGTGCTGATTTGTTGTTCATACTTTGCTTGCAAGTCTTTTATTACTCTTCCCAGTTTTTCCTCCACCTCTCTATCATGATTTTGAAAATTATTTGGGCTCTTTAAGACCTTTTCCCAGAACTGATCCCATTGAGTGGGCTGGGATGTAGAAGCACTGACTTCTGTGTCTTCCCCTGATGGTGAGCACCACTCTTCCTCATCAGAAGGGTGGGGAGGAGAAACCTTGCTCATCAAGAAAGTAACCCTCAATAGTCTTGGTTTTTTCCCCTTTTCTGGGCATTTTCCCAGCCAGTGACTTGAGCTCTGAATATTCTCCTCACACCCACCTTGCCTCCGGATCCTCCCAGCCCGTGCGCTTGGGGTCTGAGAATCAAATGCTGCTTCCCAGCCTCAGTGCTTTGGGCGGGGGCAGGGCCACCTCACAGGCTCAGTTCCCTCAGGGGGTTTATGCAGAGACCTTCAACAATGGATCCTGGCTCCTGCCTGCTTGGGGAGCCCTGGTCTGCTCCCGCCTCCGCTGTTGCCTCCTGAGGGGGCCTGAGTTATGGTGGCACCCCACTCCCCTCTTGACCCGCCAAAGAGACCCTCTCACCGACCCCTGTCACCTGTGGGTGGAGGGACCTGTGTGGCCGCTGGAGATCCCGTCCCTGAAGCCCGCTCGGATCTTTTCCTCTCGGTGCCGCGGCCGCGGCAGGGCTGTACTCAGCTCCCAGTCCCGGCGCCCAGTCTGCGCGAAGGACCTTTTGTGAGAGGTTTGCAGGTCTCTCTGGAACAGAAATCTCCCTTGCTCCAATGTTCTGTGGCCTCTGGGTGCAGAATTCGCCGCGAGTTACTTCTTTGTAGATGTTCTATGGGTTGTGGGTTCGGAGCTATGTGTATGTGCGTCTTTTTACTCCGCCATCTTGGCTCTGCCCCCTAAAGTTGGAATTTTTCCAAACAAAATTTACTATAAAAAAATACACAAATAAAAACAAATGACAAAAGCATGGGTTTACGAAATCAATCTGTGCCTTGCAATCAATGCCCACTAAATGAATAGAAAAATAATTCAGGTATGTCAAGGTCATCTGAGTATTCCAGGGAGCAACACATGCTGATCTTCCTCATGTAGTTAAAAGAAAACTGGATTCTGAGTAGGAAGACTTGTTGTGCAATCCCAACTTTCCCCTCTAACTAGTTATGTGAATTGGGATAAACCACTTAATTTCTTGGTGCCATAATGACAAGGATAAAATAAAAATCTGTGTACTGGCCTTATCTTCCAGGGATTATTAGGCATAAACAAGAAAATGGAATATTAAGAATAGATCCAGGTCCAAGGGTAAGGTTCTTTATATTATCATTAGTGTGATCTCTTTGGACTTTTCCTTTCCTGCGGCTGTTAGAAAGTTAAAGGTATTCCTAGAATCTTTACCAAAAGCCACAACTCTGATGGACTTCTCAGATTCTGCTCATAAGCATCATTGCTGATGGAGTTCTTAATCAGTAGGTACCAGAGAAGACACTTTTGTTTTTCCACATTTTCTTTATGACTACTTTGACTTCCACATTCTTTAGACTGTAGATGAGAGGGTTCAGTAGTGGTGTCACAATGCTATACTGCAGGGAGATGACTTGCTGCAGGATGGAGCCTATAGCAGGGCTTATATATTGGCCCACTCCTGTCAGCAAGAACAAGATCACTACAATCATGTGGGAGGAATAGGTAGAGAAAGCTTTGCTCCTGCCTGAAACTGAGCTGATCTTCAGGATGGCAGAGATAATTCGAGTATAAGAAAACATGATGGGGAAGAAGCATCCAATGCCAAATATGACCAAGGTAGTGAACAAAATCATCTTATTAGGGAAGAGGTCAGTGTAGGAGAGAGGTAAGATCTCAGGCATCTTACAGCTATAGTGGTGGATGAGGTGGAGGCCGCAGAAGTACAGCCTCAGCAAAGGCAGGTTGTTGAGCAAGGCATTGGTGACACCAAGTAGACAAGACCCACAGGCCAGAAAGATACAGAATTGTTTGCTCATGACCCATCACATAAACCAGAGGGTTGCAGATGGCTGAGTAGTGGTCATTGGCCATGGCTGAGAGGACAAAGGATTCTGTTGAACCAACAAAATATGCTAGTCCAATCTGTGCCAGGCATCCACTGAAAGAGATGGTTTTGTTCTTTGCCAGGAGTAGCTGAATCAATTTTGGTATCATGATTGAGGAATAAAAAATATCAAGAAATGATAAATTCCCTAGGAAGAAATACATGGGTGTGTGCAGGTGAGAATCCATCTTGATGATTGCTATTATCAATAGGTTCCCAGCCAAGGTGAGGAGATAGATTAACAAGAAGATGAAGATCAGGACATAATGGACATGGAGGATGCTGGAAAATGGTAGAAGAATGAACTCTGTGTCTGTGGTCTCGTTATCTGGCATCATTTGTTCAGAAAATTCCTCCAATGGGTAATAGGGACATCAACCCACCACCCAACAAGTGTTTATTGACCAACTAGTAGGTGTTCAACACTCTTCCAAACATTATGGAGTAAAGTCGAAGAACTCAAAGATATGTTTCCTGACATCTTGTGGGCATAATCTTTGTGAGAAGATATGAAACATACACAGGAAAATCTTGTGAAATAAAAAAGAAATGCAAAATAGAAATTGTTTTAAGTTGTGTGTTCAAGACTCTGTGCACTAGGAGGAGTCCAAATGAATACAGAACCATGATGGCTGGAATGGTCATGCACTGTTAACATTTTATAAGAAGTGAGATGATTTGAATTCAGTGCTGGAACATGGCATTATCATTATTATAGTTCTCCCTTTCAACTGTGAATATAAATAGAATCCTGGGCTGTATTCCCAGTCTGCACTGGTAGAGAAAGTTGCTTAGCACGAGCTCTGTACTGGTCTACCTGGTTTAAAAAAGGGACAAATTAACAAAGGATGAAATTTATTATCTTTCTCTCAAAACTGACTTCTCATCCAGATCTCTTTTTCCATGCCTTGTTCCCTTTGTTCCCATTGTTCTTTTCTCCTAGAACTGCTTTTCCCTTCCTCATTTCACTCAAATCTTGTACAGTCAAGTCCTCCATGTCATGTTCTTCCATTCCTTGAAGCAGAAATGGTCTCTCTCTTCATCTTCCACTGTATTTTGCTCATAGTTTGCTATAATACACATGTAATACTTGTATTACAGTAATTTGTTCATCTGAGTAGTCTGCTACTAGAGCACAATCTCCTTGAGGAGAATGACCATGTCTTGCTCATATTTTTCATTTTTGTATCACCAAAGTATCTGGCAGGTTATTTGGTGCATATATGTTTAATAAACATTTGACTACTGTCAGTAGCTGAATTATTGGTCATACCTTAGTTACCATTATCAGTAAGAGTCTGAATATATTCTTATCACTATCGTTTAAAGAAAGGCAAATTAAAACATCTTTGAGGTACTACTTCATACTCATCAGATTGCCTAATGTGATATAAAAGGAAAATGACAAATGTTGGAGGGGATATGGAAAAATAGGGACACTAATGCACTATTGATGGATGTGAACTGATCCAACCATTCTGGAGAGGAATTTGAAACTATGGTCAAAGGGTTATAAAACTGTCCACAGGACAAGGAAAAGAGAAAGCATCTATATGTACAAAAATATTTAAAGCTTCTCTATTTATGGTGGAAAAGAATTGGAAATTAAGATGTCCATCAATTGGGGAATGACTGAACAAGTTGTGGTATATGATTGTGATAGAATACTATTGTGCTGTAAGAAATGTCAAGTAGGATGCCTTCAGAAAAACCCGGAAAGATTTACATGAACTGATGCAAAATGAAATGAGGAGAACCAGGAAAACAAAGTACACAGTAATAGTAATGTCATATGATGGGCTACTGTGAATGATTTAGCTATTCTCAGCAACATAATGATCCAAGACAATCCTGAAGGAATTATGATGAAAAATACTACCTTATTCTGAGAAAGAATTGATGCTGTCTAAATACAGATTGAAATGTGCTTTTTAAACTTTCTTAATTATTCTTGGTTTTTGTGTCTGTATCATGGCTAATATGGAAATGTTTCACATGACTGCACACATGTAGTCTATGTCAAATTTCTTGCCTTCTCAATGAGGACTAAATGGAGGAAGAGAGGGAGAGAATTTGGAATTCAAAATTTTAAAAAAATGAACATTAATATTTTTATTTACATGTAATTGATAAAAATAAATAACATTTATTTTAAAATAAAAGGTGGATTTGTGTGATAGAAAGAATTTTTAAATGAATGTTAAAAATTTTGTTTTTATATAATTGAGAAAATAAAATAAAAATTAAACTTAAAGAAGTGTTTGAATACATACTTTCCATAGTCATAACACTATGTAAACATTGTTTTAAAAAATTAAGGATGAGGCTTTTCAGTCAAGATGACCAAGCAATGAGTTTGAAGGAAGCTAACTTTCCTCCCATCTACTGAAAAATATCAAATACAAACAACTCAAAGAAGAAAAACTGTTACAGATAAAACAAGTCAATATAGAAAATGAGTAAAGAAAATGTTTGTATAATGAAGAAACAGAATGCCACAACAGAAAAAAGAAATACTAAAATATCAGAAGCTAAGTCACATTAAAAAGAAAGGAAACAATGCGAGATATCTTAAGAGATGTCTTCAGATGGATAAATGCAAAATTAGAGAAAATTACTTGGGAAAAATGGTAAGAAAATCACAAGAACATACTTAAAATGATTACTGCAGAAAGTAAAGAACCATAGGAGAAACTGAAGCTAAAATGAAAAGCTCTTTAAAAAGATTAGGAGAAATAGTGAAGAATATTGCCAATATCAGGTCTCTTGTAGCACATTTTACAAAATACATGGATCCAAAAAATAAAGGACAACGGTATAAAACAAAATCACACCCAATGTAGAGGAACTTGAATCAAAGACTCAGAAATGATGGAATTATCTAAACAACTGGAATGATAACATTGTTAATAAGCAAATAAGTTGGATTCCAGAAAATTTAGAGAAGTAAAAGAATTTAAATATTATATAGCACCTCTTCTTGATTACTCTCTCATATACCACTCACACTTGTGGGTTTATTTCCTAGAAGATGGATGCTAATAGGAATAACTAGGGACAACTGTGGATTGTACTCCTAATACTATAGCTTAGAAACCCCCAACAGTGTATTTCCCACTAACAACCATCCAACAGACACAATTAACTTTTAGCAAAGGTATTTATTAAGATGACATAGTAATAATAATAACTACAAAACATTCTTCCCATAAGCCTACTGCACACTCTCCCTACAATTAACACACTGTCTCTGGAAAGAGTTGGTAGAAACCTAAGTACCAAGGTAGGGAAGTACACATGTAGGCAACATATGTGGTCAAGGCACTCTCAAGTCTGGTACTGATTGGTCTCAATGTCTTGCCTCTGTAGAGACTTCATCTAGTTGTCCCTTTGATGTAGCATCCCTTTAAGCTGTTCTTCTGGGTTTTTTTTCTCCATATTCAACTCTTGATTGGTAGGGTTACCTCTCCTTTGAGTTTATAGCTACATCCCTTCTCTGTTACCACAGATCCTTTTCTCTGTTACCACAGATCCTTCTTAGAAGCTGTTTCCTCAACTGTCTCTCTGTATCCATGTTTGGAACTTATGTCTCTGCTCTTTGTTTGATACAATGATGTTTACTGGTCTAATAGCTGCCCATCAGAATGACATGATAGAGAATGATTATGGTACAAAACAGATCCCTTTTGCTTTCTCTCATCTCCCCAGGAGTAATTCACTCCCTTTCTCCTTCTAAGACTGGATTTTCTGCCTTGAACATGCTTGAACTACTGATTACACCCAGGCTTTAGTTATTTACACAGCAAAGGTATATCGAATTTTCACTTTTCCAGGGGGGTAGCTCCAACTTCAAACTATGCTTCAAGTCATTTAAAATATGCATACTTTTTGACCTAGTGATACCACTAGGGGGCCTACACCTCAAAGACTTCAAGGCAAAAGAAAAAGAACCATAGGTAGACAAATATTTCTAGTAGCTCTTTTTATAGTGGCAAAGAACCAGAAACAAAGGTGGTACCCATTGACTGGGGAATGGCTCAACAAATTATGGTATATGAATGTAATAGAATTCTGTTGGGCCAAAAGAAATGATGAAAGGGATGGTTTCAGAGAAACCTGGAAAGATTTTATGAAGTGATGCTGAATAAAGTAAAACCAGAACAGTTTATACTATAATGTCAAAACAGTAAAAAGAACATTTGAAAAGACTTAAGAACACTGTTCAAAGCAATGATCAACCATGATTCCAAGGGGATTGATGATAAAGAATCATCACCTTCTGCAGGTGTGGTGATAGTCTCAGGCTAAAGAATGAGATATACCTTTTGACCATTTCCAATAATTTGTTTTTCATGACTAAGCATATTTGTTACAAAGTGTTTTTCCCAAAAGTGAGGGGATGTTGGAGGTAATGAAAATATATTTATGATAATTTAAAAAATTAAATGAAAAAATGCAGTTGTTCTTTTTAATTTTGTCAGAGGAAAATGTTCAGACTTCATTCAGGCATCATAGGATGCCTTTTTAGCCCATTAACATCTCATTACTTCTGTTACCTACTCTTTGCTTTCTATGATACAATCAGCTTGGGCAGGAAGACACCAGATCCTACCCCTCTTAAAATTATGTTTCTGGAAATTATCAAAGAAAACTTCTAAGAACTAGAAAAACTTCCTCAAAACACAAATTGAAAAGAACCCATGGGGTTGTTATAGGGACTCAAGTTTTAGTGTGCCATTATAGCCAAGATCTAAGACTTCAAAAAGGACAAAGTACTTCCAGCTTCCAGAAGGTAAAAAGAAATCGTTTACCATATTTTGATCCTAGATTTTCCTAACTGCCAGCCTAGTGTACTATTCACTGAATCAGTGAAGTATCTCAGAATAGCAAGAGAAACACCAAGGAGACTTCCATGTCACCGGTGGCAGACAGAACATTATAAGGATAGCTCATGATTATGTCCTGACCTCGCAGAGAATCACATTTTTGCAGAATCACAGAATTTGAGATTTGGAAGGGACCTCATCAGCTTTCAGGTCCAGCCTCTCTTAGATAGGAATCCCCACCACACAACACACCTGACAAGTCATCACATGACTTCTGATGTTGTTCCTTCACATCTCAAACAAGTCTGTTTCACTCTTGGGTAGCTCCAATTACTGCAGAGTTTTTCTGATTTGAAGCCTAATTCTTTTAAATTTCTACTCATTGTTTTTAGTTATATGTCCTCTGGGGTCAAGCAGAACAAACTAATTCTTCTTTCACATGGTGATCCTTCAAATCCTTGAAGACAACTCTAATCTTTTTATTTTCTGAAGAATGGGGAGCATTTGGGAGTGCTTTTCAGCAGCAAAGAGAGCACCAGTAGATGGAGAGAGGCAGAATAAAATAGAAAGGGATAAGATCAAGCGTTCATGGAGAGATGTTGGCCTTGGTGAGCAGAGAGGTCATCAGTAGAAACTGGTGTGAAGTAGATAGTGGATGATAATGTAAAGGGACTGTGCAATGGAGAAGTGAACAGACTGGATTTTTGTTTGTTAAAGTATTAGGTAAGGCATTCACCTGGGAGAGTGGAGAAGGGTATACAGTGAGAGGACTGAGGGTAGAAGAGAAAGTTTGGGAAAGCTGATATGAATAATGCAGAGAATGAATTATGAAGGAGCAAAAGCATTGTCTTGATGTATATAGAGTTACAGTCTAATGGATGTTAGATTAACACCTATTTGCAGATTCATTCAGCATTGTGCATGACTTCTTCCACATGAGAGAATTATCGGGATTAGGTCAACAAGTGGTGAATTGTGGGAATTGCCTGAATCACACTCACTCTACCTTGTGACTCAATTCTGGAGCTAACTCATTTCCCTTTCTATTCAGCTCTGTGACTGGTCCAACTTCTGTTCTGTGAAACAACTTCATTCAGTTGTGAGAATTGGAAAAAAACTTTATTGCATGGTTTGAACCCAGACCCGAGTGTTTGGAGAGTGGAACCACCCCTACTTGTTGCTTAGAGACCCTTAAATAATGACCTATAGGTTATGTTGACCAGAAATCCAGTCAGATCCAAAGATTGATGTGAAACATTTTCTCACTATTATATATACACCTCAAGCAATTCATATGTCTTATGTGAAAACTGGCCCAAACTGATGAATTAATTGTTATTTCCATGTTGTCTTGATTGTTTACAAATACTTGGGAAGTGGGAAATCTTTTCTGAATTCAGTGAGTCACACCTGTTTATTCTCTTCCAAACTTGCAAAGTCCCTAATCTTTTATCCATTTAGAAATCAGAATACCTAATGTTGTATTGTCTCCTTTTATTAATTGGCCTTACTTGATTGTTTTTAATATACAATTATCTTTCTCACCTTGTATTCAAGGTGCAGGCCCAAGTTGAGGAGGTGTGGTCCAACTTTGTTGAACAATTGGACTGTACTGCTTAATAAGTGGATATGCTCGATATATTGAACCTTTGTTTCCCTCAGTTATTTCATCTTTCACCCACAGCTCTGTTCAGCAACACCTGAGTAGGAAAAGAGATGACAGATAGTGTGGGTGGGGGTTATTCCAGATGTATGGTTTGGAAAGGTGTCAGTGATTATAAGATAGAGTAGCAAGGGATTGGAGGGTAGAAGATAGTATGGAGTTGAACTGGTTTACTGAGGGGGCAACATTAAGCTCTGAAAGAGAGAATAACTGCTTGGGGAGAAATGAACCATGATGGTGGTCCTCTGAGCACCAACCATCAGGCCTTACAGAACGTAGAAACTGATGGCTCCATACAAGATTCCCATTTGTCAGCTTCTTGGAATTCTTACTGCCTATGACTTCATTAGGGACAAACATAATACAGGGAAACATACATGTGAGTGTTCGTCTTTCTTTGCCGAAGAAGACCATGCCATCAGAGAAATGATGACATGACTTGCGCTTGACTTTGTTTTGAGTGAGGGAGGGTTGTGCAAGTCACCAGCCTCACTTCTCCTCCAGAGCCATCTGAATCCAGTGACCAGATATTCATCAAGATGACTGGAGATGACCCAGGATGAGGCAATTGGGGTTAAGTGACTTGCCCAAGGTCACACAGCTAGTGAGTGTCAAGTGTGAGGTGAGATTTGAACTCAGGTCCTCCTGACTCCTGCACTGGTGCTCTATCCGCTGCACCACCTAGCTGCCCCCAACAGGGGAACACACATGTAAGCACCCAGGGAAGGTCACTCAGGCAACATCAATCCCTTGGAGTCACATTGCCCTGAACTGAACGGATCTTTGGCTTGATATCCCCTCTTAGAGAACTATCTCTGCAGACACCACATAAGGGTCAAATTCGGAACAGTAGCACAGAGGTGCTAGATTTCCCTTCTTTTATCTCTAATTGTCTGGAAACCTCAGTCAGAGAAAAGCTAATCTTCTCATAAGGATTTAAGGAAAACAGCTGCTGCTTTCTTGTTCCCAATTCTCAACTGTCTTGGCTCCCTGATTGTTTTAACACCATCTTATAGAAGTGAAAATTCATGATCTTTGAAAAATTTTATAAAACACAGGAAGTTTCATAGTAGTGGAGACAGATAAATGGATACGTGTAAATATAGATTGAATTTTCAAAGAAGGGCAAGTGGGTTATTCAAATTACAGGCTAAAGATTTTGAGAGACAAAATAGGAGAGTTAATAGAAAGACAGACCAACAGTAAGAACTAGAATAAGTTCATCAAGATTATCAGGCCATGTTACAGAAAAGTTATTTCCTTTTTTTGTCAGGATCACTTGACTGGAAGGTTTGAAGAAAACCATAGATAATGACATATCTGAATTGCAGCAGGACATTCAACAAAGCTTCATCTTGTCCTTGTAGATAAGATGGAAAGATAGACTTTAGAAGGCAGTGAAAATAGGACATTCAGGTCTGGTTGACTGACTTCAAAGAGGAGTAAAGAGTAGATTAACATCCATTAATTAATTACTATCTATTAATATTTAGATTACTATCTGGAGGGAGATTTCTAGTGATGTTATGCAGATCTTTGTTTTAATCACAATTTTTATCCCTGACTTTGATGAAGGTTTGTTTGGCAAATTTGCTCGCTGGTAGATTATCAAAGTTGAGCATGATCATTAATATATTGGATGAAAGAACTGGGGTCCAAAACTTCCTGTCAGGTTAGAATGATGAAGGAAATGGATGAAGTTGACATTTAAAAGTGATAAATTCTAAACTTCGTGAGAAAAATGCAGTATGGTCCGACAATAGTTGCTTTGAAAAAAGATGAGGGAGGGGCGTTTAAGAGGATTGTAAGCCCAGCATGATGTCACTCTGTGACATGGTAGACAAAAACACTTACATGATTTTAGGCTGCATTGATGGAAGCCTGTAGTGTAGTACAAGGTTGGTGATAGCCCCACTGATACAGTCAGATGACACTGTTTTGGTATGGGATATGAGAGAATGCCAACCAAGAGTCATTTGAAGGAAATGGGAATATTTAGCCCAGAGGAGAAAAGATTTGAGATCAATCTGACAGTTGTCTTCAGATATTTGAAGGAATATGATCTGCAGGAGGGATTAAACATGATTGAGCCCAGAGTTCAGAACTAGGGGCAAAGTGTAGAAGGAGTCACTTGTGAATGGCAGGCCAGCTGTCTGGGCAGTTGAAAGGGCCCCATTGCTGAGCACCAGGCGCCTGGAACTTTTTGGCCTTATATGAGACAACCACCAGTTTCTAGGGAAAAAGAGCTTTCATTCTGATAAATGTAAAGGTGTTATTAAGCTCAAATGAGATAATGGATGTAAAGCACTTTTCAAAACATATAGCTATTATATAAATATCTATATTTATTCTTATTTTTAGCCTACAGTCACCAAGTGATGGTGATGACTTCATTCTCTGAACCTTGTACCGTACTCCTGCTGAGCTGAACCAATGTTTATAGAGTAATACAGGGATGTGCTGGTAAATATTTAACAACCAGGCTCCCTGGGGGAAGGAAGGTATGCACACACACACTTTTAAGTTTAATTTGCGTTTCTAAATCTTTATTAAGTCTAGAGAATCAATGAAACAATAAATCAAGCCTTGGTTTGTAGCCACCATTTCAGAAGTGTAAATGCTCACAGTGAAAATTTAACAATTATCTCTTACCAGTTGTTAGAGGTGGCTCCAGCACAATTCTGGATAAAAGCTCCAGGCTTTTGGAGCACCTGTGGGCAGGCAGGAAGACTCAGAGCAGCCTGGGTTCAGCATGAATCCCTCTATTTTCTTTTCACCTATTCTCAATCCCTTGAAACCTGACTCCTGGCTTGCCTCCTCTACTGAAACTTCTCTCTCACAGGTCAATAGTCAAATTCAGTGGTTTTATTTTCCCTTTAGTTTTTATCTTCATTGGCAAAGGTGTTAATGGATGTGGAGGCCCAGCTCTACTAGAACCTGGCTTTAGAACCTTGGGCAAGTGTTTTTGAAATTTCCTTCAGGGGCCTCAGGTTGCTTGTCCATCAAATGAGGGAGTTGGAGGAAATGATCTTGAAACTCCCTTCCACCTTTATATTCTATGACCCTCTGAGAGGCTGAGCTTCCACCCACCCTCAGGTTTTTCTTGATTTACATGGGCAGCTCTTTCCAGCTTTTCCTCAGGTGGTTTTCCCAGGGAAGTTAGATGGACTTGGGAAAGAAAACATAACTTACCTTGATTCTGGGCCATCACTCTCTACAACCATTGACTGAGTATCTTCTGCAGATTGATATTGGTCACCCTGGGTCTTCTTCCTTTTCTTCCTCCTTCTATATAATAACCTGGTCATTCATCTCTTGGAGCAACCAAAACTTGCTTCTCCATATCTCCATTCTTCATATCCCTTAAATAATCACATGCCCCTCCAAGCTGATGAACTGCTAGCCTGAATGTTAGACTTCTTGACTTCCAAGTTGCCTCTGGGAGGAGGTTTCATCATTATCATTCTAGATAATAATTTAACAGAAGGGATTGGACTCAATTCCAGAATATTGCTTTTTATTCTAGGCTTTTACCTTGGGGATTTTGTCCCTATAGAGTCTTTTGCTTAATAAGTTAAAAGTTCTCTTATGGTAAACATTATTTCAGTTTTTTGGCAAGCAGCAGTCCTCTGATGAGGGGGTCAGCCTATTTGACTCTCTTCCTTAGGTTACCATAGACTTTACCCCAATTGAGGTTGTTGGTGGCTTTTAAATCTTGCTGGTTGGTTATCTGTTCACACATTTGCTATGTGGGATTACAATTGCCCAATTTGCAAGAAAAAGCACTGAGTCAGATCTCTGAGCCAATGGCACTTCATAAAGGGTCCATGGTCCCCTCTAATGAAGTGGACCTCAGATCTTCCTCATAATCTGAGATGCGCCCTTCATCATTTTTCTAGGATTTGTTATGAAAATATGCAAAAGAAGCATGGCGAAATACAGAATCTCACTGGCTGATAGACCTTGCTCATGAGGGCCAAAAACGACACATCACCAAGGGGGTCACAGATTGGCTGAAGCATAGGGCTTCCCCACTAAGACAGTATGACTTGGAGGTACAAAAATAATTTGGGGATTTTCCAAAGCACCAAAGCATTCCACCTATGCTGGGTTTGGACATGGAATTTGTGCAAAACAGTATGGAGATATCTTTGTCAGCATTCTTGTGGTTGCACAAGTGAGCCTCATAACTTGGTAAACAAGTAGTGAACGTTACCTTGAAGTTTGAGGCACAAAACAAGAATTTATCTATCCCTATATGATTTATTTAAAATATCAAACTGATTAATATTGATTGGAATAGAGTAGGACCAAATGAATTATTTCTCATCAACTTCAGTATGAGAATCCTACTGTACTCACAACCTTACTGCTTCTGTTACTCTCCTCCTTAATACTATTCAAATGCTTTCCATTGTATTTCCCCCTCAGGTTCATGCATTTCCATACAGGTATAGACCCCTCTGATGTATGGTGCCCCTTAGCAATCCTTTTTTGCTGTGTCTGATCCTCTTACTATGGCATATTCTTTTTTTTTGCTAGCTGCATGTTTCATTCTACCAGGGATTTAACCAGGGTTGGGAGTCTGGGAGTTTAACTAGGGCACTTAAATTTAGGGAACACTGAGAAAAAATTCAGCACTTTACTCCTACAAACATCTTCATTTGGTACTTGGTTATCAGGAATAAATGAATTTCAAATAGAAATTCTAAGCACTTCAAGTGGCCACACTCCAGGTGAGCTCTTACTTGACTCTACCCTGCCCTCTATCCCCTATCTTCCCCTGTAGTAGTCTTTTGATGTTTGGGAGCCCATGACCTGCTCCATACCTCCTTTGAATTTTGTGCCATTTACTGTAGGTACAAAATGGCTACTTAAGGTTCTATATCACATCAAGTATTGGTAATACTTCTGATGTCGTAGTACTCTAAGAGCTTGTTCACTTCTGCTAAGTTCTCTCACTTCCCTTCTGTTAAGATCTCAAGTACCAATTAGTGTTAGTACATAGATATTTGGGGTCATGAACACTATTTCTGTCCTTCTGTCCACATGGTACACTAGATATCTTTATTGCTATTTTTCCCTGCGCATGTTAGTCACTCTTCTTAACAGTATTTCATTTAAAGTGTTATTTATATACATTTCTCTCTTTATTTTCACTTTTAGTTTAAAGCTCTTCTGCTCATATCCACAAGTGTCTAGTCAAACATATATTTCTCATGATTATTTTTGAATCAGTCATTTCTTTTCCTAATTTTCCTTTTTATTTGATTTTTCAAACTCTTCTAGGAATTCTTTTTGGACCTGCGACCAACTTACATTTTTCTTTGAGGCTTTGGATGTAGCAATTTTGATTTTTTTGTATTAAACCCTGTGGTTTAGTTGACCTACAGTCCCATATATTCCCCAGAAAGGGTTGATATCTCCTAGGGAAGTCATTAGCAAGGCACTTCATGGGAAAGCAAAGGACTAGGAGAAATTTGCCATATTAGGAAAATTACTTTTCTAATCTCTGGGAGGGATCTACAGGACCTGAAGTTGAATGATATGGTGCCTGCCACACTGGGAATGTGAGCACTGTTCAAAGTGGTCATGGAACTAATAAAATGTAACTATTAAGAAACAAAAAGTTGCACCAACCCCAGAGCATTCTTTTCTGACATACTAAAGATTGCTTTCTTCATATGCACATGAAGTTTGTTATCAGAAAATGATAAATTTTTAAAGTATGCTTGGGTTCTAAAAAGAGATATTATCCCTGAGGGCAATGAGCTATATACCTAGAGAAGAAACGATCAGTTCCTAGTTGAACTTTATGCATACTGTGGCGTAACATAACCCAAGAAGAGAAAAAAAGGCTGTGTCACAGAAGTGCATGTTTTTCTGCATTCTTTGCTTTAACATAAACAAATTGAAGTTAGGTAAGTTTCTAAAACATGAGCTGTATCTCTTCACCTTGAATCTATAAATAAACTGCTGCAACTAGTCTTATCATTGATACCTAAGGGACTTCTCTATTGTTTTTCCTTATCCTTCATTTGCTATCTCAATGGTAGTTTTTCATAAGAGGTCCTAGGCATACCAATAGGAACTATATCAAACAGAGCAGAGACAAGACGGTAGAGTGCAATGAGAGCTCCCCTCCCAAAAACTCCTTCAGACAGATCTAGAAAATGCACCAGACTGAATCCTAAAAAGGAAACCCAGAAAAAATCACAATGAGTCCTTTGTCCAGCCCAGGTTGGCTAAAGAAGACTGACAAGGAGGTCTGCAGACAATGGGGATAGATCTGGTCAAGAGCATATCTGTATGGAGCTCTGCAACTCCCAAGGTGACTTCACACTAAGGTCTCAGACTAGGCCACCTCCATATCCATTAGTCAGGGACTTATCACCCTTCACCCAGAGCCAGAATGGAGTATAAAGGAGATCTGTGTAAGGGAAACATGTTGCCAGATTAGGAGGCCCTGGATGGTGCACTGAGAGATAAAGAAGTTCAGAAGCCTCCAGTAGCAACAGCAGAGTAGCTTTGAACCCAGGAGGAGATGGATCTCACTTCTAGCATCTAACCCTGCCTGCAAAGGAATAACTGAGGGAATCTGAGACCAAAGGTGAGTTTACAATTCTGCTGCTCCAAGTCAAAAGAGTTTTAGAGATTTCCAACAAGTTGAAAGATTCAGCAACAGTTCTACTCTTTCTCAGACAGAAGCCCAGATCAGGAACTTGCACAGCTTACAGCAGTAAGCCAGTGATCATATTTTACCCTAGACTGGACCAATTTGGGAGCACTGAAAGCTTGCAGGTCCCTTGCCTGTCCCTGAGGTCCAGGAATAATACAACACTCAGTACCCCAAGAAAGCAGCAACAGAACCAGCTTAGACCTTCTCTCCAGAAGTATGGCAGAGCTTAGCCATAACAATAAGTCTGAAGTAAGGAAGCAAGCAGAAAGAACAGACAAACCAAAAAAGAACTCCATAATGACATAATGATGTCCTTAGATCATGATGTTGGAAGGGATGCTTAAAAACCAAATACAAAAGAAGATAATGACTCTAAAAAGATCTACAAGGAATGACTCAAAGAAATGCCTCAGTTTGGGCACAAACTCAACTAAATTCCTGGAAGAAATAAAGCAAGAAAGATTGGTGGTAGTTGTTGTTGTTTGGTTTGGGTTTGGGGAAGGGGAGTGGTAGAAAAACTTCTAAATTTTTAAATAAATAGAATGAAAGTACTTGAGGAAAAAACTGGGGGGAGAAATGAGCTATAGAAGAAAGAATTGGGACGGAAATTAACCCCTGAATTGGAAAGGAAATTAACCCCTTGACATAAAAGGTACAAAACCTTGGCCAAGCAATCCACTCCCTAAAAATTAGAATAGACCAAATAGAAGTTAATGACTCTATAAGGCAACAATAAATACTAAAACAAAGCCAAAAGGTTGAAAAAATGAAAGAAGTGAAAGGTATCTCATAGCAAAAACAACTGACCTGGAAAACATATTGAAGAGAAACATTTTAGGAATCACTGGACTATCTGAATGCCATGACTTAAAAAAAAAAAGAGCTTAGTATAATTCTAGAAATCTTAAAAAGAAATCCAGCCAGATCTCTTAGAACTAGAGGGTAAAGTGGAAATAGAATCTACTAGTCACCTCCTAAAAGAAACCCTAAAATGAAAAGTCTCAGGAATATCACAGCCAAAATACAGAGCTTCTGGGTTTAAAAAACAATACTCAAGTAATCAGAAAGAAAGAGGAGCTGAGGAGCCACAGAAAACTTAGCAGTCATCACTTTATAGGGATGCAAAACTTGGAATATGATATTCTAGAAGGAAAGGATATGAGCTTACAGACAAAAATAGTTCAGTCAGCAAAACTAAGTATAATTCCACAGGAGAAAAAAATGGATAGTTAATGAAATAGAGTACTTCAAAGCATTTCTGATCTAGAAAAGAAAACAGAATTGAAGTTCAAACACAGGAGTGAAAAGAAACATAAAAAAGTAAACATGAATGCATATTGATAAAGGACTACAAATGGCTTACCTTCAAACATGAGATGATGCATGTGTTCCCTCTGACCCATCCTTGAGGTCCATAAAGGCAGTCCAATTTGACAAGGTCTGAGATGATTCTGTTATGTCTTGATGATATTAAGAGAATAATGGAAAGAGAAGGGAAGAAAAATACACTGAGGGGAAAGGAAAAATAAAGTTTGGAAAAATTACCTCATATAACAAGAATACACAAGTAGACATGTATCTAAACAGAACAGGGGTTGGAGGAAAGCAGCTGACAATTGAACCTCACTCTCATCTAAACTGATCAAAAGAAGAAAGAGCACACACACACATACACACACACACACACTTGGGTACAGAAATATATTTCATGATCATTTCTTTGCTTGCTCAGTTTAGCGAGATATACATGACTTACTTTCCAATGAACCAAATGTACTAGCTTGTTTACTCTTTGACAGATTGTCTACCCACTTAATTTAAGAAAATGGAGACTGAGCAACCAGAAGAAACCTTCCCCAATACTGAAACCAATGAGAAGTTTGGTAAGTGCCTTACTGAAGATATGGAGAAGGAGCAGGCCTTTAAAAGATCTAGAAACGCTGACGAGATGGTTGAACTGCGCATTTTGCTTCAAAGCAAAAATGCTGGAGCAGTGATTGGGAAAGGAGGCAAAAATATTAAAGCACTTTGTACAGACTACAACGCCAGTATTTCAGTCCCAGACAGCAGCGGCCCCGAGCACATACTGAGTATCAGCACAAATATTGAAACATTGGAGAAATTCTGAAGAAAATCATCCCTACCTTGAAAGAGGGCCTGTAGTTACCATCACCCACTGCAACCAGCCAGCTCCCACTCGAATCTGATGCTGTGGAATGCTTAAATTACCAACACTAGAAAGGAAATGACTTTGACTGCGAGTTAAGACGGTTTATTCACCAGAGTCTGGCAGGGGGAATTATTGGGGTCAAAGGTGCTAAAATCAAAGAACTTCAAGAGAACACTCAGACAACTCTCAAGCTTTTCCAAGAATGCTGTCCTCATTCTACAGATAGAGTTGTTCTTATAGGGGAAAACCTGATAGGGTTGTGGAGTGCATAAAGATCATACTGGATCTTACATCTGAGTCTCCCATAAAAGGATGTGCACAACCCTATGATCCCAATTTCTATGATAAAACCTATGACTATGGTGGTGTCACAATGTTTGACGTCCTGTTGGATTTCCCATGCCAGGAAGAGGAGGCTTTGATAGAATGCCCCCAGGTCATGGTGAGCGTCCTATACCTCCATCTAGAAGAGATTATGATGACATGAGCTAGTACAATAGCTAGACAACTCAGATCTTGTTCATATTCCACACCATGTGTGGAGCTTCCAACTTGTTTCCCCAAATCACCATTCCTAATATTCAGTGGCCCTTCTGCAATTAAAAAATAAAATCAGGATTTATATTTGATTATATCACAGATCAAAATATAAAATCTATTGTTGGGTTCAGGGCAAAGTTGTTGTTTTTAACAATTGTTATAAAAAAAACTAAAAATCTCAGTCATTTCAGAAATCCCAGTGCCTTCTCCTTGTTCCCCAGGGATGAATTTGGATGATTCTTGATGATCTGTCCTTTGCTTATAGGAGGGTACCATATAGGATCCCTCATTTTGAAATACTAGTAGATTAATCATTTTGATACTGGTAGACACATTCAGAGGTAATTATATACAGGAGAAATTTGAGAAAATCAACAAAGGGAAGACACAAGCATTAAGAGAGCTTTGGAGTGGATCTGTGTTCCCATGTGAAGAAACATGGAATATCTGGGTAGAACAGTGACTGAACCATAAAGCATTGCTAGAAAGTCTTAAAGCCACAGTTTTTGGAACTGTACAATCTGAAGATGGCTAAATCTGAAATCATATGTCAAAGATGCTTCAAGAGACTAAAAAGGCAATTTGAAGGTGGTGGGATACCATAGCAAGTATGTAATAATTCATTCTTTCTATGACTCAGTAAAAAATTCCTATGAGTTTGTAACTGGAATGGACAATCCATTACAGAGATGACAGAAAGAGAGTTAATAAAATCTGAAGGAACAGATAGTATTCTATCAATGATCTTGCCTTGCCAATCCTCAGCCTTAGGTTATTCTTATTAACTTCTGCCTTCTCTCCACTCATATGCTGCTAAATGAAACAGGAGAAAATCAGTAAACTTTACTAACTAGATTCACTATAAATTTGTTACGTTATTTTGACTGAGTCTTCACTATAGCAAGGCAATCTTTTTATACTTCTCTAATTGTCTCACTATTCTACTCACCACAGCAGCACTTTCAAACCTTTTCATCCCTCCTCAAACCTTCTATGGTTCCTCCCACTATGTCAGCTGAGAACTTTGGCTCATATTTCACTAAAAACATTGAATACATTCTCCAAGGGCTCTTTCCTCTTTCCTACTTATCTCACATCACCCAGATGCCTTCTCCCATTATCTCGTCCTTCACTCCTGTATCACATGATACAGTGGTATTTCCCCCTTGCCAAGGTTAACCCTGCTTACCTGCTTAAGTAATGTGATTCCATCACATCTCCTCTAGCAAATTGTCCCCTTTTATCATTCCCATTATTTCACTTAAATCTCTTCCTGCCTAGTAACTGCTTTCCTACTGCCTACAACCATGTCTCTTCCAGTCTCAAAACCTCCTAACTTGATCCATCCGCCTCCATTAGCTACCATCCCACATATCTTCCTTTTGTGACTAAAATCTTTGAGAAGGCCATTTGCAGTAGGCACCTCTACTTCCTTTTCTCTCACTCTCTATAGTCTAGTTTCCAACCTCAGCATTCCACTGAAATTACTCACTCCAAAATGACCAGGTCTGAGCAGGAATTTCAATGGAGTCAGCTTGTAGCATTTCTACTGCATGAATACAATGTTGACAGGAGTGATATCATAGAATTCACAGGCTTTTTGATTGACTTTGAAGGAATTCATAAAGTCCTATCAGTTTTGGCTGCTTCTTTGTCTCTTTTGTTTCATTCAATGACTCCAGTTGAGAGACCATTACAACCTTAATTACAATCATTACAATCCACTTCAAAAAAGTTGGAAAAGTGAGTCATATGAACCTGGGAGTCAAAGTTCAGGTATGGTTTCATAGCCAGCACTGCATCAATACCCATAGAAGCAAGGAGCAATCTTTGGGAGTGACGTTTGGGTGTGACCTTTGGAAGTGACCTTGCCCAGCAGTTATCAAATCTAGGCTCATCCGGCAGTCATGCTACATCTAGCCATCAACTTGGTAGGGTAATTCTGTGTGGGAATCAGGCTCAGTTATGAGTCTCAGGGATCAAGGTGATATAGAGGAGAATATGCCCTGAAGTGAGTGTGTGTGTGTGTAAATTTTTATACATTTAGAGCTCCTTGAAAGCAGGCACTGTCTTTTGCCTTTCTTCGAATCCTCAGTTCATAGCATAATGCATGGTACTTAATAAAGATTTATTGACTGATTTTCCTGACTATGTCTTTGAAATAGATTACCTGTGTAAAAGCTAATCAAGGTGAAATGATTAAATGAAACTAGTCATGGTACCCTGACAACTGTGAGAGGAAGACAATCCATGGGAGAATCAAACTTATGGCAAGAGAAGAGAGAAACTCCACAAATCCCTCAGGACTAGAACCCTAAGGAAAGATGTAGGAGCATAGCTTTGGAAGGGAGAGGCAGAGGATATTCTTTTCACTTGCTAATGTTTGGGAGAGAACCATGTTGTCCTTGGAGTTGAAGGAAATGGAGAAGATGGCCCGCAAGTGTCTTGTTCAAGAGATAACACTGAAGGAGACATCATCTAGCTATGTCCTCAGTTCCCACATCTATTGTCCAGATCTCTATACAAATAATAAGAGTTCTGCTAAGAACTTTTGGTGTATGGGGAACATACAAGATAGCAGACCAATGGAAAGCCATGCCCTACCAAGTCCTTAAGAGACTAGACAAATTACCACTTTACAAAATACCCTTAGAAAATAGTCAGGATTGCACAAAGACAAAGCACCAAAACTATCTATTGCCTACTGGAGAGTTAGTGGGACTTTTTGATGAGCTGGTGGAAAGCAATAATAGATGGGGTGGTATTGTATTTTTTTTTTTTGCTCCCTCCTCCCTACTGGATGGATCCTTATTGGGCCTTCCTGATCTTTTCTCTGGGATGAGGTTTAGGATAAGATATTTTCTCAAGAGATCACCTTTCCTCCCTACCCTGCTTTTCTCTGGGGATTTAATCAGTCACACCTTGTTACCACAGGGGATATAGTGGTTACTCAGGTCCAAGTGGTGTTGTCTTCTCCTATTGTTTTATGGAATTTTCCAAGAGTGACTTACTTCTCTCCCCATCCCCAGGGTACATTCCTTTATGCTTGAGCGCAAACAAACTCATGGACATTGAAACAAATGAACAGACACAAGGTAGGACAATACTATTTATCTATATTCCATTCAGATCATTTGTGAGAAGAAGAAATACTTAGTTTGGTACAATTTCCTTGTTGTCCAGTGGTTACATTTTGCGCATTCATTAGTAACTCTGGCTGTTTTTGTTGACATATCCCTCCCTCCCTCTAGAATCAAAGTCTGACCAGTCTGTGTTATTAATATGATTTATAATTTCAATGACTGATTTAAAAAGTCAGTGTACAGTAAAAATCTCCAGGTTTTCAGATGAAAGGAAAATCTTTGGAGTAGTGTACTATTAAGTCAGTGAGGGACAGCTTAAAGAGGACTTCGTGAGAGGTGGTGAGGGGCAAAAGACTGGCCTCTAAGATTCAGTGTGAACAGAAACAAAAGTAGTATGGAAATTGCACAGGCCTGGGAATTAAGAGATAATCTAGGGCAGGGGTGGGAAACCTGTGGCCTCAAGGTCACATGTAGTCCTCTAAGTCCTCAGGTGGGGCCCTTTGAATCCAAATTTCACAGAACAAATTCCCTTGATAAAAGGATTGGATTAATAAAATTTTGTATTCAAAGGTCCTCACTTGAGGACCTAGAAGGCCTCATGTGGCCTTAAGGCCACAGGTTCCTCACCCCTGCCAGGTTTTCTCTTATTAGCTACCCTATATAGCTTTGGTAAAGTTATTTCATCTCTTTTAGAGGACCCTGGGTGGTGCAGTAGATAGAAGGCTGCGCCTGGAATCAGGAGGACCTGATTTCAAATCCAGTCTCAGAACTAGCTGTGTGACCCTGGGTAAGCCACTCTGGTTGCCTCAATTTCCTCAGCTGTAAAATGGGGATTAATAATAGCACCTGCCTCCCAGGGTTGTTACGAGGATCAAATGTGATATTTGTAAAGCATTTAACACAGTGCCTGGCACACAGTAGTCACTTAATAAATGTGTGTTTCCTTTCCTTGGGACCTCAGTTCAATGATTCAATGACAGATAAGGCAGTGTTCTGTGCTAGGGCCAGTCAGTCAAGAAGCATTTAATAAACCACCTGCACTGTGTCTGACATGGTGCTAAGCACTGGCTTGAGCCAGCCAGACGTTAATTGCTTCAAAGATTTCCATAAAGTCTTTCTCTGTAGTTCTACAAACCTTTCTTCTTATATGTAGATGATAGATAGATAGATAGATAGATAGATAGATAGATAGATAGAGGTAGAGATAGATAGATGTGATACATTAGAATTGTAACTGCAGGTTCTTAACATTTGTAAGTCCAGGTTGTATCTGTCCTTGCTCACTCTGAGGAGTAGAAATGTATGAATATTGCCTGCTCTGGAACACATACACACATACTTACATGCATTTAGACATACTATATTAAACAAAGTTTTTATCCAACCCTGTTAACATCTTTGGGACTTGGAAGTTTATTCTCTCTTACCCTATGGAATCTGAGTTAGCATTTCACATGGAGAGTCTCAAGGTGGGAGAGGGAGGTAAAACAAACACCTTCACAAGGCCTTTGAGAGAACAGTCCAAGGACATTCTCCTGGAACTTGACAGATAACTGGCTTGTATCCTATAATTGTTATGACCCTTGCTTTTTTGCTTTCAGTCCTAAAACCAGTTAAGAAGATCTCTTTCTCTTTTGCCAGGAAGAGTTTCACAGATAAATACCCATCTAAGCTCAGATGGTCCCATAGCACCTGCCATCATAGATAGCACCCTCTATATTCCCATAGTAGTGAACTTTGCAGAAATCAGGGAATACTGCAGGCCCATATGGTCACTTCCCTCAACCATTCCTGCACTTGAAGATCCCAAAGCATAGATCTAGAATTAGTAAAAAAAAAAAACCTAAAACCTTGTTTCTGATCAATCATCATCCTGGAATCCATATCCTCTAACTCTCTTGTCCCCCAATGGAAAAAAATACATTAGAGATGAAACTTCCCATACAAAAAGGAAACCATTTCTGAAGCTGCTTTTGGCTTTTTTGAAGCATCTTTGAGAAACCATCATCTAATCTGGACATAGACTTGGAAACCCACAGCATCCCACTTCCATTTCCATCAGTTGTAAAGAATATCCTTTAATAAATCTCATTTAAATGTATAAGCCTCTTGTGTGAGTTTCTTTTTCTATTTCTTAGTGCAGACACTTGGATTACCATGTATTCCTTCATTTGGAGAGAGAGACATTTGCCACCAAATGAAGAAATTGAAATGAGTAGGAGAAGCTGATCAATTCTCTTCCTTATTAAATTCCTCAAACTCATGGAGCCCTCAGGATTCTAATTGTTGTAGTGTGGCTCTAAAGTATGCATTTAGGGGGAGAGAATCCAAAATATAATTGTAAGGCAGTGTGATATTTAGAGGCACTGAATTTACAGTCAATGCATCTGAATTCCTATCTCAGATATGCTATTTACTAGCTGAGTAACCTTGGACAAATCATTTAACTTTTCTTGGCCTTAGTTTTCTCAACTAAATGTAGCACCTGTGCAGTCCCCTTACATGTGGGTACCCAGAGAATCTGATCCAGATTTAAGGCACTCTATCTGTAGCCACTCAAAGTCATAGCTCATGAGTCCCCACCAATGCATTTATTTTTACTAGTCAATTAGAAGATACATTAATTCAAAGCAAAGACATGGAATCTGTTAGAGACACACTTGACACACAAAGGGTTATCAAGGAAAATTTATTAAAATAGAATTCAGAGGAGGGAGGGCCTTCTATGTTCATTCCCTTGAATGAACAGAATAACTTTCAGTAAGGCGACAGGAAGACTACAACATGTTCAGAATAATGGAAGCTACTTATACTGTTCCAAATTTTGGATCTCCCACGACACCATCCATTGCCATGTGACTTCATGTTCTGCTCTCTGATAGGCTTTCCCTCAAACAAATCATCAAGCCTGAGCACAAGTTTCTTATCTCTACCTGATGGTACTAGATCACAAGCCTGATCGCCCAAAACCATGGAAACAGAACTTCCTCGTTTCCCACAAACTCCCCCCTTTTGTCTTTATTAAAATTTCTGTTTCCCACCTAAGTCCAATCAATACCTCCTTACATTCTTTCCCCTATGAATTCTTCCCTTCATCTGTCTCCCCTTTATATGAATATGGGAAGGGAGCCAAGTTGACCAATGCATTGACTAATTACAAGGGGACAGCTCCCTTTCATAAGTACAGATACAGAGATTCAGAAGAAAAAGGTAAATCAACTAATTGTCCTTTTAGAAGTTCCATCTCATACAGCAGTCTGGGAAGGAACATCATCTGACACATTTTTCTGGTCTGGATGCTTGTTCAAGCCATCTTCAGCACAGTGTCTCAGCATCTTCTTCCCTTTATCTTCTTATAGAAATCCAGATGTCCATTCTTCTACAAAACTGACCTTCATACAATTTTAAATTATCATTCATAAGCTTTATACTCATCACTCTTAAAACATCATCTGATAATCATTTAATATAACTTTCTGATTTTAGAAATTTGCTAAAAAAAAGAAAAAGAGGGACAATATAAATTCTGGTCCCATTAAGTCTTAAATAGCAAATAAATATTGGCTTGGTATCCTTTCGGACAGTCATCTCAAATTTGATTGAGTCATTAGTTACCAAATCAAGTTACATTATTTTTCTGTCTCCTTAAAATACTTCTTCACACTCTCACCACTTACTGAAACCGCCTGAAACTGACCCATCCAGCAAACTTTCCTATCTACCTCTTACATTTTCAATCAAACCTTTATTTATATCTTTCCAAATCTCTCAATCCCATTACTCAGATTATCCATCTTTTCTTTATATTTTAACCATAACTCTCTGCGCTGGAATCTCATTCCAGCTTAAACAAAGCAAAGTAGTTAAATCTACCACTATATGGCAGACATCAGCATTATCACTGCTTATTTATAACCAAATATAAGTTTCAAATTATCAAATTTCTATCACACCCTTTTAAAACCCCAATCTATATATAACAAAATCCAAATTTAGAAATTGTAACAATTACATTAGGTTAATATTGCATCGAACATATGCCCATCTGGTGTGTCAAGCACTTTACAGTCATAAACGCCAAATAACAATACCTTCTTCTGTTAAATCCTGATAGAAAGAGCATTCTCAGATGCTGCTCTTCATTCCTTCAGGACAGATTTTGACTTGAATCATATCAAATCTGGTTTTATAATCTCTAAGGATAAATATTTTAACTCAAATACTCTTGCTACTTAAAAGAAATCTTTATTCATAACTTCTCACAATTAATCCCTTGAAGGAATATGTGGCAGCCATTTTCAGCTCTGAATAGCTTTTCCTTACAGAACTGAAATGCAATCTTCTGTCTCTCCTCCCCCCCGAGGCTCTCCCAATCCCATTCCAGCTTTTGAATCCAAGTGTGTGTGTGTGTGTGTGTGTGTGTGGGTAACTTTCCCTGGTAAAGAGCACATGGATACTCTGCTGTTCCACCCATATCCTTCTCCCTTGGGAATTTCAGGCTGTATACTGGGAAAAGCGTATAGAGTTCTACAAAGAGTTTGAAATTACACCTGTTCTCCTCAGGTTAGTGTAAAATATGCCAGTCTCCCCAGGCAGAAGCTCTCGTAGTTTCAAAAGATTAAATAATTGACCCCCTAAGTACTCACCCTCCTTGTCTTCATCTTTCAGAATCTGGACAGAGTTAATGCTTCTAAAAGAAATCACTGAAATTCTAAAGCGAATTTGCAATTTTAAACACATTATTTGGTATTAGATAGATTGACTTAATTTAAACATAAAGTACAGATTTTAGCTTGAGATGTCAACAAATCAAAACTCAAATTTTCACTACAGACTGTCTGAGATTTTTTTTTTAATGTGCTAATACAAGAGACTCTTCTTAGGTGAGGTAGAGAATGGACTGCTCCTCCTCTATCTGAGGAAAAAAGATTTTCCTTTATCTTTCTTTTCACATTCAAAAACTTGGCCAGAGTTTAGAATGCAGAAAAAAAGGTTTTTCATTCTCTCTCTCTCTTTCCCACCCCACTCACTCCCCTGAAAGTGCTCTGGGGCAGGGGAGGGGGGTGTGGGAGAAGGGGAAGATAATGGGGAAGCCTTGCAGGCTGGCTGCATTTACAATTTAATGAAAAACTTCATAAACACACACAGGCAAGATATTTAATAAAGCATTATCAGTTTCAAATTTGAATTCAGATCTGGTAAAAAAAAAAGACAACAAAACTTGCAGTTCCTAGCCAATTTTAAGGATTAAATTCCTCCCTAATAAGCTCACTCCAGCTTCTGGGACAAACAAGAACCTAGAAGTTATTTGTCTATCCCTACACCAGATGACTTAGGAAAATTCTGGTAGCTTTTGAGACTAAAGTCCCTGGGCCCCAGCAACCAGCATAGTCCTTTTGACCTGGGAGTATCCTCCTAATATCCACAGGGCTCTCCTCCCTGCCATTGCTTGAATTCCCAGGATTCTGTCCAAGTTCACTCATTGGCCTAGGGCCAATCAGAAAATTCCTGGACAGGGATATGATCAGCAAAGCATTTACCATGCTGAGCTTCACTCCGTCAGCAAAATACTGACCCAGAGTACAAGTTCGCGGGGTGACCTGATCCTTGCCCAGTATACTGGCTTACCTGGTCAGCCAGCAAATATTGCTCCTCAATTCCTCTGAACTTCCTGCCCATGGTCTGACATCTTGTGCTTGAACTGGAGTAGACTTAACTTACAGAGACTGTAAAAAAAAATTTATTTTACAGGGGCGCTCTCCCTGTGTTTTCTCACTCCCTCAAGATGAGCCTCACATTGGGTACCAAATTGTTAGAGACGCACTTGACACACAAAAGGGTATCAAGGAATATTTATTAAAATAGAATTCAGAGGAGGGAGAGCCTTCCATATTCATTCCCTTGAATGAACTGGTAACTTCCCGTAAGGCTACAGGAAGATGACAATATGTTCAGAATAATGGAAACTTCTTATAGTGTTCCAAATTTTGGATCTCCTGTGACACCATCCATTTCCTTTCATGCTGTCCTTTCTGATAGGCTTTCCTTCAAGCCTGAGCACAAGTTTCTGAACTCTACCTGACTATGCTAGGTCACAACCCTGATCATCAAAACTGTGGAAACAGAACTTCCTTGTTTCCCACAGAATCCAATATCATAGCAGAGAAAAATGACAAGCTCACCTTACACGCACATTAGATACACTGTACTACAGATCATATCACTAGTGGGGAAAGGCATACACGTAGAGAACCTGTATGATCAGGGATTATTTAGAGAGGGTTTGTATATAGGAAATCCATGAAGTCAGGAAACATGCATGTTTGATCAGGGTGCATATATTGGAGACATTAGAAACTCATATGGCCAAGATACACTCATAGTTGGGGTAACTCATGGCTCCAACACTGTAGAGCTGCTAGTGTTGTCTGGGAATATCATCATGCTCCTCTGTACAGGGCATTGTGTCTCCATTCTCCACTAGGCGTCTTATCTCTATGATGGGTGTTCTGATCTTGTGGTCAATAAGCTTTTCTCTGCTACTGTTCCCTGGGCTTTAGATATCTATCCTCCTTAGAGCTAGTTACACTATTTTCTCCTACTGTCTGCTGGGTTGTAGTGTCTAGAAAGTTTTTCCTGATAGGGAGAGCTAAGCTTTTTATTGTGATGCTAAAGGTAACGAGAGACCTAGTGTAATTAAACAGCAGGCAACAACAACAACAAAAAAAACTAGCAGAAAAGCCTAGGTTAACGTTAAGTTTACTCTTGTATTACCTCTATCTGATCCTAATTTGAAGTCTCCGGTCGCAGACTACTATCCAAGTTTGAGGTAGAAAATTCTTTATAACTCCTGTTCTATTTCTACTTGATACCTTATGTCTTCACAACTTATTCGGGGAAATTTTCTAAAAATGAAACAAAACAAAGCAAAATCTGATACACTTGAGTTATGTAGAGACTGAGACATCATGGGGAATTTCACTCCCAAGTAGATTTTTTTATTACTTTGCAAATGAAAATAGAGCAAGAACAACAACAGAAAAAGCTAGAGGAAGAATCCAAGAATCCAAGGCCATTTCCTGGTTATCTTCCTCCCTCGCCACACCCCCAGCACCTTTTTTGGCATTTGATTCTTGTATTTGGATTTCAAAATTCATACAAGCTTCTGATATTTTCATCAGAAATATTTGAAAGTTCTCTATTACATTAAACATCCATTCCTTCCCCTGTGACTTTCTCTGACCCCTAGAAGATTATTCTTACTGTAAGCTTATACCTTTTACCTTTTAGTGTATTGTATTCCAAGATCTCCTTTCATTTAAAGTAGAAGCTTTCAGGTTTTATATGATGTTGACTATGGTTTCTAAACATTTATACTGCTTCTCTCTAGATGCTTGCAGTGTTTTTCTTTAACACGGAAACTCTAGATTTTGACTATGATACTCCTGGGAATTTCCCTGTTAAGGTTTCTCTCAAGAAGTGATTGGTGGATTTTTTTCTACCCTCAGTTTACGCTTTGATTCTAATAGATTGGGGAAGTTTTCATTTATGATTTCTTGAAACATACCCAGGTTCTCTAAGAAATTATGCTTCTCCTCAATGTAGCTCAGGTCATGAGGCATGGATGATCAGTATGCAGAGTCTGTTCATTGGGAAGCTTAGGAGGTCGGGGAGCTGATAATGACTTGAATGGTGGGAATCCACTGAAATAAGGAACTTGAAAAGGGGTCTCAGAAAAATAGGCCTGGAATGGGGAAATGGAGGGTCCTTGCCCCTGCTCTGATTAGGTGAGGAACCTATAGAGAGATCTAGCTTGGGGCTTTGTGCTCAGGCTCCTTCTCTTCTTCTCCTGCTTAGGTGTATGCCAGTATTAGGAAGCAGCATCCCTGGTAATGACCTCTGCATAGCATACACACTTCAGAACCCAAACAGGGTTTTAGTCTGGTGGTGCTAACCCTGGCAGTGGCTCTCTCCCCTATCCCTATACCCACTATTCTCATAGAATTTTTCTTTTCCTCCAGTGGTCGTGCAGAACCAGACAGGATTCTGTAGCTGCAGAGAGTAGACTTCAGGGGTTTACCTTTTGACCTCTAGGATCTGGGGCACCAGATCCCTCCAAAGGCAAGTATTCTTGGGGTCTTTCCAACAATAGAACATGTTGCAGCCATTTTTGCTGCTGTCCTGCTGTTTCTGCACCATAGGAGGCTATTGACTTGGAAGAAGTGATAGCTAGTGCCACCACTTGGGTTCCTGATCATCCTGTCAGTTTTGTAACCACTTATTTATCTAGCAGGCAGACTTCTGGAAGCAAAACAAGGAGATGGAAGGGTGAGAGCACAGAGATAACAATATGAGTTAGCGTTTAGATAGTACTTTAAGTTTTGAAAAAAGAAGCGTTTCACATGCTATTTCATTTAATTGTAGCTAGAGCATAAGGAAGACATGGGGTTATATCAGGATAAAGGAAAGAGGATGGAGTCAAGGGGCTGATTAAAGGTTTCTGGGGAAAAAGAGAATTGGGGAAGGAGATCAATAGTAGGGGAAATATGGGATGGGGGCATTTCTGGAGGGAGGAGAGGTGAATAGGTAGAAAAAAGTGGGGAAGGCATTTGGTGAAGGAGTAGGTTTGCAACCTACTGGTTTGGGAAAAAGGAAGAAGGAGCAGAAGGATTTTCATTCAAGGTCTTCTTCAGTAGAATCCTCCTTTCTTGGACTCTGAGATGGGTTTCTATCAATTGGTCATAAGAACTTTGACCCGCTGACATGTAATATAGAATTTGGTTTCATGGTCTACAAGAAGGCTGTAGAATAGGAAGGGAATCAGGATGAACTTAGTTTGTGCAGTAGGTAGAGTCAAAGACTACCATTACACCAGCTGGTCTTTCTCTGAAATACACCAGGTTTAAAAGGAGTTTTGAGTTATAGCATCAATAGTGGGAAGGGAAGGCAGGGAAGAAGGCCAGATACTCTGGTCTTGTTCTCCAAACTGGCCCAACCAGTGTGAACTTCATGGAAGGAAAGTACAGATATAGCCTGGGGGTAGAAGAGGGCTTGGTGTCTCAGGGAGCTCTGAATTGTGGGTGGAGTGGGGTAGGAATAACAGAGAAGGTTAGATGGGGGAATAGAGAGGAATCATTGAAGCTCAGAGTTGGAAAAGAGCCTACATAGTTTATCTAGTCCAACCTTCACCTGAAGCATTATCTGTTCTACAAAATCTCTAGTAAGTGGTCATGCCACCTTTGACTCAATGCCTCTAGTGATGGGTAAATCACTCATGGAACATCCTATTTTATATTTAGTCAGTTTTAATTGTTAGGAACCCCCCCGACATACTCTCCAAATCTGTCTCCCTATGTTTAGTTCTACTCAGCAGGCAACTCTAGAACAAGTCTTCATTCATCTGACTTCCCTAAAAAATTTGAGCCAACGCTCATGTATCACATGGTATTCTTTAGGCTAAATGTCTCCAGTTCATTCAACTGAATTTCATGGATGGCATCACTTTGAGTTTAGACATCTTCCTCTGGATACATACAAATTTGTCCATGTTTCTTCTATAATGGGATTACAAAAAGTGAACACAGTACTACTGTTTAGAGCAGAGTATACTCACTCAACCAGTTCCCTTGTTCTGAATATTACACATGGTTTAAAGTTTCATTAGCTTTTTTGGGCAGCCATGTTGTACTGGTGGATCATATTACTTCCAGTCAACTACAAAGTTCATTTTAATGTGTTGTTGTTAAACCTAGGAGCCCTGGGAATGGTAGCCCTCCACTCCACTTTTGCCCAGACCACTGACTCTGCTTCCAGCCTAGTTCTCACAGTCATCATCTGGGCAACCAACTCCTGTGGAGAAGGGACCAATCATTCCCACCAAATTCCAACTAACACTTATGCAGTATGCAAGCTGACCTATCTAAACTAGGGAGACATCTTCAGGGAGAGATAGGAAGTAGCATATGCCCAATGAATCACTACTACAAATCAAGCTATGGCTACCATCTCAACCAATACACTCCTCAAATCCCAATGGAGACATTTTTCTGCAGCTATTGTTGAAGGGAACAGACATCATAGAGAAGGAGACCAGCTGCTGGTCCCCTGTACTATGCCCTTATAAGAGCTCTTCTGGAGCATTGTATTTAGTTCTTGAAGTCACAGTTTAAGGACACTGATAAAATGGAGAGTATAGAGGGGACAGCAACCAGGATGGGAAGCCATAAGAAGATTATTTAAAGGAACAGGACATGTTTGGCTTGGAGAAGAGAAGACTTCTCTTCACACATCCAATGGGGAGATATGATAACTGTTTTCAAATATTTAAAAGGTTCTTAAGTAGAAAGGAGTCATTAGATTTGTACTGTTTGGCCCTAGAGGTCAGAACCAAGAACAACGTGACAAAATCGCAAAAAGGTCAATTTAAGCTAAATGTTAAGAAAAGATGTCTAACATCTGGAGCTGTTGAAAAGTGGAATGAATTGTCTTGCTGGTGGTAGATTCCCCTCCTTAGTGGTTTTCAAGCAGAGACTTGTTGCGTATTTTTAGTGGAGATTCCTTTTGACTATGAGTTGGATCAGAAGACTGCTGAAGTCATTTCAAACTCAAATTCTATGATTTTTGTGAATGACAATTGAATGAAGTACCATCACAGGAACCTCTTTATTCCCAGAATGTTTTTCTTTTGTCCTAATATTGTCTCAGGACTTCTGGTTGTTTTCTTCTCCAGTTTCCCTCATTCCTAGGTTTCTTAGTCCTGCTTTCTACTCTTTGAATAAGTTTGCCTCAGTCTGTGTGTCTTCCTCCAGGAACAAATATGAGTACCTACATCTTGGTGGGTCCTCATTGTATGTAACTGAGGAATGGGGTGTCACCATAACCATTCGGTAGTCTCCCTAGATCACAAACCCTGGTAAAATGATTCTTCTCTCAGAATATGGCTGTCATCTCCAATTTTCTTTTGTTTTATATTTTTTCTCCTGGCCCATTTTGGCAATTTCTAGGAAATTGAAGAATTGGTTAAAGAATGATGTAAACAGCTCTACCAGGAGAATAGGACCTGAAGAGTCATCTTGGTTTTAAGATAGGTCTGTAATAAGCATAGAACTTTCTGCTGTCGTCTTCTCATCTCCATTTCCCTGGGGGCCCCTTGTTCCTGATGGAAATCTTCATACCTCAAGTACAATAAGCACAGGGTTTAGAGTAGTCCAAGAGGAAATAGGTTTCATGGAGAATGCCCAGAGGGTAGAGAATAGATTACTGCTAGAGAAAGGAAGAGGGTCAGTTTGGGGAAGGAAGTTGGCAAATGTTCTTGACTTCCATCAGCTTCTATGTCCTCTTTCCAAGGGCAATGTGTCAGTGCCAGACTTTCTGACCACCTCATGGTAGGAAGGGGAGGAGTCAGGACAAAAATAGATGGCACTGGACCCTGACTTTTGTTCCTCCTCTACATACATCACTTTCAGCTCCTGCTCAGAACCCCATGATTTCAATTGTGAATTGTCCTGGGGCCTGAAAGCTAATAGTTTCAATAACCAAGGGAGGATTGTGACTATTTTTCCTTCACTCTCAATTCCTCCTTGCTCTGTTTTTTTTTCATCTCTTGCTTTGATCCTCTCTTCGTCACTTGTTTAAGCCTCAGCAGCCATGAAGCCCTCTTAGCCACCCTTCTTTTTTTTTCTCCCTTTTCTACTCATGATGTAGTAGCAGCAACACACTGCCACTGCTTTGGAGTCAAAGGACACTTACTATCTGTGTGACCTTAAGCAAGTCAATTTGTTTTCTCATCTGTAAAATGAGGGGTTTGGACCAGATGTTCTCTACGATCCATTCCAGCTCTAAACCTTGTTATCTTCACTCTCTCTTTTACTTCCTATTTAAGAATGTCAGCATTGACCATGAGATATTTGAGCCCTTTGGAGCAATGGATATGAATGGTTCTAGAATTCCCTTTCATTTGAAGAAGTTTCCTTCTATCCCATCCATCCCTGTTTTCAAGAGTCTTCTCTAATTTGCTACATAATTTTCTCTTTCTAGATACCTACATAATATTGCCAATAAAGTTGAGTACATAAGAGATACAAATAAATAATAGATAGAAGGTAAGTTTAAAGGGAAGTTGGGTCCCCTACCCCTTAAAATTCCTCTTATAGAAGGTAAAATTTATGCTAAGTTGTGAAGAAAGCTAGGGAAACCAAGAATGAGAATGGAAAGCATTTCAAGCATGAAGGAGGAGTAAAGGAGGAGTCTGAAGGTGGAGTGTTTAAAAGGAAAAAGCAAATGTCAATGTAGCTATACTATTGAGTGTGTGGAGGAAAGTAAGAATAAAGGTGGGAAGGGGTCAGGCTGTGATTTAAATGCCAGAAGATTTTATTTCATTCATTTATTATAGTTTTCAACATTCACTTTTATAAGATTTTGAATTCCAAATTCTTTTCTCTCTCCCTCTCTCCTACCCAAGACAGCAAACAATCTGATATAAGCTATACATATACAATCATATTAAACATATTTCCACATTAGAATCAGAACAAAAGGGAAAAATCATGAGAAAGAATAAAAAAGAGAAAATAGCATGCTTTGATCTGCATTCAGGCTCCATAGTTCTTTCTCTGGATGTGGATAGCATTCTCCATCATGGGTTTTTTGAAATTGTCTTTGACCAATGTATTGCTGAGAAGAGCTAAGTCTATCAAAGTTGATCACTGCACAAAATTGTTGTTACTGGTACAAAGTTCTCCTGGTTTTGCTCAGTTCACTAAACATCAGTTTGCGTAATTTTTTCAAGGTTTTTCTGAATTCTGCCTACTCATCATTTCTTATAGCACAATAGTATTCCATTACATTCATATACTACAACCTGTTCAGTCATTCCCCAATTGATGAGCTTCTCCTCAGTTTCCAATTCTTTACCACCACAAAAAGAGCTGTTATAAATATTTTTGTATATGTACATTTTGTACATGTACCTTTTCCCTCCTTTATAATCTCTTTGGGATACAGACCTAATAGTGATATTTCTGGATCAAAGGATATGCAGTTTTATAGTCCTTTGGGCATAGTTCCAAATTGCTCTGCCAGGGGACTTTATATTTTATCCTAGACAGAACAAGTAACCACTGAATTTTGTTGAGTAGGGAAGTGGCATGTCTTCCCTGGTTTCCTTCAGCTGCTACCTAAAATCTAACCTTCTACAGGAAGCCTTTCTTGATCACCCTTAATTCTAGTTCATTCCTTCTGCTGCATATTTCAAATTTATGTTTGTTTCTACATAACTGTTTGGATTCTGTTTCCTGCTTTAGATTGTGAGATTCTCAAGAGAAGGGACTATCTTTTACCTTTCTTCATATCCCCAGTACTTATCACATGGAAAGTGGTTAATAAATGCTTATTGATTTGCTTCTTGTCTTAGCAAAGTGACTGGTACATAGTAGGTGCTCAGTTATTAATCTTTCTTTCTTTGGTGAGATTTGCCCTTGTGGATTCAAGTTTTTCTGTTCTGCCAATTATTTCTCATCTAATTTGGGAATCCGCAGGGCTGTCTTCCTCATCAGGTGTTAATTAGTTTTACTTTTGTCTTACTACATTTATTCAGAGATGTTTGGAATAATTTTGTTGTCCTGAAGACCATCTTCCCTTCTATTAATTTCTTTTCTGTGGGTTTATCTATTTGTACTTGAGATTTTAAACTGAGTTTTCTTTCTCCTGGTATGTGTGGTATTTCATTTGATCCTCTTATATTCTCCTAACACTCATCTTTTGACTACTTTCCCTTTGTTGGTTTATCACCGTGGAACTGGAACTCAAATGAGAATTCACTTTTTAACTGGTCTCGATTTCTGCCCCAAGTAACTTCTGGGAGGTGGGGAAAAGAAATGGAATTGACCTCAGCTTGTTAGTCATCTTTTTCTCAGGCCCTGAGGAGCCTCATACACATATGGGAGCCCTTCCCAGTTCCCTTTGATTTTTGGTTCACTGGCCAAGCCCTGGGGTAGCACAGCCTGTTTCTGGGCTGCTGCTCCAAGAAACGATTTCTGTTTTCTTATGCTTCCCCTCTTCCATACAAAGTATGTTAGGTGTGTGTGCAGAGTTAAGGTCTATCACTTGTTGCCTTCAGTATAATCCTGAATGGAAAAAAATGGACATTTGACAAACTGTAAGATTTTCAGGTATTTGTAACAAAAAAGCTAGCTCTCAATAGAGAATTCAATATTAAAAGATCTAGAAGAAATATAAGAAAAACATTAAACACTGACTATAAAGTACATTAAGGTCAAACTGTTTACTCATTATATATATGAAAATATTGTCAGTAGCTTTAAGATTGTCATTATTACTAAAGTAGTTTGAATAAAAGGTTGGTATGAGTTGTGTATGATGTAGTGATTTTAAAATGACAAAATTGGGTAGGAAAAAGGTAAAAAGGGAGCAATTACAAAAATGGGGCGTGAAAGGAAGAACTGATACAGAGGAAACAGGTGGGGGTGGAGGGCTGGTAGTATTGGAACCTTACTCTCATCTGGGTTGAAGAGGAAACAGCGTGTACATCTGGAAGGGTGTAGAAATCTTCTGAACATGTAGAGAGGTGAGAAAACTTGGGAATAGGGTTGGGGAGGGATTTTTAGAAGGATTTGTAGATTGGGATTGGGATGGTAGGAGGAGGGGGGAACTTTTGGAGGGGAAGGTGGGATGGTGAGTGAGAAGGAAGGGGGAGAAGATAACAGGGATAGGGTAAAAAGAGATGGTGAGAAAGAAAATAGTGAGTAAAAATAAAATGGAGAAAAATTCACAACTAGTAATTATAACTTTGAATATGAATAGGATATTTATAGCAGCTCTCTTTGTGGTGGCAAAGAATTGAAAATTGCAGGGATCCCCATCAACTGGGGAATGACTGAACAAGTTGTGGGGTATGGTTGTGATGGAATACTATTGTGCTATAAGAAATGATGAGCTCAGTGATCTTAGAAAGACATGGAGAGACTTGCACAAAGTAGTGAGTAGAGAACATTGTATACAATAACATCAATATTGTTTTAAGAATGACTTTGAATGATTAAGTAATTTTGACTATTATAAACACACAAATTAAAAATATAGGACATATGAAGAAGACACTACATGCATCCAGAGAAAGAATTGATAAATAGAAGTATATATAGAGTAATTTTACATATGTATGTATATATTCATATATATGTGTACATATCTATCTCTGTCTATCTATCATCTATCTATCTATCATCTATCTATCTATCTATCTATCTATCTATCTATCTATCTATCTATCTATCTATCTGTCTATCTATCTATCTATCTATCCATCTATCTACAACTTGCTCTCTATAATCACCAACAAATAACTGACTGGAGTTGTGTGACATTCACTTCTGTATCTCTCTTGGAAGTCTCCCTGATCACCATAAACATCCAGGTTCTGGTTTTCAAAAACTCCACTAACTATTCCCTGGAGTATCTGAGATGCTCTGAGAGGATGAGCACGTGTATAATGAACAATTATTCCAGTGATATTGCAGGGAAGATTGTGCACTACTATTTCAGCTTGAAGGAGCTTTGAAGGTCATTTAGCTAACCCCCTTGCCTCTATGGAAGACCAAACTTCAGCTATTCTATTATTAAAGCTCCCTGAAGAATAAGATTTCACAGTCCTCATTACAGTGTTTCTACTTAGTGTCTCCTGGTAAGCTTCCTTTTTCTAGCCCTTTGCACACTATTAACTTCTCTGTGAACCTTCTCCAAGTCTCTGTTTCCTACTCCCAATGTTTTCTATTGTTCCAGTTAAAGAACTTCCTCCTCTTCCCTGAAATGCCTCTCCAGGGATGCATTTCACAAGCATTTCCAGGGATCCTGACTTCCGCTCCCTTACACTCCTTGGTTCCTTCTCTGCAGTTCCTGCAGCTTTGGCCCACCTCCACTCCAGCCCTGGGGCAGAGGGAGCAGGTTAGCTGCAAGCCGGCCCAACTTGTCTAGTCCAAAGTCTGGGAGGCCTGATCGATGGGACCTTTTTAAGGTGCAAAGAGGATTCAGAAGGAACTCTTACTTGATCAAAAATTGCTCAGTACCAAAATTAACACCTTTCTCTCTGTACACCTGTCCAACCCAGAGGAAACTATAATAGAAATATGTAATATAATAAAAATAGAATAGAAAAATAGAAAAACTGCTGAGTTTGGAGTTAGAAAAGCTGTTTTAAAATTTGGGTTCTACTAAATTAATAATTTTATTTAACAGAAGCTCAGTTTCCTTATCCATAAAATAGGAATTTCCTCAACTATAGAGCAGTTTATATGGTTGTTGTCGAGATCAAATAGTTGTTGCTGACATTTATATATCGCTTTGAGATTTGCATAGCTTTTTATATCCATTATCTCATTTGAGCCTTAGAAAACTCTATGTGGTAATTAATAATAATAGTATAGGCATTTAGGTGGTACTGACAGCAGAGGGCTTGGCCTAGAGTAAGGAAGACTCATGTTTCTGACTTCAAATCTGGCCTCACCCTGTGCGACCTTGGGCAAGTCACTTAACCTTGTTTGCCTCATCTATAAAATAAGCTAGAGAAGAAAATGGTAAACCACTCCAGTATCTCTGCCAAGAAAATTCCAAATGGGGTCACAAAGAGTCATGATAATGATTGAACACAATAAGAATTTTTATAATTATAATCACTTTAAAGTTTTCAAAGGTTTCTACATTTATGATCTCATTTAAGTCACATGATAATCCTGTGGTATTATTTCCTTCATTTTACAGAAGAGGAACCTGAGGCTCAGAGAAATCAAATAACTTGCCTGGGTCACACAGCTATTAAGTATCAGAAATAGGGTTTAAATGGAGAGCTTTTTGAATTTAGGTTCAATTCTGTATTTGCAACTTCAAGCTACCTCTAAAATGAGCTAACACATGTAATATAGATGGGTGGACTATCTAACATAGAATGTGGTATGTCAAATATTTAGATATTTGATCTGTTATCTGACCCATCCAGTTGCCAAGAAAGATTGTGATTTTTGTCTTTGTTATGAGCAGAAGGACCATGGCTGCATGCTCACTCTCGTATCTCTAAGAGGACTATTGAGGTAGAGTTCTAGCTATATATCTATATCTATGTGTGTGTGTATATGTACATATGTATATATACTTCAAATATTTGTAATCTAGGCATGTGATGCTCTAATTGTACTAGCCCACAACTCTTCATATTTTCTGTAAAAATAACAAGGAAGACTTCACCAAAGGTTTTGCTAAAATCTAGGTATAGGATAGGGCATTTATCAGGGGAATTCTTTGGTCGATTTAATGAAGGAATGAGGAAGTGGGCCTCCACTTTGGGACTTGGCTGGCTTCTTCCTATGCAGGCTCATTGAATATTTCTGTTGAGAGGTTTGGGAGACATCTAATGGGAAGGTCCATTAAAATCTCATTGAAAGACTTTTTCAAAATGGCATAATTGTAGCAAAGCAACCGATCTTTCTCATAGTTCCAGTATGAAAACAGTGCACCAGACTGCTAATAATCAAGAAGACCAAAGAGAAAGTACAATAAGTGCATTTTCTAGCTGAAGTCTGCATAAACTGAAAGCCAGAAGTCTGAGGAGAGTAGGGAAAGGGTCCAGCCAGAAAAGTCCAGGCTAGTAGTACATTGTGAAGTATTCCAAGGCAGGGACCAAGGGAGAGACAGGGAAACCTGGAAATGACACCTGGATACCAAAGGGAAGAGAGATAGGATCATGGACATATAGAGCCTGAAGCTAGGTTGTTCTGAACCTGTAGTAGAGGTGCAAACATGGAGGGCAATCATCAAGTGTACCCTGAATCCGACCACATCAGCAAAGCTTGTTGGCTTGATTCACTCCTGAGGTCCTTTACAGAATATGTTGCTTTATACCTGGAGGATGTAGTTGTAGGATCCCAAAGAAAACATATGAGCACCAAACAAAACCCGGCCATTACATCAAAAAGCATACACAGAGTATGACACAAAATTGCAATTCGTGATAAGATTGGAAAAAAGAAGTAAACAAAATAAAACACCAAATGATAAAGAAATTAAAGACAGAGATGCTCACAAAAATAAAAAAAGACTCCCAAAGCGGTGGAAAGAATACCATAACTCTATCACAGTGCAAGTTAGGCTAGTTTTTCCTTAAGTTATTGAAACCATTCCTGAGACTTGATTAGCTTAGGAGACTAAAGGCTCAGCCTGTTGACATTACTTCTTGATTATCTGAATCTGAAACAACCATGAACATGAAGGTGGGATCAGGCTACACATAAACCTCACTTTCATCTGAATCAGAAACAAAGAGAGCTAAACACACAATATACACAGAATTTGCTGTAAAAATATAATTCAGTTATTAGGGAAGCATGCAGAAGGAAGAGGGAGGAGGAATTGGGGACTAAAAAGGGAGGAAAGGATTCATAAGTAGAAGAAGCTCCAACCCCAGAGGGCAGATCAAGAGAATTAAAAGAAGGAAGGGAAGAGAGAAAGAAAGTATAAGAATGTATGATTAAAGACTGGGTGAGAAGAATAGCAGAAAGGCAATTTGTTTTCTTTCCACAGGGCATAAACTTCAGTCATAGATTCTTATACTCACTAGTACTGATCAGCTAAGTTGTAGTTGGTAGAATGTTGGGACTAGAGTCAGGAAGATCTGAATTCAGACTTGGTTTCAGACACTTCCTAGCTGTGTGACCCTGGTCAAGTCACTTAACTCTGTTTGCCACAGTTTCTTCATCTGTAAAATGAGCTGGGAAAGGAAATGATTGCTCCACTATCTTTGCCAAGAAAATTCCACATGGGGACACAAAGTTAGACATGACTGAAATGACTGATCAACAACAACATTTTGAGCAAACACCTTCCCTTTTAGCCTTTCTTTGTAAAGGGAAAAGAGAGAGAAAAGTTAAAAAAAAACAATGGAGAGTAATATAAAATTAACAATCATAGCTGTTAATGTGAGAGGGATAAAATCACCTATAAAATAGAAAGGGGAAGCAGAATGGATTAGAAAGTAGAATCCAACAATATAGTGTTTACAAGAAATACATAAGGGACAAAAACCTCACTATTTGACAGAAGTTGCTGAGAACACTAGAAAGCAGTTTGGCAGAAACTAGGTGTAGACCAACATCTTATACTGTATAATAAGATAAGATCAAAATGAGTATATGATTTAGACATAAAAAGTAATATTGTAAGCAAATTAGGGGAGACAGGTAAATTTTACCTGTTAGATATATGGGTAAAGGAAGAATTTTTGACCAAACAAGAGATAAAGAGGATCATGGGAAGTGAGATTAATAATTGTTAAATTTAAAAGGTTTTACACAAACAAAACCAATGTAGCCAAGATTAGAAGGAAAGTAGGAAACTGGGAAAAATTTTTACAGTGAGTTCCTCTGATAAAGCCTCATTTCCCAAATTTATAAATAGTCTGAGGATATGAATAGTTTTCAAAAGAAGAAATCAAATCTATCTATATTTATATTAAAAATATTCTAAATAACTATTGATTAGGGAAATGCAAATCAAAACAACTCCGAGGTACCACCACATACCTTTCAGATAGAAAATTAAAATGACAAATGCTGGAAGGGATTTGGAAAAATTGGGACGTTAACCCACTGTTGGTGGACTTGTCAAATGGTCAAACTGTTTTGGAGGACAATTTGAAACTATTCCCAAAGGACTATAAAACTGGGCATACTCTTTGACCCAGCAATACCATTACTGAGTCTGTACCCTAAAGAGATAAAAAATAAAGGAAAAGAACTTAGGTGTACAAAAATATTTATAGCAGCTCTTTTTGTGATAGCAAAGAATTGGAACTTGAGAGGATGTCTATCAACTGGGGAACAGCTGGACAAATTGTGGTATGTGATTGTGATAGAATACTATTGTGCAATAAAAAAGATGAAGGGAATGCTTTCAGAAAAGCATGGAAAGATTTGTGTGAATTGATGTAATATGAAGTGAGCAGAACCACAGTAACAGCAATGTAATGATGATCAACTAAGAAAGACTTAGCTACTCAAATCATACAGTGATCCAAGACAATTCCAAAGAATTCATAATGAAAACTGGTATCCACTGAAGAGAGAGAACCAATCACGTCTGAGTGCAGATTGAAATATAATTTTCACTTTCTCTATTTTTCTTGTCTTTCTTTTTGCAACAGGAATAATATAGAAATGTTTTGCATGATATCACATTGCTTGCCTTCTCAAGGGTAGAAAAGAGAGAAAATTTGGAACTCAAAATTTTTTAAAAAATGAATGTTACAAATAAATAAAAAGTAAGAAACACATAAGAAACAGAAAGATTCACACAGAGTCAAAATAAGAAACCAGAATAAAATCTGTTATGCTTCAAGAGAACTCAGAAAATCATGGATAGCAATCATGATCTCTGATAAAGCAGTATTGGGCTGTTGTGCAAATCAAACAAGATAAATGTTTTTACATTAATTGTGGTGATGGTAATAGTAACAATAATATTTATATAGCACTATGTGCCAAGCTTTATGTTAAATACTTTACAATTTTTATTTCATTTGATTCTCACAACTCTGGGAAGTAAGTGCCATTATTATCCCCATTTTTTTCGCAGATGAGGAAACTGAGCAAAGGTGACTTGCCCAGGGGTTGCAAAAGTAGCGTGTGAGGTCAGATTTAAACTTAAGTCTTCCAGACTCCAAGCTCAGAGCTCTATCCGCTATGCCACCTAGCTGCCCCTTGGAACAAAATTACTATGATATAAATACAAAATATTTTAACTATGATTCACTTTATGTAATCGCAGAATTTCAGAGCTAGAAGGAACCTTGCTAATATGGGGATGTGAGGGTTTTTCTTAATTTTTTTTAAATTCTGAACTTAGCAACAGAGAGTATTTCCACACATGTAAGAAAACACAAAAGAGAAATTCATAGAAAACTGTGAACCTCCATATCATATGGCTTGTTTTTAATATATATATACACACATATATACATATGTTTATAAACTATAAATATTGCTTTCAAAATTGTCCTACTTATCTATGTTTCCTTCTGAATTTCCTTCTGTTATCATCTGTGAATTTTTAAAAAGTATTACCGTATTCTCCTTTTTTGGGGGCATCACTATTGATGCAATAATTAATCATTCCCTAATTAAAAACTTGGAAAGAAAAGAAAATTTTAAAAACCTTGTAGAAAATAAGTAGGCTCAAGAAGAATGAATTAAAATATTGTTCATGTTTAAAAATGACTCTTTTCATTTTGTGTCCATCATCTTGATGTCAAGAGGTTAGTAACTGCTTCAACACAGGTCCTTTGTAGACATAGCTTTCCATTGTTTTGGTAAGAGTTAAGTCATTCAAAGTACTCTATTGTCTTTGCATAAATTGTTTCTTGATTCTTCTTACTTCACTCTATATCAGTTTCTTATGTTTTATATTCCTTAGGTTTCTCTGAAATAATCTGTCGTCATTTCTTACAGTAGAAGAATATTCCATTAATTCACGTAGCAGAATTTTCCCCTAGGGCATTGACATTCAGGGAAGGGAGCTTCCTCTGAAGGAAATGCCATCTTGGTAATGTCCTCGTGCCTTACCTCCCATTCTCTGGCATGTATTGTCCACAGTGACACTCCTCTTGTGTTTTTTTTTTTACCTTGGCACTGCATCTGTTGGGCTGCCTTCTCTCACAACTCCCATATATCCTCCTCTCCCAGGCTGACAAGAATCAAAAAGCTACTCAAATCAAAGAATCAAAAACCCCTCAGATTTGAAAAACACCTAGTTTTCCATCTAGTTCATTATCTAGTTTAAATTATCTGGTTCAACTGATATTTGAACAAGAATCTGTTCTGCAACTCACCTAAATGACCATTCAGCTTTTCCTTTAAGACTGTGCAGGAGTTAAATTCTGTGTAGAACCTATGATGAAGAATCCAATTCACTTTGGGTTAACCCTAATTCCTAGAAAAATTTTGCCTTATTGCAAGCTTAAATTTGACTCCCTGCAACTTCCCTTCACTTTTCTTAGTTCTGCCCCATGAAGTTGAGTGATGTGACTTTTCTTCAAATACCCAAAGATAATCCCACTTGAGATTTCTCTTTTTTTGGCTAAACATCTGCAGTTCTTTCAACCCATAGTCATACGGCATAGCTTTCAACCATCCTTGTTACCCTTCTTCCTCTGATACTCTCCAGTTTATCAATGTCCTCTCCAAAATGACATTCACAAAATTTAATTCAATATTCTAATATTATGGTCTGACCATAGCAGAGTAAACTTCTGCAAATTCTTCCCTCCTCCCTCTCTCTCACCCCACTCTCATCAATGTGGGTGAAAGACTTATCAAGGGCACCTGACTGACTTTATCCTTCCTATAGTTCAGAACTCCTAATCTCACTAATCTACGAGCCTCAATCTCTCCAGTATAGGTATGCTGCTGGACCCTGAGATTTCAGGTATGCGACCATATTCTGGGAAGTCACACCTCTCTTAATGTGGACTAAGTGTGCATTAGCTTTTTTTGGTTGCCATTTCACACTTTTTGCTCATATTAATCTTTCAGTGCATAAACACTCTTTTGACATACACAACACAAATGCCAATCTACTAAAACCTCCAGATATTTTTTCATGTAAACTGCAGTCTAGTCATGAGCTCCTAAAATTGAGGTTTTTGACCCAAGTAGAGAACTTTACACTTATCTCTATTAAATTTAATCTTCTTGGGTTTGGTCCTTTACTCTGGCCTGTCAAGGACTTCTTGGATCCTAACTCTCATCCAATATGTTAACTATCTGTCTCAGTCTTTTGTAATCTGAAATTTTAATAATTTAATTAATTTAATCCAAATAATTGATAAAAAGTGTTGAACAGAAAAGGGTCATGGAATTTCACTAGAGATTTCTCTTCAAATTGACAGTCATTCAATCAGTCCTTTTTTTTTTTTCATTTTTAACACAGTTCATACCACATAAAACAATTCCAACTTTTGGTCAGGTGATACTTTTTCTAAAGTATTTACAATATAGACCACAAATGAATTTTTTTTAATATTAACCAACTGAGACGCAAATAATAACTATGCATACTAACTTCACAAGCCCTTGACCTAATTGTCTCCACACTGTTACTAAAAATTAAAGGACCCTAACTTATTGTTATTGCTCTAAAGTCCTCAGCCTAATAGTTTAATTTTAGACTTAACCTCAGATCTTCCCCTACCAACAATCTATAATTTAATAGATCTGGTATTAAGCTTACAAACATTTAGACTATAGGAAATGGCCACTAAGAGTAGGGACATTGCAGGGAAACAATATCTCCCCAACTTCATGTCAATTCCAGGCAGGAGTAGATTGTCATCTTGCATTCAATCAGGCTTAAAGTCTGCCAGGTGTCAGTGGGGAAACTGAGTCAGGAGAATCCTACCTCAGCCTAGGCTGAACAGCTGCTCTCCCACTCTTCCCATGAGATCACCTTTTGCAGTTCCTACCAGCATCTCACAGGCTTATTGGCATCATGGATTGGAGGCTCAGACCACCTTTCTTGCTATCCATACGTGGCATTCAATCAATTCTAAAGTCACCTTATCCACATAGTCCACAGCTCTCCCATCTTATACAGAAATATGATTAACATGATCAGAAATGTAGATAGAGAGCTATTGTCTAATACTGGCCATGCATCCTCCATATAATAATCTAGATCAACTATTTCTAGAACATTTCTCCAATCCACCAATTTAGAAATCCTGTCTTAAAAAGAAATAAACCTAGTCTAACATGACCTGTTCTTTATAAAGGTATGTCGATTTTTAATAATCACTATTTCCCTTCCTAGAGGTCTTCAAATTAGAATTTCATCTTGAGATTGTTTTTGGTGAATGACTTTGATCTGATTCTGCCTTTGGCAATGTCTGATAATCTGGTGGTGTGTTATGGGTAAGTGAAATGCAGGAAGATCATAGCTGTGTTTTCAAGGGCCCACCCATGAGATAATTAAATGTTGATGGGCCTGGATACATTTTGAAAACCATCTCCTCTATTAGTATGTCCTATCCTTATCTCAACTCTTGAAGTTAATGTCTGATTATAAGACTAGACATCAAACAGGGAGATGTGTGTGTTCAACAAAGGGATTTGCTGTTGTGGTGGAGGAGATCAAGCCTAGATTTCAGGTAGTAAAAGGATTCCCTATAACTAGGGAATTCTTCCAGATGCTCTTATTTTCATATGACATGTTTTATTAATCCCATTTTATAGATGGGGAAACAAGTTCAGAGAAGTTAAAAAAATAAAACTTGTCCAAGGTCACAGGTAGTCATTTGTAAAACACAGAACTGAACCAGGTTCTAGGGTCTTCTCACTTAAAAGTTGCCTTTTAATCTTGATTATACTACCTCTCAAATCTCAGGTAACTAACTAGATAATTCTATGAGTATTTATTAATAATTATTTTTGTGTAAGGTATCATGCTATGCACTGCAGATACAAAAACAAAGATGAAAAAGTCCCTCCTCTCAAAGAGCTTACATTTAATGGCGAAAAGGTTGGCAAATCAAAGCTAATACTTATAGAATAGTTTAAGGCTTGTAAAAAAAAAAAAACTTTATATGTAATAGTGCTGATGCTTACTACATATGTGACCTTGGAAAAGTCACTTAATTTTTTTTTACCTCAATTTCTTTGTCTGTAAAATGAGAGAGCTGGACTAAGATACATCTGAAGTTCGTTCTAGCTTTAAATTTATTATCCTATGATCCTATTGTATCCTCATCTTGATCCTCACAATTTGCCAGTGCTTTACTATCCCCATTTTACAGATGAGGAGGCTAAGAATGACAGATAAAACGACTTGGCCTGGGTTATCCAGTAAGTAATTAACTGCCTATTTCAAATTTAGAATATCTGTCTTCCTGTTTCCAAGTCTGGCCCTCTGTCACCACACTGCCTCCCAATCTGAGATTTAAGAAGCAGTATAACTATACAGAGACAATGAAATGCAAATAGATACAATGTAAATTCAGAGTAAAGGCTTTGCGTGTGAGGTTGGTTGCTTGGTTGTTGTCGTTCATTCTCGAAGAGGAACAAAATGGCATCACAATGCTACAGTCAAGTTTCAGTGTGTCTGAATGTGGCTGATCAGACCAACATGAGTTCGGCATGTTGTACCAGATGTCAAGTACAAACAATCCGTGTGAACATTAGGGTGGATTTTCCAAATATGCACATCCTGTGTTTTCTTTTAGCTGTTTCAATTTTGCTTTGCTCATACAGCACAGCATCTTCCTTGATGTGGGCACACCATGCAGAGTGGTCCTTGTGCCAGTGTCTCCCATGTCACACAATCAATTCCAAAGTTCTTAAGAGAGACTTTGATAGTGTCCTTGGATTGTTTCTTCTGACTACCTTGTGAACGCTTACCCTGTATGAGTTCTCCATAAAATAGTCCTTTTGGCAAACTTAGGTTTTGCAATTGTACAATATGGCCAGCCCCTCAGAATTGTGCTCTCTGAAGCAGAGTTTGAAGGCTTGGCAGTTTAGTTCAAGGAGTAACCTCAGTGTCTGATATCTTATCCTGCCAGGTGATTCTCAGAATCTAAGACGGTTCAAATGGAAGCAATTCAGTTTCTATCCAGGTTTCACAGGCATACCACAATGAAGTCAGCACAAGTGCTCTGTAGACCTTCAGTTTGGTAGTCAATCTAATACCTCTTCTCTCCCATACTTTACTCTGGAGTATCCCAAACACTGAGCTAGCTTTGGCAATGCATGCATCGTCCTCGCTATCAATGTGTACATCTCTGGAAAGTACACTATCAGGGTAAGTGAACTTATCCACCGCATTCCCTACTTTTCCATCTGCTGTAACTGATGGTTCCACATATGGATGGTGTAGTGGTGTCTGATGGAGCACCTGTATTTTCTTGGTGTTCAGCAAAAGCAGCAGAAAGTTGATCCATACTTTGCTTCATCTCAGCTTCAGAAGCTACACTGAGTGCACAATCATCTGCAAATAGAAAGTCATGCACCAACACTCCCTCTAGTTTGATTGTAGTCTTTTCAAGTTGAAGAATTTAGCATCAGTGAGCTAGCTGACCTTGATGCCATATTCATCTTCACTGAAAGCATTTGACAGCATGGCTGAAAACATCATGCTAAAAAGCATGGCACCCAGCCTTGTTACACTCCAACATTAGTCGATGCTGAGGCCATTGACTGCTTACCTCGGGTTGAAGTCAATCCCTCCCTAGCTGAAGTTCCAACTGAAGAAGAGGTTTTGAGGGCCATTAGGCTCCTTCATGTGGCAAAGTACCTGCAGCTGATTCTATTCCAGCAGAGATCTACAAGGTAGTGGGCTCATTGCTCATACAAAAGCTGACTGAAATTTTCCAGGTTATATGGCAAGAGGAGGTTATCCCTCAGGAGTTCAAGGATGCCTCCATTGTCCATCTCTATAAAGATAAAGGAAATAGATTGTCCTGTGACAATCACAGAGGGGTCTCTTAGTCATTGCTGGCAAGATTCTTGCCAGAGTCCTCAAGGCTGATCCTTCACCTGGAAGATGGGCATATACTTGAGAGCCAGAATGGCTTCAGAAAGGTCTGAGGAACAGTCGATATGGTGTTTGCTGCCCTATGACTCCAGAAAAAATGCCAGGAGCAGAACAGAGATCTGTACACAACATTTGTCAATCTAATCAAGGCCTTTGATAACTGTCAGTCATGAGGGCTTGTGAAAAATTGTCAAAATTTGGTTGCCAGGAGTTCATCGGCATTGTACGTCAGTTTTATGATGGTATGCTTGCCTGAGTTCTGGATAATGGACAATGCTCTCATACTTTCCCAGTCACCAATGGAGTGAAACAAGGCTGTGTGCTTGATCCCATACTTTTTAGCATGATGTTTTCAGTCATGTTGTCAAATGTGTATAAGGTAGCACCTGACATCAACTTTGAAGTGAACTAAAGAGTCTAGGAGATGGAGGTAAGGAGGGAAAATATTTCAGGTGTGGTTTTTACAAAGGCACAGAGGAGGGAGGTGGAATTTTGAATTTTGCAAAAGATAATAAGTCAATTTGGTTAGACTTAGAGTGAATGGAGATGAATAATTTATCACAAGCTTTTTTAAAGGTAGACTGGAGCCTGATGGTGAAGGACTTTAAATATCAAACAAAGAAGTTTCTATTTTATCCTAAGGTCAATAGGCAGCCACTGAAGCTTCTTGAGCAGGATAGTGACATAGTCATGCCTGCACTTTAGAAATGCCAGTTTGATATGCATGCCCTTTGATCCATCAATACCACTTCTAGGTCTGTATCCCAAAGAGATCACACAAATGGGAAAAGGATCCACAGGTACAAAAATATTTGTAGCAGCTCTTTTTGTAGTTAAAAGAATTGGAAATTGAGGAGATGCCCATCAGTTGGGGAATGGGTGAACAAGTTGTGGTATATGAATGTAATGAAATACTATTGTGCTATAAGGAAATGAGCAGGCAGATTTCAGAAAAACCTTGAAAGACTTAAATGAACTGATTCTGAGTGAAGTGAGCAGAATCAGGAGAACATTGTACATAGTAACAGCCCCAGTGTTCAATGACTAGCATTGATACACTTAACTCTTCTTAGCAATGCAAAGATCCAAGACAACTCCAAGAGATTTATGATCAAAATCTTATGGAAGTGAATGCTAAGAGGTAAAAATAAACAATTTATTTTAAAAAAGAAAGAAATGCCAATTTGAAATCTGTATGGAGGATATATGACATAAGGGAGACCCCAGGAGGAGGAAGACCAATTAAGGGGTGAATGTAATAAACCAATAAGAGATGCCAAGGTCCTGAACTGGATGGTAGTTGTGTGAGTGAAGATCTGTTGTGAGGAATGCTGTGGAAGCAGAATTGACAAGATTTGGATTATGAGAAGAGATGAAGAGGGATTAATTAGACTCTGGACCCCAGGCTCTCTAGACCTTGCTCTTGTCCAGTCTTGTCTATCTCAAACCCAGGATATTTGTCTGATTACATTTTTATTATTCTTCTGCCTCCTTCTGTGTTCTCAGTGGAGACTCCCTCCCTTGAAACAGAGAGGGCCCTGAATTGGAGATGGGAGGTACAAAATGAGGCTTTATCAAGGAGAAGAAATCACTGTTGGGGTGCTGCAGAGAGTTCTCTTGGCCAGACTATAGCATTCCCTGCTATCCTTCTATCAACCATGTCTACCTAGAGTCCTTCTTTCTTATCTTCAATAACAAGGTAGGCAAGCCCTGATTCCTAGAACTAAAGCTATAATAAGCAAAGATCTAAGAATGAGGCCAACAGGAAATAAAGTGCCTCGGGGGTGAAGAATAGGGCCAGTGTGGGTGAGGTTTGGATAGGGAAAGTGTTAGGAAAGAGAGCTGACCTATCAGTTGCTCCATCATTCTTTTCCTGGAGGCAGTGCCTTTTTTTTTTTTTTTTACAAAGTTATTTGAGCTCTTCTCCACCTCCCCCATGGTTCAGGATCAGGATAAAAGCAGGTGGCTTCCAGCAGTTCCATGTTCCAGACCCCTGAAGCAGCCAGGATGATGTCTCTGCTCTCTTTGCTCCTGCTTGGCATTGCGCTCCCAGCCACCCAGGCCATAGATTACAGGAAATGTCAAGCGTCGCAGATATTGAAAGAACATGGCATGGACAAAGTTATCCCTCTGCCTGAATGTGAGTTCTCTTTACCCTTGTCTGTCTTCAACCCTTTTTAGTGTTGTCCCCTCTTCTCCCTTTTCTGCTCCCCTTCTTTCTTCTCTTCTTGTTATTAATTACCTCCCCTTTTCCCTCTTTTCGTTGTCCTCCTCTTTTTCCCTGAATTTTAGAAGTGCAGTTGTAAAAGGCCCTCAGAAGTCATCTAATCTAACCCTTCAAATCTGCCAAATCATGAGTCTTTTACAAATGATCATAAATGTCTCTATTATTTAATTCCATCTTCTCCTTTTCTTCTCTCTCTGTCACTCTTTTTGAATCATAGTTGAAATTACAGTTTAAATAATTTCAACTATAATTTTATAGTTATCCCAGCTTGAAATGTTGGAATGGGATGTCAAAAGCTATATAATCTAGCTATTTAAATTGTTACTCCTGTTTACAAATAGCAGACCTGGCAAATTGTCACCGATGTTCCTATTAGTTAATTTCCTTCTCTTCTCCTCCTTGTCTTCTCCTGTTTGCCTTCTACTTGTTCCTTCTTTCTCTTTCTCTTTTCTCTTTCTTCCTTTTCCTCCTACTATTCTCACTTACAAGAGGTTTCCTATTTACCTCTCCTTTTCCTTTCCCTTCTACTTTCTTTCCCCTGTCCTCTTCTTCTCATGTCATTAACTTGAAGTTGGAAGGAATATCAGAGGTCATTTATTTCAAACCCTACCTAGATTTTTTTTGATCCATCATCATTCCTCTCCCTCTCCTCATCTCTTCTCTCATTCTCTTCTTCCTTTTTCTCAGTCCATTCTCTCCTCTCTGTATACCTCTCTTCTGATCTCCACTGTTTTTTTTTTACTTCCCTACCCCCCTCACCTTACCCCACTCCCCCATAGCCTTAACTAGACTGGAGACCTCTGAGTTCCAACTCTGTCCATCCTAGAGGTCTGTTTCATCTCTCTCATTTTATTTCCCTTAGTGGTCTGTACCATGTTCCATATCAGTGGCCTTAGCACCCAAGCTGAGGTCAATAACCACAGCAACAAAGAATACGGAATATTCCAGATCAGCAATAATGGCTGGTGTGCTGAAAAGCAGGAAGATGTAGCAAACAGTGTCTGTGGCATTCTTTGCTCTAGTGAGTAATATCATGCCGTCTTTCTGCTCTTTCAATTCCTGGTCTCTAATAACTTTCCTTTGAGCTATTTTGGAGGTATTCTCTTTTGCATGATTGCCTTTACTGCTGGTGGGATCTTAGCCTCAACTGTGGGCCTTGAGTAGACAATCTTTACATTGGCACTGTCCCCATTTTTCCTAGCTAAGGTCTCAAGGTTCAGGGTCAGGCAGAAAGAGCTGGTTGGAAACTTGGGAATTGGCCTATTTCATTTCTTGGGTGACTTTGGCTCCTGAGGCTGTGCTCTCTCCCTAGAAAGATCCCTGAGTATTCTCTTTTCCCAGAGAGCACTGGATACACTGGCCATATGGGGAGAGGACATCAAATACAAAGTCTCAAGGCAGCACCAGTGCTAGGCTGGGGGTGGTTTCAACTGGGGAGGGTTTCAGTTCCATTTCCAGTAATGAAGGAACTTCAGGAGGGCTCATCTTTCTGAGCAACACTTTTTAGTTCCCATATTCTTTCCTAATTCCAGAGTTCCTTGATGATGACATTACTGATGACATTGAGTGTGCCAAGAAGATCTTGCAGCTACCTGAAGGCCTTGGCTACTGGTAAAACACACCTCCATTCCTTACCTGTCCTAAATATTCCTCTTACTCTGGCCTCAGATCTCCTAGCCTTGGGATCCAAAAGGGATATAACATAATAGTCTCACATCTCTAGTTCTTATCTTGTCATCCTAGCTTTTACCCACCATATCCTCTGGCATGGAGTCCTCACCAGAAAGCTGAGAAGCAGCTTTCCCTTTACATGGCTCCTTCCATTTCTATACCTATTTTCCCCACCCTTATTTTTCTTGCTCATTCTCAGACCTTGATCCAACTGTCCTCTATAATTCTGGGATATCCTTAGGCAGTGATTCAAAGGCTTGTCAGTGATGCTATGACCATGATTAGATGCTGTCCCTTATAATCAGTCTGGGAAGACATTAGATCCATCCCACTTCCTCTTCCCACCCAAGTACTGGGTCAAGATAGAACCATCCCTACCAAGTTTCCTCTTCCCTCATTCTTGGCCTGGACCAGGGCTATTGAACAGGTTGGCTTCTTTCTTTCCTTTCTTAGGAAGGCCCATGAAACATTCTGCCTTGAGGACCTGGACCAGTGGCGCTGCTAGCCTAATGATGTTTTCAATGCCCCTTCCTTATTTCTTCCTCTGGAACCTTCCCCTTGGATTAAGTGACTCCAAGTTGTTTGCTCTGAGACCCTTATGCGCTGCTTCCCGGCAAGAAATGACACTATGGGTACCAGTATGGATGAAACAGACCTCCAGGATGGACAGAGTTGGGACTCAGAGGTCCCCAGTAGTATTCTAGAATGAGGACTTGCTACTTCAGTGAACTCTCACCTTGCTCAGTGTTCTTCTGAGGCCACTTTCTCCATGGCAATGAGGAATACCTTACTATCTGTTTCGAATAAAACGTTTATCTCTGAGAAACTGTATATGTTAATGGAGGAACGGATCTTAGGCAGAGGGTGAGGAACAGGGTGGGAGGGTGGGCACATCTCTTATCACCAGTTATTTTCTATCTCTGTTAAGTAAAGAGGAGTAGAAAGGACTACAACTGTAATAAGAAAGATGGAAATTTTAGAACTTCCTGCAGGGCTTCAAGATGTGTGAGTGAACTATTCCATAGCAGATTAAATAACAGGCTTTATGATAACACACCGGTCAGCATAAGAGGGCACTCTAAACTATCTGCCATGCTCTCTGTCTTTCTCTGACTCTTAGAGCAGCAGGTATGTCTTGCATTCACCCCTTTCTGGCCATGTTCTTTCATTAGTCTTTCAAATATACTTGCATCATCTAAAAAAGCTTAAGGGTTCAGACCCTCGTCCCATTGCTTCTTCCTATTGCTCCATTTCCTGCTGAATTTCACTTGAGGTTATTTACATGATATACTTTATAGAAGTTTACTCAGAAATGGTAGTCATGAATCAAAGCCAGTCATTATGAGTACCTTCAGTGTGCACATTGTCAGTACTCAGTCCCTCAATTTCTCTGTATTGGCCCCCAAGGGGCAGACCAATTCAGTTTCTTACAGTTTTCAACTAGAAGTCAGTAGGGCTATCTCTCAGGGCTTTTCACTCACAGATACCTGTAGTGGACTAGGCTCTGTGGATATGGTATAGGAACTCAGGACACTTGAAGATTACTAATAATGGAAGGCTCATTACTTCACAAAGAAGGCCAACATGCTTTTGCTCTAGACTTGTGACTTCATTGGTATAGACAGGGAGGAAAGTCCACTTACTAATTCAGATCAACAAATGTGCTGCATCTTATCATTTCAGAGAGCTGCCTGGAGGAGGGGGGGCACTGGGAGGACAGTGGTCCAACTCCAGAACTGTTCTTGTATACTCTATGCCATGGTGCCCCATCCACATTCATTCAGACGTACTGTAACTTGACTCCAGCATAATGATGCCATTTTGGTCCTCTTTGAGAATGAAGAACAACAACCTACCAACCAACTCATGGGGAGAAGAGACAAAAATACCTCCAGGGTTGATTTAGTGATCTAGACTCCAGGAACTAATTATTGTCCCAGCAGGTTTCAAGGACAAAAGTAAACCCAAGAGGCATTCCTTTAGTGAGAAATGAGCTTGAAGAGTCTGTCCCCTTCTGAGGATATCTGTGACTATATTCTGTGGAGTCTCCTGAGGACACAAGGCATCTGATGGATCGCTGACTGTCATGTGACACAAAAGTCCTGGTTGGAGTAGGGGAACCTAGGATTGGTTGGAAAGGGGTTTTTGCTATTCCTAAGTGTGCAAGTCCTTGTCCAAAGGTTTCATATCCTTAGTGAAAGTGAGGCTGACCACCTACTCCCATCTCCTTTCTACTTTTCCCCCTCCTCTTCCCCACCTCCTTCTACCTCAGGAGTCTTGGGTTCTGGGCCTGGTTCTTCCTTTGTTCTATTTCTCCCCATATGTCTCTCTTGCCCATCTGCCTGTTCTCTGGCATTTCTGGGCCTCTTGAGCTAAGGATAGGAAAATGTTCTATGGCTCATGGGGCTGCCTTTTCTTACCATCTCCTCCCTTATAATTCATATAAACACACTGTGGTAAATATTCCAAATCCAAAATGATCTCTGGACCTGGTACCACTCATCACTTTGATCTTATAAGATGTCCATTTCTCACCTATCCTCATCCCTGGGGTCCTGGGATGCATTAGTCCCTCAGCCTACAAGATCCCAGAGTTCCTTCTCTCTCTCCAGGGATCAATGATAGAGCAAACAAAGAAGGGGGCAGGAGAGTCTCCCAAGGTCAAGAAAAGGTATATATTCTGGAGTGAGGCCAAGGAGGGGGTGGTGTGGGAATGAACTGGTCTGTGGGGAGGGGCTTCTCTAAGACACTTTGTGTGCTGCTTCCCATGAAGTAGAAATACTCTCCCTATCTCACTCATAAAGCCTAGGCAGGCCCCCACCTTCTGGTTGAGAAGACGAGGAAGAATCTAATTCCCACCTTCTTCAACTTCCATATGTCCAGAAAAAATACATTGTTGTATCTATCCTACCTGAGAAGTGGAGGGGGGGGGGGGGAGGAGGGAAGGAAGTTCTATTTCTATACCACTAAGAGATAAAGGGGAACTGGAGGACAACTTGGAAGGGTGCTTGTTATATTGAGTACCCACCAAAGAGCCAAAACTACTTTCTCCCTACAATTAGATACAGTGTAGTGTGGTGGAACAGAGCCTGAGACAACTACTGAATCTGGTATCATGAGGCAGTCTATGGTGCATGACAAATGAGTAGTACAGACTGCAAGTATATTTGTACCAATGTAGTTCAAATGTGGAGAAGGGAGGAAAAGAATGCTGTAGTCAGAGAAGACTATATGGAAGAAATAAGTCTTATTCTGGACTTTATTTGAAGAAAGAATCAACAAAACTTAGCAACTGACTGGATATAGAGGACCATGAAGAGAGGGCAGTCAGACTACAGCAAAATCTCAAGTTTCAGTGCCCTGGCCAAATACTTGGACTTCAGGGAAAGTAGGAGACTGTGAAGAATGTCTAGGAAAGGAACTGCAGGAGAATGGGGGCTCTTTCCTGTTCTCCCAGGGCTCCTTTTTTTTTTTCAGAATAGGTATCTACTTTGTCTAAGAGTGTGAATTCTCTTTCAGTAATCTATAGGATCATGAGCACAAAATACTAAGTAGATAAGAGTGTATTAGCATGGTATAAGAATTTTCCATAGAATTTTAGGAAAGATATATAACCAGTCTCTCTGGGCTTTAGTTGCCTGATCTATAAAATGGTGATGGGAGGGAGGATTTAAATGATCTCTAAGGTCCATTTCTTTCAGCTTTAAGATTCTAGGACTCTATTCTATTTCACATATACTTTCTGACTCTCACTCACACATACACATAATACAGTAACAAGTGTAGGAGTGATTTAAGGTTGGTCATCTTCTCAAAAGATTCACTTCCAGGTGGAGTAGAAAGACACACATATGCTAGCTCTGAACCCACAGCCCATAAAATACCTGTGAAGAAGAACTCCCAACAATTCAGGAGCAGCAGAAGCCACAGAACAATGGAGCAGAGGAGATTTCTGTTCCAGAGAGACCTGAAGAACTGACACAAAAGGTCTGTCGCACACCAGACCCAGAGCAGAGCCCAGCCCTGCCTTGGTTGTGCAGCACCAAGAGGAGCAGATCCGAGCAGGCTTCAGGGATGGGATCTCCAGCAGCCACGTGGGTCCCTCCACCCACAGGTGCGAAAGGTAATTGAGAGGGTCTTTTCGGCTTGCTGAGAGGGGAGTGGGGTGCCTCCATAGCTCAGGCACCCTTGGAAGGCAGCAGCAGAGGTGGCAGCAGACAGGGACTCCCAAAGCAGGCAGGAGCTTGGATCCATTGTTGAAGGTCTCCACATAAACCCCCTGAAGGAACTGAGCCCTGTGAGAAGGCCCTGCCCCCACCTGAGCACCTGAACTTAATCTCACACTGAACAGGAGCCCTGCCCCCTCTGAAAGCCCTGAGGCTGGGAAGCAGCATTTGAATCTCAGACCTCAATTGCTGGCTGGGCAGATCTGGAGGCAAGGTGGGTGTGGAGAGAACACTCAGAAGTCAAATCACTGGCTGGGAAAATGCTCAGAAAAGGGGGGAAAAAATAAGACCATAGAAGGTTACTTTCTTGGTGAACAGATATCTCCTCCCTTCCTTTCTGATGAGGAAGAACAATGCTTACCATCAGGCAAAGACATAGAAATCAAGGCTTCTGTATCCCAAACATCCAAAAGAAATATTCAGTGGGCTCAGGCCTTGGAAAAGCTCAAAAAGGATTCTGAAAATCAAGTTAGAAAGGTGGAGGAAAAACTGGGAAGAGAAATGAGAGAGATGCAAGAAAAGCATGAAAAGCAGGTCAACACCTTGCTAAAGGAGACCCAAAAAAATGCTGAAGAAAATAACACCTTGAAAAATAGCCTAACTCAATTGGCAAAAGAGATTCAAAAAGCCAATGAGGAGAAGAATGCTTTAAAAAGCAGAATTAGCCAAATGGAAAAGGAGGTTCAAAAGCTCACTGAAGAAAATAGTTCTTTCAAAATTAGAATGGAACAGATGGAGGCTAGAAACCAAGAAATCACAAAACAAAACCAAAAGGATGAAAAAATGGAAGATAATGTGAAATATCTCATTGGAAAAACAACAGACCTGGAAAATAGATCCAGGCGAGACAATTTAAAAATTATGGGACTACCTGAAAGCCAGGATCAAAAAAAGAGCCTAGACATCATCTTTCATGAAATTATCAAGAAAAACTGCCCTGATATTCTAGAACCAGAGGGCAAAATAAGTATTCAAGGAATCCACAGATCACCACCTGAAAGACATCCAAAAAGAGAAACTCCTAGGAACATTGTGGCCAAATTCCAGAGTTCCCTGGTGAAGGAGAAATTATTGCAAGTAGCTAGAAAGAACCAATTCAAGTATTGTGGAAATACAATGAGGTTAACACAAGATCTAGCAGCTTCTACATTAAGGGATCTAAGGGCTTGGAATATGATATTCCAGAAGTCAAAGGAACTAGGACTAAAACCAAGAATCACCTACCCAGCAAAACTGAGTATAATACTTCAGGGGAAAAAATGGTCTTTCAACGAAATTGAGGACTTTCAAGCATTCTTGATGAGAAGACCAGAACTGAAAAGAAAATTTGACTTTCAAACACAAGAATGAAGAGAAGCATGAAAAGGTAAACAGCAAAGAGAAGTCATAAGGGACTTACTAAAGTTGAACTGTTTACATTCCTACATGGAAAGACAATATTTGTAACTCTTCAAACTTTTCAGTATCTGGGTAGTGGGTGGGATTACACACACACACACACACACACACACACACACACACACACGCACACACGCACACAGAGACAGAGAGCACAGAGTCAATTGAACAGGATGGGATCATATCTTTAAAAAATGAAGTTAAGGGGTGAGAGAGAAATATATTGGGAGGAGAAAGGGAGAAATGGAATGGGGCAAATTATCTCTCATAAAAGAGGCAAGCAAAAGACTTTTCAGTGGAGGGAAAAAGAGGGGAGGTGAGAGAAACACATGAAATTTACTCTAATCACATTCCACTAAAGGAAGGAATAAAATGCACACTCATTTTGGTATGAAAACCTATCTTACAATACAGGAAAGTGGGGGAGAAGGGGATAAGCAGGGTGGGGGGCATGATGGTTGGGAGGACCATGGGAGGAGGGAGCAATTTGAAGTCAACACTCTTGGGGAGGGACAGGATCAAAAGAGAGAATAGAAGCAATGGGGGCAGGATAGGATGGAGGGAAATATAGTTAGTCTTACACAACATGACTATTATGGAAGTCATTTGCAAAACTACACAGATATGGCCTATATTGAATTGCTTGCCTTCCAAAGGGAATGGGTGGGGGGAGAGGGATGAAGAGAAGTTGGAACTCAAAGTTTTAGGAACAACTGTTGAGTTCTGTTCTTGCTACTAGGAAATAAGAAATACAAGTAAAGGGGTATAGAAAGTTATCTGGCCCTACAGGACAAAAGAGAAGATGGAGACAAGAGAAGGGAGGGATGATAGAAGAGAGGGCAGATTGGTGATAGGGGCAATTAGAATGCTTGGTGTTTTGGGATGGGGAGAGGGGAGAAATGCGGAGAAAATTTGGAACCCAAAATTTTGTGGAAATGAATGTTAAAAGTTAAATAAATAAATTTTAAAAATAAAAAATAAATAAATAAATAAAAGATTCACTTCCTCCCATGGTGGGCTTCCTGCCTGCCTCAGTCATGTGGTACTTTACTCTGAAACTTACTTTCCACGGTCAGTATCTTGTCCCTTCTGCTGTTTTCCTTCCTATGTAGCATGATTGCACTAGGTGTGGGCTACCCTCTCCAGCACTGTTCCCTAAAGGAATTTGCCCCAGGCACAGGAATTGTAGTTATAACTCTGCTCTCAAACACAAATCAATCTCTGTGTGTGTCTCTGTCTCTGTCTCTCTCTTTCCATCTCTCTCCTCCTTTCTCCCACTCACTCTCATTCCTTTTCCATCTCTCTCGCAGACATAAGTTAGTAAGTATGTCCTGACTTCCACTCTGATATCCACTCTATCCCTTATCAAACTTGATGAAGCAACTTCCTGTTGTTTGTGGGTTGTCAGGTTTAGACCAGGGCCACGTCCCAAGGGAGGGAAACATTTTTAACCCCATAGTCTGATTGCTCCTTTCTCTGAGATAGTTCTCTGGATAAGGAGCTGGAGCTTGGAAAATGATCACTAACTGGAAGGGTGTGATGGATTTAGGGGAGGACTGGGGAGAATCTCTAGATTCCACACAGAAACCCCTCCCTGGTATGCAAAATTATGGATAGGTGAGGCTGGAGTGGAGATTTGTAGATAGATAGATGAATGGATAGATAGATAAGACAGAAAGAAAAAGAAAGAGAGAAAGAAAAAGAAATATTTAGGATGGAGAGAGCCAGATAGAAATTCAGGATGGTGGCACAGGTGAGACTGGAGCAGGCTTCAGAGCACTGAATCACTGGCAGCTGCTGTGGTTTCCAGACATCTCAACCCACAAATACCAAAGACAACTTCAAAGGTCAGAGAGAAAGCTCTCTCACCTGAGTGAGAAGATAGCATGATCTGGCCCCAGCTCCAGCCTTGGAGTAGTGGTAGCCACTGTCACAGAAGCTGCTGCTTCTGCAGCTAATAGCCTATAGATGGTGGGGGAATCAAGCAGCTGATCTGGGTCACAGTCCTGGGATGAGGAGGAGTGCTGGCATGGCAGAGCTGGTGGTGGCTATGGGGAGGGAATCCTAGTTGCAGTTCCAAGGAAAAAAGAGTGCTTGTGGTTGCTCGCAGACCAGAGCACAGGCCATAAGAGGAGTAAATACTTCTCCCTTGATTATACCACTCTGGAAGAACTGAGACTTATGGGTCCCTAGAGATATCTCTGAAAACTATTGCGTAAAAAATCTGAAACTTGGGGTAGTACACCGTCCACTTAACAAAGAGCTCAAAACTCAAGTAATTGGCTAGGAAAATGTCAAAAAGGGGGAAAAATAAAACTATACAATGTAACTTTCTTGGTGAAAAGGTATTTTCTTCCATCCTTTTGGATAAGGAAGATCAAAGCATACAACTGGAAGAAGACAGCAAAGTCAAGGGTCCTTCATCCAAAGCTTCCAAACAATATATGAAATGCCCTCAGCCCATGGAAGTGCTCAAAAAGGATTTTGAAAATCAAGTAAGAGAAGTAGTGGGAAAAAAGTTGTGGAAATGAGAGTGATGCAAAGAAATCATGGAAAGCAAGTCAATAGCTTGCTAAAGGAGACCCAAATAGTGTGGAAAATGACACCTTTAAAAATAGACTAACCCAAATGGCAAAAGAGGTCCAAAAAGCCAATAAGGAGATTTTGCTTAAAAAGCAAAATTCTCCAAAAGCAAAAGGAGGTCCAAAAGCTCACTGAAGAAAATAATACCTTAAAAATTAGAATGGAGCAATTGGAAGCTAATGACTTTGTGAGAAATCAAGAAATTATAAAACAAAACCAAAAGAATGAAAACATAGAAGATCATGCAAAGTAGCTAACTGGGAAAACAACTAACTTGGAAAACAGATTTAGGAGAGATAATTTTAAAATTTTTGGTCTATCTGAAAACCATGATCAAAAAATGGCCTAGACATTATCTTCCAAGAAATTGTCAAGGAAAACTGCCCTGATATTCTTGAACCAGAGGGTAAAATAGAAATGGAAAGTCTCCACCAATCACATCCTAAAAGAGACCCCAAAAGGAAAACTCTTAGGAATATTGTAGCCAAATTCCAGAGTTCTCAGGTCAAGGAGAAAATATTTACAAGCAGACAAAAAGAAACAATTCAAGTATTGTGGAAATACAATCATAAGCTACTCATTAAAGTTGAACTATTTACATTCCTACATGGAAAGATGACATTTGTAACTAATGAGACCTTTCTCAGTATTAGGGTAGTTAGAGAGAATATGTATATATATATATATATATATATATATATATATATATATATATATATATATATATATATATATACACACACACACATACACGCATATATATGTGTATGTATGGATGTGTATATCATATATGTGTATATATACATATGTGTGTATATACACATATACATTTGCATATATGCACATACACACACATATATATACACACACACAGAGCACAGGGTGAACTGAATATGAGGGGAGAATACTTAAAAGATAAAATTAACTGGAGAGAGGAATGTACTGAGAAAGAGAGAAAAGGAGAGGTAGAATGTAGCAAATCATCTCACATAAAAGAGGCAAGAAAGAGATTTTACAATGGAGGAGAAGAGAGAGGAGGTGAAAGGGTGTAAGTGAGCCTTACTCTCATCGTATTTGGTTTAAGGAAAGAATAACACACACAGTTGGGAATGCAGGAAGGCAGGGGGGAAGGGGATAGGAGAAGAAGGATGATAGAAGGGATAGCAGATTGATGGAAGGGGTAATCAAAAGCAAACACTATCGTGGGAGGACAGGTCAAGGGAGACAATGGAATAAATGTAGGGCAGGACAGGATAGAGAGAAATGTGATTAGTCTTCTGTAACATGACTTTTATGGAAGTGTTTTCATTGTCACACATGTATGACCCACATCAGATTGTTTGCTTTCTCAAGAGGGTGTATGGGGAGGGAGGAATGGAGAGAATGTGGAACTCTAAACTTTAAAAATGAATGTTAAAAATTGTTTTTGCATGCAACTGGGAAATAGAACGTACAGGCAATGGGGTATAGAAATCTATCTTGCTCTACAGGAAAATAGAGGGGAGGGGGATGGTAGAAGGGGGTGATAGAAAGGAGGTCATATCGGGGAAGGGGTAGATGGTGTGCATAATGTCCTGGGGCGAGGGGTGGGAAGAGATGGGGAGAAAATTTGAAATTCAAAATCTTATGGAAGGGAATGTTTAAACTGAAAATAAATAAATTATATAAGAAAAAAAAGAAGAAAAGAAATTCAGGATGGACATACCAACACACGGATGGTTAGGCAGATTAATCAACGGATGGATGATGGGAGGGGGACAAGGGAAGGAACTCTCCCATCCCCATCTGATCAAATCCTGATTGTCTCTGAATGGAAATTCCTTCACAGCTGGGAAGTCTGCCCACTCTTGCGTTTGGACTTGTACAACGGTGATTTGAGACAAAATCTTCATATCTCTGGTCACTGCTTCTTTCTATCTGCCCAACACCACCTTGTGCTCTCTGTTCTGCACTCACCTGAAGTAATGTGACACTTCACGTTGCAACTACAGCAATACCATCAGGAGGTCCAGAGCAGAGATGTGAGCCTCCCTGAAGCATGTAATTTGTTAGGCTCACATCCCTTATGTTCCCTCCTGCTCTTTTCCTACCTACCTAGTTTCCTTCCAGGGTCTTGGAGACAAGTCAGAACTTTAACCTGACTATCCCACTTACTAGGCTTCTTTCTCACTTCTCTAATGAATGCCTTCTAGAGACGTCGGAAACCCCTCCATTTTCCTCTTTTCTCACAGCCTCCTTAGCTCTAGCCTCTGGCAGCCAGGAGTAGTTGGCTCAAGTTTCTTCCAGGCCATCCCAAGATGGTTGGTTCTAGCCTTGTTACGCACATAACCCTACATACTTCTCCCTCCCCAAGAGGGCTGCCCTAGGGGTTGTGTGCTGTTTCTGCTGGTGTTTAGGAAAGACAGGAGAAGTTGTGCCTCAAAATGTAAGAAGAAAATAATAATGGCATGAGTCTAATTAAGAACAGGAGACAAGTTGATCCTGTTTCTCACTTACTGCCTCTGTCATATAGCTTCATATTTCTGCTTTTAGTTTTTAAATCATCTCTAGGAAAGGACAGCTCCAGACCCTTGCCTCCCAGGATGCTTACCCCTCTGGGATTTGGGGAGCTTGACCTCCATCCTGAAAGCCAAACATTGAACCAACTGTTCCTCTAAGTCTCACAAAACCTTCAGAACTCCCTTTTCCTTACCTTGAACTCCATCCACCCTTTCCCTTCATTAATTTTGGAGCAGCCCCAAATTTCTCTAGAAAAAGGAGCCCATTTCTCCCTAACAATGTTCCCATTTACTCCTTCCAAACATACTTCTTCAGTGGAGAGGTGTTACATTTTGAGACACAACTTCACCTTTGATTGTAACTGAGCTTTGTCTGTACAGAGTAAATAATTGCACGCTTTCTGAAAATCAATCATACAAGGCTTCAATATTCCATTCAAAGTCTGGAATTAAGGTCCAGAAGAAACTGGCATGCACATTCCTCTATGCTGACTTTTCTCTAATGGAGTCAACTTATCTGTTGGTGATCAGTCTCTGCTGGAACAATGCCACAAAGGTCATACACAAGCTCACATGTTCCATTCCTTCTGGGTATATCAAGCCACATGTATAGATTACTTTCAATGATAAGTTCAATGATACTTCATTGATAAGAGACTTTTCTTTTTTACATATTTATTCTTCCCTCTAGAGGTGAATAAAAATGAATATCCCTCTCCCCTCCTCTTAACATCATTACAATCAAGCTTGACTTTAGAGTTGCTTTTGTAAACAACAACTTAGAAGGAACTGAGAGAAAATAAAAACTCAAAATAGAAACTGAGCATCAAATTAGTAGGATTTTTTTTGTCATTGCTTTTCTATTGGACCTTCTCTCTCAGCCTCCCTGACTAATTGAGCCCTTCCCTCCCATTAAAGGTGGAAAAATGTAGGTTGTGAAACATGAGGAGTGACTCACTGGAAACCATAGGAGATTTTGTTTATATGCTACCAGATCTAGAATAGTTGAAAAATGAAAAATCCTGTAATGTTTAATTCAAGTTGATTTAAAAACATTTGTGAAGCACATACTATGCACAAAACACAGTGCTAGGTGTGGAGATATATAAAAATGAATAAGATAAATTCTTTGTCCTCAAGGAGCTTAAAATCTAGTAGGAGAAGTAAGGCAAGTCTGAAAATACACAGGAAGTTAAGCATTTATACTTTTCAAAGTCATTAAATAGACAGCACTTATAGTTACAAAATTCTAAAATGCAATATTATAACCTTCTATGCAAAATAAGGAGTTCTAAGGAACATAAATCAGACATTATGAAATAAATTGTACCAGTCACAGTGTTATGCCTACAATATCTTACAACAGAACCAGCTCTGTCTTTTTCCTGTGCAAATCAATCCAGTTCCAAGGGTTCTCTAACACTGTATTAAGGCATAAAACTAGTGTGTCGGAATTGAGAGTTAGGAAGATCTGAGTTCAGATATGTTTCTGATACTTACTGGTTGTGTAATCATAGGTGACTTCTCATAGTCTCAGTCTCCTCCACTTGTAAAGTCCATCTACTTCACAGTATTGTGGTTTCAAATGAGATAATGCATATAAAAAACCTTCAAATTTAAAGTGTCATGTAATTCCCAAATATTACTGCCTTACCTTCATGAAGTTTCTGTTATTTTCTGAAGGCTCTCACAAGGAAAACAGAATAGGAAAACTAGTTTGTAAGATGACACATTCTATGGAAACTCAGGAATGGATTCCATTTTTCAAAATATCAGTTAAATAGTGATCTTTTTCCTATTCAGATAGACATTAGCTATATACAATTTCCATCAAGGCCTAGAATTCAGGGAATCTCAAAGCACCTTTTTCCAATAATTTTTGTTTTGGAAAAAAAAGTAATCCATTTGTCCTCTTAAGATTTTCTCCAAAAGTAGAGAACAAAAAAGAGTAATTAAATAGATTTGGCACTTCCATGAGTTTTTGGGTGGCTCTAAGAAGAGCCTTTGGTATGTAAGATTAAGTTCCCAGGGAAGGCTGATCTCTTAAGTCTGTTTAATCCTCATTCTGCTCGCCTATTATTGCTTTTTCACTCTTTTCTTCTTGCAACCCACAGGGGCCACAGATTTCCTATTTCCAAGACCCTTCTTGAGCCCTGAGACCTTTTCCCTTTTCAACTTTCCCTTCCTTTTTGACTCAGCAGTCTTGGCAACTCCAGCTGTGTTCTGAAGGGAAACTCCACATTCAAGTAACCTGTAGCTGGGCCCCTGAGCTGACAATGCTTTTGAGGTCTCTGTTGATATGGCTGTGATGGCCCATGTCATCCTTCTCCATTCCCAGCTCAGTTTTGAAGACAGCCAGAGAAGATTCCTTCCAAATCCTGGAGCCACTGGTGACCACAAAGATACAACTGGATAGTCTCAATCTGCTGAGACTGAAGACTCTGCTTGACTCATAGGTATTGATGATCTTTTTGTGAGGTATCTTCCCAAATGCCTGTTCCCAGAAGTGGACTCTCTGCACACTTTCATAGCCTTCACCTCTTTGTAGGCACTAAACCAACTAAACAGAATCAATTCTTGGCAGAGGCAGCCAGATGTCACAGGATCAATCAGTCCCCATTTCACCTGTGTACTATCTATGTGTTTCTTCAGCATATTTTTGGGGGCTTTTCACCTCATCCAGAGACCCCCAGTCCTAGGCTGGAGACAGGTATTCAACTTGATATGCAAGGGTCTCAGTTGGCATTTCCAACAGTGATTAACATCATTTGAATTTCTCCAGAAAGGCAATTTTGAGCCAAGAGAACCTGAAAGAAGGAAGCAGATCTCTGCTTATTCTGATTTTTTGCTCCCCTCTTGAATGCCTTTCTAGCTGCTTGCCATATTTTCTCCTTGACCTGGAAACTCTGGAATTTGGCCACAATGTTCCTAAGAGTTTCTCTTTTTGAATCTCTTTCGGGAGGTGATCAGTGGATTCTTTCAATTTATTTATTTTGCTCTCTAGTTCTAGAATACCAGGGGGGTTTTCCTTGATAATTTCATGAAAGATCATGTCTAGGCTCTTTTTTTGATCGTGGCTTTCAGGTAGTCCCATAATTTTTAAACTGTCTCTGCTGGATCTATTTTCCAGGTCAGTTGTTTTTCCAATGAGATATTTTACATTATCTTCCATTTTTTCATTCTTTTGGTTTTGTTTTGTAATTTCTTGGTTTCTCATAAAGTCATTAGCTTCCATCTGTTCCATTCTAATTTTTAAAGAACTATTTCCTTCAGTGAGCTTTTGAACATCTTTTTCCATTTGGCTAATTCTGCTTTTTAAACATTCTTCTCCTCATTGGCTTTTTTGGACCTCTTTTGCCAAATGAGTTAGCCTATTTTTGAAGGTGCTATTTTCTTCAGTATTTTTTTGGTTCTCCTTTAGCAAGTTGTTGACTTGCTTTTCATTATTTTCTTGCATCACTCTCATTTCTCTTCCTAATTTGTTCTCCATCTCTCTTACTTGATTTTCAAAATCCTTTTTGAACTCTTCCATGGTCTGAGACCATTGCATATTTATTTTGGAGGTTTTGGATGCAGAAGCCTTGACTTTTATGTCTTCCTCTGATGGTAAGCATTGTTCTTCCTCATCTGAAAGGATGGAAGAAAATACCTGTCCACCAAGAAAGTAACCTTCTATAGTCTTATTTTTTCCCTTTTTTGGGTATTTTCCTAGCCAGTTACTTGACTTTTGAGTCCTTGGTCAAGAGGGCAGAATACTCTGGGTACCTGTAAGTTCTCAGTTCCTCCAAGGTGGTACAATCAAGGGAGAGCAGTTTACTCCTCTCCTGGTCTGTGCTCTGGTCTGGGAGCCACCAAAGTTTTTCTGCCCAGGATCTACAAGTAGAATTCCCTTTCCAGAGCCTCCACTAGCTCTACCACGCCAGCCAGCACTCTTCCTCACCCCAGGGCCACCACTCAGGGCTGAGATCCAGATCAGAGGCTCAGTTCCCCCAGGGTCTTTAGACCAAGGACTCCAAAAATGGATGCTGCTGCTGTAGCTGCCCCAACCTGGGGCCAGAGCTGGTTGAGGACCCTGCTCCTTTCTCACCCTGGTGAAAAAGCTTTCTCACTGACTTTTGAAGCTGTCTTTGGCATTTGTGGTTTGAGAGATCTGAGAACCACAACTGCTTCTGGGGATTCCACCCCCAAAGCCTGTTCAGTCCTCTTCCTGCTGGTGCTTTGAGGTCAAGACTGGGCTGGGCTCTGTGAACTGTGCTCTGCTCCCGTGCCCCATGCAATAGACCTTTCTTGTTGGCCTTCCAGGCTACCTTGGGCTATAAGTCTCTTTCACTCTGTCATTTTGTGGCTTCTGCTGCTCTGGAATTTGTTTAGAGCCATTTTTTGCAGGTACTTTATGGGCTATGGGGTAAGAGCTACGGTAGGTGTGTCTTTCTACTCCACGATCTTGGTTCCACCCCTTCTTGAATGCTTTTTACCCTAATTCTTTGGGGTGTCAAAGACACAGAGGGTCTGGATCTGGGGACACTAAAAAGAAGTTGCAAGATACTCTGAGAAGCATGCTAAGTGCCTCAGGAGAAACTGCAGAAGCATAACTAGTGCTACCTGGCCAAGCTGCCTGGCTTGTTGGCCAGTTGTGAGCAGATTGGTTCTGCTATGTCAGACTGAGACCTATATAAGGCTCCCAGTTGCAGTGGCCACAAGATAAAGAAGATGACAGAGGCTAGCAGTTACTTTGGATGATAACATTCCCCACTCTCAAGAAACTGTGACTGAACATACCACCACTGAGACCACACCCAAAACTGAAATCAGAAGGGATCTCAAGAGCTTAAGATGCAGAAAGAAACTGAGATGCCAACGGGCCCTTTCCCAGGTTTCAGCTTTGTTTTAAGGTAGCTCCTTCCATATTGGCTGTCCTGGCAAATGCAGTGCATAAAGGAGACAAGCAGGGAGGAAAGGAAAGAAAGCAAGAAGGGAGGAAAAGAAGGAAGGAAAGAGAAAGGGAGGGAAGGAAAAAGCAAAAATAAGGAAAGAGAAGGAAAGAAAGGAGAAGGAAGAAAGAAAAAAGGAGGGATTGGGGAGTATGAATAGGAGACTAAAAAGAAAGGAAAAATAAAAATCAGTAATCAGGAGCAGAATAAGGGGAAAAATGAAGGGTGACAGGAGAAAGATCACATAATTTATAGATCATGAGTGTTAGACAAATTTGCTCTTTCCTAAAGAGGGGGAGGGAATATGTGGGAACAAAAAGATAAAAAATTCCCTCTTTTACGTACAAAAAGAGAAGTGGGAGTAAATAGAGGAAAAAGTACAACAGGACAGGACAGAGGGAAATATATGTTATCATAACCATCAACATGAATGGTATGAATTCAATCATAAAATAAGAGCAGAATGGTTTAGAAGGCAGAGTTCAAGAATATGTAGTTTACAAGAAACACATGAAAGTACAATTCAAATGGAACTCAAGGGGTTAAAACAGAATCTATTTTACTTGAGGTGAATTAAAAAAGGATAGCCATCATGATTTCAGAAGTAAACATAGACATGAAAAAAAGAGACAAGGAAGGAAACCACATCATATGTGAAGGTACCATAGATAACAAATCAGTAGTGAGTATATGCCCTGAAAAGAAAAGCATCTAAATGCTTAAAGAAAAAGCTAAATTATGGGGAGAAATAGTCATTAAAAACATAATAGGGGCATCTGAATAGAACTTTAGATAAATTAGAAATGATAGATCTCTGGGACTGTGGAATACAAATAGAAAGGAGTTTAGTAGGAATTTCAGGAAAGGAGTTTCAGTTCTGCATGGCATCTTTGCAATAATTAGTCACATTTGGGGGCCATAAAAACCTCTTACCAAAAGTACAGAATAAAAGAAATACTAAACCCTTAATTTAATTCAATAAATTTTATGTCAAATAGAATTTGACAAAAATTAAAACTGTAAATAACAATCCTAGAAAATTTCATTAAAGAAAATGACAATAATAAATATGTTAGGTTGTTGTCCATTTTGGAAGAAGATCAAAATGACATCACAGTGCTAGAGTCAAGTTTCAGCGTGTCCGACAGTGACTGATCAAACCAATAGGAGTGCAGAATGCTCTACCACAGATCCGACACAAATAATCTGTGTGAACCTTTGGGGTGGATACTTTAAATTTGTGCATCCTCTGTTTCCTTTGAGCTGTTTTAATTCTACTTTGCTCATAGACCATAGTACCTTTTCTGATGTGGGCATGCCATGCTGAGTGATCCTGTGCCAGTGTCTCTCATGTCACACAATCAGTTCCAAAGTTCTTAAGTCAGGCCTTGAGAGTATCCTTGTTTTGCTTCAATTATACTTATGGGATATAGTTAAAATTTAAATATTCAAACCCTTTAGGTTAACAAAAGAATAAATCAATGAACTGGGCATGCTACTTTAAAAAAAAACCTTATAATAATAACAAAAAACCCCAAGTAAATAAAATAGAAGTTCTGAAAATAAAGAGATAACAAAATTGAAAACAGAAAAAAAAATCTCATTGAATGAATAACTAAAATGAGCTTTTTTAAAAAATAAATGAACAATAAACAGATTAAAATCTAATCTGATCTTAAAGGAGAGTGAAATTATTCACATAAAATGGAAAAGGAGAATTCTAATGATTAAAGAGAAAATAAAAGAAACTATCAAAAGATATTTTGCCCCAATTTTATGTTTTATATCAATAGAATTGATAACTTACAAGAAATGGATAAATACATAAAAAATATAAAAGTCATGTTAACAAAAGAAATAGACTATTTAAATAATCTGATGTTGGAAAAAGAATGTTAGAACAAGCCATAAATTAACTCTCAAAGAAGAAACTCCAGGAGCAGATGGATTTACAGGAAAATTCTCTTAAACATTCGAAGAATAATTAATGCCAATATTACATAAAGTGTTCATAAAAAAAAGAAAAGGGACCTTTCCAAAAATAGTCTTGACTGTTAAAACAGAAAAGAAAAAAACTATAGACAAATATCACTAATAAATATTTCTGCAATGTTTTTTTTTAAGTAAGTAAATAGGCTATGACAACATTTTAAAAGATTTCTACCAGAAATACAGTTTGTTCAGTATAAGGAAGACTAGAGATATGTTTGGATTTCTCCTTCCTAGTAAGTTATATAAAATATGCAATGACATTCCCTGCTGGTTCCAATCCAAATTGTGGTTTATGTCACTAAAACTACAAAGAAAGTTGAGTTTTATTTATTATATTAGCACTTGTTGTTCAGTCATGTCTGACTCCTCATGACAAATATCTTGACAAAGATACCAGAGTGGTTTGCTATTTTCTTCTCTAGTGATTAAGGCAAAGAGAGGTTAAGTGACTTGCCCAGCGTCACACAGTTGGTGTCTGAGGCCAGATTTGAACTCAAATCTTCTGACTCCAGTCCCAGCAATCTATCCATGAGCTATCCAGCTGCCTCAATATTAGCACTATCAAAAACATAAAGAATATCTATCTCTACAATTATTTAAATCTTTACTTCTGTAAAAAGTGTTTGGTAGTTTTATATATAAAGTCTTGGGCATGTTTAAGTGTACTCCCAGAAGTAATTCTGTGTGTTGAGTTCTACTTTCTGTGCATAGATTAAAAATGTGTAAATCTTTCCGCTATAACATCTTAATGGGACTTTTAGAGCTGGGTAAGAATCAAACCATGTTATATCCATAATATTGGGGGAAGTTCTGATTTTCTTGATAAGTTGCTATCCTTCACTCTTTTTTTTTCCAAATTATATTTTATTTTTTCCAACTACATGGTACAGACAATTTTAAATTCATTTTTTATAACATTTTGAGTTCCAAAATTTTTTTCCTCCATTTTCTCTTCCCTAAGATGATAAGCAATTTGATATAGGTTATATATATGCAATCATGTAAAACACATTTCCATATTAGTCATGTTGTGAAAGAAGAAACAGTTTGCAAAAGGAAAAAAACATGAAAAAAATAAAGTGAAAATGATATGTTTGTATCTGCATTCAAAACTTATCAGTTCTTTCTCTGGAGGCAGACAGGATTTTTTATCATGAATCTTTTGGAATTGTCTTAGATCATTGTCAATCATAGTTGATCATCACACAGTGTTACTGTGTACAAGTAACAATGTTCTCCTGTTGTATCAGTTCATGTAAATCTTTCCAGGTTTTCCTGAAATCAGTCTGCTTTTAATTTCTTATACCATAATAGCATTCCATTACATTCATATAGCACAATGTGTTCAGCCAGTCCCCAATTGATGGGCATCCTCTCAATTTCCAGTTCTTTGTCTCCACAAAAAGAGCTGCTACAAATATTTCTGTGCAGGTAGGTCCTTTTCCCTCTTTTACAATCTCTTTGGGATACAGACCTTGCTATCCTTCACTCTTAATACAATCATAGGTTTAAAACACCTAGGAGAGATCTTAAAGATCATCTAGACCAACCTTCTTCTTTTACAGATCATACATTCTCCCCCTAAATCCCATCATTCATTAATCTTTGCTACTTCAACTGATGACAGAAGGTAGGTAGTCCAGGAATAAACACTTTGCAGGCCAGCCCTAGATCTTAGAGATCTGGTGGTACAGTAGAGCACTGACTTTGGAGTCAGAGGACCTGGGCTCAAAGTCCTGCTTCTGCCACTTCTGCCTCTGTTGGTTTGGGCAAGTCCTTTAACTTCTCTGAGTAGAATGATGCTAATGTGTCCTGATTGGTTCTGATCTTTTAGAGTCCGGGAGGAGGGTTCTGGACATTTCATCCTGCACCTAGAACCCTAGGCTCTGATAGATGGACCTTCGACTTGTCTTGCCTGGATCCAGGTCTTCATCTCATTTTCTAGATATATCTCTACCAATCCTCCCTTCCCCTTCTCTGCCATTTCCATATCCCATTGTGTGTTATCTTCCCCCAAGGCAAAGATGGGATGGCTCTCTGGGATGGGGGAGGGGATGAATCTGGGATAGAGGGAAAAACTGTCATATCAAAAAATATGATAAAAATGTGTTTAACACAGCCCCTTCTGTTATCTCTCTGTCTATCATTTATCTGCCTGGTCTTAAAACACTGACTTGGAGGGCTACAGTACTAAGGAGAAAGGCAAGATGGAAGGGCAAGTCTAGAATTGCAAGATCACTTTGGCTGTGGATGGGTGGCCGTGTTAGGAGCTACAGGCAACTGTAAATACCCCAGATTTAAGTCCGGCAGTCCTGCGATAAGACAGCGGTTTGTTTTCTCCCCTTCCATTTCTATACCTTCCACTTATATCGCTTCGCCTATACTTGTCTATTTCCCGCCAAGTACACCTAACACGACGCGCAGAATCAAGCGCCTCGGGGTCTGTGTTGAGTCGTGGCCCCTTGGGCAGGCTCGCGCTGCATCACTTGTGTTTTTACTCCTTTTTCCTCTGAGTCTTTAGCCTGTTGTGTGGACAATCTGCACTTTGAGGTGGTGACAGAAAATTTCAGGACCTCGGCATGATTGTTTAGCAGGGGATGTTGGAAAGATAAAAGCCAAAAGAAAAGAAGGAAATCTCCAAAAGCTCAAGATGCCTTTACTGCTTCCGTACCACCAGGCACCAATTTTTGCGTTTCTTGCAAAATTAGAAAGACATTCCTTATCTCGCCAAGAATAGAAGAAGCTGGGCAAATTCCTTGCATTATCTGTAGTCCCTCACTGGGGCTGTGGGACGCCGGAGACGGCGAGAGGACCTGGTGGAGAGGCTAAAGAAACACAAGTTGGGCTGAGAGGAGAGTGGGACTTGATTCTGTGACGTCGGCTCGCTACAGTCCAGAAGCTGATTCTGCAGCGTCGGGCCCAGAGCTATAAGAGGAGGCAGCAGAACGCTCGCAGCGGTTACTCTGGGACTAAGAGTTTGCCACGATGCCCAGTCAGAAGAATGACACAACAGAACCCAGCTCGTCGGAGGAAGCAAAAAAAGGAGAGGCTTCTACCAGGGGCCGTTGTAACTGCAACCGTCTCTCAGATCGCATCTTTCAGGCCATCGCCTCTTGTAAAAGTCGCAAGGGAATCTCCCTTACGGCCCTCAAAAGGGAGCTGGGAACTGACCAGTACGACGTCCGCAAGCACAACAACCGTATCAACAAAGAAGTTAAAAGCATGGTCAGCCGGGGAACCCTGCTACAAGTTAGCGGGCGAGGGGCTTCAGGCACCTTTAGAATTGCCAGGCCCCCCAAGCCTGGGAAAAAGAGAAACTTGAAAGAGAAAAAGGCTTCAATGCTTAAGAAAACTCCTGGGAAGAAGACGAAGAGGAAAACTAGGGTGTCAAGTCGTAAGTCGGTCTCAAATAAAAGTCAGAGGAAGTACCGAAGGCAAGTGAGTCCATCTGACAAGAGATCAGGTCATGGAAATCAATCTGGAGCCCGACAAAGATCTGCAAGAAAATAAATAGGTCACAGGTTACAAGTTTTTATAGTTAAAAACGTCATCTCGTCTTCCCTAGGGATTGATTGCGCCAAACCAAAGGCTCTTCTCAGAGCCACCCACTTATTTCACTAAAAGAGTTCAAAATGATGTTTCTAACTTTTAGGTTAGAAAATATTCTGGGGTTTTGGTGGTGGTTGGGGACGAGAGTACAGAAACTAATTTAAATATTTTACTGGACAAAGGAAATCCAGAAGAGGGCATAAGTCTTAAAAGTACAATGAAGGAGGTTTATTTCACACGGTAAGTTGTCAATTTATTCTCCACCTTGTGGGTAAACAAAGATAAATTTCACACTTAAAATGGCAGTTGTTTGTGGAGGGAGAATAATGTTCCAGAATCTTAACAAATGGATTCCTGTTGGGTTCAAAAATAATGAAAGGTAGGTTTTCAGTTCAGTTCTATACTCTTTTAACTAGCCTAGTCTAAGAGACAGAAAGTAATTACAAAGCTCTTTCAACATCAAGGCTGACCTATCCAAAGTCATTGAGAAGAAAGGAAAAGGGCATTGAGGACGTTTCAGGTTTTTAGAAATGTAAGCCATTGAATACTACTAATTCAGCAGTGTAGATCGCCAGTTCTACCTTCACTTCAGTTTCATAACTATGGCATGAATGAATGAAAAGGCATTAAGGGTTTACTATGTATAGCACTGTGCTAAGTTTTAGAGTTACAAAAAAAGTGAAAGACCCTACCCTCAAGGGCATACATCCTAATGGGTTTAAATAAGGCATACAGTGTAAGTTTAGGGGAACAACAGAAAGATGGACAGGTCAGCAGGGGCAGGAAGATGATGCTAGCCTGCGTTAGGGGTGGGGAACCTGCAGCTTCAAGGTCAATGTGGCCTTCTAGGTCCCTGGGTGCAGACTTTTGACCCAAGTCTTTTGAGTCCCAAGTTTCACAGAACAAATCCTTTTATTAAGGGGATTTGTTCTGTGAAGTTTGGATTCAGTCAAAGGACCACACTTGAGGACCTAGAGGGCTACATGTGGCTTTGAGGCTGCAGGTTCCCAACCCCTGGCCTGGGTGAATGGCCAGATGAGATGTGTACCAAGTGAATTAATCTGCATGCACTACGTCAGTAATCATCTGGGTTGGGTCCCTGGGATCAAGCTCCAAAGATGATTAACTTTCTCTGGAACAAAGATCCTTCTTCCATTTCCTCTTGGGGACTAATAGTTGGAAGTGTAGAACTGAAGGCCAAAGATTTATCCTGTAACCATGTCAGATATCAGTCCTCATAAGGACTCCTCATAATCCTCCTAAGGGTTGTACCACAAGACAAAGAGCCTAGTTTGTTTTTCTCTAAGGCAAGCATTCTTAAACTTTTGCGGGGCATGGAATCTTTTCCATTCTGATGAACCATATGGACATCTTCTCAGAATAACATTTTTAAGTGCATAAAACATATACCACAAGCTAATTATATTGAAATACAGCTATCAAAATACATTTTTTTTGAAAACTTCACTAAGAATTCCTTAGAGTGCATGAAGAAGGGGAGGAGAGAAAAACGAGAATTGCAACTCTCAAGGGCATGACCAACTTTGATGACCTCTGAAGTAGAGAAAGTTTGTATCCCAAAGAGATTTTTTTCCCCAAAATTTATATTTTCAGTTTTCAACAATCATTTCCATAAGTTCTAAATTTTCTCTCCCACTCCCTCCCCAAGATGGTATGCAATCATATGGACTCTACCCCCATATTTCTATTAAACACATTTTCATATTAGTCATGTTGCATAGAAGAATTAAAATGAATGGGAGAAACCATGAGAAAAACAAAACAAAACATAACAAGAGAGGAAATAATCTGCTTCATTCTTCATTCTGATTCCATAGTTCTTTCTCTGGATGTGGATGACATTTTGCATCTTGAGTCCTTTGGAAATGTCTTAAGTTCTTGACTTACTGACAGAGAGAGAGAGCGAGAGAGCGAGAGACAGAGAGACAGAGAGAGAGAGAGAGAGAGAGAGAGAGAGATACATAGAGATATAGATATATAGATATAGATTTAGATATATAGATGTTTGGAAAGATCCAAAGGGAAGATGACCATTCTCATCTCAGTTTCATGCTACGTTATCACAGACATAGTGCTTGAAGCGATGGTAGAAGCCATCATATTCAACCCCTTCATTTTTCAGAAGAAATACATAAGACATAAACAGGTTAAGTGATTTTCCTAAGGTCACACTGTTAGTATTTGAAGTAGTATGTGAACTCAGTTATTTCTTACTCCAAGCATATGCTGTCATTAAAGTCTGCAATGAAGAAAATCTGAGGAACAGAATTCCAAGCAAAATCTATTAGCAAGGCTAAGTTACCAATAATAGAGGCCAACGGGCCCTCAGGTCCAGTTATGTAAACTAACTCAAGACTGTGATTGGTCTGTAAGAAAGGTGAAGAGTTAGCATGCTGACTTACAAGAGGATGTCTCCAGAATCCATAGCAATGGGAAAAACAGGGAGTTGAACAACATCCTCTAGGAAGTCCTACTCCAGGTACCATTCAATACCAGAGAGACCCAGTACTAGGCAAAACATTTCCTGACCAGGCTGACTCATTTGCCACTCATCTCCCTCATGAGACAGGATCAGCTTGTAACCCTTAAAATTACGATACCTAAGCTCTTACAAACTCTACTGCTGAGGCCTATGCAATTAAATCCAAATCTGATCCGTAGATATTATCAGTAATCAATAATCAATTTCACATATCTCTCTTTGATTCTATGGAACCATGTTTCCAATGAATCACCATCTATTAACCAAATTTCTGTGATCAGGCATGATCAGCATCCATTGGAATTAAATTAGCAATAGGGCAATGGAAAGCAATAATTTCAGCATTTATACAAGACCAGTCAAGAGATGTTTGACTATTACTGGTGTGGATTGACTGACACATATGGCCCAGCAAAAGGTGATAAGTGTCTCACGCCTTCTCCGTCTGCTTTTTGTGATGGCTAAACAGGAATAGGTTCCCATGATTCAGGAGTGCTTTGGTGCTGCAGCCTTGTAGCACTGGCTATGGCCAGTGTACTGACAAAATCCATTGGGGTTCCTTTTGGTAAGTTAGCCTTATAAAGAAAATGGCACATGGCAAAAGAATTTACATATCCTCCAGGTAATACACTGATCAAGTGCCTTTGTACCCTAGTAGCCAATTCCCAATGTCCATTTAATCTCCAGCTGAGTTTCACATGTCCCATTCATGTGAATTGAATTCATTGAATTCATGGATACATTCATACGGAAACAACTTTTCATGGTTCTATTCTGGAGTAGGTCTCAGTCAATGGTCTATTTTTTGGTTTTAGAAACCTGATTTCTTCAAACTCATAAAAGGGGAAAAAAATCAAGCTTTCAAAACCAGAAAATAGGCCAACAGGTCAATGTATATTTCATAACAGTGTCAAAGTATCTGAAGTGTGCCCCATGCAAAAGAGTCCCCCTGAACTTGTTTTCTTGAGCAACCATATTTTCCACAAACAGAAACACCAGAATAGGAGTATGCACAAGACCCAAAACAAGTCAGAGATGAACCACCACCTTCCTCCCTTCTTGAGCTAACATAATTTGCTAATCCTACCCTTAGCTGGACTCTGTGTCCTTGAGAGTCAAACCAGCTACCAGATAAGCACCAGTCAGTCTGCACCAGACTGATAAACTGTTTGTGCAGCTGGGACCCTTATAGACAAGCAGACCATCATATTTTCATAGTCTAGACAGCGGTGGGGAACCTGTGGCTTTGAGGCCACATGTGACCCTCTAGGTCCTCAAGTGCAGCTTGACTGAATCTAAACTTCACAGAACAAATCCCCTTAATAAGGATTTGTTCTGTAAAATTTGAACTACGTCAAAAGGCCACACCCAAAGACCTAGAAGGCCACATGTGGCTTTGAGGCCACAGGTTCCCCACCCCTGGAGCAGTGTCCAAAGGAAAATAGTGCTGCTTTTGCCATCTTACTCATGCTCCCCTTCCCTTTCTCTGCCTCTCTCCTCTCCTTCAGGAGGGGACTAGTCCATTTTCCCTTCCCTAGTGCTTCTGTCCTCCTCCCATGCTACTCCCATTTGGGAAGGGATTGCCCTCTACTCCTCCCATGAGATTTCCCCTTTTTGTAACTCATAAATATTCAAGTTTCTGTCTGCATCACTGAACTTCATACTTGCATACTTGTATTTGTGAGCCAATGTAATTCATATATTTTGTTGCATTAATTTAAAAATAATTTTTAAAGTTCATCTTTTTGTGTTATTCTGTTGATTTCAGTTATGTCTGACTCTTTGGGATTCCATTTGGAGTTTTCTTGGCAAAGATACTAAAGTTTTCCATTTCTTTCTCTAGCTCATTTTACAGATGAGGAACTGAGGTAAACAGGGTTAAGTACCTTACCCAGGATCACACAGCTAGTAAGTGTCTCTGGATGGATTTGAACTCAGGAAGATAAGTCTTCCTGACTTCAGGCCTAGCACTCTATCAGCTTCACCACATAGCTGCCTCATTCATCTTTCTCTTTATGTAAATCTGATTCCAACTCATTCCCCCCCTTAGAAGGATATTAGGATTATATTAACACAATGAAAGGATGTTGTATCAATGTCCTATAAACCAAATACCCTATCAATTGTAAAATGTGTGACTCATTATATAATAGGTTAAGAAGAACACAGAAGTTCAGGGAAGCATCTTCTCTATTGTTAAGGTTAAGCATTAAATGGTCTTTATTATTTGAAATTTAAATGACAATTTAAAATGATTCCTCACTAAAAAGTCACCAAAAGGTTTTATCTGCTATGTTTATTACAAAGAAAAAATGAGACATCATTATATACTTGCCCTTATCACTGGAATTTGCTATGTGAGGGAAAAGGAAGAGACATAGCAGTATCAACACTGTTCCTTAGTTCTGTTTGATTTAAGGTATGAATCATAGTCAAGAGCCAATCACGTAGAAAGTCTTATCAGAAGCCACAGCGTATTCAGACTGAGATATAACTAGGTGGGAAAATGTCTTTCACAGGACACTGGATCAAGAGGGTTTTACCTTAGTCTTCCCAAGGTCACCACCCCTCACTCTTCACCCCCAAGGACAGACTCCACTTGTAGCACCCCCTCAGACTGCAGGAGTCCATGGACTTTGAAGATGGACTAGTAACCTTTAAAACTTAGAACAGCAGCAGATTAAAGTCCCAAGAGACTTTTCCTCAAAGAGCAAAATTTCACTAATTCACTTAGGGTAAATTTACTGTTATTTTTCTCATGTTTTAATAAGTATCAGGACATTGTGTTGATATTTCATGTAAGAAAAATTACATTTTGGACTTTTACTAATATACAGTGAATACCAATTCACACGTATAGTGAATAGTTGGTTCAAAAATGCAGTCTCACTACATACTAATTATCAACAGAAATGATTTCATGATTTTCCAAATGATATTAAATGAATTAAATGAAACTCACTCTTTAAAGTTAACTTGTTATACATACACATATATATATATATATATATATATATAGTATATATATATATTTTTTAATTTGGCTGGTAGAGGCCCTAACTCCTCAAACCACAGCACAAGAGTTTCACAACTTGCTGTCAGAAGGGTTGGTAGCTAGTCAGGATGATATAGCTAGTAAGTGTCTGCGGACAGATTTGAACTCAGGTCCTCCTGACTCCAGGGCTAGTACTCTTATCTACTGTGCCAGTTAGCTGCTGAGTACTAGTAATCTATAATTGGTGCAGTTTGTTTCCTCTCCACTGCCTTTCTGCTATTCCTCTTACCTAGTCTTCAGTCATAGATTCTTATTCTTTTGTTCCTTTCTTTCCTCTCTTTCTTTCCTTCTTTTAATTCCACCCCTCCTGATCTGCCCTCTGGAGCTGGGGTTTTTTCTGCTTATGATTAATCCTCCCTAAATCTTTCCTCCTTTATGATCCCCCCCATCTCTTCCTCCATGTCAATGGCTGTTTCATATTCAGATGATCAGGAAATAATGTCAACAGTGTGAGCCTTTAGTCTGAGCTAATCAATTCTCAAGAATGGTTTCAATAGCTGTTAAGGAAAAACTAGCCTAACTTGCACTGAAATAGAGTTGTAATATTCTTTCCACTACATTGGGAGTCTGGGTTTATTTCTTGAGCATCTCCAGCTTTAATTTCTTTATCATATGGTGTTTTGCTTTGTTTACTTCTTTTTTCCAGTCTTATGAATTGGGACTTTGTGTCAGGGCTACACTCTTTGTGCTTTTTGAGAGAATGGTAGGGTTTTGTTTAGTGTTCGTTGTTTTTTAATTGTGTAAAGAGGTCATTCTCTCTCATTACTTATTAAGTCTTAATCACCGAATGGGTATTGCCTCAGTCAGACTGAGATCTGTTAAAAATATTAGCTTGAAAAGACCAAGATGCCCCACTGTGTCTGATGGCTCTGGAAGAGAGGGTGAGGTTAGTGACTCTGCACAGTCCACACTCATTTAAATTCAATTCACTTGCATGTCATAGCATCACCTTCCGGATGTCATGGTTCTCTTACATACTGAAGGGCAAAAAACAACAATTATTATTATTTATTTACTAATTACTTACTATTATTATTATTTACTATTTTTATTTATTATTTACTAATTTATTATTTACTAATATTTATTATTATTTACTAATTTAAAAAAATACAACTAATTAAGTTTTCAAATGTTTTTTGTCACATTCTTTTTTTTGTTACATACTTTTATTTAAAATAAAAAAATTCCCTTTACACTGTGAAATGCTTTTTTAAAAAAATTTATTTATTTAACTTTTAACATTCATTTTCACAAAATTTGGGGTTCCAAATTTTCTCCCCATTTCTCCCCTCCCCCCACCCCAAAACACCAAGCATTCTAATTGCCCCTATCACCAATCTGCCCTCTCTTCTATCATCCCTCCCTTCCCTTGTCCCATCTTCTCTTTTGTCCTGTAGGGCCAGATAACTTTCTATACCCCTTTACCCATATTTCTTATTTCCTAGTAGCAAGAACAGAACTCGACAGTTGTTCCTAAAACTTTGAGTTCCAACTTCTCTTCATCCCTCTCTCCCCACCCATTCCCTTTGGAAGGCAAGCAATTCAATATAGACCATATCTGTGTAGTTTTCCAAATGACTTCCATAATAGTCATGTTGTGTAAGACTAACTATATTTTCCTCCATCCTATCCTGCCCCCCATTGCTTCTGTTCCCTCTTTTGATCCTGTCCCTCGCCAAGAGTGTTGACTTCAAATTGCTCCCTTCTCCCACTGTTCTCCCTTCCATCATCCCCCCCAACCCTGCTTATCCCCTTCTTCCCCACTTTCCTGTATTGTAAGATAGGTTTTCACACCAAAATGAGTGTGCATTTTATTCCTTCCTTTAGTGGAATGTGATGAGAGTAAATTTCATGTGTTTCTCTCACCTCCCCTCTTTTTCCCTCCACTAAAAAGTCTTTTGCTTGCCTCTTTTATGAGAGAAAATTTGCCCCATTCCATTTCTCCCTTTCTCCTCCTAATATATTTCTCTCTCACTGCTTAATTTCATTTTTTAAAGATATGATCCCATCCTATTCCATTCACTCTGTGCACTCTGTCTCTGCATGTGTGTGCGTGTGTGTGTGTGTGTAATCCCACCCACTACCCAGATACTGAAAAGTGTCAAGAGTTAGAAATATTGTCTTTCCATGTAGGAATGTAAACAGTTCAACTTTAGTAAGTCCCTTATGACTTCTCTTTGCTGTTTACCTTTTCATGCTTCTCTTCATTCTTGTGTTTGAAAGTCAAATTTTCTTTTCAGTTCTGGTCTTTTCATCAAGAATGCATGAAAGTCCCCAATTTCATTGAAAGACCATTTTTTCCCCTGAAGTATTATACTCAGTTTTGCTGGGTAGGTGATTCTTGGTTTTAGTCCTAGTTCCTTTGACTTCTGGAATATCATATTCCAAGCCCTTAGATCCCTTAATGTAGAAGCTGCTAGATCTTGTGTTAACCTCATTGTATTTCCACAATACTTGAATTGTTTCTTTCTAGCTGCTTGCAATAATTTCTCCTTGACCAGGGAACTCTGGAATTTGGCCACAACGTTCCTAGGAGTTTCTCTTTTTGGATCTCTTTCAGGAGGTGATCAGGGATTCTTTCAATATTTATTTTGCCCTCTGGTTCTAGAATATCAGGGCAGTTTTCCTTGATAATTTCATGAAAGATGATGTCTAGGCTCTTTTTTTGATCCTGGCTTTGGGGTAGTCCCACGATTTTTAAACTGTCTCTCCTGGATCTATTTTCCAGGTCAGTTGTTTTTCCAATGAGATATTTCACATTATCTTCCATTTTTTCATTCTTTTGGTTTTGTTTTGTGATTTCTTGGTTTCTCATAAAGTCATTAGCCTCTACCTGTTCCATTCTAATTTTTAAAGAACTATTTTCTTCAGTGAGCTTTTGGACCTCCTTTTCCATTTGGCTAATTCTGCTTTCTTCTCCTCATTGGCTTTTTGAACCTCTTTTGCCAATTGAGTTAGCCTATTTTTCAAGGTGTTATTTTCTTCAGCATTTTTTTGGGTCTCCTTTAGCAAGGTGTTGACCTGCTTTTCATGCTTTTCTTGCATCTCTCTCATTTCTCTTCCCAGTTTTTCCTCCACCTCTCTAACTTGATTTTCAAAATCCTTTTTGAGCTCTTCCATGGCCTAAGCCCATTGAATATTTCTTTTGGATGTTTGGGATACAGAAGTCTTGATTTCTATGTCTTTGCCTGATGGTAAGCATTGTTCTTCCTCATCAGAAAGGAAGGGACGAGATATCTGTTCACCAAGAAAGTAACCTTCTATGGTCTTATTTTTTTCCCCCCTTTTCTGGGCATTTTCCCAGCCAGTGACTTGACTTCTGAGTGTCCTCTCCACACCCACCTTGCCTCCAGATCTGCCCAGCCAGCAATTGGGGTCTGAGATTCAAATGGTGCTTCCCAGCCTCAGGGCTTTTGGCAAGGGCAGGGCTGCTATTCAGTGCAAGATTAAGTTCAGGTGCTCGGGTGGGGGCAGGCCACCACATGGGGCTCAGTTCCCTCAGGAGGTTTATGTGGAGACCTTGAACAATGGATCCAGGCTCCTGCCTGCTTTGGGAGCCCTTGTCAGCTGCTGCCTCTGCTGCTGCCTCCTGAGGGGGCCTGAGTTATGGGGACACCCCACTCCCCTCTTGGCGAGCTGAAAAGACCCTCTCACTGATCTTTGGCACCTGTGGGTGAAGGGACCTGTGTGGCCACTGGAGATTCTATCCCTGAAGCCTGCTCAGATCTGCTCCTCTCAGTGCCGCACGGCCAAGGCAGGGCTGGGCTCTGCTCCGTGTCCAGGGCACCATAGACCTTTCCTGTCAGTTTTTCAGGTCTCTCTGGAACAGAAATCTCCTCCACTCCATTGTTCTGTGGCTTCTGCTGCTCCAGAATTTGTTGGGAGTTCTTCTTTACAGGTATTTTATGGGCTGCGGGTTCAGAGCTAGCATATGTGTATCTTTCTACTCCACCATCTTGGCTACTCCCCTCGTCACATTCTTTTAAGCATTCTCACAACAGAATCGAGATAAAAAGATGTTTTTCTAATGGCATTTCTGATACAATGGTTTCTCAAATATCAAAATATAAGAAAGATTTCAGAAATAAATAAAAACATTCATGATTCCACATATTTAAAGCTTCCAATTAGGTGATAATTCAGTTGACTCCATTTCAAAATGATCAATTCATAAAAAATCATTTATTTTATTATGCTTGGCATTTTCATACTAATCACATCTTAAGAGTTTATATAGTGCTTACCACAGGCCAGACTTTTTTCTTAATTTGTAAAGCTTAATGTAAAGAATTTCTGTGCTATGCCTTCTGATGTACTTTAAAATGGTCAATATTTTTATTTTGCAGCTATAATTTGAATTTCTGAAATGTGTCAGCAAATTTCTTAACTTTCAATGTCAATTTTATATTTATTTAGTATTTATATTTTCCCCAGTTACATGTAAAAACAATTTTCAACATTTACTTTTAAAAAACTATTAGTTCCAAATTCTCTCCCTTCCTCCCTTCTCACCCCCACATTCCCTCCCACACACACACACACAAAGAACGCAAGCAATTCTATATCAGTTATATATGTGTACTCATATGAAACATATCTATAATAGACATGTTGTGAAAGAAAATAGAGAAAAGAAAAATAAAGGAAATGGGGGGGGGGGGAAGTTGGTTCAATCTGTATTCAGACACCATCAGTTCTTTCTCTGGGGATGGATAGCATTTTTCATCCTAAGTCCTTAAGAGTTGTCATGAATCATTGTATTGCTAAGAATAGCTGTCATTCACAGATGATCATCCTACAGTATTGCTGTAACATCGTACCCATTACATTTCACTTCGCATCAACTCATGTAACTCTTTCTAGGTTTTTCTGAGGGCATCCTGCTTTTCATTTCTATAGTACAATACTATTCCATCACAACTATATACCACAACTTATTCAGCCATTCCCCAATTGATGTGTATCCTGTCGATTTTCCAAGTATTTTTGTACATATAGGTCCTTTTCCTTTCTGTTTCTCATCTCTTTTAGTGTATAGACCTAGTAGTGATATTACTATGTGAAAAGATATGCACAGTTTTACAGCCCTTTAGGTATAGTTACAAATTATTCTATAGAATGTTTTAATCAATTCACAACTCAGACAACAGTACATCAATGTCTTATTTTTCCCAAATCTCCTCCAACATTTATCATTTACCTTTTCTGTCCTATAATCTAATAGGTATGAGATAGTACCTCAGAATTGTTTTAACTTGCATTTCTCCAATCAATAGTGAGTTAGAATATTTTTTCATATGGCTATAGATAGCTCTAATTATTTCATCAGAAAACTGATTATATCTTTTGATCATTTATCAATTGGGGAATGGCTTTTATTTTTACAAATGTGACATAGTTTTCTATATGTTAGAGAAATGAGACCTTTCTCAGAGAAACTGCTTTCAAATTTTTTTCAGTTACTATTGTTAATTGTATTTCCCTCCATTCTATTCTTCTTACTTCTATTCTACTCTACTCTACTTTATTCTATTCTGCTCTACTCTGTTCTGTTCTGTTCTATTCTATTCTCTCTCCCCTTTCATCCTGTCCCTCCTCAAAAGTATTTGCTTCTGAATATCCCCTCCCCCAATCTGCCATCTCTTCTATCACTCCCCCTCTCTTATCCTCTTTCCTCCCAATTTCCTGTAGGATAAGATAGATTTCCATATCCAATTGAGTGTGTATGTTATTCCCTCCTTAAGCCAAATCTGATGAGTGTAAGGTTCACTCATTTCCTTTCATCTCCCCCCTCTTTTCTCTCCACTGTAAAAGCTTTTCCTTGACTCTTTTCTGTAAGATAATTTACCCCATTCTACCTCTCTCTTTTTCTTCCTGCCAGTACATTCCTCTCTCTCACTCCTTAATTTTATTTTTTATATATCATTGCTTCATATTCAAGTCATCCTATGCCCTCTATCTATCTATATTCCCTTCAACTACCCTAATAATGAGAAAGGTCTCATGAATTACAAATATCATCTTTCCATGTAGAAAGGTAAACAGTTCAACTTTAATAAGTCCCTTATGATTTCTCTTTCCTGTTTACCTTTTCATGCTTCTCTTGAGTCTTGTATTTAAAAGTCAAATTGTCTGTTTAGCTCTGGTCTTTTCTCAAGAATGCATTAAATTCCTCTACATGAATCATTGAATATCAATTGTATCCCTTCATGGATTACATTCAGCTTCACTGGGCAAGTGATTCTTGGTTGTAAATCTAGCTTCATTGACCTCTGGGATATCATATTCCAAGGCCTTTGATCCCTTAATGTAAAAGGTGCTAAATCTTGTGTTATCCTAATTGTGATTACACAACACTTGAACTGTTTCTTTCTGTCTGTTTGCAATATTTACTCCTTGACCTGAGAGCTCTGGAATTTGGCTATAATATTCCTGGGAGTTCTCATTTTGGACTTTCTTTCAGGATAATTTCTTGAAAGATGATGTCTAGGTGCTCTCTCTCTCTCTCTCTCTCTCTCTCTCTCTCTCTCTCTTCAATCATGGCTTTCAGGTAGTCAAATAATTTTAAAATTATCTCTTCTGGAACTATTTTCCAGATCAGTTGTTTTCCCAATGAGATATTTAACATTGTCTTCTATTTTTTCATTCTTTTGTTTTTGTTTTATAATTTCTTGATTTCTCATAGAGTCATTAGCTTCCATTAGTTTCCACTTGCTCCATTCTAATTTGTAAGGAATTACTTTCTGCACTGAGCTTTTGGACTTCCTTTTGAATTTGGCCAATTCTGTTTTGTAAGGCATTCTTCTCTTTATTGACTTTTTGGACCTCTTTTGCCATTTGGTCTAGTCTATTTTTAAAGTGTTGTTTTCTTCAGTATTTTTGTGCCCTCCCTTACAATTTTTACAGTATTTGATTTTATTGACTCATTTTTCATGATTTTCTTGCATCACTCTCATTTGTCTCCTCAAATTTTCCTCTACTTCTCTTACTTGATCTTCAAATTTTTTTTTGAGATCTTCCATAGCTTGAGACCAATTCACATTTTTCCTGGAGACTTTGGATTTAGAAGCTTTGACTTTGCTGTCTTCTTCTAAATGTATGTTTTGATCTTCCTTGTCACCAAAGTAAGATTCTGTAGTCTGAGATTTTTTCCATTGTTTGCTCATTTTCCCAGCCTATTTCTTGACTTTTAATTCTTTGTTAAGTTAAGGCTTTTCTTCCAGTGTGGGAGGGCACACTGCCCCAAGCTTCAGGGATTTTGTGCAGCTCTTTTCAGAGATACTTCTAGGGACCTCTAAGTTTTCTGTTCTTCCAAGCTGGTATGATCTAAGGAGAGGTATTTATTTACTTCTCTCCCTGCCTGTGCTCTGGTCTGTGAGTGACCACAAGCCCTCTTTTCTGCCCTGAAACTGTGAGAAAGACTCCCTTTCCACTGCTGCCACAAGCTTTGCTATGCCAGAGCTCCTCCTCACCCCAGGACTGCCACCCAGGACTGCAACCCAGATCCAAGTATGGGCAAAGCAATAGAGTCCTGCCTTAGTTCCAGTCAAGAGACCCCTGTAATCTCCTTATGAAAAGTTGTTCAGTCCTTTTATTGTCTGTGGACTGAGAGCTCAGGAAGCAGCAGCTGCTGCTGCTATTGCTACCGCTGCCAACACCACTGCCACTGCCACTACCACCACAGCTGCCAGTTCAGTCATTCTCAAGGCGTGCCCCTGGGTTTGCTGGGGCTGAGGCTGGACTAGACTCCTCTCTCACCCAGGTCCAACAGCCTTTTCCTACTATCACACCTCTCCCTTCCCCTTATCCCCATCTTCTCTTTCTTCTTGTAGGGCAAGATAGATTTCTATACCCCATTGCCTGTATTTCTTATTTCCCAGTTGCATGCAAATATAATTCTCAACATTCATTCCTAAAACTTTGAGTTCCAACTTCTCTCTCTTCCTCCTCTAAAACAGACAAAAGTGGAATTTCTGCTTTATATGAATCTATAGCAAATAGAGATACTGGGGAAATGATATGCCTCCTGAACCAAAGCAACAGTTGGTACAATCCTTGGTAAAATGGAATGAGGGATATGATGGAGGAGCTAATTGCAGGAATGGATATCTGGGCTGGAAAATTAGCTTCCAATCAGGTGTTAAGAAGCTATCCTTGTCTGTGAGTTTGTTTGTCTGACTTAATCTGTCACTGACCCATATCTGTCGTACTTCAATGGGAAGTGACAAATGTGGATAACAGAGTTGGGGATTCAGAACTGAGTAAGCGATCAAAGCCAAAGCCTAGTGATTAACAGGTTGATGTCAACCTGTAGGGTGCTTCTCTATCAGAATACCCTGTCTTCTGTAAGGGTTGTACTTAAGATGAGCCTTGAAGACAGCTGTGGACTCCAAGAGGCATTGGGGAAAGGGAACAGCATTTTATGCATGGGGGGATAGCCTATGCAAATGCACAGAGATGGGAGATGGAATATCCTGTACGGGGAACAGAAGAGAGGCAAGTTTTATTCAAATGTTGAGCTCATGAAGGGGAGGAATGTAATATAATGTTGTTGTGTTTGTCTTTTGCAGCCAAAGAAGACCATGCCATCAGAAAAATGATGACATGACATGCACTTGATTTTGTTTTGAGTGAGGGAGGACTGTGCAAGATCACCAGCCTGACTTCTCCTCTGGAGTCATCTGAGTCCAATGACCAGATATTCATCAGGATGATTGGAGATGGCCCAGGATGCAATGGGAGACCTTGGCCCCTTTAGGACAAGGCCTATGCAGGTACTCACTTAGGGTGAGGTAACGCCCATTTAATGAATAAGTGTTTAAAAAGTAGTCAGGGGATGACCCCTTTAATGAGGCAAAGAAAAATAACTACATCAGGCTGGGAGGGAAACAGCAACAGTTACTATTGATAAGCACTCTTAAGCCAGGAGGGTTCAGAAAACAGCCCTTAAGTGGAACCTGGGCAGGGGCCTAGTGTTGTCCAATCTATGAGCTTCAGAGTGCATTAGGTTTAGGTTTTGGGGGAGGAGAGGGAAGGGCAGGGGAGGAGAGAAGAGGAGAGGGGAGGAAAGGGAAGGGCAGGGGAGGGGAGAAGAGGAGAGGGGAGGAAAGGAGAAAGGGAGGAGAGGAGAAGAGAGGAGAGGGGAGGAGAGGAGAGGGGAAAGGAGGGGAGGGGAGGGGAGGGGAAAGGAGGGGAGGGGAGGAGAGGAATCTAACCAGTAAACTTCAAGTTAACTGGACATCCTTTGGCCATCCAAATAGAGACAGACAGGAGAGGAGGAGCTGAGTTAATCAGTTAGCTGGGTCCCCATTCAGGCAGTTGGGTCTACTCACAGGTTGTTGTGTTCATCCTTCATTGCTGAACAAGACCATGCATCAGAGAAATGATGACAAGATTTGCACTTGACTTTGAAAGCAAACTAAACGCCCAATACTAAAAATGAAAGAAGAAACACCATAACAAATGGTTAGGAAATAAGGGAAATTATTAAAGATCATATTATTCAGTTGAGCCACAGAGATGACACTGTGGATAGCATGCGGGGCTTGAAGTCAGGGAGATTCAATTTCCTAAATTCAAACCCAGCCTCAGACATTTACTAGCTGGGCAAGTCACTTAACCTCATTTGCCTCTGTTTCTCATCTATAAAATGAACTGGAGAAGGAAATGGCAAACCATTTCATTGTCTTTGCCAAGAAAACCACAAATGGGGCCACAAAATGGGGTCACAAGGAATTGAACACAACTGAAAAAACTGAACAACATATTGCTCAATTACAGGCCAAAAAATGACCAATTAAATGCAAGAAACTTTTAAAAAAATATAAAATGTCCAATAGCAATAGCCAGCATTTGTATAGTCCTTTACAAGTGCTTTTAAGGTTTACAAAGTACTTTACAAATATTGTCTTCATTTTAACCTCACCACAAGCCTGAAAGCAGGTACTATTATTATCTCTAATTTACAGAGAGAAATAAAGTAGAGAGAGAAATTGTAGACCAATAACTCTAATGAATATTAAAACAAAATATTGAATAAAATGTTGGCCAAAAGGCTCAAACAGCATATTAAAATGTTAATATATAATGGCCAGGTTTAGTCATTCAGAATTAGATCAACGCTAGAAAAAAACAGAAACATAATAGACAACAATACTTATGCAAAAACAACAGAAGTCAGCTTTTGGCGAAATATAACACTCCTCTATGTTAAAAATATTTCAGGCTAATAGTTGATCCTTTGGATCCCATGGTGGTGGTAGTAGGAGCAGGGAGGAGTTATGTAAATATCGATCAGGGTAGCTACTCAGTAGACTTAACAGAAAGACTATTTCCTCTACAGCTCTCTCCAGCCACTACATTCACAGAACATGAGCACTTCATGAACGCATAATTTTTTTTTCACATATTAAAAATGCAAGGAAAATTTCCCATGATACGTCTTGCCTAGTTATTTCCCAAACCCTTCTTTGGTTTGCCCTTCCAACTATTCTTTCTGGGATCCAGAGAAGCAGTTCAGAAGTACCACCTACTTGGATGGCAAAGATAAAGGGAAGAGGATTATACATCTGAAAACTCCATAATTGGGGCCTTGCCATGGTCTTCTCTCTGAAGACAAGATAAAAACAAAGGGAATACAGAAGACATGGATCCTTCTGTTCTTGCTAGCCTTGTTGGCTGTTCTAGTCTAACTTCTGAGCACTGTTCCCAATCATCTGTTCTCCATGCCTACCTTACTTCTACTTTAATTCCTTCTTGCTCTCAGCCATCATGGTCTGTGTGCTTGGCTCTTCCTCACCTGTCCTGCACAGGTAGAAGATGGAATCTTAGACTCTGTGAGCTACAGCAATAAGTGGCCATCCATTGTCGTATCTAAATGCTAGACAGGGACTTCAGTTTACCTGCAGCATCTCTCCTACTCTCTACTCTCCTGGGAGCAAACAATGACTTTCAATGGCAATTGAAATTCAATCAGTAAATCAATACCGAGGTCCCCCTCTTCTTTAAAGTTTGCTTTATTAATCTGATTTCCTTTGTTGGGAACCTCCAGTAATACAAGGCTGGGAGATCTTTATCCCTATTGGCTCTTTCAACTCCTACAATTCAGACCAACAGTAGGGACTAGACCTGTTAATCGGCATCAGGAATTTCCAGGTGAGGAACACTTCCTTTATCAATAAACATCAGCACCTTCTCTGCAATTTCATAATCTTAGAGTAGCCTAGAGCCCTAAGAGGTCAAAAGTGACTGGGGGTCACGCTTCCGGTGTTTTGGCCGAGGCAGGATCTGACTCCAGGTCTTGTTTTTCTGAACTAGCTCTCTCAACCCCCTGGGCCAACGCTGCTTCTCTAAGGCACAGATAAAAACAGCGAAATACCTGTGTGTGGGATGGCTCAGGTCCCTACATAAATCAATTACTCAGAGGCCTTTCAAAGTGATGACAGAAAAGTGATTTATTCGATTCTCGAGAATCTGGACAATCCTACAGCAGTTCACCTGGAGTAGGAGAGCCGAAGACAAAGAACAGGACAGTGATTTATATAGACCCTAACGCAAGTCCCTCCTCCCCCCACTGACCGTTATCCTCATTAGCTGAGAATATGGTCTTACATTCTAGACACAAAATCTAACCAATCCCTTTTGAAATGAAGACATCGAGGAATTATGTAAGTTTTGTCCAATCATTGAGACCCTAATACACTACACAGTTTTATATCCTTATATGGAACTATTCTATTCTAAAAATATTGTAACCTTGAGCCTTTAGGCCTTACCTCACCCCTGGGAGAAAAATTACAATCTGAGGAGTCTTCACTAAGTCTATCCCACTCAATCCCTCCTCTTATTTTATCAGCCTGAAGACTTCTCACGGATGTTTCAACCAAAGTTCTGTAACATAATCTCACACTGTCTATTAATCTGCTCATCCCAATCAGGATCATTCATGTTTCTTGTCTCCACAGGTGCCCAACCTTCCTTCTTTAATATCATCAGTCGAATGGATCCTTCAGTCCTTTCTTCTACTCTAGCAAGTTTTAGTAAAGAATTTCTAACTATTTTAGTAATTAGTGAAATCAAACAAGGTAAACAAATAGGAAGTAATATGATACCACTAATTGCTATGATGCCAAACCACAGTAATCTCTTCCACCAGCTCCCTTCAAAACAGGACCACCAAGACGTATTGAAAAGGGAGTTCCAAGTTTGTTCAGGAACATGAGCAACCTTCCTAATATTTTTGGTGATCTCTTTCACTATTCTTCCATTATCATCAATTTTTAAGCAACATGTAGATAAATTGAGTTTTCCACAAACTCCCCCTTCTTCTGCAAGTAGATAATCTAAGATCAACCTATGTTGCAGTACTGCTTCCCTAGTTTGTGTGGCTTGATCGGCCAATAAGTCCAAATCTTCCGCTGTTTGATTGGTAATAATTTCAACTACTACTTGGAGTCTGATTAGTCCATTTAATAGATATATAGGGGTTCTATAACCCCAACTCTCATCTTGAGCCCAAGTTGCAGGCCCATACTCTCTGATTATCCTTTTAGGTGGCCAAGTGTCACCCCACCCATTTGCATTTCCAGTGAGTAAAGGAGGTGTCAATGTTCCTCTTCCTTTTGACTAGATCATCATATAAAGGAACCCCCAGATGCCATTTCCCTGATTCAGGCAAGAAAAAGAATTTAGGTCTCACCAATCCAATATAACAAACACCCCTCCAGTTTAACGGATGGTGAGTATAAGCTGTCTGTCCACATATCCAATAATGTCCTCTCAAAGCAGGATTTTCCTCTAGAAACGGTCTTACCCTATAATCCACAGCCAGAAAGTACTTCACATCTTCCGGGCCTAATGGTCCTCCTTTCATGATCTCTGACTTACACCTCCATAGTTGTTGCTTCCTCTTCCATATACAATGTTGATAATTCTTCCCAGTTCTATTGATTACACTCCAGAAAGTATCAAACATCATCCTATGTGTCCCATTCTCCCACTTCCATACCCATTCTTTATATTCTGTGTTATTCTTAGTACTATTCATATATATATGCAACTCTACAAATAGTCATAGTCATGACCCCTTCACATTCTTTCCCTTATGAATCTTTCCCTTCATACAGAGATTCAAAGGGAAAGGTAAATTAATGAATTGTCCATTTAGAGGTTCCATCTCATACAGCAGTCTGGGGAGAAGTATCATCTTATGCAGTTTTCTGATCTGAATGCTCCTTCAAACAGTCTTCAGCACAGCATCTCAGCATCTTCTTCTCATCTTCTTGTAGAAATCCAGATGTCCACTCTCCTACAGAACTGAACTTAATACCGTCTTAGATTACCATTCCTATCACTCTTACAAAAATCAAAATTGAAACTTTGACAAATTGTCATTTTTTTTTTAAAGAAAAGAAAATTCACATTAAAATGCAGCTTCTACATTTCACAGTAATTCATTATTCATTCCCTCATTAGCAAGATGAGATTTCACTAAGAAGTCAATACCAGGCTCCTGTACTTATATAAATACAATAAATAATCATTTTTAACACAGTGCATAACACATCATAAAACAATTCCAACTTCTGATCATGTGATGCTTCTTTTAAAGCATTTACAATATAGTCCACAAACCATTTTTCATTTAGCATTAACCAACTAGGACAAAATAATAACTATGCATGCTAGTCTCACAAGCCCTTGACCTAATCATCTCCACATTATTATTAAGAATTAGAGGACCCTAACTTATTGTTGTTGGTCTAAAGTCCTAAACCTGTTAGCTCAATTTTAGACTTAACCTCAGATGTTCCCCTATCAACAATCTATTATTCAACAGATCTGGTATTATTACTTACAAAACTTCTGATTTTAGGAATTTGCCACTAAGAGTAGGGACATTGCAGGGAAACAACATCTCCCTTACTTCACGTCAGTTCCAGGCAGGAGTAGATTGTCAACTGGCATTCAGCCAGGCTTCAAGTCTGCCAGGTGTCAGTGGGGAAATTGAGTCAGGAGAATCCTACCTCAGCTCAGGCTGAACAGCCGCTCTCCCGACCTTCCCATGAGATCACCTTTTGCAGTTCATACCAGCATCTCACAGGCTTACTGGCATCATGGATCAGTGGCTCAAACCACCTCTCTTGCCATCCACACCTGGAGTTAGACTCAGAAGAACAGTCAGTTAATAGTCCCACAAAAATCTTAAAATAACAAGCTCCAATAATCAGTTTCAGACATGACTAATTTCACATTGGCCAAGAAACATCTTTTGAAGCAGGTCTTAAGTAGCCTACATGCCTTTCTATACATGTTCTAGTTCCTGATTGAATAACAATCATAAGTCATTGCTCTAATAGATTTATATCTGTTTCCCAAACTACTTTATCCCTTTCTAACCCTGCTCAATCTAAAAGAATGAGCTACACATGTGATAAGTTCAAACACTAACTTGAATTTTTATGTTCATGTAATGAATTCAAATCAAAACAATCGTTTAACTTTCAATGCCAAATATTACCAGACTACCTACCTCTAAGAAAATTAGACTGAAATTCTTTTTCCCAAACTGAAGATGTCTCTGATTTAGTCTCAGTAATTAATTCAGTTAATTGTTTTAATACTAATTGCTTTTACATCATTTTGTAACATGTAGAGATCTCATTCCAAGTTGGGACCTTTGTCCATTACCCCAAAAGAGTTTTAGTCTTATTTCTCTAAAGGCCCTGCAAAACCTTACCTTGAAAACTCCTTGGTTTTTTTTTTTCCAAGTGAACCGGCTCTCCTAAGGTCCGCTCTATCACTATGCCCAAGTCTATTCTACTTCCCACTCTTAATTCTATCAGTCCAAATCTCCAGTTTACTGGCCACTCCCATCAAGACCATTCCTGGAGCTCCCAGACCACCTGCCCCCCCCCCTTTTTGTTTTGTAAGGGATTCCTTTCCTTGAATCCCCCTGTAAATAAAATACAATTACAGTTAACTTTAAATCCCAATTTTGTTCTGTGTAACAATGATACAATATTTATTTATTCCCATTAGATTTAGAAAGAATGTTCCCAGGGATTTTATTTACTTCTTAGATCTTAAATTTGCCCTAAAGAGCCAATCACTGAAGATCATTTCTTGTACATTTTTAAAGCGTTCTCATTTTCTTAATAAGAATGCTACAACAAGGAAACTCTTATAAAAAAAATTCATAACAGCTCTTTTTAACCAATTCATTAATTAACTTAACAATGCAATTTCTAATACAATATTTAGATAGATTACCTAAAAATTTAAACTTATTTAAGTTTACTTAAAACTTAAAAGAAGCCATTAACCTATTCAGCTCTTTTTTTTTATAACCAAATGTAAGTTTCAAATTATCAAATTTCTATTACATCTTTTTAAAACCCCAATCTATATGTAATAAATTACAAAATTTAAAATCGTGTAACAGTTACATTAGATTAATGTTGCATCTAACAAATACCTATCCTTTTGTTAATGGATCTAACATTTTTGGCAGAAATGCTCCTGGGTGTCTCTGCCTTCCTCTTATTTGTGCCAGGATTCCCAAGGCCACCCCTTTCTGGCCCTCCCACTCTGTAAAGAAAAAGAAAAACCTAAACCTATTATCTTTTTACTTTAAATACATTGTCTGGCATCAAATATATTGATCTAATTAAACCTAAATCCAAAACTCTCAGCTCTAAGTTGCTTACTTGAGATTTTTTTACTTTCTAATCTTCTGCTTACTTCCACCAAACTTTAATAAATTCTAACCTATCTGAAACATTAAATTAAGAATGACACATTTCACCTATTCACAATTCCAAATACGACCAGAATGAATTCACTTAACTTTCTGTTATTTCCCATTACACTAAAATTTCTTCTTTTGGGTGAGGCAGGAAATGGTTAATTGGTTGCTAGCATGCCTTAGGTCTGAGGGAAAAAGAATTTTTTTTTTCCTTTCTCTCCCTCCTTGTCCCTCCACCCCTCTGAAACTAGTCTGGAGGGGTTGAAGAAAGGGAGTAACAGGAATTTCAAGGACAGTTCAGCTCAGCCTTTCTGCTCCTGCTGGCTGGCTGGCTGGCTAAATTTACAACCTTATCAGATAAAAACAGAGACACACAGACTTTCATTCACACAGAAATACCAACACAACATATACAGACAAAACATTTAACAGAATAGAATAGTACATATAGGTTTAAATTTTTGGCAAACCCAATCCTCGGAGGAACCATATTTGGGCCAGATTGTGCCTCCTCCTCCTCCAATGTCTTTTCACCCCATATGAAACAACAATACTTAATCATCTTCTTCTACATTCTTTTCTCTATAATTTTGGTAATTCATGCCAATTTTGTACTCGGTTTCCCAAGGGACTATTTACCGGTATTTCTTCCTGACTCCACTCCGAAGCTCTATTCTTGGACTGCTTTTGTCTCATTTTGGTCGAGGGTTGTCGCCAACACCTCCGAGTCTGAGACTCAACGAATTGTGCTAGCTCCCTTGCTAGCTCTCCTGCTGGCTCCTTTGGTCGAGGGTTGTCGCCAACACCTCCGAGTCTGAGACTCAACGAATTATGCTAGCTCCCTTGCTAGCTTCTCTTGCCAGCTCTCAGGTGAGGGTCGCCTGTCACCAGCAGTCACCCAGCAAACGTTTTTTGGGGGGCCCTTCACCCTGGGGTCCCGCAGTCCACTAATTTGGTTGGGAGTCGTCACCTTCTCCCCGAGTCTATCTAAGACTCAACGAATTGACCCCCAGACCCCCACTGCGCTTACCACTGGGTCGTATACGTGTACAAGTTGCCTGACTGCAAACTTCAACACCAACCGGTTGGCATTTTTACACACTTCACAGCTTTGGAGTCTTTGGAGTCCCTATCTCTATTCTTTTCTGTTTTCACTGAGTTCCTCTGCTTTGGGTTGTTACCTTGCAGAGAGGGAGGCCTGGCAGCCCTTTTCAAGGATGATAGGGAAATCTCCCCCCGGCGCCCAGTCTTTGAACTGAGCTGTCAGCCATCTCTCAGAAAGGTCACAGATCCCGGACGAGCCCCCAAACTGTGTGGGATGGCTCAGGTCCCTACATAAATCAATTACTCAGAGGCCTCTCAAGTGATGACAGAAAAGTGATTTATTCGATTCTCGAGAATCTGGACAATCCTACAGCAGTTCACCTGGAGCAGGAGAGCCGAAGACAAAGAACAGGACAGTGATTTATATAGACCCTAACGCAAGTCCCTCCTCCCCCCACTGACCATTATCCTCATTAGCTGAGAATATGGTCTTACATTCTAGACACAAAATCTAACCAATCCCTTTTGAAATGAAGACATCGAGGAATTATGTAAGTTTTGTCCAATCATTGAGACCCTAATACACTACACAGTTTTATATCCTTATACGGAACTATTCTATTCTAAAAATATTGTAACCTTGAGCCTTTAGGTCTTACCTCACCCCTGGGAGAAGAATTACAATCTAAGAAGTCTTCACTAAGTCTATCCCACTCACCTGCACACCCAATATAAATACATACATAGTACATGTATGTAACACTGCCCCAGCATGCATCTGTCCCCACATGTGTGCAGGTACACGTAAATGGATACACATACCTTCTAGGCACAGAAGCCTCTTTTGCCAAGTTTTTAAATTTTAACAGACGTAAGAGAAGCACACGTTTTAAAAATCGGATTTTCCTGGGGTCTCTAACCAAGGCTTCCAGTCATTGTTAAGCTGCTGTACTGAGGGGCTATGATGGAAATATGCATCCAGTTCATAAGACGCTTTTTAAAATTTCTCATTCACACCGAATGCTGCAGTTTACCAAAAAAAGCTCTTTCTGCACCATGGGTAAGACAGGCAAAGCTAACACTAAACTGCCACCCATTTTACCGATGAAGAAACTGAGGTCAGACTTGCTCACAGGGGCTCCTGAAAAAGAGGCGAGGGGCTGTAAAGGAAGCAGGGGTCTTCTTATTTCCAGTCGCAGCCTGTCCTGCCCTGGGGTTCTAGAACCACGCCTCAATCAGGGCCAGCACAGGTAGTAAGGGCGAGAGGAGGGAGACGGGGAAAGAGTAGGGCTCCCAGCGCGTGCGCATGCGCCCTCCGCCAGCCGGCGACGGCATATGCGCAGGCGCGTCCCCTCTCCTCCTTCCTCTGGTAGTGCGAAGAGGAACGACCTGCACCTGACGGCTTCTGCTTCCGGGTCACGCCTTGGTAGCGGCTTTCGGTTCAGTTTTTCCACTTGGTGATTCGGTAAGGCCTACCTTCCAGGTCCGTCACAGCCGAGTCTCCCTAGAGATCCGACTCCCCGGTCTCCGCTCCCCGCCCCCCGCGGCCGCCGTCCCGCCCTTTCACCTGTTCTCCTCTCGGGCCAGATGCTGTGAGGAGGGAGGGGCCAAGGCCCCAAGCTTTGGGGAGAGAGTTAGAGGCAGCCTCCTCCCCCTCCTCCTCTAGCGGGCATCGCCCCCCGGTAGAGGCAGCACTGCGGCCCGGCCCGGAGCGTGCGCCCCGCAGGCAGCGCCCGCTCTGCCCCGCTCCTGGCTACAGGCCTTCCCGAGCTGGGGCCCGCGGCGGGTCCAGGCCTCCAGTCGTTCCCCCGGGCCGCCGGCGTCGTGCCCTGGGCAGCCCGGGGGGTCAGGAGCCGGCCACGCTTCCTGTACCCTCCCTCCCCAGTCCCTCCGTCCGCCCTCGGCCGACCCCTCCCTTCACCCACCCCCGACGGTTGGAGTGCCCATGGCCCCAAACCTGCCCCCGGATCTGTGCCCGGGGAGGCTTCGATCTCGTAAACACGGAAACGAGCTTCCCGCTTAGAAAAGGCCCCGGCGGCTGCTGGTCCCGACCTCCCGCCCCAGGACGGCGGCCCCGACGGCCCCGGGAGCGGAATGAGAACTGCACGAGTGCGGCCGCCGGAGCCGACTGTGCTTGGGGGCTCCTGCGAGTGTAGCCTCCAGCCAGCGTAGACAGAGTCTGGGGAGCCGCGGCCTCCCCTTCCGGGCTCTGCCTGCTGCCCCTTCTGGGCGAGGCCGGGCCGCTTCTCTGTGTCTCGTGTGGAAAAAACACTTAAAGATTAGTTGAGAAAAATGTCTAAGACTAGAAAATAATTCTAAAGCAACACGTGTCCAGGAAGCCAAAGCTCAGTGATACAGAGTAAGTTTATTTTCCCGGAAGAAACACGGGGAAGAAAGTCTGGACTCAGAATTGTACGATATTTTAAACATCATTTTAGCTCCCACGCACACAAACTAAAGAACTGAGGGTGCATGGAGGTCAGCTTACGGTTTATAACATCACCCAGGGATGTGTCAGAAGCAGAAATCTCAGATACGCTGCTTATTTTAGACTTTGAACCTCGGAAATAAGTAACTGCAAACGAAGGGCGCAGTGGGTGGAGAGCTGGACCTCGAGTCAGAGAAAACCAAGTGGCCTCCGAGAAGCTTGCCAGCTGTGTGACCCTGGGCAAGTCACTTCACTTCTGTCTGCCTCAGTTTCTTCTCTGTAAAACGGAAGGGTGTTGTAAGGGTCAAGTGAGAGTTTTTGTGAATATAAGTAGTAGCTATTTTTATTTGTCTTAGTAACATTTTATTTATGCATTTATACTGTGTATTCTTCAGCATCTGCAAGTTAGGTTAGAATCTAGTCTGAATCCAGACTTCACAGAACAAATCCTCTTAATAAAAGGATTTCTTCTGTAAAACTTGGACTCAAATCAAGGCACTGTACCCAAAGAACTGTAAGGCCACATGTGCCCTAGAGGCCAAAGGTTCCTCACCCCTGGACTAGGTCCTTCTGAGTTCCCAGCTTTAGAATTCTTTTCAAAATTTTCAGTAATTGTGTCTATGAAAATGTACAATCTTCCTTTAAGGAAATTTTATTTTCAATTGTCCCTGAATGATTCCTTTATACAAATGAATCCTTTTGTAGTCAGAGTCTTGGTTTAGTGGAATTTGAACACATTTTGCAGTTTTCCTTCACTTTCATGACCCAGGAATTATTACATTGTATTTTTTCCTAAATGAAATTTCTACCTCCATTGAAGGTATCTCAAAGTCTTTGGGTATATTGACTTAGTATTCTTGTCTTCATTCTCCTCTCCCCCTTTAAACAAATGAGCCAAGCAACTGTCTGTTTTCCTTCATTATAGTATGATCAAAAAATTTCCCAAAATTAATAGTGGAATACGTTACAGCTTGACAGAAAGCCAAATTATTAGAGATGAGAGGAGAGAAGGGGAAGGACAGGACTGGTTACTCAAGGGAGAATATCCCCAGGTTAAAAGGAAGTTGAAGAAATTGAGGAACAATAGAGAACTTTGAGCCTATTTTTATTCCCACCAAATGTTTTACATAAGAAGCATTTTTATGTACATAATTTGTTATTCACTGTGTTATTGTTGGTATTTTAATTTTCCCAACAAATCCTTATTCATATTCTTTGAAACCCAGGGTTCTATGAAACACAGTTTAGGAAAAGGAAAGTAAGAGAGACAACATAGTGGATGGTGGGGTGGCCTTGGAGTAAGAAAGACCTGGGTTCATTTCCTTCCTTTGATATATATTAGTTTTATGACCATGGGGAAATTCCTTAACTTCAGGGTCTCAGCCAACTCACGTTAGGTTAGCAGATCAATTGCTGATCTCCAATGGTAGAAGGAATTGCATACCAGGAGTTCCCTTCATGTTTAAACACCACCACCACTACACCGCCCCTCCCCTGCAAAAAAAACCCTCACCAACCCATACTTTCACATTACACTATGATATAAAAATCACTGGACTTTTCTAAAGACAGACTGGTCATGTCACACCCTCCTCAAAAATCTTCAGTAGGATAAAATAAACTCAGGGCCTGATAAACCTATTTGTAAACCAGTGGATTGCTTAGGGGTCTCACTACTTTAATTTGAAAAACATTGGGCACTGGGTGGGAGAATGGATCACAATATAGGACACCTAGATCCAGGTTTCCCTTGCTCACTTAATGACTTGCCTGGTTGTTTCACTATGATTGAAAAAAATGATTAACTATTGGCCACCATCCAGGTTTATGAGGATTGCTGAGATATATGGCATTTAAAATTATGTGAATGCTTCAAAGAGGTCTTAGCTACAAAGACAGGTATGCTCAAAGGTGATCTGTGTTTTTAAAAGTTTCTTTGTTTTATGCAGTTTGGAGCATGTAAACAACATATCTTGAGCCCTTGAGGAGTTCTAGTATATGGTGTGTTGTGCAGTACATTCAGAGTAACTACTCTCTCTCAGAGCACTTAATTCGAACAATTGCTGTCATATATTCCTTTCCCCATGATAACATAGAAGACTTGATCAGAGGGGCAAGTATATTGCTACTTCTGTGAGAAACCACTGAGGGGTGAAATGGAACCCAGGGATCCATACTGTGTTACAAGCCTGAAACATCAACTCTACACAGAGTAGAATTTCTATTACCTTCCAAGAGATGATAACCTGTTAGTTATTTGTTCTTCGACTTAGTTTTCCTTCCCTTCTCCCTTTTGTCACTCTGTAGTAGCCTTTTTGTTTTTGAAATGTGTTGAGTCCTACTTGGCTAATGATTAAAGACCACTAAGATATCATGCAGAGGGGGAGCTAGAAAGACTATACAAGAAAGTCTATACAACTTATATAACTATACAAGTTATTCTATACAAGTGGTTCTCAGTTTGGCATACTGATCTTTCCATGCCTGAGATAGAGCAATTAGAACTCTTATTTCTTTTAGTGTATTACCTACTGTACTATTTTTTAAAAGTTTTATTACAGATTTCATCCTGAATATCAGTAAGACCAACTTGGGGTAGAGAGGTGGGGCAATTAGGTGGTGCAGTAGATAGAACACTGAGCCTGGAGTCAGGGATATCTGAGTTCAAATGCAGTTACTTGTGTGACCTTGGGCAAGTCATGTTTGCCTCAGTTTCTCATCTGTAAAATGGGTTCACACTGGAGAAGGAAATAGCAAAACATTCCAATAGCTTTGCCAAGAAAAACCTAAACAAATAGAACAAATTCTGTATTTTGGAAACTGTTTACAATTTAATTTCAGCATATAAAAATTATTACTTTTCAGTCACTCCAAGTTCTCTTTTTTTATATGGCTTTAAAATTGGGTGTGCTATATTTCTAATTGGCTTTTTTTATTGTTTTGCATTACATCATTTAGGTCTTTCCACATTTCTATGTGTTGCTCATATTTCTGCATTATAGTAGGTGCTACAGTTTATTTAATCAGTACCCTATTTGGGGGCATTTAGGTTAATACAGTTTTTTTTGTATTTATGTATAATTGGCTATGAAAATCTTCATACAGATCCTTTTTTCTCTCTCAGCACTTTCAGGGAATATTCTGAAGAATACTGGGTCAAAGGGTATGATTATTTTTGTTTTATGCTATAATGCTCTGTTGTTCAAATGTTACCATTTCTTACTTCGTGTAGTATTCTAACTCTTGAAAAACACTGGGACATTTTTCTTAAGAAATTTTGGTTATAGTGGCCTTCTGGGAGCCAAGATAGCAGAGTAAGCAGTAAATTGCTCTCCTTTCCTAACCTTGAAAAACTCAGAAAATACTGACCCAGGAAAAATCCTGCAACAGTGGACCCAACAGAAAGATGGGATGCAACAGTTTTTAAGCTCAGGAGGCTAGGGGGATTAACAGGAAAAGTCCCTCTTTCTGTGGCTGAAAAGAATCAGTACAGGACTGTAGGTGTCCAGGCAAACTAGCAGCAAGCTCCACCTCAGCAAACCAGCAGGAGATCCTGAACCCCAAGCTGGTGGAGCAGGCAAGCACCAACACCAGGACCCCTAAATACCTTTGCACAGCCAGGGGAATCAACAAACACCAGTGCAGAGAACCACCACTTATACCTCATATGGGCATCCACAGCAGCAGAGCCTACCCATGCTACCACTTTGTGCATATATATTTAGTAATGATATTACTTCATTGTCTATGGCACCTTTTAGTGGGATGTAGTTTTCCTCCTTATCTCTTAATGAGATATATTTTTGCTTTGTCTTAGATCAGGATTGCTACCCCTGCTTTTTTTTTTTTTTAATTTCAGCTGAAGCATAATTTATTCTACTCCAGTTTTTTACCTTTACTCTGTGTGTATCTCTCTGCTTCAAATGTGTTTCTTGTAAACAACATATTGTAGGATTGGTGGTTTTTAATGTAGGATGTGGTTTTTAATCCACTCTGCTCTCTGCTTCCATTTTATGGGAGAGTTCATTCCATTCACATTCACAGTTATGATTACTATCTGTGTCTTTCTCTCCATCCTATCCCTCCAACCCTTCCCTTTAATGCTTTTCTTTCTCCTTTCTCCCTTTCCCTCCTCATTAGGTTTTTGCTTTTGACCACCACCTCTCTCAATCTGCCTTCCTTTCTATCCACCTCCTGCCTTTTCTTTCCCCTTTCCCCTCCTACTTCCTATATGGTAAGTTAGATTGCTATACCCCATTTGAGCCAAACCTGATGAGAGTAAGATTCAAACAATGCTCATTTCCTTCCCTTCTTTCCCTTTATTGTAATAGGTTTTGTGCCTCTTTATGTGATGTAATTTACCCTTTTCTCTTTTACCCTCCTTTTTCCCTCTCCCCTCAGTACAATTCCTTTTCACCACTTAGAATTTTTTTTATCATCACATCAAAGTCAGCTTATACCCACACCCTGTGTCTTTGTATGCCCCTTCTAAATGTTATAAAGATAAAGTTCTTAAGAATTACAAGTATCATCTTCCCTTGTCTTTATTGAATAACATGACTGTAAGGGGTCTGGAACTCTCGGATTATCAGGGTCATGATGCCCTCAGGAGAAATCTCTTTGAGAGGCCATGCCCTTGCATGATTCACGAGATGGACCACCCCTACGCAATTACTGATCCTCACGATTATTTTGAGCAAGAATGACAACAGCCAAGCACGTAAGCATAAACAGACAATATTTACAAAACTTCTTGCTTGAATAGAAGTAGAATGTCTATATATACTCTGATCTAGCTGAGAATAAACAGAGTGCATATCATCCTTGCTCCTGCCTCATTCATTCTCGCCTGGAAGAAAGACCTCATGCAGGCATGAGATCTTTGGGAACTTAACACATCGCTTTGTTTTCTTTCCTGTTTACCTTTAAATGCCTCTCTTGATTCTTACATTTGAAGATCAAATTTTCTGTTGAGCTTTGGTCTTTTCATCAGGAAGGTTTGGAAGTCCCCTATTTTGTTACATGTCCATCTCCTTCCCTGAAAGATTATGTTCAGTTTTTCTGTGTACTTGATAATTGGTTGTAATCTAGGCTTCTTTGCCTTCTGAAATATCATATTCCAAGCCTTCTGATCTTTTAATGTAGAAACTGCAAGGTTTTGTGTAATCCAGTGGTTCCATGACATTTAAATTGTTTCTTTCTGTCTGCTTGCGGTATTTTCTCTTTGACTTTATAGTTCTGAAATTCGGCTACAATATTCTTTGGTGTTTTCAATTTGGGATCTCTTTCAGGAGGTGATCAGTAGATTCTTTCCAATGACTGCTTTACCCTCTGGTTCTAGGCCCTCAGTTCAGTTTTCATTGATGATTTCTTGAAATGTTATCCAGGCTCTTTTTTTTTTTTTTTTTTTTATCATGATCAGGTAGAGCAATAATTCTTAAATTATCTCTTCTGGATCTGTTTTACAGGTCAGTTGTCTTTCTAATAAGGTATTTTATTTTTTCTTCTATATTTTCATTCTTTTGATTGTGTTTGACTGATTTTTGATATCTTTGAATCATTGGCTTCCACTTGCCTATTTCTGATTTTTAACAAATTGTTTTCTTTAGTTAAGCTTTTGTACCTCCTTTTACATTTGGCCTGTTTAACTTTTTAAGGATTTCTTCTCTTCAGTGAATTCTTGTGGCTTCATTTCCATTTCCATTCTACTTTTTAAAAGAGTTGTTTTCTTCAGTGTACTTTTTTCTAATTGGCCAACTGTATTTTTTAAGGACTTCTTTTCTACAGTCAATTTTTGTCCTTTCTTTTCCAAGCTATTGACTCTCTTGCATACCTCTCGTTTCTTTTCCCAATTTTTCTTCTGCCTCTCTTTTTTGACTTTCAAAATCCTTTCCGAGTACTCCCAAAGAAGGCTTTTTGAGTTTGAGATCAGTTCATATTCCCCTTTGAGATATCTAATATAGGTGTATTGACAATGTTGTCCTCTTCTGAATTTGTTTTGATCTTCCTTGTCCCCATAGTAAGAATCTATGGTCACTGTTTCTGCTTTTGCTCATGATGTTTGCCTATTTCTTGGCTTTTAAAATTGAGCTCTCCTTCTGAAGCACAGGCTGCACTGACCCAAGTGTATTGTGCTGGGGGCCAGGGACCTGGTCACTGGGGCCTCAGGTGCTGGCAGCTTGAGGCTGTAGGGTTCTGGCAGATTACTTGGTGTTGAGCTGGGATCAGCAACACTGAAGCTGTCAGGGTGGAGAGGGTCTGGCCCCTGGAGGATGGCTGCTCCAGGATGGTGCTGAAACACCAGAAGGTTTGGTTGCTGGATGAGGTCAGTCCACCTGAAGTTGTGCTTCCTGGAGTTGTGCTGAAGCCCAGGGAGGTTTGGCTGCTGGAGTCTACTGTTTCTCCTGCCTGTGGCAAGGCACTAGGTGGGGGAGGGGGGTCCCTGGTGTTGATGATTGCCTGTTCCACCACCCTGGGGCTCAGGATCTCCCCCTATTTTGCTGAGGTGGGGCTTGCCACTGGCTTGCTGGGACACCTCCCATCCTGTACCAGTATGAGAGGGACCTTTCCCATTAATCCCCCAAGCTTCTTGGGTTAAAGACTGTTACACCCCATCTTTCTGCTGACTCAATTGTTCCAGAGTTTTTCCTAGGGTGATATTTTCTGAGTTTTTAGAGATCATTAAGGGGGAGTGAGAGAGATTTCTCACTTCACTATCTTGGCTCGCAGAAGTCACTCTTTGGAAAGCCCAAATCTTTTGTCAGGAGCTGCCATGTGCAGGCTTTTCTGGCATTTCATCCTTGTCCTTCCACAGCACCCAAGTAGTTCCTTTGTCCCTTGATGATACCCTTACTGGACTTTCAGCTTCATGGCATCATTAAACTTCTTATTTTGCATGGCCTTAGTCACATCTTGAGTCTGAAGAAGGAATAGCATCACAGTCACTGCTCCAGAAGAGGAGTCTTTTTGTCTGAATTTGTTACATACAGAGAAGTCCCTTCCTCTTTGAGGAGGCCTATTTATAGGGCCTCAGTTTTCCAATTTTTCCGTGAGTTTCACCACTCAGGGGAAGAGTCTTGATTTTTTTTTAAGCAATGGAAAATAAAAAGGAGAGTTCTTTATCATGGATGTCTTTCTAAACTTTCAATATCCCAGCTTCACCAACATGGTGAAGGGAAAGAGAAGATGAAAAAACCAACAACTCCTAGCTTCATCTGCCTCTTTTGGTAATTTTTGGAATTCCTGGGGTGAGAGGAATGAATGCTTTGAGAGGATCACCTAAATTGGCACTGAGAATCAAATTCCAGTATTCTTGCCTCAAACCTAATGCTCATGGTCTCTTCTCAGTCCTGTGGCCATAGTGGAAGAGGTATAGCTATCCTCTCCCAAATGTCCCTTGGATTTCTATCTAAGATTCTATGGGCCCCAGGCTCAGAGGTGGGTCTTCTGGGATTGAGATTTGGGGAAGATACTCAACCATCTGGACACATTCCATGAGTGGTAGGCGCACAGCCTGGTTACCACAGAGGTTTACTACACAAGCAGAGGTGTCTGGTGTTCCCTCCAACAATGCCATCACAGGTTTCATCCCCATCCTGCTACCCTGTGGGAATCAGGAGAGCAACCATAGTTAAGGATAGGGCCCTTTCTCTTGCCTCAGCTTAAGAAGAGCCAAGGGACCTTCCATACCATATCTATGTTCTAAACTGAAGAGCTGAGGCCTTGAATTCATTGTACTTTGTCTTAGTACCCACCATACTGCTAAAGATTAGCAAAGTCACCCTGACTACAAGGTAGATATTCTGTCTTAGAACTATGTCTGATCCTAAGCAGGGTCCAATATGGCAGAAAAGATGAAGAAAAGTAAAAATAAACCTAAACTAAATAGCAGCGATGTTTCACAGCTGTGAAAACTAGAAATAGAAGGAGGGGCATCTCTTCTCTGTAGCTAACTGCAGACAAGGGGGCTTAAGCTACAGAAAAAAGAAACATTGAGGATACTAGGAAGGTCATCAGAGAGTTTCAGGGTCATATGATACTAGGATTTGTTACTTAGGAAGGCTCTCAAGTCTCCATCCATAGAACTGTAGAAGAAAATCCCTGTATGTTTAGGAACAATAGAAGGTTCTTCCTGCCCAGAAGCAGGGAGGAAAACACAACAGCAGAAGGCTATCATTTGTGGTTGTGAGATCCCCATGTACATATGCACAGAAAAAGGCCTTGTCAGTGGACTGGTTCAGATGCCTGCAGTTTTTCTTCAGTAAGCACTGTCAGGAGCAGGAGTTGGAAGGGCTGTGTTTGGGAAGGTTGGGTTGGATTTTGAGAGGAACACAGAACTGAGATTTTCAGGCTCCCTCTCCATAACAGAGAAATTTGTTAGTTGTGAAGCACCTTGTCCCTGCCTATTTACCTCATACTTGGCCCACTGGAAGATAGGAGAGGAACATGGTTGAGAGGAAAGGTGTTAAAGAAGGAAGCCAACAAATTGAGACTTCTAGAGGGATAGGACAAGAAAATCCTGTGGCTCCTACAAAAATTTGGTCAAAAGCTGAGGGGAACCACCTCATTGCATATGTCCCAGGACTGTGATGCATGTCAAGCAAGTCAAGAAGGAAAACAGTTACAGAAAGACTTGGGATGGGATGAATATACTTCTTACAAGGGTCAAACATTTTACAGTAATAAAGAAAGGATAGAAAGAAGGAAAGATTAAGAAGGTACTAAACTCTTCTGGGGACAAGAGGGTAGAAGAGCATAGTATGGGGTTACAAACTGCTAAGAAATTATTGATGTCCTTAGGGAATAAGGGATCTAGGGATAAAAAGGATCTTGGCTTAGAAGGCAAAGAAAATTGATGAGATAGAAGTACTGGTGTAAGAGAGAATGACAGAGTAAAAGGAGTGGGAATGAAGGATTGGGGAACAGAGAAAACAAAGAATCCAGGGGAATTCAGAAATCTGTAAGGAAGGAGATATGGAGATGGGTTAGGTTTATTAACTGGGGACTCTCTGCCTCCAGCCACTAATATCCTTGATATGGTGGGTTTCCCATGCTAGTCAATTACTCCTTCAGCCATGATGATGATATTGAGGTGGGAACCACAGCATCTTGTCTGGCCAAGTATAAGAGATGGTCATTGGGATAAGGGCAGGTCAGCATAACAAGAAAATAGTTGTTAGGAATAACAATGAGAGATGATCCTCCCAATCATCATCTGGTGGACACTCAGCAACAAAAGCCTGGTCAGCTCCACAGCAAATAGAATTGTTAGATATCTGAGCCAGTATCCTGCACCCAACCAGATGCTATCCTGCTCCAATCCCAGGTACAAATATTTTGTCCTCTAACGACATCCCCCACACTATAATCAGTTATCTATCCTAGCTTGGCAAGAGAGTTACCATAGATAATAAAAAAGTTTTTAAAATTTAAACTGCAACTTTAAAAGCAATGTTAAGTCATCTTAAAGTTACTCCTTTTTGTGTAGTAACCTGATAGAGCTAGAAATTTTTGTTTTCATCAAACTTTACAAAGTGTATTGGTGCTCCTAAAAAAAACTCATCAAAGTAGTCATATAAACATTCAAATCACAATTTAGAATTTTTCTGCAAATTACATCTTTTTTTTTTTTAAATAACAAATTTAGTCTCAATTAGTTTTTGTATCTGTCTTTTCACCTCTGCAGTCTCCGATGTGGTCACTGTAAGAAGTATATAGAGAAAAAAGGGGCTTGTCTTTTCTGGTCACTGTAGGAAGTGTGTAGACAAAAAAGGGGCTTGTCTTTTCTGAAGTCTGAACATTTTTCTTTTTACAGCCTTTTTTTCATTGCTTGATCAGGCCAAAAGAAAAAGTATAAGTTGAATTATCAGGACAAAGAATAAAACAGACTCTTGGAAACACGTGCAAACATAGATTAACACAAAGTACAGATAAGACAGAAACTTATCTTCATCTTACTCTTATGCTATAAATTTCTATTTAGATCCTCTCACCATCCTGTTTTTGTTTTTATTCTTTTTCTTTCTGTAATCTCTAGAAAATGTCCCCTTTTGCAACAGTAAAAGCATACCCATTCCCCGTAGTAGGGCTTGAAAAAGGAGCAGGAGGTATTTGAGGAGTGGCCAAGATTGCCTGCGGTTTCTGCCTGGATTTCCACTTTATTTCTTCATATTAGGTGATTTCTGGGGTAGCAGGATAGTACTTGAGGGTGTCTTCTTTACAGACTGGGTAAATCTCTTTTGGAAAGAAAAATCATCAGCTTACAGTTCCTCTTTTTTTGAAAGAGTCTAGATGTTTCACCATACTGGAAGATGAATTGAGTGGAGGAGCAAAAGAGGATATATAACCAGAACAGAAAAGCAGAAGCAGGCCCTTTAAAAAGCAGTGACCATATCTCATCAGACGAGGCTGCCTCACACCATAATTTATTTTGGGGGTTGAGATTGTTCAGCGGACATTCCTAATTCCTCTAATGTACAATAATCAAAAGTGTCGAATTCAGGCTAAAATAATCCATCCGCTGAAGTCTCTGTCAGTCTTAAACCAAAGAATTGAACAGAACAGTGCTTATTTTCATCATTATCAGCTGAACTGGCAGCTTACCTTTACTCCAGAATTTAAGCAATTTTCCCAGGGGGGTTCCCATGGGAATACTGTTACATGTCCTCATTGTCACCCTTTAAAGAGATATTAAATGGGGAACTAACCACAGAAATCACAAGTGGCTCAGGGGAAGGTAATTAGGAAACTGCCAGAGGTGGCCCTACAGTAGAAGACAATGATTATTGAAATTTAATGACTTACTCTTCTTGGACTGCTGTAGGTTGTTTATAGCCAGTTGTGGAGAGGCACAGTTTTCAGGCTTGCCTTGGGAAGCAAAACTTTCTGCTAAGGTTTTATCTATCAGGAGTTTCCTTCCAATGCGGTTCAGCTGTGGTTCACTCTCAGCCTTTGCTTTCTATTATGGTTTAGTTTACCCAGCCAAGTGAATAAGACAGCTTTGGGAACTTAGAGACCTGATCCTTGCCTCATGGATCTAATGAAGCCCAGAAAAATCTTATCAGCATGTCCCTCCCCATGGCTGGTTGCATTCCTACTAGTAGTGCGTGCTTTCAAGATTCCTATCACAACTCAAAACAGCCTGGCTACAGATGCTATCAATCTCTGTACTGGAGCAGGTATCCAGTTCATGAGGTAATGGGTTAATAAGGAGGTCCTGAACACTGATTCTCAATCTTAAATTTTGAATTAGTCATTTAGGAAGAAGTCAAATAATCATTTAAATTTAAATGTCTTATCAGCTGAATGTTATTTTGCCTTGGTGAACTATCACTTGGAAAAAAAGCAGTTGCTAGATTACAAATTTTTCTCCAATTTCTCCAATAAGTTTTTTACTTTCTCTTTTGAAGTTTCCTGCTAAGAGCCTAGAGTGCACAATAAATTTTAAGGACTTTTTTAAAAAAATCAATTTCAATTCTACTTATACAATTACTAAGTACCCTAGAAACTTTCCTAGTTGGTTTGTTGAATAGGCTTTCCCATTCAGGAACTTACCTTGGGTCAGGAAAAAGAGCTGAGGGGGATGTTCATCCTCCTTGAAAGAAGGGATGGTTTTCTTGGAGAGCACATCCTGGGGTGGAGGTCCCCTCACTCAAATCCCATTTGGGTTGACAATTGTTATATATAATATGAAGAGAATCTAAGGCACAAAGTTCCCAACAAAATCTATTTATTAGCCAGGCTAGCAACTGCCAGTGATAGAAATTAATGGATCCTCAGTGACCAGAGACATATCTGACAATCAGAACAGCTATTTATACAGTGTGGCAGTTACCCAAAGTTCAGTAATAGAAACTAATCTGAGACTGCTATTGGTCTCTAAGAAAGGTGAATGGTGGGTTATACATTTTGCTTCATTATGCTGATTGCAAGAGAGGGTCTCCAGAATCTATAGCAATGGGGAAAACATGGAGTTGAACAATATCCTCTAGAAAGTCCTGTGCCAGATACCATTCAATATCAGAGAGACCCAGTGCTAGGCAAAACATCTCCTAACCAGGATTGATTCATCTACCCTCCATTTTCCTTATCTCCCTCATGAGACAGAATCAGCTTGTACCGCTTAAAGTTGGGGCACCTAAATTCTTGCAAACTCTACTGCTGAGACCTATAAATTAAATCCAAATCTGACGCAGAGATGTTCATTTCAGTGTAATCAATTTCACAATGCCCTCTCTGTTACTCCCTGCTGCCTCTTCTAAGGAGTGTTCTGTTGGAAACTGAAAAGCCTTAGCTGTGAAGGCAGGGGCCAATAGTGTAAGAGAACCCACAACATCTCTGAATTCCCAGACTTTCCTTCCTGCAGCTCCATGAAGTAGCAACAATTTTTGTATCATCCTTCTGGCCTTGCCTGATTGTCAGGAGCTATAGTTCCCTTTGGAGGTGTCTAGGTGTCTCTATGGACAGAGCACCATGACTGGAAGTCAGGGAGAGCTGAGTTCAAATTTGACTTCAGACACTCACTAGCTATGAAACCCTAGGCCAGTCACTTAACCTTCATTTGCCTAAATCACTTGAGAAGGAAATCACTCCAGTATCTTTGCCAGGAAAATCCCATATGTGGGGGAGGGGGATGACAAAGAATTGGACATGATTGAACAGATCTTAGTGCCCCACATCACTGTGTAATTTTTTTAAAATGCTCTGATATTTATATGTGAACATGTTTCTCCCTAGTAGAACGTAAGTTTATTTAATAATAGTCTGGAAAGGATACCAGGCTAACCAAGGTAGGTGTGGTCTTCCTTGTCTGCATTTGGAAGCCAGTCTGGTCAGCAGGGTGTGGTGACTAGTTTGACCTTGGGCCATCTTTCAAGTTTCCATATGAGCTGGTCTTTTTTTTTTTTGCTCTGGGAGACAGAAAAACTGATTAAAATGAATAGATTCCTAGCCTCCTGGATTAAGGAGTCTCTGGGACAGCTTTTTTGCCTTAAGGAAAACTAGTTTAGCCTTCACAGCTGGACCTTAGAGAAAACTCCTCAGTCATCATTTAAAGTCCTCTGTAATCTGGCTCTAAGCTACATTTTCAAACATTTCATATTTTCCTTCTCACGGTTTACTTTTCAGCCAAATTGAATTAATAGTTCTTTCCTAAACTCAACAGTTTATCAGCCGTCTTCATGCCCTCCCACAGTCTGTTTCACTTACCTGGAATGTCCTCCATCCTGAACCTCTGAGCTAAACCTTGAAGGTAGCACTTCCTGCTGGAAACTTCCTGAACAACTCATCTCCCAAGTTATTAGTGCTCTCTCCCTCCTCAAAGTATTTTGATACAAACTCTTACCTCTATCCCTGCCCAACATGAATTCCTTGAGGTCAGAGTCAATTTCCTTTTTGTCTTTCTATGTCCAGTGACACACTGGATCTGCGCAGTGGATACAGAACTGACCTTTGAACTAATTAGAACTGGATTCAAGTCTTGTCTTTGACACGTACTAGCTACATGATTCTGGACAAATCACTTAATTCCTCAGTAATAAAGGCTGCTAATATAAAGTACAGAGAAAGTATTGACCTGCATTGGTAGAGGGAGTTTACTTGCTGGGGAGTTCCCTATATCAATGAAATCACATGCCCAGACCCTAAAGTCCAGTATAGTAGAGGTATTAAATATCTGTTGAATAGAATTGAACTTAGTGAATTTGGGTGGAGTACTCAGTACCAGTGGTTTTCCATAGTGACCCCTGCACCTTTCTCCCAGTGTGAAGTTCATCATTTCAAGACTGGTTTTCTTGACCAGGGGTGTTATCTTCTACTTTTGACAAATTCCCAGGTAGTTGAGGAAGATAGGACTCAATAGACAGGAGAAATTGCATCTACAGTCCTGGAATCTTGAGAATTGGTCTAAAGGGGTTGTAATTAATGGAGTCCTGAATTAATTTGAGATTTTGCTGATTTAGATGTTTAGCTGAATGTCCTCTTGATACCAGATGTCAGGAGGTACCTACCTCCATGGGAGTTATTCTTCACTTGATATGGGAGCTATATAAAAGTCACTGCACTCTAGTCACCATTCTAGGTGGCTAGCTCCATTTAATGGATGGGAAAACTGAGGCCGAAAGACGTCAAGTAAATTACCTGGAATCACACCCTCAGAATAAGGGTCTGAGGCAAGATTTTAATTCAGGTCTCCTTGGTTTCAACTCCAGAACTTTATGTCACCTTGCTGCCTAGCAGGATCTAGAACAGAGGTTCTTAACCTTTTTGTAGGTGTTATGGTCCCTTTAGAAGTCTAGTGAAACCTATAAATTTCTTCTCAAACTGTTTTTAAATGAATTGGATTAAAAAGGAAACTATATTTAAAGTTTAAAAAATCAAGTTCACAGACCTGAGGTTGAGAACCCATACTTTAGAAACATTACCTGAACATTTTTGATGGTCTTCCTTTACCTGAGAATTGAAGGTCCAGTCTTTCCACAACACTAAACATGAAGTACTTCAACCCAACAGAAAATTTCAAAACTACTAGAAATCAACTAGAATGAAATGCTTACAACTCCAGTTAGCTTTCTTTTCCTTCATGACTAAATTTTTTTGACTAGAGTCTATTGCTAAGTAATAAACAAACATATATTCCAGAAAATAGAGAATTTAGGGAGAATGAATTTGCCTCTTCCAGTAATGGTGTGAGTACCTCTAAGAGAATTATGTTAGGAATTAGACATTGCCTCTAAACTCATGAGTTGATTTCTTTTGCTTTTTACTGTTTTCCTTTTGGGCCTTGGTGATGAAGTTGGGAGCTTCTTGGGTTTTTGGTAAATGACATTTGTCTCAAAGCTTTGGTAGTTAGCTTTAGTTAGCCTCTGCTGAACTTAAAAAGACAGCCTTGTTTGATTAGTACTCTTGCCTGAAGCATGCAATTAGTTTCCCAGATGACTTTCTCTGGGCAACCTTTTCTGCATGTTGTTTGTCCCCCTGCACCCAGACCTGGGGCATTTAGGAATCTTGAAGAAGTGAAACACTCCAGGATATATGCCTTGGATCGTCAGCCCTAGAGAGGAATTTCTGGGTGTTTTCCTTGAGGCCGGACTGGTTCCTCAAAAACTCATTATGGAGAAACTTCCAGAGACAAAGCTTCTCTCTAGGAAAGAAACAACTGACATGGAAGTAATCTCCTTAAGCAAGGCTGAAGACTGGGAAAGGGACCACTGGCATTTCAGGTCACTGCTGCAACTTTAACTGTTGAGACCTCTTCGGATTTCAGTTTCATCTGTGAACTAGGTGAAGTTGTGCACAGCCACAGTTTCCCTGGCATGGAGAATAATATTGTTGTCCAAAGTAACTGCTTTCCTCTGTCGTCTTCTTTAGCTTGTGGCCACCTTGGCAGGGAGCCTTGTATAGGCCTCAGCCTGACATAGCAGAACCAATTCCCCTCGTGGCTGGCCAGCTAGCCAGGCGGTTCGGCCAGGCAGCACTAGCTGTGCTTCTGTGGTTTATCCTGCTGTAGGATAGCCCCCTTCTCATGCTCTCTTGCAACTCCCTTTTAGGGTCCCCAAATCCAGCCCCTTTGTATCTTTGATACCCTGAAGGATTAGGGGGAAAGTCATTCAAGAGAGGAGCAAAGAGATCAGAATAAGCAGATTTGCCTCCTTCTTTCAAGACCCCCTTGGCTCAGAATTGCCTTTCTAGAGAAATTCACTCTTGAAAAAGCCAACTGAAGCCCTTGAATATCAAGCTGAATACTTATCTCAAACCTGGGACTGGAGGCTCTCTGGATGGGTTGAAAAGTCCCCGAAAAGATGAAGAAGAACCATACAGTGCACAGGTGAAGTGGGGACTGATTGATCCTGTGACATTGGGCTCCCTCCATCTGAGCATTGATTCTATTCCATTGGTTTGTGTTCATCCTTCATTGCTGAAGAAGACCATGACATCAGAGAAATGATGACATGACTTGCACTGGACTTTGTTTTGAGTGGGGGAGGGCTGTGCAGGTCACCAGCCTCACTTCTCCTCTGGAGCCATCTGAGTCTAGTGACCAGATATTCATCAAGATGATTGGAGATGGCCCAGGATGCAGTGAGGGACCTTGGCCTTTTTAGATATTCACTTAGAGGGAGGTAACACCCATAGAGTGACTAGGCCTCTTTAAGAAGTAGTCAGGGAATGACCCTTGTAATAAGCAAAAAAACCAAACAAACAAAACTAAATGAATCTGGGAGGGAAAGAGCAACAGTTACTATTGATAATCACTCTAAATCAGTCATTAAGTGGAACTTGAGCATTGAAAATGAAAAGCATTTTCACTAGAGGCTCCTGTGTGGACCCTGCCTGAAACTTAGGCCTAGAGGGTCTAATGAACATTTTATGTACACCTGCAAGTATCCAAGGACAAAAAAGTGACAAGTCCTTCAGAAGCCTTAGAGTCCAAACCCTTTATGTGATTCGAAAGGAAACTGAGTCCTAGAAAGCTGGATAACTCATTGTAAGATCACTGGTAAGATCTGAGGATTAAAAATGTCAAGGATTTCAAGAGCTTTTGAGCCAGACCCTCTACTGAGATCATAGGATAAACAGAGGCCTAGGGAGCTTCAGGGATCCACAGACAAGAGGAGGAGGCTATGAAAATGTGCAGAGAGGCTACTCCTGGGGACAGGCAGTTGGGAAGATGCCTTGTGAAAAGACCACCAATACCTACGAGTCAAGCAGAGCCTTATCTTGGAAGTATCTCTCATTGTCCTCAAAATGAACTAGTAATTAAACTATGTAACATGGGGAGACCCGGTTTGGATAACTCTAACACGAGAAGGAAAGTAACAAAAGCCAGCCCAAGAGGCTAGATGCCAAGTTTCTTTCCTAATGCAGTCAAGACTGTCAAGACAGAAAGGGAAAGGCTCCAGTGCTCCAGAAGATTTTTGAAAATAGGAATTTGGAGTTGCCCATAAGATTGGAACCCAGTAAGAGCAAACCAGTAAAAGGCAGACAAAAGATTAACCAGAGGAAGAGGAATCAAATCTCTCCAACAAAGACTCTTTTCAAAGTCTCAGATTCACCAGAAATTAATAATAGTCAACAAAAGTAGTTGATTCTCTTCAACCCCACCCCTACCCCATCCCCCATTCTTCTATATTTTAAAGTGCAGAACAAAGCATCATGTTCCATTTCCAATAATATACAAGTGGATTAAGCTAAAATTCACTATTCTATTCCTAGGAGGGTGTATGTGTGTGTACCTAGCATCTTTCTGAATGGGAAGGAACCCAGTATTACTATGCTGATTCCAAACTATCACTTCCAAAAACTAAAGAAATCGGTAGATTTATTCCTGGTTTTAGATAAAATTTATCACTTTCCAACCCAAATTTCCAATTTAATTTCTTAGTCTTCCAATTTGAGGTGGTAGTGGGTGGTGGTGTTAAACAAAGTTTAGGATGAGAACCAGTTAAAAAAATGGGGAACCAGTAATTTAAAATTACATGGCTAAGAGACTTTACATAATCTAATTACCTAGATACTATAAGTATAATTACTCCAATCTTCATATACAGAAATTGAAGCTATAAGGAGATAAAGATTCATCTATGGATCACACAACTAGTAAGTTTGCAGAGGCCAGGAATTTGAACCCAGGGCTTCCTGATTCTCAGCTAAATACATTACTACCTCTACTATGACAGAGAAGTTATGGAAACAAATTGAATAGCATAGGATTGGGAGGACTAGTGGGAGTGGTGGCTGAAGCATGAGGGAATCCATCTGACCAATTAGTTCTGGTATAACAGGTGGAACATTCCATTAAGGAGACAGGTCACTTTCTGAAATAAGGATTCAGAATAGGTCAGGTAGGGGAAACTTTTCCAATTGTTCTGTGTTCCCTTCTTCATTTCAGATGGTAACCTACAGTTTTGAGCCAAGAGGTTGAGTCCACTGCTTTGTATGTACTTTACCATTTGAATGAGAGTTAAAGGACCTGCACAAAACCTGGCTTTCCTTTGTCAAATGAATTCACCTCTTTTGGCTTAGGTTTCCTGATCTGTAAAAATGGAAGATGTGGGGGAGGGATTTTATTCTATATTGTCACTAACATACATTTTGTATCATGCTTATTTGACAATTGAACTTCAAGTTCATCTATGTGAGCATCAGGGATGCTTCTAGTTCTTTGGCAGGGGTGGGAGGAGGTCCAGAAAGATGATTTGTGGTAATAAGCTGTTACCTGCTGTAAGGTTAATGTAAGGTTAAAGGTGGGTGGGGGGAAGAGTTAAAGATCTTCCCCACCCATTAATAGGTTGCAGACACCTTTTGTTAATTTCTAATGAGGCACAGTGTCATGAGAGTCATGACCCCCAGCCCTGAAAAGAGTACATATACTCTGAGGTATTTTTTGGGACTTAATCTTTGGAAGAAGGTTTGTGTGCCAGATAAGACTCTGGAAAGCCATTTTAAGAAGCTCCCAACTTTGAAAACCCAGATGTTGGTGCTTCTCTGTCTGGTAATTATGTATTTATTGTTGGAAGTCCTATCTGTTGGTCTTTCTGTTTGTAATTTATGCTTGTGATTTCTGTTTACGTTTTCTCTGAAGTTCAGGGTGCTGACTTTTTCCCCTGAACTAAGTGAATGATATATGTGCTTGATTAAAGAACAGTGTTGACCTCTCAAAAGCTGCTTTCCTTTTAGAAAAGTAGATCTAAGAATCTGTGCTGCAGTTCCTCCAGTGTATGCTGGGGTCCTTGCTGATACACCTCTACTTTCAGAGTATGTAATTGATTGAAGGGTCTGAGAATCATAGGATCAGAATTTTCCTCAAGGTTGGCTAACAAGAAGGATATTGGGGGAGAAGGCAAATTTTTGTTGAAAAAACATATTGTGGGGGCAGAGCCAAGATGGTGGAGTAGAAAGACACATATACTCTAGCTCTTCCTCCACAGCCCATAAAATACCTGTAAAGAATGACTCTCAACAAATTCTAGAGCAGCAGAAGCCACAGAACAACAGTGGAGGAGACTTGCAGCCTAGGGTGACCTAGAAGGCCAACAGGAAAAGTCTGTTGGTGGAGCCCAGCCCAGCTTTGACCATGTGGCGCAGGGAGGAGGACTGGAGCAGGCCTCAGGGGCAGAATTCTCAGTGGCCAGGGTTCATAGATCCCTCAACCTCCAGGCACCAAAGGTCAATGAGAGGGTTTTTTCAGCTGGCCAAGAAGGGAACAGGGTCCCCCCCATAGCTCTGGCCCCAGGGTGGCAGAGGTCTCAGTGGGCAGCTCCCATGGCAGGCAGCAACCAACATCCATTGTTGGAGGCCTCATCATAAAGTCCCTGGGGGAATTGAGCAGCTGATCTGAACCTCAGCCCTGAGTGCTGGCCTACAGAACTGTAGGTGAAGCTGTTGTGGAGAGGAAATTCTACTACTCGTAGATTCTGGGCACAAAAGCTTCTGGTTGCTTCCAGATCAGTGTGCAGACTTGATTGTGCCACCTTGGAGGAACTGAGATCTTACAGGTTCCCAGAGTATACCGTACTCTTTTTTTTTTTTAAATTAATTTATTTAACTTTAAACATTCATTTTCACAAAATTTTGGGTTCCAAATTTTCTTCCCTTTTGTCCCCTCCCCCCACCCCAAAACACCTAGCATTCTGACTTCCCCTATCACCAATCTGCCTTCTCTTCTATCATCCCTTGTCCCCATCTTCTCTTTTGTCCTGTAGGGCCAGATAACTTTCTATACCCCATTACTTGTATTTCTTATTTCCTAGTAGCAAGAACAGTACTCAACAGTTGTTCCTAAAACTTTGAGTTCCAACTTCTCTTCATCCCTCTCTCCCCACCCCTTCTCTTTGGGAAGGCAAGCAATTCAAAATAGGTTATACATGTGTAGTTTTGCAAATGACTTCCATAATAGTCATGTTGTGTAAGACTAACTATATTTCCCTCCATCCTATCCTGCCCCCCATTGCTTCTATTCTCTCTTTTGATCCTGTCCCTCCCCAAGAGTGTTGACTTCAAATTACTCCCTCCTCCCACTGCTCTCCCTTCCATCATCCCCCCCCCACCCTGCTTATCCCCTTCTCCCCCACTTTCCTGTATTGTAAGATAAGTTTTCATACCAGAATGAGTGTGCATTTTATTCATTCCTTTAGTGGAATACGATGACAGTAAACTTCATGTTTTTCTCTCACCTGCCCTTTTTTCCCCTCCACTAAAAAGTCTTTTGCCTGTCTCTTTTATGAGAGATAATTTGCCCCATTCCATTTCTCCCTTTCTCCTCCCAATATATTTCTCTCTCACCCCTTAATTTCATTTTTTAAAGATATGATCCCATCCTATTCCATTCACTCTATGCTCTCTGTCTCTGTATGTGTGTGCATGTGTGTGTATGTAATCCCAGATACTGAAAAGTTTCAAGAGTTACAAATATTGTCTTTCCATGTAGGAATGTAAACAGTTCAACTTTAGTAAAGTCCCTTATGACTTCTCTTTGCTGTTTACCTTTTCATGCTTCTCTTCATTCTTGTGTTTGAAGGTCAAATTTTCTTTTCAGCTCTGGTCTTTTCATCAAGAATGCTTGAAAGTTCCCAATTTCATTGAAAGACCATTTTTTCCCCTGAAGTATTATACTCAGTTTTGCTGGGTAAGTGATTCTTAGTTTTAGTCCTAGTTCCTTTGACTTCTGGAATATCATATTCCATGCCCTTCGATCCCTTAATGTAGAAGCTGCTAGATCTTGTGTTATCCTGATTGTATTTCTTTCTAGCTGCTTGCAATATTTTCTCCTTGACCTGGGAACTCTGCAATTTGGCCACAATGTTCCTAGGAGTTTCTCTTTTTGGATCTCTTTCAGGCGGTGATTCCTTGAATACTTATTTTGCCCTCTGGTTCTAGAATCTCAGGGAAGTTTTCTTTGATAATTTCATGAAAGATGATGTCTAGGCTCTTTTTTTGATCCTGGCTTTCAGGTAGTCCCATAATTTTTAAATTGTCTCTCCTGGATCTATTTTCCAGGTCAATTGTTTTTCCAATGAGATATTTCACATTATCTTCCATTTTTTCATTTTTTTGGTTTTGTTTTGTGATTTCTTGGTTTCTCATAAAGTCATTAGCCTCCATCTGTTCCACTCTAATTTTGAAAGAACTTTTTCTTCAGTGAGCTTTTAGACCTGCTTTTCCATTTGGCTAATTCTGCTTTTGAAAGCATTCTTCTCCTCATTGGCTTTTTGAACCTCTTTTACCAATTGAGTTAGCCTATTTTTCAAGGTGTTATTTTCTTCAGCATTTTTTTGGGTCTCCTTTAACAAGGTGTTGACCTGCTTTTCATGCTTTTCTTGCATCTCTCTCATTTCTCTTCCCAGTTTTTCCTCCATCTCTCTAACTTGATTTTCAAAATCCTTTTTGAGCTCTTCCATGGCCTAAGCCCATTGAATATTTCTTTTGGATGTTTGGGATACAGAAGCCTTGATTTCTATGTCTTTCCCTGATGGTAAGCATTGTTCTTCCTCATCAGAAAGGAAGGGAGGAGATATCTGTTCACCAAGAAAGTAACCTTCTATGGTCTTATTTTTTTTTCCCCCTTTTCTGGGCATTTTCCCAGCCAGTGACTTGACTTCTGAGTGTCCTCTCCACACCCGCCTCACCTCCAGATCTGCTGAGCCAGCTCTTGGGGTCTGAGATTCAAATGGTGCTTCCCAGCCTCAGGGCTTTTGGCAGGGGCAGGTCTGCTATTCAGTGTGAAATTAAGTTCAGGTACTCAGGTTGGGGCAGAGCCACTTCACGGGGCTCAGTTCCCTCAGGGGGTTTATGTGGAGACCTTCAACAATGTATCCAGGCTTCAGCCTGCTTTGGGAGCTCCTGTCCACTGCTGCCTCCACTGGTGCCTCCCGAGGGGGTCTGAGTTATAGGGACATCCCACTCCCCTCTCAGCCACCCAAAAAAAGACTCTCTCACTGACCTTTGCCGCCTGTGGGTGGAGGGACCCGCACGGCCACTGGAGATTCTGTCCCTGAAGCCTGCTCATATCTGCTCCTCTTGGTGCCATGTGGCCGAGACAGGGCTAGGCTCTGCTCTGGGTCCAGGGTGCAATGGGCCTTTCTTGTCGGTTTTTCAGGGCTCTCTGGAACAGAAATCTCCTCCACTCCATTGTTCTGTGGCTTCTGCTGCTCCAGAATTTGTTGGGAGTTCTTCTTTACAGGTATTTTATGGGCTGTGGGTTCAGAGCTAGCATATGTGTGTCTTTCTACTCCGCCATCTTGGCTCCTCCCCTCGGTATACCCTACTCTTGACAAAGAACCCAAATGTCAAGTAACTGGTTGGGGAAATTCCCAAAAAAAGGGAAAACAATAAGACTATAGAAGGTTACTTTCTTGGTGAACAGGTATCTTCTCCCTTCCTTTCAGATGAGGAAGAACAATGCTCAGCACCAGGAAAAGACATAAAAGTCAAGGTTCCTGTATCCCAAAATATCTAAAATAAATATTCAGTGGTCTCAGGCCATGGAATAGCTCAAAAAGCATTTTGAAAATCAAGTAAGAGAGGTGGAGGAAAAATTGGGAAGAGAAATGAGAGAGATGCAAGAAAACCATGAAAAGCAAATCAACAGTTTGCTAAAGGAGACCCAAAAAAATGCTGAAGAAAATAAGACCTTTAAAAATAGGCTAACTCAATTGGCAAAAGAGGTCCAAAGAGGCAATGAGAAGAAGAATGCTTTAAAAAGCAGAATTAACCAAATGAAAAAGGAGGTTCAAAAACTCACTGAAGAAAATAGTTATTTAAAAATTAGAATGAAACAGATGGAAGCTAATGACTTTATGAGAAACCAAGAATCATAAAACAAAACCAAAAGAATGAAAAAATGGAAGATAATGTGAAATACCTCGTTGGAAAAACAACTGACATGGAAAATAGATCCAGGAGAGACAATTTAAAAATTATGGGACTACCTGAAAGCCATGATCAAAAAAAAGAAGCTGGATATCATCTTTCATGAAATTATCAAGAAAAACTTCCCTGATATTCTAGAACCATAGGGCAAAATAAATATTGAAAGAATCCACTGATCACCTCCTGAAAGAGATCCAAAAAGAGAAACTCCTAGGAATATTGTAGCCAAATTCCAGAGTTCCCAGGTCAAGGAGAAAATATTTCAAGCATCTAGAAAGAAGCAATTTGAGTATTGAGGAAATACAATCAGGATAATACAAGATCTAGCATCTTCTATATTAAGGGATCAAAGGGCATGGAATATGATATTCCAGAAGTCAAAGGAACTGGGAATAAAACTAAGAATCACTACCCAGCAAAACTGAGTTAATACTTCAGGGGGAAAAATGGTCATTCAATGAAATAGAGGACTTTCAAGCATTCTTGATGAAAAGACCAGAACTGAAAAGAAAATGTGACTTTGAAGAACTGAGAGAAACATGAAAAGGTAAGCAGGAAAGAGAAATCACAAGGGACTTACTAAAGATGAACTATTTACATTTCTACATGGAAAAATAATATTTGTAACTCTTGAAACTTTTCTCAGTATCTGAATAGTTGGTGGGAATTATACACACACACACACACACATATATATATGGAGAGAGAGAGAGAGAGAGAGAGAGAGAGAGAGAGAGAGAGAGAGAGAGAGAGCACAGGGTGAGTTGAATAGGAAGGGATCATATCTAAAAAAAATAAAATTAAGGGGTGAGAGAGGAATATATTGGAAGGAGAAAGGAAGAAATGGAATGGGGCAAATTATCTCTCATAAAAGAGGCAAAAAAGAGCCTTTTCAATGGAAGGAAAAAGGGGAGAAGTGAGAGGGAAAAAGTGAAGCTTACTCTCATCACATTTAGCTCAAGGAAGGAGTAATAAGCACATTCAATTTGGTATGAAAACCTGTCTTATAATACAGGAAAGTAGAGGAGAAGGGAACAAGCAGGGTAGGGGGATGACAGAAGGGAGGGCAAATGGGAGGAGGGAGCAATTAGAAGTAAACACTCTTAGGGAGAGACAAGCTCAAAAGAGAGAATAGAAGAAATGGGGGGGCAGGATAGGATGTAAGGAAATATAGTTAGTCTTACACAACATGACTATTATTGAAGTCATTTGCAAAACTACACATGTATAGCCTATATTGAATTGCTTGCCTTCTCAGTGGGGAATGGGTGGGGAGGGAGGAAGGAAGAGAAATTGGAACTCAAGGTTTTAGGAACAGATGTTGAGTGTTGTTCCTGCATACATCTGAGAAATAAGAAATACAGGTAATGAGGTATAGAAATTTATCTTGCCCTACGGGACAAAAGAAAAGATAAGGATAAGGAAAGGGAGGAATGTTAGAAGGGAGGACAGATTGGTGATAGGGGTAATTTAGAATGCTTGACATTTTGGGGTGTGGGGAGGGGAGAGATGGGGAGAAAATTTGGAACTCAAAATTTTGTGGAAAAGAATATTGAAAACTTAAATTAATTAATTAATAAAAAAAAGAAAAAAAGCCTTCTCCTAAAGTGAAAGGAAAAAAAAAGAAAAAACATATTGTGTGTGGTTTTTTTAAAAAAGAAGACTGTGAGGAATCCTGTCCATACTTCTAAGTCTAATCAACGAGAGCCAGAGTCATTTTAAAAAAAGGTTTCAGAGATTAAAATTCTCATTCCCTTTGTGCAGAGTACGTTATGATTAGGGTGGGATACCCTATGTGGACAGAAGGGAAAGAAAGAAGGAAAAGAAAGCCATTTTGCCCCAGACCAAGCCCTATTTGGTCATTGTTTGGGCCCTTATTGGCTCAGAATGAATGTAAATAAAAATTGTTTCTGGTTTGACCAGAAACCCTGAGGGTCTTCCTCTCCCAGATTGATTTATAATTTTTTTATTTATTTATTTAATTAAAAAATTTTCTTGACTAGGTAATGAGGCCATTCTCTGCCTCACTTCTTATTAAGCCTTAATTACTGAATTGGCATTGCCTCAGTCAAACTAAAAGGCCAAGGTTCCCCATTGCATTCTGTGACATCTCCAGTTGTCCTGATCTATATCTGGTCACTGGACCCAGATGGCTCTGGAGGACAAAGTCAGGCTGGTGACTTTGCCCAGCCCTCTCTCACTTAAATCCAATTCACTTGCATGTCATAGCATCACCTCCCTGATGTCATAGTTCTCTTCAAGAAGGAAGGACAAATAACAACAATGATTCTAAGTGCTAAGGGACTGTTTGGGTTCAGGTAGACATTTATCCTTTAAGTTATATTGAAATTATAATCAGGAACAGTCTTCCTTTGAGAAATCAAATGCTTACTGCTTGTTATATATTTATATGTAGAAGTGTGTAGCTTGGATGTGGCACTCATCTAGGTATTGTTGGTGATCGATGGTACCAAAAACTTTTTATGTCTGGGATGACTCACTATGAAAGCTGTGGTAGCCAGAGAGAGGGGTCTGCCATGCTACTGTAACTCATAGAATGGGAGGGGGGTAAAGCTGATGTGAGTGAATATACTTCTACTATCTGCCCCTGTAATTCCTAAGCCTTCTAGACATTCCTTCCTATTATTCAACAAGGCAAAAACAAGACATTGCAAAATGTCTACCCATAAATCCAGGTCACATTCTTCTACCAGATCATAATATGCATCAGAAGAGGGGAAAAGGAAACAAAAATTTAAGAAAAACTTAGCAGTGAGGCACATATAAATGGGGAAACTTATGTGCCTGGGGCAACTTATGACTGCAGCCCTAGATGCTATTTGTTTGTTTTAGTGATCACCCTGCACTACACAAGCAATCATCAGTTCTGATGGGATGATGGGACCTGGAGCCCTAAAAGCCCCTGAACTTTCCCACACTGGTATTTCCATCTGAGGCATCTGGCCCATGCCAGCCTATCTAGATACTCAATAATTCTTTTAATTGGCCTTGCACTGCGGCTGTCTGATCACTTAACTCCTTTCACTGGCTGCACGTGGACCACCCCAGGCTATTTACTGCTGTGTAATCCCATCTGGATCTGCTCACAAGTCTTTTTTTGAATTTGATCCTGATCAGATTCAAAGATTTACTATTTATCTTTCCTGCCATACTGGTATCACAATAAATTTGCTACTTTGACTGAAAAAAAAGGTTTGAATGGTAGAATTCTTTCAAGTCAGACTCTCCCTGTACTCTTACATTTCAGGGTTCCCAGGACTCCAAACTGCAACAATTCCTCCTCTGAGCCTCTGTTCTCTTACCAGACAAAATCATTTCTTTGCTACTTCTTTTAATAAAGTATGTCTTTAATAAAGACATCCTCCAGCACCATACTTTTAGTGAAACAATCTAAACCTGGGGTGTATAGGTTTTCAGAATAGATCCCTTGGTTCAGTACTGAAACTATTAAACAATTTCAGTGACAAACACTCATCTTTAACTCAAAAACTGACAAGCTCTTCATATCTGTTTTCTCAAAACTGTGAGAATTTCCTTCCCTGCAAACACAGAAGGCAAAGTAATCGTGTCCTTGAAAGGTTTTCCCTATTCCAAATAATGTGGACAAACCCAGCCAGTTCTTTATGTAGCAGTATGTATGTATGTATTATGTAGCTTTCTCCAATGAGATTCTGTGATATTGGAAGTAGGTGTACAAGGACAAAGCACACAGCCTAATCTTCTATAGCCTTCGTAACATTTAGGGAGAGGATGGGTTACAAAAGAGTGCTGTAACTATGGGGTCTGCACATATCACAATTGAGGCCAATAAGAGAGCCCAAGAGAAGAGCATGGCAGCTTGGATTGGGGAGAGGTAGGTAAGATGGAAGAACATCTATTGAAGAGAATTTGGGTGGGAGGAACTAGGGAGGGAAGCCTACAGCTGTGCGGAACCCAGACCATCAGGTTCATTCCTGTAATGCCAGCTGCTAAGAACCTTAGGTCCCTTGGTAAAGGTAGCACACTACTATTAAGTCTGAACTTCCTAGGACTGCTAGTAACCTTTCTCCATCCTGACCCTCAATTTCAGGGTAGCTGAAGGTGCTTTTAAGTGTTAGGAGATCTGCCATTAAATATTGTTTTCATTTGACCCAGATTAGCTGTGGTGACAATTTCTGGGTCACTCTACCAGGTCTTTTTAACTTTCTTTCCTCTACTTTCAGTTCAGTCTTCTTTAGACATCCTCCAGTTTGAGAAATTCAGCTTCCTGAAGGTTTACCAGCATATTGTTCTTTGCTTCCTTTGTTACTCTTGCCACTGTCCTGCCTCTTTTCTCTAAACATGGGCAAGGACTAACATTACACACCACAGGTTCATTTCTTCCATTATCCCATCTTTCGCCCATTTCATTTCAGCTTCATTCCAAGTACCCTCTTCTTATTTTGGATATACTGTTTTTCAAATAACTACCCCCCACCCTTTATATCCCCCCCCCAAAAGAAACCTTGGGATTTTTGTTATAAAATAATGGAGCAGGTAGAGCTGAGCTTGGTCCTGAGGTAAAGTAGTTTCTTATGAGTTTTGTGAATCAAAGCTTCGGAATCTATTTGTGCTTTCATAAAGTGTTTTTTAAAACTTAACAACCTATAACACTCAGGACTGGTACTGGAGCAACCCCATTAAGGTTCAGTCAGTTCTGGAGATACCCTGAAACAGCCAGTTGGACTTTACTCCCACATTACAAGTCTTACTCCTTTCTATTCTATTATATCTCTAAATCCTTAAGTGATCACCCCCTCACCAACTCAACTGAAGTCTCCCTGGTTTCTGTCATTGGAATCTTGGTTTCTATGTTGCCTCTGATCTATGACATAGGCACTATTCTCAGGCTATCCTCAAACCTTACACTCTGGATGAAAATATGCTGATTTTTTTTTTTTACATCCTATCTCCAGAGTACAAATGCACCATTACACATACTTTGGGGCTCTTAATAATTTGTTGAATGAATTACTTATCTTTATAGTTTCATAACTCCACTATCCTCACCCTCCAGCGGACTCTCTGCTTTGTAGTCTGATTATCATATCCACCTTTATAATATTCTCACTCAAGAACTCACAATATAATTATTCGTATGCTAAAGGCAATTCTCATTGCCTTATGTTAAATATTGAAAGGTAATGAAGACTCCATGATCTTCTGTTTTAAAATAGGTCAACTTCATGTCCCCAACCACTTCCAAAGGAGGGGTGTTTGTGTATAGCATAAGTGGAATTTCAGCCCAGACATTTCTGTATGTGTGAGAGAACTGTCCAGCTTTTTGCTGGAGGAGATTATGCCTAATTTTTTGTCTACTAGTAATGCCAACTCAATGTGTTTCAAAAGTTAGTCAAGAGTATGTTTAACTGTCTTGACCTCCATATCCCTGAATTTACCTGTCACAATGAATATTAGTTCCTTCCCTTCATTAAAAAAAATTACTTTTTAAAAAGTATAAGCCTTTTTTTCCTTTCCCCTTTCTAGATTTTTTTTTTCCTATTCAGATTTATAATAAGCAAGGAAAGCTTATTTTCAAAGGCAAGTCAAGTGTGTTTCAAAGGCAAGCCAAGAGTATATTAGTTAAACTGACGACCTCCATATCCCTGAGTTGACCTGTCACAATGAATCAATAGTAGTTCCTTCCCTTCATTAAAAAAAAATAAACCACTTTTTAGAAAATATTAACCTTTCTTTCTCCTTGCCCCTTTCTAGAATTTTTTTTTTAATTCAGATTTATAATAAGGAAAGCTTATCCTAGATGGCAGGAGACGCTCACCTCCCTCTCCCCATCTGCCCAGCCCCTACCCTCACCTTTCTTTTCCCTTCCCCACATCCCACTCCCAGAGCATTAAAGAAAAAAAAGACACAAGGACCACGGGAAAAGGTATAGTAAATATTTCCCGTCCATTTCACTCAGTGAGTGCATAGATTGTTCCGAGAGGAGCTCTGAGTGGGAACGAGAGCCCAGTTTCAGAGCTCCAGATTCCCCTCCGTACACTAAGGATGTCCACCTATCCTCTATGTGCTTTCTTTTCGCGAGGATTCCTTTCGCGGGGAACCTTTGTTGGGTCGCTTTGCTCTCGGATCAATTCCCTTCACACGGCCTCCGTAGATCTTGCTCGACTTGGCTGATGCCAGGTTTCGGTTGGGGCCGTATCTCTGGCCATAGTTCTGGCGGCCTTGCTTGGGCTTCTGTCGCTTCTCGGAGTCCGCCTTGTCCCTCACCTTCTCCTTTGCCTTCTCCTTCGACTTCACTTTCCTGTCTTCGCTCGCCTTCGCTCTCTTGTTCTCCTGAATCCTCGTTTTTTTCTCTTTCTTTGTCTTTGGCCGCTTTGACCCTTCCGTCGACCTCGTCGGGCTCTTCGATTTCTCCCTCATCTTCATCTTCTTTATCTTTTGCTGCTTCGCCTTGTACCCCGTCTCTTCCCTCGTTTTCTTGGATCCTTTGTGGCTCAGGGAGTAGCCCGACCCCAGGCTCAGCGCGACCCCCTCCATATCCTCAGAATTGTCATTCACTTGCTCCACGTAGATTTTCTCCTCGGATGTCTGAGGCGTCTCGGACATCTCGGGGGTTTCGGGCTCCTCCTCTGGCGTCTCGGGTTTGAACGAGTCCCCCGAGTTGGGTGGGGAAGCCTCCTGCGGAGACTTCCTAAATCGGCGAGAAAATAGGGCCTCGAAGCGCTTCTGGTGCAATTCCTCAATGTCCTGGAGTGACTTCTTAGGACGTTTCTTGACCGGCTTCAGGCTCTTCCAGACTCTGAAGTAGCCCTCGGCTTTGCTGCCGCTCACCCGGAGCAAGGTGCCTTTCCCCGACGCTGGCTTGGCCACCTCGGCCGAATGTCCGCTGCATTTCCTGCGCACTTGGTAGCCGGCGTTGCCAAACTCCTTCTTGAGCATCGTGAGAGTCAGTCCTTTGTGGGCGGCAATGGCCCGCAGCAGGAGCTGGGACACTCGGAGCACCGACCGCCGGCGATGCTTCACCTGGGTGTCCTGCGGCTTTTCAGACGATTCGGGGACCCTCTCTTTAGAAAGGCCATCGGGATCGGCTGCCTCGGTCATGGTGCCCCCTGCTCCCGCTAGCGCGGGGCGGCTGGTTTGGGACTTCACCATCCCACTTGGCCCTTCGCTATGGGAAAAGGGTCGCTGAGACGTCACAGAGGCTGATACTACGGAGGGTCTCGGGTCAGAATCTCTGACTGACTGGGGGAGGGGGAGGGCGGGGAGGACAAGAGAGGCAGCATTTATTTATGAAACCACTCTTTGTGCCGGGAATTGTGCCAAGCCCTTGAAAGAAATACATACAGTTCCTGTTCTTCAAGCGCACGAAGAGAACATGCACATACGTATGCACATACAAAACAGATATATTAGTACTGGGCAGAGGATCAGGAGGGTTCAATCAAGAATTTGAGTTCCTAACCTGAAATTTTAAAAAAAAAATGGATATTATTTCAATACAATTGGTTTTCTATTTTATTTCATACATTAAGAAACATTCTGAGAAGGGGTCCAGAGGTTCACCAGACTGCCAAAGAGATTTATGACACACATAAAAAAGGGTAAGAACCTTGGATTTAGAAAGCAATAGCCTTACGAGGTCTGTACCTCAAAGAGATCATAAAAATAGTGAAAAGGATCCACATGTACAAAAATATTTAGAGTAGCTCTCTTTGTGGTGGCAAAGAATTGGAAAAGGAAGGGATGTCCGTTGAAATTGGAAATTCAGAGGAATGGCCAAACAAGTTGTGGTATATGAATGTAATGGAATGTTATTAGAAATGCCAAGAAGTGCTATAAGAAATAAGCAGGTGGATTTCAGAAAAACTTGGAAAGACTTACTGATGCTGAATAAAGTGAGCAGAACCAGGAAAATATGTACATAGCTGTTCAGAGACCAACTCTGATAAACTTAGGTCTTCTCAGCAATACAAGGATTTAACCCAATTCTAAAAGACTCATGATGGAAAATGTTATCCACATTCAGAGAAAGAACTATGGAGTCAATGCAGATCGAGGCATACTATTTTCTCTCTTTTTTCTTTTTCATGGTTTTCCTCTTTTGTTCTTATTCTTCTTTCATAACATGACTAATATGGAAATATGTTTAATATGATTGTATTTGTATAGTCTGTATCACATTGCATGCCATCCTGGGGAGGCAGGGAGAATAGAAAAAAAAATCGGAACTCAAAATCTTATAAAGTGAATGTTGAAAACTATTTTTACATGTAATTGGAAAAAATAAAATACTATTAAGTGGCGGGGGGGAGAAAGTTGTGCTTACAAACTGAAATCAAAATGACTGCCAGTAAACTGAGGAAAGACCGTGTGTATGTGAATATAATGGAATATTATTGCTCTTTATGAAAAGAAAAAGGGGATGGATACAGAGAAAACTGGGAAGATTTATATAAACAAATGCAGAATTAAGTGAGCAGAACTAAGAGAATAGTTTATACCAAAGTATAACACTGTACAGGAAAATAACTGTGAAAGACCTAATAACACTGATAAATGTAATAAGCAGACTGATGATGGATGGATCATGTTTTCCACCACCTACCAGGGAGGTGATGGACTAGAAAGTGCAGAGTGAGACATTCGCAAACACAGCCAATGAATTAGTTTATTTTGCTTGACTATTCATTTCTTATGAGTGTATGTAGGAAGTTGAATTGAACTATGGGGGCCATCTCAGGAAGCATCATGGACAGTTTATGTTCCTGTCCCTTGGTTGTTGTCAGACTTAGTTTTCTCATCTGTTAAATGGGGGAAATGACAGCTCCTACATCCCAGGGCAGTTGTGAGGATACAATAAGACAATATTTGTAAAAGTTCTGTGCAAACCTTACTCTATAAACAAATGTTAACAGCTATTATTATTACTGTTAAGAGTATAGGGCAACACCAGATGAGTAGTTAGGGGCTTCACAAAACAACAGGAAAGAGCGTTAAATGTGAAGTCGGGTCTGGATTCTGGTTGTGGTTCTTTCACTAACCAACTGGAAAACCCATGTCTTGTTTCACGCTATTTATCTGTGAAATGGAGAAGTTGCAATATAGATGATCTCTAATCTCCTGATTTGAATAATGACTTTTTAAAATAATAATACCTGATTATCTTACTTCTCGACAACTTTATTAATCAATCTCTCTTTGAGATTCTGGGAAAAGTGTCTCTTGAGTTAGCTAGGTAGGATTTACCATCCAGACATGCCCATCTATCTTTCTAGAAGAGCCTCAGTAAGTTTGGAATAATCTTGACCAATCAGGACCTTCCATTACTCGGAAAAACAAAATGACAGACTGCAGAAGGGTGATGAACAATTCCATGTATGTCTAATGCATCCTTTCCCTTCCCTCTTTTTTCTTCCTTTACATTTAATAAACACCAACAAACACGAACCTCTAAATATAAAAAGATAAAGGGAGTTGTTTGTGAAACCGTGAACTTCTAGTATGCATTAAGTTTTTTCCCACTACTTAGAGTTTGTTGGCTTTTTTCACAATTCAAACTTAACATGGCTAATTCAGATAACCTATATTCCCTTCTGAATTCTCTTCTTTTCTTTATTTTTAAATGATTCTTTGATGTCATTTTTTTTAGCATCACTATCATTATATGCTCTCAAAATATACTCCTTTAAAAGAAAAGAAAAACTCTCCCTTATAACAAATAAGTATAGTCATGAAAAACAAATCTAAACATTCTGCGTCTGATATTGTTTCATTCTGCATCTCTGGTATCCTCTTCAAAGAGGTGGGAAGCATGTTTCACCATCAGTCTTTTCTAAATGATTGATCATTACATTTAACAGAGTTCTTAAGTCTTTCATAGTTGTTTTTCTTCACATTGTTTCCTATATTTGTTCATTTAATTCATTTCTCCAGTTCATACAAGTCTCCCCAGGTTTCTCTGAATCCACCCCTTTCTTCATTTGATAAGGAGCAGTAATATTCTATTATGTTCATAAACCACAATTTATTTCGCCTTTTTAAAATTAATGACAGTCACTTTGTCCTCAGTTCTTTGCTGCGATAAAAAGGGCTTCTAAAATATTTTGGTACATACTTTCCCTCTTTCTTTGCTCTCTTTGAGATACAAGTATTAATGACACCTACCTCATAAGATTGAGAGGATCAAATCATATAAGTATGGAAAGTACATTTGCAAGCCTTAAAGGATAGAAGGTAGAAACTGGCCCTGTGTATACTATTTAAACTTAAAAAAAAAAGTGAGAGCAGTAGAAGAAAAAATAGGAAAAGAAGCAAGAACTAGGGAGGAAAGATATGAAAAGAAAATTAACAGTTTGGAAAATGATGCACAGAAGCTTACCAAAGAAAATCATTCCTTTAAAATTAGATTTGACCAGCTGGAAGCTAACGATTAAGGAAATTAATTTTTATCCTGTATTTTATATTTGATTTTTTTTTTTTACTGAAGGCTCTTCTCTGAGGTTTAGTTCAAGTTAGGTATGCCAAAGTCCAAACTTCCCCTTCTAAGGATACAATTGCAGTTATAGAAAAATTCTGTTCTCAATACTCTCATAAAACATTGTCTCAGCATCTCCTGCAAGGTTTGTGGGGTATTCCTGGGAAGCTAGCACAACATGACCTTGCTCCATCTTTAACAATTAAGGTGGTCTTAGTGAATTCCCCAGTCATTAGTAAGTCTACCCTTCTCAGGGATCTCAGGAAGTAGCTAGGACTTATAAATTTCTAAAGGTATTCCTTAGAGATAGTGAGAAGTCATCCTCATGGCATTTCTGAGCTATGTCCACTTTCTTTGAAGCAACCAATAATGATCTTTTAATCTCTGTGATGCTGGCCAGTTAGAAGACTTTTCCTCCGTTCTTTTTGCTAAGCTTATAAAAATGTATTGTACCCTCAGTTCGGGGTCTTTTGGCCAGAGGCAGGGCTATTAGACCTATCCTTTATTATGAGGTCACATGTCCCTCATAATAAATGTCTTAAGCAGAGATTTTCCTCTTTACCTCTTTGTTAAATTTCAGATGAGACAGTTGGTGTCAGAAGTGGGATTTAGGAAGGAGAATCCCAGCTCCTTATCAGAAATCTCCTATTCTATTGGGCCTGTGTGGAATATCCTTCACAAAGAGAGTTTCTTTTAGGTACTCTGTGCCTATGGATAGGTTCTCCATCTGAATATTGAACAAGACAGATCTCCAAGTGAAAAGGTAAGTGTGAGAATTAATCTTGTTTATGTTTGTTCTGAATATTTCTATTTGTATTTTAAGCTGCAAATTTTGGATTTGGAAAATAGAGACAAAATTTAAATTAGCTCTCTATGGTGTACTTCATGGAGACAGGCTTCCATTGTATAAGACCTCCTGCGAATAGGATAAGGCGGTGAAGGCTACCCACTTTTAAGCATGCACCGGCATGACAACTTCTTACTAATTAGGGAAACTGAGGAAAATCCTATGTTCCTACTGGAACTTAAACACTACTTTTGTGGCCATTAATACTCCCAAATATGTTGTTGTTGTTTCAGGATAATCTCCCTAGCTGTAACTTCTCATAGTGAATTGCTATCAATATTTCTTTAGTTTAATAAGCAAGCTGGGGACCCATTAGATAGGGCAAAATTTTAAAAGTAGTAGATATATGTTTTTACATGTATATGTTATAGCGTGGGAAGTTTGTTATAGCATGGTCCCAGGCGACATCTGGTGGCCAAATTGGAAACAGCAACATGTGTCTGTGTCCTTTCTCCTCTCCAACCTATTCATTTGAATAAGCTCCTTTCCATGGATAACAATGTTGCTCATTGAGTTATACAACCCTTCTGCAACGAAAAGCAGAATTGTCAGAAGGGTAACTTTCACAGGGAAGCAGTTAGGAGGTGAATACAGGCTTTTTTTTAAACCTACTTTTATGTAATTTGTCTCTAATCACTACTTTAAATGAGAATTGATTTTGAATACAAAAAGTTTGTAAACCCAAGATTAAGTGAGTCCCCAAACTAAAGAATCTCGTCTGGCTTCTTGGCTACTATGCAAAATGTTAAAATGCAAACTCTTTCCTGGTTTATGAACAGGGGAAGCTTATTTAAAAAAACCAACTTGGAGATGCATGAAATTTACTTGTTTTGGAGAAGGATCTTGGGGACACATTCATTGGATACTGAAGCCTCTAACTTTTATATGTTATTGTGAGGGTTAGGGTAACCTCAGAATTATTCCCTAACATAGCTTCTATGAATCCCCTTTTTGTAGAACACTCTTTTCTCCTTATACCCAAATCTCCTGTGAACTATTAGGGACAAGATCTTCTAAGCAGACTTGGGGCTGTCATTCTCTGCTCCCTGATGGTACTTCATCCCTACAACTGCCCACCTAATATTTGACATCAGGGCAATGTGTTTGAAACTGCAAAAGTTAGTTTTTTTCTTTTAAGGTATACTTTGATCGAACTTCCTCTATCATGGCCGTAAGCGCAAAAATTTAGAATATCAGCAATTGATGTTTATAAATGTATGTTACCATTATGAGAACTATTTATATGAGAAAAGTTTTTAAGAATTGAAAAATGCAACTCTCTTGACTTGGAAATTACAGAATATTGACTCCAGATTCTGAAAAGTAAAGAGTAAGTTGTTGTGTTCCTTCTTCCTTGCCAAAGAAGACCATGCCATCAGAGAAAATGATGACATGACTTGCACTTGACTTTGTCCTGAGTGAGGGAGGGCTGTGCAGGTCACCAGCCTCACTTCTCCTCTGGAGTCATCTGGATCCAGTGGTCAGATATTCATCAGAATGACTGGAGATGGCCCAGGATGCAAGAGGAAACCTGGGCACCTTAGGCCAAGGCCTATTCAGGTATTCACTCAGGGTGTGGTAAAGCCCATTCAGTGACTAGGCCTGTATAAGAAGTAGTCAGGGGCTGACAAAGAGTAAGTGAACAGTAAATTAAAGGGGGTAAGCATATTTTCATTTGGAAAAATGCTTGTGAACTGATAACAGACCTTAACTGTTCCTTGAGCAATCAGGCCTTTTTCAAACTGCTAAGTAGGGTTGAGAGAACTCAGAGCTTTTCCACCTGTGCTTTAACAGATATAAGCCACTATACACCTCCTAAAGAACTACTAAGGATATTTTAATGAATCTTTGAGAAGATTGTCCCACAAACTTCTTCATAGATTGGGATTAGGAATGGTAGTTCAGGTTTCTATCCTCTTCTGGGAAAGGTTGGGGGTGTTTTAATATCCTAGAAAACACATAAATTTTAACTAATCAAACAATAATTCAACAGAGGTTAGTTGTTAAGAGGTAATTTTTTTTTTAATTCACCCTAGTTGAAATTAACTATACAGCATAGGAAAGTAAAAACATTTTAGTAAATCATTGGTTTTATTTAACAATAATATGGGTCAAAATTATAAAAGGAAAATTCAGGGGAGTAAAATTAGTCTGGGATGAGGTTAGAGAAGGATACAAAAAACTTTTTTGGTGGTGATTCTTTATGATATATAGCTGGAAGTTCCCAGGCTCCAAATCAGGGGATGGGAACCATGATACTGTCAAGTAAAAGAGTGAGAACAAGAACCTAGTCAGGTTCTTTGGGTGTTTGAAAGAATGAGTTAAGTGAAGCAAAGAGATCTTCAAGCTCTTCCAGAAAAATCTGAGAGTTTACATATTGCCATTAGTAGTTACAAAACCCAGACTTGATTTGGTAGAAATGTATCCTGAACTAAATTGGAATGTGGTTTTACGGGTGCTCCTCTATAATTATGGTAGATTGGAACCTAAAGGATGGATGACCACTTAAAATTTTTTTTACAATGGATTAGCTGAAAATTGTAGGTTTTATGAAGTGTTTGAAATTGAGCCTTGTAAAAAAAATGTTTAATAAGTTGTGAATGTGAAATGTGAAATTGTTAACTTAATTACTTAGTATGATTACATTCAGGTATAATTGGATTAATTTTTAAGTGGGATGATTCGTCAGACTGTACTTTACTATTTGGAATTAAGACAAGGTGTTGGGAAAAATGCATAGATGAGAAAATTTGATAGCTGTGTAATCCTGGAAAAGATAGTGCTTTCAGGGTTTTAGGAGACCTAAATGATATTGTAAAGTGTCTAACATAATTGTGATAATCACTGTATTTAAAATTCTGTTAGAAAAATTAACTCTTCTTTGATTCTCTTGGATTATTGATTTGTTAAAAAACTGATGTAAATTATTTGAAACTTCATTTAGAATAATGATGATGTTTTTACAATGAATTAGATAGATCCTAATTGCCTTTAAGATAGCTTCATCTATGAGATGCAGACTCCTGAGGTCTTGCAAGTCCTGAAAGGAAACTAAGGAATTGTCACAACAATGATTTGTATTATTTAGGCGAGCATACTTTGAGCTAATCTAATAATAACACTTGTGAACCTAAATTGATAGAGCTACATATGTATATATGTACACTGTTAATGTACAATTAATTACTTGCATATATTGTGAAACTTGGTAATGACTTCTCTTGTAATTTAGATAGTTAAGTTTATAACTCAGCTTTTAAAGAATTGTCTAAAAGCTGCTGTTTTTTGTTAGATGTATATTAGTTTATTAATATTATAATAAAGGTTCCAAAAGTTTCCTTCTTGTTTTATCTGATAAAATGGATGAGATTTGCCATTTGGCATGATTATAAATTTGTTCCAACTCTAATGATGATATGGTATAAGGTCTATATTTCTTAAACCTGAGAGCTACACGATTCAGAAATGGAAGAGCTAGCATCACACCTAGCTAGAATGAAAGAATTTATAAATCAACTCACATTACAAATTATCTTATGTTAAGGAGTTAAGTTCCACCTAAATTTGTTTAGCTGTGTTAAAGCAATATGTGATACGGTGAATAATTTTCTATGTAAGTAAGGTAATTTGGAAATATATCAGACTAAATATCATCTGATTAGTACTGAGTTTTGTTTCATGCATTTAAATTAATGATTTTCTGAATATTATCATCATATTTCCAAATTTTCTTGTATTATGAAATTTGGTAAACTTGTATCAAATATACTTTTAGAAGAGCATCTTCTCTTTATAATCTGGATGTTGTTAGATTATGAACTGAACTATTAAAAGGTGGTGGGAAAATGTGTGGAAACTGTTATGTTATTATATCAGCCCTGCTGACCACATGTTGTAATATTCTGAAGTACTATAATTTTAGAAACTGGAAACTTCCATATTTACCTGTTATTGTTGTTAAATCATTTTTTCAGTCATGTCCAACTCTTCATGACTCCATTTGAAGCTTCTTGGGCAGAGATACTTGCCATTTCCTTCTCCAGCTCATTATTTTTATTATTAAAGATGAGGAGCTTTGGCAAACAGGGTTAAACAAGTTGCCCAGGGTCACATAGCTAATAAATATCTGAAGCCAGATTTGAACTCACAAACTGAACTCTTCTTGACTTCAGGCTCAGCATCCTACACATTTCACCACCTTTCTGCTCTAGTTTACCTATAGTTAAGAAGAAATTTCAGCTAAAATTATTTGGCTATCTCTTATGAAAATTATGAAACTTTTGGTTGAGTTATTAGGGATTATTGTAATACGATTAAAACTTACCAAGTATTTACATGGGTATATTTTAAAAGGTAAAAATTATAATTGATTACTGTGTGGGAAAAGGTACAAGGAAAAGATCTTGTAAAAATCCCCTTTTTGAAAATTTAGAAGTACTCTTTTATTGTTTACTTTTTGGGGTTTTTTTCTTGAGACCACATACTTGGGCAGAGTCATACAACCTTATCAGCCTTGAACAGGCAAGAGTTTTTGCTGTGTGAAATTCCTTGAATTTAATATGTTAGTATCTACAATATTGTTTCTTTTATCTTACACCTAAGAAAATGGTTGTGTTCTGTCACAAGTAAAAATTCCAAGAGACAAAATTCTGGGTAATAAAAATTTGTTTATTAAATAGGCCAGCTGATCAATAAATTAGTGGTCAGTGATTTGGTTGTCAAAGATACCAAGGGAGATTCTGAAACACCTTAAATCAGTACCTTCTGATAGGGAACTCCCGTAACAAGTGAAACTCAACCCTGATTGGTGGGCAACAGCAACAAACTGGAAATGTGGCCTGGTCATGAGTTATGAGTCTTCTTCAGTTATCTGGGTGCCTGCTCCTTCAAGAGTTGCATCATACTAAATTCTAATGAAGGGGAGCAAGGACAGGAGCTCTTTCCCTTCCCCCATGCCCCGAAGGACCTAACCTAAATTGGATCATGTTTATGCCTTAGACAGAAATCAGGCTCCCAGTTGGATGGAACCCAGCCCAAATGCCTTGAGTAGCTGCCTCTTGAGCAGAACTGGAATGCTTATGACATTCTTTAGTTGGAAAAGGGCTTCTCTTCAAGCTAGCCTTTTGACAGAGAAGGACATATTAAAAATTATTATTAAAAATTAAATGATACGGTGTTAAAATTAATTTCTTTCTGTTCAAGATCCCAAAGTACATTATCATGGGTGACTAGTTGTGTAAACATCCCACTCTCATTGTATACATGCCTTGTGAGTGGTTGGTTTTGCAGACAGAAACAAACTTTAGATGAGGGCTTGAGCTGGAGTAATAAGTAAGAAAGTGTGTCTCCTCAACAGAGACGTGAGAGAGTCTGAATGTTGTTGTTCAGTCATGTCAGACTTTGGGACCCTTGGACCACAGCATGCCTATACTGTCCATGGGGTTTTCTTGGCAAAGATAATGGAGTGCTTTGCCATTTCCCTTTCCAATGGATTAAGGCAAACAGAGTGTAGTAGAGTAGTAATCCCACAGATCTGGTTAATTTTGCTAATGATTTTTTTTCTCTATTCCTATGGCTGAGACTAGTCAGAGGCAATTTGCTATGGCCCTCTGAGCATCACTCCTGACCAAGCTAGGTTTCACCTGGAAAGAACAGTATCCCTTCACCATACTTGCCCATTGTACCTGAATTCTCCCTTGTACTGCCACAGTCTAGGGACAGGGACAGGAAAGAGAGCTCTCTTTCTGAAGGCACTGATATTCTTCACTATAATGATAATATGTTGACCTGGCTAAATGAGGTCATGGTGGGTAGAGGTCTTAGATCAGATAAGGTTGAGTTTTGGACAATACGGTAAATGGAGAGAAACATCAGCAATTCCTGACACAGTCCAGAACAACCTATTCACACTTACTTTTTCTACACTGTAAAAAGGAAGTTCAGAATTAATTGGATTTTTTTGAGTTTTAGGAATCCTTATGGCTCCATTTTTACTGATTCACCTCCAAGTCTGTCTCTTTTGAATAGAGCCCAGAACAAGTTATAATGTATGAACATAATGGGATGTAATCTATGCACTAAACATCTATTTGAATAGGACAATGGTCACTAGTGGAGACTGCTGACCAATTGCTTCCTGTCTAATTCAGGGGCTGTTGATGAGAAAGAAGAGAAATTTTGGTCTTCTGGCTTCCAGTTTTGAAAGGGAAGATTCTTGTTTTCCAGATTTTGTTCAGGGGAGAGGTCCCTGAAAGCGGGGAGCAAAGGTGAGGGGGTGGGGAAGAGATTCTGGGAGGAGTGGACATATAAAGACACTCCTCCTTTTCCCCAACTTGCTACACTGGAGTCCTTGGACAATTTCCCCATGGGGAGAGATGTGGGATCATTCCTTTTGGTTGAGTTATCCCAGTTCATTCACTCTATGTTAGTGTGAGCCATATTTTTATCCGCAGACCTGATTTCTGTTTACTACTGGTCTGGATAAAAAGAGTTTACGGGCCATGCACCGTGTGATCTTTGTGGAACTTCGTTTGGAAGAATGGGAGTCAGGCCTTGGGAGACTCCCCTGTTAAGGGAGGGTGACAAGGGGCAAAGATGGGATCCCAGAATTATTTCTCCTAGACTAACAATATTTGGGGGAGCAGGTTACGTTATCCCCATTTTCTTGTACACCAGTTTGAGCCCTCCCATAACCTGAGAAAAGTCAAACAGCTGGACTGGCCAATCAGGAGGAGGGCCTTTTTGGTCCACTCTGAAATTAACCTGCCTGGGCGCTCTGACGTCACGGGCACACTGGGCCTTGGTCTTGGAGGGAAGCCAAGCCCCCCTGCTGAGTGTGGCCGACTTGGGAACATTCTCCTGCCAAGGGCACGGCCCACCGGCCACCTCTCGAGGCACCACCTCCACACCCTCTGGTTTATGACATCTTACGTTTACAGCTGGCAGAGGACCGGACATCCTGGGGCCAAACTATTCGTCTTACGGACCTACAATTCCAGGTAACCAAGGACGCTGCCGTCCCGAGGGGCTTGGGGGAGGGGGAAGGGGTTTCTCCAAGGTTATGAAGCCTTCAGTCACCCTCATTTTCCCAATGAACTCCCAGGCATCGCTCATAAACCTGCGCATGCGGCCTAACTGTGTCTGCGTTAGAACGAGCTCCGTGCAGGGGCAGTGACCCTGCGAGGAAACAGGCTGCATTACAGAGTGGCTAGCTGGGGATTCCCCGGGCGGGACGAACCTCCCGTCCTCCCGACTCCAAACCCAACACGCTCCACAAGTGGCCTAACTTGGATATGGAGGTCGTCTCCTGGAGCTGGGTCGGTTTGCTGCACAAGGGCGGCTGAAGTGTGAACTCTACACCTAGGAAAACCTCGGAAAACCTCGGGAGGTACCACGTGGGCCAGGTTACAGGTCAAAGCAAAATCCTGCTCAGGAAAATACAATTCCCAGAGGCCTCAGCGGCGCCTGAGGTTACCCACAGAGCCCAGTCAAAAGGGCTAGATACCCTCGCAATGCTAACAAAAACAAGAGTGGACACACGATCTTCCGTCTCCCCAGCTTCATCCCTACTGTTCCGGGCCTTCGGAACACGTCTAGGCATGTGCAGAAGATTTCCCCTTCAGCCTATGTTTCCCAGAATGCTCTGCGTCCCGAGGTCAGGGCGGGGCGAGGCGGGGAGAGAAGAACAACCAGCCAGTAAGGAAGTGGCTGTAGAGCCCTCTCTGCCCAACGGCAGCACGGACTCGCGCTCTGGTTCTGCAGGACGATAGAGCACCGCCTTCTCACTAGTTCATACTCTATTGCCTCTTCTTTTACCTCCGGCCCGAAATGGAGCCCAGAGGCTTCTGGGAAATGTAGTACATTGGAATTCTTCACACATGCGCAGACAAACCGAAGTAATTCTAGGTTCGGAGCTGGGGAGAGAGTAGCTTGGAGACTGAAAGCTTGGGTTCTAGGACGAGCGCGAGGGCTCTGATTTAGGCAGCGAAGTGCAAGGTGGAGGCAGAGATGCGTAAGAATGAGCATCCCCTCGCCCACTGTTTCCTTAGACTTCTCCCGAATATGTGTGCAAGAGAACCACTGCAGAACTAGGTGAATTGAGCGAAGAGCTGTATAGACATTTTCCGTGGACGGGGAAGCGGTTACTGTCACCGTGGCAACCTCCGCTTTCCCTTGCCTATTGGTAGCTGGCGTTGAGGAGGAGCGAAAGACCGCTGTGCCTTCTGGGAATTGTAGTTCTACCAGACTTAGCGAAGGCGTTCCCATTCTTGGGCTTTGGAAGCTGAAAAGAGAAAATATAAAAAAGCTATGGAAAGGGTGGGCATTTGCAGGGAATGGGGTGGAAAAGGCATTTAGGGTTAGAATCGCGATTGTACATCTAGCCCTCCTCCTGTGTGTCCCTAGGTAACGGGCTCCATAGGTCAGTGAGAGATTAACTCAGCCCTATGTATTCTTTCCTGCCATCTCTTCTGGGGAGGTGCCTCTTACCTGCTTGGGGAGGGTGGAGCAGCGGGATCAGACCAGTAAATAGAAGTGCTAGTAGAGGAGTCTGGCTTAATAGAGCCAGCCAGGGAGGCATCGAGGAATGGAAGTGGGCTATACGCTGGGAGTCATTCAGGGGAGAATTGTGGAGTGGGAAGGTTTCATGGGTGTGATTCCCACTGACCACGAAGCCAGTTTACCCAAGGTGGCATCTCTATCAGCAACCACAGTTTACCCTGCTCTGTTTCTTCTGAGACTCAGTATTTCCTTAACTTAAAAGTCTTAACTAAAGCGAGAGGGAAAAAAATAGAAATTGTTTATTGAAAAGATTTTGATAGTATCCATTATTCTGTAAAGGGGGTTAAGAAAAAAAAAATAGATATGGGTCCTTGGACACACAAATTTGTGGATAATAGAGTTATATGGGATATGTGCTTATGGAGTAAGAATGTTTTGGCTTTGAGTGTCACTCCTGAGAAAGCTACGTTTCATTGTTTTCATGAGAGACTGCAGGAGATGTTGCTTTTACAGATCTTTAGACCTCCTAGCAGAGTAAAGCAAGGTCAGAAAATTATGATGCTCCAAGAGTGAAGCTGTTTCCCAAGCTACCTGATGCTTCTGACCCTGAGTCCAATTCCTGGTGAGTAGGCAGGGACATCCATGGTAAAGTTGAAGGAAGATTCCTTTCAGGATCAAGAATCTACCCCAAAAGAGGACATACCTATGAAACATCCAATCACCTTTGTAGATGGTTCCATTACCAAAAATCATCTGTGTGCCAAGAGACACAGCCAACATCTGGGAACTTTGCTGCATGAGACCAGAGATTCACACAAAAGAACAAATGCTGGAGTTTTTGGTCCTTGAGCAGTTCTTGAGTGTACTGCCTAGGGAGATGCAGATCTGAGTTTCTCAACAGCATCCAGAGACTGGTGGAGAGATGATATTTGTCATAGAGGATTTGCAGAGAGAGAACCTTGGAAACTCATACAATGACTGAAGAGAAGGAATCCTGGTCTTCATGGTGAAGAAGTGGAAGGAGCATGCAGAGAGACAATATGAGTTGTTATGTCTTGATTTTTCAAGGGGTATAGGTGACTTTATTCCTGCTGAATCAATGTTAGTTTAAGGACAATGGAATTTTTAGCAAAGGGAACCTCTGTTTTGGGGTGAGAGAGCCTAATATAGGAATGATGATGGTTAGAAGGCAATGTTGATTTTGTTCCTGCTCTGTGGTGTTCATTTATCTTTGCTGATTCTTATCTGCCCCATCCACCTCCATCTCCCTCCTCCCCCCACTTCCTCTTCCAGGGGAATATGGCTACATTCTACTTGGAAGCCACTTTTGAGGATATGACTGTGTATTTCTCTCAGGAGTCAAAGCTTCTGGATGGCTCTCAGGAAAAACTCTATACAGGTGTCCTGTAAGAGAGCCAAGGAAATGTGATATCATTAGATAAGGACCCAGTTGGGCTTTTTGTCCTGAAATTGGTTTTCCTGTAGATAAGAATAAGTTGAATGTGATGGTCACCAGAGTTGGGGGGTGGGGGGTGGAACTCACCAGGCTGTCTTAGAATTGGCTATAAATAATTGTGTAAGAAAATTTTTAAGTGAGGTCTTTAGACCACCTTTGCTAGCCAAATTAACAATTTCACTTTCCTAAGGGTTGTGAGATGAGGGAGGGAAATTAATTAGTAGATTTAGGGGAAAGAGGAAAAGGTGTGAAACCTCTGTGGTTGGAACAAGGTTGTAATAGCACCTTAATCCTATAGTGAGTTGGGTTGCTAAGGAAGAGTTAAGGAATCTCCAATATCTAGCATGCTGTAAATCCAACTGTTCCCCCAGAATCTCATTTACCTTAACCTCAGTTACTCTCCTTGGGGTTAAATCTTAATCTAACAGGATTTGCCAAGTTCTTTTCTCCTAATGTCCTTAGCAATAACAAATGATAAAAAATCACTTTAATGATTTTCCTTACTGTAATCCTTTCAGGCAGGTAATACAAGCATTATTTTCTATACTTTACAGATAGAAATTGAGAGATTTAAGTGATTCATGGTCATATAACTAGGCAGTATTGAAACTGGGATTCAAATCCAGGTTGTCTGCCTCCAAGACAGGAGTGCTTTATGTTATGTGACACTGTTTCTCAGCAACTGCCCAGATGTGAAGGAAGTAGTATTTATCTGCAGGACAGCTTCCCTTGCTGAGTTCTAGTGGTATCACCTGCCTGTCTCCTAGTTCTCTGCACATGCCCATCTACCCCCAGTTCTTCTGTGGGACAGAAATTCCTGATCCTAAACAAGTTATGATCACATTTCCAGCTCAAGGGGAAAAACATCATGAACTGGTTCTTTGAACTGAGGAGGCTATCCTGAAAAGTTCCCACTTTTCAGGAGAGAGGAGATTGGATACCTGAGCATGACCCTTGGGCACTTTATTCTAATTCTATTTCCTTTGAACTACTCCTTTCCTTTTGTCCCTTTTCTGTGTCCTCTAAAGTTATTTTCTGGTGGACTACTGATGCAAATTTTGTCCTTCCCCATATTTCTGTGAGGTCAGCAGGCTGAGCTCGTAGCTAGTTTTTTAGAAGTTGCTTATACCATAAGTTGCTCTGGAATTGCTATATAAATCTATTAATGTGTTTTCAGCTCCCCTTCATTCTTATTCAAACTCTAATCTACCTATCAAAAGCTCTCCAATAACATTACATTTTACCCAATTTTGGCTGCCAGAAGGAACCACTCTAGGGTAATTCTCTTATCCTCTCAAATCCCACAGCTTTCCTGATTGACCCAGGTATTAACATGAAGGATACCCAACTCACTTGTGGACAGTTTCACTCTTTATCATCTACAATCCAAGAGAAGTCCTAGTAAAGAAGATGGCTTTTGAGGTAGTGACTGCATTGAACTCCATTCGCTTATCATGGTGGGCAAGACACCAACACCTTCCCTTTCCCCAAAATATTCAGAGGAAAAATGAATCAGAGAAAGCAAATTCATATGTTCACCAACTTGCCTCTCTGAAAAATGGACCACTCCCATACCTATGTGACCCAATTTTCTTTAACTTCTAGGGTACTTAGAGAATTCATTCCATTTACTACTCTGCCCAAAAATCACTGGAACCTATTCCTTGACCTAAGTCTTTTAAGCTTTCTTATGTAACTCTCATAATGAATAATGAAGTTTAAGCATAAAGTGATACTTCAGTGAATATTAATGCATGAGATTTTCAATTTGAAGAACTGTTCAATCAGCAGTAAACATAAGGAAAAACAAGGCTCAGCACTTTCATATAAATGAGATTATGCAACAGACCTTTCATTAATCTCTTGTTTAATAGTACAGAAGCTCCCTCTCTTCCCATTAGTAAATTACAGTTTATTCCTACAAACGTAAAGAGTGGGAACCATAAGGAGAATCTGAAAGGGAAGATTTCAAGGATCAGCAACCTCAAGATACCAGAGTTGCTCAGAGTTCAGAGGTAGAAGTCTGGAAGGATGACAAAAGAAGCTCAAAGGAAGAAATTATACCTCTATTTGGAAAATTCTCAAGCAGAAGGAAGACATAGGACCTCATCATGAAGAGAAGATGAGAGAAGCTTTTTCTAAATGCTCTACTTTAGAAGATGCTTGGGGAGGTGCCGCCTCATGCATGTATCAAGTGTGGGAAAAGTTTCAGTCAGAAGTCAGAAATTCATCTGTAGAAGATGCAAATGGTAGAAAAAGGCACCAAGGAGCATCTCACATGAGGGCAGGGCTTCAGTTGGAAAACATATCTTCCTCCCCATCGGAGAATCTATCCAGGAGAGAAGTTCTATAGCTGCCCTAGCTGTGGAAAAAACTTTAGATGGTGGATGCATCTTGGTGATTGTCAGAGAACCTATACAAGAGAAAAGCTTGTATTCAAGAATTCAAGTCTTTATCTCCATCAGAGACCATATAGGGGAAAGCCTTTTAAGTGTCGCAACTGTGAGAAGGCCTTTAGTGACCAATCAACATTTTGATACCACCAGAAAACCCATAGTGGGGAGAAATCCCATAAATGTTATGAATGTGGGAAGAATTTTAGAGACCATTCAGCTTTGTGTTACCAATGGAGAAAAATCTTATATATGCCTTAACTGTGCAAAAACATTCAGTTCAATCTCAAACCTTATAGATCCCAGAGATGTTGCAGAAATGAAATTCCATAAATAATGAGCTAATAACATCATCCTCAAAATGGTCTTATAACCTTCTCAATAAAAAAAGTCTTCTGAGTTTATCTTTTCTCTCATAATGGCAGTTCTGGAAAATGTCCGCTTTTTAATTTGAACCTAAATTCCTTCACTATATGGACTGTGTGTCAGATTCTATTCAGGGGCTTTTTCTTTCCTCCTCTATGAAGATGAAAATCTATTTTCTCAACTTAATTCCATGTTCTCTTTCCTGTATTGTCTACCTAAATCTAGTATCAAGTGATCATAGTTGAGTACATAGGGAGGTAGTGTATGTGTGTGTGTGTGTGTGTGTGTGTGTGTGTGTGTGTGTATGTGTGTGTGTGTGTGTGTGAATCCTAGGGAATTGTCCATGGTTACAATCAAGAAGGACAGGAAACAGTTACAGGCTAGGCATCTCCCTCTACCAGCCACCAGTGCTTCCCAGTCTTTTTAAAGAATTTAAATTTTTTAAAAACTAAAATTATTTAGTTTTAAAAAGTAAAATTAGTATATGTGGGCTGGACCAAAGCTCAAAGCAGGCCACATGGGCCTATTAAGGGCATGGAAGATCTTCAAATTCCCTTAACATTACAAAAGTCCATACCCTTTCACCTAAACATTCTACTGTTAAGTGATCAGTGACAGCAAAAAATATCCCCCACACAAAAATATTGATAGCATCTTTTCATGGTAGCAAATAATTGGAAAAAATACTTGCTAAAACATTGTAGTACATGAATATAAATGAAATATTACTGTACCATAAGAAACAATGGATTTGAAGAACCCAAGGAAATATAGAAACACCTGTGAACTGTATGAAGTAAGCAGAATTAGAACAAACTGTATTCACAGTTTGTATTCATACTGAAAATCAAGATTACACAGCTTTTACCCTTCTGCTCCATGGGAGGTTTTTGTCCCCTCTGGGATATGCTATGGTGCAATTGAAATTAAAGTAAACTAGGGCACAAAGCTCTAAGCATGATCAATTTATTGGTAAGGCTAGAAGTTACCAACAAATGAGGTCTTTAGCTCCTCAGCAAGCTGCAAGACCCCAAATGAGGACTGAGAGGAAGGCAGGATCATACATGGGGAAAGCAATATGATTAGTTATAAAGTCAGCAGCATCATACATATGGGGGTCAATATGATTGACTATTCCACACATGGAGCCTGAGTCACATGGCATGGTGGGAGAACCTTGCCAAATTGGTGGAGCAGGAAGGGTGGAATAGGAAGTGAGCATGAGGCAGAACTGGGAGAGAGCTAGGCAGAGCTGAGGTAGAACAGCTAGCATGAGTGAGAGAGGGAGGAATTTTGACTAGGGGAGCTTGTTGGTGGGGAGGCCTAACTGAGGGAAGGCTTGGGTATGCCATGCTCCCTAGATTGGTGATGTGTATGAACTTCTTTGTTACCATGGTGGAATAGAATTTCTGGTATCTGAATAAATATCTTGGTTTTTTCTCTCAGGTAGAAAGTTTATGTTTTGCAAATTTACTCTGGAAATATGCATGCATATTCATAGAGGCTGCTATGAATATCACATTGGTATTACAACATTTTAGTGACTTTTCACTCAACTCCAAATTGCTTTCCTAAGTGTTTGGACCAACACATAGCTCCATCAGTGGGATTGGGGTATCAAGGAGAATGTAATTATTCTAAAAACTATGTCCTTCAGAACTCTTCTTTTGTCACAACACTGAACATCCAAAGCAAATATAATAATACTATAACAGTTTTCAAAAGGAAAGGTTGAGGCTTCTCTGTTGAAAAGACCAGCTAGCATCACTAATCAAATTTTCTCTGTTAGTTCTGTTTGAGCAAGCATTTCCTAAATGAGGCCCTTTAAGGACTTTCATGGCCAGAGTCCCAAAGTATTTTCTTTCTTTCCTCTAATTCAGTCTCCTTTGTCTGTCTGCCTGTCTGTCTGTCTACCTACCTATGTTACTGAAAGTTTTATTGATGCCCTCTGTTTTTATATTACAGTAACTTTTTGCCCTATCTCCAAGATTGAACCCTTTAAGCAAAAACATTAAATGCAGAAACTTAATAACATTTTTCTGTTTTGAAAGAGGAGTTTTTTTCTTTGTATTTTCTCTAAGACCTTAACTGATTTTTCTATTACTCAAACTTCTTTACTGTAGTGATCTTTTCATTTCTGTTGTTATAGCTATTATGTATTTTCTTTTGTGGGTTTTATTCTGCATCAGTTTATAAAAACAATTCTACGTTTCTCTCAATTCCTCATATTTATCTTATCTTACTGTATAATAATTTTCTATTACATTCACATACCCTAGTTATTTTTTTAGGGATTACCTAATCATTGAACAGACATGTTATTTCCAGTTTTTATTATCATAGAATGTTGTTGTGAATATTTTGGTAAGCATAGGACCTTTGTTTCTATCTTTGACTTTCTTGGGGTACATAGTAGGATCCAAATAGTAGAAGTGCTGGGCCAAAGGGTATGGACAGCTCACTCACTTTTCTTGTATAATTCCTAATAGAAACCCAGAATGATTGAGTCACTTCATAGCTCCACCAACATAGAATCAGTTAGCCTGTGTTCTCATAGTCCTTCTAGCATTGATTATTTCCATCTTTTTTATGTGTTTGCCAGTTTATTGAGTGATAATTGTTTTGATTTTCATTTGCTCTTACTACTAGACAATTGGAACAAGTTTTTACATGTCATTTATAGTTTGCAAATCTTTTGCAACTGTTCATATGTTGGATAACTTATCTACTGGGTAGTGGCTTTTAGTTGGCACCATATTTTGGATATCAGACTTTTATCAGTGATACTTGATACAAATATTTTTTCTTTCTGCCATTCTATTCTGATTCTATCTTTACTAATTTTATTCATACAAAAGCTTTTTTCATTTTATTATGTTATTATTGTCTATTGTTCTTTTATAACCTCCTTTATCTCTTGTTTGGTTAAGAATTCTCTTTCCAAAGAGTCCCACATGTACAAAAATATTTACAGCAGCTCTCTTTGGGGTGACCAAAAAGAGGAAATCAAGGGGACGCCCATCAATTGGGGAATGGTTGAACATGTTATGATATATGAATGTAATGGAATACTATTGTGTTATAAGAAATGAGAGACAGGAAGACTTCAGAAAGGCCTGGAAAGACTTTTATGAATTGATACTGAATGGAGCAGAACCAGTAGAATTTTGTACACAGCAACAACCACAGTGTATGAGGAATTTTTCTGGTAGACTTAGTCCTTCATACCAGTGCAAAGATCTAAAAAATTCCCAATGGACTTTTGAGGCAAAACACCTTCCACATCCAGAGAAAGAACTCTGGAATTGGATCACAGAATGAAACAGACCATTTTCTTTTGTATTATGTTATGTTTTGTTTTATTTTATTCATTTTAATTCTTGTATTTAATATGACTAAGGTGAAAATGTATTTAATAGGAACGTATGTGTAGAACCTATATAAAATTGCATGCCATCTCGGGGAGGGAGTGGGGAAGGAGGGGGAAGGAGGAAGAGGGAGGGGAAAAATCTAAGATATATGAAAATGATTGTAGAACACTGAAAACAAATAAAATAATTTTTTAAAAAAAGAATTCTCTTTCCAGCCATAGTTATGAAAGATATCTAATTTTGTTCTCTTCTCTCTTTTTAATGGTGTGACCTTTTATATGCACATTGCATTTCTATTTTGAGCTTATGATGTAAGATTTTGGTCTAATCCTTTTTTTAAAGAATCATTTTCTGGGAGCCAAGACGGTGGACTAGAAAGACACACTTACACAGGATCCTCCCCACAGCCCATAAAATATGTGTAGAATGGGACTCTCAACAAATTCTGGAGCAGCAGAAGTGGAGAACAACAGAGTGGAGGAGATTTCCAGCCCACGGTGACCTATAAGGCCCATGGAAACATTGGCTGGGCTGGATGCGGAGGCAAGGGCAGAGCCCAGCCCAGCCTTGGCCGAGCACCTGCACGGCGCTACAAGACTCTGGGAGGAGGACACCTCGGGGGTGGAATCTCCAGTCGCAGTATGGCGCCTCAGATCCCTAGGTGCATAGGTGGCAAAGGACAGTGACGGGGTTTAATCAGCAGGCCAGGAAGGGAGAAGGGCTTTCCCATAGCCCCAGCAGCAGGCAGCAGCCACAGAGCCTGCACAGCAGCCCATATGGAAGCTCCATTGTTGGAGAGTAAAAACTCCTGGGGGCATTGAAGAGCTGAGTCTTGGCCTCCACCCTGGGTGGAGCTGGTCTTTGTCTCACACTGAATGGCGGCCCTGCCCATCCAGCTTATCTGAAAATCAGCCCCCAGTGCTGACTTGGGAACTGGAGGCCAAGTGGCTGTGGAGAGGTATCTAAGATTCTGGGCATAAAAATCCCTCTCTGCATCCAGACCAGTACATGCTTGATTGTGCCACCTCGGAAGAACTGAGATCTCACATATTCCCAGGGTATACCCTACTCTTGACAAAGGACCCAAAAGTCAAGTAACTGGTTGGCAAAATGCCCAAAAAAGGGGAAAAAAATAAGACCATTGAAGGTTACTTTCTTGGGGAACAGATATCTCCTCCCATCCTTTCTGAGGAGGAAGAACAATGCTTATCAACAGGGAAAGACAAAGAAATCAAGGCTTCTGTATCCCAGACATCCAAAATAAATATTCAATGGTCTCAGGCCATGGAAGAGATCAAAAATGAATTTGAAAATCAAGTTAGAAAGGTGGAGAAAAAACTGGGAAGAGAAATTAGAGAGATTAAAGAAAAGCATGAAAAGCAGGTCAACACCTTGCTAAAGAAGACCCAAAAAAGTGCCGAAGAAAATAGCACCTTGAAAAATAGGCTAACTCAATTGGCAACAGAGGTTCAAAAAGTCAATGAGGAGAACAATGGTTTAAAAAGCAGAATTAGCCAAATGGAAAAGGAGATTCAAAAGCTCACTGAAGAAAATAGTTCTTTAAAAATTAGAATGGAACAGATGGAGGCTAATGACTTTATGAGAAACCAAGAAATCATAAAACAAAACCAAAAGAATGAAAAAATGGAAGATAATGTGAAATATCTCATTAGAAAAACAACTGACCTGGAAAATTGATCCAGGAGAGACAATTTAAAAATTATGGGATTACCTGAAAACCATGATCAAAAAAAGAGCCTAGACATCATCTTTCATGAAATTATCAAGGAAAACTGCCCTGATATTCTAGAACCAGAGGGCAAAATAAATATTGAAAGAATCCACTGATCACCTCCTGAAAGAGATCCCCAAAGAGAAATTCCTAGGAACATTGTGGCCAAATTCCAGAGTTCCCTGGTCAAGGAGAAAATATTGCAAGCAGCTAGAAAGAAACAATTCAAGTATTGTGGAAATACAATCAGGCTAACACAAGATCTAGCAGCTTCTACATTAAGGGATCTAAGGGCTTGGAATATGATATTCCAGAAGTCAAAGGAACTAGGACTAAAACCAAGAATCACCTACCCAGCAAAACTGAGTATAATACTTCAGGGGAAAAAATAGTCTTTCAAAGAAATTGAGGACTTTCAAGCATTCTTGATGAAAAGACCAGAACTGAAAAGAAAATTTGACCTTCAAACACAAGAATGAAGAGAAGCATGAAAAGGTAAACAGCAAAGAGAAGTCATAAGGGACTTACTAAAGTTGAACTGTTTACATTCCTACATGGAAAGACAATATTTGTAACTCTTGAAACTTTTCAGTATCTGGGCAGTTGGTGGGATTACATACACACACACACACACACACACACACACACACACACAAAGAGAAAGACAGAGAGCACAGAGTGAATTGAATAGGATGGGATCATATCTTAAAAAAATGAAATGAAGTGGTAAGAAAGAAATATATTGGGAGAAGAAAGGGAGAAATGGAATGGGGCAAATTATCTCTCATAAAAGAGGCAAGCAAAAGACTTTTCAGTGGAGGGAAAAAGAGGGGAGGTGAGAGAAACACATGATATTTACTCTCATCACATTCCACTTAAGGACAGAATAAAATGCACACTCATTTTGGTATGAAAACGTATCTTACAATACAGGAAAGTGGGGGAGAAGGGGATAAGCAGGGTGGGGGGGATGATGGAAGGGAGGGCAGTGGGAGGAGGGAGCAATTTGAAGTCAAACTCTTGGGGAGGGACAGGATCCAAAGAGAGAACAGAAGCAATGTGGGGCAGGATGGAGGGAAATATAGTTAGTCTTATACAACATGACTATTATGGAAGTCATTTGCAAAACTACACATGTATAACCTATTTTGAATTGCTTGCCTTCCCAAAGGGAAGGGGTGGGGAGGGAGGGATGAAGAGAAGTTGAAACTCAAAGTTTTTGGAACAACTGTCGAGTTCTGTTCTTGCTACTAGGAAATAAGAAATGCAGGTAATGGGGTATAGAAAGTTATCTGGCCCTACAGGACAAAAGAGAAGATGGGGACAAGGGAAGGGAGGGATGATAGAACAGAGGGCATATTGGTGATAGGGGAAATCAGAATGCTCGGTGTTTTGGGGTGGGGAGGGGACAAATGGGGAGAAAATTTGGAACCCAAAATTTTGTGAAAATGAATGTTAAAAGTTAAATAAATAAATTTTTAAAAAAATAATAAAAAAAAGAATCATTTTCCAAAACTTTTCTAGAACTCAACAATCACAAAAAGCCAGCATAACTTCATTAAGAATGAGTCAGGAGATTTTTCAGCCAAGATGGCTACTTGAACAGAGATAGGCATCCCAGCTCTCACCCACCACTCAAGTGAAAACCTAAAAATAGTAGCAGGCTAAATAATGACCAAGAAATCTAATGATAGCAGTAAACAACTCCATCCACTCCAGAACTGTAAAAAGTAGGTCCACTAGAAGTGCATAGACAATACAAAAGAGAATTCACCAGAAAAGCCTGGGTTCAAGCAAGCATACCAGACCAAAGGCTCACAGCTCAACCAGATATGAACTAGAGACACCTCTAGCTTGCAGTGTTTTGTATCCAAAGGCAACTTCCATGAGAAAACCCCAGGATGGTCAGAAATCCACATCATGGACCTTGCAAGTGACTAGGGGCACTAACGACCAGTCCTGACTTGACTGCACACAAATTAGGACATCCCAAGACCATGGGGTTTCCAAGTCTTTAACACTCTGTCCCAGAATGCTACAGAATACCCTCAAGATCCAATGTTCAACTTCAAAGAAAGATCTAAAACCTACCAGCACTCAGTGTATGTATTCCCCATGAGTGAAGGTCAGCTTAAATAAACCAAATTCAGAATAAACAGCTTCTCTTATCCACTCAGAAATACAACATAATAGAGCCTGGAGCCAGGAAGACTCTTCTTCCTGAGTTCACATCCAGCCTCAGACACTTACTAGCTGTATGACCCTGTGCAAGTCACTTAACTCTGTTTGCTTCAGTTTCTTCATCTGTAAAATGAGCTGAGTAAGGAAATGGTAAACCACTCCAGTATCTTACCAAGAAATCCCCAGATGCAATCATGAAGAGGTGAACACAACTAAAACACTGAGTAACAAACAACAACCAGACATAAGAGTTAAAAAGAAAAAAAACCTAATCTTACACTGAGATATTCTGCTTGGCTTTTGTTAGCTGGAGACTATGAAAAAAGAGATGTCAGCCTGCCTTATCAAGGAGAAGCTTTATCCACTATAACCCACCAGGCATTCTCAACCAAGAGTCTGTGAACCTGTTATGAGTCTAGCAGAGCCCAACAGAATAAGGAGGAGACCTAATGGAGATCCTGCATGCAGTGAAAAGCAGGCTAAGTAAGCCCAGGGGAATAATGCCCCCATGAGGGGTAGGCCCAGTGAGAACAGTGGTATCACCAAAAGACATCCTGAGTCCTGCAGCATTGTGGGAGTGCATTGCCTCTCCATACATTGTCTCTGTTTGTCTGTCATGAACAATTTCCTTGCATGGTTACTCTGGGCAACAGTGGTGTATATGTTCCCTGGATAATGTACTTGAGTCCACACTTATGCATAGTGAACAAGGGATAATGCTGTATTATCAATTGTCTTAGTGTTTTATTTCATTATGTAAGGGTGGAGTTAATTTAATAAATTAATCAAATCACCCCATCTCATTTAAAGTGATAAAGTGTCATACTTTAGCCAAATGAGAATATTTCTCAATCAATTAAACATAGGCTTTAGACTAAGTATGAAAAAGTCATTGATCAACTGGAATAAATTTGCACAAGAAGTGTGTTCACATTGGCTTAAGAAACTTGGTGGAGCCAAGATGGCAGAATAGAAGCATGGACCTGCTTGAGCTCTCCCCCCAAAGCCCTTAAAATATCTGTAAAAAAATGACTCTAAACAAATTCTAGAGCAACAGAAGCCACAAAATGACAGAGTGAAACAGATTTCCAACCCAAGACAACCTGGAAGACTGACAGGAAGGGTCTGCTGTACTGGGCTTGAAGCAAAGCCATGCCTAGCACAGATGTGACTGCAGCAGGCTTCAGGTCACTGAATCACAAGCACCTGCTGTGGTTTCCAGATTTCTCAGCCCACAAATGCCAAAGACAACTTCAAAGGTGAGTGAGAAAACTCTCTTACCTGGATGAGAGGGAAACGTGGTCTGGTCTCCCCCACCCCCAGTGCAGCAGCAGCCACTGCCACAGCATTGCTTCTGATGCTCTCCACCAATAGATGGTGGGGAAATGAAGAGTCTGATCTGGGTCTCAGTCCTGAGAGTCGATGCTGGGGTGAAGAGGAGCGCTGTGGCAGAACTGGTGGTGGTTGTGGAGAGGGAATCCTACTCGCAGTTCCAGGGCAGAAAAGAGTGCTTGTGGTTGCTCACAGACCACAAAGCAGGCTGGGAGAGGTGTAAACACCTCTCCCTCGATTATGCCACTTTGGAGGAAATGAGAACTTATAGGTGCTTAGAAATATCTCAAAACAAAACCTCTGAAACCTGGAGTAGCATATCTTCCACTTGACAAGGGTCTCAAAAGTCAAGTAATTGACTGGGAAAATACCCAAAAAGGGGAAAAAATAAAAATATACATGGTTACTTTCTTGGTGAAAAGGTATTCTTCCATCCTTTCAGATGAAGAAGAGCAAAGCATACAATCAGAGGAAGACAGCAAGGTCAAGGCTCCTACCCCCAAAGCCTCCAAAAAAATGAAATGGCCTCAGACCATAGAAGAATTCAAAAAGGATTTTGAAAATCAAGTAAGAGAGGTTGACGGGGGTCGGTCCTAGGCGCCTGGGCGGATAGGGGCCTCCCCGGGAGTGGCAGCCCACCAATCCGAGGGGGACACGGCTCCCATAGAGGAGTTGTGAGCCCACGGGATTGGTCGGGTGGGCTGGATCCAATCGGGTGGTAGGCCTCGCCCTCGGGGCGGGTTAGGATGGCAGCCCGGAAGAACCTCCCTATATAAGACAACGCCCTGAACTGCTCGTGGGACTCCTTCATGCAATAAAGCTATGAACCTCCTGCGCATTGCCTGATTATTGCCTGCCGCCGTGTCCCCCGGGGTAGGTCCGGAGACGTCCGAAGCGGTGCCCACCGAAGGGAGATTCTCACTCGAAGGTCCCGGGGACAGACCCGGGACAAGAGGTGAAGGAAAAATTGGGAAGAAAAATGAGAGCAATGCAAGAAAATCATAAAAAACAAGTCAGCATCTTGCTAAAGGAGACCCCAAAAATGCTGAAGAAAATAACATCTTTAAAGATAGACTAACCCAAATGGCAAAGAGGTCCAAAAGTCAATGAGGAGAAGAATGCCTTAAAAAGAAGAATCGGCCAAATGGAGGTTCAAAAACTCATGGAAGAAAACAGTTCTTTAAAAATTAGAATGGAGCAGATGGAAACTAATTACTTTATGAGAAATCAAGAAATTATAAAACAAAACCAAAAGAATGAAAAAATAGAACACAAATAAATAAACAAAAAAAAAATAGAAGAGCAACTGGTGTGGAAAATAGATCCAGGAGAGATAATTTAAAAATTATTGGTCTACCTGAAACTCACAATCAAAAAAAAAAAGCCTAGACATTATTTTCCAAGAGATTATCAAGGAAAACTGCCCTGATATTCTAGAAACCAGAGGGGGAAATAGAGATGGAAAGAATTTACTGATCACCTCCTGAAAGAGACCCCAAAAGGAAAACCCCTAGGAATATTGTAGCCAAATTTCAGAGTTTCCAGATCAAGGAGAAAATATTACAAGCACCTAGAAAGAAACAATTCAAGTATTGTGAAAATACAATCAGGATAACACAGGATTTAGCAGCTTCTATACTAAGGGATTGAATGACTTGGAATATGATATTCAGAGGTCAAAGGAGGTAGGATTAAAACCAAGAATCACCTACCCAACAAAACAATACAATATACTTCAGGGGAAAAAATTGAATTTCATTGAAATAGAGGACTTCCAAGTATTCTTGTTGAAAAGACCAGAGCTGAATAGAAAATTTGACTTTCAAATACAAGAATCAAGAGAAACATGAAAAGGTAAACAGGAAAGAGAAGCCATAGGAATTCGTTAAAGTTGAACTGTTTACATTCCTACATGGAAAGAAGGTATTTGTAACTTATGAGACCTTTTTCAGTATTAGGGCAGTTAGAACATATATATATATATGTATGTATGTATACACATATACACACACACACATACATACATACATACATACACACTCATATATATATACCCACAAATATATGCATATGTATGTATATATACATATATGTAGATGTATATGTGTATATGTATATATTATGCATGTGTATGTATATGGGTGTGTGTGTGTATATACATACACACACACAGAGGGCACAGGGTGAGCTAAATATGAAGGGAGAATACCTAAAGAATAAAATTGATTGTTGAGAGGAAAGTACTAGGAGAAATAGAAATGGAGAGGTAGAATGTAGCTAATTATCTCACATAAAAGAGGCAAGAAAGAGCTTTTACAATGGAGAGGAAGAAAAGGGAGGTAAAAGGGTATAAGTGAGCCTTACTCTCATGGGATTTGGCTTAATGAAGGAGTAACACACACTCAATTGGGTATGGAAATCTATTTTACCCTGCAGCAAAGCAGGGGGGAAGGGGATAGGAAAGGGAAGATAATAGAAGGGATAGCAAATTGGGGAAAGGAGACTCAGAAGCAAACACTGTTATGGGGGGACGGGTCAAGGGAGAGAATGGAATAAATGGAGGGCAGGACAGGACAGATGGAAATGTGGCCAGTCTTTCACAACATAACTGTTATGGAAGTGTTTTGCATGGCTACTCATGTATGACCTATATAGAATTGCTTGCTTTCTCAATGAGGGTGGATGGGGAGGGAGGAAAAAGAGAATATGAAACTTAAAGCTTCAAAAATAAATGTTAAAAATGTTTTTTGCATACAAGTGGTAAATAAGATGTCCAGGCAATGGGGTATAGAAATCTATTTTGCCCTACAGGAAAACAGAGAGGAGGGAGATGGATGAAGGAGGGGGTGATAGAAGGGAAGACAGACTGGGGAAAGGGGTAAATGGGGTACACAATGTCCTGTGGTGACAGATGGGGAGAAAATTTGGAATTCAAATTCTTGTGGAAGTGACTGTTGAAAACTGAAAAATAAATATATTACATTTTAAAATTAAAAATAATAATAATAAAAAGAAACTTGGTGACACTCTGTGGGGCTAGAGAGCTAGTTCAGAATCCCAAGAGATTTGAGCTAGAAGAGATGAGAGATCATTCCAGCTAAATCTATGAGAAGGAATCAGTTATGGCACAGGAACAGAGCCTAAGGCTTAACCGTCATCTGAGTTTCTTCTGTTGCTTCACTAAAGGAAGACCTCATGAAATTCATAGATCCAGGTTCCCATCTTTCCACTGGCATCCTAGCAGTGTCCCCAAAATAGCTAATGACATTGTCTTCAATGGGATCTAAGGACATGCTGGATGTAGTCAGTCAATAAATATTTGTTAAGCACCTACTAGGTGCCAGGCACTGTGCTATACAGACACAAACACAAAGAAGAAAGGCCCTGCCCTCAAGGAGTTTATAATCCACTGGGAGAAGACAACATACAAAAGGTGCTAAAAAGCCAGGGGGAGGGGAGAGAGACAAAGGGACATGGAGAAAAAATTAGAGAAGTCCTAAAGTAGTACAGTCAGGTGAGAAATGACATATTTGGAGTTGAGCTCTCTTCAAAAACCCTGCAGAAAAAGATGCTATACTTAGAGAGAAAGTCTTAAGGACTCTAGCAAAAAGACTTCCAGGAACTATGAGTTAACCCTTTGCCACATGTACTCTATAAGCTGGAGTTCAGCTTCCCTGAATTCTCTATGTACCTGTGGGAAAGTGTATCACAGACCTTGGAGGTAATATTTTACACCCACTGTTCTTACTATTACTAACACCTTAGTAAAAGCTAATTAAACCTGACTAATTGATATCAGCCAATAATCATGTAGGGAAACATACAAGTTGGCAGGGGTGGGGATCTCATGAAATATATAGCATGTGAAAGGAGGGCCATCTCCAGTCATTCTGCTCTATATCTGATCACTTACCCCAGATGGCTCCAGAGAAGAAAGTGAGGCTGGTGACTTTGCACAGCCCTCCCTCACTTCAATCCAATTCACTTTCATTTTATGGCATTATCTCCTAGGTGTCATAGTCCTCTTCAAGAACAAAGGACAAACAACAACAACCTAGATTTAAGCCCTGTCTGTCTCTTTCTAAGTACCTCATTACGATAATTTATAAGTTCTTAGCTGTAGGTTCCATTTTCAATTTTCTCCATTAATATTGGAGTTTATGCTACTATGATCTTGCTTTTATTAGTGGAGGAAATTCACCATTAGTAATTATACATGAGAAATGTTTTTTGTTTTTGTTTTTATTTTTGGTAAAGCTGTATTGGACATGAGAGCCTAGAAAACCACTCCCCTCGGTAAGGAACTACAGTAAGAAATCATCTTGAGAACACAGGAAAGGGTGGGGGGAGGTCAGAGGAATTCCAGCATTTTATTAGAAGTCAAATAAGGGCTATAGAATTAGAAAAGAAAGGAAGTTGAGTCTGGTAGGGACAGGCTCTGGAAAAGAGATCATGGCACCCTAGGGGTTCATAGATGAACCTTCATGGTTCATCTGCTTCTCAGTACTGCCACCCAAATTCAAACTCTCATTAACTCCAGGTTGGATTGCTATAATAGCATCTAGAGTAGTCTTCCTGGTTCCTGTCTCTCTTCACTCCAATCTATGCATAGCTACCTGAAATGATTATCCTAAGGTATAGATCTAAGCCTGTTTAAAAAACAAAAAGGGCACAAATCCCAGCCCCCATGTCTTGAGAGAACATATGTAAACATCTTTGCCCAACATTTAGATTTAGGGCCCTTCACAACCTTGTTTCAACCTACTTGGGTAGGCTTTTCTCATGCTACTGTCTTTGTTGCACTCTATATTTAAGTCAAACTGGATTATTAATGATTCTCCAATTTTATCTTACACTCAGTTTCTGTAGCCTAAGTACATAGGCTGTCCAGTATAACAAACATGGAAAAGAGTCCTCTGGGCAAATAGCTTCATCCCTCTAATCTTCAACCCCTTGGGAAAAACTAGCCAACTAGTGGTTATTTAAAACCCATTATGTGCTCTGTATTTCATTATTATGTAGTAGAGAAGAGTTAGTTCCTTCTCTGCCCGCCTCCACCAATTGGCATTATCACAAAAATAAGGGGCAGAAAACAGAAATAACAGTATATAAATATGTTAAATTAAGTGTAAAGACATGCCTATGCCCCATTTTCCCTATACAAAATGTAAAGAAATTTTCCTGGTGGAAATAGAAAGGCAGCAAGCCATTGATTAGCTGAATATTGGGCATGTCCCTTGGTGATCTTCAAAAAGCTAAGCCTGCCAGCTCTGGAAGGATTACAAGAAGGAAACAGCTTTATTTTAGGAACTTAGAACCTATAGTTTTAAGAGCAAAAACTCCCAGAGCACCTTGAAACTCTGGCCACCCTTTGGGAAAGCCAACTCAAAAATCATCCTACATCAGACTAGAACACAGATCAAATTATCTGAGAAAATCAATGATGATTTTTCTCACAATTATGAGATAGTGACCTGCACTTTTCCAGGATAAAGAGACAGTACAGTCATGGCCAGTACCTCTAGATACTCTGCCCCTTGATATATGTAGCTGGCTCATGGAGAGTCATATAACCCTCTTACAGAAGAGTCTCTTTCTGTGGGTATGCAAGCTTCTCTATGCCTCACTTCTTGAAACAGGGAGAAAAGAAAGAAAGAGTTGGATTGTTTCACCATGTAGTGGAGGTTATACCTCATGGAGCATGTGTGAGAATGGTTTTCAAAAGTCATCCCAGGGCTCTCCTGGAAACTCTTAGGACTTCAGGGGAATGTATGACTGGATACTGAAGGGCCTTGCATTCTGAAGCAATTCCCTTATTGGACACTGAGCAGTCAATGCTTCTGACTCAGTGGATCTTTACCAGGAAGTAACCAGTCCTCCACTATTTTATGTATTGTAGTAGTATGCCACAAGTTTATGGGGATAATGTGTGTATCTAAGTTTTCTTACCATGCTATCTTGGTAAATGCCTTTGCTTTGAATTAATGTCTTTTGTTTTGTGGTTGTTCAGTTGTGTCTAACTCTTCATTACCCTATTTGGGGAATTCTTGACAAAGATACTGGAGTAGTTTGCCTTTTCCTTCTCTAGCTCATTTTAAAGATAAGGAAACTGAAGCAAACAAGGTTAAGTGACTCTCCCAGGGTCACACAACCAGTGTCTGAGGCCAGATTTAAATTCAGGAAGATGAGTTTTCCTGACTTCAGTTCCAGCACTTTATCTACTTCACCACCTAGCCACCCCCCTGAATTGAGTCTACTAGCTGACTATAAAGATAAACATACTAGTGGGGACTAGTGAGCTATATAGTTTTAGGATTAAGGACACATGGAATAATTCTGAGCCTAGGTATAATAGGTACCCTTCAAGGGACCAACTCAAAAATATAAATTAAGTTGAGGGGCTAGTCCTTAGATGGCATTTTATTAGAAATCAAATAAGGGCTATAGAATTTGAAAAGAAAGGAAGTTGAGTCTGGTAGGGACAGACTTATTCTTAATAAGAATAATAATTATCTATCACATTTCTATAATTCATTAAGGTTTATAAGGCAACCACCCACAAGCATTCATTGAGTGTCTACTGTATGCGAAAGAACTAAGTCTACTATCTAGGAGATTACAATCTAATGGAAGAGACAATATATAAATGACCATCACAAACAAGATATGTGTGTATGTATATATGTATGTATGTGTGTATGTATGCATGTATAAATGAGATAAATTGGAGATAATCAATAGAGAGAAATCAATTGCGTTAAAGAAGCTTCTTGTAGCTAGAGCTTGTAGGAAGCCCATACTCTGAAATGAGGAGGAAGATAATTCTAGGCATAGGAGATAGCCAGCAAAAACGCCTGGAGCTGAGAGATAATTTGTCTAATTTGAGGAATAGCAAGGAGGTTTGGGTCTTGGGGGCAGGAAGACAAGGGCAGCAAGGTGTAAAAAGACTGAAATGGTGGGAAGATATCAGGTTATAAAGGGATTTAAAAGGCAAATAGAGGAATTCATATTTGACCTTCAAGGGAGCCACTAGAATTTATTAATTAGGGAATGACATGATCAGACCTGTGGTTTAGGAAGATCAATTTGAAAGATGGGTAGAGGATGAACTGCAGTGGAGAGAGACTCAAAGGAGAGGAAAACACCAAAAAATTATTTCAAGAGTCCAAGCATGAGGTGATCAGGGCCTACACTAGGGTAATGGAAGTGTCAAAGGTGGGGGGGGGGGGGGGGGGGTACATATGTGAGAGTCATTACAAAGGTAAAATTGACAGGCTTTGGCACTAGATTGGATATGGGTAGTGAAAGTGAGGAGTATGGTACAGGTGGTGTGAGGAATATAAAGCTGAGACTTGACAGGACAAGATTGGTTTTAAGATAAAGAGCAAAGGACCAAAGAGAAGAGGATAGTGTAGAATTGTGATGGTTCACCAAGGGGTCAAGATGGGGGAGGGAGGAGAGTATAGTCAATACAGGAATGATGACTGGGAAAGACTTGAAGGCTAGAGAGATTAGAGGTAGTGTGGTGATGAGGTAGAACTATGTTCAGTATTATAGGGCATAGGGAGAGGTTGAATGGCAAGAGACTGTGATCATAAAAGGAAATTTCAGAGTTCATGAATATGCAAGCAGAACATTGGCAGGTGATGGCAAGATCAAGGGTACATTCATCTCTATGTGTAGTCAGGGTGAGGTGAAAGAATAGGTTGTGGAAAATGATTAGGTTGAAGTACTGAGATGTTACAGTACTGGAGGGAGTTTCATTATGTATGTTGAAGTCCCCTACTTTGAGGGCAGGATCTGGGGAAGAGAGAAAGATTATAAGCCAAGTACTGAACTGCTGAGGAAAGAAGGGGAGTGTTCTGGAGGCTGGTAGATAACAGTTTCCAGAATCTTGATTGAGTGGCAAATATGGATTGAATCAACCTCAGAGGAGAAGTTACTGAGGGATGATGGTAAAGGGAAAGGAATGAAGGAAAGAAGCATTTATTAAGAATTTTTTAGGCACTGTGCTAAACATTTTACAAATATCTCATTTGATCCCACAACAATCCTGGGATGTTGGTACTATTCTTATTCCCATTTTATAGTTGAGGAAACTGAGGCACACAGAGGCAAACCTTGCAAAGTTACTCTTGTTACTTTTAACCAAGGTGACTCTTGCTAAAGGTCACATGACTAGTAAGTATCTGAGGCTAGACTTAAATTCGAGTTTTCCTGATTCCAAGCCCAGCACTCTGTCCACTTCACCACCTAGCTATATACCTTGTCTAGAAGCAGCAGTGGAGAACAAGGAATGCTCTATAAGGGTATGAGGGAAAATGCAACCAGTGATGGAAAAGGTGACTAGGGAAGGTATGTCATGAGACAGATAGGTGACACAGTAAATAAAGTGCTAGGCCTGTTGTCAGGATAGACCTGACTTCAAATCCAGCCTTAGACACTTATTAACTGTATGATTCTGAGCAAGTCATTCAACCGCTGTCAGAATTGGTTTCTTCAGCTAGCTATATAAATGCTAACTGTCATTATTAGTAGTGGTAGTATTACTAGTAGTAGTAGTCATGGTAGTATGATTAGGATTTCAGTGAGAGCCAGAAGATAGAAGGAGTAGGAAAGGATGAAAGCAAGTTTGTCACCTACGGATCAAGCATTTCAGAGAGCATAGTGGGAGAGGCATGAAGCTTTCGAATGGGACATTAGGAGACCTGAGTTGAGGGGGATAAGAAGAATGGAGCAAGCATTAGGGGTAGGAGAATGGGTTTCTGGAGGGCTCAGAATCACTAGGATAGAAAGGGCATGATGGGATAGGATTTTTTAAATTATTGAGGAATGAGTTCATGTAGGTTATCAACAGCCTTAGAGATTCAGCCTAAGAGCCTAGTGCTCTCAGGGCAAGTGCTATGAAGTGGTGTCTCTCCTTTTCCAGTGGGCAGGCCCATGCCAGTTACTTGTGAAGGGAGCAGGATGGAATGTTGTATGGCTCCTTCCCCACCAAGGGGGCTAAGTCAAGCCAGGAAACTGATGGGGGGAACATTATATACAAAGCACTTTCCTTAAAACAACATTATAAGATTGGCAGTATAATTATTATTATTCCAATTGTATATTATTATTCCAAAGTGAAAAATTTGAAAATCAGAGATATTAGGTGCATTCAAAGCCCAGGTTTCCTCAACCCAAGTCCAGTGTTCTTTCCCCAAGAAATGTGGAGATATAATAGAAATGTAAAACATGTTCTCTGCCAGCATGACTTAAGAAATAAGATTTACATGAAGCAATGATTTTTTAATATGCACCCCAGTACGTAATCACATGTTTTTATGTGATGCTGATTAATTCTAGATGCTATGTGAATTTAAAGAAGGCAATGTTCATAGAGAGCTGGAGAAGGAAAGGAAGGCTTCTTGGATGAGTCTGGGTTTGAGATGAACCTTAAAGTTGGGCAGGTTTACTTGAACTTCTGGGAGCCAAGATGGCAGAGTAAACTGTAAATGCTCTCACCCTGCCTTGTTAAACTTGAAAAGCCCAGAGAATATTTCCCCAGTAAAAATCCTGGAATAGTGGAGCCAGCAGAAAGGATACAGCAGTCTTTCAGCTCAAGAGGCTAGGGAGATCAACAAGAAGAGTCCCTTTTGCTGTTACTGAAAGGGATCAGTGCAGGACCAGAGGCATCCCAGCAAACCCCACCTCAGCTGACCAGCAGGAGATCCTGAGGCAGTAAGTGCCAACACCAGGACTCCAGGTATGCCTTAGCACATCCAAGGGAATTGGGCAGACACTAGTGCAGATAAGGGTTCACCAGCCACTAGGACTGCTTGTGCTCTAGCTCAGCTCTAGGAGAGGAAGAGACCTCCTGCAGCCAGACCACCCCTCCCCATACCTCATGCCATGAGCTTCACTGATAACCCTGGGGAAATTCAGAAAGATTTCACCTGACCTTGGCCTTGTCTCATACCAGCCAGCTCAGCACCAGGTAAGCTGCAGCATTATATAGCTCCTAGCTAAAAGAACCAGAGTCCACGACACACAAAACCAGTAATCAGGCCTCAAGCTCCCACCACAAGAAATGTGGAATAGAGTCCCCTGTGCCCCAGAAACAGAGATCTACTTTAAAAGCCAAGGAAAAAGCAATCATCATGACCAAGAAGTGAATCAGAAAAGCAAAGACCATAGAATCTTACTATGGGGACAGGAAAGATGAAAATATGAATTTGAAAGAAGACAGCACTGACAATATACCCACACCTGAAACCTCAAAAGGGAATGTGAACTGGTCCCAAGCCCAAAAAGCATTCTTGGAAGAGCTCAAGAAGGATTTTAAAAGCCAAATTAGAGAGGTAGAAGAAAAATTGACCAATGATTTTTAAAATACAATTGACAAAATGAAAAAAGAATTCACTGAAGAGAACCACTCCTTAAAAAAGTAAAATTGGCCAAATGGATAAGGAGGTACAAAAACCTAATAGGGAAAATTGGACAAATGAAAAAGAAGGTACAAAAGGTAACTGAAGAAAACAATTTGTTAAAAATTAGAATTGGGCAAGTAGAAGCTAATGACTCTATGAGACATCAAGAATCAGTGAAACAAAATCTAAAGAATGAAAAAATAATAGAGGAAAATGTAAAATATCTCATTGGATAAACAACTGATGTGGATAATAGATCTAGGAGAGAAAAATCTAAGAATTATTGGTCTACCAGAAAACCATGATGAAAAAAAAAAGAGCCTGGACAATACCGTCCAAGAAATCATCAAAGAAAACTACCCTGAGGTCTTAGATCCAGAGGTCAAAATAGTCATTGAAAGAATCCACTGATCACCTTCTGAAATAGATCCCAAGTTGAAAACACCAAGAATATTGTTGCCAAATTCCAGAACTATCCGGTCAAGGAGAAAATATTGCAAGCAACCAGAAAGAAACAATTCAAATATTGAGGAACTACAGTCAGGATCACACAAGACCTTGCAGCTTCTACATTAAAAATCGAAAGGAATGGAGTATGATATTCTGTAAGGCAAAGGAGCTTGGACTACAACCAAGATCAATTACCCAGCAAAACTGAGCATAATCTTTCAGACAAGGAGATAGACATTCAATGAAATAAAGGATTTCCAGATCTTCCTGATGAAAAGGCCAGAGCTCAATAGAAAACTTGGTCTTCAAATACAAGACTCAAGAGAGGCATAGAAAGGTAAATGGGAAAATAAAAAGAAAAAACTTGTTATTCAATATGGCAAACTTTACATTCTTATATGGGAAGATGATACTTGTTAATTTTGAGAATTGTATATTTATTATGACATTTAAAAGGGATAAACATGAGGGAGTGGATATAAATTAACTAATGTGATAATAAAAAATATAATTAAAGGGTGCAAAGGGATTGTAATGCAAAAAGAGGAAAGGAGGCAGAAAAGGGTAAATTATATCACATGAAGAGGCACAAAACCATATAATAGTAGAGGGAAAGAAGGGAGGGAGATGAGCTTTGTTTGAGCTTTACTCTCATCAGATTTGGTTCAAGAAGAGAACAACATACAGTTGTATAGAAATCTAACTTCCCCTATAGACAGTAGAAGGGGAAAGGGGAAAGAAAAGGGAATGGGGCTGATAAAAGGGAGGGAAGATTGAGGAAGGTGGTGGTCAAAAGTAAAACTTTTAAGGATGGGAAGGGAGATGGGAGAAATAAAAGCATAAATGGGAGGGGGGGCTAGGATAAAAATGACAATTCGACCTAAATTAATTTACTTATTCAGTGCCATACCAATCAAACTACCAAAAATTATTTTATAGAGCTAGAAAAAATAATATCAAAATTCATCTGGAAGAGCAAAAGGTCTAGAATATCAAGGGAATTAATGAAAAGAAATGCTAGTGAAGGTGATCTAACCATACTAGATCTCAAATTGTATTATAAAGCAGCAATCATCAAAACTACTTGGTACTGGTTAAGAAACAGAGGGGTAGATCAATGGAATAGTTTAGGTATACAAGACATAGTAGTCAATGATTATAGCAGTCTACTGTTTGATAAACTCAAAGACCCCCACTTCTGGGATAAGAACTCACTGTTTGACAAAAACTGCTGGGAAAACTGGAAAATACTGTGGCAGAAACTGGGTATAGACCAATACCTGACACTATATACAAGAATAAAGTCTAAATAAGTACATGATCTAGGTATAAAAGCTGATACTATATACAAATTAGGGAAGCAAGGAATAGTTTATTTGTCAGATTTATAGAAAAATGGAGAAATTTGTGATAAAACAAGAGACAGACAACATTATGAAATGTAAAATGGATAATTTTGGTTACATTAAATTGAAAAGTTTTTGCACAAACAAAGACAATGCTATCAAGATTAGGAGGGAAGCACAAAACTGGGAAAGAATTTTTACAACTAGTATCTGTGATAAAGGACTCATTTCTAAAATATATAGAGGACTGAGTCAAATTTGCAAGAGCACAAGTCATTCTCCAATTGATAAATGGTCAAAGGACATGAATAGGCAGTTTTCAGAGGAAGAAATTAAAGCTATCTAGAGTCAAATGCTCTAAATCACTATTGATTAGAGAAATGCAAATCAAAATAGCTCTGAGGTACCACATCACACCTATCAGATTGGCTAACATGACAAAACAGGAAGATATGGGAGAGCTGGAGCAGTGTTCCTTGGTGGTGGAGCTGTGAGATGATCCAACCATTCTGGAGAGCAGTTTGAAATTATGCCCAAAGGGCTTTAAAAATGTGTATACCATTTGATCCAACAATACCCCTTCTAGGGATGTATTCCAAAGAGATCATAAAAATGGGAAAAGGGCCCACATGTACAAAAATATTTATAGCACCTCTTTTTGTGGTGACCAAGAACTCTAAATTGAGGGGATGCCCATCAATTGGGAAATGGTTGAACAAGTTGTGGTATATGAATGCAATGGAATACTATTGTGTTATGAGAAATGATTAGCAGCCAGACTTCAGAAAATCCTGGAAAGACTTCTATGAACTGATGCTGAGTAAAATGAACAGAACCATGAGAACATTATACACAGTAACAGCCACAGTATGTGAGGACCATTTGTGATAGACTTAGCCCTTCACAGCAATGCAAGCACCTAAAACATTTCCAAAAGACTCTTGACACAACATGACATCCATATCCAGAGAAAGAACTATGTAGCCAGAATGCAGAATGAAGCAGACTATTTATCTTTTGTTATGTTTTGTTTTGTTTTGGTTTGTCTCATGGTTTCTCCCATTCATTTTAATTCATCTATGCAACATGACTAATGTGAAAATGTATTTAATAAGAATGTACATGTAGAATCCATATAAGATTGCACATCATCTTGGGGAGGAGGAAGGAGGGAGGGGGAGAAAATTTAAAACTTAGGAAGTGATTGTTGAAAACTGAAAACAAATAAATTAATTAAAATTTTTTTAAAAACATGGGCAGGCTTTAGAAAGATAGAAGAAAGGATTTTTAACATTATTACTCAGAAGGCAAATATATGTGAAGATGTGAAGACAGGAATAAACATGGCAAGAATGATGAGGAGGTGATAAGTAGACTTGCTTGACTAGAGTAAATTGTTCATACTGAATTGTAGTGGGGTTTGAGGTATATAAGACAGGTAAGATGGAGTCACCTTAGAAAGAGGCTTGCATGCTTGAACTCTAGGATAAGAAGTTTGAATTTTATTTCCCTAGATATAGTGAGATATTTTCTATTGATTCTTGATTTGGTTTCTTAATTGAAGAATAATTTCTTGAGTGAGAGTGATGTTTTAGGAAGGAAAATTAATCTTGGAGTGGCATGCAAAGTGGATTGAAGAGACCTTTGTGCATTTTAACAGAGGCTTTCTGTTGATGATAACTAGTCAAACCCAAAAAAGATCCCATTGGTGGAATATGGAGGCCTGGAAATAACAGCTGTTTAGCTCATAGAGGAGATGTTTTAGGACATTTTACTGCTGCCCCTAAAATAGAGCTACAGATCAGATTGGCTATGGTGTTGAGACAAATTACTTTGAATCCTAAGGAGGTAAGAGAGGTTTCCAGGCTCCTGAGCTGTCTCAGCTCTGTTTTACTCATTCATTTTCAGGTCCCAATTGCTCCTGATCCTCTCTGGGCTGTCACTGGAAGAGTTTCACTAAGAACTCCCATCTTAACTAACCTCCCAAGACTCATTTGTAGCAAAAGTGAAACTCTGGCTGGGCATAATTGGTCTGATGCAAAGCTGCCTGTGGAGACTTATAAACTGTGCAGTCTCAAGGGACAGCTATGCCCCCAAAGCTAATGAGGCCAGGTTGGTCTCTACTTCAACTTTCTCTCTCTTTGCACTATTGAGGGCATTCTTTTCCATAGGGACTAAAACCATGAAAGATGATTGTTTAGTGGTTCTGACTTGGCAGAAATACTGCTGTGACTCAGATGCTTATTCTGAAAATGGGCTGAGGTTTATTATTAGGACTCCCCAGGGAGCAAAGTTTTGAAGTTCAAAGTCATTGCAATTGACCTAACAGTAATGATATGCTAGGCATTGCCATCCATGTGTTATAAGTCACTGGGGGAGCTGGAAGACTTGAATTTGCCATATTTAGAAAAATTATAATTGTTGCTGTTGCCAAGTCCAGAGAAGCTGGGACCATTCCCATTCCCCTCTCCTTCTCTGTCCCTTTCAGCTCTGGATCCATGCATGTAGACCCTATCCAGTAGTGTAGGAGCTTGACCACTTAAAAGACGGGTCAGATTCTGGTTTTTTGCACTCTTTGGCTTATGACATCCCTGGACCACAGCCCAAGGGAAAATTCCTCATAGCCTAGGTTTTGGCTTATGTCTAGGGTCTTTGCAAGGAGGGGAGTGAAATAGAAAGATATTCAATGTACAATGTTGATCAGGTATATGACAACTATTTATTTCCTCCACATAAAGAAATGCTAACCACAATGAATGCTGTTCTCAAATGAACAAAACTTAAAACAAGTCATAGCAGTGGTAATATAACAACTGTTAGACTCTTCTGGCGCTTGAAATTTAAATATTTAAACATGAAGTAGGGACTGCTGAATAGGTATTTTATGTTTCACATCAGTTCTTCACTGTCCAAACAATTCCCTCCATGTCTTTTGGCAAGTGAGGCTGGGTATTGGATCCATCATGTGGCCAATGGTCATCTTTCCTCTAAGAAGGGTTGTACTGGATGTAGAGAAGACAGTTCCCATGCTGACAGAATATGCAGAAGCTCTGTATCTCCTGAACTCAGATAGTTGGCTTCCAAAGCTGGATGGTGCATCTCAGGATCACCATTCAGTCACCTATATTCAGGAAAGAAACATAAAATTGAAAAGTCAGCTGGGGTTTTGAGATCCAGTCTTAGACTCACACAGTCAAGTTTGAAATTTTAGCTGCTATGTGCTCAGAGCTACCACGTGGCCAGGATTGGGAACAGTATCAGTCCTATTCCAACCCTTACAGGGAGATTCTCAAATAGTCCTCACTTTTCAAGATTCATGAAGTCAGCAACATTTATTGTTCAGCGGCCATTAAGGGAATTGCTTCATTATTTTGAAGTTCAATGCCCTTTAGCATTGTCACACATGTCCCTGGAATATTTCAGGGAAGCTCTGGCACACATTCCCTGGGATAGACCCTATAGAACCATTCTTATATATGGCGCATGAGATATAACCTCTTATAGCTGCCACTATATAATGAAAAAGTTTAACCCTTTCTTTTTTTTCTTTGTATTTCAAGGAATAAGGTATGGAGAAGCATGTATAACCACAGGGAAAAAAAACTACATTGTAAGAAGGTTGCATGACTTTGTAGACCAGACACATCTCCAGAAGGCCTGGCTAGTGACAGATCATGTAGAATCTCTAACCATGGTTCCCCACTCCTTTCCTTCTTGAAAAGTACAGGCCAGGGAGAGAGCCAATATGGAGGAATAGCAGGGAGAAATACAGTTATGCTCCCCAGTGCAATTCTGCAAAGATCTTGAAAGCACATCAGGTCAAATCCTGATCAGAAAATACAGGAAAAAAAATCACAGTGAGTCCTATTTCCAGCCTAATTCAGAACAAGGAGACAGACAGAGATGTCTAGAGATAAACTCTGATCAAAGAGCAATGAAACTGTGCACCAGGGCAAGAAGAGGTCCTAGGCCTATATAGGGAGATCTTTGTTCAAGATGTAGAAATAGGTGTCGATTGGCAAATCTTTTGTTCACAACCCAACTCTATATCACAGATCCAAAGTAGACCAAGGAAGAGACTTGTGCCTAGGGATGGCATTCCAGGGTGAGGAGTGGTTGTAGGCTATAGGTTGTAAACTAAGGAATAAGTTCCAAAGCAAACATAGCTATGTGTCTGACAAGAGTAAAGCAGGGAATCAATTCTAGTCTCCAGCCAAGTTTGAGTCAAAGGCAGAATAACTGGGGCAGGAATTCCAAGACCAAAGAGAAGTTTGCAAAATTTTTCACTCTGAAAATGCAGAGCTTTCTAACTGAAATCAGCAGCAGTCTGCTGGGACTTCCAATCAGGGGAAAGCCCACAAGAGTGTTGCACAGACTCAAGGCAGGAATTGGCAGAGCTCAGACCAGGAAGGCAGTGGTCAGACTGTGTATTGGATCAGACCACTTTGGGAATTCTGAAAGATTATGAGTCCCCAGCTAGAGCTGCCCCTGACATCCTGATACAATACCCTAAGAATACCTTAGGAAAGTAGCAACAAAACCAGCCTAAATCTTCTCTTCAGAAGTGTGCAGGGTACAGCTTTAACATTAAGTCTGAAGTCAATATGTAGGTTAATAGAATAAACAAGAAAAAATAAAAACAATCCCACCAAAAAGAGGACACTCAAGACACAAACCTCAAAGAAGAGCATGACTCTTAAATATGAATAAGCAAAGTCCTGGGCACACATTCAATTAGAATTCCTGGAAGATATAAAGAAAGTTTTTTTAAGACTTAAAATGTTTTTATAAGAGAAATGAGAGTAGTAGAGGAAAAAATGGGAAAAGGAATGAATACCATGAAAAAAATGACTTGGAAAGGAAATTAACATCTTGGAACAAGAGGTATAAAGCCTTACCCAAAGAAAAATCTATCCAAAACAATAGAAAGGAACAAATAGAAATTAATGACTCTATGAGATAAGAAATATTCAAACCAAGTTAAAAGACTGAAAAATAGAAAATACAAGGTATCTGATGGTAAAAAGAAACAAAAATGTATAATTTCAATAAGGCTCACTGGACTATCTAAAATCCATGACCAAAATAAAAAGGGGAGAAGGGTTATAAACCCAAAGATTCCAGCTTCTGGGATAAGACCTCACTATTTGACAAAACTGCTGGGAAAACTGGAAAATAGTATGGCAGAAAGTAGAACAAAATAAAGTCAAAATGGGTACACGATTTAGATATAAAGACTGATACTATAAGCAAACTGGGAGAGCAAGGAATAGATTACCTGTCAGATTTATGTAGAACAGAAGAATTTATGACCAGATAAGATAGAGAACATTATGAAACGCAAAATGGACAATTTTTATCATAATAAATTAAAATGTGTTTCTTCAAACAAAGCCAAGGCAACTGGATTAGGAGGGAAGCAGAAAACTATTGCATTATAAAAAATGATGAGCAGGTGGACTTCAGAAAAACCTGGAAAGACATATGAACTGATGCTGAATGATGGGAACAGAACCATGAGGACATTGCACACTGTTATAGCCACATTGTACAACGACTAACTTTGATAGACTTGACTCTTCTCAGCAATGCAAGGTACTAAGACAACTCTGAAAGGCTCATGATGGAAAATGCTATCCACATCCAGAGAAAGAATTAGAGTCTGAATGCAGATCAAAGCTTACTATTCGCTCTCTTTTGTGTTTTGTTTTGTTTCTTCTTTCTTGTGGTTCATTCCATTTGTTATAATTCTTCTTTACAACATGACTAATGTGAAAATATGTTTAATATGAAAATGTAGAGCTTATATCAGATTGCATGCCATCTTGGGGAGGAGGGACGAAGAGGAGGAGGAAGAGATCATTGAAAACCAAAAGTTTGTGGAACTGAATGTTGTAAACTAAAAATAAATAAGTAAATTTTTTAAAAGGGGAGGAGATAAATGTCATAAATCAGGAAATCATAAAGAATAGTGTTCAGATTTCTTAAAACCAAAGGGGAAAGTGGAATAGAAAGAATTACCCCCCAGGAATAGCATAGCCAAGATCAAGAGTTTCTAGGTCAAAGTTAAAACACTGCAAATATCCAGAACGAAAGAATTCAAGTTCTGGCATCACAGTTAGGATCACACATAATTTAGCAGCCACCCCCACAAAAGAACAAGGAGGTTGCAATACCATATTCCAGAAGGCAAAGGATATGGGTTTACAGCCAAGAATAATGTACTCAGCAAAAGTGAGATACAGGAGGAAAGCCATGGATCTTTCACAAAATAGAAGACCAGAGCTTTGAAATATGAAACACATGAATCAAGAGAAACATTTTAAAAGTTAACAGGCAAAGCTTCTTCAAAAAATCTAGAAAATGCACCAGGCCAAATACTGATAGGGAAATCTAGAAAAAAAAAATAATGAATCATTTATCCAGCCCAGGTCAGCATAAAGAAACAGACAGAAAAGTCTGGGGACATTAGGAATAAATAAGGTCAGGCCAGGAACACAGTGTGGAGTACTCCAGTGCTCAGGGAGAAGCAGCATATCAGGACAAAACGAGGTCCCAGATTCACTTTGGGGCACCCCAGACCCAAACTAGGGCACTGAAATGGAAACAGGTGCCAACTGGCAGTTTAGCTAATAACTACTCAGTTCTTAGGTTACAGATGCAAGGTGAAGTGAGAAGGGGATTTCATCCTAGGGTTCAGAATGAAGTCTCACAGAACAGCCACAACTATAGGAAGATGATCCCGCAAAGGAGTCTGAGAAGGTCATTCTGAGACTGACCATGAAAAGTAGCGAGATGGGCAGGAGGATGACCAGGAGAGAGTATCATGAAAGCAAGAGAGTTGCTAACAAATTACTGAGGCACTGAAAAATAGTTTACATTTTACTGGGAGTAGTGGTGGGAGGGGAGGTGATATCTGTGACCTGTGATACAATATGGGGAGTGACACAGACAAGTAATAAATCCAAAGTTTTCTAAAAATATTTGAGAGAGAGAACGTTCAATTAGAGGGTTAGGAAAGGTTTAATAAAGTAGATGGCATTTGAGATGAGCCTTAAAGGAAGATGAGGATTCTGAAATGTAAAAACAGTGCTGAAATTATCTTTCACTGGGACTTTATAGGGCTTCACAGAAGAATTGGGAGTACTAGTGATATAAAACAATGGACCTTTTATTTGACACAATTATTTTTAAAATATATTTTAATTGATATCTCTTGTTTTTACCTTACCTACATTTCCCAGTGTATCCTTTTTCCATCCCCTGACAAAAAGCCATCATTTATAATAAAGAATAAAAAACAGGGAGAAAATATAGCTATAAATATTTCGGTGCATATGTGGCGTTTCTTTTTGTCACTGACCTCCTTGGGGTATTTTCCCAACAGTAGAAGCTCTGACTCAAAGAGTATGGAAAGTTTTACTGACATCTTTTGTAAAACCATTTCTCGTCATGCCCAGTCCCCCCAGATTAATCCCCACCCCAACCTTTCAGGCTTCTTTTTAAGCGCTGTTGATGAGGCTGAGTTCTGCCCTTCAACAATCAGAGCCTTGCCTAATTCTAAATCTGCCCAGTAACAGGGGGTTCTACCTGTTAACAAGAAAACCTTGCTATTTTAGCCAATATCCTAAGTACATGACTAACCCTTGTGGTTTATGGCCATATCCTTGAATATTGCAAACTACATCCCCCGTTTTGTGACCACATCCTTGACCTGTTTTGAAATAGACCCAGCACACCTGCTTCCCCTTCCTGCCTTTCCTTTCCTGTGGTTAACTGCCCATGTAGAAACATACCCCACCTCTAGCTGAGTGCCCAAAATTTGTGTATAAAAGCAAGCTCCTGTCTTTTCTCAAACTGCTAATACCCCTATGGACCAGCCCAACTCTTTTGCATCAATAAAGCTCTCTTGACTAGGAGAACATCTGCCTCCTGAGTACTTTCTGGACAACTCAACTCCGAACCTTATCTACCCCATCTTACAAGAATGTAGATTCCTCTTACAAGAATGGAGACTCCTAGAAGGCAGGGACTATGTTGGTCACTTGTATTTATACTCCCAATGCTTAACATGGGATCTGGCCCATAGTAAGTGCTTCCTAAATACTCTCTCTGTGTACCAGTTGTGTCTCTACATCTGCTGTAATGGATCAGTCTGAATCTGATGGTTCAGATAAAACATTCTATAAAAACATCACCAGGTAAAAGTAGCACATAAAAGAAATCTACAAGGATGTTTATGGAAATCCCTAGAACCCCACTCCCCACCACCACCCAACCAAAGTCCTAAAATTATATTTATATTTCTTGCCAAATTGACCTAGAACTGGATCCCAAATTAATCAGTTAAGATCAAAGTTAAGTAAAATTACCTCAACTCTGCTCCACACAGCTTACAACAGCTCTGGTTGGTAGTGTGAAAGTGTGGAGATTAATTCAAGATATCCCAGTTCCATTAATAGCCTGGCTCAATGATCTATCTTTCTATCATACCAAATTGCTTTCCAGAATGGTTATGTCAATTCATACATCAACCAATGCATTCCCATGCCTGTCTTTTCGCCAACATTGACTGTCTCCATGTTTTGCCACCTTTGCTGATTAACTGGGTGTGAGGTAAAACTTCAAAAATGTTTTGATTTACATTTATCTTATTAATTATTTGGAACATTCTTTCATATGGTTGTTAATAGCTTGTAAATCCTCTTTTGGGTACTATTTATTCCTGTCATTTGACCTCTTTTCTAATGGGTGAAAAGATAAAAATTAATATTACCTCTAGTTTCTACTGCATGGATTTCTATTATATTGATTCTACAATTTAATTAATTTTTATGCTGTACTGATTTTTATAATTAAGTATGCATCTGCCAAAAGTCACCTTTCTACATCTTTGAGTTGAGCTCAGGAATTTGGTTTTCCCTCTGAGTTAAATCAATGGGAAAAACTGTTATTTGTCATATCATCAGCTTCTGAGAAAATATTGAGACATCTGGTATTATCTTTAAGTCCTGAAGCTAGCTCTAAAACATACATTGTCCCTGATCTGTCCTTGTACCTTTAAAGAAAGTCTTATCTCACTTCTCTCCCTAACAAACCTTTCTAGGTGCCAGAGTCTGCTAACTCAAGTCCACTAACAATGTCTGCAACATGCACATGGTTTCCATAAATCAGTCAAGCATTCTGCTTTTCTTCTTCTTCTTCTTCTTCTTCTTCTTCTTCTTCTTCTTCTTCTTCTTCTTCTTCTGCTTCTGCTTCTGCTTCTTCTTCTTCTTCTTCTTCTTCTTCTTCTTCTGCTTCTGCTTCTTCTTCTGCTTCTTCTTCTTCTGCTTCTTCTTCTTCTTCTGCTTCTGCTTCTTCTCTCTGTCTCTCTCCCTTTTTCTCTGTCTCTGTCTCTCTTCCTCTCTGTCTCTCTCTCTCAACTATTTACATATTGTCTCCCCCATTAGAAGGTGAGTGAGCTCCTTGAGGACAGGTACCAGTTTTATCTTTCTTTGTAACCCCATTGCTTATCACAGTATCTGATACATAGTAGGTACTTAAGAAATGCTTATTAAATGACTCATTGGCTGATGCATTATAAATAACAATTTGTATGTTTATTTTATAATTTGTTATACTGTTAATATATAGTATATCTAAATAATTTATTTAATGAAATTCATTAGTATTGCCTAAGTTAACTAATAATTAATGTGGCAAGATTCTTATTTAATAGTATTTATTTATTTTGTTAATAATAGTATACATAAATAAAACTGCTTTGGAGATTAGGGGGTGTGATAGAGAGAGGGTAGAGCACATTTATGGGAAAAGAAGTTTCTCTAACTTGTTGCATAAATAAAATATATAGTAAGAAAGAGTAGAAAGAAGAAGAGAGGGTTTGGGGAAAATGAATTCATTTTTGGACATGTTGAGTTTAAGATGTCTATGGCACATCTAGTTTGAGATATCCAGTAGGAAGTTGGAAATGTGATACTTGAGGTCAGAAAAGTGATTAGGGCTATACTGCTATATATTCTCAGTACTATAGCTGAGAATCAACTGCAAAGATGATAATGGAATCCATGAGAGCTAATGAGATCACCAAGTGAGAAAGAGGAGAAGGAGGAGGAGGAGGAGGAGGAGGAAGAGGAGGAGGAGGAGGAGGAGGAGGAGGAAGAGGAGGAGGAGGAGGAGGAGGATGAACAGAAGGAGGAAAGGTCTATGACACAGCTTTGAGAAACATTCCCATTTGTGGGCATGATCTGGATGAAGATCAACAAGACTGAGAAGTGATCATGCAGGTAGGAGAACCAGCAAAGAGTAATGTCACAAAAACTTAGGGGGAAGAGAGTATCAAGGAGAAGAGGTTGATTGATAATGTCAAGGCTTGCAGAAAAGTCGAGAAGGATAAGGACTGAAAAACGGCAATTTAATTTGGAAATTAAAAAATCATTTGTAACTTTGGAGAGAGTACACTCCAATGAATGATGAGATAGGAAGTTATATTGTAGAGAGTTTAGAAAAGGGAGGAGAAGATGTGGAGGCACTGATAGTGGACTGCTTTTTCAAGGAGTTAAGTCATTAATGGTGGAGAGATATAGGATAATAGCTATAGCAGATAGATGGATAGATAGATAGATAGATAGATAGATAGATAGATAGATAGATAGATAGACAGACAGACAGACAGATGGATAGACAGAAAGACAGACAGACAGACAGACAGACAGACAGACAGACAGACAGACAGACAGACAGACAGACAGATAGATAGATAGATAGATAGATAGATAGATAGATAGATAGATAGATAGATAGATAGATAGATAGACAGATATAGATATAGGATAATAGCTAACAGTGATGGACAACTTAAGTGAGGGTTTCCTATGAATGGGGGAGATGTGCTTGTGTGTGCAGCAAGAAAACAGTAGATAGGAAAAGACTGAAGATTAATGAGGGAATAAGGATGATAGAAGGAACACTATGCTGGAGATGTCAGATTAGAATGTGCATGCAGAGGAGTTATGTTTATTTTTAATTATTTTTTTTGTTTCATTTTAAGTTCTGAGCTGTCTCTCTCCTTTCCTCCCAACCCCACATTTAAAAAGCTCAACATTTGACACAGATATATATATGTGAAACCATACAATACATCGTTCCATATATCAGTTATTTCCCTGGAGGTGGATAGCATCTTCCTTCACAGGTCCTTTGTAGTTGATTTGAATATTCATTTTACTCAGAAGAGCTTAGTCATTCACAGTTACTCTTTGAACAATAAATGCTGTTATATACAATGTTTTGCTCGTTTTCACTCTTCATTATTTCATGTAACTCTTTCCATACTTCTTTTCTTTTTTAACAGAATGACGAAAAATTGTACTGTAAACACGACAGATTAAAAACTTGATATCTAAAATATATAAGGTACATTAAGAAATAACAGAGGTAACATCCAGTCCACAATGGATGTATAGTCAAAGATTATAAACAGGAAATGTAAACATATATTTATATACATGTTATATATTATATACATATACACACACAACGCAAATATACAAACACATATGTGTGTATATATTAGAAACTATCCATTAAACATCATTGCAAATAACTGTGCTTCTTTAATAACTAAATTAATCTAAAGTATCAATATTTTTAATAACCTAGTTTTAAAAAATATTTTATTTTCTCCAATTACATATAAAAACATTTTTTAGCATTCTGTTTTTTAAGTTTTGAATTCCAAATTGTATCCCTCCATTTCTCCTCCCTGAGACAGTAAGCAATCTGATATAGGTTATACATGTGCAATCATGTAAAACATATTTCTATATTAACCATTTTGGAAGAAAACTTGAACCAAGGAAGGAAGGAAGGATGGGAGGGAGGAAGGAAGGAAGGAAGGAAGGGGAAGGGGGAGAGAGAGAGAAAGGAAGGAAAGAAAGGAAAGAAGAAAGTGAAAAATAGTGTTTCAATCTGTATTCAGACGCCATCAGCTCTTTTTCTGGAGGCGGATGGCATTTTTCATCATAAATCCTTTGGGTTTTTCTTGGATTGCTGAGAATAGCTAAGTCATTCACAGTTGATCAAAGTACATTTTTGCTGTTACTATATACAACATTGTCCTGGTTCTGCTCACTTCACTTTGCAACAGTTTATGTAAGTCTTTTCATGTTTTTCTAAAACGAATCTGCTCATCCTTTCTTACAACACAATAGTATTCCATCACAATCATACACCACAACTTATTTAGCCATTCCCCAATTGATGGCCATCCCCTCAATTTCCAGTTCTTTGCCACCACAAAAAGAGCTGCTATAAATATTTTAGAACATATAGTTTCTTTTCCTTATTCCCTGATCACCTTGGGAAACAGACCTAATAGTGGCATTGCTGGATCAAAGGGTATAAACAGTTTTATACCTCTTTGGGCATAATTCCAGATCAGGCTTCAAAATGGTTGGATCAATTCAGTGTATTAGTGTCCCAACTTTTCCATATCCTCTCCAACATTTGTCACTTTCCCCTCCTATTATTTTAGTCAATCTGATAGGTGTAAGATGTTATTTCAAAATTATTTTAATTTGCATATCTCTAATCAATAATGATTTAAAGCATTTTTAAATATAGTTATATGTAGTTTTGATTTCTTTTTCCAAAGACTGCCCATTCATATCCTTTGACCATTTATCAATTGGGGAATCACTCATATTCTTACAAATTTAACAGTTATCTATATATTTGAAATATAAGGCCTTTATCTGAGAAACTGTCTATAAAATTCTGCCCCAATTTTCTTCTTTCCTTCTAATCTTAGCTACATTGGTTTTATTTGTACAAACTCTTTTTAATCTAATGTAATCAAAATTATCCATTTTCCATATCACAATGCTCTCTCTCTCTTGTTTATTTATAAATTCTTCTCCTAATCATAAGTCCAATATATAATATCTTCCACATTCTTCTAATTTTCTTACAATATCTCCCTTTATATCTAGGTCATGTATCCATTTTGAACTTGGCTTGGTAAATTGTGTAAATAGTCTATAGCTAGTTTCTCCCAGACTACTTTCTAGTTTTCCCAACAATTTTTATCTTCAAAGCTTAAATCTTTACATTTACCAAACACAAGGTTACTTTAATCATCTACTACTGTATATTGTATATCTACCCTTTTTCACTATTTCAACTTTCTATTTCTTAACCAGCACTAATAATTTTGATAAAATCTGTTATAGCTAGACTCCCCTTCCTTTACTTTTTTTCATTAATCCTTTCAATATTCTTGACCTTTCGTTCTTCCAAATGTATTCTTACCGTTTTTTTCAAGCTCAATAAATTTTGGTGGGGATAATTTAATGGTACTGAATAAGTAGGTTAGTTAGAATTGTAATTTTATTATATTGACTCAGCTCACTCATGAACAATTAATATTTCTCCAATTATTTAAATCTGATTTTATTTGTTTGAAAAATGCTTTATAATTCTGTTCATATAGTTCCTGGGTTTAACAGGTATACTCCCAGTTATTTTATATTGTCTATGGTTATTTTAAATGAACTATCTTTTACTATCTCTTCCTGCAGGGTTTTGTTGGTGATATATAGAAATTCTAATGATTTATGTAGGTTTATTTTATATCATACTGCTTTGCTAAAATTATTGTTTTGATTAACTTTTTAGTTGAACTTCTGGGATTTTTCAAGTATCCCATTATATCATCTGCAAAAGGAATAGTTTTATTACTTCATTGTCCATTCTGATTCCTTCCATTTCTTTTTCCTCTCTTATTGTTATTACTAGCATCTCCTGTGCAAGACTGAATAATATTGGTGATAATGGACATCCTTGTTTCACTCCTGATTTTATTGGGAAATGTTCTAGCTTATTAAACCCATCACAGATAAGGTTTACTGTTGGTTTTAGATGGATTTTTCTTATCATTTTAAGGGAAAACCCATTCATATGTTTGCTTTCAAGTCTGTTTTTTTTTTACTAATAGGAACAATGTTGTATTTTGTCAAATGCTTTTTCTGCATCTATTGATGCAATCATGATTTTTGTTACTTTTGTTATTGATATAATCAGTTATGTTACTAGGTTTCCTTATACTGAATGAGCCCTATATTCCTGGTATAAGTTCCACTTGGTCACAACATGTAATCTTGTGATTATATTGTTGCAGTCTTTCAGCTAGTATTTTACTTAGGATTTTTGCATCAATATTTATTGGTGAAATTGGCCTATAATTTTCTTTCTCTGGTTTTGCTTTTCCTGGTTTAGGTATCAGCACCATAGTTGTTTCACAAAAGGCATTTGGTAGGACTTCTTCATTGACTAGTATTCCAAATAATTTATTTAATATTGGAATTAGTTGATCTTTAGATTTTTGGTAGAATTCACTTATAAATCCATCTGGTCCTAGTACTTTTTTTCTTAGCAAGTTCATTTGTGATATTTTTCTTAAATAGATTTAGATTTAGATATTCTATTTCTTCCTCTGTTAATCTGGGCAGTTTATATTTTTCTAAGTATTCTTTGATTTCACTTAAATTGTTAAATCCATTAGCATATAATTGTTTTAATTTCCTCTTCATTAGTGTGTATTCACCCTTACCATTTTTTATTTGGTTTTCTTCTCTCTTTTTAAAAATCATATTAACCAATGGTTTACCTATTTTAATTTTTTTCTTAAAAAAACCTCCTAGATTTATTTATTAATTCAATAGTTTTCTTACATTCAATTTTATCAATCTCACCTTTAGTTTTAGGAGTTCCAATCTGATGCTTAATTGGGGATTTTTAATTAGTTTTTTTAGAATTTTTGAAATGACATGCAGTCTGCTCTTTCTCTATTTTACTGATATAATCATTTAGAGATATAACTTTTCCTCTCATTACAGCTTTTTCTCCATCCTGTAAGTTTTGGTTTATTGTCTCCTTATTATTGTTCTCTTTAACAAAATTATTTATTATTCCTGTGACTGGTTCTTCAACCCACTCATTCTTTAAGATTAGGTTATTTAGTCTACAATCAATTTTCTTTTTTGGTGAGGCAATCAGGGTTAGGTATCTTGCCCTGGGTCCCACAGCTAGTTAAGTGTCAAATGTCTGAGGTAGGGATTTGAACTCAGGGCCTCCTGACTCCAGGGCCGGTGCTCTATCCATTGTGCCACCTAGTTGCCCCTCCAATTAATTTCTAATCTGTAGTTTTTCCATGGTCCTTTATTAAATGTAATTTTAATTGCATTATGATCTGAAAATGATGCATTTAGCATTTTTACTTTCTGCATTTAACTATAAAGCTTTCCTGGCCTAATATGTCATTAATTTTGTAAAGGTGCCATGTACCACCGAGAAAAAGGTATATTCTTTTTCTATTCCCATTCCATTCTCTCTGGATATCTATCATATATTGCTTATCTAAGATTCTATTCATCTCCTTGACTTCTTTCTTATTTATTCCTTGGTTAGATTCATCTGGTTCTGAGAGAGGAAGGTTAAAATCCCTCACTATGATAGTTTTGCCAGGTATTTTCACCTGTAATTCATTTACCTTTCCCCGCCTCCCAAAATTTTGGTACTATATAGCACTGGCACATATATGTTTGGTATTGATATTACTTCATTACTTTGTAACCTATTATCTTCATTATCGAACAATGTACTTTCCCCATTTATCTCTTTAAATTACATCTATTTTAGCTTTAACTTTGTCTGAGATCATGACTGCTACCCCTGTTTTTTTTGCATCAGCTGAAGCTTAAAAAATTCTACTCCAGTCTTTTCTTTTTATTCTATGTGTGTCTCTCATTTTAAATGTTCTTGTAAACAACATGTTGCTGGGTTCTGGGTTTTGATCCATTCAGCTATCCACTTCCATTTTATGGGTGAATTCCATTCACATTCAAAGTTATAATCACTATTTTCTTCCATCCTATTTTTCCTCACTGTTTATCCTTTCTCTCTCTTTTTCTTCTTACCCTATCCTTCCTCAAAAGTCTAAGTTACTTCTGACCACTGCCTCCCTAATCTACACACTCTTCCAGAAGTCCCTCTCTTATCCTGTTCCTTTACCTTCCTATTTCTCTGTGACTTTTATACTCTACTAGATGTAAAGTCATTCCCTTTTTAACCCAGTTCCAATGAGACTAAGGTTTCTGCACTATCTGCCCTCCAACACCACCTCCCCTTTACTGTAACAGTTCTTGCTTTCACAACTCTTTTGTATGAGATAATGTGCTCCATTTTACCTCTTCTTACCCAATTTTACTTTTTAGGATTATCCCATCATAACCAACTGAATCCCAAGTCTTCTGAACAACCATAGTAATGATAACATTCTTAAGACTCACAAATAAATTTTTCCCATATAAGAAGTAAACAATTTGGATACTAATGCACTGTTGGTGGAGTTGTTGTTGAAGCATTTTGGAACTATGCCCAGAGGCCTATAAAGTTGTGCATACCCTTGGATTCAGCAATACCACTACTAGGTTTAGGGCCCAAAGAGATCCTTTAAAAAAGGAAAAGAACCTATTTGTTCAAAAATATTTATAGTAGCTCTTTTTTTGGTGGCTAAGAGTTGGAAATTGAAGGGACATTCATCAGTTGAGAATGGTTAAACAAGGTATGGTATATGATTGCAACAGGATATTTTTATGCTACAAAAAATGATGAGGATGATTTCAGAAAAAAAAAATTGGAAAGACTTACATGAAAGAGTTACAAAGTGAAGTGAGTAGAACCAGGGGAACATTGTATATAGTAATAGCAATATTGCACAAAGAACTGCAAATGAATTATCTATTCTCAGCAATACGATGATCCAAGAAAATTCCAATGAAAAATATTATTCACTTCCTCAGGAAGAGCTAATGTCATCTGAATACAGAGTGAAGCAAACTATTTTTCTCTTTCTTTTTCTTGCTTCCTTCCTTCCTTTCTTCCTTCCTTTCTGTCTTTCAGTTTTCTTGCACAAAATGACCAATATGTATGTATATATGTGTGTGTGTGTGTGTGTGTGTGTGTGTGTGTGTGTATACCAATATGTATAACCTAAATCAGATTACTTACCATCTCAGGGAGGAGGTAGGGAAGAGAGGGAGGGATAGAATTAAAAACTCAAAACTTTTTAAAAAACTCAACAAATGTTAAAAATTGTTTTTACATGTAGTTGGAAGAAAATAAAATATAATAAAAAAGAAATAAACAGCTTAACCTTATTAAATCCCTTATAATTAATTTTTCATGTTTACCTTCTTATGTTTCTTCTGATTCTTCTAAGTCAAATTTTCAGTTCAGTTCTAGTCTTTTCCTCAAGAATACTTGAAAGTCATTTAGTCTATTAAATATATATATATTATATATGTGTGTATATATGTATATATATGTTCATAGACATATATATGTGTATAGATACATACACATATGTATGTATATATATGTGCATATGTATAGATATAAACAGATATATACATATGTACATAAATTTTCTCTTTCAGGATTTCACTAGGCTTTGCTGGATAGGTTATTCTTGATTGTAAACAGCTCCTTTGTTCTTTGGAATATCATGCCCTTCAGTCTTTTGATACAGTACCTACTAAATCTTGTATTATGTTGACTGTAGCTCTACAATATTCAAGTTATTTCTTTCTATTTACTTGTAATAATTTCCCTTTGAACTGGGAGCTTTGAAACTTAGCTATAATGTTCTTGTGAGTTTTCATTTTGGGATCTCTCTCAGGAACTGACCAGTGAGTTTTAAAATTTTCTATTTTGTCTTCTAGTTCTAAAACTTCAGGGAAATTTTCTTTAATAATTTTTTGAAGTACAATGTCTAGACTCTTTTTTATCATAACTTTCAGACAGTCCAATATTCTAATATCATCTCTCCTCAGTTGGTTTTCCAGGTCAGTTGTTTTTCTAATGAAATGGTTCTCATTCTTTTCTCTTTTTTTTATTCTTTTGACTTTGTTTTATCATTTCACAATGTCTTGTGAAGTCATTAGCTTCTCCTTGCCCAATTCTAATTTTAAGGAGTTATTTTCTTCTTTAAATGTTTGGATCTCTCTTTCCAATTGATTGGCTTTATTTTCACAATTTTCTTGATTTTTCTTACATTACTCTTATTTTTTCCTAATTTTTCCTCAACTTCTCTTATTCAATTTTTTAAATCCTTTTGAAGCTCTTCCAAGGACTCCTTTGGGGCTTGTGATCATTTTACGTTTTTCTTTGATGATTTACAAGCAGATGTTTTGACTTCATTGTCTTTTTCTGAGTTTCAACCCTGATCTTCTCTGTCATCATAGTAGCTATCTATATCCAGGTTCTTTCTCTGTTGTTTACTCATCTTTTTTTTAATGGTTTACGAACTTTGCACCCAGGGTTTGAGCAATAAAAGTCTTCAAGTTTTTGAACTCTTTGAGCTCTGTCTTCTGGTCTTTGACTTTTTGGTTCTTCCAATGTTCTATAATCCCAGGTATGGTTACTGCTCCTCTAGCTAACACCTTGGTCTTTGAGTAACCTCTCTGCCTCTGAGTGTGACCAAGTTCCCCTGCACCACTACCACTGCAAGTGCTCTTGTTTCCTGTGGTCTCTTAGGTGGCCACAAGTTTCAGCTCACCTCTCTGCCCTGGAACCAAAATCAGAGACTCCACTCTTCTGCTGGAGACCACAACCAGCAGGGGCCCACCCCTCTACAACTGCATTCACCAGAGTGTGCTCACTTCTCCTCATTCATAGCCATAGCTTGGGCCCCTCACCCAGTACTAGTAGAGGGCCCTTCCCCTCTGCAATCTTTTGCTGATCAGTGGCATGATCTTCATTTAGTCCATGGGGCAAAAGTTCCTGTAGCTGATGCTACCACCACTACTGCTTCTCCCAGGCTTGTTGTTTGTCGACTCAGCAGAATGCAAAATCTGCAGTGTGCTCAGGCCAGACTCCAGAGGTCAGATCTTTCCTAAAATCCTCCTAAGTTGTCTTAGTCAGGACAATTGCTTTACCCTGACCTTTGATTATTTCTGCCCCTCTAAAGTTCACTTTGAGATGTTATTTTAAATTACTTAGGCTTGGGGGTGGAAATTGGAGAGCCAGGTAATTTCCTGCCTTATTTCCTGCCATCTTCCCACAATTATTAGGGGAGTTAACCTTGACAAGGCCAAAGGCCCTCTTTCAGGTCAGACAGCAGTGAATGAGAAGATTATGAGGGAAGAGTGATGCAAGATGAAAGGGGAAGGAAAAGAGGTACACCTAGAAAAGTCTCAACTTTTTCAGTGAAGTATGAGGCAAGGTTCTCAGCTTAGAGGGTGGAAGGAATGTGTTTCATGGGAAGGAATTTTGGAGAGGGATGTAAAAGTTTTTTGAGAAAAAAACAATGTAGTAAGTGGTGTAGTGAACTGATCAGGGAAGTAAGAGGATTGCTTTGTTTCAGTGAGGATGCAGTTGAGATTATATAACATAAATTTATCATGTACCAGTCAGCATGAGTTTTCAATTTTCTCAAGCTCTACTAGCACATGAAAACAAATAAAGACAACAAATGGTGGAATTAATTCAAAGTTGGGGCTTAGCAAAACCTGATCAGGAGTAGGATAATGGGGCAAGAGGCCTAAGTGTAGAAGATAGTGTAGAACTGAACTGGTTCACCAAGGGCAGAGATAAGAAAAAAACCTACCCTTCCTTAGAGAATTGACACCCAATACTACATTTGCCATAACATAAACCAGACCAGACAAAGTCATAAGGTCTGTGGCCCATATGAGAGACAAGGAGAGAGGGATCAACACTAAGGAAATCTAGGAAGCAGCCCATTCAATCAAGATTTGGGGAATAAAATGGAAGTGGGGAGAGCACAGATTCTAAACTATCAGCACTTGCTTACATTAATCTAAAAAGGAAGCTTAAAGGCTTATGGAACTCATCCTGTTTTAGAGAATCTGTGTTCCCCACATGGGTCTCCTACTAGGCCCCATTTACCAAGTTACTTATAAGTCTGCCTCTTTTAATTGAGTTTCAAAAATGCAATAATCTCTGGAAGACTTAAAGGGGACTATCTAGGAATGCCTCCCCAAGGTCGTTAGGTCCCTGTGGGGCCCATGTTTCCGGAAGTCTTTGTCTATAGCTATGAAGTTGATTGCAACCTTTGATAAACACTTAGTGATATCTAGGTGATGCTATGTAATCTCTATTATGCTGGGGACCCTAACATGCTGCCTCTCAGATCCAGACAAATCTTTTTTAAAATAAGAGAAAAAAAAGATAAATAGCACCTTTACAAAAACCAGCCATGTGCTAGGGCATCCATCACTAAACATTTATTGAACTCCTATCATATGCCAGTCACTATGCTAAGTGGTAGGGAAAGACACAAAAGACAGTCCCTGCCCTCAAGGAGCTTACAATCTAATTAAATTACCATAAACCAATAAAGAAAAGCATGAATATTAAGCACGTCCTTTATTAGTCACGAAGAGATAACATTATAATCAATAAAGGGCATTTGAAGAATTCAACTGAGAATTAATCATTTAATCTTAAGTAATAGCTGCATCAAATAATAAACCTTGGAAAATTAGATAATCTCAACAAATAAAATAACAACAAGGAGACAACATAACAAAACTTTTGAGATTCACTCCCAGAAAATTTATATTTCTAAATATTTTCATTAGCAAAAGTGATTTTTTAAAATGGCACATACAACTTTTAAAAACTAGGAAAAAATAAAAACTAACTAAACAGAAATTATGAAAATTAAAGAAGCGGGAAATAAAATTGAAAACCAAAAATTTGAACTGATAAAGAAAAATAGGGGCTGCATTATTTGGAAGAAAACTAATAAAATAGGTAAACCATTAACTAATATGAAAAAAAGAAGAAAGTAAACCAAATGTCCAATATTAAAAATGAAAGAAGAAACCCCATAACAAATAATTAGGAAATGAGGAAAATTATTAAAGACTATATCATTCAGTTGGGCCAGTGTGGACAGAGTGCTGGACTTGAAGTCAGGAAGATTCATCTTCCTAAATTCAAATCTGGCTTCACATATTTACTAGCCGTACCACCCTGAGCAAGTCACTTAACCTCATTTGTCTCAGTTCCTCATCTGTAAAACGAACTAGAGAAGGAAGTGGCAAACCATTCCAGTGTCTTTGCTAAGAAAACCACAAATGGGGCCACAAAATACGGTCACAAGGAATTGGACACAACTGAAAAAACTGAACAACAACATATTGTTCAATTATAGACCAAAAAATGACCAATTAAATGAAAGAAATGTTTTTTATATAAAATACCCAATAACAATAATCAGCATATGTATAGAGCTTTACAAGTGCTTTTAAAGTTTACAAAGCACCTTATGTGTACTGTCTCATTTTAACCTCACAACAAGCCTGAAAGCAGGTACTATTTTTATCGCTATTTTACAGAGAGAAATAAAATAGAGAAACTTTAGACCAATAACTCTAATGAGTATTAAAGCAAAATATTGAATAAAATATTGGTCAAAAAGCTCAAGCAGCATATTAAAATGTTTATATATAATGGACAGGTTTAGTCATTCAGGATTAGATTGATGCTAGGAAAAAAACATAAACGTAGTAAACAATACTTATGAAAAATAATAGAAGTCATAATATGCTATCAATAGATTCAGAAAAGGCTTTTGGCAGAATATAATATTCCTTCATGTTAAAAATATTTTAAAGTATAGGAATATTAGACAACTTCTGAATACAGTAAAGTATGTCTAAAACCAATACCTAGCATTTTCTGTAATGATGAAACCCTAGAAGCCTTTTCAGTAAGACCAGAGGCAAAGCAATGACATCCATTGTCACATAAACCAAGGAAATAAACATAGGTAAAAAAGGAACAAAATCATTATTGTTTGCAGATAATAAGCCGGTTTACTTTACTTCAATTTGTCCTCCTTTCTACTTTTCTCCTTAGATATTCTGGTGAATTCCCCTTTCCATGAGATTTAACCACTCTCTTGGTTCACTTCCATCTAAAGAATTAATTTACTCTAATGTATTATCTGTTATATTCTAGATTACAGAACTCCAATTTTTGTTGGTTTATCTCTTTGGATAAATGGGTTTCCTGGTTGTTCCGTATTTCTGATAGTCTTTTGTGCAACCTAGCATTTGATGGGAATGAGTCAAGGCTGCTTTCTCTTTAAGACAGAGTAGCCAAGGAAATGACTTGACCCTAAAAATTGTGTCCCTAGACCAGGGACAAAGAGATGTAATTATGCACATATGTTTAACTTTATTTATATACATTGTATGTTTATAGTTTTATATAAATATCATTTTACATGCACATGTATATGTCTGATAACTCTCTCAAAGTAAAATAAAGTGGCAAGCCTTGAGGCCCCTTCCTCTGCTCCTCACAATTAGGAATCAACCTCCTTTGGAAAAGAAGGAGAAAGATTCCAGAGATATCTACCTATGACTCCTCTCAAGTCTCCTGTCCATACATTTAAACATCCCATGTGATTTCACATATAACCTACAAGGGCAATGTGCACCCTACATATATTTAATCCTGAATGTAATAGGGAGCCACTGGGATTTATTAAGAGAGGAGGTGATAAGGTCAGACCTACACTTTAGGAAGTTTACTTTGTCAGTTGAGTGGAGGATAGATTGAAGTGGAGAGAGATTTGAGGCAAAGACACCTGGAAGGCTATTGCAATAGATCAGGCAAGAAGTGAGGAGGACATACGACAGTGTGGCAACTGCATGAATGGAAAGAAAGGGAAACAAGAGAAGGTATGAAGGTAGAAATGAAAGCAAATTGATATATAAGGTGAGTGCAAATGAAAAGTCAAGGATGACCCAGAGGCTGTAAGCCTGAGTGCCTGAGAGGATGGTGGAACCTAAATAATAATGGGATAGAGGTGAGGGTTTGGAAGGGAAGAGAATGAGATGCCTGTGGAACATTGAGATGTTCTAAGAAGCAGTTAGTGATGCAGGACTAGAGCTCAAGAGACAGATTAGAGCTGGATATATAGATCTATATATCATCTGTATAGAGATTACAGTTGGACATATGGGAACTGGCAAGATCACCAAGTGAGAAGGTATAGAGAAGAGGGTCCAGGACTCCCAGGTTAGTGGACATGACTCGTCTAAAAATCTAGCTAAGGAAAATGAGAAAGAACAAATTAGATTGTTAGGAGAACTAGGAAAAAGCAGTGTCAGGAAAATCTAGAGAGGAGAAAATATCAGGAAGAGAGGGTGATTGACAATGTCAGAGGTTGCAAGAGGTCAAGAAGGATGAGTATTAAGAAAAGGCATTTAAGAGATCATTGGTAACACTGGAGAAAGTGGTTCCTGTTGAATGATGAGGTCAGAAGCCAGATGATAGAGGATTTTAAAGCAGGTGAGAAGAAAAGAGGTGGAGACATATAGAACCGATGACTTCTCAAGGATTTTAGAAGAGAAGGGATGGTCATATAATCCACTTCAACAGCTGGACCAGCATTCCCCCACCTCTCCTCCCCCCCCCCCACACATACCCAACAGAGACTAGTGGTAAGTTCAACTTTTGTCTAGGGGAAAACCTAATTCATACATTTAACCTACTTTGTGAATTTGTAAAATATAAATTAATAAGCTTTTTTAAAAATTTAGATCTAGGGTTTTCAGCCAATACCAACAATATCCTCCAGGGATTGTATTTTTCTGTCTCATTCTCTGCAACAAACCAGTCCATCCCTCTCCCTCAAATTTCATTCCCAGTAATAGGGAAACACCTACAAATCAGAAATTGCTATGTTGAATATACTTTTTATCTTCAGCTTTCAGTACAAACAACAGAATATAAACAAACTTTGTTGTTGTTGCTCAGCAGTTTTCAGTCATGTCCAACACTCTGTGACCCCATTGAGGGTTTCCTTAGCAAACATACTAGAGTCGTTTGCCATTTCCTTCTCCAGATCATTTTACAGATGAGGAAATTGAGGCAAACAGGGTTAAGTGACCTGCCCAGGGTCACACAGCTAGTGTCTAAAGGAAGATTTGAACTCCTGACTCTAGGGTTGGCATTCTATCCCCTGTACCTCGTAGCTGTCCCTAAACAAACTTTAAATAACAATTAATTGTTAGAGTTAACCTAAGCTCAGGACCAGGCAAATAAAGTTCTCTCCAAAATGCAAAGTTCATCCAGGACTAGTTGGCCCAGATACACTTCCTTCCTGAGTCTCAGTCTGCTCTCCTGGCCTCTAAGGACAGAGGCTGCAGCAGCAGCAACAGCTAAACTCCAGTAATTGCTCAAACACCACTATTTTGCCCACCTCCACATCCTCTCCAGTTTCTCTTAAAATTCCCAGTCAGAGGGTTTGTATCAGCTTGTTTGCCAGCTACATCTCACCTAAGTGAGACCTCTGTTCCAAGGGAAAAGTTAGACATTGGATCCTTAAGGCATAGGTCCTCATTAGTCAATAGACTAATTCAAATGGACTAGTCAAAAATTGACTGAAGATTTCTGTCCTGACAAACAGACTTCCTCTCAGTTGCTCTAAATTTTTTTGTAGTGATATATAGGTATCATAAAAAATACATAAGGAATATAAAAAAACAACAATAAACACAAGCTGTAGGTAATAGAGATCTATGGCATCCTATACAATTCCTCTTTTCCTTTCTCATGTTGATCAAATTCATGATAATGAAAAATAATTTTTAAGAAAATGATGACTATGATGAATTCAGAGAATCACAAAGTCACGTAGGAAGTGATGGAAAGTAAAAGAACTAGGGATCAAAACACACGATCACTACAATAATGTAAATGGAAAGAACAAGCAATCCAGACTAAATGCTATGAAATCATCACGACCAGCTTGGCTCTAAAGAAAAGAATAAGGACCGCAGGGATGGGGTGGGGGTGGGGGTGGATTATGCTGGATATAAGACAATGTCATATTGTTTAAATGTGTTGGTTAATTTTGCTGAACTATTTTCTTTTCTTTTTTCTTCATTGCTCATAAGGGGCAGCTCTCTGGGAGCAGTGGGGGAAGGGTTACATTGTGAAATCTAGATGACATAAAGATATAAAAGAAAATGTATTTGAGGGGTGGGGAAGGAAGTCAAATTGTAAGGGGCTGAGAAATGAGGAAGTGGAAGCAACAAGGATAGGTAGCTTTTTAAGAGTTTGGTTGCAGAAAAGAAGATGAGTATAGGATGACAACTTGAATAGATAGTAGGATCAAGGAAAAGTTTATATGGATGGAGGAGATCTGTACATTTTTTTAAGGCAGCAAGGAAGGAGCCAGTGTGTAAGGTGTTGAAAATTAAGCAGAGATCCTTACACACAAAGGGAGATGGCTACCAAACCTTGTACTCCAGTTATCTCCTTACTGTCCATGCTACCCCTACAACTCCTGGGCTTTCTGCAACTATGCCCACTCAGGTTTAGAATCACTGTCTTGAGGCTGTGCTCTTCTGATTGGTGAGTCAGCCAGCACAAACTCATATTGCCAATTATATCTAACCAGTCCCAGTCCTCAGACATCCTATTGAACCATCCACTTTGGTCATCTACTTGCAATATGCACCGATCCGCTCTCTGATCCACCTTTCTACCTTTTGCTTTGTAAATGGCAAGCATGTCAATACTGTCAATACTTCTTGGAAAGGCATGTCAATTGTCTCCCTTATTTCCTCTCATCTGCTTCATAACTTCTCAAATTAAAACATCGTTCTCTGGTCACAACTGTCCTTGAAGGGACTCTTATTTTTGTATCCCCAACACTTATCACAGGGTTTGATATGTAATAAGAGTTTAATAAATGCTTTCATTTATCCATCCATTCATAACTGCCTGGATATTTGATTGGTTTTGCCAAATACTTTTTCTTTTTTTATTCAACAAAGAATGGATGGAATTCTGGATGTGTATATAGGGGGTGAGTGGGATATATACAGACACAAAGGTGATGTAAAAATAAAAGATACTAATAACTTTTTAAAAGAATGTTAAGAAGAAATAGGGAATGATAGAAGAGGCTAACTAGTTAGAAGAGAGAAGAAGGGATGGGATCAAGGGCACAAGTAGAGGAGTTGGCATGCTCAAGAAAGGTCTCTTCATCAGACACTGGAGCAAAGGAAGAAAAAATTCTTAGATGATTTCAAGTGTGAAATTAAGAAGGGAAGGAAATGTGACTATGGATGGGTGGCCTTTCAAGTTAATCACTGAAAGAGGTGTAGTGGTCAGAGTGCTAGGTCTGAAGTTAGGAAGACTCATCTTCCTGAGTTCAAATCTGGCCTCAGACACTTACTAGCTGTGTAACCCTGGGCAAGTCACTTAATCCTCTTTACCTCAGTTGTCTCACCCATAAAATGAGCTGGAGAACAAAATGGCAAACTGCTCCAGTATTTTTGCCAAGACAACTCCAAATGGGATTGTGAAGAGTGAGACTTGAATGAAAATGCCTGAACAACAGCAACAAAAATCTGCTGAAAGGGAGAGGATAGGTGTTGATCAGGTACAGATGTGTGTTCATCCTTCATTGCCAAAAGAAGACCATGCCATCAGAGAAATGATGACATGACTTGCACTTGACGTTGTTTTGAGTGAGGGAGGGCTGTGCAGGTCACCAGCCTCACTTCTCCTCCAGAACCATCTGAATCCAGTGACCAGATATTCCTCAGGATGACTGGAGATGACCCAGGATGAGGCAATTGGAGTTAAGTGACTTGCCCAAAGTCACACAGCTACTGAGTGTCAAGTGTCTGAGGTGAGATTTGAACTCAGGTCCTCCTGACTCCTGCACCGGTGCTCTATCCACTGCACCACCTAGCTACCCTACAGGTACAGAAGAGAAAGAGGAAAGAAGAGGAGAAAAAATTTGGCATAGCTCCTGTGGGAATTCAAAAGTTAATCAAGAAAAATAAAAGGATTGACTTAAAACAGTGAAGACCCAATTGAGTTTTGAATAACATTAATTTGTAGTAGGCCAGGCCAACATGGTTGTATGACTTTCTTCAGGACGATTCAGCAGTATACCAGGAATGGAGAAGGTGGATGGTATAAATAATTCAAGGTTAGAATACAAAAGTGAGGAGCAAAAAGACAGGGGCAAGGGATTCAAAGGCTGAGGACAGCATAAATTTGAACTGCTTAACTAAGCTATATTTTGAAGGGAGGACAGTGAAGTTAGTTCAGAGGTAATAGTTTGGGAAAATAGGGAAATGTGAACTGCCTGGAGGGGGGAGGGAAGGGAAGAGAAGAAAGTTTAAGAAGGGTGAGACATAGGGGAAGCTGGAAGGACAAGCTATGATCAGAAAGAGGGCTTTCAGAGTTAAGGATTGTGGAGGTAAAACACTGATGAGATCAAGAACATGGCCATTCCCATGAATGTCAAAAATGCAGATCATAGAAGTTGAAGACATTGACTAACAAAAAAAAAAAGGATATCTGAAGTAATGTCAACATCTAAGTTGAAGTCCCCAAGTATAAGAGCAGGGGTTGGGTGGAAAAGAAGACTGACCCAGCTACTAAAGTCATAAAAGGAGGGAGAATGACCTGGAGGTCAGTAGAAACCAATGACCAGGTTCTGGATAGAGTGAACCTCAAAAGAGAGGTAACTATCTAGAAGACTGACAGTCTGGAAGTGGTGGAAGGTCTATTGTTCCTTCCTGGCCTAGTGTCTGACAGGATGAGAGAAGGAACTGGAAGCAGTTGCTAAACTTCTAGTACCCTTTATGACCGAGCCAATTTCTTTGGCTGCACAGAGACAAAGAGAATAGAAGTGGTCTAACATGAAGAAGTTCGTTAAGAAGAGCAAGGATTCTGTCCATGGTATGCAATGGAAGAGGAGAATAGTTATACAAGAAGATGGGAGGGATGGGTATGATATGGATGGGTATCAGGGAACTGAGAGTGGTAACTAAGGAAGGAAGTTTTGCTCTGGCAATTCCAGAATCACAGGGATTCTGGGTAAAGCAATAGTAAGTAGATTGCCATACCTTTTCCAATAGCAATGGATTCATTTATATTAATCCCTGAGCAAGAGGTAATGGGGGCAAGGAAGGTAGTATTCAGCTAGGCCCTGGTGTCCTACTGGGATGATTGTCTGGGACCAGCTATTTATAGAAGATGGATGTGTGCTTTGACTTATTCCTCCTTCAATCAACATCCTCTGCTAGTACTCTGAGATCTTTATTTGGTCCGTTATCTCCCAATGTTGTGAGGGTAGTCAGGGAAAAACTCTGATTTGCTTGCACTAAGGCACCTTCCATGGTCCTTCTCTATGGATCATGTGTTCTGGCTTCTTGCTAAAGGTCTTTGTCATTTGATAAAGGACAAAGGAACTCCTCATTGGTGGTTCCCATGATCAGAGGGATTCAGAATCCCCGAGGGTCTATCCCTCCCAGATTGATTCTTTTGAGAAGGCAAATTAGGCCATCTTTTGCTTCAATTCTTACCTAGCCTTTAATCATTGAATGGTTGTTGCCTCAGAAGAAGTGGGACCTGGGAAAGACTTTAGCTTAAAAAGACCCAGGTCTCCCATTGCATCTGGGACCAAGAACCAGTTGTCCTGACCTATGTCTTACACTGGGCTCTGAATGACTCTGGAGGAATGAGGCTGATGACTTTATACAGCCCTACTTCACTTAAATCCAATTCACTTGCAAGTCAAGACATCACTTTTCTGAAGACATTGGTCCTCTTCAACAATGACAGGAGGGTGGTGAAATTATTAGTGACTGAGTGACTGAGCAGGAGCCACCCACACTGGTATACAAGAAGAATGATGATAAAGGTTCCATCTTTATTTGAGGGACCTCTTACTTTTAGGACTCTTCCAAGCACTTTCCTCTATACTTCCAGTGATCAGCAGTCCTGAGAAATGGATGCTTTTATGTTACTGATTGATGAAAACAAGCTCAAACCATGCCCTGGCTGGCCAGGAAGCAGATTTGGACCTCTTTGGTGGCTCAGAAAATACAAGTCTGAGGTAAAAGCGAAATATCTGCACATGATTCCCACAATAGCCTTTAGGGTACATGAGGATAATGAATATAATGGACTAGTTGAGGTGTTTTATATTTTGATACATGTTATCTCATATTTGTGAGTGTGTTCAATCTTACGACATTTCTGTGGTCAAAAAAATAAAGACTTGTCCTAAACCCAATATTTACAATATAGCTTTTTTCAGAAGAGATTTTGATACCCACATTTTGTGGAAATTCTAGACACCTAAACCTTGTTTTAAAGATTTCCCCAAAGTTACACCAGTGAGTCAAAGAGAGAGTACATTTGTCCACTTCTTTGGAGTAAAGGACCCCTCAACATGAATCTGGTTCTCTATGAGTCCAAATGAGACCCTTCCTCTTATGAGATGGGTCTCCCTAAGCTATGAGTCACAGTGAGATTCATAGTGCTTGATTATGGCAGGAGGGATAATGCAGGCACTCTGGACAAAGGAGATCATTTCAGGTAGTAGTACAAACTTCAAAAAAGCAAACAGAAATAGAAAAGAAGAGAAATGGCATTTGGATCTTCATAAGCCCTCTATAGCTTCCCTTTGCCTGGGAATAAGTCACTGAGGATTTTCGACTCCTTTCTGTAATCTGCCCAGCCCCAAAAGACCAGGGAGCAAGTGAGAAGCTGCTTCATTCCTGCTCCACTGAGTCAGAGCCAGGTACAGTCAAGTCAGGATCTTGGAAGTGACAATCCTGATTTCTCAACATCTAGGATGTAGCACCAACCTTGACAGAAAAGCCTAGAACCCAATCCTCTCTTTACCCACTGTCAGTGCAGCTGTGAGCATCCCCTGCCTGGTTATACGCTTCCCTAGCAAGTATCTTGAGTGGAGGCTATTAAATTAGGTAAACTTTCTGACTGCTTCTGCTTGGGAGACTGAAAGGAATGTAAACGAGCTCTAGGGAGGGAAAAGGGAGGGAGACAGAATGAGAGGCTGAGTTACAGGCAGACAGATGCTTTGTTCTGGAACGCAAATCTGGAAGTCCCTGGCTGTTCAGAGACCTAATCTGAGAGAATGTATGCAATACAGAGGAAAGATAGTGACCCGAGTCCTGGTGTGTGCCTACGCAGTGAAAAACCAAGAGAAATAACTGTGATGAACAACTAAAATAAAGATTCTGTCTTGTATATTACGTCTGAATTGTGGGCTTACGAAATTTCCCTAGAACTGTTTTGGGAATACATATATATTTGTTGCGGAGGCCAAGTGCACTTGTCCTATTGGTACAGGGAGGGTCCCCATACCAGGAAAGAAGATCTGGACAATGGCCGTCCCCTGGATCTGTCTGAGATCACATACCCACATATTTACATACAATTTCACTGCAGTAGCAGAAATCTGAGTCTAGGCTCACTGAACAGAAGTGATGAGTGAACCCAGAATAAAATAACAAGCTAGGAAAGAGGGGATCACTCTCCTTCTGGCCCCAAGGAGGCAGTCAGGGGATAAGAAGGAGATCCCAGTGAGACTTTCCTATTCTATCTTCACCTCAGGGGAATAGACCTCAACAAAAAGAAAGGCCATGACTTAGAGGTTTTGGTTGTTCCTTCAGCAGTCCTGTTGAAGAGCAAAGGAAGAAAAAAGATTGGCAAAGTGCTGCCTGGGAAGCACTTGGGAAGACTTTTTCATATACAGTCCAAGGGGAGCTAGACAGCTCCTCTTCTGATCCCTATATGGCAGACTGAATTCAAATTCTCTGGGTCTGGAGATGCTGCAGTGCTAAAGGTGGGGGTGTGGGGTGTGGAGGAGGAGTGTGGGAGAAGCAGCAGCTATGCACCAAAGACTTCAAAGGCACGCAGGTGCCTGTTTAAGAGTATGAGGAAGTAACAACAGTGTTCATGGAGGGAGCTCTGAGATCTCTGTGGCAGTGGACATTGAAGGGGGCATGGAAGGAGTGGTTCTAGTAGCATATTACAGAAAGATTTGTTTATTCTTATATTACTGGGGAAAATGATTGCTGTGTGTGTGTGTGTGTGTGTGTGTGTGTGTGTCCAGGTTCTTGCTGAAGTGAACTACTTTTTATCCCCCATTTTCCTTCTTCCAAAGAATAGGATGGAATGACCTGTAATGGAATTTCACTATTGTCTGGCTTTTGAAGTTTTCCCCCATAAAGTAAGCTATTTTCAAACAGAAATTCACTCCTTATTCTTGCATCCCCAGCACTTTACAGTGCCTGGAACACAGTTAGGCCTTAATAATACCTGCTGACTGATTCTTCCAAGGCCTATTTACGATATCAGCTCTACTTTAAAGCCTTACCTTATACCCCAGCTGAAAATGATCTGGAACTTTGCCTCTTCAGATTTATCTGGATCTCTCCTCCCTTCATTCAAGTTATTTGTATCCTTCCCTTCTACTTAAGAACAAAATCTTTGCTTTATCATTGTATTTTGTTAAATGTTTGTTGAATTTATATACTTAAATCTGTTTCAATATCCCACAGATATTCCAAAGTCTAACAAAATCATTTCAGATTTATACATGGATTTCATGTCTATTTCTTGTATATTATTCAACAGTGCTTATTAGCATGCTCTTCAAAGAGTAACTTTGTAAGACTGGTTGAAAATTCTAACATTTCTTGACAGTGGTCTCTTATACAAGGCCTTTCCACTAGAAACAACCTTTCCACATAGAGGTGCACAGGAAAATATCTAGTGGGATCTGAGGGGAGACACAAATAGGGTAAGAGGACTAAAGAATGAGGCCCATGGGCAAAGACTAGAAGATCAAAGACAGATAAGTAATAATAGTATTTAACTGTGTGAAGGATGGGAGGCATTGGTCTTTATATCCCTTGAAAATCATATGGCACGAAAGATTTAGACTAATGAAGTAATAACTTTTTGACAGTAAAAACTGTTAAATCCATGGATTTCTGTGAACCCTCTGGGCAAACATAGAGGATGCTCAGACCCCCAAAGGGATATACAGAATGGAGTCAGCCTGGGCCATTTCTTCTTGCGCAATTTTTAGCTATGATGAGAGATGATTGTTATATACTGAGGTCTGTCGTTTCAGTGTTTGTGCACTCTTTTTCCCCTGTCAATTGGTCCTATGGGGGCAGGTGATAGAAAGGAAAATGGGGTGGGGCATAATTTTTGCTCAATAGTTAATTCCATTTGAAGAACAGTTAATACATTTCTTCTATATTCCATGCACTGTACTAAGCACTGGATTCTATATGAAATGGTGGAATGGGTGAATGGTGTATAGCACTTATCAGGTTTACAACAGACTTTTCCTATTACAACCCTACGAAATGGAGTCAGGGTCCCAAACAGTTGTCCTTAGGAGCTGGACTTAGCCAGGGTTCTTTAATGACTAAAGAGATTTGAGATAGCATTGGAACTTGGTCCTAGCCCTGGCTTGAAGCAAATGGATGAAGTACCAGAGTACAGCTGGGACTAAGCAGTATCAAGGATTAATACCTCCCTCCTTCTCAAAGAACAGTCCTAGACTTCCATCTTAGTGGTGTCCTTGCCAGAGAAGTGAAACCATTATACTGTAGACTCCAAGGAGCAGGACAAATGAAACTGTTTTCCATCTAACCTGAAGATAGAATAAAAGACTAAAACTGCAGCAAGAAAAATGAAGGATTCTTGTCATTACAGCTCTTAAACCATGGAGGGTAAAGGAATCTCCATCCCTTTAGATCCTAATGAATGCTACCAGATGCTGAAACTATAAGTCGTAATTTCCCCAGGGACTCTTCCTTGCATACATACCAATAAGGGCCTCTACACACTAGCTTAACTTTTAGCTGTGAAGCTCCCTGGCATACATTCTTGAACACCATGGTGGTTCTAGGACTCTCCCGTTCATCCTGTGGGTACAGGAGGGGATTTGAAGTTCCATTTACCACACAATCACACCAGAGGATAAATACATTCAGGTACAAATCAGCCCTCAACAACTCCTTCTCTCCTGATTCGAATATATTTGCAATACACAAGGACAGAATGAAACAGTCACCCAGAACCCTTTTCAGTAAATTTGGATTACTAGAGGGGCTACGAGACCTACTCAGGGGCACTCTAGACCACTGCAGATCCCCCAGGGTTCCCAACTACCACCCCCAAAGCAGCCTTAGGAAACTCCTACACAGGGATGTTAAGGAAGGGAGCCAAATTGTCCCTCTCCATTAAGAGGTTGAAAGAAGCTTCTTTTGGCCCCCCCCCTCCCTGACAATCTTCCTATCCCTCTTCCGTGGCAAATTTTCCTCTTCCAATGTGTGGTACATGGGTAAATTCAGGTATATGGATGCAAAGTGCTTCACTGAACAAGAGCCTTTCTTCCACATCTCAGCTGAATTCTTGCTTCAACTTTAGTTCCAAACCAAGCATAGAGAAGATAGGCAGAACTAGCCACTAACTCAGGCCCAATATTGACGTGTGCATGCAGGTCACGGCCTTGATCAGGGAGGATAAAGGGTGGTGAATCAGCATTACAGGCTAAAGTCTGGAATGGATTATCTAGTAATCAAGTGACACAAGATATGGCAGGTGCTTTGCAATCACTGCAAAGTTGTGTCTAAAGCACTGTTTTAAAAGCAGTGATTTAAATATTAGCCCTGTTATCTAGTTCAACCCCAAATGTTAGCTATTTTTACTGTTAGAAAGCTAAATCCTAGCGAAGTGACTTGCTCAAAGTTGAGTTGTAAAAGGCAAAGCCAGGATTCAAATTCAGGTTTTCTGGAGCTTTTTTTCACTACACACACTTCCCCTGAGTCTACGTGGCTCTCTGCTCTGGGCCCTGCCTCATACAGAGTATAATGGAGAGTCAGACCTGCCCCCAGGACCAGTCAGCAAGGAAGGGAGATGACGCCTCTTTATTATTAAGGTCAACATCAAGGAAAGCACTAAGAAAAAAGAGTACACAGGAGCAGGGGATAGGTCACACAGATTCAGTACTTGTAAGGGCAGGGAAAGCAGCACATCATTTACAGAACCCCAGGACAACCACATGCTCCATGCCCTGAAGAGGTTGGGGGGAAGCGTCAGGATAGTCTGGGGCTCAACAAGGGGTCTGAGGCCCTCTGAACCAGATACGTGAGCCACAAACCCTGCCCTTTGGGGCTCACACACTACAACACAATACACACATATAACACAACACAGGACATCATGGAGGCAAACACAGAGTGGCTGGCTACAAGAGGGGAAATTTTAGCAAGGAAAGGAACTGGAGGTAAGCAAGTCTGGCCAGGAGAGATCTTGGCTGTGGTACCCAAGAGTACCTCAGGAGCACCCCAAGACTGTTGTTGCTGAGCATCCCTGTGGTCTCCAGGTTCCCAAGTCTCTGCCCGGGCTCTGGGGGTAAATGTTCCTAAAAGCCCAATGATATGCTATCCCAGATGAAGTCATAACAAAACAGGATCTTCTCGGCATGCAATATCCTAATAGTTGAGCTAACAAATCTTCATGCACATTGAGAGCCTTTGCCTTTTAGCCCAGATGCCTCTGGAACCCCTTCATTCACACTCTCTGGGCTGCATGCAGTCATTCCTCAAGCTTCCTGAACCAACAAGAAGGTGTAGAGATCTCTATCCTGGGGGAAGGGGCTTGGACAGCAGCACTGAGTGTCAATGGGTCTCAGCAGACGGGTGTTTCTTGCGGCCAAAACAAAAGCCTCAGTTCCTTAATCTCTATATACATCTCTAGGGATTTAATTTACCTCAGTCCTAAGGAGTACATCTTCAGAATATAAAAAGAATTTTATTTACACAATTCAGGGGCTCTTGTGTTGGCAAGGGGCAAGGGGAGGGTTAGGATGGGTGGGTGTCCAGAGGTGAGATGCCCCATGGTTTCCTCCCTGTTAGCCTCTTTGTCAGTCTGTTAGGCAGAAAGAATCCAGGATGATCCCATTCATTACAAGTTCCTCTTTAGAGGAGTCTCTGCCCAGCATCCCATAGCAGACACCCAAGTGAAGCATGCTGCACCGAGTTGTCCAGTTCCCTCATCCTCATGCACCAAAAACCCCGAACCGTGCCTCGGAGGTACTGCCCCCCGCTGGAGCCTCCTTACATTGAGTTCTCCCCCTCCATCTCCAGATGCAGCAGGGCTACGTCAGGCAGGTCGTGGGCATCCCCGAGCGGCCCGTCCCCCTCCAGCAGGCGAGCACAGGGCTTCTCCGGGCTCTCACAGTGGCTAGTGGGTGTGGCCGGCCCGGGAACCTCCTTCCCTTCCTCCTCGCCATCCTGCGAGCCGCGGCCCCACTCCTCGGGAGGGGGGGTGTTGGGAGCTGCCGGCGAGCCCCGCTCGCTTCCCTCCGGGCCGCCGGCCGCGCCCAGGCCCTGGCGGGGCGCGGTGGTCATGATCTGGCACATGGAGACGATGGCCCGCTGGTTGGCGCACACGTCGTCGGAAAGCACCTGGATGTGCGAGGCCTGCTCGTCCAGGGCCCCCCGCATGGCCCGCACGTCCTCAAACAGGGCCTGCAGCTGGGCCTTCAGGTGCTCCATCAGGTCCTTCATGCCGCCGTTGTACTCGCCCGAGATCACGTCCCCCACAGCGGGCACCGAGGACACCTCCAGGGGGCCCGGGAGGTCACCGTCCTTGGTCAGGATCTCCAGCGGTCCGTCCTCCATTGACTCTCGGAAGCGGCGGCTGCGGCGGCCGCAGGTCCGACCCGGCCCCCCCGGGCTGGGGGCAGCGAGGGGAGCAGGGGGCCCACGGGCGGAGGGTCCCGGGAGGCGAGGGGCGAGCGGGGAGCGAGCGAGTACCTGGGACGGGGGCCCTCGGACTTGGCCCCCGGCAACCCTGGGAGATTCACCGGCCTAGCGCCGGCAGCCGCGAACGCGAAGCCCACGCTCCTGGCCTCCTCTCAGGAACGCGCCCGGCAGCTCCGGGGCGGGAGCCGAGGCCCGGTCCGGCTCTGGGTCCGAGGGCTACCTCTACGCCGCCATTAACTGGCAGCGGCCGCGGGAGAGAGGCGGAGAGGGGCGGGTCTCCCGGCCGCGCCTCGGATGCTCCTCCGTTTCCAAGGCGACGCACGGCACGTAGATGACGTGAGTCTCCATGGCAACTAGGAAAGGAGGACCAGAGAGAGGAGGGGGGAAAGATAGGCGTGGAGGGGCTGGGGGGAGGGAGGCAGACCCAAGGTGATGGTGGAGGACCGCCGTCGGCCCCCGCAGTCAGAGTCTCAGCCCTTGAGGGAGGGGTCGTTGACCCTCAGGCCTGGGGGGGGGGGGGGGGGGGGGTCAAGAAAGCGAATAGGCAGGATTCTTGTTCATCGGAGGACAGTGAGACTGCAGTTTGCAGCTTAAAACTGCACAGCCAAAGAGCAGTGGTGCCCCTTGAGAATGATGGAGAGAGACAGAGACAGAGACAGACACAGAGAGAGACAGAGACAGAGAGACGGAGAGACAGAGACAGAGAGAGGAGAGAGAGACAGACAGAGAGAAAGAGAGACAGAAACAGAGAGATACAGAGAGAGGGAGAGGGAGAGACAGACAGACAGAGAGACAGAAACAGAGAGACGGGAGAGAGAGAGAGAGAGAGAGAGAGAGAGAGAGAGAGAGAGAGAGAGAGAGAGAGAGAGAGAGAGAGAGAGAGAGAGAGAGAGGATTCCCTGGGTTCCCTGCAACTTCTGAAAATACACACACGCATTAATGGCACCCCTTGAGAATTACCCTGGGAAAATACACAAACGTTTCCCTTGGGAATCACCCCCGGCTAGATTTCTTTCTCAGGCTAACTGGAGCTGGGGCTCATGCTCCACTCTCCTCTCTTCCAGTCCCTGGGGACTTCTGAAGCTCCCAAAGTACCCTGTGGATAGGGACACCCCTTCCAAAAGCAAGGGAGAGATTGCTGTTCGTCTGGTGCTGCTGTGCAGACCACTGGCAGTAAGCACAGAAACTGAGAATGGTTAGGAACGTATAATCCAATCTTTCCAAAAAACCTAGAAAAGTATTTTGCCCTTATTAGGCCTTTCATAAATGTTCTTTCCTTGTCTCTTCCAGTCCTTTGGAAAGAAAGGAAGCAGAGATGTAGCTAGAAATAAAATAACCTATACTTCTTAGCAACCCCATGGATAGGAACAGCCCTTCATTTGTTAAATGAACCTAGTCATCTATATCATCACTTACTTCTTCAATAAGAATGATACACAACCCTAGATCAGGTCACTGGGAGCAATAGGTTATGTGACTGAACATAGCTAGGTTTTTTAATATCCTAAAGGAAAGACCAGCATACCAAGGAAAATTTCCTGTCCCATTTCCTTACTGAGAATTACCTGTTCCTTAAATCTCTGCTCTCTTTAGTTCACTACTGAATAATAGTCATGACGGTAATATTTCATATTTTCATTGCTCCTTAAAATTTCCAGAATATGTGCTTACCCTCCCTGATGGCAGTTAGTCAATCTCCTTTTAAAAATGTGGCTCCCAGGACTAAAATGATATTCTACGTTTGGTATTTTACTCTTCTGTGTTAGACTGATTGCCTATTATACCACCAAGGTCTTACTCAAGGTCACAAAACCTGTTAACTCAAGAATTCAATTCCATTAATTTGTCACTAATGGTTCAAAGTCAGTGTAGCTGGAGGTCTACACTGGAAAAGTACAGGAATCTGTTGTGGCTCTGTGCTGTTTGCTTATGACATAAAGCTGGGAGTGATTACGAACACACTGAATCAGAAGTCAGGATCTAAAACTATTTTGACAGGCTAGAACACTGAGCTAAATCTAACACGATGAAATTCAGTGGGGATACAATGTAACTATTTATACTTGTGCACAAAAAAATCAACTTCACGAGCATAAAATAGTGGAGGCACAATTGGATAGTAGTTTGTTGAAGCATAAGGGAGTTTTAGTGGACTGAAGCTCAATAAAAATCAGTAAAGTGATGTAGCAAAAAGGAGCTAATGTGGTCTTGGACTGCATGAAGAGGGGCACAGCTTTCAAGAGCACTGCAGTCTTTTCCTGTCAGAAGTCAACCAGAGTATTGTGTTCAGTTCTTGGTACCTCAGTTTAAGAGGGCCATTGAAAAGCTGTAGAGCAGTTCTTCCTCACAGTCATCAGGTTGGCAAATTTGACAAAAGAAGAAAATGAAAAATGTTGGTAGATGTTAGGGATGGATTTGACATCAGCTCCCTGTTCAGGTTTGATAGTGGGAAGAAATAAGGCACTCCTAAGTCATTGAACAGTTAACAAAAGGAGCTTTACTCCACCTTAACATAGCCATGATAAAGTCTTTTTTAAAAAGTTAATTTATTTTTAATTTTCAACATTCACTTCCATAAGTTTTAAATTTTCTCCCCTTACCTTCCCAAGAGGGCATGCAATTGAATATAGGCTCTACATATACATTGCTATTAAACACATTTTCACATTAGTCATGTTGCACAGAAGAATCATAATGAAAGGAAGAAACCATGAGAAAGAAAAAACAATACAAAAAAGAAAATAGTCTGCTTTGCTCTGCATTCTGACTCCATAGTTCTTTCTCTGGATGTGGATGGCATTTTCCATCATGAGTCCTTTGGAAATGTTTTAGGTCCTTACATTACTGAGAAGAGCTAAGTCTATCCAAGTCAATTATCACACAATGTGGCTGTTACTGTTCTCCTGGTTCTGCTCACTTCACTCAGCATCAGTTCATATGCCTTTCCATATATTTCTGAAGTCTGCCTATTCCTCATTTCTTACAGCACAATAGTATTCCATTATATTCATATACCACAACTTGTTCAGCCACTCCTCAATTGACGAGCATTCCCTCAGTTTCCAGTTCTTGGAAAGAGCTGCTGTAAATATTTTTGTACATGTGAGTCCTTTTCCCATTTTTATGATCTCTTTGGGATACAGACCTAGTGATGGCATTGCTGGGTCAAAGAGTATGCTCATTTTTATAGCCTTTTGGGCATAGTTCCAAATAGTTCTCCATAATGGTTGGATCAGCTCACAGCTCCATCAACAATGAATTAATGATAGCAATGATGAAGTCTTAAACAAGGAACAGTAACTTATTACTACCATTATGTAACTACCATTATGGTGTGTATGGGTGTTCAAGAAGGACTAGCAGCTCTGGCATGAGAGCTTGCCAAGTCCTTTGCAGGGCTTCTCATTCACTTTTGGTGTCCACCTGATACTCAACTACACCTGTGGCTCCAAGAATCTGTAGTATGCATATCTGTCACACCCAAGTAAAGCATGGCAGATGGGCTAAACCAGGTTGAGGAGCCTCAAATCCAGCAGTGAGTTAGGAGAGTGTCTACCCCAAGCACCTGAAGAATTCCCCTGAATGAATGGGCAAATGCCAACAATTTGTTCCAATGACCATGAAGGTGGCTGAAGCAGGAGCTGTGGAGCACTTAAGAGTTTGGTCAGATGTTAAAGATGCCAAAGTCATCCACTGCATCTGGGCCATCGCCAATCTTCCTGACTTTTGTCTTGTCACTGGGCATCCCTAACTGGGAGAGAGAGTGAAGCTGACATCTTTATACAACTCTGCCTCACTTAAATCCAATACATGCAGGAGTCAAGACATCATCCTGAAATATCATTGGTCCTCTTTGGAAATGCAGGATAAATAATAACTAGAATTATGCTCTACCAGAAGTTTACTACCTAAGACATCAAAAGATGAAGCATTTCATAGGAATACTGAATCAGCATTTCATCTTTGACTTGGGTATTCATGGTATCTTTCTAGGTCCATGTCTTTTGGCCAGCTGGGCTAGGTGTTGGACTTCTATCAGTGGTTATCTCCAAAGCATAAACTTTCCTGCTGCCACCCATGCCCTGCCAAAAGATTCATAAGCTCCTTACCTTGGTAACATCTCTCATATGCCTCTTCTCCTTTGACACTGCCATCACCCTGATAGAGGCCCTCAGCATCTCACACCTAAACTATTGCAAGAGCCTGCTGGTTGATCTGTCTGCCTCAAGTCTCTCCCCACTACAATCCATCCTCTGTGCATCAGTCAAAGTGAACTTCCTAAAATGCAAGTCTAATAATGTTTACCCCACCACTCATTAAACTCCAGTGGCTCCTTGTCACCTGAGGGATCAAATATAAAGCCCTCTGTTGAAAGGCATCCAAAGCCCTGCATAATCTGCCCCCCTCTTCTAGTCTTATACTTTATACCTTTCCCTGACACATCCCCCTGATGTATTCCAAGATCCAGTGACACTGTTCTTCTTGCTGCTCTCTACACAAACCACTTCATTTCCCTACTCCAAACATCTTTTTTTTTTTTTTTGCTGTTCCCCATACCTGGAATGTTTTCCCTCCTCAGCTCTGCCTCCTAACTTTTCTGGCTTCCTTTAAGCCCCAACTAAAATCCTACTTTTTACAGGAAGCATTTTATAATCACCCTTAATTCTAGTGCCTTTCCTCAGATAATTATTTCCAATTGATCCTGTAGATAGATAGCTTATTTGTACATAGTTGTTCAAATGTTATACCTCCCCTCTTCCCCCCATACCTGTGTCATTACAATGTGAGCTTCTTGAGAACAGGGACTGTCATTAACCTTCCAGGGCTTGGCATAGTGCCTGACACATAGTAGGTGCATAATAAATGTCCATTGACTAACTGACCAATTAAAGGGTATAAGGCATTGTCATAAATAGACATGTTGATGCCTGCAAGGAGAAGAAAAAACTTTGTTTTAATAAAAATTGGTTTAAAAAAATGTGCTTGAAGAAACACAATTATCTGATGGAATTTCAGTAGTTTCAGAAAAAAGATAAATTGTATTATAAATAGAAGTCACTTCAATCCATCTCCATGACCTTGAACTGGCCATTCCTCACACATGGAATGACGCCTCTCTTTATCTCTGCCTCACAGAGTTCCTCTCTTGCTTTAAGATACAGCTTAGGCACTATGTTCTGTGTGAAGGCTTTCCTGATTTCTCCCCAACTGCTAGTGCTCTTCCTCCCCAAATGCCTTGCATTTAACTACCTTGTACGTATTTGTAAACTTAATATTTGGCTGTATATTTTTTTTATATAGAATTGTTATGTCCCCTAGTAGAATGTAAGCTCATTACAAGTAAGGATTGTTTCAGTTTTTGGAGTTGTATCCCTAGTAGTTGTCACACTTGTATGTAAACAGTTTAATGGCTTAAAACAGCATAAGACAATTTCTATTTATTAAAAACTGGAAAAATGTTAGCATGGGGAAACATTTTCTAGAACACAAAATGACAGAGGACTTTGAAAATGAAAGAGTTACAGGACCTTTTGGTCCCTTAGTATGTATGCATGTATATATGTATATATATACATATGTGTATATACACATATGGGAATATATATGGAGAGTTAATAGGGGAAAACTTTTTTGGGGGGGTGGAGGGGAGGCAATCAAGGTTAAGTGAGTTGCCCAGGGTCACACACCTAGTAATTGTCTGAGACCTGATTTGAACTCAAGTCTTCCTGACTCTGACACTGGTCGGTGCTCTATCCACTATGACACTAGCTGCCCCAAGAAAACTTTTTTTAATGAAAAAACACAAATATTTGGAGACATGTATGATTTCAAAAGGACTATATATCCCCCAGGAGATATTAGATGAGTTCACATTTCAAGTGAAAAGTAAGACACTGAGTGCCAGGAGGCTTTGATTTAAGTCACTGAAAGGTCCCAGGAGGTGTAAGAGATAGGAGACTGTTGGGAAGGTAAGATGGAAGAAACATCAGAGGGTCAGAGAAGTCACTTTGCTGGAGTTGTTTGAAGACACCAGCAACAGGAACGGTAGGCTGACAAGAAGGTTTTGATGAATGATTCCTGATCCTTTCTGAATAAAGACTACAATTCCAGCTCTTGCTGCTCAGTGCCACCAAGAGTTTGAGAGGTAAAGTCTCTCAAAAATAACTTGCATTCCTCCCCCTACCCCCATCAGGCTTCCCCCCCCCCCTTTTTTAAGGGAAAAGACAGTTGTGATAGCTGCTTTGTTTTCTAAGAGGTGTGTGGGCTGGTTTCCTCTGAGCTCTTTGCTGTGAGCTCTATTCTGATTGGATGATGAATGTCACATCATGACGAGTGAATAACTGGCTAGGCTGATTTTTATAACCCAGAGAAAGCCAGTCTGATAGGCTTTGCAGTTCTCTGGCTTAAAGGGGACTGATACCCAAATTAAGAGGTAACATTGTCTAAATGCCCTTTTAAGGGTGATTTTAAAAAGTGAAAAGTTTGTAAATGCTATGTCATTTTGAGTACAGAAGAGAATTTGCCCAGCTAGAGAGCTCTGAAGATCAATAGACAAGCAATTTCCAGAGAAGCAAAACAGTTTCTGAATGACATTAAATGTCAATGACATTAAAACCTGAAGTCCAGACGTGTTACTCCAAACTCATGGGTTTTCTTTCCTCCTGGGCCTCCCCTCTAGGTTCTTATAAGTGTATTCACTTCCCCTCCCCCCACCTTCATAGATATTGAATGGATTGATGAGAGAATGTTACCCAGGCTTATGTATGAATTGTGATGTATTTTATAATTCATACGCGTGACTAATATTTGTGATTTTTTTATTACTTGCCTTATTGTCAAGTAAATGGTTATATTTGTTATCTAAATATGTGAGTGAGTGGTTTGCATAAATAGAAATGCATCAGTGGGAGTTCAAGAACTAAAGTGAACTTGAAAATAGTGATATGTCACTATGTTGGATAAACTATGTTGGATGTCACTGTGTTGGATAAACCCAAAGATTTCAGTTACTGAAGAAACGACTCACTATTTGACAAAAATTGCTAGGAAAACTGGAAAGCAGTTAGACCAACATTTCAGGAAGAATATCAAGATTAACTCCAAATGGATACATGACAGATATAAAAAGCAACACAATAAGCAAATTAGAAGAACAAGGAAGAAATTCTCTTTCAGATTTATACAGAGGGGAAGAGTTCATGATTAAACAACAGAAGGACAAGACACAAAAGATGAAATTTACAGTTTGGTTATATAAAATGTAAAAGCTTTTGCACAAACAAAACTAATTCAGTTTGAAAGGATACAGGTAACTGGGGGAAAATCTATACAGCAAGTTTCTTTGATGAATATTTCATATCCAAGCTATATAAGCAATGAATTCAAATTTATGATTGAGCCATTCCTTAACAAATGGTCAAAGTATGTGAAAAAATATTTCAAAATACTAATGAATAAATGTATATTAAAACAATGCTAAAGTTCCACTTTACAGTCATTAGGTTGGCTAAGATGACAAAAAAGGAAAATGGAAAATGTTGGAAGGCTGTGGGAAAACAGGCACACTACTGCACTCCTGGTGATACTATAAATTGATCCAGCTATTCTGATGTCATCTTTGATATTTAAGTCATGTTTCTATATGGAGCTTATCTTGTTATACAGTGTGAGATGTTGGTTTATACCTAGTTTCTGCCTGTTTTCCACTTCTATTTCCCAGTTTTTGTCAAATAATGAATTCTTGCCCCAGTAGCTGGGATCTTTGAGTTTACCAAGCAGTAGGCTACTGTGCTTGTTTGCTTCTGAATATTATTTACCTAATGTGTTCCACTAATCAACCTCTCCATTTCTTAACTAGTACCAAATTGTTTTGATGGTTATGGTTTTATAGTATAGTTTGAGATCTAGTGTTGCTATTCCCCTTCCCACTTTTTAAAATTAATTTCCTTGATATTGTTGACTTTTTTTATTCTACCAGATGCATTTTGTTATTATTTTTTCTAGTCCTATCAAGTAAGCCTTTGGTTGGCCCAACAATTCTGGAAAGCAACTTTGGACCACTGCTCAAAAAGTTACTAAACTGTGCATCCACTTTGAGTGAGCCATACTATTTCTTGACCTAAACTATACCCCAAGAGACACATGTACAAAGATACTTATAGCAGTTCTTGCACAGCTCTCCCTCACTCAAAACAAAGTCAAGTGCAAGTCATGTCATTATTTCTCTGATGGCATGATCTTCAGCAACGAAAGACGAACACAACAGCAAACAGTCAAAACCTAGAAACAAAAGGGGTGTCTATTAGACCTATTAGAGAATGACTAGCTAATTTAATTATGACATATGTAATGAAATATTATTGTTATAAATGATGAAATAGATTATTTCAGAGGAACCCAGGAAGATCTCTGTGAACTGATGTAGTGTGAAATGAGCAGAACTAGATAATTTATACAATGATGACATTAGGAACAAAAAGAACTTTGAAAGACTTTAGAACTCTAATCAATGCCATGACTAATAATGACTCCAGAGATTTTGTTCCTTGATGAATCATGCTATCCATCTCCCGACAGAGCAGCAATGGACTTGAAAGGCAAAATGAAATGCATTTTTGGATATAGCCAGTGTGGGAATTTGTTTTGTTGCATGATGCGTATTTGTTACAAGGGTCTTATTTTTCCCTTTAAAATGTTATTGTTGAATGGGGAAGGGAGAAAGAGGAAAAAAAATAAATGTTTGTGTAACCTGGCTCAAAATTCATACACATAAAACTCCTCTCAGTGCTGTGCACTTGTGTTTAACTAGAGTTGCTGAGAGCTTGAGGAGAGATCCTGGTTTTCAGTCTTCCAGCTTTGGGAGAGAAGGCATACAGGGACCTGAAGACAGTGTATCTCAGATTTTAATCCAAGGGGAAATTCCCTGAAATCTCTAGTGAAGGGTTTAGAGACACTTGTAAAACAAATGAAAACATTCTAAATTTAAGGGGGAAAAAAGGATAGCACATGGAGTGCTAAAAAGCTGAACCTGGCAATAAATGCTAGGGAAATTAAAAAAGACATGAATCCAGTTACTTTGTGAAGAGCTATAGGCGTTTCTTGCTCTCTAGTGCCATCTACAGGGCCTTTGAAGGGTGCCTTTATTGTTCTCTCCTGTCCTTTCTGTTTCAAAAAGGAGAAAGGATAGACAGAGGTTTTGCATCTATTTTGTTTTGAGCTATGCTTTATGTGAAAAGAATCTTGGAATATGGTTGTACATGGAAAGTCCTTAAAAGTGCTTTTTCCATTCATTTAATAAAGATTCATGGTGTCATATATAATCCTTTTATATTCTTTTTTTTAAATGAAAGAAAATTATTGATGTTTTTGAAGTTTGCAATAATGAAAAAGAAAAAAATTACATGGAATAAAGGGTAGAAAACACAGGCCTAACAATGAAAACCTGAAATGTGATTGGAATAAAGAATCCTATAAAATGAAAAAGTGGCAGAATGGAAACAAAAAATAATTTCTACGCTGTCCTAAGTTCCTTGATTTAAGACAGATAAAATTCAGTAATGAAACATTCTTCTAAAAAATAAAATATAGCAAAGTTGTTGGAGAGATATGCATCACTGGACCACCAAAGTGGAGTGAATCATGCTTGGGCTACAATATTGGGAATCAGTTGGCAAGACTGAATGGAAATGAATTCATGGTTGTCATGACTGAAGTGTAAAAAGTGGCAAAATGGGGAAAACAGATGACAATCAGATGGTTCCATATGGGAACATAGCACCCTGGAGCTGCCACTGAAAAACTCCTTATGTCTTATTAAAAAGGGCCGCAGTGATCTTAAGAGATCAGCCTATGGGTACTAAAGAAAGTTGTTTTGAAGGATGAAGATGGTGCAAAGATGAACATTCTCTGGTTATTAATGACAGCACTAAAAAAGCTAAATTGCCAGCATGAGAAAAAAAAATGAATGTCTAATAGTTAGAGTCAGAGCTTTGGTTTCTAGAGACTTTTTGGGATCAGCTACAAAGAACTTCCTATCTCAGTTACCTAAGAAGGAACAAAGAGCCTTTACAAAATTTATCTAATTCTGGGTAGAGCCAAGATGATGGAGAAAAGGCAGCCACTCACCTCAGCTCTCCCCAAATCTTTTCAAACACCTTTAAATAATGCCATAAAATCAATTCCTGGAGCAGCAGAACCCCACAAAAGGACAGGGTGAAATAATCTGCTAGTCAAAGATAACTTAGAAGGTCAGCAGGAAAGATCTGTTGCACCTGGGTGAGAATGAAGCACAGTCCAGCACAGGCTGCACCAGCACATCTCCACTCCAGCAAACCAGGAACAAGCCTTGGAAGCCATTGAATCAGCAGCTGCCTCCAGAGCTCTCAGTCCACAGACAGTAAGGGGACCGAAAAACTGGTCAGAAGGAGATTACAGGGATTTCTTTGCTGGCAGTGAGGCAGCACTCTGTTTTTTTGCCCAGACAGTACAACCTTGGTTTATAAATTTAATTTGTTCCAAGATTCTGTTCGTCATGTGATTTGTTTGTATTGCAAAGCAAATTTTCCCATAGGAAATAATATAAAGTTGAATGATCAGTACCACATCCTCAAAAATATTCATTTAAAAATAATCTTAAGGAAGTTTTTTGTCCCTGATGCGCCTGAAATACAGTAGCAATAATTAGTATACAATATAAACCAAAAATAAAATAAATTAATCTGCACTTTACCCTTGAGAAGAGTCATGGCTGGTGTGAGGGAGATGAGAGGGAGGAAGAGGAGGAAGGGTTATTGCTTAGAAGCAGAATCTCCTTCTATGAGAACACCAGGCATTTCATTGTTGGGAGTATTCTCTCTTATGCTACTTTCAATAAAGGTTTGGGGACAGGACAAAATTCATCCCAAAACCTTAAGAACGTTAAACCTACTACACTCTGAAACTGGGACTCCATGGGGCCCCTGCCAAGGGCTCCTGGACCTGCCCTAGCTTTAGAGTGATTATCAGTAGTAACTGTTGCTGTTTCCCGCCCAGTCTGTGTCTTTGTTTTTCTTGACCTCATTAAAGGGGCCACGCCCTGGCTACTTCTTACACAGGCCTATTCAATGAATGGGCGTTGCCTCACCCTAAGTAAGTATTGTAAAGACCTTGGCCTAAAGGGTCCAAGGTCTCCCACTGCATCCTGGGCCATCTCCAGTCATCCTGAGGAATATCAGGTCACTGGATTCAGACGACTCTGGAGGAGAAGTGAGGCTGGTGACCTGCACAGCCCTCCCTCACTCAAAACAAAGTCAAGTACAAGTTATGTCATGATTTCTCTGATGGCGTGGTCTTCTTAGGCAGCAAAGGATGAACACAACTTTCACTAAAAATAAGACTAACACTACTGCCCTCACTCATTTTTCATTTTTTAGAATCACTTTCATGTTTTGACTGTTTTTTTTTCCTTTACATTCACTTCTGACACTTGTTTGTGATGTTTTTTCAGAATATCACAGAAATGTAACATTGCATTATTGTTAAAAAAAAATATTCATGGCTCTCATTGCTACAGCTTTATTTGGGTGATATTTTTCAACAAAATTTTGCACTTTTTCCCACATCTGATAAACCTTCCTAATCTCACTTGACAGGAGGGATTCCTCTGACATATCAATCTCCTCCTCAGATGAGATATCCTCCGCAACCTTTTGCTGTTGCTCCTCATGCAGAGCCATCACTTTGTTCGTCGTCAGCTCCTGGCTATATTCCTCCACCAGCTCTTAAATGTCTTCAGCATTCACCTTTGCAAGCCATTCAAATCCAAACATGATGTTTGTACTCTGAATTTTTCGTCTTGCAAGACAAATTTTGTGAAAAATTTTTCCTTATCCAGCTAACCACACATAAACATGGTTACTCCTAGACTGAGGTTCTACTGTACTTGGATCTGAGTCACAGCCCTAGGTGGAAGTCCCAGGACAAGGAGAAGCACTAGCACACTAGAGCTTCTGGTCTCAGTGGAGGGGGCAGGCTTTCCTCAAAATTCCAGGGCAGGAAAGAGTGCTTTTGGTTGCTCACAGACTAGAGCAAAGTCCAGGAGAGTGGTAAACACACCTCTCTTTAGATCATACCAGCTTGGAAGATCAGGAAACTTAGATGTCCCTAGAAGTATCTCTGAAAACAGCTGCACAAAACCCCTGAAGCTTGGAACAGAGTACCCATTACCTTGAAAGCAGAGCCTTAACTTAACAAAGAGGTAAAAGTGAAGAAATAGACTGGGAAAATGAGCAAATAACAGAAAAAAAATTCTGACTATGGAAAGTTACCATGGTGACAAGGAAGCTCAAAACACACACTAAAAAGAAGACAACAAAGTCAAAGATCCTATATATCCAAAACCTCCAAAAAATATTAATTGGTCTCAGGCCATGGAAGAGCTCAAAAAGGATTTTGAAAATCAAGAAAGAGAGGTAGAGGAAAGATTGGGAAAGGAAAGGAGAGTGATACAAGAAAATCATAAAAAATGAGTCAACAACCTGGTAAAGAAGGCCAAAAAATGCTGACAAAAATAACACCTTGAAAAACAGACTAGGCCAAGTGGTAGAAGAAGTACAAAAAGCCAATGAGGAGAAGAATGCCTTAAAAAGTAGAATTGACCAAATGGGAAAAGAGGCACAAAAATTCACTGAAGAAAAAACTCCTTAAAAAGTGGAATTGGCCAAATGGAAAAAGAGGTACAAAAGCTCACTGAAGAAAATGATTCCTTAAAAATTAGAATTGAGAAAGTGGAAGCTAATGACTTTATGAGAAATCAAGAAACAATAAAACAAAACCAAAAGAATGAAAAAAATAGAAGACAATGTGAAATATCTCAGAAAAACAACTGACCAAGAAAATAGATCTAGAAAAGATATTTTAAAAAATTATTGGACTACCTGAAAGCCACAAAAGAAGAGCCTAGACATCATCTGTCATGAAATTTTCAAGGAAAACTGCCCTGATATTCTAGAACCAGAGAGTAAAATAGAAATGGAAAGAATTCACCAATCACCTACTGAAAGAGATCCCAAAATGAAAACTCCCAGGAATATTATAGCCAAATTCCAGAGCTCCTAGATCAAGGAGAAAATATTACAAGCAACCAGAAAGAAACAATTCAAGCACTGTGGAGCCACAGTTAGAATAACACAAAATTAGATAGCTTCTACATTAAAGGATTGGAGTGCTTGGAATATAATATTCTGGAAATCAAAGGAGCAAGGACAGGGCTGGGGAACCTGCAACTTTTGACTGAATCTAAATTTTACAGAGCAAATCCTTTTATTTTTATTAATATATTTTTGCTCATCTTTTATATTCATATTCTATTTTTAAGATGGATGAATTTAAAATATCAAAGAATAAAATAAGTTTCAACAAAATGATCCTCTCAAATTGACGGGCATGATTAGAACTTTAGTAAACCATAAGGGTTAAATTGACAGCTGCTACTCTCATTATTTAGTTATAACTTCCCTTGCCTAACTGGCACCACTACTGCACAAGACTGGTTGGCGGGTGTTTATGGGGGTTGAGTACATCAGTCTGTTATCAGTTTTTTTGACAATGATTTACTATGTTTCTGTTTGAAGTGGAATTTGTGTATAGTTGCAGAGTTTGACAGTATTTTGTAATTCTGTCCGCTTAACAGCCCAGCATGCCAAAGAAGACCAAAAGAACTGCAGGAGTAAAACACATTTTTTAATGATGATTGGGAATTGCAATATTATCTTGTTTCTGTTCAAGATAATATGATTTGCTTGCTTTGTGATACTGTAACATTAAAGAAACTCAATGTTCGTTAGCATTATAATACTCATAAGGACCACAAATATTTTAAATTAGAGAGACAGGCCAAAAAGGTTGTTTTGCAGAAAGTGAAAGATGAATAACAAAAGCAAAGACAATTCTCTCAAGCAGCAATAAGACCTGGAAATAATGCCCCTGAAGCAATTTATAAAGTAGTTTATACATTCTTACATATTGAGGCAAGAGTGGGGGGCATGGGGGAAGGGAAGCCATTCAACGATGTAGAAATTGTGAAAGAATACATTGTCAAAGTTGTAGGATACATAGATTCTGATAATGTTTCAAAATACAATCAACTGCCTCTTTCAAGGAGAGCCATAACTAATCAACAGCATCAATTGGCCTTCAACTTAACTGATCAACTTCATGCAATACTTTAAAAGGAAAACATATATTATTCAATTGCTTTAGAAGAATCACCTGATACTACTGACTCTGCACACATTTTATACTTCATTCAGGACATAGCAACAGATTTTCTTTGCTATGAAAAGTTACTCGCTTTGGGCACTATTGTGAACAGAACACAGGGAATAGATATACGAACTTCCAAAATAAATGTCATGAAGTTGGACCGAATTTGGTGAATTAGTGAGTGCATGTACAGACAATGCACTTTCCATATTAGGAAAACATGAAGGGTTTATTGCACAGATTAAAAAAAGTATTAACATCCAGATGCTCTCATTTCTTTTTATTGTATCTTGCATCAGCAAAATCTCTTTGCCAAAGCTACAATTTTAAGTGGCATTTGGCAACAAGTTATAAGTATTGTTACCTATATTCATTCAAATGCAACATGGTAACAACAGTTTGATAACATGCTAAAGTTTAACAATGTGGTGTTCAGTGTGGATTTGCCATATCATTCTAAAATGTATTGGCTATCACAAGCACTGGTGTTAGCCAAAATTTTATCTCTGTGAGAACAGATAGTTAAGTTTTATGAAGAAAAAAATCAGCAATGTGAATTATTAAAAGAAGATTTCTATAGAAATGCTGCATTTCTGTATGTCAAATCAAAATGACTTGAATATTTCTTTGCAAGGTAAAACTAAGTCTATATATGATATGTGGGGAAAAAATCCAAGCATATTTAAAAAAAGCTATCTTTTATCAAAACACTTCCTCTTCGAAATAAAATTTCATATGAACATTTTCCCCAGCAAACAAAGGTCATTGATGAGCAGGATGAAATATGTGAATCATTTGAAGACTATGCAGCTTTTACAGACCTATTGGTTGGAGAACACAGTGAAAGATTCACTGACTTTGAGAAGCATGACATCACACTCACATTGGCATTCAGCCTCACCTACTTGATATCATCAAGGGCTAAACACCAAAGAACTAGAGAAGAAATTGAGCTCTCAGTAGATGACATTTTAAAGTCATTGTTTGATGCTAAGAAAGATCTTGTTGAAATATGGAAAATGCCCAAAAATGCTTTCTTGCTTTTCAACCACTTATTTCTGTGAATATTATCCTACCTGGGACTCAAGATGCCCTGAAGGTCATAAATGACTCATATGCATCTAGCAGATCTATTGAAATTGCAGACCTCCATGCTGCAACCAAATATTCAAATGTTTTCCAACAAAAATCAGACACAACCACAGTCATTAAAAGGTTAGTTAACTTTGAAATTAACAAAGTTTTTCATTTTTTGAAATTATTAAGTGTGTAGCAGTTAGATTTTTTTTTTACAAAATAATGTATATCTTTAAATATATCTAACTGAAGTTTTTTCAATGCAGCCTTATTTGATTACAGCTACATATTGATACAGCCTTCCAACATGAAAAGGTTCTCCACTCCTGAGTTAGAATTACAACCAAGAATCACCTACCTAGCAAAACTGAGTATACTCTTTCAGGGGAAAAAATGGATTTTCAGTGAAATAGAGGACTTCCAAGCATTCTTGATGAAAAGACCAGAACTGAATAGAAAATTTGACTTTTGAATACAAGATGCAAAAGAAGCATAAAAAGGTAAACAGGAAAGAGAAATCATAAGGGATTCAATAAGGTTAAACTGTTTATGTTCTTACATGGGAAGGTGATACTTGTAACTCATAAGAACTTTCTCATTATCAGCATAATTAGAAGGAGAATATATAGACAGAGGGCACAAGTGTGAGTTGAATATAAAGGGATGATATCTAAAAAGTAAAATTAAGAGTTGAGAGAGGAATGTACTGGGAGAAAGGAAAGGGGAGAGGTAGAATGGGGTAAATTATCTCACATAAGAGGCAAGAGAGGAAGAGGGGAGAGGAAAGAGGAAGTGAATGAACCTCAGTCTTATCAGAATTGGCTCAAAAAGGAAATAACATACTCTGTCACAATTGGCTATGGAAATCTATCTTACCCAAAAGCAAAATAGGAGGGAATGAGGATAAGTGAGGGGGGAAGGGTGATAGAAGGAAGGGAGGACAGATTAGGGGAAGAAATAGAAGTGAAACACTTTTGAGGAGGAACAGGGTGAAAGGAGAGGAAGAATAGAACGAGGGAAAATAGGAAGGAGGAAATATAGCTAGCAATAGTAACTGTGAAAAAATATTTTGAAGCAAGTTTCTCTGATATAGTCCTCATTTCTCAAACACATAGAATCAAATTTATAAAATTTATAAAAACAAGAGTCATTTCCCAGTTGATATATGATCAAAAGAGATGGTGTTTTCAGATGAAGTAATCAAAGCTATAGCCATATGGAAAAATGTCCTAACTCACTATTGATTGGAGAAATGCAAATTAAAACAATTCTGAAGCATTACCTCATAACATTAGATTAGCTAATAGGACAGAAATGGAAAATGACAAATATTGGAGAGGATGTGTAGAAGATGAGACATTAATGCATTGTTGGTGGAGTTGTGAACTGATTCAACCATTCTGTAGAGCAATTTGGAGTTATGCCCAAAGAACTATAAAACCATGCATACCCATTGACCTAGCAATACCACTACTAGACCTGTATCCCCAAAGAGATAAAAAACAAAAATATTTAGAGCACCTCTTTTCTGATATCAAAGAATCATAAATTGAAGGGATGCCCCTCAATTGGGGAATGGTTAAATAAACTGTGGTATGGAATTATGATGGAATACTATTGTGCTATAAGAAATGATGAGTAGGATGTTCTCAGAAAAACTTTCAAAGACTTACATGAACTGAAGCAAAGTGAAATATACTTTGCACAAAGTAACAGCAATATTATAAGATGATCAGCTGTGAATGACTTAGTCATTCTCAGCAATACAGTGATCCAAGACAATTCTGAAGGACCTATGAAAAATGCTATCCATTCCCAGAGAAAGAACTGATGGTGTCTGAATACAGATTGAAGTATACTTTTTTACTTTATTTTTCTTGAGTATATTTGTTTTGAGTCTATGTTTTCTTTTACAACATCACTAATATGGAAATGTTTTGCATGACTACATGAGTACAACATGTCAAATTGCTTGCCTTCTCAAGCAATTGAGAGGGGAGAGAGGAAGTAGGAAAGGAGAGAATTTGGAACTCAAAGTTTTTAAAAAGAATGTTAACATTTATTTTTACATATAACTGGGGGAAATAAAATACTAAATAAATTTTCAAAAGTAAAATAAAAAAATAAATTTAGCTAATTCTATAAAATTAAATTGATGAAGTTCATTTAGTTGAAGAGTCTTCAAAGAACTTTCTCAGACTACGGAAGCCCAGCACACAAGAGCTTCTCAGCATTGACTCCATTAGACCATGACCTCAGGAGCTCTAGTGACTCAGGTTTCTGTTTGAACTTCTCTTGAAGTCACCCTTGATGGAAAATGCCCACCCACTTCCTATTCCTTCAAGACAGGGAATCACTCCCTTTCCTGGAGCAATAATAGGATAAACCTAGCCCTAGATATTTCTTATTCTTATTTCTCCATTGTTCTTGATCCCAAAAATGAGAGCTCTTAATTATCTAATCCTAGTATCTCTAAGCCCCAGAAAACTCATTCAGATCCATGCTTACCACCCAGGAATCAGAGCCGATGAAAATTATATCCACCTCATCCCTCAAGATGCTTTCATATGCCAGTTGCTGGTGTTGTAGTTTTGTTTACTTGAATCACTTGCAAGGGCCTCCTTTACTCCAAGTATCCTTCATTATACTATTAGTGAACACCAAAATATGTCTCATCCATTGTTTGGTGAGCCAGTGGTGAAACTGACAAAACAGCATTTTTCAGGAGCCAGATCTCATCAGTGCAGCCCAATAGACTAGCTGAGGAAGCAGAGTCCCAGAACTGAGATTGAAGAGTTTAGCCTCTGGCCGAGTCACAAACTCTTTACTTAGAGCTATGTCACCTGGAGGACCGAGACAGTTGTGATCTTTAATATATAATTTTCATTTAATAATAGAAGCCTCGTGCTCAATGTATCTTCTTCAAGAAACCATATTGCATCACAAATTCATAATGGGTAACTCTGGACAAAGGGTGATGGTATGATCTTTTTCCTATGCCTCTAGTATAAATGAAAGCACAAAAACAGGTGAATAATTATTTTCCAAAAGTGGTATAGAACATGACCACTTCAGTTTCACAACAACAAATGACACATGACAAACTTTAGTTTCATAGTCTAATACCTCTGGTCTGGCCATCCTGAAATGTTTGCCTAAAATTCCACTTAGTCTGATTTTTATGGACTGAAACCTCCAAAAACATGTCTCCCAACTAAGGACTGTGCTTGTCTAATTGTGTTCTTTGTGCCAGTCAGAGCACCCACTTAACTGGAGTGGCATCTAACCTGTCCCAAACTGGCAAAATGGGGGGAGGGGAGAAAAAAACCTAAGATTTCTGGCTTTTGTCCTCCACATTTTTTTCTTTTTCTTCTTTTTCCTTTTGATAACTTTGAATGGGGAAAGAGGGGGAAGTTTTCTATAGAATGGGCAGGAGAGTTGAAGGTTTTTTCTTTTTCTTTTTTTTCTTAGTACTTCCTATGTCAGGAAAACTGTCCAGTAAAAGCCCTGAAAGTATTTTTACATAGTGAAAGGTCCTCTTGATCCTTGTCACCTTGTCACCATGAAATGGTATATGATATGACCAGGGTTTCCCCGTTTCCCTACAATAGGGATTAATCTTCTTTAAAAGACAACAAAGCTGCCTCCCACCCCCAAGACTTGATGCATGTTCCTTGTCCCCTAAGATCATAAAAAGTCTCACTCATATGGAATCTTCCAACTTAGTAAATGTCTGAAGATCATGTGAGTCATCATAGCCTTCTCCTGTGACCAGATCGGTTTCTATACAGAGATGAGGGAGGCTAAATTCAGAAAGCTAACTTCCATTGTATCTTTGTTTCAAGTCCTTGATGTGTTAGGACAAAGTAAACCTTGTGTTAATTGGAATGCTTTGTTCAGTTCATTCCAATACCAAATCTGAATGGGGTTTTAGATCCTAGCATTAACTCCCTCCCCTAATAGCAGGTTACCCACAAATTTAATTTGAAAATAATTCACTAAAAGAAAGTAGAAGAAATCTTAAAACAAAAGAAAAAACAAAAATAAACTCACAGAATTAATAGTGAAAGAAAATCCAAATGATAATTTTGGTGAGGGAGAGAAAAATGATATATCATCTTACTGAAAATAAAATTAGCCTATCAAAAGAAAAGGCAAATAAGTACAAAACTAGAATTAAATTATCAGTGCACAGTAATCTTCCTCAAAAGTAGCCAGCATAGGGTAAAATTCAGTTTGAGCAATAAAAGAAAATAAATAAACAATTATGTAAAAATAAAAATGCAGAGGGAAAGAAAAAATAGATTAAAATTAAAACCATTGTAGTATGGGGGCAAAGGAGGAGGGGGAATGCTTGTATAATAAAACAAGGAGTCCTGCTTTAAAAAACAAAACAAAACAAAAGCAAAACAAAAGAAAGTCAAGCATTGGAATGCTAATTACTCCCAAACCAAAGAAAATTGTAGAAAAATGGATGAACTTCCCTCTTTGTAACACTAGGTGTTGCTGTAGCCTTTACTACTCACTTCCTTTACCTTTTATCAGAGTTTAGTCTCCAGGACCTGTACTCATAATTCTCAGGTAACATATTCCAAGGGCTTAATCTTCCAGGAGAAATATAAGAGACTTCCAAATTCAAATTTTAAGGTTGGTTTGAAAAAGTTGTAGGATTATTCATAATGCTAAAATGTGACTCAGCTTCCAGGGAGGTCTTAACCTCCAGTCAGAATTGCAGGGTCTTAGTTTGTGAAATACAAAATCCTTTAAGACTCCTTCCATGAATAGTTTGATTCCAAGTGATGACATACTCATAGACAATGGGAACAAATTAATTTTTAAAGAGAATCAGGCTTACAAAATACCTTTAAAATATGATTGTAGTTGCTGTTTTTCAGGTCTGCCTACAACAAAATGAGGAAAGGAAGGAGGTAGGTGAAAGATGTTCTTCAGCCACTGTACTTAATAGGGGAAGTAGCATCTACTAGCTATCCTATCAAACTGCTATAGACCCACATACCTACTGTGAAAAATGATGTTTATTTTCCACTGCATTAAATAGTCTCTGCCATGTAACCCAGCTGCTCCCTGGTCACAGTCTTCTCTGCTCTTCCAGTCTCCAAACTTCCTGGGACTAATAGATCTCATCTACTTCAGATCTTAAATACTGCACACAGCTGCCATATGATCCCCCTTTTCAGGAGCTCTTGAATTCTTTTCTGGCAAATTGGGGGTGTGGCTACATTCACAGGTACCACTGCGACTGAGGCAAAAGGTATGAGTGACATTTGCCTTTACCAGCACTCAAGATCTAGTGCCCTTTGAAACCACCTTCTCTTATATAGTCTTGTGCCTCCATTAACAACACCTTACTCTGGAAGAAGAGAAATGGGAGCTTCTACATTTGGGCATCTGAAACCCAGAGCATTTGGGGTTCTGGGAGGGAATGGACCCACAGATGAGATGGTATGGCCTTCCTTGAAGAAAGTAAAAAAAAAAAAAAAAAAGGTACCTAGAGTACAATCATGAATCAGATATGGAACAGGCAGTTTTATTTTCACACAGGAAGAGGGATGCTAAGTAATAAAGAATCCCAGAATGATTACAATCATTTAAGAGGTTATTATTCAGGTCTCACTGAGGCATTTGCAACAGGGCTGCTCATTTGCTATTTTGCATTCACTGAGTATAGCTATATCAGTGTCAGGAGTGTCCTTTTCTTTCTGGTATCTTCTATGTCTGTGGGCAACTCTTCTTCTCTTGACCAGCTGGTATTTTGCTGCTTTTTCCACCATGACTACTCCAGTAGTTAATACCCTGTTGGTTGGGTACCCAGGAGGGGGAAGATGCCAGCTGCATTTTAGACTTCACAAGGTCCTGTTTCAAAGGAAAGAAGACAGAAATAGTAGGTGAGCCCTGGTCCAGATGGATTTACAGAAGAATTCTATCAAATTATTAAAGAAAAATAAAAAACCAACCTATAAATTTTTTTCTCAAAAAATAAGGAAGCATTCTATCAAACTCCTTTTACAATCCTAATAATTAAACTACAGAATAATAGAGTGAACAATAGGCTGATATTATTAATGAACACTGATTTAAAAATTAAAAATAAAATCCTAGTAAAAAAAAAAAGACTAAAGCCATTTATTCCCACTCCTGCCCCAAGTCATTCATTATGATCAAGTTGGACTTATACCATATATTCAAAAATGACTCAACTTAAGGAAAATTGAGGGCTTTTGCCCTCTCTCAGCTGCTCTCTGGCCACAAGAGGACAACAGTCTCTTTTAGATGATTCCTCATGGAATTCTCTTTATAATGTTTCTTTATAAAACAAACTAGAAGTTTCTCTGTCTTCTTTCTCTCTGTATTCTTCACAGTTTAACAACAGAGGATTATAGAGACTTTGGAAGCCTTCCAAAGATTTTAGAGAACTGTCATGGGCCTGACTTAGGCCAGTAACTTGGTAGTTTAGGTCTGATATTAGAATGAAATGAATATATATTATTCAAAAGTTAACAAAAGGTTTGCTTAGTGTAATAAGTGTAATGTCCTCCACGTATAGCATAGAGGTGTCATTGTGTGGCTCACAAGGAGGTAGAATAGACATCTCTGACTTCATTTCCATCATCCCCACCACTTCTTCTCCAAAGGACATTTTAGTTCTTGCCAGGAGGAGAAGCAGGAGATGGGGGCCAGTCCTTTGGCCATTGATCTCTCTTCAGAAAGAGGGGGGTACTAGGTTAGAACTATATCTATTTGCTTAAATATTATTATTCTAGGGAATGTTTTTTCAGATTCAGTCTAATTTCTAATTGCTGTTTCATTAATTGGAAGAAGGAAGACCCTAAGCTTTTTATCTAAGGTTTGACTCCCTTCCAATCAGATACCAATTCCACAATGAACAGTAATGAGCAAAGAAACTCCATTTGTCCAAATCCATAGTCAAAAAAAAAAATGAGAAAAAGCATAAATGTGAGAGTGGGCAGCTAAGTGGTATGGTGGATAGAGTACCAGATCTGGAATCAGGATGATGACTTGAGTTCAAATCCAGCCACACTTACTAGGTGTCTGACCCTTGGTAAGTCACTCAACCCTGTTTGCCTCAGTTTCCTCATCTGTAAAATGAGCTGGAGAAGGAAATAGCAAACCACTCCAGTATCTTTGTCAAGAAACCCTCCAAAGGATCACAAAGAGTTGGAAACAACTGAAATGACTGAAGAACAACAACAAGAAATATTGATTGATTGATTGAAGCAAGTGAGAAGTAGGAGCTCTGCTACCTTTAATAGCCTGATGCAATTTAAGCAGAGCTCAACCCAAAAGGATATGTAGTTGTCACAGTTATTGAGAATGAAATCAGCTCCAAAAGGAGAGATCTAACAGAAGGTAGCTCAGGCTGGTCATAGGGCCTGACAGGCTATGCTGTGACAATAAATCCAATTTTTCAAACCCTTTTTCTTTGGAAATTTTAGTTCCTTCTTTTCTGAATCCCTTTGGGGAGTTGCCTACAATAGAATCCATCTTTATGGGGACTGGATATGTCCATCTTAGCTACCAAACAGGATCAAAGGATGGTTTCCATCAAGGGTATCTAACTGGTTTAACTGACTGCAAAAGTAAGTCTTCTGGGAGTTCCCTAAACTGATGGTAATTTGCTGAGGTCTCTGAATTGGCTCATTTGGACCAAACCCTCCACAATCACTGCTTGAGCGAATGATAAAGTTGCTGTTTGAACTTCTCTTGCAATCTTTCCAGATGCTTGGTGGGAAAAGTTTTTTTTTTCTCATAAGAAGAAAATTTCATTCTGGGGGACATTAATAGAATAAGTTCTGTACTTTCTTACCATTGGTTACCAAGTCTCATTCTCATTTTTGCCATCAGTCGGTCTTCACTTCCTACCTATCATTTCCTACCTGAAGTCTACCAGACTTCACATCTATAAGCAATGCCCTTTTTACTAGTGCTGTTCTGCTTCCATAGTACAGTCCTTAAAAACTAAGAAAGAGCTCTTTTGGCTGCTGAATGCATTAGGACAGGCAGCTTTCTTATGCTGTTAATTTGGATTCTCTGTGATGGTTAATAATAACCAGGAAATGGTAAATCTGGCATTTTCTTTGACTTCCTCCAGCACCCACTATGTTAATCACTCCATGTCAGTGGGGGCCTTCTCTCTGTTTCACTGAGAAGACTCTATACACTGCAGAAAGGGCCCTTACCACATATTGCCATATTCAGCCATCTGATCACTCTGTGTTCCTTGTATCATAGCTCTTTCCCTCATTTTGACTAAAATGTAAGCCAGCATGCCATCACATTTCTACTACCAACTTTAATGGACTAGGTTTGACTCAGGTCTGTCCTCTGGTAGGTTAGGGCCTGAAACTGGAATGAGTTGAAACACTTATAATCCACATAACACTTTTAAAAGCAAGTTTGCTTAACCACAGTAGGGGGAGAATATCTGTTGTCCCAGTTAGTGAGAACCAAGTCTAGACATCAGCTCCCTTCTTCTCCCAACTTTCCCCAAAGTTTAAATTTCAAGCCCTGTTAGAGTTGTTGGGAGGGTATTTCAATGTCTGAGTTTTTTTAAGTGGCAAGGGTCCCCCATTACATCCTGGGCCATCTCTAGTCACCCTGAAAAATATCTGGTCACTGGATCCAGATGGCTCAGGAGGAGAAAGTGAGGCTGGTGACCTTGCACAGTCCTCCCTCACTCAAATCAAAGTCAACTGAAAGTCATGTCGTCATTTCCCTAATGTCATGGTCTTCTTCGGAAACAAAGGACAAACACGAGTTTTTAAGTAACCTGATACTGCTAATAAATTACATGGCTATTGATCGTGATTCTGCCTAAGTCTATAAGTTTTGTAGTTTGAAATTGTAGAGAGGAAACTACCCCATGGAAGAAGAGATTTCCTCAGTATTTATTGGGATAGGGAACAAGCAGTTTACAGTTTTTGCAAATTTGTTCATTTCTTATACTAGCAATTCAGAGCACACTCATTAGACTGCCTATGAATCTGCAAAGGGAGGAATAACTAAGGGGAGCTAGTAGCAGAATAGGGGTTGGTGTAGATGAAAAGTACTGCATCACTATATTTTTATTCACATACATATATATTTTGTAACATCAAAATCATATATATATATTTGAGTTAATATGTATATATCTGCATATCTTTGTAGAGTATTGATGAAAAGTTGGCCTTTAACAGTTTTTTCTTAATCATAAATTTTCTTAAGCCCTGGAAAAAGTAGCAAAAAAAAAGAGCAGTGTTTGAAAATTGAGGGCATGTCTAGTCTGGGACAGACACTGAAAGAAACTGCTGTTTCCCCCTGATGACATGTCTTGGAAAAATATCCCTGCTGCTAATAAACACTATTCCTTCCTCCTCAGAACTGCTTATTCCTTTGCTACAGAACAAGGCTTCGCAGTGTAAAGGGCTTAATGAGTTCTAAGTTATGTCTCCTTTGGATTTTACTCTTTTTCTCCCTTTGCTTCATTTCCAAACCATCCTTTAAGGTTGTTCTTTCTAAACTTCCTCCCCACCTTTTTCAGAGTCAGAGTACAGAAAAAACAATAATTCAAATAATTTGGCTTTGGCAGGTTTGTTTAATTCAGTTCATTTCAGTTCAATTCCATTCAGGTGATATTTATCAAGGGCCTCTTGTGTACTGTGTAGTATGCTAGGCACCATGAGCCACAGAAAAACAGTAGAATATAGACATTTGTGTATTTATCAAATACCTAGGGTACAGTTCTAAAGCAACATGTGAGTTAATGTAGTACATACAGACTGGAGAGATAAGAGCTGACAGACCCCTTCCCCCAAAAAAGGGAAAGATCACTGAGGCAATTATTTAGGTAAGGCTTTTTCATTTTTCATCCGCTTGTCACTTAAGTATTCATTCTTTCCAAAGGTTTCTGAATGCTCCCTTTGTCACCCATGGCCAGGGTAAAGGGGCACTCCAACAAGGAGCTCTGCTCTAGATTCACCCAGAGCCTGGGGTCACCTGACCCCCAAAGAGAGGAGACAGGCTTTTCTTACACCCTTCAGCTAGTTATTCCCCCCCTCTTCAAGTTAAAACTCTGAGGAAAATCTCAAAAAGAAAATAAGTATGGTTCATGTATAGGTTTTCTCCAAAAGAACTTACAAGGGTCCCTTTTACAAAATGAATTCAATGTATAAAGTAGATATTGGGTATAGAACAACTATTTCCTCCTCAACAAAAACAACAAAATTTAAGACACAAAAGACTCATAAGTGTGTACTATCAAATTCTTAATATAAAATAATAACCTCACTATCATTATAATCTCCTTGAAAATAAAGGTACTTTGTAGGACTACTGAACAGACACTCCATTTTCACTTCAGGCCTGTCCTGTCTAAGCACCTTTTTGTGGATCCAGATTTTTTGACCAGCTAGGCATGTCTTTTTAGTCCTTCTCGGTTCAGGATAAGCCTGTCAGTGACCATTTCCTTTTGAACGCCTGAGGTTACACCAGAACTGGAAGTGTCCATTTCTCAGGATTCCCTGTGGTCAGGAAATTCAAAACACAGGACTTGACCAGGGATTTGAGGACCAGTCTCAGGCTCACTTAGGTAAGCCTATGTTCTTGCTGCCCTGTGAGATTAGCTTCCATTGCCACTGGGACAGAGGAAAAGGGACAGAAATTCTACTTTCCTCTTGCTGAAAGTCCAAGTGAGGCCTGGCAGCGCTCAAAAAGTAGTAGCCTCCTTATCATCTTATAAAACTAAGGGGGTAACTCTTCTTAGCTGAGTAGCCAATCATCTTCAGTTCCATACCAGTCTGGGGAACCAAACAGCCAATTAGAGGTTGTGCTTCACATAGCCTAGAGTATGTTCAGCCCCATGGGAAGTTCCCTAGTCCTTTGGGTTTGAGGGGGTTAGGGAGTGCCTCTGCTAATCACCCCTGTTACAACCTTTCCCCTTGTGTTTATCACTTACAGAGCTTCAAACTGCCACTAGACTCTTGCTTTCTTTTTCTCTGCTTTTGTCTTAGGAATTGAGAAATGCTCATTTGGAAGAAGCCCCCCTCTGCTTTTTTTTTTTTTTTTTTTGATTAAAATTTTCTTCTTCTAGAAGAAGTAACATGGACAATCAGTCATGGTCAAAGGTCAGGCTTCCTATGGAAGAACAAGGTAATGCCACTGAGGGAGGAAATGGTAATAGACAGTCTACTTTGTTAATTTCTGGATGACAGTAAGATTCCAAGAAGTAAGTCACTGTAGATGCAAAGAAAGCATACTTTTTCTGTAGTTTCTTAGTCCACATAACCATACTCAGGGCAGAGAAAGAAGTTTTGAGGTAGCCGGTTGAAGAAAAAAACCTAAGAAATCTTAGGGCCATTAGGTACACAGGGCTCACATGGCAAGAAACTCAGCTTGTAATTCAGAACGTGGGATATCAGCCAGAGACAGTCATCAGAGGAAGATGGGTACTAATTCTCGTCAAACAGTTATAAAAGCAATGGTGACAAGCAAAACATCATTATCAGATTTCTAGGTCGTGCTCAGTGTCAGGCATGAAAACAGAAACACCAGTCACACTGTCAGTCAACACTCTGAAATGAAATCTTGTGTTTAGATCCTGGGTGCAGGACACGGTGGAGCAAGGGGTGGGGAGGGGAAAAAAAAAAGAGAGATAGCCCTTGCCCTGGGAGAGCTCCCAGTCTGCCAAGAAATAGTAAATGTGCAAATACTTAGGATTATATGTAATATAAACATAAAGAATTGGGGGGGAAAACCACATGCAACTACATCTATATTAGTGATATGTACATGGATGCTAATTTTTCATATGTAATAGTAAGAACTTTCAATCTTCCAGACATGAACAAATATGCTATCCAGACTAGTTATCTTACATTTGTGAATTCCATGATAGCTCCAATGGAATGTTTTATAAGCAAGCAAAGGTTTTTTCAGGCAATTTTAGAGGATATGAGTGTAGAAGAAACTTGGCTCATAGTGTCTGCAGCCTGCTTGGTTTAACTCATGCCTCTGAAGCAAACCAAACTTTTCCCTGTCTCCGTGTCCAATTTCCCATTCACAGCTTTTCATTTCCCCAAATCTCCTTAGTCCTCTTCAAAAATTTGCTCAATATTTCCCTCCTCAAAGAAGTCTTCCAAGATTTATATTTCTCAACTTAAGTACTTGCAGTCATGTCAAGAACTACCCCAATGATTCTGGTTACTTAACCCTTGAGTAAATATTTCCATTCATATGAGAAATGAGGGTCAGATTGGAGTAAATCCAATGTATTAGACATAGGGATGGACCTGCAAGGGCCAACCAGTGGAGAGTGTACTGGGCTCCCTGACAACTTCCAGGGCTCACCACTGAATGATTTGGTGCTTTTGAGATGTTGCAGCCAACATCCCTGAGTGTCTCTTGGTTTTTTCTTTATGCTCCATCCTGCTATAAGGGTAGGGTATTGCATCAGTTTAAAAAATGAGACATATGCCTCTCTGTCTCTCCTATTAACTTTCCATTAACTTTCCAAAATGTGTGGCAAGTAGTTCTTCCCTGGTCAGCTCACAAGATTAAAGGAACGACTTTTCCTTCTTCACTCTGACAGCATGGAAATTGTGAGCTCATGGCATCTAAAATACATGTGTTGACTTGGGTGAGGTTATAGGCCTTGGGCTCTAGCTGCCTCTTGTGTTCCTTCCCTGAGAATACGTGACCAAACAGGAATCCTGAGATGGACACATCCAGTCTTGGAGGCAGTCTTGTGAGTTTCAGAGATCCTAGTTTGTCTCCTTATTCCTTTTCTCTTTCTGTAGAGCTCATGGGCCCCTCAGAACTTACAACAGGAAAAGTGCTTTGCAATCCTACACTTCTCAGCAAAGAAGATTGCCTCCAGCAGTGGTATGAACCGAAGCCAAGCCTGACTGGACATGACATAGATCTCATGGAAACTGTTTAGACAGTGCAGAGCTAAAATGTAAAATGCCAATTTAGCACTCTCACAAGCTGCTTCATGATTTGATGTTAAGTCCCAACTTCCTTGGAGACTGTAACAGTATTTATAAGTTACTTCTGTCAAAGTCTTTCTTTTTTTTAAAATTTATTTATTTAACTATTAACATTCATTTTCACAAAATTTGGGGTTCCAAATTTTCTCCCCATTTCTCCCCTCCCCCCACCCCAAAATGCCAAGCATTCTAATTGCCCCTATCACCAATCTGCCCTCTCTTCTAACATCCCTCCCTTCCCTTGTCCCCATCTTCTCTTTTGTCCTGTAGGGCCAGATAACTTTCTATATCCCATTACCTGTATTTCTTATTTCCTAGTAGCAAGAACAATACTTGACAGTTGTTCCTAAAACTTTGAGTTCCAACTTCTCTTCATCCCTCCCTCCCCTCCCATTCCCTTTGGGAAGGCAAGGAATTCAATATAGGCCATATCTGTGTAGTTTTGAAAATGACTTCCATAATAGTTGTGTTGTGTAAGACTAACTATATTTCCCTCCATCCTATCCTGCCCCCCATTGCTTCTATTCTCTCTTTTGATCCTGTTCCTCCCCAAGAGTGTTGACTTTAAATTGCTCCCTCCTCCCACTGCCCTTCCTTCCATCATCCCTCCCCACCCTGCTTATCCCCTTCTCCCCCACTTTCCTGTATTGTAAGATACGTTTTCATACCAAAATGAGTGTGCATTTTATTCCTTCCTTTAGTCGAATGTGATGAGAGTAAGCTTCATGTTTTTCTCTCACCTCCCCTCTTTTTCCCTCCACTGAAAAGTCTTTTTCTTGCCTCTTTTATGAGAGATAATTTGCCCCATTCCATTTCTTCCTTTCTCCTCCCAATATATTTCTCTCTCATCCCTTAATTTCATTTTTTTAAGATATGATCCCCTCCTATTCAATTCACTCTGTGCTCTCTGTCTCTCTCCACCAACTGCCCAGATACTGAAAAGTTTCAAGAGTTACAAATATTGTCTTTCCATGTAGGAATGTAAACAGTTCAACTTTAGTAAGTCCCTTCACTTCTCTTTGCTGTTTACCTTTTCATGCTTTTCTTGATTCTTGTGTTTGAAGGTCAAATTTTCTTTTCAGCTCTGGTCTTTTCATCAAGAATGCTTGAAAGTCCTCGATTTCACTGAAAGACCATTTTTTCCCCCTGAAGTATTATACTCAGTTTTTCTGGGTAGGTGATTCTTGGTTTTAGTCCTAGTTCCTTTGACTTCTGGAATATCGTACTCCATGCCCTTCGATCCCTTAATGTAGAAGCTGCTAGATATTGTGTTATCCTGATTGTATTTCCACAATACTTGAATTGTTTCTTTCTAGTTGCTTGCAATATTTTCTCCTTGACCAGGGAATTCTGGAATTTGGCCACAATGTTCCTAGGAGTTTCTCTTTTTGGATCTCTTTCAGGAGGTGATCAGTGGATTCTTTCAATATTTATTTTGCCCTATGGTTCTAGAATATCAGGGCAATTTTCCTTGATAATTTCATGAAAGATGATGTCTAGGCTCTTTTTTTTGATCATGGCTTTCAGGTAGTCCCATAATTTTTAAATTGTCTCTCCTTGATCTATTTTCCAGGTCAGTTGTTTTTCCAATGAGATATTTCACATTATCTTCCATTTTTTCATTCTTTTGGTTTTGTTTTATGATTTCTTGGTTTCTCATAAAGTCATTAGCCTCCATTTGTTCCATTCTAATTTTTAAAGAACTGTTTTCTTCAGTGAGCTTTTGGACCTCCTTTTCCATTTGGCTAATTCTGCTTTTGAAAGCATTCTTCTCCTCATTGGCTTTTTGAACCTCTTTTGCCAATTGAGTTAGCTTATTTTTAAAGGTGTTATTTTCTTCAGCATTTTTTTGGGTCTCCTTTAGCAAGGTGTTGACCTGCTTTTCATGCTTTTCTTGCATCTCTCTCATTTCTGTTCCCAGTTTTTCCTCCACCTCTCTCCCTTGATTTTCAAATTCCTTTTTGAGCTCTTCCATGGCCTGAGACCATTGAATATTTGTTTTGGATGTTTGGGATACAGAAGACTTGACTTCTATGTCTTTCCCTGATGGTAAGCATTGTTCTTCCTCATCAGAAAGGATGGGGGGAGATATCTGTTCACCAAGAAAGTAACCTTCTATGGTCTTATTTTCTTCCCCTTTTTTGGGCATTTTGCCAACCAGTTACTTGACTTTTGGGTCCTTTGTCAAGAGTAGGATATATTCTGGGAATCTGTGAGATCTCAGTTCCTCCAAGGGGGCACAATCAAGCGTGTACTGGTCTGGATGCAGAGAGGGATTTTTGTGCCCAGAATCTTAACATTTACCTCTCCACAGCCACCTGGCCTCCAGTTCTGCCAAGTCAGCACTGGGGGCTGATTTTCAGATAAGCTGGATGAGCAGGGCCGCCATTCAGTGTGAGACAAAGACCAGCTCTGCCAGAGCCTCCACCCAGGGCTGAGGTAAGACTCAGCTCTTCAGTGTCCCTAGGGGTTTTTACGCTCCAACAATGGAGCTTCCATATGGGCTGCTGTGCTGCCTCTGTGACCACTGCCTGCTGCCAGAGCTATGGGAAGGTCCTTCTCCCTTCCTGGCCAGCTGATAAAATCCCGTCACTGACCTCTGGCACCTGTGGGTTGAGGGATCTGAGGACCTGCTGCTGGGACTGGAGATTCCGCCCCCGAGGTGTCCTCCTCCCGGAGTCTCATTGTTCCGCGTCAATTGGCCAAGGCTGGGTTGGGCTGTGCCCTCAGCTCCACGTCTGGTGCAACCGACGTTTCTGTGGGCCTTTCAGGTCACCGTGGGCCTTTCAGGTCACCGTGGGCTGGAAATCTCCTCCACTGTGTTGTTCTCCACTTCTGCTGCTCCAAAATTTGTTGAGAGTCCCTCTCTACAGGTATTTTATGGGCTGTGGGGGGAGACCTGCATAAGTGTGTCTTTCTAGTCTGCCATCTTGGCTCCGCCCCCTAAAGTCTTTCTTAATTTGTATTTGTGAGTTTCTTGTATCAAGAAGAGACAGTAGGGGTGGGATGAGGAATGCTGCTGCTTTGAGAAGACCATATAAATGAGCCAGATCTAAGTTTAATGAGATTTTTCTTGCCTTTAACATGGAGGTAGAGGTACACAGTTTGAGAAAGTCTCCCCACTTTCTTCAGGGGTCAGGATCCCCCAAGACTGAACCTTTCTTTGTGCATGGTTCCAAAGCTGAAAAGGGTATTTTAACAGTAAGGAAGAGGGTGAATAGAAGAAGCTTGTTTTATTTTGGGGGGGGGGGTATTTAGGTGTTAGGAACAGTGGGCACCACAGATCAGGAGAGAGGGAATGAAACATAAAAAAATTGTTTTGCTAGGTTAAAGGAGAGACAAATGTTCATTCTCTCACTCTCCATCACTGGTGTTCCTTGCTTGCATGTTCCCAACCAAGTATAATTTTGGAGAGTTTCTCTGATATGGAGGACTACTCTCTCTTGAAATGAATGAAAAAGTAGTAGATAAGTTGCATAGGAATGTATCAGGTTTTCAGAATAGTTTCAGGAATTCAGAAAGCTACAGTTGATGGGACAAACCCTCTTTGCAAAACAGCAGATCTTAAGGTAGTACAGTTTTATGAATTATGTGTTCTGGAAACTTAAAGTGAGGATCATCACTACCTCTAACCTGGTTTAGAAAGTCACATATCTCCCTGGAAAATATGATGGAGAAGAGGGGAGACTAGGCTGTCCAAGGACAATACTCTCTCTAGAGCTTACATTGGGCTTTCTCAGAAGTAATCTTTCTTTGTAGCCCCATTACTGTGACCATATCCACATAGATCTCACTTGAACTGAGCATAAACTTTTGGGAAGCAGAGGTTCTTTGACCCTGTGAGAAAGAAAAATGTCATAGATATTTTAAAACTGGAAGAGACCTTGGAGATCATTCTGTATCCCATTATTTTATAGAAAAGGAAATTGAAGCCAAGAAAGGTTAGTTTATAAAAGATCAATGTGTCAGTTATAGAACTGAAGCTCTTGACTCCTAGTCTAATGCTCCCTTATCGATACCATCTATATGACATTCAGCAGCAGCCTCAAAGATACTCTCTTTAAAGAAGTCTCATCTTTTTTATATTTTTGTTTGGTGAACTCTGTTACTAACTCAGATTTTCTATAAACAGATGGAAGCCTCTTCTCTTTCTACAATGAATGTTTCAAAAACACAACAGAAGAAAATAAAGCCAGAGACCTAAGAGAAATGAGGCAGGGGTTCGATTAGAGCATATACTACAGACCATGCTCAGAGCCTTCCTGGTTACTTTTAGGGGACATAAGTGCTCAGTGCTGAAGGATTTGTCTTCAGGATGATGAAACAATCTTTGGTTCTATCTCCATGACAGGCACTATGTTAAAAAGAATTGGCCAGTGAGCCAAGAAGAGTGGATGACTGAGCAGAAATTAAAAGGAGTGCCTCCTTGCCCTTTGATGCTTCCTCTGTTCCCATTTGCTGAACATAATGGGGACTCTATGAGACTGTTGGACTTTCTAAAAGGAAGGATGGGCCTCTTTTCTGCCCTACCGACTTCTCCCCTCCTCACTTTCTCTTTCTGCCCCACCTCACTCCTCCGCCAGCTATGGCAGCTGTTCGTAAATGGCAACGAGCACCTGTTGGCTCCAGTTGTCACTTCTATTTGTGTCCCCTGCACCGCCCCACCCCAGCGGAATATAAAAGCTAAAGAGATAGGCTTTTCAGGAGGGGTTATATAGGGAAATTCTACATTCTTCAATAAGGACTTACTGGAAGCAGCAGTTTTCTGCAACTATACCCTTCTCAGAGAAGACCACTCCCAGAAGAACGAGCCCAAGATGCGAAGTGACTTGACAAAAGATACGGACAATTCACAGCCCAAGTGAGAGTGAAATGGCCCTTCAGCAGTCTTACAAAATGCTTTGTGTTTTAATATTTCAAGCATAAAACTCCTGGGAGAGTATGAAGAGTTATGAGTTACTATTGTTTGTCATTGTGTGCTTGTGAGTCTTATGTTTTAAGCATTTCTTTCCTGTAGAGGAAAAAAATTCCTCTCCCATACCTGATCTACATTGAATATTGAGTACCTTTCTGGTCCTTTCTGGGGAGATTCCTGGTTTGGAAGCAATGGGTAGAGTTCCAATGAAAATAGTAGTCTTGTGCCAGGTTCTGGCACCATCCAGTGATGGGATCCAATACAAAAGAGGGCACTGTATTCACAAAACTTCAGACTTTACTCTGCGTCTCAAGTCTCTTGTCTCTAGAATTAGGTTAATTATGCTCTAGAACTTAGGGGAAAGTTTTGGCAACTATTGTTACTACTTGGTAGGATACTACATAACAGAGAAAAGTGCCTGAATTGGAGTAAAATACTACTTGCCTTGTTTATCTTGTTTTTCATTCTAGATTTTCTACCACGTGATGTTGGTTTAATTAAATTGTACATACTTTTAATTAAAGTCTATATGTTTTGCATGTTAAGACCATCCCTTTGAGAAAGTTTAAAGTGAGGACTTTCTCACCGGGGAGGATATTTACGTTGTAATTTATACTTTTGAAAACTCTCCTAAATACTTAGAGATAGACCTGTTTGATGGCAGGGTTTCAGAGAATCACCAATTTAGAGCTGGAAGGAAATACAGAGCTCATCTAACCCAACCTCTTCATTTTATAGATGAGAATACTGGGCTCCAGGGAGACTGAGTTGCCCTAGGTTACACAAGTAGGCAATAACTAAGCCCATCTCCTTCTCCAAATCTAGCTTATGTCCCACTTCACTATGCTGCCTTCCTGGGAACATCCAGGAAGAACAAATCTAGTGAGAAACAATTTGAAAATGTACATTTAGTCCCTAGAAATTCAGGTTTGAAGGATTAGAAAATAGTGAGGAAGATTTCAGAGAAACATAAAAGGGGAATTTATGACTAAATGTAGGAAATTTCTCATACTGTGCAAAGTCATCTTACCTAGGTAAGTCAAATTTACTAAACAATTCTATCAGTGGGCAGCTATGGGAGTTGTGTTTCTAACTTATGCTAGAAACAACCTATGTTGCAAATGGCATTAAAAAAGTAGAAGCGTTTAAATACCCTCTCTGGTTGTCCAAGGTTCTTGATGAATCTAATCATTAATAATCTAATCATTAATATTCTATGGCTTAGATTCTCCTCTTTGATACCTATGTCAAGAGGGTGTTGGAAAGATCTAGTTGGTTGGTTGTCTTTCATTCTCAAAGAGGACTAAAATAATATCATTATGCTAGAGTCAAGTTTCAGTGTGTCTGATTGTGGCTGATTAGATCAAATGAGCTCGGGTTAATAAGAGGTAGGGCACAAACAGTCCATGTGAATATTTGGGAGGGATTCTCTAAATTTGCACATCTTGCATTTCTTTTGAGCTATTTCAATTCTACTTTGCTCATACATCAAAGCCCCTTCTCTGATGTGGATATGCCATGCTGAGTGGTCCTGTGCCAGTGTCTTCCATGTCACATAATCAATTACAAAGTTAACAGAGGTCTTGAGAGTATCCTTGTATCGCTTCTTCTGACCACTATGTGAACACTTGCCCTGTGTGAGTTTTCTATAAAATAGTCTTGTTGGCAAGCATACATTTTGCATTCAAACAACCCAATATGGCCAGCCGATTGGAGCTGCACTCTCTGAAGTAGAGTTTTAGCGTTTGGCAGTTTAGTTTGAGAAAGGACATCAGTGTCTGGTATCTTATCCTGCCAGGTGATCTTCAGAATCTTCCTAAGACAATTAAAATGGAAGTGATTCAGTTTCCATGGCATGGTACTGGTATACTGTCCAGGTTTCACAGGCATACAACAATGAGGTCAGCACAACAGTCCTGTATGCCTTCAGTTTGGTAGTTAGCCTAATACCTCTTCTCTCCTCCTTTCCTTTGGAGCCTCCCAAACACTGAGCTAGCTCTGCAAATGCATGTGTCAACCTCACTATCACTGTGTATATCCCTGGAAAGTACACTACCATGGAGAAATGCCAGGAACAGAACAGAGGTCTGCATACAATGTTTGTAGATCTGACCAAAGCCTTTGATGCTGTTAGTTGTGAGAACATATGGAAAATTATGTCAAAATTTGGTTGTCCAGAGAAGTTCATCAGTATTGTATGTCAATTTCATGATGTCATGCTTGCCCAGGTTCTAGATAATGCACAAAGCTCTGGTGATTTCCCAGTCTCCAATGGAATGAAACAAGACTTGCTCCCATGCTTTTTAGCATGATATGTTCAGCCATGCTGTCAAATGCTTTGAATGAGGATGAACATGGCTTCAAGGTCAGTTACCACAATGATGGTAAATTCTTCAATTTGAAAAGGCTACAAGCTAAGACCAAAGTGAAGGGAGTGTTAGTGCATGATTTTCTGTTTGTTGATGATTATATACTCAATGCAGCCTCTGAAGCTGAGATGCAACAAAGTATGGATCGATTCTCTGCTATTTGTGCAATTTTGGCCTAACAATTAACACCAAGAAAACACAGGTGCTCTCCCTCAGCCATCACCACACCATCCATTCATGGAACTACTGGTTACAGCAAATGGAGAAGTTTTGAATGCTGTGGATAAGTTCACTTACCTTAGAAAAGAACCTGGAAGCTGATTGTAATGACCTCCTGCCCAAGAAAAAGCAGGAGCAATCAGCCCCAGAAAGGGAAGGGGTTTGCTTGGGTGGCCACAGAGTGGAATAAAAACTGCAGAACTGCATAGACTCCAAAGTTGACTTGTCCTTTGGTCCTTCTTGCAGCCTGTACAGACAAGGTTTGGGTAGTCTTAGCTTCTCATTTCCAGGACTCTGCTTGCTGCTACTTCTGTGCAAGGCCAGGGCCACTTTTTTCTGTCTCATGTTGATCATTTAATCAATAAGGAGAATTAAAAAAACAACAACACACCTTTTGAAACACTTAAAATGAGTTGAGAAAATATCTAAAACCAGAAAAAAATTCTAAAACAACACATGTACAGTAAGCAAAAGCTTAATAATAAAGAATAAGTTTATTTTCCCAAAAGATGGGGAAGAATGTCTTGACTCAGTTAATGAAATGTCTGAATTGTACAATATTTTAAAAGTAATTAATTCCAACTATCATACATACAAGCTAAAGAACTAAGGATGAATAAATAGGTGAACCTATTGTTTATAACACCATACAATAATGTATCATCAACATAAAAATCTCAAGTATACTACTTCTTTCAGACTTTTAACTTCAGTAATAATTTCCTGCACTGAAAAATAATCGCAAACACAGTAGAGGTAGCTAGATGGTATAGTGAATGGAGTGCTGAGTCAGAAAGAACCAAACCACCCCAGAAACTTTCTCATCCTCAAATGGGTAGTGCTAATGGAACGGTCAAGCAGAATGGGAATTCATTGTCCATTAGGTGCAGGCACTTGCACCAGGGACACAGAAAAATGACAGAATCACAGACTGAGAGTTAGACGGGGACTAGTCCAACTCACTCATTTTACAGGTGATGGAACTGAGGTCTAGAGAAGCTGCCTGAACTCGCCAAAGCTCACACAAAGGCAGGTAGGGATCTGCAGACAGGCTCTCTGAATCCAAACCCAGCACTCTTTCCTCTAAACCACACTGCCTTCCATAAGTAGAAGGCATGATCCTTGCTCTTTTAGGAGAAGTATGACAAACATAAGGTGGCATATTATATACGTTTGAAATAAAGTATGCAGACAGGAAGGCCCACGATGCCCAAGATGCCCACGATCCGCCCCGCGAAGGAGCCAACACAAGCCCATGATGAAAGGACTGTCCTGAGCTGGGGGGTAGTTTGGATTGGGAACCAAGTAGGTAAAAACAAAACAGAAAGCTATGCTGAGTCAAAATCAGGACTTTACCGAGTGCCCAAATCCAAGGAACTGAAATAGAAACTGGAAGTCTGCTGCAGTTTACCAAAAAAAGTTCTTTCTGCACCATGGGTAAGACAGGCAAAGCTAACACTAAACTGCCACCCATTTTACCGATGAAGAAACTGAGGTCAGACTTGCTCACAGGGGCTCCTGAAAAAGAGGCGAGGGGCTGTAAAGGAAGCAGGGGTCTTCTTATTTCCAGTCGCAGCCTGTCCTGCCCTGGGGTTCTAGAACCACGCCTCAATCAGGGCCAGCACAGGTAGTAAGGGCGAGAGGAGGGAGACGGGGAAAGAGTAGGGCTCCCAGCGCGTGCGCATGCGCCCTCCGCCAGCCGGCGACGGCATATGCGCAGGCGCGTCCCCTCTCCTCCTTCCTCTGGTAGTGCGAAGAGGAACGACCTGCACCTGACGGCTTCTGCTTCCGGGTCACGCCTTGGTAGCGGCTTTCGGTTCAGTTTTTCCACTTGGTGATTCGGTAAGGCCTACCTTCCAGGTCCGTCACAGCCGAGTCTCCCTAGAGATCCGACTCCCCGGTCTCCGCTCCCCGCCCCCCGCGGCCGCCGTCCCGCCCTTTCACCTGTTCTCCTCTCGGGCCAGATGCTGTGAGGAGGGAGGGGCCAAGGCCCCAAGCTTTGGGGAGAGAGTTAGAGGCAGCCTCCTCCCCCTCCTCCTCTAGCGGGCATCGCCCCCCGGTAGAGGCAGCACTGCGGCCCGGCCCGGAGCGTGCGCCCCGCAGGCAGCGCCCGCTCTGCCCCGCTCCTGGCTACAGGCCTTCCCGAGCTGGGGCCCGCGGCGGGTCCAGGCCTCCAGTCGTTCCCCCGGGCCGCCGGCGTCGTGCCCTGGGCAGCCCGGGGGGTCAGGAGCCGGCCACGCTTCCTGTACCCTCCCTCCCCAGTCCCTCCGTCCGCCCTCGGCCGACCCCTCCCTTCACCCACCCCCGACGGTTGGAGTGCCCATGGCCCCAAACCTGCCCCCGGATCTGTGCCCGGGGAGGCTTCGATCTCGTAAACACGGAAACGAGCTTCCCGCTTAGAAAAGGCCCCGGCGGCTGCTGGTCCCGACCTCCCGCCCCAGGACGGCGGCCCCGACGGCCCCGGGAGCGGAATGAGAACTGCACGAGTGCGGCCGCCGGAGCCGACTGTGCTTGGGGGCTCCTGCGAGTGTAGCCTCCAGCCAGCGTAGACAGAGTCTGGGGAGCCGCGGCCTCCCCTTCCGGGCTCTGCCTGCTGCCCCTTCTGGGCGAGGCCGGGCCGCTTCTCTGTGTCTCGTGTGGAAAAAACACTTAAAGATTAGTTGAGAAAAATGTCTAAGACTAGAAAATAATTCTAAAGCAACACGTGTCCAGGAAGCCAAAGCTCAGTGATACAGAGTAAGTTTATTTTCCCGGAAGAAACACGGGGAAGAAAGTCTGGACTCAGAATTGTACGATATTTTAAACATCATTTTAGCTCCCACGCACACAAACTAAAGAACTGAGGGTGCATGGAGGTCAGCTTACGGTTTATAACATCACCCAGGGATGTGTCAGAAGCAGAAATCTCAGATACGCTGCTTATTTTAGACTTTGAACCTCGGAAATAAGTAACTGCAAACGAAGGGCGCAGTGGGTGGAGAGCTGGACCTCGAGTCAGAGAAAACCAAGTGGCCTCCGAGAAGCTTGCCAGCTGTGTGACCCTGGGCAAGTCACTTCACTTCTGTCTGCCTCAGTTTCTTCTCTGTAAAACGGAAGGGTGTTGTAAGGGTCAAGTGAGAGTTTTTGTGAATATAAGTAGTAGCTATTTTTATTTGTCTTGGTAACATTTTATTTATGCATTTATACTGTGTATTCTTCAGCATCTGCAAGTTAGGTTAGATCTTTCTGAGGTCCCAGCTTTAGAATTAATTCTTTTCCAACTTTTCAACAATTGTTTCTATGAAAATCTTCTTTTAAAAAAAATGCTATATTTTTCAATTCTCCCTGAATGGTTGGTTCCTTTATAGAAACGAATCCAGTAGCAGAATTTGAACACATTTTGCAGTTTTCCTTAGTTTTCATGACCCAGGAATGATTACATCATATTTTTTCCTAAAATGAAATTTCTACCTCCAATGAAGGTATCTCAAAATCTTTGGGTATATTTACGTAATACTCTGTCCTCATTCTCCACTCTTTCTTTAAAGAAATGAGCCAAGCAGCTGTCTTTGTTTTCCTTTCTTATAATATGATGAAAAATTTTCCCAAACTGACTAGACAGTGGAATACATTGAAACTTGAAAGAACCCCAAATTGTTAGAGGTGAGAGGAGAGAAGGGGAAAGAAAGGATTGGTTACTCTAGGGGAAAATATCCCCAGGTTAAAAGGAAGTTGAAAAAATTGAGGAACAAAATAGAGAACATTAAGCCTATTTTTAGTCCCACCAAACATTTTACATAATAAGTATCTGTAATAATTTGGTATTCACTGTTATTGCTAGTATTGTAATTTTCCTATGGAAACCTTATTCACACCCTTTAAACCCCAGGGTTCAATGGAACACAGTTTAGGAAAAGTAAAGTAAGAGAGAGCATGGCAGATAGGCCTTGGAGTAAGAAAGACCATTTCCTTCAAGAGAATAGGGAATTGAGGTTAATACCTACATTGTCTGATGGGGAATGGACAGTGGTGCCCTTAACAGGTATACTGGACTACTTTTTATTCCTCACACATGACTCTTCATTTCCCAACTCCATTCATTTGCACTGGCTCTCCTTCACTTCTATCTCAAATGAAGAGGTGACCTTTCTCATTGCAAAATTTGTCTGCATGCACAAGTTGATCCCACTCCATCCTGTCTTCTCCAGATTATCTCTTTTATCATTCCCTGCTTTCCCACTTATCTTCAGTCTCTCTCTGTCTGGCTACTTCACTGCTTCCCACAAATATGCTTGTGCTTTTCTTCCCCTTTCCCACAAAACCTCTACTTGATCCATTCATCCACACCTAGTTATTGTCCTATATCTCTCCTTCCTTTTGTGCTAAACTCTTTAAGAATGCTTCCTGCAATTGATGACTCCATTTCCTTCCTTCTCTCTCTCTTCACTCTGTAGTCTGGCTTATGATTTCATCATTGACTCAAAACTTCTTTCTCCTAAGTTGCCAGTGATCTCTTAATTGTAAAATCTCATGAACTTTTCTCAATATTTATACTTCTTGACCTCTTCTCAGCCTTTTGCACTCAATCACTCTCTTCTCCTTGATACTCTTTTCTCTAGGTTTTGGTGAAGCTACTATCTTCTGGTTTATATCTTACTGTCTGTCAGCTCCTCATTTTCTTTGCTGAATTTAGGTCTTACCCACAAACTAGAGGTCTTTCAAGGCCCTCTTCTAATTTCCCTCTATACTTTTTGCTTGATAATCTCAATTATCTATGTGTTGATGATTCTCAGATCTATTGTCATAGCTCCGGATCTTCCCCCTCACATCTCCACCTGCTTATTGGCCATCTAGAACTGGACATCCCAAAGTAATCTTAAATTCAACATGTTCAAAACTGAACTCATTATCTTCTCCCCCAAACTCCTTCCTCTTTAACTTCATTGTTCCTATTGAGAGCACCACCATTCTCATAGTCATCCAAGGGATTCAGATGGCTCTGGAGAAGAAGTGAGGCTGGTGACCTGCACAGCCCTCCCTCACTCATAGTCAAGTGCAAGTCATGTCATTTCTCTGATGACATGGTCTTCTTTGGCAATGAAGGATGAACACAATTCTGTGAGTAGACACAGGTGGCTGAATGGGGACTCAGCTAGCTGGGTAACTCAACTGAGTTGAGTTCCTCTCCTGTCTGCCTCCCCCTCCCCTTCCTTCTCCTCTCCAAAGGAAGGTAAATTTGGATGACCAGAAGATGTCCAGTTGACTGGATTTTGCTGGCTAGTTCCTTTCCTTTCCTGTCCTGTCCTGTCCTGTCCTTCTTTTCCTTGCCCAAAACCTTAAACCTAATGCACTCTGAAGCTGGGAAGCCAAAGGGCCCCTGCCTAAGAGCTCTTCTGGACCCTCCTAACTTTAGAATGATTATCAGTAGTGACTGTTGCTATTTCCCTCCCAGCCTGATGTCTCTCTTTTTCTTGGCCTCATTAAAGGGGCCATGCCCTGGCTACTTCTTAAAACAGTCATATTCAATGAATGGATGTTATCTTACCCTAAGTGAGTACCTGCAAAGATCTTGACATAAAGGGGCCAAGGTCTCCCAATGCATCCTGGGTCATCTCCAGTCATCCTGAGGAATATCAGGTCACTGGATGCAGATGGCTGTGGAGGAGAAGTGAGACTGGTGACCTTGCACAGCCCACCCTCACTCAAAACAAAGTCAGGTGCAAGTCATGTCATCATTTCTCTGATGGCATGGTCTTCTTTGGCAACGAAGTACAAACGCAACCCAACAACAATCCAGCTTCTTGACCATGGACAAGTTCCTTAACTTCAGGGCCTCAGCCCAACTCTGAGACTTTAGTTTAGCAGGTCAATTGCTGATCTTCAATGATAGAAGGAATTGCATACCAGTAGTTCCCTATATGTTTAAACACCTGTCCCCCTTCCCTCACAAAAACCCCTCATTATCCCATATTGTCATTACAGTATAGTATAAAAAACACTGGGATTTTCTAAAGACAAGTTGCTCATGTCACACTCTCTTCAAAAACCTTCAATTTCTCCCTCTTGTTGCTAGGTTACAATAAATTCAGGGACTCATAAGTTGTATCCACATAGCTACCTATTTATAAACCAGTGGCTTGCCTGTGGGTCTCAGTACATTCATTTGAAAAGCACTGGGCACTAGATAGGAGAACGGACTACAATATAGGATACCTAGGTTCAGATTTCCCTTGCTCACTTAATGACATAATCTGGGTGTTTCACTATGATTGAAATAGCCGTTGGCTACCATCCAGGTTTATGAGGATTGCTGAGATATATGGCATTTAAAATTATATGAATGCCTTGAAGAGGTCATAGATACAAAAACAGATATGCTCAAAGATGATTTATATTTTTAAAAGTTTCTTTGTTTTATGCAGTTTGGAGCATGTGAACATATCCTGAACCCTTGATGAGTTCCAGTATGTGGTATATTATGCAAAGCATTCAGAGCAAATATTCTCTCTCAGAGCGCTTAATTCGAACAATTGCTGCCATACGTTCCTTTCCCCATGATAACGTAGAGGACTTGATCAGAGGGGTGAGTATACTGCTCTTTCTGTGAGAAACCACTAAGGGGTAAAATGGAACCTGGGGGACCATGGTGTGGTACAGGCCTGAAGCATCCACCCTACACAGAGTAGAATTTCTATTATCTCCCAGGAAATGATAGCCTGTTGATTTTTATTTATTCTTTGGTTCAGTTTTTCTTCCCTTCTCCCCTTTGTCACTTTGTAGTAGCCTTTTTGTCTTGAAATGTGTTGAGTTCTACATGGCTGGTGGTTAAAGGCCCAGTTAAGATATCCATGCAGAGGGAGGTAGAAAGACTGTACAACTTATATAACTATATAAGTTATTCCATATGAGTGATTCTGTTTGCACACTGATCTTTCCATGTTTGGGATAGAGCAATTAGAACTATTTCCCTTAAGAAGTTTATTACCTGCTGTGCCATTTTTAAAGATTAGGTATTTTATTTAAGATTTAATATTGAATATCAGTAAAACCAATTTTAGGGGAGGGTGGAAGGGTGGGGCAACTTGGTGGTGCAGTAGATAGAGCCCTGAGCCTGGAGTCAGAAAGATCTAAGTTCAAATGCAGCCTTAATGAGTTCAAATGCAGCCTCAAGACACCTACTTGTGTGACCTTGGGCAAGTCACATAACCCATGTTTGCCTCAATTCCTCATCTGTAAAATGGGGACACATTGGAGAAGAAAATGGCAAAATACTCCTGTAACTTTGCCAAGAAACAATCCCATGGATAACAACAACAACAAAAAACTGAAACAGATAGAGCAAAATCCTATATTTTGGGAACTGTTTATAGTTTAATTTCAGTGCATAAAAAATTAGAACTTTTCAGTCACTCCAAGTCCTCTTCCTCTAATGTGGCTTTAAAATTGTGTGTGCTGTATTTCTAGTAGTTTTCTAATTGTTTTGCATTACTTTATTTAGGCCTTTCCACATTTTTTTGTTTTCCTTGTATTTGTGCATTATTGTGGTATGTTATTTGCTTTAATGTGTACAGTTTAATCATTTCTCTATTGTTGGACATTTAGATTCATTCAATATTTTTTGTATTTCTATATAATATGACTGAGAATCTTCATACAGTTCCTTTTTGTTGTTGTTCTTTATGACACTTTCAGGGGATAGTCCTAAGAATACTGGGTCAAAGGGTATGATTATTTTTCTTTTACTATATACTGCTCTACTGCTCAAATGCTACCATTTCCTACTTTGGGTGGTATTCTGATGTTTAAAAATCACAGTGGGACATTATACTTCAGAAATGCTGGTTAAAAATCTAAGATTTTAGAAAATCTGTCGCACCTGACCATAAATTTCTTTCAGGCAATTGTTACAGGTATAGTTTCTTGGCTGCTACAGAATGCAACCAGACCATTGTCATGGAATTTAAGAACCCTTGTGAACAAACACCCTGATGCTTCATGGCTATATAAAGTAAAATGTACATTGAATTAAGTCTTGGTAAAAGACTCCATACCAGAAACTCTCAAGTTCTAATTCTGCTCTTCTGTTGAATCAGCTTGACTTTGGCTATGTCTTAATTTTCTTTTGTTCAGATTTAGATTAGGAGCAACACTACCACTGTGCTAAACAACCATTCAGATTCCTGTGGGGCACGTTGGTGCTGTCTATTCAAGAAGCAGTGTATATGTACAGTTTTTTTAAACAAAATGTGTATATTAAGTTTCATTCCTCTCTTTAAGTGTAGCTACCTCCAAGACATCATTGAAAGGGCAGAAGAGCTGTTACCTGGTTTTCCTGATTCTCAGGCTGCTAGTGTGGTTCTCTACCTTCTAAAGAGCATAGTGGGATGGAAAGTGTCTGAATTTCTTCAACATAGCAAATTCTGCTTAGTTTAGCAAGGCCTCCACTCATGCTACAGATAATAGAATACAGCTCTTGATGGTGGTCTGAGAGGTAGGCTTCTTAATAAAGGTGATTCTTAGCATGATTAAAAAAAAAATTGGCAGTGCTTTATTTGATTGTCTCCAACAGTAGAGCTATATTTCTTTAGTTTGAAAATGAAGAAACTGGGTTACTATTTTTATATTGGATGGCATGTCTAGTGGAGACAGGACTCATTTTCTTTGGTACCCAGTCTTGAGTCTTTTCCTTGCCTGTCTGACCAACTTTTTCACAACATGATGGGATAGGGAAATGGATCACCATTCCAGCTTTTCTCAAAATAACAATTTCTTCCTAGTCTGACTAGGTTTTCACTTCATATGCAAAACTGATGAAATTCTCACTTTTTTTGCATATAGGGAGCTGATGTGAATTGTACTCATGGCACACTGAAACCACTGCACTGTGCATGCATGGTGTCAGATGCTGACTGTGTGGAGTTACTCTTGGAAAAAGGAGCTGAGGTAATTTGTTTTTAATAACTCACTCTAACTCTTCACTGAAGAGCATCATATTGTCTAAGAATCAGTTCTGTCCTCCATACCTCTTCACCTTCTGTCTTACCTCCTAGTGCTTAAAACTTTGGCCATGGGTTAAAACCATTTTTATTGCAAGGCATCATGGCGGGCATCTAGAGCCATGAGTATCTGTTCTTTATCAACCCCATTGTATACCTCAGGCACCTTTCCCCTCCTTAATTTGATGATGGTGTTAGTGAGGAGTAATTTCTCTTTCTGTTTTTTGTTCCCAGCCTACTTTTTTGGGTGCTACTCTTCAGTACCCTTGACTCTTTTTTTTGCCTGTAGAATGAACTGGAACTGTACAAAAGAAGACAGCCCCCAACCCTCACTCTTACATTATCTTGCCTAGAGTTGGATCTGATGTCAGACACAACCTCCCAACATTAAATGAAAACAAAGATGTATATCTTTCAGGCAACCCCTTCCTGGGAATTTTGCCTTCTCTGCTGTCATCCCCACCTCTGCTATTTTGAGTATTGGTCTCAATCTCGTTTTCCTTCTGTTGTGACCTTCACAAGCTTAGAACCAATAGCAGGCTATTTTAAGGTAACTGAACAAGCTTGTGGATTAGGAGTACAATATGTGAATATAGCAATTAACATCCTTATAGTTTTGTCCAAATTAATAATACTGTATGTATTAGAGCTTTCTCTAGATTGTCCTTAACTTGCTTAATAGCAAAAGAGGAGTTTAAGCTGTATCCTCCCCCTTTTCACCTTACCCTATTATAGAAGTGCTAAGTAGTAACAGCATAGTCAAAAGATAAGAAAGAAGAGGAAAGACAGTAGCAGGGCCCTGGATGGTTCAGAATAGATAAGAGCCCATGAGTTCAGAGCTTATTTTTTTTGTAACTAGCAGCTGTCTCTCTATGCTTCAGTTCTTTTAAGCTTTTCTGTTGTCCTCTGTTTAACAGAGTGGTTCTATTTTTTATCCCTTTGACAATTTTAATTGTATTTGTGGTAGCTGCTGGATCTTCCTGTTTATTAAGTACTTAGGACTAAAGAATCTTTTTTCTTCAGTCTCTTTTTGAACTTTACTCCTTGGAATCTTAACAGAATATTTCTTCTTACTAAAGAAATATCAACTAGCTTCTCTTGTAACAACTTTATGGGGCTACTGTAGAAACACATCCCTTCATATCTAACCTTTCAAACTTATTTCCAGGGAACTTCAGACTCACCTTAGAGATATGGAATATGTACTCATTTAAAATAGATATTGCCAAGTAATCAATACCTTTTCCTATGAACTTCCTTTGCCTTCCTGTGGCCTTATATGATTATTCAAAGCTATTTTTCCCACATGTACCTGTCATCTTCCTTTGGCTTTTAGATGTCCTTGTGCAGCATAATAGATTGTTAGTGATGGTGTATGGATGAATAATTTGGATCTGCCTGACAGTCTGTATCTTCTTCTTATGTCCACTGTGATGTATTTATTATTTCTTTTTATAGGTAAACGCTCTAGATGGCTACAACCGGACAGCTCTCCATTATGCAGCTGAGAAAGACGAAGCTTGTGTGGAAGTCCTGTTGGAATATGGTGCAAACCCCAATGCACTAGATGGCAACAGAGATACCCCACTTCACTGGGCAGCCTTTAAGAATAATGCTGAATGTGTAAGGGCCCTCCTAGAAAGTGGTGCCTCTGTCAATGCCTTGGATTACAACAATGACACACCACTTAGCTGGGCGGCCATGAAGGGAAACCTTGAAAGTGTTAGCATACTCCTTGACTATGGTGCAGAGGTCAGGGTCACCAACTTAAAAGGCCAGACACCTATCTCCCGGTTGGTGGCTCTATTGGTTAGGGGACTCGGAACAGAAAAAGAGAATTCTTGCTTTGAGCTCCTCCACCGAGCTGTTGGACACTTTGAATTACGGAAAAACGGCACCATGCCTAGTGAGTTAGCCAAAGACCAGCAACTTTGTGAAAAACTGACTGTGCTGTGCTCTGTCCCAGGAACCCTGAAAACATTGTCTCGATATGCTGTTCGACATAGCCTGGGACTCCAATATCTGCCAGATGCAGTGAAGGACCTGCCATTGCCAGCATCTTTGAAGGAATACCTGTTACTTGTAGAATAACTGAGGAAGAGCTTGGGCCATCACACAGCAATTCTACATGAGGTTTGCCCTGCACACCCAGCTCTCCTGTTCTGTCGTGGGGAAATGGGATGCAGATGCTCATGTCTGGTGCATAGATTTTGAAGCAACATATCACAGCAATAACACCCTTGCCACCTCCCCTCTAAGTCAAACAAAAAAAAAATCCCATGCTTTTTTGTTTGCAGAAAGTGTGTGTATTGCTTACTACTCAGCTTTTGATATTTGCACCTTCTAAAAGAAAACGTCTTTCGTTTTCTCTCATTTAGGAGACATACAGCTGGAACCAGCCCACACAGTTGAATTTTTTTAGGAAAATTAAATGTATTTAAATAGTGTATATGATTTCCTTGCAGAGACATTTGGTTATTAACCCTTTAGGAGCTTTTAAATTGGTCATTGGAGATATTCAGGGGAAAAAAAGATAACATTGTTCACAGTCTAAAGAAGAAAATATAGCAATTTAAATAGTGCAATTTAATAATGACCTAACTGAATTACATACTAGCATTGCCATGTAATTGAGGGGAAACAATTTCCCATCATAAGAAACAATAAGCTATCCTTTTTTACCTCTGTTTCTGAATGATACAGCAGCACTAACTTAGCTGCTTTCCAGTGTAAAGAAAATAGTTAATTCTGCAGTCCTGAGAATGTTAGTTTTTAAATGTGTTTCTTCTCAGACTTTCCCCAATTAGGAGTTCTAACACCACCAACAAGCCATCATCCCTATCCTTTAGATCTTTTAGTATTTGATTCTAGAAGGGAAGCCATAAGCTAGGCTGCTTTCCTCCAAGGTCAAGTTCATAGTCTCTGTATAGAAAATTCTACTAAATGTTTGGGATTGTTTTTCTTTCTGTTGTTGTGCTTTGTATTAATTGACATTTTAGTCATTTCAGGCTGTGTGTATGTATGTATTGGTAGTGGGGAGAAGAACTAACTGCCTAGAGCAGTATGGTTTGGGTCAACAGGACTTTTCATTTCCTTATTCCTAAACTTTGAGTCAAGTAATCTGAGGAATACTTGACTAAAACAAAAAACCCTTGGGGTGGGGGGAGGGAAGAAGGAAAAAGGTGGAAGGAAGCCATATGCAAAATAAGAATGGAATCTGTTGAAGTAACTTGAAAATAAGTGAGGAGAAAGGCAGTGTGATATAGTGAATAAAGAGCAGACTTTGAATTCAGGAAGACCTGGGTTCAAATTCTTCCACACGTACTGGCTTTGTAACCCTGGGCAAATCACATAGTATCCCATTTAGCTTAAGGCTACATAGAAAGTACCAAGCAGTTGGCATTTGGTATTAACCAATAGTTTTCTTCATCAAGAGATCTCTGAAGTGACTGGTGCAAAAAAAAAAAAAAAAGGAATCTGATTTTTTTTTTTTAATTTTGATTTTTTACATTTATTGAGGTGTTAGAGAGGACATGGGAGAGTAGTAGTTCCAAAAGGTAGCTTCTAAATACCTGCTTTGTTCCAGTTATTTTCTGGGTATTCTTTTGTGTGCTGGGTATTCTTTTGTGTTCTTTTTTTTTCACTTATAGGTATAACTATGAGATATATCCCTATCTCCTTATCTCTCATACATTATAGTGGTACCTAATGTAAATCTCTCTTCCACTACATTAATAAAATCATTTTCATAGGGGCTGGGGAGGTAGATGGGAATCATACTCACATGGGAAAAGGAATAGCCTTCATTTCATAGAGAGGCCCATAGAGAACATCTAATCCAACTCTCATTTTATGACTGATGACACTAGATAAGATGAAAGGTCTTGCCCAAATTCACATATCATTTGAGTGGCTGAGGATTAGAACCTGGGACTTCTGACTCCAAGTCCTATGCCCTTTCCCCATGTCATGTCTTTTTCTCATCCATTTAACAAATTTTTAGCTGGCTGAGAAATTCCCACTTTAATTTATAACTAATTCTATCCATCTTAATTCTGAGAAAATAGTTTTTCCTCCATTAAAAAAATCACACCTGACTGGATTTTCAGAGTCAAAGCATGATAGGAAATCCTCTGCTTTCTCTGTTAACTCACGAATTCTTAGTCCTTCAGTGATGGTATTCCTCCCAGCCTTCCTATTTTACTTTGTTGCATTTCTTTTCAATAGACATAAAGTGCTGGGCACTATCCCTGGTCATGGAATACAAAGACATGAATAAAAAAATTACCTGCCTTCATGGAGGTCATAAGCTCAGATTCCAGGATTGTGTTCTTCTTAGGAAGGTTCTATGTACATGGTTTATCATTTGATTTCTTTGTTTAAAATAGAGACTCAACTTCACACATTTTCATTTATTGTTAGGTCCAAGGGTTATTTATAAAAAAAAATTGCAGTAGGAAGTATATATTTGCTCCTTAAATCTGTTTTTCTCGCAGAAGCTGATGCAGAGGGCCTGAATTCAAGCCCTGGCTCTGCAAAAGAGACTGCCTGTGTAATTTTTGGCAACTCTATCACAACTTGGTTGCAGTTATTATCTGCAAAATTAGGGGGTTGGACTAAATGACCTTTAAGGTTTCTCCTGTCTCTGCTTCTACAAACTCAACCTCCTTTTAATATCGCTTACATTTTTAAGTTTGGACAAACACTCTGAACATAGTTATAAGATTATTTTGCTTAGTAACTTAATTTTTGCTCCATTGAGAGCTTGTAGATCTGAACTTGATGACAAATGATCATAGTATTTTTGAGTCATTTCAGTTGTATCTGACTCTGTGACTCCATTTGGGGATTTCCTGGCAAAGATCCTGGATTCGTTTGCCATTTCCTGCTCTAGCTCATTTCATAGATGAAGAACTAGGGTAAACAGCATTAATTGACTTTCCCAGGGTCATACGGTTAGTGTCTGAGGTTGGATTTGAACTTGGGTCCTTCTGACTCCAGGGCCAGTGTTCTATCCAATGCACCACCTAGCTGCCCCAATTAGAGTATTGGTTTCTAACAAAGATAGTTCACTGAGGGCAAACTCTTCCTTTTTACCTCAGTGATGTAACTGGTGAATGGGAGGAAAAAAAAGGGCAATGAGGGAAAAAGAGTAGGTACCCTTGTGAAACAAAAAGCTGAAGGCTAGAGTTTCCTCAGGAAAATGAGGGATGTTGATGGACAATAACACTTCTGTGAAAGTTGTGGAGAATATATACCTGGTGTTCAGTGGCATGAGACCTTACAATGGGTGCCCCCATGAGAAATGTAAAAAATCTCAGCTATAATTGGCTCAAGATCATCTAATGTTCTGACTTTTGTTCTAGGTGACCCAAAGCAAGTGTCCTACTCTTCCAACAGTATTGAGTTCTTGACCTTTAAACAAAATTGTAGGCCTTTTATTACAATATGGAGAAGGGAGGTAAGAAAGATTAAAACATTTTGGCGAAGGGGGGGCCAGAAAGTGATGAGCAGTCTGACTCCTCCAACCTGTAAACACTCTGTGAGAACAAGCTGAAACAAGTAGCTTGTACTTTCATCACTCATTTAAAGAAGATAGCCTAAGGGTGAACCAAAACCACTATGACATTGGCATTTATTACTATCCCTACAGCATTTGCCACTGCAACAGAAGCAATATGGAATCCACAGTCGTTTTGTCCAAATTACAAACGGGGAAATAAATAAAACTTGTTTTTAGAAAACTGATAACCGAGTGACTGAAATCTGGCAAGGAAACCTGCCTGGGGTATAATAGATAAATGTGTAGTAGAATCTACCCAACTTGCCATGTGCCTCCAGCTCTTAAGATTGAGCTACTTGCTTGTGGCTGTGGTTATACGATGAGTTAAAATTTAATGACAAAGGAGCTAAAACACTGAGAATTCAAGAATAAGGAGTCTGGGCAGGGACTAGCCAGAGAGTGAGCTGAGCCCTTCCAACTTTCTCCATCTACTCAGGGGCTTGAAGAGTCTGCAGACATACGCTTGATATGTTCCAGGTGAGCATGATCTGTAGTGTCCAGGTCAGCATCGTATTTGGCCAGGATTTTGAGGAGAGGCCGGATCTTCATCCACCACTGCTCCTTAGGGATCCTGTGTCTGTAGCAGAATGAGATAGCATCAACTGGCAGGCTCCAAGCTCTACAGTCACCTGCAAATAATAAATCTAGAGGATCCAGGAGTTGTCAAGCAGAAAAGGGATTTAGTAAAAGAGACTAAGCATTCTTGAGGAAGAGGCACTTAAGGCCTGGGAGATGGAAGAATGTCCTAGCACTGTGGTGAAGGTACTCACTCAAAGTCTGTTTCTTCTTTGAGGTCAGGCAAGGGTTGGAAGACCAAAGCCCTCTTACGCATTCCCAGTACACAAGCTGAATCAGGTGAATTGGCAAAAACACGCCCTGTAATAAGGAGTTTGTCAGTAAGACTCTCACCCTGCAAAGTGCTGGACAGATTCCAAGGCCTCCCTCTTTAGCCTTACCCACCATTACGGATACTTTCTTGGATTTTTGTTGATATCCAGGTCATAGCCTTGGCTCCCATCTTAGTAGCAAAGTTTCTGTCAAATGGACTTGGACTTCCACCCTAAAAAGAGTACAAGGGAAAGCTGAGAAAAAACAGTTGTGGGTTAAGGTTAAGAGGAAGAAATTTTGAGGTGCCTATAACATGGGAGGAGATGCTGGAGATCCAAGCAGGGAAATTATCTGAAATCCTTTTGAGTTAGGAAATAAATGCAAAGGCTCAGTTCAGTAAGTAGTTCAGCAAGCCCTTGCCTTTGGTGTGGATGTTTGGTCTGTTGAGGGGAAGATGTTGGGTGGAGGAGCTTTCTCTCTGGTATCCTGTGGCCACCTGGTTCTATGCTGATACTCCAAGCCTATCCATTTACTGTGGGAATGCCACTCAGAGCAATGGCTCTACCTTTGTTAGTCTAACTACACTTGCTGTTGTCTTGGGAAAGAAGATATTAAAGCTTTTCCTGGGACAGGATGTAATGATAAATCAGGAAAAATGGAATGTAGGTAAGAGGGGACAGAGAAAAGTATGAAGTAGGTAAAACTGATCCATTTATGGCACTTTCCCCTCCCCTTCTATAACACACATTTTCTATATTCCTTTTCCCTCTTAACTATCTCCCAAGCAAGGCTCTCAGCCAGCCCTGTGTTTGTGGCCTAGAGGAAAGGATTTGGCACCAGTTAGTAGTGTGATATAGTAGAATGAATTTCCATTTGGAAACTAAGGAATTGGAAAGACCCAGGTTCTTGTCCTTGTTGTATGACCTTGGACTACTCACTTAGCCTCCCTAAGCCTCATTTCTTCAGTTATAAAATGCAGAGCATACTTGCACTATTTTGTGTCATGGGTTTCTGGAGAAAGTGCTAGCTAAATATGAACTATCATTCATAATAAAGTATTGGGAGAGGGAAATAAGAAATTTTCTTTGAAACCCCACCCTAAAAGGTCATCTAATTATCTGATGTCTTGGCTTTACACTGAGAGGAGTGAGGGAAGGAAGCTAGTTGACTTTAGGAGTGGGCCCAAGGGGGCCACTGTCCCAGCAGGAAAGACTTCAGAGGGGTGGCTGGCTTTTCTTCTACTATGGAGCAAGGTCAAAGGGTTAGAAAGTGGGGGCAGTCAGAACATCAGTGGCAGGGGCTGGGATCTTGATGATGAAGAAGGGAGGGTCTGGGGATATGTATGAGTTCCCTCACCTGTTGCATGTGGCCCAGCACATTCTTCCTGCTATCAAAGACGCCTTTCCCCTCTTCTGAGTACAGGTTGAAGATAAAATCAGTGGTGTAATTTTCATTGCACTTCTCATTCCTGCTGAGCACAGACTAGGATCCAGCAGCTGCAGCTCTAACCTCCCCATTTCTTTCCCCATTTATCCATTTCGGGCTTTGTGCCTCCCTCCCTCTCTCAATCAGTCACTGACTTAGTTGACAGGACTTCCCTTTCCTGTCCTTTCCATTCCATTAGTAAACATTTTCCCAATTATGGGTCCTCACCAAGATTGACCCTGAATTCTGACTTCTGTTTTTTGAAGGAAGTATGGAAAACAGGGGCAAAAAATACCTTACAACCAATCCCCTCTTCACTGTCGACTTCATCTTTTGCACCAGATGTTCAACATTTGCCTGAATAAGCAATAGTAGATTATGAGCTCAGCTGGAAGGGGGTGGGGGTAGGGTGGAGTGGGGCATGGAATGGTGGACAAGTACTTAAATTCTCCCTTCCTCTCATAATAGGGTCCTCTACACCAAGGGGCCAGCATGGTGGAGAGCTGGTTGTAAATGGAATCCATGGATCCATGCTATGCTCAGTGCCATTCCATTTCTCTCTCTAATAAGTTTCCATCTAACTGCTTCATGGCCCCTTTACTTCTTCCTCAATGTGAGGATAATAAACAGCAAGTCCCTTCCACTTTCTTAGCCTCATTCTTCCCAGTCAGAGCTCCACCTCAAAAAGGGGGTGGGCAAGCTGTGTAGCATGGAGAAGGGGGTCGGTCACTCAGGTGGGTAGTTGAAAAGATTACTAACTGGACATTAGCAATCCCCCTTCTAGGATTCCTGCTGTATTCCACACAGAGGTCAATCAGTCAGTCCTTATTCTTAAACTCTGGCTGTTTCTAGGGTTCCCTGAGAACTGGAGTGGGTGGTCAGCAGTGGAGTCAGACATTGGACAGGTATAGGCTCACTGTCCAGGTCCTAGCTTGGGCTCCCACCTGCAAGTCATGGATATTGAAGGGCTCCTCAAAGATGTAAGCAGCATCAGCTCCAGCTGCGAGCCCTGCCATGGTAGCTAGGTAGCCACAGTAACCACCCATGGTCTCAATGATGAACACACGTCGCTTGGTACCTTCTGCTGACTGCTTGATCCGGTCACAAGTCTAGGGAAAAGAGGAGAAAATGGTTAGACAGTCTTGTGGCTCCGGACCTTTTACAGGTTCCACCTTCCCTAGGCTGCAGGTACCTCTGGCAAATCATCAAATCCAGCCCTCTGCTATCCAGTAGGGTTAGCTATCTCCCCTAATCCACAAAAAATAGTCTTCTGTGATGGAAATTCTGTAGTCTCTCTTCCCTGGGAAGTTCTGCTATATGAGTTCAGTCACAAAGAGACATTCAGTGTGGGAATATGACTAAGACACCTGCAGACTACTAAGGCATATGTAAATGTTAGTGGTGGAAGGGAATGGATGTTATTAATGCAGCTATAACAAGCCTTCTTATTGTTTGAAGAACAGAAGTACTTCCAAAGCACTGCCATTAACAAGGGAAGGAAATTTGCTTCTTGTTTATTGTCCTTTCACCCCAATATATGCCCCACTTTGGGACCGTTAGGTATAGCAGCTGGCACAAAGGGTATGGGAAGTGGTTGGGGAGCCCTCACCATGCAGATGGCATTGAGTGCTGTGTCAGCCCCAACACTGAAGTCAGAGCCAGGGACATTGTTGGAAACAGTAGCAGGAATGACTACATATGGGATGCAGAGCTCCTCAAACTTTTCACGGCCCTCCATCAACTCCAGAGCTCCTGTGTATGCCTGGGAGCGAAAGGGTAGGAAAGAAGTGGAGAAAAGGAAGCAGCAAAGTTCATTGTCAAAAAGGTGATAATCCAGGAAAGCGGGGTTAGAAGGAGGGTGGAAGAATAGGGTGAAGAATGCAGTGTAGGGGTTTTTCTCACCTCAAAGCCCCCAATCATGATCAGGCCCTGGATTTTAAACTTGGTGATGTTAGCAGTGATCTCCTTAAAGAGTTTCTTGGGCAGAGTCCTGGTAGATGCAATGAGCTTCAGGTAAGGATAAAAGGAAATCTAGAGGATTTTCTTGGAGAGTACCCTCCCACTGAAAAAGTCTCATAGTGGCACAAATCACAAACTTTCGGGTTAGTGTCTGCCCTCCCTGCAGCACTTTTGAGCTTGGATGATAGAAGGCCCCAAAGCAGAAAGGTCTAGAGTTGAGAAACGTGCAAACGCTAATGACCGAACAAGATGGTGCCCACTTCCCAAGGGGCACTCTGTTGGTGATTAAGCTCGAGTTTGAAGCAACAAAGTTCCAATGGCATAATCCTGAAAAGTTCTAATAATAACCACTTACCTCTTGGTTCCAAGTTTAGAGCCACCTTGCCCAGTCCAGCCTCCAACATAGGTCCAGCTAGCTTCCTCAATCTACAACGGAAGGACACTTAGCACTGAGCTGGTTAAAAAAAAAGAAATGGGCAAAAAACAAAATGGGAGTCCTGAACTAAGACTGGTATCTTCTGGTTTCCCTCATTTTTGAAGGGACTTTGAGCACATCTTTTTGAGTATCTCCCTCCCACTAGCCCCTGCTTGCTTCCATAGGTGACTCTCCTGTCCCCATCAGGGCTGTTGAAACCTGGGGAAAAGGAAAATTTACTCCCTCATACCTACTCCTTCCCCCTCATGCCTCCTTTTTGGCTCCCAGAATGTGTGCCCTCCTCTTTAATTCTTACTTCTCATACCTGACCCTTGGCCAGCCCCTCGAAGCCGTCATGTACAACCAGCACTTGGTTGCCTTGGATGAGCCCAATTCTCACAGAAGAACGAACAGCTGCATTCATACCTGCAGCTGGGGCTCCTACATTCATCACAGCCACTACATTCTTAACCTTGTGGGAGGGATAGAGAGAAGAGGAAGAGGAAGGGAGAGAGGGAGGGATATGAATCATTAAAGGGGGAGCAGAGATCTTTGAAGGGATTTGTATATTCTGTCCCATCAGGACATCTTCTAATGTCCCCTTACCACTGCAGTCCCAGGACCCCAGTAATCACTAATGCCAGTTACTATCATCTAATTAATAAGCCCTTTTAGTAGGACCCAAGAACCTGTTACATTTTTCACTCTCTTTCCCAGTACAGAGTGAAGAGATACATTCAGAAATCCTTTTCCCCAACTGCTCCCTCCTACCCCTGCCTTTCCTTTGCCATGGTCCCCTACCTCCCCATCCCAAGACTAAAAGTCATTAACAAGAAGCTTTATGACAAAGACAATTGGAGGGGGGCACAGAAATAAAGGCATAGAAGGGTCAAGGGGTAGGGTCAATATATGTGACTGGGTCATGGGGAACCTGAGGAAGGGAAACACCCCCAGAGGACATTTGGGTGGGGCAAGGGTACTGTTACTGGAAGCTGTGGTAAAAGCACCTGGGAGACTAGGGATGAGAGGGAGGAGGTTTGTGGAATTGTAATAACCCTAAGGGAAAGCATTAAGAGAACTGAATTGAATTGAATTGAAAAATTGAAAAATTGGGTTGGTGGGTCTGTTAATACCTGCTTAACCGCTGGGGCTTTGACATGAGCTAGCCGAGTGTATACTTCCCAATTATTCTGGAAGCTCCTGAAAGGAGGACAGGAAGAAGAGGAAAATATAATCATGTTAAATCCCTTGCCCAACAGCCTTGAGAACCCATCACTTTGACTACTTGCCCCAGTTGGGCATTAAAGCAGGCTGAGCATCTGAGAAGAGACTCTAAGCTTAATTCTCCTGCTCCCTGTCTAGCCAAAGCTGGTGACCCCAGACAGCTTATTAGGAGGCACGGTGATATAACAGAAATGAGCAGTGTATCTGCAGTCAGAAGACGTGACCTCTGTAACCTTGGAAAAGCTGTTTAATATCTCCGAGTCTCAATGTTAAAAAGATAAGGCTGGCCTGGATGACTTTCCAGCTGTAAATACATGGTCCCACAATCCCCAGGCTGGATAAGGCCTCCTAATCACTCTTATCATCTTCTTGAAGGAAGAAATTGGAGTAAATAGGATGAAAAATAAGAATGGAAAGCCCATATCTTTTGTCAGAAGTTGTCACATGCAGACCTTTCTGACATCTAATCCCTGTCTTTCCACAGTACCCAGGTAGCTCCCTTGTCCCTTGACCACATCCTTACCGGCCTCTCAGCTTCATGGCATCATCAAAATTCTTATTTTGCATGGCCTTAGTCACATCTTTGGTCTGAAGGAGGAACAGAGTCACAGTCACTGCTCCAGAAGAGGAGTCTTTGTATCTGGATTTGCATACCCAAAGATGTCCCTTCCTCTTAGAGAAGGTCTATTATGGGGCCTCACTTTTCCCAGTTTTCCTGAGTTTCCCCACCCAGGGGAAGAATCTTGATTTTTTTAAGTGATAGAAAACAAAAAGGAGGGTTTTTTTAATCATTGATGTCTTCCTCAACTTTCAATATCCCAGCTTCACCAATGTGGTGAACAACCAGACAGAATGTGAAAAAAAAAAATCCAAACAAACAACAACTCCTAGGATCATCTTCTTCTCTTGCTAGTTTTTGGAATTCCTGGGGCTGACAGAAATGAAGGCCTTGAGAGGCTCACGTAGATTGGCACTGAAAATCAAACGACTATTCTTGCCTCAACCCTAATGCTCATGATCTCTTCTCAGTCCTGTGGCCATAGTGAAAGAGGTATGGCTACCCTCTCCCAAATGTCCCTTGGATTTTTATCTAAGATTCTATGGGCTCCAGACTCAGAGATGGGTCTGCTGAAAGTGAGATTTGGGGGAGATACTTACCACCTGGACACATTCCATGAGTGGTAGACGCACAGCCTGGTTACCACAGAGGCTTACTACACAAGCAGGTGTGTCTGGTGTTCCCTCTAACAATGCCATCACAGCCTCCATCCCCATTCTGCTACCCTGTGGGAATCAGGAGAGCAACCATAGTCAAGGGTAGGGCCATTTCTCTTGCCTCAGATTAAGAAGAGCCAAGGGACCAAAAACTCATTCCAAACCGTATCTATATTCTAAACTGAAGAGATGGGGCTTTGAATTCATTGTACTTTGTCTTTGTACTGACTATACAGCTAAAGATTAGCAATGTCACCTTTACTAGGAGAGAGATATTCTATCATGGAACTATGTCTGATCCTAGGCAGAATATATGGCAGAAAAGATGAAGGGAAGTAAAAATGAAAACTAAATAGCAGTGACGTTTCACAGCTGTAAAGGCTAGAAATAGTAGATGAGGGGCACCTCTTCTCTGTATCTAACTGCAGACAAGGGGGCTTAAACTACAGAAAAAAGAAAGATTGAGGATACTAGGAAGGTCATCAGAGAGTTTCAGGGTCATATGATACTAAGATTTGCTACTTAGGTTATCAAGTCTCCACCCATAGAACTGTAGAAGAAAAATCCCTGTTTGTTTAGGAACAAGAGAAGGCTCTTCCTGCTGAGAAGCTGGGGGAAAACAACAGCAGAAGGCTATCATCTGTGGTTGTGAAATCCCCATGTACATCTGCACAGAAAAAGCCCTTGTCAGTGGACTGGTTCAGATGTCTGCGGCTTCTCTTCAGTAAGCACTACCAGGAGCAGGAGTTGGAAGGGCTTGGGCTAGATTGAGAGGAACACAGAACTGAGATTTTCAGGCTTCCTCTCCATAACAGTGAAATTTGTTAGTTGTAAAGTACTTTATCTCTACCTATTTACCTCATACTTGGCCCACTGGAAGATAGGAGAGGAACATGTTTGAGAGGAAAGGTGTTAAAGAAGGAAGCCAACAAATTGAGGCTTCTAGAGGGACAAGAAAATCCTGTGGCTCCTACCAAAATTCGGTCAAAAGCTGAGGGGGTACCACCCCGTTGCACATGTCCCAGGACAGTCACACGTGTGTCATATCCCAAACGCTTCACCACCAGCTGCAGAAAGGGAAAATTGAAGCAGAGCTAGAGACAAGAGACATCAAGCAAGTCAAGAAGGAAAACAATGAAAGAAAAAATTGGGATGGGATGAATATACCTCTTACAAGAGTAAAACATTTTACAATAAAAAAAAAGGATAGGAAGAAAGATTAGGAAGACACTGAACTCTTCTGGGGACAAGAGAGTAGAAGAGCATACTATAGGGTTACATGACACTAAGGAAATTATAGATATCCTTAGGGGATAAGGGACCTAGGGATAAAAGGGATCAGGGATTAGAAAGTAAAGAGAATTGAGGAGATAGAAGCACTGGTGTAAGTGACAGAGGAAAAGGAATGGGAATGAAGGATTGGGGGACAGAGATACACAGAATCCAGGGGAATTTAGAGATCTGTATGGAAGGAGCTGTGGGGATGGGTTAGGTGTATTAACTGAGGACTCTCTGCCTCCAGCCACTAACATCCTTGATGTTCTCAGATGAGATGGGTTTCCCATGCCTGTCAATTGCTCCTTCAGCCACAATGATGATGTTGAGGCGGGAACCACGGCACCTTGTCTGGCCAAGAATAGGAGATGGTCAGAGGGATAAGGACAGGTCAGCAGAACAAGAATAGTTGTTAGGAATAACAATGAGAAACATATATAGGGAGTCTTTACCTCAGTGAGTCGGCGGCAAAGATGATCCTCCCAATTATCCTCTGGTGGACACTCAGGAACAAAAACCCAGTCAGCTCCACAGGCAATAGAGGTGATCAGGGCGAGATATCTGGGGTGAGAACCAAAGAAGCCTCACTCTATAAATGTCTCCACCCAGCCAGTGTCCTGCACCTGACCAGATGCTACCTTGTTCCCATTCCAGGTACAAATATTCTGTCCTCTAAAGACATCCCCCACACTGTAATCAATTATATATTCTAAACTGGAAAGAGGTCTGTGGTTTCCATAAGTAATATGAGGTGGTAAGGTTGAGGGTATCTTCTACTCTAATTCCATCTCCAAAGGAATGTCCAGGAAAATGCAATCCAGTCACCCTCCAACCTCAGTGAGTATGGGATGAGCAGCATGAGGTCCTGAGTTGCAGTGCTTCTGTAAAACCCTTCAGAGTATCTGTCCAACCCCTGTCCCCTACAGCCACTCTAGAAGGAGGGGGTTGCAGTGGTAGCTCTGTTAGATATGGGAATGAGAATGTAGTGCAGAGTCCTGAGTCCATGGGGGTGAATGGATTAGGATGGAGCTCTTACCCACAGTGCCGGCCCATCACCTCCAATACAAAAGTCCTCTGGTGACTGCAAAAGATGAATGTGGGAGGAGTTCAGGAATTTTGATCACTGAGACCTGGATATCACTGGTAGGCCCTCCAACCTGCCCTCTGGGACCCTGGAGAAACTATATTGCAGTGGACCCAGCGATCCAGATTGGATTTCTGGATTCCAAAATTTCAGAAAACCACTTCATTTCATTGATGGTATCCTTCAGAACTAAGGCATCCTTCCTAGCCTGAGGGAAACTAGTGGGGAGAGGGGTCAGCTCTAAGACAGAATACACGATCCATCATACACCAAATCAGTTAGAGGGTAGAAGGGAAGAAAAAGAAGGAGTAGACTGAAAAAAAATCTTCCTGAATCTCTAGGAAGTACATCAAAATCTACTTTGGTGGGACGAAGTAGGGGAGGGATATTGGGGCTCTTTGGCACTGACTTAGCCCTAGAAGGGTTCACATGGGCTCTGGAAGCAACGAGGTTGCACATTCAAGGTATAGCTTGGAAGTCCTGAATTCACTGACAAATGTTAAGCTTGCATTTAGTGAAACAGAAGGTCATTTTGGTGAAGTTTAGTCCAAAAACTATCCCAGTCTTAGAACGTAATTGTTAAAGTCATTGCAGTTAAGCAGCCCGTTTCAAGCCTCCACCCTGCCACATCTCCTAGCTCTTAGCCCTTCTCCCACCTTTGGGCTGTGGTGGTGATAGCATCCACAATCTCTATGATACGGTGTAGGGCGGAATCAGTACCAATGGTCATGTCTGTGCCGCAGAAGTCATTGTCGATGGAGCCAACCAAGCCCACAATATTCAGGTAGCTGGATTTATTCACTTCTTCTTCTGTGATCTTGCCTTCCAGGTAGGAAGCAGACCAAAAGCCACAGTTACACATTAGGTACTAAGACTTGTGAAATCCATAATGAAAAGGGAAGGAACTACAACCCCAAGAGTGGGCAGTGAAAAAGAAGTCAGGGCACAGAAAGGAACATTCACTGTTTCTTACTGCTAGACGATACTGTGTAGTGGATAGAACAGTGGGCCTGAAATCAGGAATATCTGAGCTCAAATCCAGCCTCACTTACTATGACCCAGGGCAAGTCACTTAACTCCTATTTGTCTCAGTTTCTAATATGTAAAATGGGAACACATTGGAGAAGGAAGTGGCAAACCATTCAAGTATCTTTGCTAAGAAAACTCCATAGACCAGGTCCGTGGAGTCATGTAGAGTTGGACATGACTAAATGACTAAACAACAACTTCTAGGTGTACTTTTCCAGTTGCAAAATCAAGTTCTTGAGGAGAGCTGAAAGAATCAGCAAGATGGTGGAGGGGTAGAGGTAGGATAGGGAGAGGAGAGTGGCACTAGAGTCTAGTGACTAATCAATGGCAGGAGCGTCTCACCTTCTTTCTGTAATTCAGCCAACAGGCTACTCCATTCAGCACGGAAAGTATTTGCTCCAGTGAGGCTGCCATCACCCCCAATAACACATAAATTGGTAATCCCAAGTTTCACAAGATTGCAGGCAGCTTGAAGTCGGCCTGGACGTTCGTAGAAATCTGTGCACCGGGCGCTACCTATTACTGTGCCTCCCTGTGGGGAGGATCATTAGTTAGCCTCCTAGATGATATTGCTAGAGTGATACGTTCTACTGGGCCAGTCCTAAGCCCAACTCTTCAGTGGATCTACAGCGAATGATGGCCCCACTACCATCTCTGAGTCTCCCACCATCTTTCTGATCATGTCACTGCCCTGTTTAAAAAGTTCTAATAGCTCAGTGCTTCTGGAACAGGGGTTCTTAACTTGAAGTCTGTGAACTTTTTTTTTAAGAAATATTTTGAAAACTGTGTTTCAATAGAATTGGTTTTCTTTATCATCTAATATATTTATAGATTTAAAAACATGATTCTGAGGAGTTCATAGGCTTCACCAGATTGCCATAGGATAGTCATAGGATAGTACAAAAGGTCAAGAACTCCTGTCCTAGGATAAAATGCAGCTTTCTCTGTTTGGCATTTAAAGAGCTCCAGCCTGTCTCTCCAGATGTACCTGCTGATCCCCACACACCATAGTCCACCTGCTGCCTCCAAGCATGGGCTGCTCTCCTTGCTCAGCTCAGCCTCTTAGAGCTCCCCCATTTCCTTCCCACCCAGCTCCCTTGTGTGCTCTGCTGAAGGGTTGCCTCCTACAAGGAACCTTTCCTGATTCTCCTAATTGTTGGTGCTGCTGAGCCATAATTAAGTTATTCTGAATTTATTTAGTTTTTATTTTGTTGTGTCTTGTATCTTCCCAATAGAACTTAAGCTCCTAAAGAACAGGGACTTTTTCATTTTCAGTTTTGTATCTAGATCAGTACCTGGCACACTGTAGGTACTTAAGAAGTGTTTTTAAAATTAAATTATTAACTTGAATCTGTTCCTGCAGAAAGAAGGTAGGTATGTATGTGTGAGTTTGTGTGTTTGTGTGTGTGTGTGTGTATGTGTGTGTGTGTGTGTGTGTGTGTGTGTGTGTGTGTGTGTGTGTGTGTGTACTAGGAAGATACCATCAGGCTGTCCCCTGGTGCAAAGTCTTATTAGAAAGTTGATTCTCCCTCCCAGACGTGGGGACTTATAGTGTATCTGAATTTCTTGAAGCTTCCTAAGGCTAGGTGGAGGGAGTAGCAGATTTTTCTTAGTAACCTGGTATCTATCACAGGATCAAACCTAAACTTCATTGGGAAGGTCACTGTTGTTGGAATTTCAGGGGCTTTTTTGACTCTTACGTGACCTCCCCCATCCCACTACCTCCCATTCATACCAGATTCTGTTCCTCATCCCTTCAATCCAAAAGAAAATACTAGGTACCAGGAACAGTAGCTACAGTGTCCAGGTTCAGGCAGAGATGAAGATACCTCTGACTCTGGAAACCCTCCTGGAGCCTCAGAGTGCCATGGATACTTCTAGGGAGAGTGTAGGCATGTGGGGATTGCAAGGGCTTCATCAATTCTGAAGCATTACTGATGTCAGAAAATTTTTAGTCTCTCTGTCCCATCCTCAGAGTGTTGTGTAGAAGAAAGCCATCTGGGAGAACCCTAAGAACAGACATAGGCAGACACCAAGCCCTGGGGAAGGGCTTAATTAGCCATAACAAAGCTGCTCCCTGTTTTGAAAGAGGAGGGAACTGGGGAAGGACACAGACAGGGGGTAGGTGGGTACATCTATCTACTGCTTTCTTCAGTTCTGACTGTGACTTTTACTGGCTGGATGACTGGAGAGCAAATCTGTTAATCTCTCTGGGCCACAGTTTCCTCATCTGTAAATTGAGAATAATTGGACTTGAGAAGCCTAACTCACAGGGTTGTAATAAAGACAACATTTTGTTAATAGTAAAGTGCCAAAAAATGCAAGTTATCATTATTATTTCTGTAATTCATAACACAGGAATGAATATTATTGCTGTGCTGGCTGTCAATAAATACATGGCATTGGGGGGAGAGGGAGACACCTAATATGCCTAAAAGAGGCAGCAATCTGAGCAGAGGCCATTCTGAGTATGGTAGAAAAGTGAATTTTTTTTTTTTTTGAGACCTAGTAAATTTTTAGAAGTTCTCTGAAGGGCTATCTGAGCTATTACCCTTGTAATGCCTCCTAATCTCCCTTTACCCTGCCCCAAACTTTCTTCTCTGAAACCTAATCTCTATCACATGGTTAGCCTACAGGCTTTGGCTCTGCTACTGGATCTGACTCCTACTCTCCAATCAGGTTATTTTCAGACCCAGACCTTCTCCACAATCCCAAAACAGATTCTGTTTATATGCCAACTCCCAGATTCCTGCCTATGACCTTTCTCAAAAAGATCAGACTATCTTAGGGAATGTCGCATGACCATCCTCATACCAGAAAAACAAAATGAACTTCCAAAGCATAAAAAACAAAGTAGAAAATGCTGCCCCTTTTCTGTCCTTGAAACTTTCCACATCTAACTACTGGGTAGTAGAGCTTGAATGAGAATTTAGACTCAAGCCAAAGTGTAGGGAGCCAGGGACAAAGGAAACACTGGCTATAGGTCTCCTGGAACATACCAGCTGGACAATCATGGAAACACTTTCCCAGTTGGCCTCTCTGATGTTATCTCCACCATCTACCAGACCTTGATAACCCTGTAGAATACAGAAGATCATAGATTTAGAGGTCAGATAGTACAACCCATTCATTTTGCACATTAGGAAACTGAGGTTCAGAGAGCTTAAGCAAATCACCCAAAGTCACAAGATAATAAAGACCAAAGATTCATGTTCCCTGACTTCAAATCCAGCATGCTTTCCATTGTATCACACAAATCATTGTATTCATTCAACTCTTACTCCATTTTCCCTTCCTCTTCCAAGCCTGATTGAATTCTTAGGAAAGAGCTAGGTCTAATTTCAAGTTCTAAGTTACCAAAGCCCCTAAGAATCAAGCCCATGGGGAATCATCTGTGGGGTCTTAAGTCTGTGTCCTCTTAAGTTACTCTACTTAGTTTCTGACTGGGGGCAAAAGAACTCTTGCCCTTAGTCCATGTAGACTGAAGAGCTTCTCTGTTCTTTCCCTTGTTCCTCAAGAAAGGCATGCCCCAGCCTAACTTACTCAATATCCTGCCATATTTAACAGCAAATCCTATCTTTCAAATCTTAATCTCCCACCTTATCCCTTATTTTACAGTGTTTAAAGCACATGGGTAGCCAGGGTCTTCCTGGACAATTAGAGAGGATGAAGGAATGGAAGACTAGAGTATAAAAGGGCAAACAGACCCATCCAAAGGGGAATAAGGGGCATGAAGGTAGTAATAGAGGGGAAACTAAATGGAGAAGGGAGCCGAAAAGGACAGGCTTATACCTCAGGATTAGGATCTGAGCTGTGAAGAAGATGGAGAAGTTGGAGAACTAGCCAGTAAAATTTCTCCCATCCTGAGAAAAATTTTATTTAACTCTCAGGTTGCCTTAGGTCTATTCCTAGATACACTCGGCTTACTGTGTTATGGACCATCTCACCTCAACTCTTTTATCTCACTTCCCCCTCTGATGAAGAAGCAAGAACAAGTGCCTATGGAGATGCTGGCAAATATATCTCTTCATTCTATTCCCTGGAACTCTTAGGAAGGATGGCCCCATCATCTTGTCTATCAGGCTAGAAAGAACTGGCCTGAGAAGGAAAGTGTCATAAAAGAAAGGTCAGGAGTGGGGGTGCTATGTCAGGGACAGTTTAATTGACTTCAAGAGGAGAGGAAAGGGAAGAAATGGAAAATTTGGTGGAGGGGGGAAGAGAAATATTCCATAATATTTTTTCTATCCTTAGTGATAGGAAGTAGAGAGCATCAGACTGAGGAGAGAACAGAATAGAAAGGGAATGATAGAGAGCAGGTTACCCACCTCATGGACAAAGAAAACCCTTGCTCCAGTGAAGAGTCCAACACGTACCACAGCTCGGACAGCAGCATTCATACCTGTGTAGAAAAGGAAGGAGAGAAATCAGGAGAAAACATGGAATAAGGGAGTGGTAGAAGGGGAGAATAGGAGTAAAACTCATCCAGGTTCCAGGAAAAGGAAGATGATATTTTCCTGCAAGCTATATTCCCTAAGTCTGGAATGCCATTTTCATCTAAACCCATGAAAAAGATCCATTTCTCCCTCTTTCATTTCAAAGTTATTAGAGACACAGTCCCTTCCTAAAATCTCTTTGTGAAGCATAGACAATTTGGTCTGCCTTCTACACCAGTCCTAAACATTTTGATTTATAGATCCTTAGTGGATTGCTTGAAAGGTCAGGTCCCTGTTGTTAGCCTAACCTGCTTCTTCCAGGACCTCTACCCACATACAGTTGTGTGTGGCCAAAAGGGAGTAGAAAGAGGGGTCATAAACCAGGCATTCCACAATCTACCCTTCCTTATACTCGTCAAAGAGCTGTGACTGAGTCTATTTCATTCTCTCTCCCTGGGTTCCAACAGTCAGTCACTCAATCAACAAATATTTATTGAGTACCACCTAAATCTTGATAACAACTCATGTCATCATATCCCATCTGGAGAAGAATGAGTTGCAAACCTCATGATATCACAAGCCTAAGTCATAGCATTAAAAACTCACTCAAAATATGTAAAGAGAGGGAATACATTCTGGAAACTTCTCAGAAGATATTCAATAATTCCAGATGCTTTTTAAAAAAAGAAAGAAAGAAAGAAAAGAAGTTCAGGGTCACAGCAAAGCAATCAGTAGATTAGGATGGGTATAGCATGACCAAGCAAAGTAAGAACCAATGTGAATTCCAGATCTAGAAAAGTTTTGAAGACAAGAACTTGGGTAGACATAGGAATGAGCAAAGCTCAAAGTAGAGGGCAAGCACCACAAACCACTCTATTGATAGAACTGGGGAGGTATGAGTTAATTCCCCACACTACTACAACATGGAACTGGGGGCTGTTTTGAATAAGGGAAGTTACTGTGCAGACCTAGGGTAGTTTGGGTTAACCTTTCCCCTAGGTGGATTGAGGTGGCCTAGCCATACATAAGCCTTTTGGAAAGGCAAAGTAGAAAAGCAGTTTTTAGGTTTTTGGTGGGGAACTCCTAAAACCCCAAGGAAACTCCTTGCTGACTGATTTTTATCACCTTGCTGAATATTTTTATCTGTTTTTGTCATTCCTAAACTGCTTTTAAATTACTTGGAAACTGCTATTGGCTGAGAAGCAATATGGAATATGTTTTTAGTAAAAGGATTGTTAATTTAGCAAACTCTTGGGTGATTCATTGATCCTGATGCAGAAGAGCTACTTGAACACAAATTCATGGTAAACGACATGAAACACACCCTAAAGTTGGGGAGAAGGGGTTGGATATTGCCCTGTAAGGAGAGTTATAAATCCTTGGACACCATGAGGCCAGTACTGAGAGGCTGCCCATCCCTCACTTCCCCCCTGGGAATCAGGCCATCTGGTAACTTTCTATTTAAACTGATTGTTCTTGGTAACCAGGAGCTAAGGTCAGGTGTTTGCTCACATCTGGAATCCACAAAGTTTGATTAGGAGGATGGGGGTGGGGTGGTGTTGGTAAATCCATTTAGCCAAGAGAGCTGAAAGCTACTCCTCTCCCCATGAAATATAAAATTTGAACTGCAAAGGCTTTTACACATCATCTATTTCAATGTCTTCATTTTATGGAGGAGGAAAGTGAGGACCAAGAAAGGGGAAAGGATTTGCCCAAAGACTTTGCCCAAACAGCAAAGGTCACTCAAACTTTTGCTGAAACAGGCTGAGCTGAGCCGGAGCCAAATGGCAGTCAAATGTTAGAGACTCATAGACTGTTACAGCTGCTAGAGATCTTTGAGATCTAAAATGAGTGTCAAAGTAGAAATTAGAGCCCAGGTCTCCTAACTCCTAGTCCAATACTTGTTCAGCCAAGATGTTGAAATGTGGCTTTTTGGAAGGAGAGCAGATCTTCCTGAGCAGTGGTTGAGGATTAAGTGGAGGGGGCCCCTCAATCTTTCCTGGGTACATCCCAGTCCAAATCTCACCCCAACCCACCTCCTCCCCTTCAGGCCCCACTCTCTCAGGTTCTATGACTTAGGAAAGTTCAAGATTTCAAAGAACCCTAACCACTAGTTAGGCAGAACAGTGAATGATTTCTGGGCTTGGAGTCAGGAAGATTTTAGTTCAAATCCTGACTGATATTTACTAGCTGTGTGACTCTGGGCAAGTTTTAACCCCTCTCTGCCTCAGTTCTCTCATAAAATGGGTTGTTTTAGGGATTAAATGAGATAACATACTTAAGGCACTTTGTGAACCTTAAAGCATTGTGTAAATGCTAGATAAAGTACTTGAGACCAAGGAGGCTGAGGAACCTCCAGGAAGGCATGGTTCTGTCAGACAAGGGGGTACTGCCTCTTCCTTCCCTGGCTTTGCCCCATTAAGGGCCTCCCTCTTTGTGGGCTGATCATGGGTTCCTGCGAAGCCCAGAAATTGCACTCCCCTCCCTCCTTAGGTGGTGAGGCATGCTACAAGGCAACCCTTGAAGAGCAACCCCTCTTAGCACCAAGGACACTGGTGAGATCTAGGACTATCTTCCTGGTCATAGGTTCAAGCCCTGCCAATGTGATCTCTGCCCTTTTCTCACCAGACAACCAATGAACTGGACTTGTCATACCCATAACTGCATCCAAACATCTGAAGTTCCACCCCAGACCTCTTCATTAGAGGAATAGAGGCACTCTCAGCTTCCTTCTGCAACCTAGTTTCCTCCCTCCCCCAGATTATAGCAATGGCACTGAGCCCCTGATTGGGGTTACAGCCCATCCAGACTGCCAAACCTTCAGTTTGGGATGGTAAATTGCCAATATGGCTGGTCCTGAGTACGAGGACCTTTCTAGGACCCTTAACTCAGTTTATTTTAAAGTTAGTTTGGGGGCATTTAAGGGAGTAGCTCTATGTAAAAACCAATCTTAAGTGTCTGAACTTAAGGCTCTTTGCAGGAATAATCCTAAATCTTCTAACATCAGAACCAAGGCCAGAGCTATAAACCAGGGCATTGGAATATAGCGGGAAATGCCTCATATGGAGGCTGGGGAAAGAAACTAGAGATAATGGTGATCATATTTAGACCTTACATTTATATAAGCACTCTGTAGCTTTTAAAAAAACACTTTCACATATTTTATCTAGTTTTATCTTTATAACAGCCCTGTGAAGTAGGTAAAAAGGTGGGGTCCCCATTTAAGAAACAAAGATTCAGGTTAAATAAATTGTTCAAGGTCATACAACTAGTAAGTGATACAACTTGTTTCCAGATTCCCAATCCAGTTTTCCTTTCACTGGGTCACGCAGGATCCCCGGGATCTAATCCTGGCTCTGTAGTAACTTTCTTCATTATTCGAAGTAAATCACCTAGTTTATTCAGGATTCTCTTCCCTATTCTCTTTGATTCTACAGGGTCTTAGCATCTTTCCTCATCATATGTGCTTGCCCCTTCCCTGTTCCATAAATTAAGAGGATATTTTTTGATGAGTGGTGGGGAAGTGAGAGGAGGGGGAGTGCCAGGAGTTGGGGTAGAGTGGAAAGTGTGGTTCTACCAGTTATATAAATAGGGAGAATGAGATATGGAGAGGATTCAAAGATTTGACCAGAGCTGTATGCTGTCATAGGTAGAGTCAGAGTCCAGATTTCCTAATTCTTATCCCAGCACTTTGAGTACTATACTATCACCTGCTACCAGCCTGGGAACCAGGTGCAGAAGAAATAGACAAGAGAGTTGAGGTCTAGAGTCAATCCTGGAGCACTCCTCAGGGCTAGTATCTTTTGGAAGACCAGCTTTGTGCCTCAAGGCAATGGGGTCACTTCTGCAGCAGAGGACTTTCTTGCACTGAGATATCTCTTGGCAAAAGTTTCATAGCCTCAATTTCCTGAACCTGTCTCTTATGCCCTATTTCTCTGCAATGAATATCAAGAAAGCCTGGAAGGTAAAGGTCCAGGAATACCCTCCCCTGCCCTGCAATCCCTTGGCTTGGTCTGTTCTCTAAGCAGTCCTGATCTATCTTTCTTTAGCTGCTCCATATCACTCTTAACAACCCTCCATGAACAGCTGCCAGGTCCATTAGAGGCAAGAAGAGGAATAGGATTACAGGCCTCAGCCAGCGTGAGTTTTCAGCTGCGCCAGAAGCCCTAAAGGGTTCTAGGGAACATCACAGGCACGTAATTCAGATTCTACAATTACTGCCTACCCAGGAAGAGGTCCGGCAACAAATTTAGATGACAATGATAGCAGAGAATGAGTCAGGCAGAGAGCAAAGGAGTTGAAGCTTCAGTGAGGGCTGCCCAATAAGACAGGCAGCTAAAATTATAGACTGGGCAAGACCGGACAGAGAAGGCTGAATTCAGTGAATTTGGAAAAAAAAAAAAAGGAGGGCTAGTTTCTCTCCAGATTAAGTCTAAAACCACAAGGCAAAAACCTAAATTGAAACAGAAATGATTAAAGCTAGACACCAAGAGAACATCCAGAGTGATATGGTAAACATACATTAGTAGAAATATTGAAATCTCTTTTAAAATAAAATAGTCAATTACATACCAGGAGAGGACTGGACCACTAGATGATCTCAAGTTCCCTTCTGGACGTATGATTTGTTCCACAAGGCTCAATGATATTCAGTTTGTGAAAATTGGAAGACTATGACAAGTTGATATTGAATATATTTAGAATCCCAGGATCCTTACATTTAGGGGTGAGCATGTCACAATCTGGGCTGTATTCTCATTTTCAGTGGATGTGATGAAGTCCATGAGCTTGTATCAGCACAGACCCTATAAGCTCTGAAGGAGTCAAAAGGTCTGTTTCTGATAATTCCCATGATACCACCCTCTAACCCCTGCCCACTGAGGATGAGCTGATCTTGACCCGAGACTGAATATCTACCTCTGGGGAGCAAACGAGAATATGTTGTTTCTACCTTACTCTTTCTCATACTGTCTTTGCTACTATACTAGTTCCAATCTAGACCCATGATACAAGAGACCCAGGGCTCCGCTGCAGTGTGGTTTTCAGGCCCCACTTCTGTTTGAGTTGCCTTTCAATTTACTCTCAATTGTATTCCCTCCAGTTTACCTTCTTTATATTTTGTGTGTACACAAGTGCTTTTGCGTGTCATCTCCTGGAGAACAGAGACTGTTTTTGCCTTTCTTTGTATCTCTGGCACTTTACCACAATGCCTGGTATAGAGTAAGCACTAAATAAATGGTTGTTGACTAATATTTCAGTTGGGGGCCTCTTTAGGCTTTATTCTGACCCTCTGCCCTGTTCTGTCCCTTTGCCTTCCCAAGTCTTACTCTCACTTTCTTTAGCCCCCAGTGACATATTCATAAACCAATGGGTGTAACTTTGTATCCATCACAGAATCCTGGAAAATTTTGTCTAGAAGGCCAGTAGCTAGACTAGATGATAATAATAACTCAAATTTAGATGGTACTTCATGGTTCACAAAGCATTTGATTTCACAGCAGCTCAAAGTGGTAAATACTTCTCATCTGAGCTACCTTTCAACCTTTAAGATTTTGTGATACTACAGCATCTCACCCATCCCATTCCATAAATATTGTGTATCTGTTGTATTCCAGGACACTGTACTAGGTTATGGCAAAATACACAAATATAAAACAATTCTTGCCCTTAAGAAAGTTCCTGACTCAGGAAGATGTTGCCCACTCCTGGGCTAAATGGTCTTTAAGGAAATAGCCACCTGAGTATGGCACTCAGAATCTATAGTTGGAAGGAATACTATTCTTGAATGAAACGAATTTGCTATGTAGGTTTTTCTCTTCCTTTCTCTAAGTAGCCCCAGCAGGGCATAATGGAAAGAACCCTAGATTACGAATCAGAAGACCTCTACCACACTGTTATTAGTCAGTCAACAAACACTTATGAAACAATCATGTGCTAGGCATTGCACTGAGGACACCAAGAAAAGTTAAAAAAAAAAAAACAAACTAATAGCCATTTTTGTCCTCAACAATCATTTGAATGAGGGAAACAACATATAAATAACTAGGTATATGCAATATATATACAGAATAAATGGAAGGTGACTTCAGAAAGGATGTCACTAGCATCTGGGGGACCAGGAAAGGCCTCCTACAGAAGACAGAGTTCAAGCTGAGTCTTGAAGGAAGTCAGGAATCTTAAGGGTTGGAGGTGAGGAGGAAGGAATTCCAGGCATGGGGGACAGTCAGTGTAAAGGCATGCAGAGGGGAGATGGAGTGTCTTGTCCTTAGCTGGAAGGGAATCAGCATTGGGGGAAGGAAAGAGCAAGAAGGCTGGAAAGATAGGTAAGGACCAGGCTCTGAACTGTGCTAAGTAACAAAGGACTTTCTATTTGATCTTCCAGGTAATAGGGAGCCACTGGCATTGACTGAATAAGGGGTGATGTGGTTAGCCCAGACTTTAGGAAAATGATTTTGGCAACTGAATGGAGGATGAAGTAAGAGAGGGGAGAGATCTGAGGCGGAGAGAACAATGAGAAGGCTATTGTGATAGACCTAGTGAGAGGTGATGAGAGTGTGAGAGTGAAAGGAGAGGTATATGAAAGATGTGGAGATAGAAATGACCAGACTTGGCAATGGACTGGCTAAGTGGGGTGAGTAACCTATGTATATGCTTTCTACTAGACGATATATGTCTTATGTCTGTGTTTTGGGTACGTATGATACCTCCCAATTAAACTGTAAGCTCTCCAAGGGAAATCCTCATTCTTTCTTTCTATTGTTACATAGACTACAAAACAAAATTCTAGGTGAAGTTGGACTTCTGGGTCACATGATCAGCAAGATGGAGGCCTAGATATTTTCTCTAATTCCCACGACTTCCCAAACCTTTCCAAAGCAGAAATTATGTGTCAAAGTAAAACAACTTCAGCTGTCTCCAAGGTTTAAGAATCTAAAATGTTTTTAAGAAAACCTATGAAATGACACCTACTTCAAGATCAGCATCACTCAGCATCATCTCCCCTACCCCTCACCATGCTACTGGCATTGAGGCTGTGCACCTGATATACAGATTTAAAACAAAACCTAACTTCACCACCCAGACCTTCCTCCCTCTTCCCAGTACTATGGGAGATCCAGGGTCCAGGCTCTGGAAGTTAGTAGCAAGTGCCTAGGGGCTATGGAAACTTGCTGCCAGTGTCACAGCAGTACTATTCTGTGATGTAAATGATCTCTTCAGGAGAGGAGAGGAATAGAGAAAAAGGGTAAGACACATGTCTGCACTTGAAATAGAACTCATGACCGTACCCCACCCCGCCTTCCTCCCAGAGCCTTGGAGAACCAAGCTATAGAAATCAACTCCCATAGCACCAGCATGGTAGTTCTCTGAACAGCTGGTGATGGGCCAGAGAACTGAGGGACTGAGAAAGTGAGACAGGACATCAGGACAGGATACGGGGATAGAGGGAAGAGAAGGTGCTGTGAAGCACTCTACTAAGCCTGAGGGAAAGAGTCAGCATTCAGGTAGGGTCAATTGTGTCCTACCAAAAGTCTCTTGAGGCAAGGAACCAAAACCAGATGAACCATGAATTGTCTGTTGTGGGAGAAGACACATCCAGCATCCCAGGGATACAACTATCAGAGGGGAGGGAGTCAGAAAGTGAGCAAGAAGGGAAAATAATGATAAAAAGAAAGGCTGAAATTACCAAAGATCTCAGGAGGAAGAAAACTCAATGACCCTGAACATAAATAGATAAAATCAATATGGGGAATATGAATAGCAGAAGGAAATTTGGTTTCTGGATCTAGTAAAGAAGGCATTTATAAATGCTGCAAAACAGAGGAAAATAAATGATCCAGCACTTGATGAGACAGAAGATCCTGTGGAATTTGAGGATGACATAGAACCACAGCATACTGTTTCTGAATGGTTTAAAAGAGAATTAGGAAAAGCAGAGTTCATGGCCTGAACAGCAAATTAGCAGAATAGAAAAATGTGAATCTGCAGTAGAGAGTCTCACCAAGGAAACTAAAAGACAAAAGAACAGATTGGCAATGCAAATACACAGTAGCGAAAAACATTCTGTAAGAAGAGAAGCAAAAAAAATTTATAAATAATAAATGTTTTATATAGCTTTTTAGTATAAGGGTTCACTAAATGACCAGGTGCCTCTCTCCTGTCTTCTAAGGAGTTTCTTTGAGGGCCTGAACAGGATGGTCCTCCCAATGTCTTTGACTGTCTTCTATTTATCAGTTTAGGAATTAGAGAAGGCAAGAAAATCCAAGGAGAAAAAAGGGGAAATTCTTCCACTCTTATTCCCTACTTCCTTTGTGCTCCACACCCAAACTTCCTGCCCCTCAAGTCTTCCCTGTCCCAGCTGACTCTTTCTTCTCTTCTCTTCACCACCTCCCCACCTCCCCACCACCTTCTGGTCCTTCCTAGTCTATTTAACTATTTCTATTTCTGTCCTGTTTTTACCCTTCAGAAAAAGGAAGGGCAAATTTGGAAGGAACAGATGGGAGGAAGCATGGAGGAAGAAGCAGCAGAAGGCAAATAACTTGTTAGGGCTAAGACAGCTGACCTGTTTAACCCTAGGACATTTAAACTATCAATATTAAAAAACACAGGGGCATAACAGAATCCACTCAGGTCTTAGCGCCTCAGTTGCCACTGGGCCTGGATAGCTCTTCCAGGAACCTCAGTGTCTGTCTTCTATCTCTCATTTACCAAATTACTGCCACTCCCTCTTCCTCCTTTATCAATTGCTTCTTCTTGTACTGAATAAATTAATGAATTAATGACAAATAAACTTGGTGCCTCATTCTTTACAGTCCCAAACAATCCAGGGAACACTCTACTCTACCTTTTGAAAATTTAAAAGTTTAAAAATTTAAAAGGAAGTTTAGGAATCATTTAGTGAAATAAAAGTAGTGTGGGGACTTTCTAGGTTTCAAATCCACTGAGGGTATTAAATGTGACAGTGGCTTTTCAGGGAGGCCCAGTTCTGGAGTCTGAAGTTTCTAATGAGGTCTTGCCCATTGATCACAGCTGTCAGACGTTTCATTGAGCAGGGCCCTTTCACTTACCTTGGGCATCTCCCCCAGAGGTGAGCACAGCGATGGCTTTGCCAATACCCAGCGATTTTGCCTCAAGATGTGAGTCATGCTTCATGGTCCACTCTGGAAGGCAAAAACGGTCAGTTACGAGAAATGTGGATCACTATGCTGCTGGCTAGGACAAGCGGTGGCCCCTTTTTTTCTGCTCTCCACTTCTTACACTGAGTCTAGACTCTATGACTTGGCAACTTTTTGAACTTTCCTGAGACAAGAGCCCTAGAGTTGTTCCCTGTCAGAGTGACAAGCTGAAATGTCAGTGTAATCCAGCCCAAGGCTATGTCAGCCCTGGGCTAATCCCTCCTACTTCCCTCCCACTCCAACTGGGGTCTATTTGGAGAACAGGGCTAAATTAATGGGAGGTGTCTGACTGGATAAGAAGAAATGGGACAAACTCTAGGGACTCTTCCCTTTTTTAAAGGTATCATCATGGGAAGATGGAGGAACAGATGGCTGGGTGAAAAACGAGGAAACTTAGCAAGGAGAGGAGAGGAGTAATTAAGAACTAGTAAAGTAGCAAGGTTAGGTCTGGTGTTAGTTGGAAATATAATCTGTATTTTAGGAATATGGAGAAGGGCTGGAATCAGGATTTTAGTTAAATCTGGGACTAGGGTTAGGAACAGGCACTAAAGTTGGGGTGAGTTACTGGTGACTTGGTTAAGAGACTTTCTATGCTTCTTCACATCCCATTCTCACTCTCAAGCTCTTGACTATCTCTCAGTTTTCTCTATACCCAAGGTTAGTTTTTCATATTGTCCATGTGACTGTACGTACCTATGCTATAAACATATGCATCAATATGGATATAGGGCATTTTCTTCCATCTTATTCCTGTCTTTTATACACGACAATATTTGGCTTCATTTATTTCCCTATTTCCAGCTACTCACTTCTGAACCCCTTGTAATTTCTGTCCGTTATTCCTCATACTCCTTTGCAATCATCCAAGTCCTTCACCCTCTAGGGGATATACCCTTGGGCTCTGACCTCGGCCCTCCTATTTCTCTATACCATCCCATTTTTGGTGATCTTATTAGCTCCTGTAGTTTCAACTACCATCTGCATGCAGCTGTTTCCTAAATCTGCATATCCTACCCTCATCTCTCTTTTGAGTTCCAGTCCTAAATCACCATATGCCTACTGAACATTCATTTCGATATCCTATGGGCATTTCATATTTCATATTTATTTTAATTTAATAAATGAATATAGAACTCACTATCTTTTTCCTCAAGCCTACACCTCTTCCAAACTTCCCAATTTTCGGTTGAGTATACCACCATTCTTCTAGTCACCAAAGTTCACAACCTCAGAGTTATCCTTAATTTTTTATTCTTCTTCACTTCCAATCCAATCCCATCCAATTCGTTGGTATCTTCTTGTAAGGCCAAGCAAAGTAGGACCTTTTGCTGTTTTTGTTTCACTGTAAGTGCCTCTGAATAATGTGATTAAAGAGGATCTTTCCCATTCATAGTCAGGCCTGGGAAGGTACTGGTTCTCACGGGATATGATGCCCTCTGGCTCTAAAAAGTATAAAGACTCTGAGGTACAATTTTATTTTGGGACTTACTGACCAGAAGTGTTTGGCCAGATGAGACTCTGAGAAGCTCTCTGGTAACTATGGTCAGATAGTTGGACCTGTCTGTTGAATTGTGATATATGTATTGATTATGGTCAGATAGTTGGAAACCATGTCTGTTGACTGCTGAGTTCTCTATATTTTCTCTGAAGTTCAGGGTGCTGACTTTTTCCCCCTGAACTAGGCGAATGCTATATGTGTTTCATTAAAGTGACTATTAATCCCTCAAAAGTTGCCCTTCCTTTTATAAATGCAGATCTAAGAACCTGTGATAGCAGGCCTGCCCCCCCACCCCATGTATGTTGGGGTGCTTACTGATATACTTGTCAATTCTACTTCTACAAGTTCTCTTGCATCCATTCATTTCTTTCTACTTACAGAGCCTAATTCAAGCTCTGACCACTTGTTACCTGGACTATGACAACAGCCTCATAACATTTTCCTTGCAGTAGTCTCTATCTTCAATCCAGTCTCCACATCGATGCCAGAACAATACTCCTCAATCACAGTGACCATGTCATACTTCCCCCAAACCTTTAGTCTCTCCCTATTGTCTCTAGGATAAAATACAAACTCTTGTGTTTGCAATTTAAAGCTCTTCAAAATCTGGTTTCAGCCGATTATTATTTCAGACTGCTTTTACTGACCCATACTCTGTATTTCAGCCAAATTAACCAAATTTTGCTCCAAATTCAAAATCCCATCTCTCCTATTCCTTTGCCTTTGCAGAGGCTCTTTCTATGCCTGGAACACTCTCCCTCTTCCCCTCTGCCTCTTAGAATTCTTCAATTCCTTCAAGGCTGAGCTCAAACTCCATCTCCCAAAGAGACACTTTCTGATTTCTCTAGGTATTACTGTTCCCCTCTAAATTTATAATCTGCATACATTTTGCTTTCCTTCCGTAGAATATAATCTCATTAAGGGCAGAGACTGTCTCATTTTTTTCTTTGTATCTCCAACACACAGTATAGAACCTGAATTTCCTACCTGAATTCTTACATGATATCCCTGTTTCTAATCTCTCCAGTGTTCAATTTATCACACGTACTTGTACTGGATTAGCATTTTTAAAACATCACTTTAATCACTTCTCTACACTGCTCAAATATCTTCAATGTGCTTTTCCCCCATTGTCTACATGATCAAAGTCAAATTACTTTGTTGGATAATCAAGTTCTTCCACCATCTAGATTTTCAAACTTATTTTTCGCTGTTATCCAGGACAAACCCTCAGCACTAATCAGGTTGGTCCACCATCCACCACATTTCTCATTTTTGTCTGTGCTTGTGAAAATGCCTCTTCTTTTCAATCCTTTAAGATATAATCCAATCCCAACCACTTTGATGAAAAACTTTCTTGGAGTATTCACAGTCTACTGAGATCTCATTTCTCTCAGTTCCTATTTATAATCTATACTACTCCCCATATCACATACTACCTTGTATTGATATTTAATTACTTCACACGTGTATTTCTTGTTTCTTCCAACCACACTATAAGTTCCTCAAGAATAAGGAATGTCATTTAATTTTTTTGTATTCCTTAATGCCTAGCATAGTTCATGCTCATAATAACCACTTAAATTTATTTAGTACATGAATGAGCAGAGCCAAATACATAGATACAAACACAGATACAGAAACACCTTATTTTTTCTATACATATGACATGTATTCCACAATAACAAATAGTTACACATATAGATACATTCATTCACACATGGACAGAGACACCTCAGTCACTCAAGGATCCTGGAAAGAATGGAAAGAGAATAAAGAAAAAAAAAGGTGTAAATGAAGGAAGGGAAGAGCTTTCATTATTTGAATTCACCAGTTCCTTCCTGCCTAACCATAGCTGGTCACTCTCCTTTCAGAAAAGAAGTGACTACATAAGAGTCTCATACCCCCTTAAGATTTCACTGGGAAGAGAATCCTAGCACAACAAGGGGAACGTCGAGTCAGTGCCAGATCAGAAATCTGTGCATCACACACACAAACAGATAAATGAATGTACTCTCACAGACACGCGCACAAAGACAAAAATCCATGGGCACTCCTGAAGCGCCAAATCTGCACAGATAGATGCATACATATATTAAGAGAAACAGTCATACCCTAGCATGTCCAAATATCTCCAGTGACATACATCTATCTATACATATATCTTTCCCATCCCCACTCTTCACGCACACGTGGACATAAAAACAAAACACAGAGAGAGACTGCGTCATGTTACAGGGGACACTGCCTTGTCCTTAGATGACTGCTAGGGCAGGGGAGTAGATGGGCAAGGGCTAGGCTACCTAACTAGCCTCCACCCCTTTCCTGCCCCTTAGACAGCAGAGCCGTTCTTGGCAGGTGAAGCAGTCAGGTAGGAGTGGGATGCCTGGCTGAGGGACTAGGATTCTCCAGGTCTGTCCCTCCCCATCCCCCTTCTCCCCTCCAGCTTCTCATTCCACATCCGCTGTTTCCCTTTCCCATTTTCCTCCAGTTCGCCCCACCGTATCTCCTAATACAGTTCACCCCCATTTAACTTGTCCTGATTCCCCCTGGGCTAGTCCCCGGTCCCCAGCTTGCCTGTAGACTTGAGCTTTCCTGTGCAGCTGCTGCCCGGCTGACTGTCCTTGGGGGGAGGGGAGTGTGGTGAAGTTGGGGCGGAGCCAGGTGGAAGCAAAAGGGGAGGGGGAAGGAAAAGAGACTTTCTCCTTCTCTCAAGGAGAATATTGCCCAGGCTGCTCCGCCCTCTCCTCCCCTTTTTTTTTCCTCTCTAAGGAACCAGCCCGGTGTCTTCATTCACTCTCCAGTTGACTCTGGTCCTCTATTAATATTTGGGGAGTTACGAGCACCTGCACTTAGCAGGAAGAAAATGGCATATACATTTAGGATACTGACTTGTTTATAAGCAGGACAGCCCTCTCTCAGCTCAGATTGACAGGGGTTTCTCCTATTCAAGATGATCAAAACCGAGATAGCACAACCCTCTTCCCTGGTCTGATCCAACATCTGCCTATGACAGAAAGTTCTTTCTAAGGCATAATTTTAGTCCCTCCTGCTGCAATGACATAGCAAACAAAATGCTAGATTTGGAGTCTGGAAAACCTGGATTTAAAGACTTTCTCAGACACTTACTGTGTATGTCACCTCGGGAAAGTCATTCAATTTTCTCCACCCCTCAGTTTCCATATTCAAAACAGTTAAACTATCTGTAGCACTTACCTCACAGGTCTATTGTGAAGATCAAATAAGAGAACATGTAAATCATTTTGCAAGTCTTAAAATGCTACGTAAATGTCATTTTAAAAATTATCTACTTTTTATCTACTTCCCTAAGGTTGTATCCTTGGAGGAGCTAGAAATACAGGCTCAAGAGGTTTCTATGCTTCATCTGTTTTGCTTTCAGCTCTCAAATCATTATTACATCATCAAAGTAATGAATATTTTCCTGTGTATGTGTCATTTAATACACCTGCTCAGTACAGATATGGGGTTGGAGGAAATAGCAATAAGTAGGGGAAGATGTCTAGTGTAGAACAAAAGGGTGAGTAGAGAGCTGCTCTAGCTGTTTCTGGTCTACCAGGTGTAGTAAGTAGTTGATCACTTAGGTTGTTTGGGGATGATGAAGTCCATGGCTGTTTGTGTGCCAAAGGGCTAAAGGACTCCCTTTATTGGCTGCTGAGTAGGAAAAGCTGCTAACTCACAGAATCTTTAAGAGAATGACAGTGACAGTGACTGATCTTCAGTCACTCTCTTCTCTTCCATAATGTTAAGACTGTTCTATCTCTTGAGGGCTGGGAGAAGGACCACCCTTCTCCAACGTTGGGTACTCAACTAAGTGAACATGAGCCTAGGTCCCCTCACTGCCTTTTCTGCTTTGTGTTTCCTTTCCTGATTACAGCTTATCAAAAAGCAGCCCCAAGATGGGGGTGTTGGAAGCAACCTTATGAGCTGGAGAGTTCTGTAGCTAATTCAGTAGATGGTCAGTGCTGCCCATATTTGGGGGGAGTCTTGGAGAAGCAAACCACCACTAGGAGGAGCTGGAGAGAGTTGTTTGGACAAGACAGAACGTAACAACACCTATTCACCAGTCTGGCAAATTCCTTAGTATTCTGAAGTTTAAGGCTCAACCTCTCTGGAAAGTATAACTGTAGTTATTGCTGCTCCTTGTTTAAGTTTCTGATCATTTGTGCCTGTGGGTCTTTTGTACGTTAAGCACTTTGTGGGGGGGAGGGGGGGAAGTGAAGGGAGAGAGGAAATAAACATCTATCCCATACCTGATTCATACTGTACATTGACTAACTTTCTACTGCTGCCTTTTGGGGAGACTTTAATGAGCCAAACCTAAACTTCAAGCAATTTTTCCCTGGGACATCAGAGTATGTGCGAAAGAAGCCAAAAAGAAAAAGGAATCTTCTCATTAGATGCCAGGCTTCTCTAGAACTGAATCCAATGAGGGAGCTTAAAAGAACCCCTTAGTGAAGAGGGTGAATGGGATGTACCCCGGCCCCATAGAACCCTGCAATAGTTATAATCGTTAGACTATAAAGGGACATCAAAGCCTAAGCATCTACCATCAAGGAGACTGAAAAGGCATTAATTTCCATACAAACAGATATACTCACTTCTATACCTCCTCCTCCAAAAGCAGTATAGGATCATAGATCTGAGAGGTCATTGAGTCCAATCTCCTCATTTTACGGATGAAGAAAATGATGCACAGAGAGGCCCAGGGTCACATAGCTAGAAGTTTCCAAGGTGAGATGTGAATCCAGATTTTTCTGACTCCAAGTCTGGTGCCCTATCTACTATACCACATCTTTATCATACCCATACCTAGGAGTTCTAGACTAAAAGAATCTTCAAAAGGTCATTTCTAGGCCATCACTTTGTCTCTAGCATGTTCTTCCCTACATGAGGGAATGTCTGCTTTTCTTTAAGAGCATCGGCAAAGATGACAAAAATTCCTTCTATATCTCACACCCTTAACCATTGGAAAGTTTTCCTCAGGTCTAAGCTCATTCCTTATTGGAATTTCAGTACATCCCCTCATGTCTAATTGGAACCACACATTGCCACATTCCCAGGTGCATGTGTACAAATATACATCCACATACAAACTCTACTCTCTAGGTTCAATGGATTTTTCTCAGTCCTCACCATTCTTTAATTCTCCACAGCATTTGCCAGTACTGAGCACCCTTTCTTACTAGATACTTTCTCCGCTCTTTCTTGAGTATGTCTTTCTTGGTTGTCTCTTAACTTGTCTCATCCCTCCTTAGACTCCTTTGCTAGATTATCATCCATATCCCACCTCCTAATGATGGTTGTACATGAAGCCTTTGTCCTGGGCCCTCTTCTCACTCAATACCCTCTCTTTTAGTAACTTTATTAGTTCTCATGGGTTCAATGATCATTCTTTACAAATATTTTTCATATACTACATATATGTATATGAATGTATATATATGTATATACACATATATGTATGTATCTGTGTGTATGCGTTTACTGTCCTCATTTCTCTCTGGAACTAAAGTCTTATGTTACCAACTACCCATAGGACATTTACTACTGGATGGCCTGTGGACATTTTAAATTCAACATGTTCAAAATAGGACTCATTATCTTTACTGCCCAAACCCATCCATCTTCCTTCTACTTCCTATTTTTTGTTTAAGGTCCTACATCCTTCTAGTCACTGAGATTTACAACTTCAGGGTCATTTTGCTTCTTCTCTGTTCTTTACCATACCCTCTCCCCCAATATCCAAATGAGATGTCAAGTTTGGTCAATTCTTTCTCTATGTCTCCCAAGATTCATCTTTTTCTCTCCACCTCTCTAGTTCAGGTCCAATCACCTCTCAACTGTACGACTGCAATAGTCTTCTAATAGGTGAATTCCTAAATTCAGTCTCTCCCCTTTGGGTCTTCCCACAAATGTTCAAGGCTAACCATATCTTTCCTCTTTCCAAAAATCTCCAGAATCTCACTATTACCTATAGGATCAAATTCAAAGCAATCTGTTTGGCATTTAAGACCCTTCACAATCTGGTTTCAGTTTATCTTTCTCGTCTCATATATTTTACATATGTTCATCTCATGTGTATATTTCCTCTGATAGAAGCCCCTTGGGACAAGGGGCTGTTTCATTTTTGTCATCCTATTCCCTACATGTAGCACAAGATAGGTGCTTACTAAATGTTTGTTGATTGAATATACAAAGGCCTAAGCTACAAGGGTCCTGAAATCTCCCCCTAGGCATAACCTGCCCAGAGACATGGCAAAGGAGGGAAAACTGTCACTCACATTCCTTGCTCCAAGATTCTGGGAGGGCAGAGTGCGGTGCCTGGGAAGGGTCCTTCTGCTCTAAGTTTTCCAGGAAGACTCCTTTGCCTTCTAGTTCTCTTTACTCCCTAGAGAGCAAGTTCCTCCTCCCTCCAATTTTCCATGAATAAAAAGGAATACCCAAGACATTAGCCCTCATATCCTATCCCTACTTCCTTCTTGATCCCACTTTCTTTTTTCCTTCTCAATTCCATCCCCATTATTTACAAATCAGGGGTTTTAACCTGAGGCCTATGGACTGATTTTAGGGAATACAAGAATATGGATGGGGAAAAATACATATTCATTTCAATATAATTGGTTTTCTTTGTAATCTGATGGCTTTTATTTTATGCACTTAAAAACATTATTCTGAGAAAGTATTGGTTCACTAGACCCAAAAGGATCAGTGACATAAAAAATATCTAAGCACCCATGGTCTAAATGGTTACTTAGTTAGAAAATGGCCTTTTCCCTCCTTCCACCATGATCTATCCTCTGGGGCCCTACACTTTGGGATCACATCTTTCTCTTTCACATCTCAGTAGCTTTGACCATGAGACCAAATCTTATTCTTCATCTCTCTTATTTTCATAGATAAAGGGAAAATAATGAAGAAATATAAGAATTCTTTTATGAGACAAATACAGTCCCAATATCTAAACTAGGAAAGGATAGAACACAAAAGGAGAACCACAGACCAATATCATTAATGAATGAATATAAATTTAAAATTTTAAAATAGATCTTCTGGGTCATGTGATCAACAAGATGGAAAACTAGATATTTTCCCTGATCCTTACAACCTCTCAAACTTCCTAAACTAGGAATTATGCACCAGAGACAAAACAATTTCAGCTGTCTGCATGGTATAGCTAGGACATCAAGAACCCAAAGAAGGTAAAAACTCCATGGACTAACATCTAACTTAAACTCCCTCAGTAACCCCTCCCTTACTTAACCCAATGCTCCTAATTGCAATAGACTTGACCCATAGGCTAGCCACAAAATGCAACTCCATACCTTAACCTTCTCCTGCCCTCTTTCTAGTGCTTTGCAGTTTGGGATCTCAACTCCAAATTGCAGAAATTCCAGAGCCCATAATAGCCAGCACCACAGCAGCATCTGTGCTTCAAGAGTTCTACAGGGAACAAATATAAAGAGAGAATGGGGCAGGACATGTGTCTGTATTTATAATGAGTCCAACTCTATACTCTGACCCTTACCTCTTCTCAGTGCTGCAGAAATCCAAACTCTAAATGGCAGAAGTTTTTCCAGGCAAAGATAGTAGTAACATGGCAGGGCTCTATACCACTGGACCAGAGAACTGAGGAACAGAGGGAACAAGACAAGACATTGTATGTGTGGAGTTGTGTAGCACTCCACTAAGCCTAAGAGAAGTGGTTCAGCATCCAGTTGGGGCCAGTTTGTACCCCCCCACCAAAGTCACTGAAGTCTGAGACTTAAGCTGGTGAACTAAATTGCCCAGTGTGGAATAAGGCTAAAATACTATGAGATCCAATCCCCAAGAAAACCATTATCGAAGGGGAAGGAGTCAGAAAGTAATCAAAAAGAGAAAATAACAATAACAACAAAGACTGAAATTACCAAAGATCTAAGGAAGAAAGAAACTCAAAGTCCTTGAGCATAAATAAATAAACCAACAGGGAAAACATTAACAGCAAAAGGAAATATGGCCTACAAAGCTAGTAAATAAGTTCAGGCATAGCAAAGCATATAGCAAAACAAAAGCAGAGGACCCTGTAGATTTTGAGGAGATCACAGAACCACAGCATGCTGTTCCTAAGTGGTTTAAAGTAAAATAGGAACTGGGAGAATAGAACTTATGGCTTGCATACCAGAAATAATTAGAAGAATAGAAAATTTTGAATCTGCTGTAACAAGTCTCATCAAAGAAACAAAAGAAAGGACAATTGATTGGGAGTGCAGATACACAAAGTGAAAGACAATGTGGAAGAAGAAAAGTTAAAAGCAAAAACATTAAAAGAAAACATGTTCTCCAATAAAATTTATTTTCTTTATCAAGTTAAGGGTTATTGGTTGGTCTCCCAGAAAAACATTGAGTCAAAAAAACCTGAATATTAAAATGCAGCAAATAATGCAAGAAAACTTCTGGATCCATAGAACAGTTCCAGAAAATAATCCAAGGCTACAAACTCTGAAATACATAGCAGTTAAATTGAACAATTCCATGGAGAAACAACAAATTTCATAAATAACTAGGTGAAAGGCCTTCAAAAACAAAGCAAAAGAAAACTAAGTAACAAGACTATTATGCACTAGTAGAAAATGAAGGAGAGGATGAAATATTGAAAGCAGTGGAGATAACCCACCCTGCAAATCTGAGCTTAAACAAAAAAAAAAGTGAATGTTCAATAAGTAAAAAGTCATCTGAAACACTCTTAGAAAGAAAACTAGACCTGAAGAAATTATTTGCTTCTTAAACACCCCAGACAACAGAAATGCAGGAGTGATGTACAAATGCAGCAGCCAAAGACAGCAAAACCAAGAGCAACAGAGAAATAGCAGAAAGACCCTTAAGAGACTGTTCTCAATTTTTTCCTAATTGTACACAAGGGAACAGAGGTGAAGGCAGAAGTCAAGCAGAAGTGAAGGTGGAAAGGCAGGCCTAGCCATGGACTGAAATTTGTGGCATGCCTAGACGGGAATCAGTGGTGAATCAGTGGGACTAAATAACAAATTGAGAGGAGGTGTAGAAGGGAGAAGGGAAGGAGCAGGTTAGAGAGCAGTGTGTGGTGTGCTTTGGTCAAGTCAGGGGCTAGCAATGAAGGGGATATGACTTGTCGGTCTGTTAGGAAGAGGACATCCTGTAGAGGAGTGGGTGAAGACGTATTGAAAAGGAGGGAGGACGGAGAAGGGGAAGACTTCTTTGGGTGAAAAGAGATTTCTTTGTGAAGGGTGAAGAGGATATGCTGGGTATCGTCTGCAGGGATGTGGTTCTTGGAGAGACCACTCGTCCTTCCTTGTTGGGTATGGGGGGGCGGGTAGTAGGGGAAAGAATTAGAGTTCTTGGAGATTGGTTGCTTGGTTGTTGTTCTTCTTTCTTGAAGACGACAAAAATGACATCATTATGTGAGAGTTAAGTTTCAGTGTGTCTGACTATGGCTCATCAGACCAGTACAAGCTTGGAATGCTCTACCACAGAGCAGGCACAGATAGTCCATGTGAACATTTGGGGTGAATTCTCTAAATTTGTGCATCCTGTGTTTCCTTTGAGTTGTTTCAATTCTGCTTTGCTCATAGAGCACAGAATGTTCTCTGATGTGGGACTGCCATGTTGAGCAGTCCTGTGGCAGGGCCTCCCAAGTCACATATCAGTTCCAAAGATCTTATGAGAGACCTTGAGAGTGTCCCTGTATTGCTTCATCTGACCGCCATGTGAACACTTGTCCTGTGTGAGTCCCCCATAAAATAGTCTTTTTGGCAAGTATTCATTTTACATTTGAACAACGTGGCTAGCCCATTGGAGTTGCACTCTCTGAAGCATAGTTTGAATGCTTGGCAGTTTAGTTTGAGAAAGAACCTCAGTGTCTGGTATCTTATCCTTCCAGGTGATCTTCAGAATCTTCCTAAGCCAATTCAAATAGAAGCAATTCAGTTTCCTGGCATGGTTCTGGCATACTGTTCAGCTTTCACAGGCATACAACAATGAAGTCAGCATAAGGTCTCTATAGACCTTCAGTTTGGTAGTCAATCTAATACCTCTTCTCTCCTTCTTTCCTTTTTTTTCTCAAAATTTTTCCCAAACACTGAGGTAGCTCTGGCAATGCATGTGTCAACATCATAATCAATGTATATATCCCTGAAAAGTACATAAACGTAAGTGAACTTATCCACATCATTCAAAACTTCTCCATTTGCTGTAACCAATGGTTCCACATATGGATGATGTGGTGATGGCTGATGGAGCACCTCTGTTTTCTTGGTGTTAATTGATAGGTCAAAATTAGCACAAATAATAGAGAATAGATCCATACTTGGTTGCATCTCAGCTTCAGAGGCTGCACTGAGTGCACAATCATCTGAAAACAGGTAATCATGCACCAGCACTCCCTCCACCTTGGTCCTGGAGGGAAATGATGCCTAGGGGAGTGGGAAGGCAGGTACCCAGAGATTTTGAAGCAAATGAGTAAGGATCAGAGGAAGGGCAAAGGTCATTGGTAGGCTGAATAATTGAGGATATAGGGAGGGCTCTAGTTGTGGAGCAGTATCTCTCTATCACCTGAAGGAATTAGTATTTTTCTGGGAATGAAGCACCAATGGAAAAGAGAGAAAGGGAAGTAGGCTCTACAAGGCAGTGGCAGAGATGCACAGAGAGAAGAACCCAGAATAGGTACCTTAGAAATTTTGATCTCAAGAGGAATACAGAGACTATAGAGGGACTAGAAAGGTACAGGAACCATGAATCAGAGAATGAGGGTCTGGGTTGGTTGTTGTTCTTTGTCTCAAAGAGGACCAAAATGTTATCACCATGATAAAGTGAAGTTTCAGTGTGTAGGACTGTGGCTGATCAGACCAATACGAGCTCAGAATGCTCTACCACAGATAGGGCACAGATAGTCCGTGTGAATATTTGGGGTGGTTACTCCACATTTGCACATCCTACATTTCCTTTGTGCTGTTTCAATTCTGCTTTGCTCAAAGAGCACAGAACCCTTTTTGATGTGGGCACACCATGCTGAGCAGTCCTGTGCCAGCGTCTCCCATGTCATACAATCAAATCCAAAGTTCTTCAGAGAGACCTTGAGAATATCTTTGTATCACTTCTTCTGTACACCATGTGATTGCCTGCCCCATGCAAGTTCTCCATAAAATAGTCTTTTTGGCAGGCATACATTTTGCATTTGAACAACATGGCCAGTCATTGGAGTTGCATTCTCTGAAGCACAGTTTGAATGCCTGGCAGTGTAGTTTCAGCAAGGACCTCAGTGTCAGGTGATCTTCAGAATCTTCCTAAAACAGTTCAAATGGAAGTGATTCAGTCTCCTGGCATGGTGCTGGTAGACTGTCCATGTTTCGCAGGCATACAACAATGAAGTCAGCACAACGGCTCTGTAGATCTTCAGTTTTTTAGTCAGTCTAATACTTCTTCTCTCCCAAACTTTTCTTCAGAGCCTCCCAAACACTGAGTTAGCTCTAGCAATGCATGCATCAACCTCATTGTCAGTGTGTACAACCCTGGAAAGTACACTACCAAGGTAAGTGAATTTATCCACAGCATTCAAAACTTCTCCATTTGTTGTAACTGATGATTTCCACAGATGGATGGTGTGGTGGTGGTTGATGGAGCACCTGTGTTTTCTTGGTGTTAATTATTAGGTCAAAATTGGCACAGGCAGGAGAGAATTGATCGATACTTTGTTGCATCTCAGCTTCAGAGGCTACATTGAGTGCACAATCATCTGCAAACAGAAAATAATGCACCAACACTCCCTCCACTTTGGTTTTGGCTTGTAGCCTTTTCAGATTGTGGCCAATTCAAACTGTACCATCAGTACAGTAGTTGACCTGCCACATTCATCCTCATTGAAAGCATTTGACAACATGACTGAAAACATCATTCTAAAAAGCATAGGAGCAAGCACACAATCCTGTTTCACTCCATTGGTGACTGGAAGAGCACAAGAGCATTGTCCACTATCCAGAACCTGGGCAAACATGCCATCATGAAATTGACATACAATACAATACAAACTTCTCTGGGCAACCAAATTTTGATATAATTTTCCATTAGCCCTCATGACTAACAGTGTGAAAGGCTTTAGTCAGATCTAAAAATGTTATATACAGAACTCTGCTCTGCTCCTGCCTTTTCTTCTGGAGTTGTCAGGCAGCAAACACCATATCGACTGTTCCTTGGCCCTTTCTGAAGCCACACTGGTTCTCAGGTATGTGACCATCTTCCAGGTGAAGGGTCAGCCTATTAAGGAGGACTCTAGCAAGAATCTTGCCAACAATGACTAAGAGAGAGATCCTCCTGTGATTGTTGCAGGACACTCTATTCCCTTTACCTTTATAAAGACAGACAATGGAGACATCCTTGAACTCCTGGGGGATAACTTCTCCTTGCCATATAACCTGGAAAATTTCAGTCAGCTTTTGTAGGAGCCATGGTCCCCCTACCTTGTAAATCTTAGCTGGAATAGAATCAGTACCAGGTGCTTTGCCACATGAGAAGAGCCTAATGACACTCAAAACCTCTTCTTCACTTGGAAGATCAGCTAAGGAGTGATTGATTTCAACCTGAGGTAAACAGTCAATGGCCTCAGCATTGGTTGATGATGATCTATTGAGAACACTATGGAAGTGCTCAGCCCATCTTTCTAGGATCATGTCCTTATCACTAATCAATGTGGCTCCATCAGCACTGAACACTTGTGATGCCATAGGTTTTTGGTCCATAAATAACTTTCAGGGAATCATAAAAGCACTTCAGATTGTTACTATCAACATAAAACTGAATTTCATCTGCCTTCTTATTGAGCCAGGAATCCTGCATGTCTCTAAGCTTTGCTTGTACTTTCCTTTTGATGGAACTAAATGCTTCCTTCTTAGAGATGGATGAATTATCCTGCTGGTAAATCCTATTTTTCATTTAGCATTCTGAATTCTCCCCCTCATTTTCATTAAACCAGTCTTTCCTTGAATACTTATTTTGCCCGTTGGTTCTAGAATATCAGGGCAATTTTCCTTGATAATTTCATGAAAGATGATGTCTAGGCTCTTTTTTGATCATGGCTTTCAGGTAGTCCCATAATTTTTAAATTGTCTCTCCTGGATCTATTTTCCAGGTCAGTTGTTTTTCCAATGAGATATTTCACATTATCTTCCATTTTTTCATTCTTTTGGTTTTGTTTTGTGATTTCTTGGTTTCTCCTCCATCTGTTCCATTCTACTTTTGAAAGAACTATTTTCTTCAGTGAGCTTTTGAACCTCCTTTTCCATTTGGCTAATTCTGCTTTTTAAAGCATTCTTCTCCTCATTGGCTTTTTGAACTTCTTTTGCCAATTGAGTTAGCCTATTTTTCAAGGTGTTATTTTCTTCAGCATTTTTTTGGGTCTTCTTTAGCAAGGTGTTGACCTGCTTTTTATGCTTTTCTTTCATCTCTCTCATTTCTGTTCCCAGTTTTTCCTCCACCTCTCTCACTTGATTTTCAAATTCCTTTTTGAGCTCTTCCATGGCCTGAGCCCATTGAATATTTATTTTGGATGTTTGGGATACAGAAGCCTTGACTTCTGTGTCTTTCCCTGATGGTAAGCATTGTTTTTCCTCATCTGAAAGGATGGGAGGAGATATCTGTTCACCAAGAAAGTAACCTTCTATGGTCTTATTTTTTTCCCTTTTCTGGGCATTTTCCCAGCCAGTGACTTGACTTCTGAGTTTCCTTTCCACACCCACCTAGCCTCCAGATCTGCCCACCTAATGCTTGGGGTCTGAGATTCAAATGCTGCTTCCCAGCCTCAGGGGCTTTCCTCGGGGATGGGGCTGCTATTCAGTGTTAGATTAAGTTCAGCTGCTCAGGTCAGGACAGGGCCACCATATGGGGTTCAGTTCAGGGGGTTTATGTGGAGCCCTTCAACAATGGATCCAAGCTCCTGCCTGCTTTGGGAGCCCCTGTCTGCTGCTGCCTCCCGAGGGGTTTTCAGTTATGGAGACACCCCGCTCCTATCTCAGAGAGATGGAAAGACCCTCTCACTGACCTTTGGCACCTGTGGGTGGAGGGACCTCCTTGGCCAGTGGAGATTCTGTCCCTGAAGTCTGCTCAGATCTGCTCCTCTTGGTGCCGTGCAGCCAAGGCAGGGCTGGGCTCTGCTCCAGGTCTGGTGAGTGATGGACCTTTGGTGTCAGTTTTTCAGGTCTCTCTGGAAGAGAAATCTCCTCCAGTCCGTTGTTCTGTGGCTTCCACTGCTCCAGAATTTGTTGGGAGTTCTTCTTTACAGGTATTTTATGGGCTGTGGGTTGGGAGCTAGCATATGTGTATCTTTCTACTCTGCCATCTTGGCTCCTCCTTCATTAAACCAGTCTTGGTGTTTGAGAGTGTTCTGATACAGATTAGCAGATACAGTGCTGTACACCAAATCTCTGAGAGCTGCCCACTCCTTTGCTGCTCCACTGTTGCCAACTGTGTATTGGCTCAGTTTTTCCTCCAGTTACCAACAAACTGTTCATACTCGGAGAAGAGCTCTAATTTGTTGACATTAATTCTTTTGGTAGTCATTTTGTCTTAGGGGTGGTGCTTTTGATGAATGTGAATATTTAGCTTGAAAAGGATAAGTCTGTGATCAGTCCAGCACTCTGCACCACACATTGCCTTTGTCACCCTTACATCTTGTCTGTCTCTTCTCTTTATAATCACATAGTCTATTAGATGCCAATATTTGCTGCGAGAGTGCATCCATCAAATTTTATTGTGCTTAGGTAAATGAAAAACAGTGTGGGTAATGAGAAGGTCAGGAGATGTACAAGTCTTCAGCAGAAAATGATCATTGCTGTTGCTGTTTCCAACTCCATTACGCCCTAGGATTCCCTGCGAAGGGAATCTGAGCCTGCTCTAGCATTAAAGTCACCCAGAATTATAAACTTGTCCTTTTTTGGCACATTGAGGATAAAGGTCTCTAGGTCTTCATAAAATTTTTCTTCAACCTCATCAGGGTTCGTCATGGTAGGAGCATAGGCACTGATGATGGTGGCATGGCGTTTTCCTACAAGTGGCCATCACATTGTCATAAACCTGTCATTCACTCGTTTTGGCAGGCATACCAGCTTGCTGACTAGATTAGTTTTTATTGCAAAACCTATATGGTGCTCCCCTTCACTGTGGCCACTCCAGATAAATGTGAATCAGGCTCCAATTTCAGTAAGCTGGCCTTCATTTTCCAGCCTTGTTTTATTCAGGGCTGCTATTGGATGTGATAGCTGTTGAGTTCTCTTGCAACAAGAGCAGTTCGTCTTTCAGGTCAACTGGCTTTTGTATTGTCTATAAGTGTGCACACGTTCCATGTGTCGAGGGTGAGTGGAATCATCTTTGCAGATGTTTTTTGTACCTTTTGTACATTTCTTTGTGTTTCAACGACAGAGTGAGATTCCTCGCCTGCCACAGTAATCAGGCCAGGGTTGGGTAAACAGACAATGTTTAGGGCACCTTTTCTAGCCCCTTTCCTCACACCAGGAGGTGAGCAGTGTGATTCTTAAAAGGTTGCTCACGCACCCAGGGGGATGCTGAGTCCCACTGCTGCTTCTAGTGAGAAATGACCCTGTGGCCTCGTCCACCTGTGTGCAGGGTTGTGACTACAGTTCCCAGTGTAGTCACACCTGTTACTTCATCACTTGCCTGTCACCACAGGACTTTTAGATATAATAGTAAAATGGTATGGGTGATGTCTTTTGATTTGTGAGTAAATTGTATTTAAATGAGGCAGAGTTGCACAAATTCGTCAGCCTCACTCTTTCCTCCAGAATCATCATAGTCCAGTGGCAGGGCAGAGTCAAGACAACTGGTGATGGCCCAGGATGCAGTGGATGACTTTGGCATATCTGGTGTCTAACCAAGCTCTAAGCACTCCACATCGCCTGCTTCAGCTGCTTTCATGACCATTGGAACAAATTGTTCTCATCTGCCCATTCCACCAAGGGAAATCTTGGGGTAGACACACCCCTAACTCACCAATGGGTTTGAGAATTCTTGGTTACCCTTGGTTACCCTCAAGCTGGTTTGGCTCATCTGCTAAAATGGTTTACCAGGATGTGGCCGCTGCACATGCTGCAGCTTCTTAGAGCCAGAGGTGAGAGTTGGGGGGAACAAGTGGAGACCAAAGGTAGAAAGAGTCCTGAAAAGGGATCAGCAGTCATCACATCAAGGGTACTGGTCCTCCCTGAACACACCCCACACCCCAATGAGGGTCTAGAGTACACAGAAAGGGAGGGTGTATTATGAAGAGAATGAAGGAGAGAAATCTCTGGGAAGGATTGCAGAAAATGAAAATTGAAAAAGGAATGAACAGGACAAGTTGAAGTTCAAAAGAGGAAAGCAAATTTTGCTTTACTGAGAAGAAAAAGAGAAGGGAAGAATTAAATAATCAGATAAAAGCAGGGGGAAAAGGAGCTAATAAGCAAATCTCCAAAGGGAAAGGGGTAACATGGAAAGGAGCACTGGGGGGTGAAGGGAAGAGAACCGGTGGAGATACAGCCTCTTTATTAAAGATTAAACAAATGTTACAAAAGAGACATAGTACTGTGTTTACAGTGGAAGAAGGGGAAAAAGTCCTAACTTGAAAAATTCCTAATATTAGAGATAAATGGAGGAAAATATAAACCTAATTCTTTAAACTTTAAATGCGAATAGACTGAACAATTCAACAAAATAAAAAAAAAAATTAACATATTGGATAAGAAAATAAAACCCTACAATCTGTTGCTTCTAAGAAACATATTTTAAAAAGCAAAGGCTTACATAGAATAAAACTGAGAAATGGGAAAAAAAATTATTATGCATCAAGTGAATCCAACAAATCGGGAATTAGGATTATGCTGTCTGACAAAGCAAAAATAAATATTCAACAAATAAAAAGGGATTAAACAAGAAAGCTACATTATGTTGAAAGGAACCATAGATAATAAACTAGTATCAGTATTAAGTTATATGCTCCAAATGCCTTAGAATCCAAATTCATAAAGGATAAATTAACTGAGCTGCAAGAGTACAACAAAATAATAGTCATATGAGATTACAGTATCCCTCCCTCAGTTTTGGATAAATCTAACAGATAAACAAAGGGGGAAATATAGAACTGAACAATTACTGGAAAAATTTGACACATCTAGTATTTTCTAAATGAGACTGCAAAAGAATACATGTATTTCTCAGCCATACATGGAACTTTTACAAAAAGTAACCACATATTAGGGCATGGGTATTACAAACAAATGTAAACAGGCAGAGATAGTAATTGCATCCTTTATAGATCATCATGCAATAAAATGAGTTACTGGGTCAGGGATTACAAACAAAAGACATAGACCCAAATGGAGATTTAACAACAAAATCCTAAAGAGTGAGTATATCAAAGGACAAATCATAGAAACAATAAATAGCTGCGTGAAAGAAAAGGATAATGATGACACAGCATACCAACATTTCTAGTATGGAATTAAAGCACTCCTCTGGGGAAAAATCATCTCTCTATAAACACACATTTACAAAATGGAAAAATATAGGATTAATGAACTGAATAGACACATAAAAATTAGAAAGCCAACAAATAAACAAATCCAAAATAAGCACAAAAGAGGAGATATAAAAATTAAAGGAAAATAGATAAACTGCAAACCATTAATTTACATGTGATAAATAAAACAAAGTTCGTTCTTTTAAAAGATTAACAAAATTGCCAATAGCTTTAGTTAATCTGATTAAAAAGAGGAAAGAAAATCAAATCAACAAAATAGTAATGAGTAATGAGTAAAAATCACAACAAAATCAGAATAAATAAAAGGAATAATCAAAACCTGTTACGCAAGTCGTATGTTAACAAAGCCATGAACATAAAAGAAACAGAGGAATATCTTCAAAAATATAAAATACCCAAACTGAAGAAGATCAGATAGAGATCTTAAATAACCCAACTTAGAAAAGAAAAGAAAACTAACTGTAAAGGAACTGTAGGGGAAAAAATTCCTGGTCATGATGAATTCACCAGAGAACTCTAGAAAACTTTTAAAGAACAATTAGTACCCATCTCATAAAAATTATTCTCAAAATCTGAGAAAGAAATCCCCCTACCAGAATCCTTTTGTGAGACAGATATAATCCTATTACCTAAACTAAGAAGGGCAAAATATGAAAGGAAAACTATAGGCCAATATCATTAATGATGACTGATTAAAAAATTTTTGACAAAATCCCATCAAAACAGACTACAAAAGAAATCCTTGAAGTGTTCAAGTCTACCCAAGAAATCATTCATTATGACCACGTTGGAATTATACCAGGTATGCAAGGATGGCTCAGCATTAGGAAAACAACCAACATCTAACTATCAAAAAATTTAAAATTTTAAATAATATCCTGTCAAAAAGACTACAGGGATTTATTCAAGAAATCTTGGATTTATACTTGGGATATAAGAATTGTTCACTGTTAGAAAAATTAACAGTCATATTGAAAGCTTTAACCAGTTCTCTGGGGTCAAAAGATCATATTCCCAAATCAGCTGCTGTTTTCACCCTTCTCCCATTCAATTTATATACAGGCTCCACAACTCCCATGTCTTTAGATCAGAAGGAAGATATTATTCAAGGATCATCTTCCTCACCCCTAGAGCCTGATATAATTGCAGAAGGGCCAAAGTCTACATGATTTAGTCACCCAACTCATTCATTCTCTCTATTCTGCTTATTATACAGTCAAAATGGGATGCTTTTTGTCTTAAGCCCTTGGGGAACCAAGTTGAAGAATTTCCTCAACATGAATCCTACCAAAAGGTGCAACACATTTTCTTTCCTTCCACCAAAGTTGTCACTCATCTTTTGCTATCTTGTGGGACAGCATGTCTTTAGAGTAAGTCTTTACATAGCTGACAGGACTTGGGGCATAGGTATTAATTTATTCCCTGCTTAACAGGTACTGGTCCCTTCCTCTGCTTCTCTTGCCACCCTTGTCTTTTCCCCTCTTCTCCTTGGCCATGTCTTTTGACCTTATCTCTATCCCTGCTCTTTCCACAGTCCTTCCCCTGTTCTTATTGGTTTCAGTCAACAAAAAGAATGACTGGTAGGCAGGTAAAGAGAAGAAAGAGGCAAAGAATCCCCACTTAGTGACTCATCTGTAAACTCAGAGAGATTCTATAGATAGCTCCCCAAACAACCATACCACCCTCTTCCTGTGCCCTTTGAACAAGATTTCTATGTATTCTCTTCCAAGTCATATGCCTTGAATGGAGCAGGGGAACATCAAGATATCACCCACTTATTCTGAACCACATCTCAAAACATCTGGCTCTTTCCCTCTATTCCCCTTCTCCAGATCCCTATGGTCCAAGTTTGAGTTTGAGGGTTTGAGAATGCCAAGAAAACCAAAAAGTACTATACCAAGGTGTCTCATGAGAGCACTCTGTGGGACAGACTAGTACCAAAGGAGTCTAATACAGGTAACTATTGCTACTAAATTCACCTCCTACGTGGTTATCTAGGCTTGATTTTGCCCATGGCCATTTTAATCATAGTGACATCAACTCCCATGATGAATTGTATTATTGTTTTTTCCTGTAGAAGCTTATTATAATGTTAATAATGTTTTTATAAGTTTCCATTTTTAATGTTAATTTTCCTTCAATCAAACAAATATTTATTGGGTACCTGCTATGTGCTAGACACTGTGTTAGGTTTTGGGGATACAGGAAAATGAAATAATCCCCACTCAAAATAAGTTTACAAAAAGATATACCTACTTAGAGGATTCCATTCAACTGACCTATAATTTAATGTCAAAATTCAGACTTTCTCACTATTCCTCTGACCACATCCCTTTCTTCTCACAGCATTCTCAACTCCATCTTTTTCCAACCCACAACTCTCAATTCTTGTTCTGCCTATACGTGTTTTTAGCCTAATTTTTAATACTGCACACAAATCTGTCTTTCTCTAATTTGATTTTCCCTAGTTCCCTCTCTTTCTTTTACCTTCCCACTTCTACACCACAAGTTTCTCACCTATTTCCAAAACAATTATGCCATCTACAGTGTCTCCAATTTTTTTAAAAATATGCTCTGTCTCCACATTTTCCATGATGCAGGTTGAAGATGGGTTATAATAATTGCTAGTGTAACTCAGGATCAGATGAAGAGGCAAATTTCAACCTTTTCTTGATCCCTTTTCCGTATCCCTGCAGGTGTTGTTCCCAACTGTCTGATGCTTTATTTCTATAGAGGAATTGGGAGTCCAGGCTCCTCTTTTAGCTCAACTGGGTCCTGTGCCTCAGGCAGGGCAAGGAGGAAAAAGGAAACAGAAAATTCAGTGAGACAAGGAATAGAATCTTCTTTTCTATGGACCCTGGTTTCTTGGTGTTCTGGAGTGCTGGGTACCATAGAAACAAAGAACCCTACAGGAGTCCTTGAGGCAGGGATGATTTACAAATGGTGAAATGGGTGGAGAACTTCCTAAGTTCTGGATTCCAAATTCAGTTGTTATTGTTCAGTTGTTTTCAGTCACGTCTGACTCTTTTTGACTCCATTTGGGGTTTCCTTGGCAAAGATACTGGAGTGGTTTGCATTTCCTTCATTTTACAGATAAAGGAAACTGAGGCAAATGGGGTTAAGTGACTTGCCCAGGGTCATATAACTAGTGTCTGAGGCCAGATCTGAACTCATGAAGATGAGTCTTCCAGAATCCAAGCCCAGTTCTCTATTCACCATGCCACCTGGCTGCCCCTATTCTCCTTCTGATGGGGTTCAGACTCTGGGAGCCTCCTTAAGCTCCCCTTGAATCTTCCCACTTAATCTGGCCTTTCTTACTCAAATCTAATCTTCCCATTTGTTCAGTCAGTCTCAGGAAGCCCATGGGCTTTTCTTTATCACTGTGCTCAGGTCTCTGTGACACCTCCCATTCTTGATCCCATTAAAACCCCATTCTCCAGGCTGCTGACCATTCCTATCAAGATCTATATTCATTCCCATACCGCCCCTATCAAGATCTCTGAATTGCCCCACCTGCTTCCCACCCACCCCTCCATTTTCTGATATCTCCTGATTGCCTCCAGCTGTTTCCAACCCTTGACCTCCTTGGACTTCTCCTCAAGACCCTCTCTAAACCCCTCCTCCCATCACCCTAGACTACCAAACCACCCCCAGATCCCTCCTATAGTCTTTTCTGTATTTAAGTTCCATCTTGCCTCCATGAAGGTGCTCAGATTCAATCCAACTCAGACTCTGTCTAGCTGGGATTCTATCTAGCCTGCTTGTGAATACAAACATTACAAATGTTTAGGCTCCTTAAGAGCCAACCCAAGATAGCGAATCTTTAATAAACTTTGTTTTTCTTTGGCTTTAAGAAGGCTTGAGTTGAATTCATTCGAGCAGGATCCGGTGTGTCAGTATTTCAGGGTCCCCAGCACCCCTAAACCTCGTCACTTCTGTCCCATCCTTTATTCCTAATTCCTTCCTATCTTCCTAAAGCTCATCTCTCCTGTACTCAATATAACATCATCACACTAAACTTTATATGGGTAAATTAGAAGTACTTAATTTGGTTGACATGGATTGATAATAAAAGATAAATTACAATGGGGTTAGGTATTGTAGAGCTATTGGATCCCTAATGCATATATTTTTAGAAATCTGCCAAAAATTCTGGACTAATTGCCCTTCTATGTATAAAACCCTGTCCTAAGTTCTGTGGGGGAGAAAGGATGTCTGATATCTATGTTCTGGAAGTTCTAGACTAATCAGCAAAGCTAGTCAACACACAAGAAAAAAAACTGATTTTAATGAATATTTCCTATCTCAGGGATAGAGGAAATACAGAAAATACAGAGTTTAATTCAATAAAAATTCCTCTCAAGTAGTTAATGATTAAAGGTAGACAAAATTGATATGGACAAGGTATGCTCACTACTGCTAGGGTCTTAAGGCTTGCTTAGCATAATAAACATGAACTGATATAAACAATCCAGTATGACAGCATGCAATTTGTCGAAGTCTGTTGGCCTTTTGTGCCCCGTTTTTTCAGGATCCATGTTTCCCAGAATCCTGGGAGTCATTGAATGGCTTCAGACCTTTAGAAACCTCCTTCCCAGAGATTCTTGGTTAGCTAGTACGGTAGCTTTGGTTGCTCTGGCTGTTCCACAAACAAGATACTCTATCTCTCAGCTCCAGGCATTTGCTTTGTTCCCATGCCTGGAAAGTTCTCCCTTATGGGCTTTGACTACTGACTTCCCTAGCTTCCTTTAAGTCCCAATTAAAATCTCACCTTCTACAGGAAATCTTCCCTAACCCATCTTAGTTCTAGTGCTTTCCCTCTTTTAATTATTTCCTATTTATTCTATATATAACATACTTATTTGCATGTTGTCTCCCATTAAATTGCAAGCTCCTTGAGAGCAGGAACTATCTTTTGCTTCTTTGTATATCCCCAGTGCTTAGCCATAGTGCTTGGCACATAGTAGGCATGCAATAAATGTTTACTGATTGATTGATTAAGCCTAGGGTACCTTCTGTTAATTCTACTGTCTTCCCTGTGTTATTTCCAATTTATCTTGGATATCTCTTTTTTATACATAGTAGTTTACATGTTATCTTCTCCATTAGACTGTGAGCTCTTTGAGAGCAGAGACTGTCTTTTGTTTGTATCCCCAGCACTTGGCGTAGTGCTTGGCACACAGAAGATATTTAATAAATGTTTACTGATTGATTGACTGTATAGGGACCACCTATTCAGATGCATTTTCCCAAAGACTAGAGAGTGGGATTTGAATAAAGAATAAAGAAAGGTGGTAGAGGGGCTTAGTGAATAGTACCTGAATTAATAGATCTATTAGTTAACGTAGCTATATTAACAAAGATCTTTAAGTTAAAAGAATAGCAGTAGAGATGCTCTTATAATTCACACAAGACAAGAAGAGGGGCAGAAATTAACGAAGAAATATTCCTAGGTGTTAGGAATGCAAAGACATTTCTTCAATTTCCAGTTCTTGGCCACCACAAAAAGAGCTGGAAGTCGAGAGGATGTCCATCAATTGGGGAAAGACTGAACAAGTTGTGGTATATGAATGTAATGGAATACTATCATGCTATAAGAAATGATGAGCAGGTGGACTTCAGAAAAACCTGGAAAGATGTATGATCTGATGCTGATTGAAATGAACAGAACCAGGAGAACATTCTACACAGTAACAGCCATAGTGTGCGAGCACTGTTTCTGATAGACTGAGCCCTTCATAGCAATGCAAGGACTTAAAACATTCCCAAAGGACTCTTGAGGCAAAATGCCATCCACATCCATAGAAAGAACTATGGAATCAGAATGAAGAATGAAGCAGACTATTTTCTCTTGTGTCATGTTTTTTTTTTTTTTTCTCATGGTTTCTCCTATTTGTTTTAATTCTTCTATGCAACGAGACTAATGTGAAAATGTGTTTAATAAGAATGTACATGTAGAAACCATATAAGATTGCATGCCATCTTGGGGAGGGAGGGGAAGAAAATTTAAGACATATGGAAGTGATTGTTGAAAATTGAAAACAAATAAATTAATTAACTAATAAATAATTAAATACATAAAAAAGAATGCAAAGACAAAAAATGAAAGTTCTTACTCTTAAAAAGTTTACCTTATATTGGGGGAAACAACATATACTCTCAAATATGCAAATGAATCTGTGAGCTCATTGATCTGGGTGTTGTTGCCAGTACTAACACAGATTACAACATATTCAAGTCTGCATGTCGTGTGCTACTCTTGCCTATTTCCTTCCATAAATTCACTCCAGGGGGCTTCCTTGCTGCCTTGTCTTGATGTGAGGATACTAATACTTGTATTGTCTTACTGTCAGCCTTCACCCTCTGTTATGTGACCAGTCCATCTTTTCTTCCTATCAACATTTTCTCCACCTTAGTTATATGTTGTAGCTCTGCTATCATGCACCTCCCTGTTGCCATCTGTGGGATATTCATTTTCAGTTCTTTGGAGATTGTTGTCATATATCTGTAGCCAACAGCATTGGAAGAATATTGACATTAAATAGGTGAGCATTAACTTTAGGGAAAAGTTTGGAGTCAACAGAGATTTGCAATTTCCTAAAAGCAATCCAGAAATCCTTCTGTATATTTCTTGGTCCAACTCATTGTCTATTTGTATAGTCTATCTCAAAAATGCATGCTGATGGGAAAGCTGTATAAGTTGTATATTCAACTGTATGTCATAATATAGGCAATAGTCTTTAAAAAACTCTACTTGATCTTTCCTGTGCAGATGGACAGATGAAACCTCTTTTGAGTGATAATGGATCTCTTCTAGGAGACTCTACAAAATTTTGGGGTTTAATGCAACCACCACAGAGGTATATGGAAACAGGAGCATCTGGAAGACGTTACCAACTATATGGAATTCTCATCAGCTCAGACTCTGTGATGGATTTCCTTCACCAAAGTAGCAAACACTTTTGCCAAGCAAACATATCCCTATTTATGTGTCCCCTGATATTTATGATTAGTATCATTTAATAGAATTATTTGTCTTTCAAGGAATTTTGAATGATTTTGATGTATGGATAGAAGACATATGTTAGAACAGTTACTCCAAGGCAGCATTTTGCTCTACTGAATAAAATGTTTTTCATAATCTACAACAATAGGCACAGTGGGACCTTACATTCTCTAAGCCAATTGTCAGGTGATCTATGGTAGAATATCACTTGTGAAAGCCATCTTGTTTCCTATTAATATCTTGGGTGAGGGGGTCCTCAATTTATGTATCTTTTTTTGTGTAAAAGAGAAAGTAAGCAATATAGATAAAAGGTTGCTGATGCTCTATGGACTCAGTATATAAATATATACATAAGGTCTGAGGTCTTTGGTGTTTCCTTCTTTCAGATACATGATGAATTTTCAATGACCTCATAATTCAGTTACTTTTGGTACAGATATGTACTATATATACTTACTGTTTTACTTTCCCAACCCTTGTGATACTGATTGTCAGTTGACTAAAAGGAAACACTTTCCTCTCTAATCTTCACTTCCTCTTGGTGTCATATATCTCAATTCTACACCTGTTCATGTCCCTCTCTATTGTGCTCCTTGGAGTTCCCATTTCACCAATCTCTTCATTTTCATCTCTTCTTCTCATGTTCCTTTCATCTTCTGGCATTAATGGAATCATAGGCCTCTCTGAATGACACTGTATTGCTGGTCATTCTCTATACTACTGACTGCAGCTTCTCTCATACCCTCTGAAACATAGTCCTGGAAGCTGGAATACTCTTTGCATCCCACTACCACTACTAGACATTTTCTTTGGTGTTTTTACTCAGCAACCTCTCTTAATTTGAGGTTCATGCTGACAAAATTTAGGGCAGTATGGTGGATAGAGAACTGCGCTTGGAAACTGGAAGACTCCTCTTCATGAATTCTAATCTGGCCTTAGACATTTGCTAGCTGTGTGACTTTGGGCAAATCATTTCATCCTGCTTGCCTCAATTTCCTCATCTGCAAAATGAGCTGGAGAAGGAAACGGTAAACTACTCCAGTATCTTTGCCAAGAAAACCCCCAAATGGGGTCATGAAGAGTTAAATGTAACTGAAATGACTAAACAACGCTACCACCACCAACTACCCAAATTTATCACCCAATCTATATCCTTATGGCAGTTAATTGCCTCTCCCTTCTCAAGAAGTTCAGTTTTGGTCTCACAATCTTCCTTTCCATTCCAGCTCCTACCCTTATACTAAAAGATTTTAACATATACATTGATGTTCCCTCAGATACTAACTTATTAATTCTCAAATCTCAACTTCCATGACATACTCCAACTTAGACACAAAATGCAGTACTTCCATTTTTTAAATCTTAAAATCTACAGATTTTTTCATGTCCCTGGTCAAAAACTTTTGAAAGTCTACTTCTCCTAAACCTATTCTTAGTCCTCCACCAGGATCTCCAATTCTTCCACCCCTTAGTACAATCCCATATCATACCCCTGCTCTGCTATAACTCTTCCCTTTCTACTTTTAACCCTTTGGTTAACCAGTTTAACTCTAAAGTTTCCTTTACTCTTGAATCCTTTGCTCCTCTACTCTAATGAGCAAATCACAATCCTGGATTGGTCAAACCATCTTCACTTCTTTCCACTCAAATGCTACTGACTGAATCCATTTCAAATCTATAGCTAACATTTATATAGCACCTACTATGTGCCAGGCATCCATCATCCTTTGCCATGAGATGTTTTATATTCTAATACAGTGCTGCCTTTGGCCAACTTCTCTTTCCACTTGTCAAATAAGACAAGCGTTTGCTGACTAAAGGGCTTTTAAGACTTTTTTTGTCTCCTTGTTATTATATAAACTCCTGCATTAAATGATAATTTTTGCCTGCCATCTTTTAATTTATCAATCATGTTAATTTATTAATTACTTTTAAAATAGTTCAGGATTGAATTGTTTCCGTTATATGCCATATCTTTTCCTCATTATTACTTTTCTTTCTAGCTTTGGATCTTTGCTCTAACAAGTCAGTGGTCTGACATACAGCTGATTAAGAGATGCTTTCCACATTAAGGGTGAGCTTTTTCCTGGGTGTTAAAATATAACCAATTTAATTTTTGTGATGTTATTCAGTGTTCAAGTCCAGTACCTAGCAATTATCTTCTTGAAGAAAATATTCATAATATAAAGTTGTGAGACTTCCATGTGGTCTATAAATTATTGGTTTCTCTCGTTCCTTCTTTCTGACCTGTGTTCCAATGTATTTTTCACCATCCTCACCCATTCCCACCTTTGCCTTGAAGTCATCAACTATCCAAATACATAGTGATTTAACCTGGAGGCTCTTACTGAGTCCTTGGTAGAGTTTCTCTCCCTCCTTGCCCCTCCCCTCACCACTATCCTCTGTAAACAATGTTGATGCAAAAGTAGCATTTATTTTTAAGTGGTATTCTTTATGCAAGCCTTATTATGATCATTCCATACAAAATGATCACATATCTCAATAAAGTAGTTGTTGCATTTTGGTATAATAGAGAACCTACTTTGCCCTTGCTTCAACAAGGGGAACCATTTAATTACAATGTCCTTCTTCTCTCTGGACTTGTTTATAGTGAGAATGTCAGGAATTATATGACATAATTCAGCTCCTCTCTCAGGATATAAATATATTTAATACATAGTTCTTGTTCAGTTGTGTTTAAGTCTTCATGACCCCATTTTGGGTTCTCGTGCCAAAGACACTGGAATGGTTTGCCATTTCTTTCTCCAGCTCATTTTACAGATAAGGATACTGAGGTAAACAGGGCTAAGTAATTTTTCCAGGGTCACACATGTAGTAAGTTTCTAAGGTCAGATTTAAAATCAGGAAGAGTCTTTCTGATTTAAGATCTGGCACTCTGCTTCACCACCTAGAGGCCCATACAATATATAAGTATACATAAAACATATACAGAGTAGATACAGGGTAATTTCAGCAAGATGGAAAAGAGGCACAAGCAGGAGGAGGGGATAAGGAAAGACCTCATAAAGGAGATAGCACTTGAGGTAAGCTGTGAAGGAACTGAAGGATTCTAAGAGGCAGGGAGGGGAGAAAAGAGGAACGTACTCTAGACCTGTGAAAAATTATGAAGACTACTGGTTTGGGTTAGGGGGGCAGGGGTAAGATGAGTTCTGTTTTGGACATGTTGAGTTTGACACGTTTATAGGTCATCCAGTTAGATAAGTCCAATAGGCATGACTGGAGATCAGGACAAGGACCAGGCCTGGGAGTCATTTGCGAAGTAGTCATTGAATCTTCATGGAGGCAGGGGGTAGATTGGACCATTTTCCATGGAATTGGCCTCTTTCTGTTGGAAGTGCCCTAGTTCATCCCTACTACAAACTTTTTGTTTGGTATTTGTAACTTTGAAGGTTTATTGCAATTTACCTCCCCCTTCAAGGGAGGTGAATGTCCTACATGGCTTGATTTGTAGGATCCTATGGCCTGAGACTCTAAAAGGAAATATGTTCTAGAGGAATGGGAAAATACTAGTAATACATTCTGAATTCATTTCAGCGAGGAAGGAAAAGGGACCTTTTCTAAAGAGACAAATGTGGTTACAACGAAATTCATATTTTTAGAAGTACATTACAAGACCAAGGGGCAGGTAACTGAGGACAAACATAAAAGTAGCATATTCCTGTAAAGTCCACTACGAATTGAAACTTGAAATAATGAGGCTAACAAAAGAACTTTTTTTTTTTAACCTGTTAGGAGAAAGAGGAAGATCAAGGCAGGGACAGGACCCCTCCTTGGGATGATGATAAATTATGGGCAGAAGGTAGAACTATTTCCTTTCTCATACCTATTTTGTCAAGAAAAGAGATCCTTAGACTTGTAAGGATAGGTCAAATAGAAACCTGAGATAATTAGGGTGAGGGGACAGGGGGAAGATAATGCTGGGATGACATATGAATGTGGAAAGCCCTCCTGACCACCTTCATCAGGCTCATCTTGCACACTAATCCATCCCTCTCCCCTTTCAGATTCCCTTTTGCAGCCTAGAATGTAGGCTTTTTGAGTGCATAGATTGCCTTTTTGCTTGCATTTGTACACAAGCAAGCCAGGTACAGTGCCTGGCACATAGCAAGGCTTGCTTGCTTCCTTCCTGTATTTGAGTTTATCTCTGCTCCTGGCCACTTGCAAGGCCTTTCGTGGTAAGTTCAAGGAGTGTTTCTCTTATCACTGTGATGAACAATGCTGCAAAATGGTACACTCTATCTGAACACTCCTTGGTCTACCCCTACCTCTCCTTATAAGGAATATTGTTTTCATGTACATAGAAACCATTTGTAATTCAGCCTAATTGCCATCCATTTATCTTCATTTTATACTATATGAAGTATATATAAATATGTATATTTATACAGACCTATGCTAAATGTGAAATGGCACCCAAGAAAGCCTATTTGACTCAACAGACTTTTCCATGAACCACGTGGTCGTTCTGTCTGCCATGATGTATGGCAGACAGGACAACAATGTTTTTATCTGACCTGTAGCCTAAAATTGTGAGATGCGAGATACAACCCAATTGCGTTATCTCATCCATGTTTCTCTCCATATTACGTCCAAAGGAAAGTTTCAGAGAGAATTTGTCTATTTCTTTGCTGAAACCTAGGGATTTCATAGCTACATTGTTTCTCCAGTCAATCAACTTCAAAACATTGGATACAAATACAAAGATGGAAGAAAACCACAGTCTGACTTTTTCAAATGCCAGGTGAACCTCAAAAAAAATCACGACGGTTTGCTGAGGGCATTCCGGTAAGACAGAGTACAAGTTAAAACTCATATGCAGTTGGGGGTGGGTTGGGGGAATAAATTATTTTTTAAAAATTTAAATAATAAATGAAAAAAAACAATTAAAAATTAATAAATAAATAAAACGTAAATAAAATATTTATTTTATTTTTTTAAAAGCTAGTAAACTCCTGCTCTAGGTCTGGGAAGTTTTTACTTGGCCCCACTCTTGCAATTAAGGAGACTCAGGGAGGGGGCCGTGCGCGCCATCTAGTCCAACTCGTCATTTTACAGATGTGGAAACTGAGGCGCAGGGAGGAAAAGTGAGGTCTTGTGACTCCAGCTTCGGAGCCCTCTCGAGCTGAGGGGGGGGCACCAACGGGAAAACCGGGTCTCGGGGATCCCCAAAGGAAACGAGGCGATCCTAATCCCCTTCCTTCTTCAGGCGGCTGCGGCGGCTGGAGCGGATTTCAGCCGAACTTGCTCTCCCCACGCACGCGCAGACGCTCAGCACAGCCCCCACCCCGGCTCCTTTCCCTCCCGGGCTCTGTGTGCTCCTCCGCCGCCAATGCCCGGCCGTGGCCACCGCCTCCGCCGCCGCCGCCGCCGCTGCCACCGCCGAGGAAAGCTTCCGGTGCGCCGGAGGTGGTTCCGGTTCGCAGCGGTTCCCGGGTTCTGTGTTCGGCTCCCGGCCGGAAACCCCCTCGCGTGGCGCCCGGTTCCGGTTCGGTGAGTGGCGGCTGGAAGCGGGAGGGGGAGCCAAGGGAAGCCGGGGCCCAGAGGCCGAGCCGGGCTCGAGTCCAGACAAACCTGACTGAAGTGGGGCTGGGCGGAGGAGGCAGCGGCTCGGCACCCCTCCTCCCTCGGGACTTGCCTCTTTCTCACCCACCCCCTCCCCGCTCCCGGAACCCCCTCCCCCTTTTCTCCCCGGCAGCCGTTAATCCCTAAGGCCGGGGGAGGGGAGCGCGTCTCTACCCGCCGTCCTTCCGGGGGAGCCCAGCCGGCGCTTCGCGCCTGAGGCTGCCCTCAGGACCTACGCCGCCTGGGGCAGACCTCGGGATGGGTACAGCCTAGGTGCGAGAGGAAGAGCTCGGTCTTCCCGGGTGGCGGGAGCGGGCCGGGGGTTGGCTTGGATCGAGGTGGGGGGCAGCCTCCCTGGGACCTGGACGGAGGCCGCTCCGGAGCATCTCGTCCCCTCCTTGATCCGGCCTCTGCACCCCCTCTGGCTCCCGAAAGCAGCCCCGGCTGTCACCGGGTCCGCACCTCCCCGGCCGCCGGCCCCCTCCCCTTTGTTTGCTCACCTGGTTCATTCCTCCAGGAGCTGTCACACTCACTCCCTTGAAGTCCCCGACCGTGCGCGACACTGGAGAGATGCCCGGTTTCTTGGGACTTGAGCAGCAGGATGCCTATTTATCAGTGGCTGTGCAGTGTATTCAGTATCTTCCTGTGCAATAACTTACACCCCTTTTATCACTTCCAAAACAGCCTTTGCGTCGTCTTTAGCCCCCTTTATAAGAACATCCGCCGTGCAGATCATTTTAAAAGTTAGGTACAGAGCCTGGAATTCTCTCCTTTCTCCTCTACACCTCCTGGCCTCCTAGGCTTCAAGTTCCAGCTAACACCTGCTTTCCACAGGAACACTGTACGGATCCCCCGTGTTGCTGGCGTCTTCCCTCTCTCTGTTAATTATCTCCACGTTATCCTGCCTTTATCGCTGAAATAGAACTGTTTGTATATTGTCTCCCCCTCACACTCTTGAACTGCTTTGGAAGAGGGGACTTTTGTCTTGTATCCCCAGCGCTTAAAAGCACATTGCCTGGCTCATAGTAGGCATTTAATGCTTGTTAACTAACTGGGGAGCCTTTCTAGGCCATGAGCTAGTTAGTTGGTTGAAGGAGCAAGATCACTGGTTGAATGGATTCTAGAACTTTCCACCTCTTAAAAATTTGCATCACATGAGAACTTTGAAATATAAATTATCTTGCATTGCATGTCCTAGACCTTCTCCCTTTTTTTTTCTCTCCTTAATACCTCTTGCTGTTCTATTCTTTGGGATGGGGAGGAATGATGGTAAATTCTACTCTGAAATCTTGAGACCATCCCTTTCATTGCCTTCGGCTAATTGTAAAACAGGTTTTACTACCACCCATTTGATGATAGCCAAATCTGCTGGGTGGGAATGGAAATTAAAGCATGTTCTACTGCTTCTTATTTTGGGTGATAGAACTGCTGGATATTGCTTTAAAGTTTAAAGTCTTCATCTCTTTTCTGCCCTTTTTCGCTTCTCCTGGCCTTTTCTTGGAAGTAGCAATAATGTTATTTTTTGTATCCTTTTCTTATGGTTTAGGAATCTAGAGACAGTTATAATATCTTTGAAACAGCTTTCCTCCCTTCATCACCTTGATCCCCAGCATTGGAGAAGTAAAATGTCATCCCAGATTCCATAGGAAGTTTATGTTCAACATGTACAAAACTGAATATTAGAGTTAATTATTTTTGGTATGTTTGGTAAAATTTGCATGCAAATCTGTTTGGTCCTGGGATTTTTTCTCATGGCTTTTTCCATTTCTTTTTCTAAGATAAGGATATTTAAGTATTCTGTTTCCATTTAACATGCACAAAATGGAACTTGTTGCTTTTGTCCCTCAATCTGACCTTTCTCCAGACTATTTTATTGAGAACACTATTGACATTGCAATCACACAGATTCATAACTTCAGAATCATCTTTGACTCTTCTCTCTCCCTCTTATCCTATATCTAATCAGTTGCCAAATCTTTTTAATTCTTTGTGCATGACATCTTTCATCTGTTTCCTTCTCTTCGTTCATATGACCACTAGTCTAGCTTAGGCCCTTGTTATTCAGTCATATCTGATTCTTCCTGACAGTATGGTCCTTGGGGTTTTCCTTGGCAAGGATAATGGAGTGGTTTGCTGTTTCCTGATTAAGACAAACAAAAGATTAAGGGTCACACTGAGTCACTTAGTTGCTTCCTAGGCAAACACAGGTTAAGTGACTTACCCAGGGTCACATAGCTAGTAAGTGTCAGGCTAAATGTGAACTCGGGTCTTCCTGACTCCAGACCCTATATGTGCTCTATCCAGGGAGCCTTCCAGCTGCCCCCAGTTTAGGAACCTACTCATCTCTTAATTTGGAGGATTTCAGTAGCCTTCTAATTGATCTCCTTGCTTCCAGATTATCTCCTATGCAATCCATGTTCTCCATAGTTGCTAAAATGTTCTTCCTAAAGTGTAGATGTGACCATGTCTTTCCCTTGTGCAGGAAGCTTCATTGGCCATCTATTGCCTCTAAAATTATGTAAAAATATTTTAGCCTGGCATTTAATACCCTTCACAGTCTTGCTTCAGCTGGTCTTTCCAAATTTATTTCACTTTATCTCTGATTTACTCACCCTACATTTCAGTCAGGCCAGCCTACTTGTTATTCCCTGAGCTTGGCATTCCAACCCCTACTCTTGTGTCTTTGACTTGGTCCTGTATGGAGTGTCCTCTTTCTGCTTCCTTCTTAGAATCCTTAGTTTCCTTTAAAGTTGCACATAAGTCTGCTTTTTGATGAAGCCTTTGTGGATCTCCTACTTATTAGAACTCTCACCTTTGGCATCTAATATTTCCTAGTAGCATATGAGCTCCTTGAGTAATATTTTTTGTTTTGACTTTTCTAACTTGGAGTAACTATGCAGGGTCTTATAGAGCAGGAACATTCATCCCTTACCTTTACTTTACCCAGCCATTTTGGATTTTCCCCGGGTCAATCCTGGGGAGCTCCATCCTCTAATTAGAGGGATTAGGTTCTTTGTTCTTACATTTTTTGACTCTTTAATAAACTCCCATCCAGAGGTTGGTTTTCCAGAGACAGTTTTACTTCTGATTTAGTTTATAGCTAATATCTGAGTCTCCCAAAATTGAAGAGTAAAGAAGTACTCAGTATGTGATATGAATCTAATTTGGGACAGATAGTTTATTCCTATACATAGAGAAAGGCTAAATATAGAACTGTACTGTAAAAAGCACTGTAAAACAATTTAAACAATTCAGTGACATAACTATGGATTACAATCTGCTGGGATGCTGATAGTTAATCCTTATTAAAATATGAAGAAGTTTGAAATGCTGCTAATTATCTATTTTACATGTTACCTTGGCTGAGTCCAGTCAACTTTACTAGTAAAACAGGTCAGGCTCTGTCCCGCTGTTAGTGGTGTCTGATCTCTCCAAGAACACTAGAGTAATTACTAAGAACTCCTCCCCTGATACCACCCTGATCCTGCTACAGTCATAGCCAACCCATTCCAGGATATCCAGTTTGAAATGTCCAATAGGCAGTTGGTGATTGTTTGAAGTTCAGGGAAGGGTCTGGGGCTGGATATATAAATCATGAGTCATAAGTACGAAGATAATAATTAAATCCATGGGAGCTGATGAGGTCATCAAGCCAAAGTATAGAGTAGGGACTATGACAGGGCCTTGTGGAATATATGTAGTTAAGGTGCATGATATGGTGATAAATGGAGAGTGTCATGAAAGCCCTATACCCTGCTTTTGAATGAGTATCTAGAAACAGAGGGTGGTCATTGGTGTTAAATGCAACAAATAGGTCAAGAAGCATGAGGATTGAAACAAGACAATGTGGCAATTAAGAGATCATTGGTAACTTTGGAAAGTAGTTTCCGTTGAGTGGTAAAGTCAGAAGTTAAATTGCAGCTGGTTGAGAAGTGAAAGGGTGGACATAGCAAGTGTAGTGTGACTGAGAAAGGGAGGAGAGATGTAATTCTGAACTCTCAGGAGGATGGTAGGTATAGTTTTCTGAAAGATTAGGGATATGGACAGGTGTGAAGGCAGTATGGAAGGAACTGGCAGTTAGGTCAAAGATTAGAAAACAGATAGTTGAGGTTGGGGTCTGCTGGAGAAGGTGAGGAGGAGTAGTACCAAGGGCTCATGTAGAAGGGCTGGTCTCACCAAAGAGAAGGGCCACTTCAGTGCCATAATGGGAGAAAGGAGAGTGGTAGTAGCCATCTTCTTACTAAGGCATTTCCTCATAGTTTCCAGTGTCATCCTCTGGATAACTCACTAGTAAATAGCATTCTCTGAAACCACCCTTCTTAATATGTGTATGTATATGTTGAGCTTCTACCCCTTACCCCACTTCTGGTTACTTTGTATTTATATGACTTACTATTATATGTATGCAACTTACTGCTTTTTTTCTTCTTTCTTTTCTTTGTAGCAGCATAAACATTCCAGAATACTTGTCATACATATTCAAGAAGAAAGTTAAAAGGTTCCTTTATTTGAGTGAGTTATCATTCTTCTAAAAGGAAACTACTTCACATATGTAAAATAAGGAGAAAGAATCACAGACTTAGAAGGTCTGAACTAAAAAGGACTTCAGATACTACCTTGTTCAACTACCTTATTTAGATAAGAAAATTAGATTTCATAGAGGCTAAATGACTTTCTCAAAGTTGCATACTAGTATGCATGTGGCATTTGAATTTAGATCAATTTAATAATATTATACATCACTTATTGGGGGTGGCCTTTCAGGAAAATCTGAGTTCAAGTCCTGCTTCTGGCACATACTAGCTATGTGACTGTGAGCAAGTCAGTGTCCCATATAATTCCCAGGTAACACTTAAGACTCTTAAGTTATAGATATGTTGCCCATCTGCTTCATTGAAGGTAGTTGTGACACCAGGAATTCCTTATACTAGTGAAATCATAGGTATAACTTGTCTATCTCTTACTTTACAAAATGAAGTCAAACCTGTTATCTTTGGTTGTTTTTGTCATTCTTGCACATCCAGTCACTTGCCCATCTCCTGAATATCTGGAGTGGGTCCTCTCCATTCATAGTCTATCACTCTATCAGACTTTTATCACTTCTTGCATAGAGTGTTATAATAGGCTTCTAAATGTTTTCTTATATCCAGTCTCTGCTCTCTATGCTTTACATGACTTCCAGAATAAAGGTTAAAATGCAGCCACCTTAGTTTGTCATGTAAAGTCCCTTACAAACAGGGAAAAGCTGATCTTTCCAGTCTTAGTCCAAATTATTTTCCTACTTGCACTCCATGTTCTAGCTAAATTGGCCTCCCGCTGTTCCCTAGCCTTGGCCTTTCTTCTCCTACTTCTTATGCCTGTGTACAGGTAGTCTTCATATACTCTGTCTTTACCTCTTACACCTCAGTTTTTTTTCAAGGTTTAACTTAGGTACTGGTAATGCTTAGGTATTGCTATGTAGCCTCTCCTGATCCTACTTAATGTTTCCACCTTGTGTCTTCCCCTTGTGTAATCTCCTTGAAGATGGGAACAATTCCTTTTTTTGGCTTTGTTTTCTTGGAACCTTGTACAGAACTTTGTTTGTAGTAAGCACCTAATAAATCTGCTTTCTTTTTTTTAAAATCATTTTTATTTCATTAAGTATTTCCAAATTAAATGTAAAACTTTTTTTAACAATCATTTTTAAAAATTTTGAGTTCCAAATTCTCTCTCTTCCCCCTCGTTGAGGAGGTAAGCAATTTGATAATGATTGAAGTCATTCAAAATATATTTCCATATTAACTGTGTCGTTTAAGGAAACACAAAATGAAACAATACCAAAAAATAATGAAGTATGCTTCAATCTGCATTCAGAATTCATCAGTTTTCTCTCTGGAGGTAGATGGCATTTTTCATCCTAGGTCTTTGGAATTATCTTGGATTATTGTCTTGATTAGAGTAGCTAAGTCTTTCACAGTTTATCATCCCTATAATATTGCTGTTAGTGTATACAACATTCTCCTGGTTTTGCTCATTTCGCTTTGCATGAGTTCATATAAGTCTTTCAGGTTTTTCTCAATCTGTCCTGCTCATCATTTCTTATAAGCATGATAGTATTTCATCGCAATCATATGCCACAACTTGTTTGGCCATTCCCCAGTTGATGGACATCCCCTCAATTTCTAATTGTTTGCTAACACAAACATAGCTCCTGTAAATATTTTGTAGAAATAGGTTCCTTTCCCTATTCTTTGATATCTTTGGAATGCAGACCTAGTAGTGGTGTTACTAGGTTAAAGGGTATGCACAGTTTTATAGCCCTTTGGACATAGTTCCAAATTGTTCTTCTCCAAAGTGATTGGCCTAGTTCACAACTTCACCGGTAATTTATTAGCATCCAAATTTTTCCATATCCACTCCAGCGTTTATTGTTTTTCTTTTGCTGTCATGTTAGTCAATCTGATAGATAAAAGGTGGTACTTCAGAGTTGTTTCAGTTTGCATTTTTCTAATCAATAGTGATTTAGAGCATTTTTTCACATGACTATAGATAGCTTTTATTTCTTCTTAATATTTCTTGATGTGAATGCCTTGTGTATTCCAGTATTCCTTGGGCTATTTTCTTGACATGATTGTGCCCTCCCTTCCTCTGCAGTTTAGATCATCATACTCCATGTCTGAGACTTCCTTCACACATCTTCCTCTTCTAAGTCCAACTGAGCTGCCATCAACCCCTGGAGGTTTTCTCTGCTCTCCCCTACTTTCCAATTAAAAGTAAGATCTTCCCCTTCAAATTGTCTTATGTTTTTGACTATATCTCTTCTTTGCAATTTTCACATTCTACCCTGTGGCATAATTGTTGGTCTGCATATATATTTGATTGTAAGCTCCGTGACATTGGAGACTATGTTGGGAACTTATTCTTAGCACATGGAGAATCATAAATGTCTGCAGAATTAAATCCACCTATCCGCTCAGATGAAGTATGTCTAAAACTAAAGTCATTATCGTGTCCCATAAGCCAGCCTGTCTCTTTCTCTCTCTCTCATATATCTACATTTCCCTTTTCCTCACCTGTATATCCAGTTAATTGCCAACTCCTGTTGATTCTCCTTTACATGTATTTTACATCCACTCCCTCCTCTCTGTTCCCACTCTGACTGCCTTAGTTCATGTCCTCATCTGTTCCCCCCCTCTGCCACGTGCATTGTCTTTCACTGAGGCCCTTACTTCAAAGCCACATCTTCTGTGAAGCCCTCATTGACTACCTTTCCTTACCACTTCTCCCCCCACAAATGAAAATGATCTATTTTTTTTATTTCCGGTCTTTTTTTATAGTCTTTTATTTTTCCCCCAATTACATGTAAAGATAGTTTTCAGCATTCATTTTTGTAGAATTCTGAGATCCAGAGTTTTCTCTCTCCCACCCTCCCCAAGACAGCAAGCAATCTGATATAGGTTATACATGTCCAGTCATGTTAAACATATTTCCACGTTAGTCATGTTAAGAAGAAGAATCAGAACAAAAAGGAAAAACCATGAGAAAGAAAAACAATAAACAATGAAAGTGAAAATACTATGCTTCAGTCTGCATTCAGACTCCTTAATTCCACATCTCTGGAAGTGATTAGCATTTTCTATCACAAGTCTTTTTGAATTTGATCTGTTCCTTAGAGGCATCATGGTATAGGAGAAAGAGGCTGGAATCAGGAGAGATTTAGGTGCAAATCCTATTTCTGACACTTAGTAGCTTCGTGATCCTGGTGAAAAACTGAGGGTTTTTGTTTCTTTCTATATTTGAATATTTGGTCTCCGCAATCCACTAAGCTTTCTATTCTTTTTTATACTTTTCTTTTTCTTTACTTTCTTGCCTCTTAAAAAGTACTCTATACTAGATGCTTCCAAACAAACCTGTCCCCTTCTAAGCCTGCTGTCATCTTCCTTTCCCAATGCTCCATGGAAATCATTTTATTAAAGATTCAATGACTCTTCTTCATTTTTCATCCTCTTTCACCTCTTTACAACATTTGACCCTTGTTGACCACTTTATCCTCCTTTGGCATCTTTAAAAGTCTGGTTTTTCTCCTCTAACCACTCTTTGCTCTCTCACTGGTTTTTCTTAATCTGTTAAGCTGGACATTTTTTAAGATTCTTTGGCTTAACTTTTTCTCTCTTTACTCTCTCCTTTAGCGATCTTATTTATTCACTCCCATAGCTCCTCTGTGCAGGTGTCTTCCATATTTATATGTTCATCTCCAGTTTCTCCCCAGAAACATTTCTACACAAATGTTCTTGAGATAACCTACATTCACTATATACTAAAAAGATTATATTACTCTATAAAACCATTGGGCAGCTCAGTGACCTGGAATCGGGAAGACCTAAGTTCAGATTTGACCTCAGACACTTACTGGCTGTGTGACTCTGGGCAAGTCACTTAAACCTGTTTGCCTCTGTTTCTTCATTTGTAAAATGAACTGGAGAAGGAAATGGCAAACCACTCCAGTATCTCTGCCAAGAAAACCCCAAATGGGGTCATGGAGAGTTGGACACCACAATGACACCATTCCTGGTTATACTATTTCTGTCAGTTGTACTACCATTAATCAGTTATCTGTGGTTAAAAGCTTTGTTTTCTTTGACTCTTCTATTTCCTTTGCCTTCCACATCCACTTAGTTGCCAGGGTATGCCAGTCTAAGCTATGTAGTGCAGTGGATAGAGTAGACCTGGAGTCAGGAAGATCTGAGTTTGAATCCTGCCTCAGACACTGACAAACTGTGGCTGGGCAAGTCATTTAACCTCCATTCACCTCAGTTTCCTCTACTTTAAAACGAGGATAATAATAGTACCAAACTTGACAGGTTGTTGCAAGGTTCTAATTAGATAACATGTAAAGTGCTTTGCAAATATTAAAGCCAATATAGATGCTAACTCTTATACTCAAAGCTATTACCTTCTTTGTCCTGTTGCCACCCTGTTAATAGCTACCTTCATTACTACGAGCTGGACTTCTGCTATAAACTCCTCCATCATCTTTCCAACCTCTAGTCTCCCTGTATCCCTTCAAAATCATTGTTCACAACCTGTTTAACTTGACAAGTAAGAAAGATTAATATATATTTCTTTTGCACAGATCTGATTTGTCATTTATTGTTTGCCACCCTTTGGTTTTAGTTTCCTACCTGAGTAAAATTCAGGCAGTAAAGTATGGCATTCCAAGAGGGAGACACCCTGAGAGAAATTACAAAGTTTAGGTAAGACCCAGTCTTGACTAAACTAAATCTAGTGAGATGACTCAATACACAACAATAATAAAAAATGTGATATTTGAAAGTCTGAAGAATTATTCTGCCAAATATGGAATAAGAGAAGCACAATGCAAGGTTTTAAAAAGTTATATGCTATTTTTGTTCTTTTGTCACTTTCAGTTTTATTGATATGTTTTGTTTTATATTCCATGCATTTATTTATAGTTTACTCCAACTTTATGAGATGTTTCTTGTAACAAAGTTAAATAGTTAAGCAAAATTAATAGTACAGAGACTGCATCTGAGAGTGCATATAACATTCACATCTACAGCACCTCCCATCTATTTTTTTAAAAAAGACAGAAATTTATTTTCTTTCCTATTCCCACCCCATTGGGGAAAAAAAGACAAATTTCTTTTAACATATATGTATAGTTGTGTCTTATTCTGCACCCCAAATCTAACACTTCTCTGTCATGGATAGCATGTTTCATCAATCCTTTGGCATCATGAATGGTCAATATATTGATTGTAGTTCTTAAAGCTTTCAAAGTTGTTTCTTTTTATAGTATCATTGTCATTGCATAAATTGTTCTGGTTTTGCTTATTTCATTAGTTTATAAAAACCTCAAAACCGCTCATTTTTAGAATATTGAGGTACATTGTTCTGGTTTTGCTCACTTCACTCTGCATCAGTTCATAGATGTCTTTCCATATTCTTTTGAAATCATCTATTTCCTCATTTTTTACAGCACAATAGCTCCATCACATTCATATACCATAACCTATTCAACCATTCTTCAGTTGTTGGAATTGGTGGGGGAAATGGCATTTGAGATAGACCTTGGCTAATGAATAGAATACCTTAGGTGATAAGGGGCAGACAGTATTTCAGGGTTAAGGAATATGTTCTGTACTTCAGACAAGTCTAACAGAATGATTTAGAAGTAGTGTGAGATAAAACTTGAAAAACAAGGTAATGTCAAATTGTAGAGGAACGTGAATGTTAGACAAAAAAATTTGAACTTTATTTGATAGGCAGTAAGGAGCCACTCACTGAGGATTTTTGAACAAAAGAATAATATGGCCAAACATTATCTTTGAGGAAGGATGTCAAGCAGCTTTATAAGGGAGTCAAGAGAGCCAAGACAGGAAGACATTAGGAGTCTTTTAGACCACCTTTCTGCTTTCTAACAGGGAAGAGGATTTGCCCAAGGTCACACAGACAGTGTCAGGCCAATAGCAGGTCTTCTGACCCCAAATCCAGTGCTCAGGCACCATACTATTGCCTTAATTCCCTTTAGTTTGGTTCTGCTCTTCCCCACCTTAATAAAAAGTGCTCAAAGATAACCAATGACTTCATCCAGCCAAAACAAACGGTCTTTTCTCAATCCTCATGCGCCATCTTTTTTTGGCACTTGTCGCTTAATTCTAGTACTAGAATGTCTCGTATGACATTGGATAAACCTCTTCCCCTTCAGCTATAGTGATGACCTGTGGTGCTACTCTAACCTAAGTCGTATGTTTTAGTCGTTTTTTAATTTGGGGAGATTCTTGCCTCCTATTAGGTAAGTATGATTTTTAAGGGATTGTTTCTAAGGTTTTAGGACTCCCAGGTTTCTTGAAGTGATGTAAAATTATGACAGAATTGTTAGCAATTTCAAAATGCAATAATTCACTTGGTAGGACTTGGTCAGTTGAATACACACAACCATGGGGCTTGTGTAGTACCTACAATGGATGATATATTCATTTTTTCAGTGACAAAAGAAAAATAGGATTGTTATTCTAGAGTTCTTTCTAGACAGATTTTTCCCCGTTGGAGTTTTCCTTCTCTTTTGATTAACGTGTTATAGTCAAACATTTGAGAAATGGTTTAAAAATACATTTTTAACCAATTAATCATGTTGGAACTTCAGAGAATCTCCCAAACTATTTAGGTTAGAGCAGCACCAGAGGTCGTCATTATTGCTGTCAAGGTATTTGTGGACCCTAAGCAAATCTTGAAATTTTCATGTTCTACTTTTCCCCTTTGAAAACTATGTTTATTCCTTTCGGTTATTCTACCCTGAAGTAAATTTATTTTCTGCTTCTGCCTGCCTTTCGGTTTATTTCCTATTGCACACAAACATGCCCTTTTCTCCTCTACTGTCTCTTCTGCCCTTTGTAGCTAAAGTCCTCAAAAAGGCCATATTACAATAGTTCCTTTATTTTCGTTCACTTTTTCCTTAACTCTTTAAGATCCAGCTTCTGACAGAAACTGCTCTCTCCAAACTTATTAATGATCTCTTAGTTGTCAGATCCAATGGCCTTTTCTCAATCCTCGTTCTCCTTGACCTCTCTTCAGCCTTTGATACTGTTGACCCCTTTATCTTTGATACTCTCTTCTCTCTGGATTTTTGGGTCTCCTTCCACCTGTCTGATCTCTGTTTCTCAGTCTTTTTTGCTGGATCCTCATCCAGATCACACTCTCTAACCATAGGTGGGCCACAGGGTTCTATCCTGGGTCCACTACTTTTCTCCTATACTACTTCATTTACTGATTTTATCAGCTCCCATGGATTTAATTACCATGTTTATGCTGGTGATTCTCAAATCTACCTATCCTTCACCAGCCTCTCTGCTGACCTCCAGTCTTGCGTCTCCAACTGCGTTTCAGACATCTCAAACTGGATGTCCAGTAGACATCTTAAACTTAATATGTCCAAAATTGAACTCACCTTCCTTCCCCTTAACCACTCCCCCCCCTTCCATATTATTATAGAGGGTAACACCATCTTCCCATCCCTCAGGCTTGCAACCTAGGAGTCATCCTTGACTCCTCACTATCTCTTATGCTCTCTTATCCAATCTGTTGTCAAGGCCTATTGATTTCACCTCTACAACATCTCTTGGATACATACTCTTCTTTCCCCTGATACTGCTACCACTTTAGTGGTACTACTCACATCACATTTGGACTATTACAATAGCCTCTTGGTAGGTCTGCCTGTCACTATAGTCTGTTTTCATTCAGCCACTAAAGTAATTTTTCTTAAATCACAACTCTGATTATGTCACCTTCTCTTTGCCTCCAGGATCAAATACAGAATGCTCTGTTTGGCATTCAAAGCCCCTTTTATAACCTAACCCCCTCCTATTTATCCAGTCTTCTTACACCTTTCTCTCTACTACATACCCTTTAATCCAGTGACAGTGGCCTCCTGACTATTCCACAAACAAGACACTCCATCACTTGGCTCTGGAAATTTTCTCTGGCTGTCCCCCATGCCTAAAGCACTCTCCCTCCTTCACTCTTGACTACTGACATTCCTTCTTTTAAGTCCCAACTAAAAAACTACCTACTGGAGGCCTTCCCCAACCTCTCAATTTCAGTGCTTTCACTCTGTTATTTTCTATTTATCCTATATTTGACTTGCTTTGTATATATTTATTGGTATATTGTCTCTCCCTTTAGATTGTAAGCTCCTTGTGGACAGTGTCTTTTACTCCTTTTGTATCCCCAGCACTTAGCATGGTGCCGGGCACATATTAGGTGCTTAATAAATGTTTATTAATTGATTGAAGTCTTTAAACCTAAGTTGTACATATGTGACATCGCAAAGTAAATACACTTTCTGTAGAGAGTGAAACAAATTATTTGCATTTATTTTTTTAAAATGTGAATCACAATCCTCCCTCCCCCAAATCCCCAACCAATCTGCACATTATATTTTAGTGGCTGTGATTGGGGGAAGGATTGAGTGTGGGACATGGGTGCTAGAATTTCAAAGATAGACTATTTTCTTTTTTACCTTCATTCCATTAAAATATAAAAAGCCATAGGATGGAACCATGGAACTCTTCTGTCCTTAGGAAGGGGCACTTTGTCTCATAAAATTAGAAAGCTGATGAATGGGGGCAACTGGGAGTAGGTTGACACATCTTATATAGGAGTAGTTGACAGAATTGACTTGGTCATGGTTCCAGAAAGGTGGGTAGGGTTTGAGGAATGAGTACCAGCTCTTTAGAAAAGTGGAGTAGATAGTGAAGTTAAAGATTGTTGTTGCTTTCCTGAAACTGGTCCTGAAGAGGCATCCTCTAAGCAGGTTGGGGAAGGGGTAGGGGGGCTGTTGAAGACTTTTTTTAAGGCTGTTGTTTTTAAGGTGAGTAGAGTAGTGAATAGTGAAAGTTGATTATTGAATAACTTTCCTGATAGAGTGAACTGAGAAAAACTACTTTAATTCTCTGACAGATCTTATTTTCTCCTCTTAACCAAGATCTGAAGACATTTTTAAAAGAAAATGTTGGGGCAGGGTGTTTGGGAACAGTGTCTTTTGTCTTTTGAGAGGGAGAATTTGGCTCATTAAGCAACTTTAAAACTTAAATTCTAGCTGGGAAAACCTCTTTAACAGATCTAAGTGATCAGACACTTTGATCTTTGGCAGTTCTAGGAATAAGTTGTGCAGCATAATATGTAATTCTTTCTACTGTATATTATGCATTGTTTCATCTTTAGAGAATGTCTCTTAATGTCAGCCAGAGAAAGGCAGAGAATTATATAGCCCTTGGAACACTGCCAGGCTTTTGTCTGTCTATCAATCTTCCTTTCTATGTATAATTTATGATTAGATATGTATATGAACTAAGAAAGTCCCTCAGCATCAATTTTAGATAAATCTGCCTGAATTAGATGGTAGGCTTGGTCTGATATATTGTAAAGAACACTAGACCATGAAAAGTAAGAAGGCTTGAATTCTAATTTTGACCTTTTAGCTTTATGCAAGTTGTGTGAGTGCAGATAGATTATTTAACTAACTCTCTGGTTCTCAGTTTCCTCATTTATAAAATGAGAAGGTTGGACTAGTGATCTCTGATGTCCTTTCTAGATTTCACATTTGTAGCATGAGATATTTTCACTTTACTCTGCTTAATTTTATTACTTTCTGATCCTTCATTTTCTTATCATAGAATCATAGGATCATAGATCTGATGTTGGAAGGAACTTCAGAAAAGACCATCTAGTCCATGGGTTCTTAATCTGATATCTTTGACCATTTATAAAAAAAAATGCTTGACAACTATTTCAATATAGTTTCCTTTGTAATCGTGTGTATTTTATTTTATAAATTTAAAAACATTTTTCTGAGGAGGGATCCATAAACTTCATCAGATTCCCAAAAGAGTCCATGGCACAAAAAAGATTAACTCCTAATCCAGCCCTACCCTCCATTTTGCATTTGAGGGAAATGGGGCCAGTTCCCCCTTGTCTTATGGTGATTTTGCTTTTAACTATTTGCACAGAACACAAAGATTCACTTATTCTCTTATGAATTCTTGTGCTACTATTGTGACCATGTATGTATACATATATACATACTATATTCAACATGTAATATTCCTTTGTGTTCCATCTTTTCTAGGACTCTGTATCATCTTCGAATTATGTGATGTAAGAAGACTTGACATGGGTAAGCACAACCATATGAAGGTAGAAGTGTTAACTCGTATGACAACTCAGCTGCACCAGAGATAAGAGAACAGGAGTCTGACAGATCTTTTCTCATAGTTCTAGGGTTCATATCTTTGTACTTGATGGTAATTTTAAGTGCTTTTTCAGTTCTCATTACTTAATATGTACACAAATCACATTTTGATAAGGAGTTTTTAAATAGAGCATTTTAAGAGGCATCTTCTAATTTCTCTTGTAGAAAAAAGCAAAGTACAGTAAATCATCTGCTTTATGTGAATTTTTTATTCTGTTTATATGGTCTTGGGAACTGTTGTGGCTATAACATTTCCCACTGTTTGGTTCATAGCAGTCTTCTTTTTTTTATCTGTAGAAGAGATCAATATAAGAATCTGCTGGTAGCCAATTTGAAAGAAATTTGAGATTGGCTATAAAAAGCTGTAAGATTATAACTTACCATATCTTCTGTGATGTTAGTTCCCTCCTTACTTCCTCTCTGTTCTTTTTCTCATTGTTTTCTCTTCCACCTCCTTTTTCCAACATTCCCTCCCTCTTAATTCCTTTCTCTTCTCCCCCAGCATATTGTTGGTTGTTATTCTCATAGAATTTCCATGGTTCTTAATAATTGAGGTTATCTAGTTAGTAACATCTATCTAGTTTGGGGCAGCTAGGTGGTGCAGTGGATAGAGCACCAATTCAGGAGTCAGGAGGACCTGATTTCAAATCTCACCTCAGACTCTTGACACTCACTAGCTGTGTGACCTTGGGCAAGTCACTTAACCCCAATTGCCTCATCCTGATGAATATCTGGTACTGGATTCAGATGCCTCTGGAGGAGAAGTGAGGCTGGTGACCTGCAAAACCCTTCCTCACTCAAAACAAAATCAAGTGCAAGTCATGTCACCATTTCTCTGATGGTATGGTCTTCTTTGGCAACGAAGGATGAACACACATCTATCTAGTTAGTAACAAATAGACCTGAGTCACAGAACTAATTTCAGAGTTGGAAGGTACCTCCAGGTTATCCAGGACAGTACTTCTTGAATAGGAATTCTTTCCTATTCAATATTTTCCTCAACAAGTAGGTGTTTAGCCTTCCCGTATAGATCTCCAATGAAGGGGGAATCCACTCTCTCTGGATAAACAGCTCAATCTACTTTGATCCCATCGTCTAGGGCCAAGCAGAAAATCCCTTTTCCATATAACTGCCCTGAGGTACTTGAAGACAGCTGGTGTTGCTTCTGTGCCTTTTCTTCTCAAGACTACACAGTTCTTTCCGTTGAGCTTAGTAAGTGTTCTCTTTAGTCTCTTTGCTGTCATAGTGATTCTGCTCGTTTTGCATTCAGGTTGTTGTTTTCTTTCCTAAAATGTGGCATGAACTAAACAAAGCCCTCAGACATTTTAAATAGGACACTGCATGACGGAGACCACCATCTTCCTTAAGGTACTCTGCCTTTATTAATGCAGTCTAAGATAGATTTTGACATGCCATTTGGCTGTCATGTCACAGTGCTAACTAATTGAGCTTGCAGTTCGCTCCAACTCCCAGAACTCTTTTATACACACTGGTTTTTGACCATGCTTCCCTTGTTCTATCCTTGTACAGGTTACTTTTGAATCTAAGGACAAGATTGGACATTTATCCTTAACCATTTTTTTCTTCTTTGATTCAGCCCATCATTCTATTCTGTTGATAGCTTTTTAGAACCCATCTCTGTTTCCTAACATACTAACTTTTCTTCCCAGCTTTCTGTCATTTGCCCGTTGGACAAGTAAACTATTGTACTTTCATTCAATACGACTATAAAAAATATTGTACAGGGCCCAGGAAAAGTTGCTGGAACACTCCACTGTAAACCTCTTTTCAGGTTGTTGTAGACCCTTTATTCCTTATTCTTTGGCTCCAACTATTCAAACAATTCAGAACCTACCTAACTACACTGTCATTTAACCCAAATCTCTCTATTTTGTCCAGTGGGATATTGTAAGAAACTTTAGCAAATGCCTTGAAGGAATCCCAGCATTCACTATCAGTGTTATTCCCTTGATTGAGTAACAAAGCAGGGAATGAGATTCGTCTTCCATGACCTATTGATGAAGCAGTGCTTACTCTTAGAGTACCACTTCTCTTCCTAAAGTCATACATTGTAGAGTTTTGCCACGAATTGGTCAAGCCCAGCTGCTTATCATATGAAGATTACTGTCTATTTTTTTATTTCATAGTCAGTACTGTATGTGCATTTCACCTTCCTGTTAATCATTTTGATTTTATCTTTCATAGTCCAAAGGTGTTTTTTTCTTGGTAGAGAAGATGGAGGCAAAGCAAAGGTTGGATACTTCTGTCTTTTTTATTTTTCTTTGCCATTCCATCCTCACTGAGCAGTGGTCTTTTCCCCTTTTTTGATCATTTCTGTCCTATTATAGCTAGAAAGCTTCTTTCTGTCCTCTTTAGTATTCACCACCAACTTCTTAGCTGTAGGATTCATGATAACCATTTTTACTCTTTTGTATTTGCCCTTAGTTACCTGTCCTTGCTTCTATTTCCTCTGTGTGTCTAACTGAATTTATTATTTTGTAGCAGAAGTAGTGGCCTTACTCTGTATTGGTGATTAGCTGATGTAATTTAATTTGTTAAGCCACAGTTGTGCCCTAGAGATATACTTATTATAAAGAAAATCTTAAAGAAAATCAGAGAAACAGATGCAAGTTATAAAAGAAAACAACAAAAAAGATTCATTCCATACTTTAAAAAATTTCAATAGCATAGAGTTTAAAAATGAGTAAATAGAATTATTTATTTTTTATTGAAATGCAGAAGTATGGGAGTTTTTTGGGGGAAGATTTTAAATAATATACTTAGTTTTTTTTAATAACATACTTTAATAACATACTTAGTTTTTAGGCTTGAATATAGCATTTTGTGTACTCTAAAGGTTCTGCTACTTTGCCTATGGTATTCCCTATTTGTAAGTAGACCAGTTTCTGCACTTGATCCTTTTTCTTGCTAAAATTAAGATGGGTTGCTAGTGGTTATTGTAGCTAGAGAGAGAGACTCTATTTAATTGTAGAATTGTTTCATAACATCATCTTTGGAAATCACTTAAATTATGTTGTATCCAAAAATTAGTTCTTTTTTAAAATTTATCATTTGTTTGTTTTGGGGGTCATGGGTATGGGGAGAGGTTCCTGGGGTTATGATTGTGGCATAAAAAACATCAATAAAAAAATTTAAAAAGTAAGTTATAGCAAAAGGTTTGATTCAGCAGGAGAGAATTTAGATTGAGGTATACTATAAAATGGACTAATTTGTGTTCTTTTCCTCAGATGAAATTTCTGATACTATGAGGATGGAGTCTAGAGAAATAACTTTAGTGAACCACACCACTATATTCAAAACACATCTGCCAGAGATAGGTTTTCAAGGGAACCAGCTTTCACTTTCTGACCACCAGGTTTGGAATCATTTCTCAACTTATTTTAAATGTTTTCTCTTTTAAATTTTTCTTAAATATTGTTATATTTCTCTGTCCAAATGACTGTTATATCAATTTTCACAGATTAAGAACATTAATGAGAGAATTTTAGTGTTTGATATTTTGCAGATGAAACATGTATCAAATTGCTTATGAACTCTTTGGGGCAGAAACTTTGAGGAAACATGCTGCATTCTGAATAGATACTTGCTGAACATTATAGCATAAACATAAGTGCTCTAATAAATTAGTAAAGTTGCTGAGCAACGATAAAGAGAATGTGTTCATATGTAGCTGTTCTGAGAACTTGTAATTGAACTGTGGCTAATATTGTCTTCCCAAAAGCCTCTGGGAAGCAAGTAGTATCCGCTAGTGAGCCACATTTTTCCCTTTGATGCTTTAGGCTATAGCAAAGGATGTAGAATAGATTCATTATTCAAATAAGTGGATGCATTTGCTATCATGAGATATGTACTTTGCTGGTGAGAATGCTTGTAATTAAAATAAAACCTTAAAACAAATTTTGAATTATTCATTCTTCTTCATTTTTTGTATCCATAATTACTTGGTCAAACTACCATTTTTTTCCTTTTCAGATTTTTGCTTAATTTCTTGCTTTTGAACATGGTTTAGTCTCACTTAATGAATAAAATTTCTTTTAATATAAGTATCTTCCTTCATATCTTACCATCAGAAATCTGATTTTTAAAAAAAAATTCTTTGTTTTATATAGGGTTTGCCTTCCAGACCTGAAAATTCGGATCCACCTTTTACTTGTTCCACAAGGAGTACAGTATATAACCCAAATTATTATTCAGGTATGATGCATTTCTTAGAGTCATAAAATGCACTTCTAATATACCGTATATTTCTTTCTGATAGGGTGTTTGTAGTTGCTATCACTTAAAGTTTAGTAGTTGTCAAGAATGATGTGTCATTTCTCTCTTAAAACATTACTTGAAAACTCTAATTTTGTTTGCTATTTTTCAATTCAAGTCACAATTAAATTAGTTTTTATTTAGATGTTTGGTCAATCAGTTGTGACCCATTTGGGGTTTTCTTGAAAAGATACTGGAGTTGTTTGCCATTTCCTTCTCCAGCTCATTTTACAAATGAGGAAACTGAGGCAAACAGGGTTAAGTGATTTGCCCAAGGTTACACAACTAGTTAAATGTCTGAGGCCACTGATTCCAGGCCCAGCACTCTATCCACTGTGCCACCGAACTGTTTGGATAGTTTTCTTCTAATCCATTCTAATCCATTCACCATTTCTGTGTGGGGAGAACAGCAGTGGCAGTTAGAAAAAAATTATAATTTTTTTTTTTTGGTGATGTACAAAGAACATGGCATAGATTTAAAACTTAATGTTTGTTTGACCTGTCCAAATCTATGTATGTTCTTTGAGAAACTGGATTTTAAAAGGTTTAACTTTGCAATGAAAATCTCAAAAAAAAAAAAAAATTCCTCAAAAACTGTAGTGAAAGAGGACTGCAAAAAAAAAAAATGGGAATAATTAAACATAAATACTGATGCTTTACCTGGACCCAAGCTTGTTCATTGACACGTTAGCCATAAATTCTTTCTAGCACCTGTCATAGCTAATCCTTTTAATTCATCATTATACATTTCATGGTTGGCAAGTGCCTACATTCTTCTGAGTTGTCCTTATTTCCTGCCTGCCAGCCTATGTTCTGCCTTCCCCCTAACTGATGCTCCCATAGAAAAGAGTTATACTAACTATGCTGAGAAGTAGCATGATAGAGTGGAGAGCTGTTGACCTCTAAATTGGCCTATATAGAGGAGAGAGCACTGAATTAGAAATCAGGAGTTTCATATTCTAGTTCTGAGACTGCCCTTAGTCGGAAAGATGACGTTGGGCAAATCATGTGACCTATCTGGGCTTTAGTTATGCAAAATGAAGAGATTAAACCAGATGATCTCGAAGATCTCGTCCAACTCTGAAATTCTAATTTTTCACAGTCCTGCTGACTCACCAGTCAGTAAAGGATTTGTGAGATTAATGTTTCCTTTTGAATCCACAATATATTTCCTCATAACATTACCCTACCCATTTACTGTTTTCTATAATCTTGTTTGTTAACTGTATATTTGTTTTAAAATTTCTCCTTCAATCTGCCCATTTCCAATCCATTGTTGCTGGATTTTTTGTTTGTTTGTTTTTACAACTTCTTTTGGACCTATTTATTTGTTTTAGTAATTACTACCCTAGTTGCCTTGGCCTTGCTTCTTGTCAGTTGATTGGACCAAATGGAGGTCCTTGGTTTCTCTGTCTTGTCATCATGACTGCATTCTGATATTTGCTTCTTCTCTGATTCTGAGATTCTTTCCTTGCTCCTCATTGCATAAAACATTCCATCTCTCAATTCTCAGCATTTTTACTGACTCGCTCCCATGTTTAGAATGCTCTCCCTGTTCATCTCTGGCTTCTCTCCATCTTGTGTGGTTTCTTTCAAATCTCAGCTACAATCCCACTTTCCATTGGAAGCCTTTCCCAATCCCTCTTAATTCTAGTGTGTTTGCTCTGTTACTTATCTCGAATTTATCCTGAAAATATCTTGTTTGTACATGTTAGCTATTAACATGTTATCTCCCTTGTTGGACTGTGAACTCTTTGTGAAGAGGCACTGGGTGGTTTTTTTTTGGTTATCTTTTTATTTTTGTTTTTTGTCTTTCTTTGTATCTCCTGCATTTAACACAGTGCCTGGCACATAGTAGGTGCTTAATAAATGCTTGATGGCTGATTTGAAATATAAATATACTTGGGTAAGCTGGGAACCCTGGAGTCATAACAATTATTATACTTTAGTAGTAAGTCAGAGAGTTTATACTTGTCTTCTTGAATCAAGTTTTAAAAATCTAATTCTCTTATCAGTTTGAGACCAATATTTTAAAAAGGGAAACAGTATGCTGCAGTGGTTGTATAAATGGCCTTGGAGCCAAGAAGACTTAGATTCAAGTTCTGTCTGTGACACATACTGGCTGTCTAACCCTAGGTAATATCAGTTCCTCAGGTCTCTTCAGACCATAAGTTGCAAAAGAAGGTGCCAGATCCCTGCTTTCGTAGAGGGAGTAACCCTACTCAGGAATTCCCTATACCATTGAGCTCACAGGTCTAGTCCCTCTTCCTATCATGTTTTTTAAAATCTACTTCTGAGCTCTTAATGAACAAAACAAAAGAATATTTTTGATAACAGGAAAATAATAACATTATTTCAATCTTAGAGTCAGGTATAGATGTCTAATTTAGATTTTTAAATCACTTTAAATCACTTTAAGTTTGATTAAATCCACAAATGAAAAGACAAAAGTTTTTTTTTTCTGGACAAAGAAAGATAGCTCAGAATGAAAATGATTTAATTTGCACATATGCCTTAGATCTGCAGGTTATTGCTCTGAAAGCGCGTTAAACTTTTAGGCTGTCAAAGTACCATTTACTAAGATGAGACCATTTGCTTTTAAAAAGTAATTCTGAACTTTACAAGTAAAGTTAGCATTTCCATATATGTGAAACAGAAAAAAATATTTCATGAAACTATGAATTTCTATTATATATAGCTTGATTCCTTTTTTTAGGTATATAATAAATTTGACATGTATCTTTCAGTGCTCTCTAGCTTGTCTGTAATTCCTTCTGTGGTGTTCTGTGTGTTGAAAAAAAATGCTTCAATGACCTTTGCTTTCCTTTTCTTTATTATTCTTAAGTCTTCCAAAGATTTTGTATAAATTATTCTCCTGGTTCTGTTCACTTCACTTTGGACCAGTTCATGCAGACTTTCTCTAGTTTCTCTAAAAACCATCCCCTTTGTCATGTTCTTGTGATGCAATAATATTCCATTACATTCATATGTCAAAATGTGTTCATCCATTTTCCCATTTGAAAGGTGTCCTCTTTGTTATCAGTTTTTTTGTCCTAAAGGAAAGAACTGCTATATTTTTTCACATGCGGGTCCTTTACCTTTTTTTTTTTTGATCTTTCCATGGTATAGGCCTAGTGGTAGAATCCCTGGTTCAAAGGTTATATATAATTTAGTGACTTCTTGGATGCTATTTACTTTTAAGATAATTTATTGCAGTAGTTTTTAAGTGGATACTAAACTTAGCGCACCTCCAAAAAAGGGAGCCATTGATACTCAGCTCTTTGGCAAATTATTGCTTAATATGTAATCTTAACTATGACATTTACAACTCTTGACTTCTTAGTAATGCCAGAATCCCAGATCAGAACCCTTCCTAAGCTAAATGTTGGTGGTGCTCCCTGGTGGACCTTGTCTGGCTTTGACAGCTGAAGAGAATCCTGTGATTTCAATGAGACCCCAAACCAGCTAATTCTGGACGTGATGACTCCCTGGTATCATGTTCTTTGAGGCTGAACCTTCTATCACATACCGTTAGGAAGGTCACTGCATCAGCCCTGGTCTCAAATTTCATGCCTGTCAGGATAATTTGGGTGTCTTGACAGACATATTCCTCAAATAGACATCAGTGCTTAGAGCCTATTTCTTGGTTAGATTTAAACAGAAGAGTGTGAGGTATGAAGGTCAGTGCTTTTACTGTGCATTTTAGGATTTGATTTTATGGCATTTTTTTATGAGACTTCTATTATTTTGGCTTTGCATGAAGATGACACCAACAGATGGATACAGGTCTTAGGAAAATATGTATTGGGGATTTCTTTAACACAAAGAACAAAAATATTACAATCAGATTTTGAAGTCACATTAATGCAGATTTCTTATCATTAAGCTAAGATTAATTGATAAAATATTTTGTGCTATTCTAAATAGTAGCATTTTGAAAAAATTCTGTGAAGGAAACCTTGGATTTGTAAATACGTTTAGAAAATGAATCCACAATAATCATTTTGGTATTTCCATTCTATAAGATCATATAATTTAGAGGTAGAGTGGACCTTAAAGGTGATCTCATCTTCCCTCCCTGATTTGCAGATGAGGAAACTGAGACCCAGAGCACTTAAATGACTGACCTAAAGTCACACAGATACTGAACACCAGGGCTGGGCTCTGAATCTAGGTCTTCTGACTCCAAGTCCATACCTCATTCACATTCAACACAGCGGAGGCCACCATAGTTGAATAGAGAGGAAAATTCTTTATCAACTGATTTTGTTGGATGAGTTGCAGATTAATCAAAGGTTTATTTAGCTTTATCTTGAAGGACTAAGTGTCAATTAATGCAATTTTTTAAAGCGATTGTACTATAATTTTTCCTTTCTCCATAAATATACTCTAAATACCAGTAATTTTAAACATGTTACAATTTTTCTCTGAAAAATATTCCATCCCACTATATTTTCTTTACCTTATGAATAAAAAAAAGTGTTATATCAATTGATGCAGTTTTGTCCTTAGACAATAATAGCTAATAATAATGTTGTTAAGTCATTTTTCAGTCACATCTAACACTTCATGACCCCATTTGGTTTCTTGGCAAGGACGCTAGGGTGGTTTGCCATTTTCTTCTGCAACTTATTTTCCAGATGAGGAAACTGAGGCAAACAGGGTGAAATGACTTGGCCAGGGTCACACAACTAGTAAGTGTCTGAGACCAGATTTGAACTCAATAGGAGGAGTCTTCCTAACTCCAGGCCCAGCACTCTATCCACTGTGCCACCTAATTGCCCCTATGGCTAACATTAATAGAGTGCTTACTTTGTGCCAAGTACTGTGCTAAGTCATTTAAAATTGTTATCTCACTTGATCCTCACTACAACCCCAGGAGGTAAGTGCTGTTATCCTGATTTTACAGATGAGGAAACTGAGGCAAACAGATTAAGTGAAGTGCTTTGCCCATGGTCACATAGCTAGTAAATGTCTGAGGCTGGATTTGAATTTGAGTCTTCCTTATTCCAGGACTGACATTCTATCTGCTGCTTCACCTTGCTGCTCCTAATTCTGGTCTTTCTAGTGCTAGGTGGGAAGGGACTTCAGAGGTCATTTAGGCCCAGCCATTCATTTTGCAGAAGAGAAAACTGACTTACCTATTAGTAAATGACTGCAGAGGTGGGATTTCAGAGCCATTATTCTTTTCAAGCCATAGGTCAGAGAAATCATGGTCAATAATTAGCAGTCCTCAGAGTGATACAACTAATAGTCCTGTGCCTCAGCAGGTTGAAGATGAGTAGTAGCAGGTCTTCAGTGCAGGTGATAGGTCATGTCTGTTGTACAATAGCCGGAGTTTACTTTTGCTTTAGAGAGTGTTTAGCAGACCATCTCTCTGTAGAAGGTCCTTGGTTGGAGAAGACAGTGCCTAACAAACAGGAAATGGTACCAGCTGCTCATTAAGTTTTCATTTTAATTAAAATTCTCCTTAGACATTCAGCTACTTGCAAAATGTAGTTGGGGTAAAACATTGACTTTGGTTGGACATCGTAGAGTCACATTGAATATAGATAAGGCATGTCCCCATAATAAGGTTAATCTTCATCAGATTTTAGGTTAGCAAGACTGAGAATCAGCTGTAGTTTTCAGAAGTAAACATTGCCTGCATTTGAGACTTGATTTCTTTAGATAAACACATTGCTTGGAACGTTAATGTGATTGCATTTTGTACAGACTACCAGGTATAGTCTTTTTATGATTTATATAATTTTTCTCTTTTAGATAGCCTTTCCTCAGACAGTTTTCTGGTTGAGCCAAGAACATTTGGTCAGAGTGTGAATGGCCACTGGAGAAATTCCACCCCTGCACCAACTTCAGCTTTACAGAAACCCAGAATCAGCCGAAGTCATTACCATGATACTCGAAAAGCCTCCAGGTTAGTATCCTATCCACGTAAGACACTACTTTCAGTCCTACCTCAGATTTGAAGAAGGTTGATACAAAGTAGCTCTTAGTGTTACTTTTTAGAAGGAAGGAATTTTTGGAGTCTAGAGTTGAGAGTTGGGACAAATTTATTCTTAAATTTCATATAATTAGAATTATTTTTTATTAAGTTTGGTAAAGGCCAAACCCTATCAGCCTCAGGTATGGATGAGTTAGGGGAAACCTTATTAATGGTGCATAAGTATATGAGAGTTCCTTTAGGATCAAGATCATTACTTTGGATACTGACCAAAGTCAATCTCTGTGGTTCTTGTAGTAGAGAAATGAGTACTTTTTGCAAGTTCCTTCCTCATATGTACCCAGTCAGTTCTTTAAATGATTTAAACAACTTGACCTTGTTTAGAACAAAGGGTACTGCAGCTCACCTGATAGTTTATAGGAAGACATCTTTGACTGCTGTAGAGAATAGCTTTATTCTAGTTACCAATTATATTGAAATAGTTATCAAAATTTTTTTAATAATATTTTTTCTTAATTACGTGTCAGGATAATTTTTAGCATTTTTGTAAGATTTTGAGTTCCAAATTTTTCTCCCTCTCTTCTGCCTTCCCCTTCCCCCTCTTCCAAAAATGATAGGCAATTTGATATAGATTATACATATGTTATCATGTAAAACATTTCATATTAGTCACAGTTGTGAAAGAAGAAACAGATCTAAAGGGGAGAAAAACACAAAAGAGAATAAAGTAAGTGAAAAAAACATGCTTTAATCTGCATTCAGAGTCTGTCAGTTCTTTATCTGGATGTGGATAGCATTTTCCTTTGTGAGTTCTTTGTGAGTTCTTTTTCTTGGATCGTTGTGTTACTGAGATGAGATGAGTGATTCATAACTGATCATCATACAGTGTTGCTGAGACTGTGTACAGTGTTTTCCTTGTTCTGCTCATTTCACTTTGTGTCGGTTTGTACAAGTCTTTCCAGGTTTTTTTGAAATCTGCCTTCTCATCATTTCTTATTGCACAGTAATATTCAATTACATTGACATACCACAGCTTGTTCAGCTGTTCTCCAACTGATGGGCATCCCCTCAGTTTCCAGTTATTTTGCCACTATGAAAAGGGCTGCTATAAATATTTTTGTACATGTAGGTTTTTTTCCCTTTTTTATGATCTCTTTGAGATATAGACCTAGTAGTGGTAGTGTTGTATCAAAGGGTAAGCACTGTTTGGTTGCGCTTTGGGCATAGTTCCAAATTGCTCTCCAGAATGGTTGGATCAGTTTACAACTTTCCCAACAGTGCTTCAGTGTCCCAGTTTTCCCACATCCTCTCCAAATTTATCATTTTTCTTTTTTTGGCATATTACCCAATCTGATAGGTATGAGGTGGTAACTCGAGTTGTTTTAATTTGCCTTTTTAGAGAAAGGCAATCAGTAGTGATTTAGAACGCTTCTTCATATACCTATGGATAGTTTTGATTTCTTCATCTAAAAACTTCCTGTTCATATCCTTTGACATTTATCAATTGGAGAGTGACTTGTATTCTTATAAATTTGACTCACTTCTCTACATATTTGAGAAATGAGATTGTTTCCCAGCTTTCTGCTTTCCTTCTACTCTTGTTGCACTGGTTTTGTTTGTGCAAAACCTTTTTATTTAATATCATCAAAATTATCTATTTTGTAATGGTCTCTATCTCTTGTTTGGTCATGAATTCTTCCCTTCCCCACAGATCTGACAGGTAGACTATTCCTTACTCTTCTCATTTGCTTATGGTGTCACCCTTTATGTCTAAACCATGCACCCGTTTTCACCTTATCTTAGTATATTGTGGGAGATGTTGTTCTGTATCTAGTTTGTGTCCTATTGTTTTCAAGTTTTTCTAGCAATTTTTTTATCACATGGTGAGTTCTTAGGTTCATCAGACCCTGGGTTACTATGGTCATTGACTGCTATGTCTTGTGTACTTAATCTATTTTACTGATCCACCACTTATTTCTTAGCCAGTACCTGATAAATGATTACTGCTTTATAATATAGTTTGAGATCTGGTATTGCTAGACTACCTTTCTTTGTATCTTTTTTCGTTAATTTCCTTTTTATTCTTAACCTTTTGTTCTTTCAGATAAATTTTGTTGTTATTTTTTCTAGCTCTATCAAATTATTTTTTGATAGTTTGATTAGTATTACTGAATAAGTAAATTAGGCAGAATTGTCATTTTTATTATGTTGGCTCAGCCTACCCAGGAGCAACTGTTATTTTTCCAGTTGTTTAGATCTGACTTTATTTGTGTAAAAAGTGTTATGCATTTCTGTTTATATAGTTTCTGAGTTTATCTTGGCAGGTGGACTCCCGAGTATTTTATATCCTGTACAGTTATTTTAAATGTAATTTCTCTTTCTCTCTCTTGCTGCTGGGCTTTGTTGGTCCCCAAATGCTGATGATTTCTGTGGGTTTATCTTATATCCTACAGCTTTGCTGAAGTTTTTAATTATTTCAACTAGTTTCTTAATTGATTCTTTAGGGTTCTCTAAGTATACCATCATATCATCTGTAAAGAGTGTTCATTTTGTTTCTTCATTGCCTGTTCTAATTCCTTTGACTTCCTTTTCTTATTGCTGTAGCTAACAAAAGTACTATATTGAATAATAGTGGTGATAATGGGCATCCTTGCTTTACCTCTCATCTTATTGGAAAGGCTTCTAGCTTATTATTACAGATAATGCTGCTGATGATTTTGGAGAGATACTGCTTAATATTTTAAGAAATGTTCCCTTTATTCCTATGCTCTCTGTTGTTTTTAACAAGGATGGGTGCTATGTTTTATCAGAAGCTTTTTCAGCATCTATTGAGATAATCATGATTTTGTTGGTTTTGTTATTGATATGGCCAATTATGTTGATAGTTTTTCTAATATTGTACCAACTCTGCATTACTGGTATAAATCCCACCTGGTCATAGAGTATAATCCTTGAGATATTTTGCTGTAATAATCTTTTTAGTATTTTGTTCAAAATTTTTGCATCAATATTCATTAGGGAAATTTGTCTATAATTTTATTTCTCTGCCTTAGCTCTTCCTTGGTTTAGGTATCAGCACCATATTTGTGTCATAAAAGGAGTTTGGTAGTACTCCTTCACCTGTTCTTCAGAATAGTTTTTATAATATTGGAATTAATTATTCTTTGAATATTTAGTGGGATTCACTTGTGAATCCATCTGGCCCTAGGTATTTTTTTCTTAGGGAGTTCATCAAGGCTTTTTCAATTTCTTTTCTAAGATGGGGTTATTTAGGCATTCTATTTCCTGATCTCTTAATCTGGGTAATTTATATTTTCATAAATATTCATTGATTTCACTCATATTGTCAGATTTATTGGCATATAATTGGGCAAGATATTTCCTAATGATTACTTTAATTTCTTTTTTATTGGTGGTGAAAAAAGGGTGAAATACCCTTTTCATTTTTGATACTGAATATTCCTTTTTTTAAATCAAATTGACCAATGATTTATGTAGCTTATTGGTTTTTTCATAAAACCAGCTCCTAGTTTTATTTATTAGTTCAACAGTTTTTTTTACTTTCAGTCTAATTAATTTCACCTTTGATTTTCAGGATTTCCAATTTGGTGCTTAACTGGGGATTTTTAATTTATTTATTTTTTTTATTTGCATGCCCAATGATTTGTTCTTTTTCTATTTTGTTGATGTAAGAATTTAGAGAAGTAAATTTTCCCCTAAGTTTTTCCCCTAAGATTTTAATCTACTTTTCTACTGCTTTTTGTTGAATGTAATTTTCATTGAATTATGATCCAAAAAGAATATTTAATATTTCTGCCCTTCTGCATTGGATTTTGAGGTTTTTATGCCCTGATACATGGTCAGTTTTTATGTAGGTGCCATGTGCTGCTGAGAAAAAGGTATATTCCTTTCTGCTCCCATCAGTTTTTCTCCAAAGGCCTGTCTAACTTTTCTGATGTTATATTTACCTTCATAGTTTCTTTGTTGTTGCTTTTTTGGTTGGATTTATCGAGTTCTGAGAGGGGACAGTTGAGGTATAGTTTTGCTGTCTATTTCTTCCTATAACTCACCCAACTTCTCCTTTTAAGAATTTGGATGCTGTATGTTTGGTACATGCATATTTAGTATTGATATTGCTTCATTGTTTATTGTACCGTTTAGCAAGATGTAATTTCCTTCCTTATCTTTTTAAAATTAGGTCTGTTTTGCATTCAGTTTGTCTGAGATCAGAATTACTACTCCTGCTTTTTTTTTTTTACTTCAACTGAAGCGTAATAGATTCTGCTCTAGCCCCTTACCTTTACTCTTTGTGTGTCTCTCTGCTCCAAGTGTGTTTCTTGTAAACAGCATATTGTAGGATTCTGGTTTTTGATCCATTTTTCCATCTGTTTCTGTTTAATAGGAGAGTTCACCCATTCAGTTCACAGTTATGATTACTGTGTATTTCCCTCCATCCTATTTTTCCTCCTGTTTGTCCTCTCTTTCCTTTCACACTTTCCCTGCTCACTAGTATTTTGCTTCTGTCTACCACCTCCCCTGAATTGCCCCCCCTTCTGTCAAGCCCCACCCTGTCCCCATTTACTTGCTCTCCTCCTCTCTTATTTCCCTGTTGGGAAATTTAGATTTCTACATTCTACTGATTGTGTATACGATTCCATCTTTGAGCCAATACTGATGAGAGAAAGGTTCAAGTGTTGCTTATTGTCCACCCTTCCATCTTCCCCTCCACTGTAATAGGTCTTTCGAGCCTTTTCATGTGAAATAATTTACTCCATTCTGCCTCTCTCTTCCTTCTGCACCCAATGTACTCCTCTTTTTCATCCCTTAATTATTTTATATTATTTCCTCAAATTCACCTTATACCCATACCCTCTGTCTATGTACTTTCCTTTCAGCTGTACTATTAATAATACAATTTCTGAGAATTACAAGTATCATCTTCCTATGTAGGGAAGTAAACAATTCAGCTCGGTTGAATCCTTTATGTTTCTTTTCTCTTTTTACCTGTTTATGCTTCTCTTGGGTCTTGATACTGGAGATGAAATTTTTGGTTTAGTTCTGATCTCCTTATGAAAGCGTGAAATCCTTCTATTTCATTGAATAACCATTTTTTTCCATTGATGTATTATGCTTAATTGTGTGGGGTAAATATTCTTGGTTGTGGTTCTAGTTCCTTTGCCTTCCAGAATATCATGTTCTATAACCTCTGATCTTTTAATGTCGCAGCTGCTAAGTCCTGAGTAATCCTGATTGTGGTTTCAATATTTGAATTATTTCTTTCTGGCCACTTGCAATATATTTTCCTTGACTTGATAGTTCTGAATTTTGGCTATAATATTCTTTGAAGTTTTTATTTTGAATTTTCTTTCCTAAGGTGATGAATGGATTCTTTCAGTGCCTATTTTGCCCTCTGGTTTTAGAATATCAGGGCAATTTTCCTTGATAATTACTTTTTTTCTTTTTTTTAATATAATCCATTTATTTTCAGTTTTCAGCATTCACTTCCACAAGATTTTAAATTCCAGATTTTCTCCCCATCTCTTCACGCCAGGACAGTGTGCACTCCAACCACTCCTTTCTCCAATCTGCCCTCCCTTCTATCCCCCCCCCCTTTTCCTGTCCCACTCTCCTCTATTTTCCTGTAGGGCGAGATAGATTTCTATACCCCATTGCCTATGCAGCTTATTTCCCAGTTGCATGCACACACAATTTTTAACATTCCTTTTTGAAGCTTTGAGTTCCACATTCTTTCCCTTCCTCTCTTCCCACCCACCCTCATTGAAAAAGCAAGCAATTCAGTATAATAGGTCATACATGTGTAGCCATGCAGAGCACTTCCATAACAGTCATGTTACAAAGCAGTCCCTCTGTCCTGTCCTGCCCTCCATGTATTCCGTTTTCTCTCTTGACCTGCCGCCCCCACAGTAGTATTTGCTTCTGATTACCCCTTCCCCCAATCTGCTATCCTTTCTATTATCCTCCCTCTCCTATTTCTTTCCCCTCTGCCTTCCTGTAGGGTAAGATGGATTTCCATACCCAATTGAATGTGTGTTATTTCCTCCTTATGCCAAATCCTTATTCCCTCTCACTTCTCCCTTCTTCCCCTCCATTGTAAAAACTCTTTCTTGCTTCTTATATGTGAGATGCTTTGCTACATTCTACATCTCCCTTTCTTCTTCTCTCCTTTCAACACTTAATTTTATTTTTCAGATCTCCTCCCTTCATATTCAGCTCATCCTGTGTCCTCTGTCTATATACATATACATACATACATACATATATACATGCATATACACACATGTGTACATATACACATACCTACACATATATAATATACACACATATATACGTGTGTGTATTCCCTCTAGCTACCATAATACTGAGAAAAGTCTCATGAGTTACAAATATAATCTTTCCATGTAGGAATGTAGTAAACAGTTCCTTATGGCTTCTTTCCTGTTTACCTTTTCATGTTTCTCTTGATTCTTGTTTTTGAAAGTCAAATTTTCTATTCAGCTCTGGTCTTTTCCACAAGAATGCTTGGAAGTCCTCTGTTTCATTGATTTGCCAGCTTGCTGGATATAGGTTTTGCTTTATATTTCTCTTATTAGTGATTGTTAATAGTTTGCAATTCTCCTTTTGAGAACTGTTTGTTCTCAACTTTGACAATTTATCCAATGGAAAAATTGCTTAACTAAAACCTTTTTTTTTTTTTTTTGCCTGAGTGTGTAGTATGATAGCTTCCAAAATTCTGCTTTGGTGATGGGCCTTTGGGTGATGACAAGATAATTCTGTCTTCTTATTGTAGGAGGTTGTACTTTCTTGATTAGCATTGATGGCCATTTACCTATAAACTATTTTTTCGGTGAAATATTCTTTAACTTTAGAGCAAATAAGAAATAAAAAATCTTACAAATCGATATAATTTAAGACCTTCATATATTCACTAGGGTAGACATTTTGCTCTAACTTTGCCACCTGCTCTTGTTCCATTCTTTTCCAACAACATCCATATCTCTGTGTGGGAATGTTAACATTTTTCTTAAGCAGCAATACTTAAGTTCTTCTAGCTTCACCTATCCCTTTCCTCCCCTCCTCTCCTTCTTCTGTACACTCGATACTGATTGTCATGAGGAGTTGATAAGGGTGGAATAGAAATGAGATAGTGTATTTCATATTTCTTAACTCTTGTTCCCAATTTAGCCTGATTTCCCTTAGACCAGGGGAATCAGTGGCATATACTGATTTAAACAATTAATTTTGTATTAGCTCTGATGCTGTGCTAATTGTGATTTAGTCAGATGTGTAGCCTTTTTCTGAGTCCTTAGCTAATGGGCAGGCATCTTGTATAGGGTGAAAACAGATGAAAAAGAGCATACAGAGACATTGGCTCAGTCTTATAAGTAAGACTTGATTGGTGCTGCCCATAAGGATGTTTTATTTCGTTCAGCTCTCTCTGGGCAGGATAAAGAATATAAACTATTCTGTATTACCTGGCCTTCTTTGTGATTGACAAGAGTGGAATTCTAGTTTGACAGGGATATTCTTTAGATGGGAGATACTTGAAAGCATTAAATCTGTGACTTGAGGAACATGAGCTATATCAGAATAGTTACCTAAAGGGAGTGAATAATAAGATGAGAATGACTGTGATACAAAGAAATAAAGCGGTTTTGTTTTTGAGGAAGGCTTGGGCGCCCTCTGGTGTTGCCTCTCAGGAAATTTTTGCAGTTCTTTTTTCCATCTTAGTTGCAGTGCTGGAGCAGATCATAAATCTACAGTTGAAAGGGACTCAGAGATCATCTAAACTAATTCCCTTATTGTACAGATGAGAATCCTAAGACCCAGGGCTATTCAGTGAGTTGCCCAAGGTCATGCAGATTGTAAGATGCAGAGATGAGATTTGAAGTCAGGTCATCCTGACTTTATAATTCGTGCTCTTTGGCCATCTTGTCCAGCCTCCTCATTTTCCAGGTGAAGAAACTAAATGTCTCTCACTCATGTTCATACAAAATCATAAATTTGAACAGCACCACACAAATAATAATTGGAAGAGCTGGGATTGGAATCCAGGTCTTTAGATTTTTCCATTTTGTTTCCTTCATCTTTAATTTATCCAAAAAATTGAGGTACAGAGTGAGGTGGTCATGAAGAAATATGTGTGTGTACACATGTGTGCATGTATATGCTTAAGTGTGATCTGACTAGCCACTTCACAAGTGTATGATGGATATGGTTCATTAAATACCATTGCATTGGGTTGAATTATGTTTTTTCCAGGAGAAAACAAACAATAATTTTTAATCTTATCTTTTGTAATTGTCAACTAATTTTTTTTTGCCATAATTTCTTTTCACAGTGGAATGTCAAACACTTTTGTTGGAAAGTCAAACCATCACTGTCATATGTCTGCATATGAAAAAACCTTTCCTATTAAGCCTGTTAGCAGTCCATCATGGAGTAGTTCATGTCGTCGTAACCTCTTAAGCCCGAAGAAAACCCAGAGGCGATATATTAGTACAGCAGAAGAGGTAAGAAAAGCTGTCGGTATTCATAGCTATGATCTTTTCCCTCACTTAACTATCTGATCTCCGTTTGTCTTTGTTTCTCATCATTTCTGTTATGTTAATTTTATACTTATTTTTCATGATGTCTTTTGTTTTGAAATTACATTCATTTCTAAATCTTTCCTCCCTTCCCTTACATAGTGAGCCTTTTCTTATAGTAAAAAGTTAAAAAGGAGGAAAAAAATCAGTTCAGCAAAGCCGACTAATAAACTGTTTACGTCTGACCCTCTCTACAGTATTCTGCAGCCAATCCCTCTCCTCTTGATTCCCTCTCGGTTCAGACTTGGTCATTAATAGTGACCCTTGTTCAGTTTTGTTTTCTTTTGTTCTTTTCATTTACATTGTTGGTACTCTTGTATGTTGTTTTTCTGGTTCTGCTTACTTCATTCTGTATCAGTTTATATAAATCTTTGTGTCTTTCTCTGAATTCTTCGTATTCATCGTTGCTTACAGCAGCTTACACATTGCTTATAATGTGTCATTGTATCACATTTATCTCTCTCAGTTTATTTAACCAGTCTCCAGATGAAGGGCATTGACTTTGTTTCCCTTTCTTTGACACCACAAAAAGTGCTGTAATGAATAATTTGGCTCATCTGAAACTGTTCTTTCTGCCTTTTATTTCTGTAGAGTATATGCCTAGCAGTAAAATTTTGGGGTCAAAGATTATGGACATTTTAGTGACTTTCTTAGCATTATTTCATATTTCTTTTCAGAGTGATTAGAACAATTCACAACTCCACCAACAGTGTATTAATGTGTTTGTGTTCCTGCAGCCCTTCCAGTATTGACCATTTCTCTCTTTTTTTCATCTTTGCCAGCTTGCTGGATATAGGTTTTACTTTATATTTCTCTTATTAGTGATTTTTGTTGCTCTTTCATGTGATTGCTAGTAGCTTGAAAATCTTCTTTTGAAAACTTTTTAAGTTTATTGTCATTTCCTAAGTCAGTAGTTCTTTTGTAAAGCATTTTGTATGCCTAGGTGTTCAATAAACTTTTCTTGAAGAAAGACAATTTTTTTCTCCAGCCATAGTTATGAAAAGTACCTAATCTCATTCCTTTCTGTTTTCTATTGTGTCATGTTCATCTTTCTAGCCTTCCCATGTTTCTCCTTTCTCATAACCGCCCCAGCTGCCATTCACATTTTCTGAAAAAATCAAAGATGTATTTTGGGTGGGTCCTTATTTTCTCTGTTGCCTCCATTTCTTTTGGTTTTCTGGATGACAGATTTCACTGAATTTTCTCTTCTCACTTGAGCAATGTTGCATATATCAAATCACTTCCCTTCTCTCATTTAGGATTTTACTTTAACCTTGCTTCTTTTGAAACCTAATAGGCTAAGTGAGTTAGATGTCATCTCTGTTAAATGACTTTCACTCTCATTCTATCTCTAAAAAACTCAACATAAAGAAAAAGAAAAGAAGTGAAATCCAGTAGTCCCTGCTCCCCCAGCCCTTTGTTCCCCAAAAAGAAGGAAAAGGTATACGTATGTGTGTGTTTGTGTGTCATCATACTTGAGAATTAGAACCTTTTGTGACCATGGGCTGTTATATTTCTTTGGATGTTGTGAGTATTCTGTTCAGCATTCAGTTCTTTATGGACATTCAGCAAATGTTAACCAAAAGCCTGTGATTATGATTTGATTAACAACTGCATGAAAGGAAATATAGTATGCAGTTGTCAGATAATTTCTGAATACTTACTATGTGTAAGGCTATGTGTTAGACCAGTATAAAGATATGTAAGCATAAGATATAAAGATATGTAAGGTATGTTTGCATAATATTTTATAATTTTAAGAGTGCTTTCACATACATTATCTTGTGTAATTCTCATGACAACTTCTTGAGGGAGACAGGATAGGTTTTATCCTAGTTTTTTAGATAAGGTATTGAAATTGAGACTAGTTAAGGGACTTACCCAAGGTCACACAGTGTAGTTTAATGGAAAGAGTTCTATACTGTCTTTCTCAAGACCTGGATTCAAATCTTGCCTCCTACACTTATTTGGGTAGTAACTTTGTACAAGTCATTTAACTTCTCTAAATCTCAGTTTCTTCAGCTATAAGATTGGAGCACTTGGACTCACTATCTCTGGGTTATTGTGAGAACTAAATTTAATAGTGTATGTGGAAACAGTTCGTAAGTTTGTAAATGGAAGGAATTATTGTTAGTGCTAATAATAGTTATGTGAGAAAACCACTAGTCTTTTGACTCCTTTCTCTTTGTTGCATCATTCTCTGGAATGTGAATCCTGTCCTCAAAGATCTAGTTGGAAAGATAAGTCAAAAATAAGGGAAGAGTTGAATAGTGACGAGATGTCGCAAAACAAAACATGATTAATTGCCATATCATTGATTGTAAATGGTGTAATTTCTGTTGGTTGCCTGCTAAAAACTGGAGGAAATTAGGAGAGAAGGTATCAAAGGGCTAGAGTGACAGAACAGTCAATCAGTGAACATTTATTAAGTACCTACTATGTGTTGGGCACTGTGCTAAGCTCTGGAGGTACAAAAAGATGTAGAAGACAATATCCATCCTCAAGGAGCTCACAGTCTAGTGGGGAGGGCTAATAACAAATTTATACAAAGAAGCTATATACAGGATAAACAGAAGATAATTAACAGAAGGAAAACACTAGAATTCAGAGAGATTTGGAAAGACTTCCTGTAAAATATGGGATTTTGCTCAGTTGTTTCCAGTCATGTCTGACTCTTTGTGACCCCATTTGAGGTTTCCTTGGCAAGGATCCTGGAATGATTTGCCATTTCCTTTTCCAGCTCATTTTACAGATGAGGAAATAGGCAAACAGGGATAAGTGACTTGCCCAAGGTCATGCAGCTAGTAAGTATCTAAAGCTGGATTTGAACTTGGGGAATATGAGACTTCCTGACTTGAGGCCCAGTGCTTGATCCACTTCACCACCTAGGAAGCCAGTAGGTGGAAATGAATAGGGAGAGCATTCCAGACATGGAGAACAGTTAGAGAAAATTCCTGGAGCTGAGAAATGGAGTCTAGTTTGTGGAACAGTGGAGGTCAGTATCATTATTGAAGAGTAGATAAAACCTTGATAGGGAGGAAGGTATAAGAAGACTGGAAAGGTAGAAGAGGGCTAGGTTATGAAGGGCTTTGATGCTGGAGACAGGAGAGAGCCACTGGGTTTTATTCAATAGTGGGTAATGTGGTTGGACTTGAGCTTTAGGAAACTCAGTTTAGTGACTGACATGGACTAGAGTAATGAGAGACTCAAAACAGGCAAATCCACCAGCAAGCTGTTGTAATAGTTCAGGTGTGAGATGATGAGGGCTTGCACTAGAATGGTGGCAATGTCAGAGGAGAGAAGGAATCAAATATGAGAGATATTGCAGAGGTGAAATCAACAGGCCTTGGCAGCAGATTGAAGTGGGATGGAGAAGGTGAGGAGTCAAGGATGACCTTTAGGTTGTGAGCCTGAGGGACTGGAAGTAAGATGATGCCCTCGGCAATAGTAGGGAAGGTAGGAGGAGAAAAGGTTTAGGGGCAAAGATATTGAGTTCTGTTTTGTACATGTTTATTTTAAAATGTCTGTTGGACTTTCAGTTTGAGATGTCTGAGAGGCAGTTGGAGATGTTGGGGCAGACAGGATAAGGAGGTTTGAGAATCATCAGTATAGAGTTGGTAATTAAATCCATGGGAGCTGAGAAGATCAGTAAGTGAAGTAGTATAGAGGGTGAAGAGTGCCCAGGACAAAACCCTTTGGGAAACTTATGGTTAGCTGGTATGCTCTGGATAATGATCCAGCAAAAAAGACTGAGCAGGAAAGATGAGATAGGTAGGAGAAAAAAGAGAGAGTGGTGTCCTGAAAACCTAGAGAGAAGAGTGTCAAGGAGGAGAGGATGTTCAGCAGTGTCAAAAGCTAGAGAGGTCAAGGAGAATGAAGACTGAGAAAAGCTATTGGGTTTGGCAACTAAGGGCTCTTTGGTAGCTTTGGACAGAGCAATTTTGGTGGAATGAAAAGGTCGGAAACCAGATTGTAAGGGTTAAGAAGAAAGTAAGAGCCAGCAATACTGCTGCTAGGTCTGTGTCCTAAGAAAAAGGACTTAACATGTACAAAAATATTTATAGCAGCTGTGTTTTTGTGATGGTAAAGGATTGGAAACTGGGTGGGGGATGCCTGTCAGTTGGGAAATGACTGAACAAATTGTGGTATGTGATTGTGATGGAATACTATTGTGCTATAAGGAAAGCAGAGCAACTAAATCACTGTTGATTAGAGAAATGCAAATTAAAACACCTCTGAGGTATCACCTCACACTTATCATATTGGCTAATATGACAGAAAAGGAAAATGCTGGAGATGTGGGAAAACTGGAACACTAAAGCATTGTTGGTGGAGTTGTAAACTGATTTAACCATTCTGGAGAGCAATTTGGAACTATGCCCAAAGGGCAACCAAACTGTGTATAGCCTTTGATCCAGCAATACTGCTACTAGGTCTGTATTTCATAGAGATGATAAAAAAGGAAAAAAGGCCCTACATGTGCAAAAAATATTTATAGTAGCTCTTTTTGTGATGGCCAAGAATTGGAAATTGAGGGGATGCCCATCAGAGGCCGTAGACTTAGCTCTTCTCAGCAATACATCAAATGATCCAAGACAATTCCAAAAGACTCGTGATGGAAAATGCTAACAACATCCAGAGAAAGAACTATGGAGTCTGAATATTGATCGAGGCATACTATTTTCACTTTATTTATTTATTTATTTTTGCTTTTGCTTTCTCATGGTTTTTCTCTTTTGTTCTGATTCTTCTTTCACAACATGACTAATTGTGAAAATATGTTTCACATGATTGTGCATGTAAATCTATATCAGATTGCTTGCTGTCTTGGGAAAGGAGGGAGAAAAATTTGGAACTCAGAATTTTACAAAAATGAATATTGAAACCTATCTTGACATATAATTGGAAAAAAATACTATGAAGGAAAGAAAAAGAAATGGTTTCAGAAAAACCAGGGAAGACTTAATGAATTGATGCAAAGTGAAATGAGCAGAACCAGAAGAACATTGTTGGTAACAACAATATTGTACAATGCTCAGCTGTGAATGACTTAGCCAATTCTGATCAATACAGTGACTCAACAGTTCTGAAGGACTTATGATGAAAAATGTTGTCCACCTCCATAGAGAAAACTGATGGAGTCTGAGTACAGATTGAAGCATAATTTTTTAACTATTTTTCATCCTTTTTTTTTGTAATATAGCTAATATGGAAATGTTTTTCATGATATCACGTTTCTTGCCTTCTCAGTGGGTGGGGAAAGGACTGGAGAGAGGGAGAGAATTTGGAACTCACAGTTGTAAAAACAGATGCTAAAAATAAATAAATAATAGATTTACAGAAAAAGAAGAGAGTGGGAAGATAAAAAGTGAAGACGTTGATTGTAGACTGCTTTGAGGAGTTTAGCCACAAAGAGCAGAAGAGATATAGGGCAAATGTTAACTGGAATGGAAGGATCAAGTGAAGGTTTTTTTCAGGATGAGGAAAACATGGACATGTTTCTAGGTAGGAGGGAATAAACCAAGAGACAGGGAGAGACTGAAGATTACTGAAAGAGTGGGGATGATGGAGGGGTCACTCTGTTGGACGAGGCCCAAAGAAATGGAATCACTTGAGCAGGTGGAAGAATTAATTTTGGTAAGAGTAAGACCACCTCATGTGAAAGAAAGGTAAAGGAGGAGAGAGATAGTGGCAGAGAGCATATGAGTGGTGAGTCATTTAATTTCTGGAATTAAATTTCTGGAAATTAAATATAGTGGAAGAATTAACTCTTTAGGTAAATATCCTATTCTTTTTTTATTTTAAATAATCATTTTCAATTTAACATGCACTCAAAATATCCCATTTCTACATACAAATTAGAAAAGAAAAAGAATCATGTATTAAACTACAAATCTCTGTTATGTATAGATTGCTTTTTTTTTTAAAGTATAAAGTAAATTAAACATGTTATACTTTCAAAGCTATCCTACTTGTCTGTGTTTCCCTCTGAATTTCCCTCTGTTCCTCTGTGCCTTTTTAAATAAGTACCAGATAGTCTGAAGAAGGGAACGGTTATTGAAGTTGGGGAAACCAGAAAAGGCTTCATGGAGGAAGTGACCTTCTAAGGAAGATAGTGATCCTTAGGTATTGATGGGAGGAGGGTCTGTATTTTAGGCATGGAGTGTACAAAGGCACCACAATTCCTGACTCTTCCCTTAGGAACCTGCCAGAGTTTTGGTAGAACCTCCCAAACACTGCTTTCAGAAGTAAATACTTGACTCTTTTTTATTTTCTTCACAGACAGTTCGAGAAGGAGAGAGAGAGATCTACAGACAGTTGCTCCAGATGGTTACTGGAAAACAGTTTTCCATAGCTAAACCCACCACACATTTTCCTTTACACCTGTGAGTGACAGAAACACAAATTTCAAGTCAACCTGATTCCAGTGTTTAAAGTTACTTGATATTGAGACTGTATTCTTCTCTTGTTAGGTCTCGATGCCTCAGTTCCAATAAGAGTGCTTTGGAAGACCCAGTGTTTAAAGATTCAAACTCCTATGCAGCTCAGACCATTGGCTCTGACACTCCATCAAGCAGCTCAGCCAGCATTTTAAATACCCAAGAACAGCTGTCCCACCCCACTATAACATTTCCCCAGTCTCCCTACCTTCCAGATGTTGCTACAAATGAATCCAAGAATTCTGATCTCCACAGTCAACCTCACCAACACCCCTCTCCTCTACATCAGCCAAATCACATACCAGCTCCAAATGCACAGTCTGAAGGTAAACCTATTGTTGTACAAATAGAGTGTAACCAACTACTTTTTTCCCCCTAGTGTCTAAGTTCTACTCCCAAATCAGAAATACTCTTCTCTAGTCTGACTTAACTAGATCTGGAGGCTTACTAGCTGTAGTACACTTTATGATTAACTAGACAGAATCCCTCAGTTTTTAAATAAAACACTTGTGAGAGAAAGGCGAATGGCAAGAGACAAGCTGGTAACAGTTTATCTGTGCACATTTAGACCTGTTACCTACTCTTGGAGCTATTTTTTTTTTATAATGGGTCTTGTCACTCAAAAATATTCATTGGTCCTATGCTTATGAGCAACATGATTGGTGGTTGTTCATGGTTATACTGCAGGATCCTCAGTGTTGAAGGAAAGCAGTCCCGTGTTCTAAACAGTTAGAAAGAAACACAAGCATACTTTCATAAAGCAGGGGAAAACAGTGTGCAGCAGATAGAGAAGTGGGATTAGCCCTGGAGTCAGGAAGGGAGGCGCATGAAAAAAAGCATTTTGTTGGAAATCAGAATAATCCTGGATCTGCCATTTACTACCACCTATGTGTCCTTGGGCAAATCACAGAATCTCTCTGGGTCTCAATTTCCCATTTTAAAATGAGGGGTTGGACTAAATAACCTCTAATGTCACTTCTAGTTCTAATGATCTTTTTTTTTTGTTAGATTTTTTTAAAAATGTACTTTCAGTTCCACAAGCTTTTGAGTTTTAAGTTTTCTCCCCCTCTTCTCTCCCCAAGACAGCATGTAATCTGATATAGGCTCTACATATACATTCATATTAAACATTTTCACATTGGTCATGTTGTAAAGAAGAGTTATAACCAGTGGAATGAATCATGAGAAAGAAGAAACAAAACAAAACAGAAAAGAGAGAGAGCAAATAATATGCTTCAATCTGCATTCAGACTGTAATTCTCTCTTTGTGGATAGCGTTTTCCATCATGGAGCTCTAGTTATCTTATGATGTTTCTGTGACACTAGTTTAAGTCCAACTTCTGACATATTCTAGCTTTGTGACTGTGGGGAAGACATTTAACTTCTCAGTGCCCAGTTCAGCCCTCTAAGACAGTGAGTTGTAGGCTGGTTGTTCATCTGCCTTTGTGGAGGAAGTTTCTGTGCTTGAAATTCCCAACACAAATGAAATCACAGTTTAAAAACCCTTTGGTTACTCTCTACTCCCTGAACAAAATCAGAAAAATAGTTTCATAGATTATAGAAGGATTTTCAGGATGTATTGAAATGATGGGTTCTGCTTAACTTTTTCATTAACATTCATTAATACTGACATTCATTAAGAAGATTAAGTTAACTAGAACACCCTGTTCACTTAAGCATTCCATTTTATTGCTTTGTGCTGAACCCTGGGGAAATTTTTTTTCTACCCATGATGCTTATATGTTGAATACTTTTGGCAATTAAAGAACATGATGGTACTTGCCACCGAATATAGGATTTCTCCTCCATGTTTTTACTTCTAATCATTTGTTTCTTATTCACTTAACGCTTTAAAAAATTCTTTGAAATTAAAACTTTTGTGTGGTATCATCTTGAAAGTGCTTCTATCCTGTAAGATTTGAGTCAAATAGATATTTTTACATTACATTCATTTTCAAATACATCCCTCTGTCCTTTGCTGCCCAACAAGTCATCCTTTTTAGCAAAAGTTATTTTTTTTTTTTTAAAGAGTCATGTTTCCCACCTCAAGGGGGGAAGTGATAATCTAGGCATAGAATGAGACATACATATTCAGACAGGGCCAATATGTGGATTTGTTTTGCTTGATTATATTTATTGATTACAAGGAGTGATTTTAATTTTTTGTTCTTGTGGAAGGGAGAATTTTGAGTGGTAATGATAGTGATTTCCAAAAAAAAACCCAAAAATATATCACTGAAAAATTTAAGAAAGGAGCCAGAGGACATAGATAAATAAAATGGTTTTGGAACTACCATTTTAAACTTATGCTTTAAAAAAACTAAGTCCTATGTGATAGAGACACAGAGTTTCATATCCATCCCACTTTTTCTGTTTGTATATGGAGGGGATCATCTTTGTTGATGTTTTTCAAATTCATGATACTTCTTTAAAAAATTTGTAAAGAGAAAAGAAGTTCAGCAAAACCAGTGCATCAACCACATCAGACGTATGTGTAACATTCCATTCTCATAGTCTTCCACCTCTGTAAAGAAGAGTGGGAGGGACATATTCCTATCTCTCTCTCTGGGCTAAGCTTGGTCATTCTGGTTATAGAGCATTCAGATGCCTTTGTTCTTTCTGCTATATGTTATTGTAGTCATTGTGTATATTCTTTACCATACATCAATTCACATCTCTTTCTGTGATTCTCTGACTTCTTCATTGTTTCTTATAGCACAATAATATTCCTTTACATTCCTCTAACCACAGCTTGTTTATCTATTCCCCAATCAGTGACCATCTGCTTTGTTTCCAGTATTGTGCTACCACAAAAACATTGCTTTTTTTTGTTGTATGTAAGACCTTCTTGTCTTTTTCTTACAGTATATTTGTAACAGTAGCATCTTTGAGCTAATGGTATGGATATTTTAGTGCCTTTCTTAACATAATTCTAAATTGCTTTCCAGAATATGTCAGCCTGTTCACATCTTCAGCCCTTTCAACATTGACTATTTTCATTTTTTGTCATCTTTACTAATTTACAGGGTGTGAAGTGTTATTTAGGTTTCTAACTAGAGATGCTGAGGTTTTAGGTGTGTATTTATTCTTTATCCTGCTTCTTTACTGAACCTTCAGTTGTCTCAATTTCTTTGCTAATTCTCTGGGACTTTTTAAAGAAAAACTTATCTTCAGCTAGTTGGTATACTCTTGTTTCTTTACCAATGTTTATGCTTTTAACTTTTTTCTCTTATCACTATCACTAGCATTTGTAGAACCATGTTAAATAACAATGGGGAAAAGGGAGCATCCCTGCTTTGCTCCTTTTGTGGGAGATCTTTATTTCAGGATTTGCTTCTTAATGTTTCTGTTTCTCTTGGGCCTGAGATCTAAGCCTGCTCCTCTGCCATATTAGTAGAAAGAGAGTAATGAAGGGAAAAATGTGAAAGGTCAAACTGAACTAATGTTGTTGTATGTCATTGTGACGATTTATGCTACACGATTTTTGAGCTGGAAATTTAATACTTTCTAGCATTGGATCTGGTTCTCATCACTTTGTGAATTCATTAGCCCTTCTAACTTATCACAGTTTCATCCAACTGTGTTGTCTTTGTGGAACTGGAATATAGCCAAGTGTGGGAACTTGCAATGTAGCTGATTAAAAAATGTAGTAAAGTGCTACTTTGATTATTACTAATAATTATATAAATAATTATTAATTCTTATTAATAGAGTGTTCTTTGTTTTTGTCTAGGATCAGACTCTGTCATTTTACTCAAGGTGAAAGATTCCAGAGCTCCCACTCACAGGTAAACTTTGGAAAGGCCCATGTTCTTTCTCTTAGCACAAGTGTGGATAGCAAGCTAATAGGAATCCTGTGCAGTGAGGACTCCCTTGGTTGGAGTGAGGGCATAAAGAATATGAGAAAGAATTTTCTGTTAGCTCTTAAGCCAACAATATTTTGTAAGACTAGGAGATTCACTATTTAACACAATTAGTAAATACACATCATTCTATGCTGAGGTTTTATTGTCTTAAAATGGTTCTTATTGGGTTAGAGTTGGCCTTCATTCTAGTAGACATGAAGTTACCCTGTTTCTGTATTTACTCTGTCATATTAGATATATGTGCAGCCTTGTGATTTTCAGTAAATTACTGTGAATTGGGTTAGATAAATTTTAATTCAAATGGGATTTTTTTTATCGTCCTCTTAATTTTACTTAAATTTTGTATTGTTGTATTTTGGTTCTTTATATAACCTTCGTTTCTCAATATATTTGTTTTTTCTTCCCCTTCCTTGAGAACCATTCTTCCTTGGAGGGTCAAATGGGCTTTCAAGAGCCTGTGTGTGCTGCATATATTTTTAAGAGAATCTAAAAACATTTGACTAACATTACATTTTTAAGAAGTGGTAGAAAACTCATTTACTTTGAACTATGTGGGGAAGAGAGTAATTGTTCCAGTCCATTTATTTATCTTAGACTAGAATGTGCTTCCTGATATTGTGTTGGTCTCTCCTCTGGCCCAGTGAGATAGTACTAACTTTTATTTCTTTGCCAAACTTTGGCCCTTGATTTTATTAATATGTGGACAGTTTATTCTGTATGACTATTTTCCTTTGATGCCCTTTTTTTTTAAGACCTATGAATTTCATTGGTGTTGGAGGTCTTCCTGTTAAGGAACTTTCTTGACCAATGCAGATCAGTACCTTCTCTGTGTCATAGGATTTTAGAGAATTGTCTAGAAGCACTAAGAGGTTAGATGATTCACCCAGGATCACAAAGCCAGTGTGTGTTGGGACAGGGCTTGAACCCAGGACTTTTTGATTCTGAGGCCAGCTCTCTAACCACTATTCCATGCTGCCTATTACCTTTCTGCCCAATTATAATTATTTCATTTGATGTAAATGCCTTTTACTTTGTTTCCAAGTAGTCACTTTTAGTTCAGTTATAAATTCTTGGTTACTTAGTGAAACTATTTCTACTTTCCCATAAGCCTATTGTTCATTTGTCACATTTTGTTTTCCTCTTCTCTAGTCCATCCTTCTTCCAGGCAGAGCTATGGATCAAAGAATTGTAAGTTACTTATTTTTGGAATGTTTTCCCTTTTTTTCCTATCCACTTTTTTATCCAAGTAGCAAGCCAGTCATCTGTATAGTCAATAAGAATTATTCACTTACACTGTCAGTTGATTTTTTAAAAATTGTAATGGAATTAAAACATTTCAAGAACTTAGTTTTGTTAAATATGAAATAGTAGTTGAAGCCAAATTCAATTGGAAAAGTATTTCAGTATTAGTCATTATTTAGAAATGGAAAATACATGTTCTTTTAGTTTTCACATTGATAAATATAATGTACTAACATATCAGAGATCCTGAGTACACTGGCAAAACTGCTAGAGTCTTTAGCACTCAATTTTCAAAATAGATGTACAAAATAGATTCTTTCAGAATTCTATGCCAGGGCTGGTTCTTTGTCTCAGAAACCTCGGCTTTGGAGACTCCATACATAGTTACTTCTCCAACCTGCCACCAGCCTTGTCACTTTTACTAATGTCACTTGCTGTCCCTTCCCATCCTCTTTGATTTCTTGAGGGAAAAAAACCAATATATTTTACCATAGCTTGCACACTTAGGTTTTTTCCACAAATACAAATTGTGTTGAAAACTAGTGAGACTACTAAAAAGGAAAGTATTTTAAACCATCTTGTTGGCTTCTTTTTGGCCCTGGGCACCTAGGATCATAGATAAAGAGCTGGAGAGGATCTCAAGAGTCCCTCTATTCCAGCCTTCTTTTTACAGTTGAGGTAACTGAGGCCCAGGAAGAGTAAGAAATTGAGGCTAAGGTCACCCAAGTAGTGTTCCTAAATGGGATCTGAGCCCAGGTCTTCTGAGTCCAAAGCTGTTTTTCTTTCCACTGTACTATGTGTGCAGTCCTATAGAGTAAGTATTTTCACTCTATTCATTCTTAGTTTGATTTAGTTTCTTTGGTCTGAAAAGGATATTAGAATGGTTAAGAGTAAGAATAGGAAGGGGGGAGGGGGGCAATACTTTGCACTGAAGACAGTGACTTGTAATTACTGTAGGACATTAGATAAGACTTCCAGACCAGGGCCAGTCTGCTGATGTTGAGCTCTGATTCTCCTGTTAGACTTGATGGTTTTTTGGATTGAATTATTGAATTAGCCATTTACAAAGCTAGTCAGTAGTGTAGGACAATTCTTCTAGGGTAGTGGATTTCTGTGTCTCATATATTGCATAGCTCCTATGGTGCAGACGGTGAGTGGATATGCTTATCAGGCAATACAAATGAAATGGTTTGGGGATTATGAGTATGAACCTTACTGGACGCTTACTGGAAGTTAGGGTTTTTCATTTCTGATGCTCCCTTAGAGTCCTTTAGGACCATAAGCAATTGTAGGCTCCTTATTCCTCTATGCCTCCAGTTTGGAGTAACCAAATCCCCCTTCATAGTTGATTTTTAAAGCCAAATTTCTCCTTTTTGTCAGTTACTAAAGTAGCAGATTGAATCATGATGATACTTTCTTGCTATGTTTCTCTCTCCCTATGTGCTGATTCTTATTCTCATCTTTGGGAAAGACTGTATTTCCAAATGTTTATTTTCCATTTCAAAATCTCACCTTCAAGGGCCCCAAAAGATTATACTGACAAGCAACTGATTTTTTCCTCATTTATACCAGTATGATTGCCCTTTATGTCCTGATTTCTAGTACTGTGAGGTTACTCTGTCCTGGAACAAAGTGAAAAGACTAATATAGTGGGGAGTTAATACAGGGACTTTGAGATCTGGGCATCTAAGATCACAGATAAAGAACTGAAGAGGATCTCAGAGTCCATCTATTCCAGCCTTTTATTACAGTTGAGAAATTGTATGTAAATTCACATAATTCATATTTCATTCTTAATATGCATCTGAAATATGTTGAGTGCTAAAGAGATGTTACTATTTGCATTATCTTTTTTCCAATTCCTAGAACCAGCGTTTATGATTCTCGAGCACGTGAAAGATTACGTAAAATTGAAGAACAGAAAGCTTTGGCACTGCAGCTTCAAAACCAGGTAAAGGGATTAGACAAGTCCATGAACTACCATCAGCCCAACCAAGTTGAGACTTCATAAAAGGTTCTCAGGATTTGAGATGAAGTCTATTGTGACAGCTTAGGTGGTGCATTGTATGTTAAATCTATCATATATTCTGCAGACTGAAAAAAAGTAGAATAGTTTATCTTTCTCTATGTAGCTTGTACCTCTCAGAGGTAGCAGGCCTAAGTACAGTTACTGCACAACCCCTCTGATTCTGAAGGTCTCTCTTTCAGAGGCTACAAGAACAAGAGCTTTCGGTGCCTGACTCAATAGATCTGCATCTTCGAGTGCCTCTTGAAAAGGAGATCCCTGTCACAATCACCCAGGAAGAAGAGAAAGAGCCTGGTAAAGTGACTGATAGTGAAGATGAGTTTCCTGAAATCACAGAGGTGAGTTATATCCAAGAGGTATTTATGAACAAGCAGATATATCATGTTTTCTGCTACATTGGAAAGACAGGAGCCTATTTCAGAGAGCAAAAGAAGAGGAGACTTTCTAGTATTTCATTTTTATTTCTCTTACTGTGAAATGCTACTTTTGAACTTGATTTCATAATAGAGGGCATTGAAGATTAATGATAGAACCCTGATTTCTTTGAGGAACTTCATTGAAACACCTTTTATAAAGGTTAGTATCCATTTTTACTGAGTCATACTTTTGTTTTTATATCACATTAACTTCCAAATAACTTTAACTCAGATTTGACCCAGGAAATCTCTTCTTTCACAGTTGTTTGAGATTGACTTAGCCATGTATTTGCAAGTTAAACATTTGAATAAGGCCTCAAAGGGTATCAGCCACTGAGCATTCTAGGTCTCAGAAATAGGCTTCTTCAAGCAGCATAAGACGATTACTTGCTTGCTCTAAGACTAAGGTACATTTGAATGTACCTCTTCCCTTACTGTAAGTTGTACTACCTTCCCTTCCCAGGGAGCTCTCCCCTTCAAAAAACAATATTATAAAAAAAAAAGATGAAGGGAAAACATCACTTAAGCAACATCAGCCAAGTGGGACAGTGAATTTTGTGTTCTCTATTCACCGTGGGAGGAATGTGCATTTTCTCCTCTCTCCTTTATGACCAAACATCATTAAAATCATACAACATTTAGTTTCTTTTGTTGTTGTTCTTTCCATTTATGTTGTGGTTATTATGTATATTGCTTTCCTGGTTCTTCTTATTTTACTTTGCATCAGGTCATCTGATCATCATTAGGCCATCTTCAGGTCATGCTTCTCTGAATTCTATTCATATTCATCGTTTCTTACAGCTCAGAACTACTTCATTACAGTTATATACCACAATTTATTTAGTCATCACCAAATTAATGGTCATCTACTTTGTTTCCAGTGCTGCCAGTGAGTTTTTAATGTTTTATGTATTTAAAGACTTTGGTTTCAAAGAATAAAGTCAAAAATCTTTGCATGTTTAATGAGCTACTAGTTAATCTATATTCTTCTTTACAAATTTTTGTTGGTAGCAAGTAAGTATACATCCTACTTACATGTTATATTTTTTTATAAGAAAAAATAGCTCTCAGAGGAAATAAAATTTTTTAAAAAGGCTACTTTTCCCAGAGAACTTTCTAACTACCAAGACAAATATATTGTCATATTGAAAATATTTTGGATTGGAACATGAAATTAGAAGACTTGATGAGCACTGAATGTTTGAAAGCAAAATTGGACCATAGAATTGGAAGACTATCTCAGACTTCAATAGTAGCGTGAAACATCAGTCTGGCCCTAACGTAGAAGTCTTTCAGTAAACGTTACATACCTACTGTGTGCCGGGCACTGGGCTCAGCAGTGAGGATACAAAGAATGACAGAAGACAGCCTCTGTTCTCTTTGCTCTCTGTGTGCTCTCAAGGAGCACGTGATTAATGGAGGAGACAACATGCAGTTATGTACACACAAGCTCTGTGTAGGATAAATAGAGAGTAATCAATAGAAGGAAGGCATTAGAATTAAGGGATGTCAGCAAAGGCTCCCTGTAAGAGGTAGGTTCTAGCTAGGACTTGAAGGAAACCAGGGGGCAGAAATTGAGGAGGGGGAGCATTCCAGAAATAGGAGACAGCCAGGAAAAATTCCTGGAGCTGGGAGGTGTTGGAACTATCTTGTGTCAAGAACAGTAAGAAAGCCCCTGACGGCCAATTGCAGAATAAAAGAGAAGGACTAAGGGAAGGGGAGGAACAGATGCAATGGCAAACTTGTAAGTGGTCAGGGGAGTTTCTGAGAAGGAACGGGAGCCAAAACATCGTGAGAAGGGTGGGGATACTCCTTTGCACCCCAGTGAAGATTACAACCTGATGATAGTGATGGTGGTGGTGGAGGCGCAGGGATCCGTGGAGACTGCTCCTGACTGCAAAAGAATGACATTTATTTGACTGGTAACACCCTTTGGTTCCTTAGGAAATGGAGAAAGAAATAAAGAATGTGTTCCGTAATGGCAACCAAGACGAAGTTCTCAGTGAAGCATTCCGCCTGACTATCACCCGCAAGGACATCCAGACTCTCAACAACCTGAACTGGCTCAATGATGAGGTAATTTCTCATCTGTTCCAATGTTAAACCCTTTTGGCCAAGTGAAAGGTTAGTGAATGGGGAATGAATGGAAGTAGACTAGCTTTGTTTTTCCCCTATTGGTAGAAATTGGGAGGAGGAACAAGCATTTACTAAGTGCCTATAATGTGGTGAAGCACTTTACAAATATTATTTCATTCAGTCCTTACTGCACCTGTACGAGGTAAGTGTTTATTATTATCCCCATTATATAGAGAAAAAAACTGATGCAGACAAAAGTTAAGTGACTTGCCCTGAGTCTCACAGCTAGTAAGTGACTGGGGATGGATTTGAACTCATCAGGATATTCCTTTCTCCTTCCTTTTCTGCCTATAGTAGTTCCACTTCCTGACTCTCTCATCAGTTTTCTAAAGCTTCTGGTTTCATCTATCATCTTTTGAGCAGGCATCACATGAGTCACTGTTTCTTCTACTCTATAAGCAGAAATTCTGCTTTTCCATCTAAATCAGCTTCTGCCTTTTTGATTTTTATTTCTTCCTTTGGCCCCTGAAGGGAGGTAAATAAAGTGCTAGAAGTTAGTCCCACGAGCTTAAATCCCTAAGGAAGAGGCCCAAACTTGCCACTTTAACTTAGAATTTTGAACTGGAGAAACTCTTCTCACTTTCACACCAGGTCAGAATTGATTTTTGCCATATAGTTATATTTAAATATTTGAGCAGGATCAAATTTTGAGCATTCTATGTATCAGAGATGTGCTCCTTAAAATAGTATAAGAGGATTATTTGTTTACACTCTGAGACTATGTACCATTTGAACATGCTTCCTACCCAATCCCAAGACGCACTGTGTACTAGCTTTTCTGATCTAGCAGATGTAACCCAATGATTTTGTTTAGGGATTTATGGCCACTTAACAATTGAATGTGTCCGGTGATGGGGCTCTCACGCTATGTCTCTTACTGCTGAAAACAGTTGATGTCTGACCTAAAAAGCATTGTAGAATTTTTTTGAAATTGGTCTATCTCATGTTGTTAATGAGGAAGATCCACATTTCTCCAAGTCTTATCTCACTGGAGCTCAGAGCATCAGGTGAATTGGTGTACCTCTCGATCCCATTTTACCTGACTGTCACCTTAGTACCTAGGGGTTTGTCTGATTTGGAGAAGATTGTTTCAGAGCTGACGGAGAGAGCTGGGTTGGACGTCTGTTTCTGATTTTCCAGTACTTAAACTTACTTGAGTGATTAGGGTCAGAGAACTCCCAAGCCTCAGGATCTGGAGTAGGACTCAGTCCCAGTGTGGTATGTCAAACCAGTTGAGTGTTTTTATTGTTTTGTACCACTGAATATAGTAGATTTCTAGATCCTGTCTTTTTAAGAACCCTCAGATAAGTACTGGAATCTTGAATTTGAATCTTATCTCAAGTCAGTCCTGAGGCTTTGATTGGATGGTCTGGTGTCATCTGCCCACCACTTTGGGTACTATCTAGACCATATCAGTCAAACTAGTTCTATTTTGCCACAGGTCACTTTGCAAAATGTGCATATCAGTGGCACTTTACTCTCTCATTGTGGCATTTTGATTCAGAGAAAGATAAAGAAGTTTGAAACTCTTCTATACCCAGAGACGCTAATCTTGTTTATTAGGACTTTGGACTTAGCCATGTCACAAAAGATAGCCTGATTTTCCCCTAATTCTTTCAGAGGTGGGAGACTAAGGGTATGGAACATCACAGATAATTTCCAATTTCTTCTGCTTATTAGTTGTGCTGAACTACTTTTTCCTCACTTTTATTCTTTGTTTTAAAGCAGCCATTCTCAAATCTTTTGGTCACCCGACTTCTTTGCCTTCTTTAAAATTATAAGACCTTTTGTTTATATGGGTTATATCTATCAGTGTTTACTGTATTAGAAATTAAAACATCTTAGAATTTATATGAAAATAGTCTTGACCTCATGGACCCCCTAAAAGCATCTTAGAGACACCCAAGGGTCCCCAAACCATATATTAAGAGCTGCTGTTGTCAAAGATGGCTCTCTGAAAGGGGAGATACATTGGAAAATGTAGATGATATAAAATCAGAGGATATCAATAATTTATTTTTTAAAATAAGCCTGACTGTATCTTTGGGGAAGATGAGAACCAAAAAACAATCAGCTGCCTCATTAATCAGAAAACTTCGGCTTGAAGACACTGATTTATGATTTTATTTTTTCACTCCCTCCTTCCTTACTAATGTTTGAGTAAACTGGCTAACAGGACCAAGAATTGTAGTTTTTTTGGTCATACTTGGAAAGAGCCTTCCAGGGGGCAGCAGTGAGTGGCATATCAATTCAGTTCTTGCTGCTTGCTTTTTCAATGGAAGCCCTTACTGAAGAAGCATTTATCAGAGTTCTTTTTCATTTCCTTGTATTTTTGAGAGGCATGTTTATTCACACTCATGGAAAAGGGGTCAGGGCAGCTTGTGGCAGGGCATTATTTAGTAGAAGAAAATGGGAATTTGGTAGACATTTAGAGAGAGAAGTTAAGTTCCCTTGTCTACTCCCCAACTCATCTCCCTGGGACAATCCACTTTGCACAGAGATGTGGAAGAGTTTGGAGCTTTTTTGTGATGGAGGGGAAGCCTGTCCTCTGAATAGTTTTAAGAGCATTGTCAGCCCTGAAGATAGGCACAGATGCTCAGGATGAGTACTGTGTGGTGTCTACCAGCAGAGCCTCACATCTCCTCCTCATGCAGTAGGCATTGTGGGAAGGAGTGAACAGTTATCAATTGGCATTTCTCTACCCACTTTGAAATACATCACTTCACTTCTAAATTAATGGTCTCTTTATTTGCTTCTGAAATTTTCCCTTTCGTACTCCCTTCAAACTGGTATTTCTATTAACAAAGAATTCATAACTTTTTTTTAATGCACCTTTCAGTGATTTATAGGTCTTTCTTCATCAGAAGAAGTGGCTGACAGGTATTATTCTCCCCATTTACAGATGGGAGAACTGAGACCCAGGAAGGAGAAGGGAAGGCTCCCTCTGGTGCTGTGCGGAACTCACAGAAATTCAAACTTTGCACCTGAGAAGCTGTTGTGTCAAAAGTCATTCATTAAATCAGGAGTGGAAATCAGAACTCTCTTTTTTGCTCCATTTGTGCAAAAAGCCATTGGACCACTCCATCTCTGGGTGACTCCCTTAAAAGAGGCGCAGGCCACTACTAATGATCAAAGAGCAAAGCAAAAATATGAGCAAGTCCGTTGGACTCCTGTGGCCTTTGTGTTGGAGCAGGCTGGACATTCTGCCTCCTCTTTGTGCAGGGTAAATCTGCTTGCCAGAGTACCCGAGTTGGTTTGTGAAACATCATCTATATTAAGAAATTGATAGAAGTAATTCAGGCACTTGAGTGGAAGAACACCATTTGCCCAGGTCAAAAGCAGATAAGCAGTGGGTACTTTATTTCTCTCTATAGCCCAGTGTACTCATGGTCATTTCATTTCTACCAGAAAAGCCAGAATGGTTAAAGAATTCTTCTCCCTCATCTAACTTCTGTCATCTTCTGCTAGTTTTTGGTGGGTGTTTTTTGGTTTGTTTTGGTGACAACTGGGTGCATTTTCCTTTTCTGATTATAGTTTTATGAATCTAAAATAATAACTACCAGTATTTGCCAGAATGAGTCAGAACAAAAAAGCATTGGGAGTTTTGAATATTGCATTTCTTACTTTCCCCAAACAAGTCTCACCAGCAGCACAAGTTGGGAAGATTACAGCTAGAACATCCGCAGCAGATGTTTGCAATTCTGGAGCCCTAACTGACTGGACAAACTAAATGTCTGCTTTGCAAATCTCATCTCTTGAAGTTGATGATCACAGCTGTTGATTTCACCAGCTATTGTGCATCCCTGTGCTGTAGAGGAAGTGTTCCCATTCTGTCACTAACTGGAAAAGCCAAGGAATGGACTTTACTAGAGGTCACATGATCTCTGTGACAGATTCAGTTCTAGAATCCTAAATGCTTGATTTCTCTTTGATGCCTGGAGCTGCTCAGAATTATAAAAGTGGCAGATTGGCTGTGGACGTGGACATGGACATGGACATGGGATTATTTCAGTTCCTCAGTGGGCAACAACTCAAACTAAGTGGTGTGGAGAAAATCAAGCAAGGTAATGATAAGAGGAGTACAAATGCAAACAATTCTGAGGTTGCACCTCTCAACCAGCAAAAGGGCAAAATGACAAACTACAGAGATAGTCAAAGTTAGAAGGGCTTCAGGAAGACAGGCCAGTTTACCAATGTACTTTTGATAAAGCTGAAATTAGGCCAAGTTTTCTTATTCTGAGAAGTCACTAAGATGTCCATATCTTTGACCAAGAGATGTGCTAAACAAATACCCCAAAGGTCAAAGACAGGAAGTCTCTAACCTATACTATAATATTCATAGTACTTTTTGTGGTGTCAAAAAATTGGAAACAATGTAGGTGTCCATGGGAAATGGAAAAACAAAAGTATAGTGTTTTAATATAATGGAATAATAACTGCCCAGAAGAAGTGACAAATATGAAGAATTCAGAACACTGAAAGACATATGAATTGATGTAGAGAGAAATAAGCATGATCAAGAAAAACAGTATACAGGACTACAATAATAGACCTGGAGAGAAGAAATCCCAAACTTAATAGCACCTAATTGTAATGGCCAAGCATGATCCTTGAGGAGAGGTGAGAAAATGCGCCTTCCTCCCTTCTTTGTGGAAGTGTGCATTATTATAGTTGTGGGATGTTGCCCATGCCATCAGATGTGGTTGATATGATCAGTTTACTGAACGACTTTTCTGATCTTTGTTTTGTGGATTTGTTAACCTGGTAGGAGAGGATGGAAGATACATTGAGAAATTATTGTGACGTGACAACCAAAGGCATGAAAAATAATTTTAAAATATTTTTAACCTCTTATTTAAAAAAAATAAAGGAAGTCAAGAAGGGAAGTGATCTGCAAAACACTAGGCTTCTTCAGTAAGCAAAAGTTTTGTGTATAGGGTGAAAGTTGACTGAAAAATCTTGGAGTTTCTTTTTCTTGTTGTAGGAAGTCATTTTCCAAGTGTTCATGAAGGGAAAAGAAAAGCCAGACAATTTAAGGTAATTGTCACTCTGGTGCTTCTTGAATTCCTGCTATAGGTTCACCACTGTAATTATACACCAAATAAAGAGATATTCACTGTGGGGGTCCCGAGGGTAGATCATAAACTACACTGGCCCAAAAACTCATCTTCCCTGGACAGTTTCTTAATGGTTCTGAGGTCACCTCAGAAGTAATTAGAGAGCTAATGTTGAAATACTTTGAAACTGTAGCAGAAGGGTAGATCTGACAGTTTTTCACTTGTATTTTCATTAGAGAACAATCTTAACATGCCAGCTATGCAGGTCAGGGCACTAGAGAGCTCTCGCCTGACCCCTCTGTATTGTATATTCCTGATACTTGGGTATATTTTATTTGAGTGGAATCAAAGGAACTCTTTGTGGCTGACGTGCCAGATGAGAGTCAGGAACATGCGAGTTCCAATCTTAATTGTGAAACTGGGCAAACAATTTCACCTCGCTCAGCCTCAGTTTTCTCAGTTGTAAAATGACCATACTAATCATAGTACCTCCCTCTCCAGGAATGTTGGGGGGATGAGACATTGTAAAGAGCTTTGTGAACCTTAAAGTGCTCTGTAAATGTTAGCTGCTATTACTTTTATCATTATTGGTGAACTGATAGCTTTTGGTAGAGCAAAAGTAGTAGTGAGCATTCTCTGATTTAGAATTAGACCTCGTTTCATCCCAGTTTGGCTGCTTGTTGTTTGTGTGACCTTGGCCAGGTCCCTTTTTTTCCTTGGGTGTCGCTTTCCTGTTGGGAGGGTGGACAAGAGTGATACTTTGACTTTGCAAGTGAAACGCATAAACTGAAGCTGAAAAGCAGAAAGGACAAGTAAAAATAAAAATCTATAGATAAGATCTGAAAGCTGTTTCTTCCTTTTCTTAGGAATAAATTGCTACCCAGGGCTTCAGAACAATCTTTTCCTAAATATGCTTCACTTTATTCCCTTGCCATCTTATCAGTCACCTTACCTCTAGAATCAGACACTGTACCTTGGAAGATTTAACCTTTTAACTCCTGACCCCCTATCCTTGGGTCCTAAGTCATGATTAGTGAATGCCCATATCTGGCCCACTTTATCAGACTGTTTCTTCCAGCCATATTTTATCACCTCCCTTCCACCATCTCCCCACATGCTTTGCCACTAAACTTTTTCACTTTCCACATACCCCCATCCTTCCCTTTTGGTAGTTCTTGAACCATAATCAAATCAATATTGATATTACTACCAGATGTGAATTGTTTCCCTCTACTAGAATTTAAGTTTATTGAGGATAAGACAGTCTTCAAGGACCTTATATTACATTATAGTTACAAAACCAACCCTTTGTGGTTTTGTTTTTGTATCCTTAGCATTTTAGCACCATGTTTGGCATATAGTGAAGCACTTAAGAAATGCTTTTTCATTCATTCATTCATAGGGAAGGAAGCAGAGAAAATAAAATTGGAAAAGATGGGTGAAACAATGATTTTAATGATATAAAATATTTTACTTCTAAATAAATGTATAGGAGAACACAGAATTGCATTCTGCAAGGCAAAGAAGATGTAAATGACAGTGGTCATTCATGTCATTATGAATATATGTCATAGGAAAAATATTGAGTTCTCTTTTAAAGAGTGGCTTCTTACCAAAATATAGTATTACTTTTTGTAGTGTAAAGGATTGGTAACAGAGTAAATGCCCATAGATTGGGGAATGTCTAAATAAATTGTGATGCATGAATGTAATATAATATTCTTGTGCTGTAAAATATGACATATAAAGAATAGGGAGACACGGTAAAACTCATAAGAACTGATGCAACGTAGCCAGAAAAGCAGTGTGCATAAAGACCACAACAATTAAATGGATGGAAGGAGAATGACTAAAAAGAACCGCATGAAACTGAATGCCATTAAATTATAATGGCCCCAAGCAAGAGAAATGAGGATGTTCCCCCACTTCTTTGCAAAAGTGGGAGACTATGGTGTTGGTTAGTTTTGTCAAACTTTTTTCTTTTTTTCTTCTTTGTTACTAGGATTTACTAGGAAGAGATGGGGTAGGGAAAAGGGGAAAGAATTACTAGGAAATGAAAATCATATACGAGTAAAAGATGTCAGAATTTTTTAAAAGATAAAGAGGATTTTTTGTGTTTTAGTATGACTGCTCTTAGAATAAAATCACAAAAACAAGACATTATAGGCAAACCCCATTACTTCTACGCAGGATTGCATAGACAAGCAGGTGTTCCCCACCATGAATGTAAAAGTAAGTTGGGCATCTTCTTGGGTACCAGTGGCAGAAGCTGCAAGGAAGTGGAAAAGAAGCACAGGGAAAGATGAAAAATAGAAGCAAATCCTGCAAATGACTTTAGAGTTGTTAAAAAGACAAAGCAAACAAACAAAGCAATGTTTAGAAGACTCAAGTATTGAAGAAAGTGTTTTTTTTTTACATCAGGAATGTGGACCCATCTTCCCAAAAAGAGGTATAAGAAAGCTCCCCTTTCATCCTAGGCTCCTTATACCTTTGACCATTTAATTTTTCTTCATCCTCATGTCTCATCCATGAACTAGTTTGTAGAATTCTTTTTGTTTTCTGACTTTCCACTTGTTCTTTTGCATAATTGTGTCTCAGTTGCATCAAGCAGTGTCTTGAATAAAGGCCACCAAGCTACAAAAGAGATAGTAAAGTGTGGACAGAATCCCAAAGGTTAATTAAGCCCTGAGAGTAGATAAAGTCTCTGCCTTCTCAATGAAAAAAAAACAATAATAGAAAAAAATAACTAAATTCATGCACAAGGGCACGTTAAAAGCACCATAGATAGCAATGTATCCCGAGAGCTCTGTACTCTCTAACTTTCTCAAGCTTTAGCTCTGTTGTCCACCCTCTCAGACTAAGAGTAGTCTATATTAGTCTTACTCCATATTCTTGAGGTGTTGTCATTGAAGATGTAAAAGGAAAGAAGGGTATGTGTAAGTGGTATGTGACTTTTGCTTGTTTTGTTGCTTGGGCCTCAGACTAACCACACTGACAGTGATCCTTCCTTTTCTGGTAGGTGTAGTGAGAGTGTTTCTTTTGTTTTTTAAAATTTTGTTGGTATCTTTCATTTTTACTTCATCTGTGTTTCCCAGTATAGCCCTACTCCTCTCCCTCCCCAGGGTCCACTTATAACAAAGAATGAAAAAGAGGGAGAGAAACAGTTCAACAAAACTAACTAATACTTTGAGACCAACATTAAATTTAATGTTCTATACCCATTGTTCCTCTTCTCTTCAAAGAAGGGAGAGAAATATATTCTCATATCTTTTCTTTGGAACTGGGCTTAGTAACCAATTTCACAGTATTCACGTTGATGCTCTTTCCCAGAGCATTCTAATTGTTGTTTAGATTGTTTCTTGGTTCTTAGGCAGTGTGTGAGTTTAATAGAACTTGATCTAACACTGGCCTTTATTTTATTCCCCACCTCCACCCTGGCCCCATCAAGCATTAGGTATTTTTAGGATTGTTGCCCTGAAGAAGAACACTGCTACCTGCAGTGTACAATTACACTGCAGTATTGTATTAATAAAACTTATATGCCCAGTTATCTTTTACACTGTCAGGATAACATTGTAATAATCTTGTACATTGTTTCCCAGTTCTCTTTCCTTCACATCCTGTCGGTTCATACAAATTGTCGCATACTTTTCTGTTTCCCTCCATATTCTTAGTTTCTTAATATGCCATTACATTCATTTACCACAGTTTTTCAACACTCCTCAATAGATATCTACTTTGTTTTCAGTTTTTAAAGTATTTTGGTGTATATGGGACCTTTCTTCATTGTTGACCTCCTTAGAGTAACTTTCCTAGCATAATTCCAAATTACTTTCCAGGGTGTTTTACAATTCACAGCTTAACAATATTTTATTAGTGAGCCTGTCTTTTTGCGGCCTTTCTAACACCCAGTTATTCCTATTTTTTGTTATCATTGCCAAACTGCTGGTTGTGATATGAAACCTCAGAGCTATTTTGGTTTTTATGTCTCTTATTATTAATGATTTGGATAGATAGTTTTTATTTTTCCTTTTTTTAGGAAAACATTGATATTTTTTGGTTTTATGTCATGTAAATTTCTCCCTGCATTTCTTCCACCCCACTCATAGAGAGCTGTCCTATATAACAACAAAAAATAGTTTCTTAAAGAAAAAAACAATAGGAAGCAGAGAAAAAATAAACAAAAGTGATCAATAGCAAATATTAAAAAACTCCAAAAATAGATGCAATATTCTGTATCTGTGGACCTCCCATCTCTGTGAAAGAATTGAGGGAAGTATCTTCTAATATATTTTTGTTGAGGCCATGCTTGTTCTTTGTAATTTTGTAAGTCATTTTCATTTCTTTCCATTTTTGTCATTATGTATATTATTTGCTTTTCTTACTTTGCTCTGCATCAGTTTATGTAAATCTTTCCAATCTTGTCATAGTTGTTAATTCTTATTGACAATTGATATTCCATTCCATTCATATGCCACTGTTTGTTTTGGCCATTTCTCAAATGATGGGCATCTACTTTGCTTCCAGTTCTTTGCTACCACAAAAAAATGCTACTATAAATATTTTGGGGTATATGGGAACTTGCAGCAACCCCCTTGGGGTATATACTGAGGCATGGAATATGGACATTTTAGTCAGTTTATTTGCATAGTTCCAAATTGCTTTTCAGAATGGTTGAATAAGTTCACAGCTTCCCCAAGAATACACTAGTGAGCCTATTTTTCCACAGCTCCTTCAACATGGACTTCCCATTCTAATCTATGTCAGTTTGCTGCGTATTAGGTGAAGTCTCAAGGTTGTTTCAATTTGCTTTTCTCTTATTATTAGTGATTTGAGGCATTCTTTCATATGATTGTTATTAGTTTGTAAATTTTTTTTGAGAACAATGTGTTTATATCCTTTGACCATTTATCATGAAAGAATGCCTTTGGGTCTTATATATTTGTGTTAGTTGCCTGTGTATTTTGGACATCAGATCCTTATCAAGAAGATTTGAAACAGATATTTCCCCCTCACTTGGCTGCTTCCCTTATCTTAGTAAACTAAGATATATTTATATATAAACATAATATAAATATATTATATTTCCCCATAAAATTCTTTTTAATGTCCTTGTAATTGAGATGATGTATTTTGTCATTTGTGATTGTCTTTATCCCTTGTTTGCTTAAAAATTGTTCCAGTAACCATAATTTGTAAAATTGTGACTTTTTCCACAATTTTTCCACAATTTCTGAATTGAGTATCTATTTATTTGGATCTTATATGGTCTAAGAGGTTGGTCTAAATATTTTGTTGTTGTTGGGTTTTTTTGTGAAATGCTTTCTCATTTCCTCAGAACTTGTCAAATAGGGTGCCATTCCCCAAGGAGTTTATGATCTTGGGTTTATTGAAGTCTAGGGTAATTAGTTTGATTTTATTTGATTCTAGTCTGATCCACTGATTTGCTTTTCCATTTTTTAAATCAGTATCTGATGGTTTTGTAGATTACGGCTTCACAATATGATTTTAGGTCTGTAAGTACTATTCCTCCTTTCTCACTACTTTTTTTTTCATTATTTCATATTATAAACTTTTTTGTTCCTTTTTAGATGGAGGGTACCTGATCTTGTTCTTTTCTAATTTTTTCAGAATTTTCAGCATCAATATTCAGATCATGTATTCACTATGACCTTATTTTATTATATGGTATAAAATATGGTCTAAATCTAAATTCTGCTCACCTGCTTTTAAATTTTCCCAAATCCTTATCAAATAGTTTGCATCATTTATGGTTGTCCCTCCCTTTGTCAAGACCATCTTACTCAAAGGTCAGAGGAATAATCCACAGCCAGTGAGCCACAGAGAATCTTTCTGATGTCTCATCAGGAAGTGTTAACTTGACACTGCATGTGGGTTTGATTCAGCACTAGCCCTTATTTTCACAACTCTTCCTCCCCCTGCACCCTGCCCCACCATCCTAGTTATACACGAAGCCCTCAGTATTTTTAAGATTATTACCCAAAAGAAAATTGGTATTTTCAAGAAGAGCTACCTTGCAATATTATATCAATAAGGCTTGTATTTTCAGTTATCTTCTACAGTATGAGGATAAGATTGTTGCTTTTGGGGTCCCCTTTTCGCTTACATTCTCAATACCTTTCTCTACTATTTTGTAAACAGGTGTCCATTATTCATATAACAGTTTATCTTGTCATATTACCTAAGCAGTGTTTAGTAGTATTTGGTTTCTAGCTATCTTATTAATGTCACTTAAAAAAAAACTTGAATGGAAAGAGGCTAGATATTGAAAATTCAGGGTCTTATGCAAAGTCTAAGGGAGGCTCAGCCCATTTTAATTATTTAATGACTACTAAAAATCTATTGGGCACTACACAGACTTGTAGCCTTGGGGCCTTCTGGGCCCATCACTTCTCAATCTTTCTGTGGTTTAGGGGCAGTATGATGTCCTTGCCCAGCCCATTTTCCCTACAGCACCCACCCACCATTGCGGTTTGCCAGCTACGGCCCAGCCATCTGCAGCTGTATTACTTTTCTCTAGGCTATGTTCCGGTGTGTTCCTGGCAATGTTCCTTACTGCCTGCCCCAGTATATAGTCGCCTAGTGTTGGCTTAAAGGGCAGTAGCTCACTGCTTTGGCATCCTGGTGTGTAAATATTTGTCAAAGGGTGGGGGTGTTTTCCCATTCCCCAAAAAGCATTCTGAAAAATGTCCCTGTTTTCTTAGTCATGTTTCCAGGCTGTGGGTCAGGCAGCCCATTCATTCCTTGGCTTTCAGACACTGGCTTAGCCTCAGCTGGCCATAAGCAGCATGCAGCAGCAGCCTTCTACTCTATCACCTTAAAGCTTGTTCAAAAGAGTTCTGGATTCACAGAGAACAGTGAAAAATGCGTTCACTGTGAGAAGAACATTACTTCCTTCATTGAAGGAGTCATCCATCTCTCCCATAACTTTCCTACCTCTTTCACTCCAACTTGATATTGGGTACATGAATAGGATCAGAAAAAGTGGGAAAGCTAACTAAGCAGGTTCATTGGGAACTTTGAGTAGCACTTGGTTATGTACTAATGTTTTCATTTCAGACTTGAGGTAGAAATGATTTCTCTGCCATGTTTTATCTTTCCTATATCAAGTTGGAGTTAATGATGTCATCGTCATGTGCTTTGAATTGGTTTCTCAGTATTGGTGATGGATTTACACTGGGACATCCGTACTTTCACCTTGTTCTCCTTATGAACCTTTGCAAGGTGGTTGACTAAATTGAAGTGTATAGCCATGGAGCAGAATTTGTTTTTCAGCAGAATTGAGCCTTTGATCTTGACCTTATTAGGACCCTTCTTTAATAAGTATGAGCTTAAGATAATATTGAAGATTTGTTTTAATTGTCAGCACAGCCCCAGTTGATTAAAGTGACTGTTAATATGCCTGATTAATTCACGTGCACTTTTTTTTTTTTGCTCCCCTACCACCTTTCTCCAAAAGTCTTAACTTCTAAAGTCCCTTTATTCCCTTTCTGCATTCATTCTTCCCAACCCCTACATCCTTTCATACCTGTCTTCTAGTAGAGTCATTTGTCCTTTTTCTCAGACACACACACACGCTCGCCTTCCTTTATGTGCCATGTTGCCACTAATTACCCTTCATCTTCTTTGTGAGAAATTGGTAAGGAATGTGAGAAATCCTTGAATGTCCTTCCAGAACAAGGGCATTGTCTTTTAAATTGAATTGATTGGGGAAGCATACTACATTTGTTAGTGCATAATTGCTTTTTTCTATATACAGCAGAACTGTTTGAAACCAGTATAATGTTTATACAAATTTTCTTTCTTCCCTAGATCATCAATTTCTATATGAATATGATAATGGAGCGAAGTAAAGAAAAGGGAATGCCAAGCGTCCATGCGTTTAATACCTTTTTTTTCACCAAATTAAAAACGGCTGGCTATCAGGCAGTGAAACGGTGGACAAAGAAAGTGGATGTATTCTCTGTGGACATTCTTTTGGTACCTATTCACCTGGGAGTACACTGGTGTTTAGCGGTAAGAACCTTTGATGAATTTTAAAAGAAACATGGATATGAAGAATGAACAGTGCTTCTTCATCTTCACTTGGAACCAGGAAGAAATTAGAATGACCTTTAGGAGAAGGGTTACAGATTGGAGAGAAGAAAGAAATTCCTGTCAGAACTAGGTGACACTAGACAACTTTGAAGAAAAATAGAATTTTCTTTGGTGGGGATTAAAAACAAAGGGAAAGAGAGCAGCTTGGTGAATTGCAGGATAAAGGGAGGAGCAAGAAGGTTCTTCAGGAGTGCTCTACCAGAGGGTCTATGACTCTTATTTCCTGACTGAATCTGTGATCATAATTCATCTTGCATGCCTGCTGATTTAGTGATTTATATGACTAAGTATTAGTCACATAATCAGTTTGGCACATTTGTGAAATTGTCCAAATGTATTTTTTTAAGTTCAAAAGTAAAACTTTAAGTAGCTCACTGCTGGCTTTTGTATTGTTTAAAGCAGTTATTAAACACATACAGTATGTAAAACAACGTAAACATAGTGCTCAAGAAAATACAAGAAATACTAGCGTTCCTGCTGTCATAGAACTTTCAATCTAGTTGGGAAAATAAGACATGCACACACATAACCATAATATAAGATAAAATGTTGCTAAGTGTTTAAGAGAGACAAAATACTATAAAGACAGAAATATTCTTGATGTAGGGAAAACATCAGAAAAAGTATAGTGGTAGCAGAAAGAACAGAACCCATTATCAGTCAATCAGCAGCTATTTATTAAGCACCTACTGTGTGTCAGGCACTGTGCTATGGATGGGATATCACCATTAATCACTGGCACAATTAGTCACATTCCTATCACTTGACTATCCTGTTAGTCACAGTGATCCCACTGATGCTTTTGTCAGGTTACTTTTTTTCATTGATCCATGTTTTGTAGTTGAAAAAAATAAAAAATCTTGGATCAGCTCATGAGGCAAACAGATGCTCAGGCTTCACCTTGGGCTATCAGTGCCTTCTATCACTTAGACAGGAATACAGCGTCTCCCAACGGGTGACCTACAAAGTGCCTGGGTAGGGAAAGTTGAGGAAACCTATTTTGTTCACTTTGTAAATGCAGTCTTTTCTTACTCCTAGGTAATAGACTTCAGGAAGAAGTATATCACCTATTATGATTCAATGGGTGGAATAAACAGTGAAGCTTGCAGGATCTTGCTGTAAGTAGGGAGTTTTCAACAGAGATGATTAGATATCACGTTGCATGTGTGGTGTTTTCCAACTCTTGAGTTGTTAGAAAATTAGGAGAACATTTCTGGTAAACTATATCTATTTTTCATCAAAAATTGGGGTATGATATGAATGCAAAATAAGTGCATATATGTATGTGTATATAAATAAAATACATATGTTTGTAACACATATATGTGCATATGTATGTGTATATATTCCACATATTTTAATGTGTGTACCTATACACCCACACATACATATACACGTATGTATGCACACACACATATACGTACATCTATAATATGTATGTATATACACATTTGGGTGGGTGTGTATGTGTATAATATGGGGTGGCATGATGAATAACACCTAGATTCAGGATCAGGAACATCTGAGTTCCGAGTTCCACCTCAGATACATATTGACTCTTTGTTCTTGGGCAAGTCATTTAAACTCTGAATTTATCTCAGGCAACTCCCCAGGCTGAGCTGAGAGAGTCCTCATTAGGACTTCCCTGTACCAGTGAAATCACAGATTCCATTCCCAAAAAGCGTGTATATAGAAGTAAAATATCATAACAGTAATAACAAGAATATTAAAAATTCAGCTGGATAGGGAGAAACCAGGAAATAACTGTTTCCATGTACCAAATCAGAAACTATTACAATTAGAAATGATCTTAGAGCTCCTACTTTGTTAGATCAGAAAGATTAAATGAACGTCATTTATTAAGCATCTGTTATGTTTCAGAGGATACAAAGATAAAAGATTGCCCTCAAGGAGTTTACAGTCTTGTGAGCGGAGGCAAGTCTATACAAAATAGTTACAATAATTTGTAGTGCATGGCGATGAAGCATTATAAGCTGGGAATGATCAGGAAGCACTTCATGTCAAGGGTGATGCTTAATCAAATTAGTTTCGGTTGAGTGATAAGTTCATAAGGTTGAGAGATATAGGAAAGAAAGTGTAATGTTCTAGGAGTTTGGTTGTGAAAGAGGGTGATTCCAAGGTTGCTAGGATCTGTTGAGAGATTTTTAAAGATGGAGGAGACAGATACGTTTTCAGGCAGCAGAGAAGAAACAAGTAGACAAGGAGAGAAAAGATAAAAGGAAGACAGAGGGCAAGACTGTAGGGACATTTTGCTGAAGAAGACAGAAGGAGATGGTATCATGTAAAGTGTTGGCCTTTGTGAGGAGAAAGGCCACCTCTTCATCAGAGATAATGGAGGAAAGAAGGAAGGAATGAAGAATGATGTCAAGGGATTTGGGGATGTAGAGAAGAGAAGAGGGAGCTCATGGTATGTGGCCTCAATTTTCCCCTCTGTGTGATATGAATCAGTGTCGTCAGTTGTGAAGGTTGGTAGAGGGGTTGGTGTGGGAGTTTGAGGAAAGTTTGGAAAACTGCTATGGTGAGTAGAATTGAGATCAATTACAAATTATTATTGGATCTGGTCAGCATAGTTACATGACTTCCTCTAGTTCGTTAGGTAGTGAATAGGGAGATTGTGTGAATGATCCAGGATTAGGGTTTGTAAAGAATAATCAGTGACAGGGACACAAAGGATTCAAGAGGAATCCTTTGAAGAAAGTGTAGTGTTGAACTAGTTAACTAAAGGGTCAAGATTGGGAAGGGAGAAAAGTTAATCCAGTGTAGTGGTGTGGCCAGAGAGAGTCTTGTGGAGTGGAGAGATTAGAGGCCATAGTGAGAACAGTTTGATAGGAATGAAGAGACCAGGTTATGATTGGAATGAAGGGATTTCATAGTTCTTGGTCACAGAAGTGGTACAGTTGTGGATGATGACAAGACCAAGAGTGTGACTAAAGGTAGAGTGGAACAACAGGTCATGGGAGTTGAGTAGGTTAAGAAAGGGGAGGTTAGAGTTTTTGAGAGAACATCAGCATCTCAGTTCAGTGTTCTTTGGTGTTTTGAATCTGAATAAACAGTTTAGAGTTCTTTCCTTCATGTTATAACACTCCTCTTGTTGCCCTGTTAGCTGGGGTGAGTTAAAGTTCAGAGTTAATTTTTTTTCACAAGATAAATAAAACTTAGTAATAGTGTACAGAGCTATTCTAATCAATGTTGTTGACCACCTGTATACTTCTGGAAATGTAGCTCTTACCCACATGCCCCCGAATTCAAAAGAACTAAACTAATTTAAAAGAAGTAGCAGTTCATTCCTGAATGCTAATGAGAAGGGGGAGGTCATACCTGACTCATCTCTATCTTTGGTCACATGGAGGATATTCTCTTAAACATCTTGTGCAATTTGAAAGGCAAGCAATGCCCCACAAGATTCCCAGAGAAAGCATAACAAATCTTAGGTTCCACTCAGTCCCCCAAACCCCAGCTCAGAAATAGCATCATCTGTTTCATCTGAGAAGATATGTTCTTAATGTATAGACAACAGAACTGTTTGGAAAATAGAGAAGTATGATTAGACTTCTCTGTAGCATCATTACGTTTTAAAACTGGAAGGAACCTTGGATTTAGCCAAAATCTCTCATTTTAATTGTTCTCTTTCAACGCCTGTAGGCAGTACCTAAAGCAAGAGAGCCTTGACAAGAAAAGAAAAGAATTTGATACCAATGGCTGGCTTCTCTTCAGCAAAAAAAGCCAGGTATGTTGCTTCCTGTTCCATTGTTTCATTCTAGAAGCCGTGATACTGGGGTCACTAGCTTAGTTCCCCAGCAGATCCTCCTCTCTGTTCTTGGTGTCAGCCTTAGCAGTTCAGGTACTGGGACTCCAAACTCCCTACCTTCTTTGCTAAGATGATCACCACTAAGGTCAGAGCAATTAGGAGAGTTACTGAGGATTTCATCCCAAGTTAGATCTCGGGTGTCAGGTGGCCTGAACTGGTACCAATTTAAATGCTGGTTAAGGGGGGCTGTGGAAGCACAAGGAATTCAACTGTGGTACAAGTAAAAAAAAAATACAACGTCACAGCCATGACTGAAATGCCACATTCTGTCTTTAGTTCTTTGTTTTTGGAGGTAGTTGGTTCATTTAGGACAAGATGATCTCTCACAACCCAGAAAAACACCTTTAGTGTGTCTACCCCTTGAGGCCCACTGAAATCTGGGAGTAGAGGAATAAGGAGTAAGATGAGTGTCAGTTGTTTTTCTTTCAGGAAATTCCCCAGCAGATGAATGGGAGTGACTGTGGGATGTTTGCCTGTAAATACGCTGATTGCATTACCAAAGACAGACCAATCAATTTCACACAGGTAAGTGGATGAAGTCATGGAGAAGGATGTCTGTAAAACCTTCCTATCTTCAGGCTACCCCAAAACCAAACATATATACGCGTGTGCACATGCACGCATGCACACACACACACACACACACACACACACTGCTCTGGGCATTGACATGACCTTTAACATTCTTCAGTCTGTAAGTTATTACATAGTAGTCACTGGTTATTCCAGATAATATAGACTAAAAGAGTCATGAGTGAGACAAAGTAAGACTAAGTTATTCCATTTTGGGAAACAGTTCCTGTTATGAACTAGGAACTTTGGACTTAATCAGAACCTCTTCTTTTTCTTCCCATCCTCCATCCCCCCCCAAAAAAAATCAGAGATAAGACCAGTGGGTTTGATTTTATTTGAATTTGGGCATTGTAACAGCAAGGACCCCAGTATACACAGGAGGACTTGCTGTGCAGGTTCTTAGATCTGCTTTTCTAAAAGGAAAGCAACTTTTGAGAGGTCAGCAATCTATTTTAATCAAGCACATACATCATTCACTTAGTTCAAGGGAAAAAGTCAGCACCTTGAACTTCAGGAAAATACAAACAAATTACAAGCAGAAATTACAAACAGAAAGACCAACAGACAGGGCTTCCAGTTGTCTGACCATAAGCAATACATACATCCCAGATCAACAGACAGAACCAGGTGTTTTGACCCTACATATATAGTTACCAGAGAGAGAGAAGCACTAACATCTGGTTTTTCAAAGCCAGGCTCTTTAGCAGCTCCTCAGTGTCTCCTCTGGACAAACAAACACTTCCAATGAGTAAGCCCCAAAACAAAACCTCACTGCAGAGTATATATACACTTTTCAGAGCCAGAGGGCATCACAACCCTTGAGAACCAGTACCTCATTAGAAATTTACAAAAGGTGTGGGCCTTTCTACAAAACAAATCTCTCCTAATCAAACTTCCCTCAGTGGGCAGGCCCATTAATGGGTAAGGAAGATCTTTAACTCCCATGAATATTATAGGCGTATGGCTTCAAGTTAGATTGGAAAAAGCCTTATACCTCAGCCTCTTCTGGAACCCCAATTAACTCATGGGATTCTTCCTCTTATATTAGATACATATTTTCATATACTATATATAGCATTTTAAAGTGATTTTGTCTGTACCATGGCCTCTGAGTATCTCTGGAGACAGGTGTGACATATTATTAGAAACCTAATCTCACTTTGAAACAGGAAATTTCGAATAACAAATTACTTAGGGTGTTAAGTAAAGAAATGGGAGCCAACCAGAAAATTTTTGAGTAATATAACTTGGAAAAGACATAGAAAATATATGAATTAAAAGTAGAATCCAGGCTTGAGAAGAATGAACAGATGACCAAGAGCCTTTGGTCAATGATACAAAGAGTTATATGATGCTTAAGGAGTTTGTGTTAGAGTGTGTATTATAGACTGAAGAGAAGGAAGACTTCATGGAAGAGGTGGTATTTGAGTTGGAGTTAAAAGAATGCACTTAAGCAGAAGATGAGGGGGAGGAAGGACATAGGAAGCTGTTTGAACAGAGGCCAGAAAAGCCCAGGGAGTGTTTGAGGAACAGAGAAGAGTCCAGTTTGACCAGTGCTTAGGAAAATAATGTGAAATAAGCTTGGAGAAGTAGGATGGCTTCCCATTAGGGAAGGACTTCACTGCTAGGCAAAATGGTTTGAACTTTACTCAGTTGTAGGGAATTACTGAAGGTTTTTAAGCAAGGGGATGACATTACCAGACCTGTACACAAGAAAGCACATTCTGGCCGGCAGGATTACAAAAGAATTGGAAGAGGGAGAGATTAAAAGTAGAATAGATTATATGGAGGCTATAATGAGGTCTCATAGGTCTTATACTAGTATGGTAGCAGTAGGAATAGAGATGAAAGTCAGCTGCATAAAATTGAAACCCAGAGAGTGAATCAGAATGCTAAGGGGAAGGCTGTAGAAATAAAAGAGAACAGGGCTAAGGATAGAACATTGGGGAAGAGAAGAAGAACTAATGAAGAGGTGGAGAGAAACAGAAGAAAAAGATATTTCCTCTGAAACCATAGGGGAGGAGGCCCCAGCATTTTGACTACCCCAAAGGCAGTACTCAACAGAGAGGTTGAGAAGAATGAAGATTTGCCCATCACACATAATTGGTAGAAATTGAAAAGGTGGTTTCAGTAGAAAGGGAAGCTGGATTGCTAGAGTTTAAGGAGAGAGGGTAGTGAGGAAGAGATCAAGGCATCAAATATAGACAACTTATTTCAGAAATGTGGCAATGAACGGAGATGGTATGATAGGTGGCTGGACTAATAAATACTGCAAGCTAGGCTTTTTTTTTTTTTTTTTAAGCATTGGGGATACCTGATGTTTGTAGGTCAGTGGGAAAGATCCAGTAGAGAGAAAAGATTGAGGATACATGCTAAGGGAGGGGATAATGACTAGAGCAAGGTCTTGGAGGAGATGGGAAGGGAGGGCACAGTAATTTTAGCAAGGACTCAAGATATATCTTACTCTAGAACAAAAAGAAATTAGATTCAGCAAATACTGAGTAGGAAAGAGTATGTCATGCTGGATGAGAAATATTAAATGGAATGTATAGAGTTCTTGTCCAGTGACCATGATCTTAATGGATTGGAAGGTTGTGTCTTCTACTATAAGCATGGAGCATTTGGGGTATGATGTGTATTTGAAGATACACGGAGGGATTTATTGAGCCTGAAAATGGAGTGAATGAGGAGAGAGAAGAAGGATTGGTTGGCAGCTCTGAGGGCTTATCTGCGTTGATTCACCGTAATGTATACTGGATGGAATCAGCTTGATGTGACTTAGCCCAGCTGAGGAGTAGAAACAAATTGGATGTTGGGGGTCACCTGGGATTGAAGGTTAGCTCAGGTCCTAGAGAGGGCCCAAAGAAGCAGTCACGTTACCTTTCTAAGTAATTTGGCTAGAGTAGGCACGTCTAGTGTCAGTGACAGAGCTACAGGATACTGTAGGTAGAAACTTGCATGTAGAAAGTTGTGGGAAAGCTGAAGAATGGAAAAAGTACAATCAAGAATGTATAATTTTAAGTAAAAGTAGGGACTATTTCATTACTGTTGCAGAGCCTTTCAAATTAAGAGAGAAGAAATGAGGAAAGTAGGGCTGGGACAGATTCTTGAGTGTCACTAATGTCATTAAAGGGCCCTGGATGAGGGCCATGGGGAGAAGTTGGAGGGGTCTCCTTCAGAAACCTGAGCTTGTTTTTTTGTCTTGTCTAGCAACACATGCCATACTTCCGGAAGCGGATGGTCTGGGAGATCCTCCACCGAAAGCTTCTTTGAGAGCCACCATGGTCAGCAGTTACTGACTTCGTGGGGGACCAGCTCTGGGCTGTTGCCAAGATCTCTGGCCAAGAGGCTTCGGGAACAATCGCTCCCACCTTGGTTTTTTGTTGTTGTTGTTGTTGTTGTTGTTGTTGTTGTTGTTGTTGTTGTTGTTTTTTAAGCCCTAAAGAACTTCAGTCCTGGACCAGATCCTGGCAAGATGCATTCACAAGCACACCTGCCTTTCCTTTTGTATCTCAGAACCTATTTTTGCAACGTAACTTTGGTGCTGTGAAGAGAGGGTAAGGGATTTTCTCAAGCTGAAGAGAGAGACTGTTTTCCCATTCTCCAGTTCTGCCATCTTCTTTTGAAAGGACTTTAACCACCCCCAGTCTTTGTTAACCAAAATGAGCCCTGCAAGTTTCATTAAGATCTAAACAGACTTGGAAATTTTCTTTGTTTCTGATGTACCACTGGTGTTGGGTTGTATTGGGAGGTAAGGGTATGTGCACATACATGCATGCTTACCCACACACAACTGTCAAAGTTTGTGGACAAGAAAGTGTTTAAACTGGAATTCTGGGTACATGTATGGACCGATGTTCCTGTTCAATCTCTCCCACATGGAAGCTGCGTTCTTTGTAAAATTCTGATTTTATCATCTCCCATCTCCTCTGGTTCCTTTTCCCATACTTGATAGGTAAAGCAACATGCAGGTCCTGGAACCCCCGAAAGCTCTTGCCTAAGATGTGAGGTTTTGTCTATGATGGGAGTTTGTGGGATAGGGAGACCCACACAGGAAGCAGATTAGAGAAGCAGCAAAGTACCATTTTCACTAGCTTCCATTTCTGAGCAAGAGAAAGGACCTCAGTCTTTAATATAAAATTCCAGCATTGAATGAATGTAGGTCCAGTCCAATCTGTGGCAAGTTAGTTTAAATATATTTCTAACCACAGAGAATGTAATATATGTATTTCACAAGGAAATGCTTCTTTTTTAAAAAAGGAAAAAAAAAGCTGAGTGTATTCATCAGTCGACCTACAGACTTGTTTCCATTTTCCAAATTTAGCTCTAGCACACACTAGGCTCAAGCCCTGTATGCAGGGTATTCATAGGCTTTCTGACAGAACTTTTTGAAACTTGAATGAATTCTGGCTGAGGAGAGGGTGGAGGGTGCAGTATGCAGTGGATAACAAGTTGTTCAGCTCTAGGACAGACAGGGTTTGAGCTTCCTGACTGGGGATGCAGAAATCTCTGCTCTTTCTGGCACCCTCTTCCCCACCATCCAAGAGCCTCCTTGGGCTTGGGTAATGGAGATGAACTGTCAGTGTCATTTTGTACTTAAGTTCCAAAGAAGGAACGTTTTATACTCTTTTTCGGTATTGTAATAGGTAGTTTTGTATTAAATCCTTTCTCCTCTTCTCCCTATCCCCATCCCAACCCTTCTCATATCGCACTTTCCCTGGTCTCATTTGAAGATCTTATTGTTTTCTACTGAGCTTGTTTAGTACATTTTTGTATGTTTGCCACGAGTTACAATTTTGAAATGAAAATTATTTTTTTTAATATTCCATTGTTAATTGAATGTTGATGTGTCCACTCCGGCAACCATCCTATCTCTTTTAACAGTCTGCCTTCTTGGGAAAGGCCACTTTTTTTTTTCCGTGTTTTGTATAGGAAATAAATGGCTTTCAATACCATGACTGTGGTTACCCTTCAGATTCTCTCTTAGAAAGCCATATGCATGCTAGTTGACTGCAGAACTGTAGCACTTTGTCTGGTTCTCACTATTTGTTGTTATTAAAGCGGCCATATGATGTAGAGGCCAAAGCACAGAATTTAGGGTCCAGACACTTCAGTTCACAGTTCAAGGACTTGCACTTGCTATCTGTGTGATCTTGGACAAGTTACTTCTCTTGGTCTCAGCTGCAAATACAATATGGAGTTGACTAAACAACTTCTAAGTTTCCTTTAGGGAATATGATATGATGGAAAATGCATCAAGTTAGTAATCAGGAAAATTGAATTCTTATCTAGGCTCTGTCACTAGCTAGCTGTAGAACTGGGTTCAAGGTATTTTACTTCTGTGTCTTCTGTCGTCATATTTCAAAGAAAGAGAAAACCTGACCTACCTAACTTACAGGGTTATTATGAAACTCAAATGAGATAATCTATAAGACAGTGTTTTGGAATATATGAAGGTCTGCACAAGGGATTGTTGATGAGCACATCTCACCATCTGTGACCTGATTCCCCATCTCCCCCTCTTAACTTTACTAGGTTTTTCAGAAAGTATGGGTTGATGATCTTCTTTTAGGGTCCACATGGTGGGATAGAGACAGGCCCCTAAGGGTGGCATAATCCATCTTATGTCCTTCCCATAGATAAAAAAGACATACTTATTGTATAATGGAATTCTTTCTTTGATGTCTTTGCAGACTTTGCTTGCTGGTGGGTAGAAGCTCATTCTCATCAGCCAGGTCCATGGTTCAACCAACCAGCAAGCATTTATTAAGTACCTACTATGTGTCAGGCACTGTGCTAGGTGCTAGGAATACAGATGTGATGAATGAAACAATCCATACTCTTAAGGAGCTGACATTTTAATGGATTGGAGAAGAAAGAAGGTGGGCAGAGGATACCCATTATTGGTCTGCAGGATACGTTGCTTACCTTAATTTCAAAAAAGAAAAATCAAGTCTACCAAATGCATATGTACCACATTTGAAGGTATTAATGCTTGATTGGTTTTACATCTATATTGTCTTTTTTACATTTTCCATACCCTTAACTCTTTCCCTCTGACCAGAACCAAGTCACCACTTTTAAAGAGGAATCCTTTTAAGGAGTAACACAATCTTTTCTCTCTCATCTTAAATACTTCACAAGATCCTCTCTATATGACATCCTTCCCTATCTTTCAAATCCTTTTCTGGATCATTTCCCAGGTAACCTTTCTTAAGTAATTATACTCTTCTCTCTTAGGTTCTAATCTTTCCAACTTACTCTACTATCTGTTCCCTATCAGGAACAGCTACTTATTTTATGTTCCTCAGGAAGAAAATAAATCGACCTAGTAAAACATTTCTCAACCATTCTGCCTGACATTTCCACTGCCTTGTACCAGTGATCCACAAAATAGAGATAAGCTTAAGGAAAGAATGGATCTCCCCAAATCCTTACCTTTTGAGCTCAGCAACAAGGCCATGAACCTGTGCTTGTTTGCATGACTGGTTGAATGATTCAGGGTGTGTGTGATGGTGGTGGGATAGCTTATACCAGGGAGAGGTTAATGTAGGATTTTTGACAGAGGCTAGGGAGGAGAAATGGAGTCCTGAACAGTTCCAAATTGGACCAGATTTATGTTTCTAGAATTTAGTCACAGGGCCTTCCTTTAATTTACTCCTCTAGTATCCGTCCTTTTCTGCTACAAAATATAAAATGATGTCCAAGCATCGAATTTGGGGTTTGACTGCTCCCCATCTCTGTCTAGATAAGAGATGATTGGGTGGAATGTCAGTGCTTAATGGAGGGAAGGAGATGTTACGTAGAAAGTGAGGAAAGGATAGGTGAAGGCACAAGGTCTCAGTAGAGCTTCTGGATAACCCAAGGTGAAACATCCTGAGCCCAGAGTTCTTAGGAAATGCCTCCTCTTCTCTTGCCTTAAAGGGCATATTCCTCAGTCTCGAAACCACTTATTTGGACTCCTACAGTTTTGAAAAGGGTAAGAAAGCTTCTCAACAGCAGGGCAAAATAGGGAAGCTGATTATCTTGCCTCTTCACCCAGGATCCTATCTTAGCTTTGGAGGAGCCATGCTGATGATGGACAGAAAAGGTTTGTAAAACCACTCCCTGACTTTTTTCTTCCCCGAATAGTTTTGCTTCTGACAACTGCGACTTACATTTTAAGTTTACAGTTATACGTGTGTCTCTTGAACTCCTCGGAAGACATCTTAAGTCTGAAGAATTCAAGTAGAGCTAGGATGTTGATTTATCAGGAATTTTATAGAAGGTATTTTATGAGAGGTCCTTTGGTTATAGAATTCTTTTTGGAGTCTGAAAAAAATATAGTGATCTTATCCACTTTCCTCATTTTGTAATCAGGAAACTAAAGCCCAGAGAGATGGTGTTTTGTTTATGGTCACCTGAGAAGCAAGTGGCACAACCAAGATTTGTACCTCCTGCCTCCAAATGCAGAATTCTTTCCCCTACACTATGCTGGTTGAAGCAGATGGTCTCAAAGGTCTCTTCCAATGCTATGTTTCTAAAAAGTGGATTGTAACCTCCTAAAAGACAATGTTCAGGTCCTATTAGTCTCTTGTGTTTGATTCTATATACATTTATGAAACATCTGCTTTGGGCAAATCACCGGCCTCCTGAGTGCTGATGGATAAAAAGACAAGAGCCCAAGTCCTAGAAATGCTTATATCCTACTAGGTGGAAAGCATGTAATACGACGTAGGGACCAAAAAAAGGAGATCTAGGAATGTTTGAGGAAAGAGATACTATAAGCTGTGTGGAAGGGAAGGCTTGACCAGGGAGGTGTAACCTTGGTGTCATCCTTGGTCTTTCACTTGCACTCACTTCCTGTAGTTGGTCTGCTGCTAGGTCTTCTTTCTACCTTCATACTATGTCTTGTATGGGAGAGAGTGTTATCCTGGGCATGGAATATGCCCACTTTTCTCCATTGACAAAGCCACCACCCTGTTGCAAGCCCTCATTACCTTCCTTCTAGATTACTGCAATAACCTTCTGGTTGGGCTTGCTACCTCAAGCCTCTCCACACCAGTCCATCCTCCCGTCAGCTGCCAGAATGACCTTCCTAAAACACAGGTCCAATGATGTCACCACCCCCAAACCCCACATCACTCAATAAACCCCATTACCTCCAGGACCAAATATCGAACCCTCTGTTTGGATTTTAAACCTTTTACAACCTGTTGCATCTGACCTTCCTTGTCTCTTTATGCTTTACTCCACTCCTTGTGCTCTGCTCCAGCTACACTGGCCTCCTCACACGTAAACTCTGAGCCCCCTCCCCTTAGCCTCCCATCCACCCTCCTGACTTCCCTGCCTTCAAGACTGCCATCTTCTGCAAGAAGCTTTTCCTGGTCTCTTCCTCCTGCCCCCCCCCCCCCATACAATCCCCACTGAGATTACTTCCCATTTAGACTGTATAGGTCTTATATGTACATAGTTGTTAGGGACCATGTTTTTTTGCCTTTCTTTGTATCTTCAGCACTTCGGGTAGTCCCTAGCACATCGTAGCTATCGAATAAATGCTATTGACTGACTCCGAGGTACTGATAAAGTGAGGTTATATCCTTGGTGTGGCAGTGGCTTGCATAAACCCACAGAGGTACAATGTGAAATAAATTTAAAAAGGCATAAATTGAAGCCAGTTTGTCTTCACAGTGCTTAGTCCGGTGCTAGGCACGTAAGTGTTCAGTAGACAGTGGTTAATTGATACCATACTTTACAGAACCTTATGCTAGGCACATTTGGGAGGGATAATAGAAGCAGATTGTAATCCTGCCCTGAAAGAACTCATTCAGAATGGAAGGGCTGATGAGACATGTACATGTGAAAGGACCTAAGTGATAGAAAGCATTCCATCAGCACAAATTATATCCCCACCTATATGAGGGAGGTAGGCATTATCCAGGGAAGACTTCAGCCATAATTCTGCACGTCTCTCTCATAAACATTTGTTCACCCTTAATATTTGTATAGATTTTATCCCTCACATCAGGATAATTCCTTATGCTGAGATGGTCTCTGACACTGAGGACTATCACTGAGGACTATCTCTGTCTTTAGAATATTCCTCCAAAGCTCAGGACCAGGCTAAGTCCATGGGGCTTCCACTAATTTAAGCCCAGTGGTGTCATATGGGTGTCATTCTCTATCTCTCTGTTTCTGACTGTTTGTTCTGTCTCTGACTCCCTGTCTGTCTCTGTCTCCTGATCCAGTCAGGGTTTGGTGATTGGTCCACCAGTCTCGTCTGGATTCCTCTGAGCCTGGCCCTGCACCAAGGGTCTGAATACAGCTCATTCATACATTTAATTTCACATACCTGGAGTTAGGAACTGGAACTCAAATTACATTTAAATGAGCAGAGCACTGGCACTTTTAAAACCAGACTTGTATGTAGACCCTAAATGTGAGGCCTCCTGAAGCCAGATATCAATGACTGATGAGATTTCCTACCCATCCTTGTTAACCACTTCATCACCTATTGTTTTCCTGGATCTTTTTTCCACGTTTTGTTCCTTACCACCACCACCCCCCCCATCCTCCCTAAAACACTGTCCCTGATGTTTTCTTCATAAACTTTTCAGATAAGAAAAGAAAAAAAAAACATTAGAAGCTAAAGCCATCATTTTTTAAAAAGCATATTTAATGTTTGTAGAAATGATGCTGTGTTGGATCTAGACTTTTCTGACTTTAGCATTCCTTTTCTTGGGCACAGTTAAGATTTTTCAGGCAGCTGGGGGTGGGGTAGGGAGTAGGGAAATTTGAAGTAACGTCTTTCACTCTCAGAGTTGTGTGGTGGAAAAGATATTAGGTTTGGAACCAAAGTATTCCATCTCTGTCCCTAACTCTCTCTGTTACATTGAGCAAGTCACCACCTCTGGTGCTCAAAACTTCAACTTTCCCATCTTCAAATGATGGGGTTAGATTAAATGATCTTTGCTAAAGTCCCTTCCAGTTTCACATCTCTAAGCCTAATTTCTCTTCTCTGCCTAGTTTCCTTGGCTTCCTCTCTTCTCCCCAACTAGTTGCTAATGCCACCATCACTTGTCCCTGGCCTTTGCTGTCACTACATCTGACTTGATGACCTCAAGATTCCTCTGGATAAGAGACAAATACTTGTACAATCATTCACAGGAGTCATTTAGTTCAACCTATATGTATAACAGATGTCCTTCTGAACAATATGCATAACAAGTGGTTATTCTCCCCTTACTTGAAAACCTCCAGTACCCTCATTACTTCCTAAGGTAGCTTGTTCCCCTTCTAGAGGAATCCAGATGTTAAGAAGTCTTTCATTACCTAGATCCCAATTTTGCCCCTCTCTGCTACTTCTGCCATTTGCTCCTAGTTCTACCCTTTGGGACTAAGAAATGAATAATCCATCTTTTACATGACATCTCTTCCAAATACTTCACACATCTACCTGGGATCCCAAATTTTTTCCAGGATAAACATTCCAAGTTCCTTCCACTAATTTTTATATGGCCTGATTTTGAGGACTTTCTTCTGGACCCTCTCCAGTTTGTTGATGTCCTTTCAAAAAACATGGCACCCAGAACTGAATAAAATACACTATATGTTACTGACCAGAACAGAGTACAAGGGGACTAATTAATTCCTTTTTTTTCTGGAAACTATGTAGCCTAAGATTATTTGTACTTTTTTTGGTTTTTTTGGTTGCCTTGTTGAACTCTTCATCAGATTATAGATTTAGACCTGAGTAGAAACTCATCTAGTCCAACATACTCATTCTACAGATGAGAAACTGAAACCCAGGAGTGATTTGCCCAGTATCACAGCTGGTAAGTAGTAGAGCCAGATCCCTTGACTCCAAATCATTTTTCACAGTATCATGTTCCCCCTGATGCCATACTGCCTCCTATTTTCATGGACCATACTCCTTCATATTGAGTTTGCAGTTCACTAAGATCCTCAGATCTTAAAATACGAACCATAATCTAACCTTACCTACCCTGTCCTGTATCTGTATGGTTGATTTTCTAAATTTAAGTGAGAATTTTACATAGATCCCTATTATATTTCATCTTGTTAGGCTCATGTCCCCTTTTTAGACTGTAAGAATCCTTTTGGATGTTGGCTTTACCACCTGAAAGGTTATCTGTCCCTATTACTTTTGTGTCAGCTGCAAATCTGATAAGCATGTCATTTATCCAAGTCATTGATAAAAATATTTAAAAGAACAAGGCCAATTGCAGATCCTTGAGACATTTCACTAGAAATTTACCTCCTTCCCAGTTGAAGTCTATCTGCCTATCACTATTTCTTGGGACCATTCAATCACTTCTGTATTTACCTAACTGTACAATCATCTAGTCTATATCTCTCCATTTTCTCTACCAGGATATCATAAGTGGTTTTGCTGAAATACAGAAATACTAATTTTGTGGCATTTCCCTGACAGTTAAGTGTAACCCTGTCCAAACAAAGGAGGGTTAGTATAGCATGACTTGTCCTTAACAAACCTATGCTCTGATACCTGATGACCAATCATTGTTTCCCTTTCTAAATGCTCATAAATCATCTTTTTTTTGATGATATAGTTTTATGATTTTGCCAGGAATCTGTCAAGTTCATTGACCTCATAATTAAGAGACTCGATCTTTTTTGAAAAAGTCCTGTGACATATTTCCCATTTGCCAGGATTTTCCATAGATCATCAGCACTGGCTCAGCAGTAACATTAGCCAGTTCTTTCAGGTCCCTGGGATATAGTTTAAAGCAATCATTAAACTTTTTTTTCTCAGTATTCCTTTACACTTAAAAATTTTTGAGGACCCCACCTCCAAAAAGCTTTTATGTGTGTCATAGCTAGTAATACTTACCATATTAGAAATTAAAACATCTTAGTATTATTATGAAAATGATTTTGACCTCACAGACCTCCCCTGTAAGGGGAGGGGGTGATCCCCCAAGCCACATTTTGAGAACTCTAGATTGAGAGACTTGATAGCCATGGTGATCAGAACTCATTTAGGGTAAGCTGTTAGGCCTCTTTTACCATTCCTTATAAAGGTTTCAGAGAATGTTAGAGCAAGAAGGAACCTAAGAGGATGATAGGGAGTTCAAACCCCTTCATTTTACAGATTAGAAAGCAATCTGAAAGTGGCTTACACACAAGTATCTGAGCCAAACTTAAATCTAGATCCTTTGACTAAGTCTAAATAAGGAGGACTGCTTGATATGTTTACTAGGGCTGAGGTCGTCCTTATGCATGCCTATGAGCCTTAGAAGAGAAGTGCAGGTCTACCACCCCCTCATCAGACACTATCCCATACATAGCTTCCTAATTTTTCTGGAGAAAATCTGGCTCTAAAACCAAACTGGGAGGAACTCTTGGTGGAGAAAGTCATGGCTTAGTCATCAGTCAGCTCTGTCTTCAGTCACTCCCTGTATGCCCAGTTCTGTTCTGAATTCTTGAACAAAATAAAACAAAACAGAAAAGTTTTCTGCCCTTGAATAACTCAATGCTGGTTACTCAGCTTTTCTTGAAACCTTAGATATCTTTGTCGTGACTCCTCCCCACTCTGTATGTCTTCATCTCTAGCTAGTTTTTTCTTCAGCATCTCTTAATTCCCTCTCTTCTCTTAAATGTCTGTTGCCTTTGATAATTAGAGCCTTCATTGCCTGAAATGTAGTGAATTCCCTGTTATTGCAGGTCTTCAAGTGGAGGCTGGATGATTGCTTATCAGAGACATAATGAAGACTGACAGGACTGGAGTTAGTGGGACCTTTAGCATCTCTGCCCATTATTGCCACACCTCCCTAGCCACAGGACACCCAGAAGCAGTGCTCCCCTTCTACCCACTTCTTATATAGCCATTCCCTATTTCCTTAGAGTATGAGCTCATCTACCTACATTAAGAGAATAACTCTAGAGCAAGAGTTCTTAATCTGGGGTCTGTAAACTTTAAAAATAATTTAGAATAACTTTCAATAGAGTTGGTTTTCTTCATAATCCTATTTGTATATTTTAAAACATTATTCTGAGAAGAGGTCCATAGTCTTTGGTAGACTATCTGAAGTGGTTCATGTTACCAAAAAGGTCAAGCACCCCTGCTAAAAGTCTGTCTATCCTAACAGAGGGAAGAGTATAGCTGGTGACTTCAGAATGGGGTTAAAGAGGGGGATGTAAGGAAACTCATTGAAAAATCCAGGTTATCCAGCCCCAAAAGATTGCAAGCGGGTGGCTTTGTAGGGGGACTGGAACCTTATCCCCCCAACAGGAAACATTTTTCTGTGGGCTATTTAGCTCCATGTTCTTCCTCTCTCATTATTCTGTCTTCTCTCAAGGTGGAGTTTCTTCCACTGAACTCAGAGGATTTGGGAATCTCAGGAATGCATGACCCTGCCCCCACTCCAGCACACAGAACACCTCAGTCCTCTGCAGGGACAACTTTCCTCAGTAATAAGGTCAGAGCTTCTATTGAGGACTAGTGGAGGGAAGGAGGCTGTGTATCTCATGCTCCCCAGGACCAAAGGGACTGTATTACCCCCCATGTAGAGACAATTCTTTTTTCCTTTTTAGGTCCCACATCCCCACTTTTCTGCTTTCCCCTCCTTGTCCCCAATCTTGTTTATTCCCTGCTCTATGTTATACCCTGCCCTTCCTCATACCGGCTTCCCTCCTCCCCCCGACCCCACTTCCCTCCTCTGGGGCCCCTTTTGATGGTAATTGCTCCTAATTGTTTTCCGTTGGTTCTCTAAGCCCGCCCCTTTAGTCTTTCCCTGGAAATAGGACTGTTTGCTCCTCTGTATCTCAAAGCCAAGATCTTTCCAGATCTAATTGAGACTTCACACACCCACTAGGTGGGTGGGGGTTGGGGCAATGGGCAGGGCCTGCTACCCTGGGAATGGACTGGTCTGGGATGAGCTTTTCGGGAAAGCCTCTGTTCTCTGATTGCAGAGTCTATGGCAAGAGATAAAGACAGCAGGCTGCACTGTGTTTAGATGTCAGGAACACCTCCAATCACCAGGGCTGTGTAAAGGACTGGAGGACTTTCTCTCCCTCTAGGAGCCTCAGCCTCCATAGAGACCCTCATCTGTTTGGTGTGGGAAGTTGAATTGTCTCTGAGCTCTTGCTTCTTTCAAAACAGTCAGCCTCGCAATTTCAATTCAACCGTCTCCCTGCTTTCTCTCAAAAATGTTCCCCCTTTTTCTCTCTGTCTACCTCAGGACCCACGATACTTCCTCCCCACCCCTATACCAAGTCCTCTGTACTCACAACCACTGCCTTTAGCCTGGGCACCATGCAAGCCTTGGGACCTTTTGGGGGTGTGAGTAAGGAGGGGAATCAGATGAGGAGGGGCCTCTTTCCCTGGGCCCCAGTCTTTCACAGTCCCCACCCCTCCCAGCACACACAGAGTGGTTTTGTACAGCTCCCTCCTGGGGTGGCCTCAGAGTCTGGAGCCTTTCCATCACCAAACAGTTCCTCTGAGCACAGTGGGGGCTGGAGCTGGGGCTGACCAGAATTGGAGGTTTGGAGGTAGACAGGGTTCCTTGTGGCTCACCTTGTCCCTCAGTCGCTTGGGACAGCTGCCCCCTCCAAAACCACCCTCTAATACGTAGGTCTCTCCAGGACCCTGACCATGACTTAACTAGTTATGGGCTAACCTGAATCCCCCTCCTTTGATCTCTTTCTCCAGACTTGGAGGACTTAGGTAACATTTACTTCTAATACTGGAAAGATACATCTTGGAAGGATGGGTCAAGGGGGAGAAGGGAGGGTGAAGAAACAATCTGTTCAAATTCAAGGCAGAGAGGATCACATTATGGATCTGGAGGTCCCCATCCTTCAGATACCTTCCACCTTATGACTCTTGAAGTCTTGGCACCAGAGCAACCAGTTTCCCAACCCCAAATCCTGAGTCCCCTCTTCTGGTTCTTTTACCTAGTACCACATTTTCTAAACCTAGAAAAATGTTATTGTCAGGAATCACCCTCCATAAAAGGAGCCCATAGAACCTGAGGCAGTGAATGTAGGAATGGAGAAGAAATAAATTTTCATATAACCCACAGAAGGGATGTCCTAAAAGGGACTTCTACACACTTGGTTTGGCTCTTTCGCTTTTAATTTTCTTTTCAAATAAATTGATATCTGATTGTCTAAATATCTTTTAATCTTGACTTTTCTTAATAAGTTTTTAAAATGAAATTAGTAAATAAATTTACTTTATTCTTTCTTCTTTGTTGGAGCTAGGGAATCTTTAAGAAACAGTGTTACATGGAGCTTAAAAGTCAGAATTTCTGCCTTGATCTATGTAACTTCAGATTCCCCTTTTAGTTTCCCCACCTTAACCACTCTGGGTCCAGATGCCTGCCATAACATTATAGGTTTGTCTATTTGGAGCCAGAAGATACCCAAGAAGTCATCTGGTTCAACTCCCTCATTTTGTAGTTGGGGAAACTGAGTACTGGAGAGGTTGTGACTTGTCCAAGTTCACACAGATAATAACAGAGTTGGGATTTGAGCACAAATCTTCTAATTCCCAACCCAGTGCTATTTCTATTAAGCCACACTGCCCCTCCCACTCAGGAAACAATCTACATTCCACATAGGAGACCCCCACCTTTAGCAGGTGACTAGATCCCAACCATGGGTCCATTGAGAATCTGTGGGAAAGGGAATCTGTATATGTATGACTGGAAATGGAAGGAAGGGGAACATAGCCAGGCCAATGGGCCCATCGCTGTGGGTTTGGCTCCTTTGGGGAAAAAATAGCAAGTAAGGACAAGTGTCTCCCTGTATCCTGAGCTCCCAACCTCCCAGACAGGAGCCACTCAGTTAAACAAGCACTGGCCAAGGGCAACAGGGGCCCAGACCCAGGCAAGACAGGAAGATGGTGGGGGGCGGGGGACATATAGCCTTGAGTTGGGCTGATGGCCAGGTCCATCCATCACAAGAAACATGCAGTCTGCCTGCCTGTCAGCTAGGGAATAATGGGGAAGGGTAGAGGAAGGCAATATGGGGTGAAGAGATGGCTCACAGGAGAAAAGGAACATACACATGAGACACATACATGAAAAAAATACTGATGCAGATGAGGACAGTCATCCCCCAGTTATTTATTTCAGGAATTATCTAGCCTCTTTTCTGCCTAGCTGGATCCTAGGCTGCTTGATAATAAAGTTAAGACAGGACAAGGGCACCAGTGTGTGTGTGTGTGTGTGTGTGTGTGTGTGTGTGTGTGTGTGTGTGTGTGTGTGTGTGTGTGTGTGTGTGTGTGTGTGTGTGAAAATATGTTATTTGTACAATAGCTTTCACTTCATTCCAAAGTCAGATCAGAAAGAAGTGGGTTTTTTGGATCATCTGTTCATCCATGCCTTCGCATGCCTCCACACAAGCCCTAGAACGTGAACATCTACACGGAGGCTCAGATGACTTTAACCTCTTCACTGCCATGCAGAGAATGGCTGAGTTCCTCAGTTTGAGGTCTTGGTGCTTTTCCTCAACTCCTCTTACCCCTTCTATCTCGAGCCATGGGCTCGAGATGGACATCTTCAGAAGGAAGTAGTCAAGCATTTACTAAACACTTAGTATATGCATGGCACTATGCTGAGTGCTTTACAAATATCTCACTTGATCCTCATAATAACCCTGGGAGGTAGATATCATTCGCTATTGAGGAAACTGAGGCAAACAGAACTTGTGATTTACCCAGAAAGTTTCTGAGACTGGATTTGTCCTCATGTCTTCCTAGGATGAGTCAGCAGCCCTCTATCCATTACATCACCTCACTGCCCATTCAGGCAGTCAGTCCACCTTCCTTCACATAGTTGAACAACTCAGAAGGGAGAGTGACTAGAGTCTCTGGCAGACCAAAAAGGAGTCAGTAGAACGATGGAACTATGATCTCATTAGTTAGTCAACAAACGTCTATTAAGCACTTACTAATAAGTGCTGGAAATACTAATACGAGGAAAAAGAAGGACAGTTATTGTCCTCAAGGAGCTTCCACTCTAATGGGAAACACAACAGATAAGGGAAGCCAAAAGGGTGGAAGAGAAGACAAGTACCCTGTGCAGTTGTGGAATGGAGAAGTCCAGAGGAAGGCAGCCCAGTGGATGTGGGTACTCGTTTCAATGGAACAGATCCCGTTTCTTCTGATCCTGTGTGATGCTTATCCACATCCTCCTATAAACCTTACACAAGCTATCCAACCTAATGTGCTGAGACCACGTTCTTGATCTCTTGACAAGGTGTAGGTGCCAATGGAGCACAAGGGCTGTTCATTGGTTATCCTTTGTTCTTGCAAAGATGAACTCATCCATCTCTTCTCCAAACATACGGAACTCTAGGAATATATTTTATGTCAATTCCAATGTGAAATTCTTCATTAATACTCTCCTAATTGCCTTCTAGGTGACCCAAAACTATATAACATCTCTAAAAGACTATTAAGCTGGATTAGCTTAGACTATTAAAGCTATTAACTTCATGTTAAATTAAGTGCTTTGGAAGTGACAGAAATCATGTGATAGAAGTGACAGGAAACCAATTAGTTGGTCAATAAATATTCTGTATTGAACAACTGAATTGTAGTGTACCAGTACTGTTCTGAGAGCTTTAGAGAGATGCAGAAATATCTAGTCAAATTCCCATTCTCAAGGATATTACCATCAATTTGAGGGAACATAACTGAAATGAGAAAATGGGGGTGGAAGAAAATGGGGGGAGGAAGAAACTATAAAAACCAAATATGGTGCAGAAAGGAGAATAGTTTGGTAAAATTTCATTGAAGTTACAGATTTCATGGAGGAGGGCCAGGGGTGTTGTGATAAATGTTTAACAAGTTGGTCTCCAAAAGAAAGTGCACATAACACGCTTTGAAATTTAATCTGCACATAAACATTTTCTCCGCTATTTTCTTAAGTCTAGACAATCAGCAAAAGAAATCAAACCCTCATTTGTAATATTTGCTGATTTCTGAGGTAAAAATGCTCACTTTGAAATTTTAATAATTGGCTCTCTTAAGCCGTCTTAAGTGGTGGACTCTAGCACACCACGGGGAGGGTCTGAGTTAAAACTGAACATTCTTCCTTAACACATTCATTCCTCCCTAACTGTAGGCAAATACTCTCCCAGAGCCAGGCTAGATACACCTTCTCCTTCAGGATTTTAAGAATAATCCTAGGGTACTGGGAGGATCATCTTCTTTAATGCTGTTGGTTTACCCCTCCCCCCCACTGAGATTAGCACCCCAGCTCCATATAAGCAATTAAAATCAATTAGCTTTTTCAAAAGGATATTTACTTTGCAGATAGAGCTAGTAGAGAAGTACAAACATCTATCTCCGTCCTTCAACAACTGCTGGGCACACTCTCCCTTATACTTGTTCAGTCTCTGGCATCAAATTAACACCATTGCTGTTTAGCACATCTAAATGAGGCATAGCTAATAAGACAAGCTACCTTGGCCTAAAGGTCCTGGGACCTTTAGAAAGGTCATAGCCATCTCCAATCTTCTTCCTAAGAGCAGGAAGGAACAGACATAGAGATATAAGCAACAATAAGCCTGTATATTCTTGGCTTCATGTTCATTGAGAACATGCTCATGAGAGAGACCTGGGGGCAATTTCCCCACCCCACCCCCTCTCGTCCAGTGCTAGTAAGTCCAGAAAAGAGCCTGGACCAAGAGCCTGACTCCATACTTGAATGTGTAGACTCTCTAAGATCTCTCTAAGGCACTTTCATTTCATGTTGTCACACCTTTCCAGTTTTGTCCACACAGGAGATTGCATCAGGTGAGTTAGCCTGCTTATCAGCTCCCTATTATACTTAACTTCACTTCTTTCTCTATAAGAGTCCTATCTCTACCCCTTCCTTCCCCACCTGTTAGTACAGCCCCCTACAGTTCTGGAAATGAGTTTTGGAGACAGGTATCCCATCTTGAATTTGCCTTGTGACTGCTCAAAGGTCTAGCACAGGGTCCACTACTGAGTTGAGGAAGAACCTTGAGGTCCAGCCTGGGCATAACCCAGCGCTGAATATGCTTGTGTAATGGAGGTAATATGCTGGACTAGAGCTTGTAAGAGCCATCTCCTGTATATAACACACATACATATGGATGGCCCTGAACCAGTTTAGGAGAGACACAGAAAGTGGTTCGGTGCTCTCTGGTAGGTCTCTTGTCTATTGGTCTCTGTGGATGTTATTGCGTTCATCATTCGTTGCTGAAGAAGACCATGCCACCAGAAAAATGATGCCATGACTTGCACCTGTCTTTGTTTTGAGTGAGGAAGGGCTATGTAGGTCACCAGCCTCACTTCTCCTCTGTAGCCTTCTCTCTCTGTGGATATGCACTGGGGAAAACAGCATTCTCTTATTGGTCCTTTGGTCCCTGTGATAAGGGAAGTTTCAGAGTATGTGTTCTGACCACTTACCATAACTCATGCTTTGGCCTCTTGCTCAAAGGCATACATTGGCAGAGGCTCCTAGTTGATCTTTTGGTCCCTATGATGGTGGGAGGTAGACAGAGGACAGGATGTCCCAAAGAGAATTGAACTACCTGAGGGGAGGGAAGAGATCATCTTCTCTCCCTTTTTCTTTCTCTCACATGTCACTTGGGACCCAGGCAGCCTCTGTCTCTGACTTTCAACTGAAGTGGGGGAGAAATTGCTCTTTCTTCTCTGTCCTTTCCCCCTCCCCCACACATGTACTTGCCTTGGCAAAACTGAGACTGGCTTTTAAGTCCCTGGTTGTCCCTTTTGCTTTGCATTTTTTTCTTTCCTGGAGCACAGGTGACTGAACAGTGATGTTGAGATGAGTGTTTCTGGCCTTGGTGACTACCTCCTAATCAAGAGGTCGGGAGTTCCTAGGTGCTGATTAGCAACAAGAGGTGCTTCCTGCAACTATAACTATTTTCTAGCAGGAGCATGCAGACCAAGAGACAACCTCAAACGAGTTACTTGGACAGTGCAAAGCCAAGGTGAAAGTGATATGCCTGTGTAATAGTCCCACAAACCTCTTGGCAGACTTTATTCCTGAAAGAATATAAAAGCTGTGATGAGTTAACTCTTTTGTGCCTATGAATCATTTGTGTTTTAAGTATTTCTTTGTTTTGGAGGAAATAAATAGCTGTCCTATACTTAAAAGAGACCCTGACAGTTTGTGGAAACCATCTGACAAAGTCAAACTTGAGGTTGGGGCATAATGAACAGAAGAGTTTGAGAGGAACCTCTCTTTAGAGCTAGGTTTTTCCAGGACCAGAACCTGGTCCATGTAATTCTAGAGCTGGAGTTCCTTGTTTAGAAGAGGAATGTGCTTCACCCATGGGTCTTACATTTTGGGATCCTGTACAAGATCAGTGGGTAATGCTGTTTGTTGTAGCCTCCCATCCCACCCTATTACAGGGGTCAAGGGAGCAGAAGCCCCTGCTCAAGTGTGGCCTTCAGCAAGAAGCCAGAGTACACGTGTCACTGGATGTAGCCAGAACATATGCTCAGCCCCCCCATCAAGAGGAGCAAGGAACCCGTAAATCGCTATGGAGCAAGTTCTTCAAAGCTGAGCCAGAGCAGTTGCCACCAGAAGTGGCCCAAGGAAAAGGTCTATCCTTACGCATACTCCAAGGGATGGCCTCCAAGGGCCCCCACCCCTCCCCAAGTCTCGATTACATCCATTACACTTGTTTTCCCATTACAGTTTCAGCAGTTAGATGGGGCAGATTTCTTCTCTCCCTGTCTTCTCTTGGTGGTGGTGGGTGAGGTGGGAGATAGGGGAGAAGAATGAAAAAGCCCAGGTAGGTCTCTGTTAGAAAGGGTCCTTTCTCCTTGTTCTCACTAACACCGCTTCAGCCATAGCTCAGAGGAGCATCGTCTCCTTACACCAGTTCTCCAGTAGAAATCCTGGTTCAGCTGCACTAATGCTCATTCTCTTGGGTTGTTAGTAAGGTCCCATAACTCTGTCAGAAAACAAAGGAATACTCAGCCCCAGGCACAGTGTTTCTTTCCTGACCCCAAACATTCAGCTTCAACCCTTTTCCAGGCAGCCACCATATTAATAGCTCCTTCATTCATCTATTTGCACCCTGTCTTCACCCCCAAACCCTAGGCTAGCGTCTGGGGTGAGTATATATTCCCACACTAAAGGTTCAGGAACCCTGCATCTCTTTCTGCCCCCTCCCCATGACCCCAGACTCACTCCTGCTGAAATTCCTGTCCTATTGGGAGGAGGTCAGGCAGAGGGATTGGGTCAGAAAGGGAGGGAATGTGGAGTGGTTACAGAGGAGGCCAGGACAGCACGAAGAGAGAGTTACAGGGTACCAGGTCCAGCCAGAGCTGCCTGTCTGGTGATCTTTTCCCTGACTGCTGGAATTTCAGACAGAACAGAGCACTTCAATTCCTTGGTTCAGAGGTCATCTGAGGAGGCCCCTTTGGTGAGAGGAGCCAGAGCCTCAGAGGGAGGGGGGAAGTGCATTGTGGGAGTCCTGAGCAGTGTGGTTGGGGGGGTGGGAAGGGAGGAGAGTGTGGAGGCTGTGCAGAGGAACTGGCCCCCTCCCAGGCACTAGCCTCAATGTCCTCTTTGTTCACCACTGTGGCTCCTACAAGAGACTCTTTGCCACTCCTTGGCTCCTCAGGTACCTCAGGCAGCTACACTGGAGGAGAGGGATACTTGGCCCCTTCCAGCCAGCAGCCAGGAAACAGCTGGCCCTAGGAAGAGGCTATCACCCCAGAAGGAATGGGGCTTATTTAAGTGGAGATAAGTGAGGGCAACTGGGGACAGAGGGGGTCCTGAAAATCAGAATGACTCAAATCATAGTCTGTCATCACATCTCGCTTTGAGGTAGAGACTGAAGGACTCGTATTTATTCACATAGTGCTCAGCACATTTTTGCATGCTTCATAATTTTTTAAAAGTATTGTTAAAATGCTTAGAAATCCCCCAAACTGCTGTTCTCCCTCAGCCCAGGAACCTTTTCTCTTGTCTCAGGACCCCAAGTTGCCACACATTCAATACTCAATTTCTGTTCTGTCTAATCAAAATGGTGTAGGCTAAGAACTCTCATTTGATTTTTTTGTACCTGGCCAGATTCAACTTCGTCAAATTGCTGGGATTGGGAGGGGGAGAGTTGTGTGAGTGTGTACATATATGTGTGTGGGGGTGTGGCAAAGAAGGGCATTCCTATCCCATAAGGGGTTTTTCAGACTTGTTTAACTCTTCCAAAAAGATTAAGAGTCAGTGTTCCTCCATTCTCAATTTCCTCCCCTTCTTCCATAATCTTGTTAGAGGCTTTCACAGCTTTAACCACTCCTAGATTTTGTTTCCTTCGCCCTTCAGTCCTTTCTCTGGTGCGTTCCAAAGCTGGGCTGGTAAATGTCATGTGCTCAAACCAAAGTTTAATCATTCTCCATCCACTTATAATCCAAAGATAATGCTGAATCTACTCAGAACTATATATCACAAACCCCTACCTATGATGAATTAATCTTTTCTAGTTGCAGAAGGACACAATTATTTCAAAGCAAAGATGTTTAATGAAATAGCATAAAAAAAATGGTTACAATAAAATATTTCCCCCATAAAGTCTTCCATCAGTGAAAAGTATGGATACATATGGAGATATACACATGTGGAAGTATATATTCCCCTTCATTCCTCAATGAGTTAAGTGTCTAGCTTCCCAACTCCTGCCCTAATACTAGAGGACTTCACACTACATATTGGTCAACTTTTTAATTTCCCATTGCCTACTTATTCACTTCACCTCAGATACACACTTTTTATTGTTGTTCAGTTGTTTTCAGTTGTGTCTGACTTTCCATGACCCTATTTAGGCTTTCTTGGCAGAGATACTGGAGTGATTTCCCATTTCCTTCTCCAGCTCATTTCACAGATGAGGAAACTGAGGCAAACAGACTTGCCCAGAGTCACATAGTTGGTAAGTGTCTGAAGCCAGATTTGAACTCAGAAAGATGAGTACTACAGGCATACGGAGATGATAATAACCTTGATCTTGGGTCACCCCAAAATGATACATTTGGAAGTACATGAACCCTGAAATTTCCTTATCTGATCATAATCTTTTGTCATTCCACCTCTCCTGTAGCCTTGCAATCCCAAACCTTGTCCCTTCTAAGGAAAAAAAATCTTTCTGGCTTTTTTCTTCAAAGAATCCCTGTCTGGTTCTTTCAGTTTTAGCTAAAAGCCTTTTCATCTTTAGTAGGAAATTCTTTACCCCTAAGTGTCAAGTTCTTTAGAACCCAGAGTTGAACTACTGTTAGGTAAATACTGCCCTCAGGCTTAATCTACTTTATGAACCAAACTTCCTCTTTGCTTCTGGTTAGACTCGCGCCAGTTTAGAGTGTGAATTCTTTATGCCTCCCTATTTCAATCTTCAATGGTTGGACTAAAATTAATCAGTCCTTACCTTCAAAACTACCCACTAAACAAGTGGTCAGGGTTCCTGTAGTTTGGTGTCCCCACATATTATAATATTCAAGTTCCTTCCTCTCTACTTTTCTGATACACAGCCAGTAAATACCTGAAACCACATTTGAACTCATAAAGATGAGTTTTCCTACTTTAGGCACATGGAGATGATCAATAACCTTGATCTTGAATTGAGGTGGAGGATGGGAGGCCTGCAGGCACCAAGATAAAACCAAGCTTCAGGGGTCAAGTTCTTTCCAGCTTTTATTGTGTATATGTGGTCAGCAAAACTGACCTGTCCTGGTGGCATGGTGGGAAAGAGCCGTGAACTTGGAGTTGAGAAGACCTGAGTTTAAATGTGACTTTAGATATTTATTGCCCAGGTCACCCTGACTATTCCCATAATTTCTCTTAGCCTCAGTTTCCTCATTTGTAAAATGGGGATAATAATAGCACCTATTTCACAGGGTTGTTGTGAGGAAGCACTTTATAAATGATAGCTACTTCTCCTTTTACTGGGACTCCAACTAGACTTGAAGTAGAAGTTATTGGGTAGACTAAAGAAAGGGTATTTCAATGAGGAAATGTCTTTCCTTCTCTCTCTGCAAAAGCTTTGCAGTTGGAATATGCATGATATATTTGAGAATCCTAATTAGACATCAAGGCTAAGGAACACATAAAACCAGTAAGAAGAACTGGACCTAGATTTTTGAGGACCTTGAATTTTGGATTAGAAGTCTGAGTTTTTCTTTAGTCAAGAAGATTACAAAATTAAAGTCAAAATCTGAAGCAGGCCCATCACTCCAGCTGAGACCAAAGAAGAACCTCTCCTATTATGATGAGTTAAATTACATTAAACATATTTCATATAAGTGCCTCAGTTTTTTTCTACCCAAATGCCATTTTATAGAATCATTGATCTGTGAATTCTCTAAAGTCTTGTCAAACATCCTTCATTACAGATCTAAATATATATAATCCACTCCCACCCCCACCTTGCAAGTCAGTAGAGGAAACATGAATTCTTTGTGTCTAGAACAGTGCCTGACAACGAGTTGTTAGTTGTTTGTTCTTCATTCTCAAAGATGATCATGAGATCAGGGAAGTGAAGGCATCACTTGCAAATAAATTGGATTGAAGTGAGGAGGGCTATGCAGTCACCAGCTTCATTTTCTTCTCTTGAGCCGTCTAGGTCCAGTGGCAAGATATAGATCAAAATCACTGGAGAAGACCCCCTCCCTGACAAAGAGTAGGTTCTTAATAAATGCTTTCGTTTGAACCTGTTAGGTATATAATAAGTTCTTTAGGTATTTGTATGCAATCCCTTTTTCCTGTTATTTCCCAAGTAGATTGGGGTAGAGCATTCCAGATTCAGCATTTTTTGTGTTCACCATCAGAGAAATGATGACATGACTTGCACTTGACTTTGTTTTGAGTGAGGGAGGGTGGTACACATCACCAGCCTCACGTCTGCTCCAGAGCCATCTAAATTCAGTGACCTGATATTCCTTAGGATGACTGGAGATGACCCAGGATGCACTGGGAGACCTTGGCCCCTTTAGGCCAAGGTCTATGTAGGTACTCACTTAGGGTGCAATAACATCCATTCATTGAGTATGCCTGTTTAAGAAATAGCCATGGCATGGCCCCTTTAATGAGGCAAAGAAAAGAAAGACATCAGGCTGGGAGGGAAACAGCAGCAGTTACTATTGATACTCACTCTTTAGCCAGGAGGGTCCAGAAGAGAACCTTTAGGTAGGGGGCTGGGGCCCCATGGTGTCTGAGCTTCATAGTACAGTAGGGGTAAGGGAAGGGAAGGAAAGGGAAGGGAAGGAAAGGGAAAGGAAGGGAAGGAAAAGGAAGGGAGGGGAAGGTTAGGAGGAAAGGGAAGGGGATGGTGGAGTAGAAAGACACATATATTCTAGCTCTTCTCCCATAAAATACCTGTAAAGAATGACTCTCAACAAATTCTAGAGCAGCAGAAGTCACAGAACAGTGGAGTGGAGGAGAAATCCATCACAGGGTGACCTGGAAGACCAACAGGAAAGGTCTGTCACACCTGATACAGAACAGAGCCCAGCCCAGCCTTGACTGGGTGGCGCAGGGAGGAGGACCAGAGCAGGCCTCGGGGGTGGAATTTCCAGCAGCAACAGTGGTGGTTCACAGATCCCTCAGCCTGCAGGCACCAGAGGTCAGTGAGAGGACTTTTTCAGCTGGCCAAGAAGTGAGCAGGGTCCCCCTCTAGCTCTTATTGGAGGCCTCATCATAAAGCCCCTGGGAGAATTGAGCAGCTGATCTGAACCTCAGCCCTGAGTGATGGTACAGCTGAATTAGAGGTGAGGTTGTTGTGGAGAGGAACTTCCACTACTCGCAGATTCTGGGCACAAAAGTTTCCGGTTGCTTCCAGATCAGTGAGCAGGTTTGATTGTGCCACCTTGGAGGAGCTGAGATCTTATGGGTCCCCAGAGTATACCCTACTCTTGACAAAGAACCCAAAAGTCAAATAACTGGTCGAGAAAATGCCTAAAAAAGGAGAAAAAAATTAGAATATAGAAGGTTACTTTCTTAGTGAACAGATATCTTCTCCCATCCTTTCAGGTGAGAAAGAGCAATGCTTACCACCAGGGAAAGATATAAAAGTCAAGTCTTCTGTATCCCAAACATCCAAAATAAATATTCAATGGTCTCAGGCCATGGAAGAGCTCAAAAAGGATTTTGAAAATCAAGTAAGAGAGGTGGAGGAAAAATTGGGAAGAGAAATGAGAGAGATGCAAGAAAATCATGAAAAGTGAGTCAATACCTTGCTAAAGGAGACCCAAAAAAATACTGAAGAAAATAACACTTTTAAAAATAGGCTAACTCAATTGGCAACAGAGGTTCAAAAAGTCAATGAGGAGAAGAATGGTTTAAAAAGCAGAATTAGCCAAAGGGAAAAAGAGATTCAAAAGCTCACTGAAGAAAATAGTTCTTTCAAAATTAGAATGGAACAGATGGAGGCCAATGACTTTATGAGAAACCAAGAAATCACAAAACAAAACCAAAAGAATGAAAAAATGGAAGATAATGTGAAATATCTCATGGGAAAAACAACTGACCTGGAAAATGGATCCAGGAGAGACAATTTAAAAATAATGGGACTACCTGAAAGCCATGATCAAAAAAAGAGCCTAGACATCATCTTTCATGAAATTATCAAGGAAAACTGCCCTGAGATTCTAGAAACAGAGGGCAAAATAAATATTGAATGAATCCACTGATCACCTCTTGAAAGAAATACAAAAAGAGAAACTCCTAGGAACATTGTAGCCAAATTTCAGAGTCCCCAGGTCAAGGAGAAAATACTGCAAGCAGCTAGAAAAAAACAATTCAAGTATTGTGGAAGTACAATCAGGATAACACAAGATCTAGCAGCTTTTACATTAAGGGATCAAAGGGTGTGGAATAGGATATTCCAGAAGTCAAAGGAACTAGGACTAAAACCAAGGATCACCTGCCCAGCAAAACTGAGTATAATACTTCAGGGGAAAAAATGATCTCAATGAAGTAGAGGACTTTCAAGCATTCTTGATGAAAAGATCAGAGCTGAAAAGAAAATTTGACTTTCAAACACCAGAATCAAGAGAAACATGAAAAGGTAAACAAAAAAGAGAAATAAGGGACTTACTAAAGTTGAACTGTTTATATTCCTACATGGAAAGATTATATTTGTAACTCTTGAAACTTTTCTCAGTGGGATCATGCACACACACACACACACACACACACACACACACAGACAGAGCACAGGGTAAGTTGAATAGGAAGGGATGATATCTAAAAAAATAAAATTAAGGGGTGAGAGAGGAATATATTGGGAGGAGAAAGGGAGAAATGGAATGAGGCAAATTATCTCTCATAAAAGAGGCAAGAAAAAGCCTTTTCAGTGGAGGGAAAAAGGGGGAAGGTGAGAGGGAAAAAGTGAAGCTTACTCTCATCACATTTGGCTCAAGGAAGAAATAACATGCACACTCAATTTGGTATGAAAACCTATCTTACAATACAGGAAAGTAGGGGAGAAGGGGATAAGCAGGGTAGGGGGGATGATGAAAGGGAGGGCAAATAGGAAGAGGGAGCAATTAGAAGTAAACACTCTTGGGGAGGGACAAGGTCAAAAAAGAGAATAGAAGCAATGGGGGGCAGGATAGGATGGAGGGAAATATAGTTAGTCTTATACAACATGACTATTATGAAAGTCATTTGCAAAACTACACATATACAGACTATATTGAATTGCTTGCCTTCTCAGTGGGGATGGGTGGAGAGGGAGGAAGGGAGAGAAGTTGGAACTCACAGTTTTAGGAACAAATGTTGAGTATTGTTCCTGCATACAACTGGGAAGTAAGAAATACAGGTAATGGGGTATAGAAATTTATCTTGCCCTACAGGACAAAAGAAAAGTTGGGGATAAAGGAACGGAGGGATGTTAGAAGGGAGGGCAGATTGATGGAAGGGGTAATCAGAATGCCTGGCGTTTGGGGGTGTGGGGAGGGGAGAGATGGGGAGAAAAGTTGGAACTCAAAATTTTGTGGAAATAAATGTTGAAAACTTAAAATAAATTAATAAAAAAAAGAAGAAAAGGGAAGGGAAGAAGGGAAGGGAAGGGAAGGGAAAGGAAACTAGCATTCCCTCACCCTAAATGAGTTCCTGCATAGACCTTGGCCTAAAGAGGCCAAGGTCTCCCAGTGCATCCTGGTTCATCTCCAGTCATCCTGAGGAATATCAGGTCACTGGGTTCAGATGGCTCTAGAGTAGAAGGGAGGCTGGTGACCTTGCACAGCCCTTCCTCCCTCAAAACAAAGTCAAGTGCAAGTCATGTCATCATTTCTCTGATGTCATGGTCTTCTTCAAAAACAGAAGACAAACACAAAAAAACAAAAACTCAAAGGGATAGTTCTCCTGTTTAACTATCTCAGAATAACTCTGCTTTTTCACCATTAACCCTTCTGATTTTTAAATAATATTTTATTTTTTCCCCCAATTACATGTCAAAAACATTTTTGGCACTCATTTTTGCAAGATTTTGAGTTCCAAATTTTTCTCCTTCCCTCCTCTTCCCTCTTCTGAAAATGGTAAGTACTTTGATATAGTTTATACATGTACAATCATGTAAAATATTTCCACATTAGTTGCAGTTGTGAAAGAAGAGACACATCAAAAGAGGGGGGGAAAACCATGAGAAAGAATAAAGTGAAAAAAAAAATACTTCAATCTGCATTCAGAATCTATTAGTTCTTTATCTGGATATGGATAGCATTTTCTTTTGTTAAGTCCTTTGTACTTATTTTTGATTGTTGTGTTGTTGATAAGAGCTGAGTCATTCATAGTTGGTCATCACACAATGTTGCTGATACTGTGTACAATGTTTTCCTGGTTCTGCTCATTTTACTTTGCATCAGTTTGTACAAGTCTTTCCAGGTTATTTTTTCTAAATCTCCCTGCTCATCATTTCTTATAGCACAATAGTGTTTCATTAAATTCATATACCACAACTTGTTCAGCCATTCCACAACTGATGGACATCCCCTCAGTTTCCAATATTTTGCCACCATGAAAAGGGCTGCTGTAAGTATTTTTGCACATGTAGATTTTTTTCCCATTTTTTAATGATCTTTTTGGGATACAGACCTAGTAGTGGTATTGCTGGATCAAAGGTTATGCACAATTTGGTTGCCCTTTGGGCACAGTTCCAAAGTGCTCTCCAGAATGACTGGACCAGTTCACAACTCTCAAAAGTGAATTAGTGTCCCTATTTTCCCACATCCTCTCCAACTTTTAGAATTTTCTTTTTTTTTTGCCATAGTAGTCAATTTGATAAGTATGGGTAGTACCTCAAAGTTGTTTAATGTGCATTTCTCTAGTCAAAAGTGATTTAGAGCACTTCTTCATATGCCCATAGATAGCTTTGATTTATTCATCTGAAAGCTGCCTGTTCATATCCTTTGACCATTTATCAATTTGAAAAGGGCTTGTATTCTTGTAAATTTGACTCTGTTTTCTATATATTTGAGAAATAAGGCCTTTATCAGAGACACTTGTGGTAAAGATTGTTTCCTAGTTTTCTGCTTTTCTTTTAATTTTGGTTGCTTTCTCTGGTTGTAGAAAAGTTTTAAAATTTTTTAAATACATTCATTTTATTTATTTGTAATTTATTTTTATAGTGTTCTATAATCACTACCATAAAACTTAGATTTTTTTACCCCTCCCTACCCTCCATCACCTCTCTCCCTCCCCAAGATGACATACAATTCTATACAGGATCTACACATACATTCCTACTGAATACATTTTCACTATAGTCATGCTTTGTGGAAGAACTAAAGTAAATGGGAGAAATCATTTAACAAAGGAAAACATAATACACACACACACACACACACACACACACACACACATAATGATCTGCTACATTCTGCAATTAAATTCCATAGTTCTTTCTCTGAATGTGGAAGGCATTTTGCCTTAGAAGACCATTGGGAATTTTTTTTTTTTAATGTCTTTGCATTGCTATGAAGATCCAAGTCTACCACAAAAAAGTCTCGCATACTGTGGTCATTGCTGTGCACAAAGTTCTCTTGATTCTGCTCCTTTCGCTCTGCATTAGATCATATAAGTCTTTCCAAGCCTTTCTGAAGTCTCCTTGTTCATCATTTCTTATGACACAATAGTATTCCATTACATTTATAAACCATAATTTATTCAGTCATTCCCCAATTGATGGACATCCCCTTGATTTCCAGTTTTTGGCAACTACAAAGAGTGCTGCTATAAATATTTTTGTACATGTGGAACCTTTTCCCATTTTTATGATCTCTTGGGGATACAGTCCTAGAAACGATATTGCTGGGTCAAAGGGTATGCACATTTTTGTAGCTCTTTGGGCATAGTTCCAAACCACTCTCCAGAATGTTTGGATGAGCTCACAGCTCCACCAACAATGAATTAGTGCTCCAACTCTCCCACATCCTCTCCAACATTTATCATTTTCCTGTTCTGTCATGTTTGCCAATCTGATAGATGTGATGTGGTACCTCAGAGTTGTTTTTATTTGCATCTCTCTAATCAAAAGTGATTTAAAGCATTTTTTCATATGATTATAGATATCTTTAATTTCTTCCTCTGAAAATTGCCTGTTCATATCCTTTGACTATTTTTCAACTGGGCAATGACTTGTATTGTTGTACATTTGACCCAGTTCTCTATATATTCTAGAAATGAGGCCTTTATCCCTGAGATTAGCTGTAAAAATTCTTTCCCAATATACTACATTCCTCCAAATTTTGGTTGCATTGGGTTTGGTTGCTCAAAAACTTTTCAGTTTAATGTAACTAAAATTATCTATCTTGTACTTCATAATGCTTTCTATCTCTTCTTTAGTCAAAAATTCTTCCCTTCTCCATAAATCTGATAAATACTCTATTCCTTGTTCCTCCAGTTTGTCCATGGTATCAGTCTTTATACCTAGATCCATTTGGACTTTATTCTTGTGTACGGTGTCAGGCATGAGTCTATGCCTAGTTTCCATCACACTGTTATCCAGTTTTTCCAGCAATTTTTGTCAAACAGTGAGTTCTTATCCCAGAAGTTGGGGTAAAATTTAATATAATAACATTATTTTGTATCTTATAATGCTCTCTGTCTCTTGTTTGGTCATGAATTCCTCCCTTCCCCACAGATCTGACAGGTAGACTATTCCTTGCTCTTCTAATTTGCTTATCGTGTCACCCTTTATGTCTAATTATGCCAAAGATCTGTCATATCTAACTTTTCTAACATTCTGTTTAACTCGTTAGTTTCTCTCTTGTGAATTTCTTGGTTGTATTTATTGAGTTCTGAGAGGGGAAAGTTGAAGTCCCCACTAATACAGTTTTACTGTCTATTTCTTTCTATAACTTACTTAACCTTTCCTTTAAGAATTTAGATGCTATACTATTTGGTTCATATATGTTTAGTATTGATATTACTTCATTGTTTATGGTATCTTTTAGCAAGTTGTAATTTCCTTTCTTATCTTTTAAAAATTAGGTCTGTTTTTACTTTACTTTATCTGAGATCAGGATTGCCACTCCTGTTTTGTTTTTTACTTCAGCTGAAACGTAATAGATTCTGTTCCAGCCCCTTACCTTTTACTCTTTGTATGTCTCTCTGCTTCAAGTGTGTTTTTTGTAAACAGTATATTGTAGGATTCTGTTTTTTTGATCCTCTCTGCTACTGCTTCTGTTTTATGGGAGAGTTCATCCCATTCATATTCACAATTATGATTACTTTGTATTTCCCTCTATCCTATTCTTCTTTCTGTTTGTCCTTTCTCTCCTTTCACCCTTTCCCTCCCATGGTTTGCTTCTACCACCTCCCCTGATCTGCCCTACCTTCTGTAAGTTCCCCCCTCCTCCCTGCCTTTTACTTGCTCTTCTCCCCTCCTGCTTCTGTCAGGTAAGACAGATTGCTATATTCCACTGACTGTGTATATGGTTCCCTCTTTGAGTCAATACTGATGAGAATAAAGTTCAAGCAATGCTCACCACCCACCCTTCCATCTTCCCCTACACTGTAATAGGTCTTTGAAGCCTCTTCATGTGAAATTATTTACTCCATTCTACCTCTCCCTTTCTTATGTACCCAGTGTACTCCTATTTCTCATCCCTTAATTTTTTTATGTCACTCCTTCAAATTCAAATTATACCCATACCCTCTGTCATGTACATTCCTTCTCGATGTACTATTAGTGGTACAGTTTTAAGAATTACAAGTATCATCTTCCCACATAGGAATGTAAATAGTTTAGCTCTGTTGAATTCTTTGTTTTCTTTCCCCCTTTCTACCTGCTTATGCTTCTCTTGGGTCTTGACATTAGAGGTCAAATTTTTGGTTTGGTTCTGGTCTTCTCCTTATGAAAGCTTGAAATCCTTCCACTACATTGAAAGACTGTTTTTCCCCTTCAATGTATTACACTTAATTTTATGGAATTCTTGATTATAGTCTTAGCTCTTTTGCCTTCCAGAATATCATGTTCTATGACTTCTGATCCTTTAATGCTGCAGCTGCTAAGTCTTGTGTAATCTTGATAGTGACTTGCTGATATTTGAATTGATTTTTTCTGGCCACTTGTATTTTTCCCTTGACCTGATCTCAAATTTGGCTGTAATGTTCCTTAGAGTCTTTATTTTAGGATCTCTTTCTTGAGGTGATCAATGGATTCTTCCAATGTCTATTTTGCCTTCTGGTTTTAGGATATCAGAGCAGTTTTCCTTGATAATTTCTTGACAGATGCCGTCCAGGTCCTCCTTTTCATTATGTCTTTCAGGTAGTCCAATGATTCTGATATTTTCTCTCCTGGATCTATTTTCCAGGTCAGTTGTTTTTCTCATGAGGTATTCTACATTTTCTTCTATTTTTTCATTCTTTTTAATTTGTTTGATTGATTCTTGATGAGTCATAAAGTCTTTAGCTTCCACTTGCCCAATTCTAACTTTTAAGGAATTGTTTTTCTCAATTAGCTTTTGTACTTTCTTTTCCATTTGGATAATTATACTCTTTAAGGAGTTGTTTTCTTCTCAGTATCTCCCACTGGTTTGCTAAAGTGGGGCTTGCTGCTGGCTAGCTGGGATGCTTCCTGTCCTGGAATGTGCTCCCTTTTTACCTGAGTAAGATGGAACTTTCTTGCTGCTCTTTCAAATCTCTTGGGCTCAAAGATTGCATCATCTTATATTTTTGCTGGTTCTCCTGTTCCAGGATTTGTTTTGTGGCACTATTTTATGGTTGTTTGGGGGTGAATATGGAAGAGTTCTGGTGATTTACTGCTTACACTGCCATCTTGGCTCCAGGAAGTCCAGCATAGCTCTTAATCTAAGGGAAATGGATATGAGAATAGGACTTTGCCTGACATTACAAAAACACTGGCCTCTCTGCAATCTGTAAGCTGTTGCTTTACTACACCAAAATATGTCTTTTTTGTAGGAGATGAACTTTGCCTAGGGTCTGGAAGGGCACAAACCACATAGAAATACACAAGCCAAGAATCAGCAAGAGTGTTGAAACTACCCAACACTGCTTAAGTACAGGTCCATCTTTATTCAATATTCAACATCAGCAGTAGGGGAGGAGAAATTTCAAACTTGCCAAAATCCCTAGAAGGACATGACCATTACATTTTTCTTCCTTTTCTCTCTTTCATTTGTCCCAGGGTTCCTTTCAAAAAGTCTTATCCCAAAATCTATGGATAGGGATAGAATTTGTAACCAAACAAAGTATAGAAAAGATTACAAAAGAGAAAGTGAACCATTTGATTATATATGAATAAAAAGTTTTTGTATAAACAATGTAGTCAAAATTAGAAAGCAAATAGAAAACTGAGGAAACTGTGAGGGAAATTTTTACAGCTAATTTCTCTGCTATAGATATAATAATCAAGATATATACATATATATATGATTAAAATTTATTAACAAGAGCCATTTCCCAATAGAATATAAAAGGGCAGTATTCAAAAGAAAGCTAACAACAACCATATAAAAAAAATGCTCCAAACCATTAATAATTACAGAAATGCAAATTAAAGGAACTTAGAGACTTTACTTCATGACTCTCACATTGGAAAAGTTAACAAAAAAGGAAAATGACAAATGTGGAGGGGCTATGGGAAAACAGGTACACTAATGCAATTTTAGTGGAGCTGTGTGTGATTTGGTCCATTGATTACTATACCCCAAAGAGATATGAGAAAAAGGAAAAGGACCCACATGTACCAAAATATTTATAACTTCAAATTAAAAACTAAGGACGTGCCACTTCTTGTGGAGTGGCTAAATCAATTATAGTGTATGAATGTAATGAAATATTATTAAGTCATAAGAAATGATGAAATGGATAGTTTCACAAGCAACTGAAAGTATCTCTATGATGAAGTGAGCCAAAATAGGAAAACAGTTTACACAATGACATTATAAAGAAAAATGACTTTGAAAGACCATAGAACTCTGATCAAGGTAATGATAAAGCACAAGTCCAGAGGACTAAAGATGAAATATGCTCCTTACTTCCTGCCAGAATGACGATGGATAGACATAAAATACAAAATGAAGCATAGATTTCTGGACATGGCCAATGTGGAAATTTGTTTTTGCTGTACTATGCATATTTGATAAGAGAATTTCTTTCTTTTATTTTTCAGTTGGGGGAGGCAATAATAGGGAGATTTAGTATATAATTGTAAAATTAATCATTTATGGAAATAAAGAGAAAACTTCCAGTGCTCTGGACTACAGATGCAAATGCAACGATATTGTATCTCCTTTTTTTTGAAAACACTCTTCAGAACCTGAATCCTTTTTTCTTTTGTTTTAAACACTTATTTTGAATTTGTAAACAGCACTAAATACAATCACTTGAAACTCTAGATATATTTATTAAAAATGTAGTTGGGAGGAGACAGTTTAGGGAGAACATCATGGGAGAGGGGAGCAAGAGTGGGGAGAGAGAGAGAGAGAGAGAGAGAGAGAGAGAGAGAGAGAGAGAGAGAGAGAGAGGGAGGGAGGGAGGGAGGGAGGGAGGGAGGGAGGGAGGGAGGGAGGGAGAGAGAGAGAGAGAGAGAGAGAGAGAGAGAGAGAGAGAGAGAGAGAGAGATTGAGACATTTAACATTAAAGTGTTTTATTAGTGGACTTTCTCTGGCTTAGGGGTTTAGAGAGATACAAAGTTGAATTATAGATTTTTTTGTTACAACTTCCTAGATAGACCAGAAAATTCCAAACTCTCTAGATTTCCTCCCCACAAAATATAAAATAGCACCGCAGGGCAAATGTAGAGCAGCAAAAATAAATAAGAGTTGGGGCAGGACAGTGTGCTTCTTGGGAGAACCAGAGAAGGATCAAAGTTTGGTCCCACTGAAACATAAATACTTCTAGGCTAATTCTGATGAAACAACAGGTAGCGAGCCCTAGAGCTAGCTGGGTTAGGAGGTAGCCTTAGTCTCAGTCACAGGAATTTTTACTTCTGGACAGTGTGGGGAGTTGGGCATCTGGTAGGAAAGATTGAGGGAACCTCTGCTGATAAGGGATGTCAGGCCCAGCTCTGCTGCTGAGACATGGCCCTGGGTGAGAAAGAACCAGGACATGTCTAGTGAGTGCAGAAGCAGTGGGGTAAGGTTGCTACTGACTGTAGGTATTTACAGGAGGATGGAGTCTGGTTTCCAGTTCCAGGCCAGAGGGGAGTGCTAAAGGAAGATCTGAGACTGGAGGATCATCCCTCATACCTCAGGACTAGAGGTGATTACAATAATAATTTTTTTTTAAACGAGCAGGCAAAGGAGAAAGAACTCAACCATAGAAGGTGGAAATAGAGAAGTTTGTCTTCAAAGGAGGATACTGAAGCAAAAAAGCCTCTTCTACCTCAAAGAGTAACATCAAATGGTCACCTAACCAATAAGAATTCACAGAAGAACTTAAAAAAGACTTTAAAAACCAAATAAGAGACATGGAGGAAATTTTTTTTTTAAATAAGAACAATTCAAGAAAAAATAAGAAGATTATGAAAAGAAAGTTAACCAACTAGAAATGGAGATGCAGAATCTTAAGGAAGAAAATGACTCCTTGAAATTTAGAATTGGGCCTGGGGAAGCCAGTAAAGTTATGAGAGACCAAGAAATAACAAAACAAAATGCAAAGAATGAAAAACCAAAAAAGAATGTGAAACATCTCATAAAAAAAAACAACTGATCTGAACAGATCAAGAAAGGAAAACATAAGAATAATTTGACTACCTGAAAGCTATGACCAGAGAAAGAATCTTGATACAATGATATAAGAAATAATTACAGAAAATTGTCTGAAGTGTTAGAACAAGAGGTACAGGTAGAAACAGGAAAAAAAACCCCGCTGATCACCACCTGAAAGCGACCCTACAAAGAACACTTATAGGACTATCATAGCTAAACTCTGAAACCCCCAGTTCAAGGAGAAAATATTATGAGAAATCAGAAAAAAGCAATTCAAATATCACAGTCACAATTAGAACTACACAAGACCTACACTAGGCTACACTAAAAGACTACGGGTCTTGGAAGATTATAAATCAATCAGCAAAAGAACTGGGGTTGTGGCTGAAAATATCATACAGAGCAAAGTAAGCATAATCCTGAATTTAAGAAAATGGACTTTCAATGAATTGCCAGACTTTCAGGATTTTATTGCAAAAATAACTGAATTCAACAGAAAATGTGACATAAGATCCAAGAGAAATATAAGGCAAACATCTACGACTAATTACAAGGGACTCAATACAGACAGACTGTTTATGTAAGAAATGTGAATGGTATGTCTCAGATTGTAATTAGTAATTGAGTACTTTGAAAGAAAGACTGGAGTAGAGCTGAGTATGATGTGATTCTGAAAAGTAATACCATCTAGGAAAAAGTAAAAATGTAATTTATCTTATATGTGTGAGAGAAAGAACTGACACAGAGGAATTAGATGAGGGAGGAGGAATGGTAGTTCTGGAACCCTGTTCTCATCTGGAATGGGTTAATGCAGAAAACACACACACACACATATATGTATATATAAATATATATATATACACACATGCACATACATATATACATACACACATATACATATATAGACTTATACGTATAAAAGTCTTCTAAATTCAGAAAGAATTAAAAGTCTATGGGGATAGGGAGTGGGAAGAAAATGAGGGAAGGAAAGAGGGTGAGGGAATAGGATAAGGTGTGGGTTGTATGGAAGGATGTTTAGATGAACAGAAATGTGATAAAGAAGGAATAACATATATATTTGGAAGGCTGTAAAAGTCATTTAAATTCAGATAGAAACAAGAGGGTAAGGGGAAAGTGGGGGGTTCTTTGGAGAGGGGCTAGGATAAGTAATAGGAGGCCAAGGTAGTGGTAGAAGTAGAGGAGTTAGGAGGGATAAGAAATAAGATATACACACAAACATAAAATAAAGAACAGGCGTTGAATTTATTAGGAAAAAAAAGCAGGATTAGTAATCATGATCTCAGACAAAAGTAAAACTAAAATTTAATCAAAAGAGAAAAATAGGGAGACTACACTATATGTCAGTCATATTAATCAATATTGTTTTAGACTATTTAAAATAGCTAGACAGTATAAGGTTTGAATATTGCTAAAGATGAGTTTGTGGACTTAGAAGAACATGGAAAGACTTGGACTTATCAATGAAAAATGTTATCTACTCTCAGAGAAACAAAAGAGAAACAAGTATAGTACTTATAGTATAGTCTTATAAAGATGTAGATAAATATATATGTCTATATATGAGTATGATTATGGATATCTAAGTCTATGTATGTATATGTAAGTGTATGCATGTAGGCATATATGCATGAATACATGTTTATGTATGTATATGTGCATGTGTGTGCATATACACATACACACATGTACACACTTAATTGTAGCCTTCAGGGAGCAGGGGAGGATGGAGAGGAGAAAAAAACAAAGTAAAAAGTGCACAGCAGAGAATAAAAAAAACTTACAAGGAAGCAAAGAAAAGACAGGCATGGAAAACAATGTGTAGTAGTATTCATTATATAGACTTTCTTAAAATGGAAATTTATTACTGTATATTTTGAATGCTCTCTTACATTCTGCTGTGCACATGGCAATGCTTTTTTTCTTTTCTTATTTTGTATTTAAGTTTATAATATGTTTCTTTTTCTTTTCTATTGTATTTTTATGTTTTAGTATTTAAGTTTAAAATAAATTAATTTTTAAAAACTTCCCAGATAGGAGAGAGAACATTTATATATAAATATGTGTGTGTGTATATATATATACGTATATATATATATGAATCTGTAATTATATATATTTACATAAGTCCATCTAAGAATAGTTTTGAGTAGGCAGCAAACAGGAGTGACTGAACAGATCTTCTCACCATATCATACCATCACTGGTATGATTATATATAACTTTTAACCATAATCCTAATCACAGCATTAACCAACACCTAAACCAGAGGTGGGGAACCTGTGATCTTCTAGGTCCTTGGTTGTGGCCTTTGGACTGAGTCCAAATTTTACAGAACAAATCCTTTTATTACTTTCTCTGCAGTTTGGATTCCCCACCCCTGAAAACTTTTGCCCTAGCTTTTATTCTAAATGTAGACATTGACCCTAATGAGATCTCCAAACCCAGATCTAACCCTGATTTTATCTCTGATCCTAGCCCGAAAGCTAACCGTGCTAATATCGACCATAACTGCACCCCAAATGCTAACTAACGTTCTTCTTGAACCTAACCTAAAATTTAAGCCTCAAACCTAAATTTAACCTTAACTTTCCCTGAACCTAATCCTAAAATTGGCTCAGAACACTTCATGAAACTGTATTCCTCCTCTCTGTGATTGACTCTTAAGTGAGACCTCAAAAGAGGCTAAAAGAATTTTGTTACTACTTCCATGTTTCCTCCTGCCCCATAAGTGAGAGCATCTTGTGTCCTGCATCCTCGTTTCTAAGCAGCCTCAGAGAATTCTACAAGGAGGAGAAAGGGGAAGGAGATGAAGAAGTTTGCAGCAGGCACCAATTTTGGGGCCCAAGTTATTGCTTTGCAAGAGTCACACCCTCTAACTGCTTGCTTTCTTTTGGAACATCTCTCCCCACAGATGACTCTAGTCCTTTTCACCGGTCACTTCCTACCCCTGGGTTAGATCTCTATTAATATCCATCAAAAAGTGAAGTTCAACATCAAGGTCAATTTTAAAACCTTGCTTTCACCCAAAGCAGAGGGAAGGAGGGGGAATAAGCATTTATGTCATGCCTACTACATGCTAAGTGCTTTACAATATCTCATTTGATCCTGTCTTCTACCTCCTACTCCTTTTCTCCAAAATCCATCCTTTCCATAATTCTGCAGTTGTGTTGAGTTTCCCACCATCTTCCTAGTTACTCAGGTTCATAACCTTATAGCCATTCTTTACCTTTCCCTCTCCCTCACTCCATTTCAGTGTATGGGTTTATTAGGAGGAACTAGCACCTCTGGTGTGAGGTCTTGCTGAGCCCTTTTCAGGGCTGTTCATCCACCTTTGGTGTCCACCTGTAACCCAACTCTCACCTGTGGCTCCAAGAAACTGTAGCAAATGCAGCAGTCACAATCTGGTAAAAGTGTCCCAGCAGATGGGCTAGGCCAGGTTGAGGGTCACTAACAAGCCTCAAACCCATCTGCCTGTCTGAGTTAGGGGGATGTCTACCCCAAGCATATGATGACTTCCCCCAGTGGAATGGACAGATGAGAGCAATTTGTCTAACGACCATGGAAGTGGCTGAAGCAGGTGTTTTGGAGCTTTTAGAATTTGGTCAGAGAAGCCATCACCAGTCATCCTTTTGTCTTGGCACTAGACTCAGGAAGAGTGAGGCTGATGACTTTGTGCAGCTCTGCCTTAAGACATCATCCTGTCATGTCATTAGTCCTCTTTGAACATGAAGTATGAACAATTTTTTTGGCCCTTAATAGTATTTTATTTTTTTCTAATTACATGTAAAGATAGTTTTCAACATTCGTTTTTGTAGAAGTTTGAGATCCAAATTTTTCTCCCTCCCTCCCTTCATTGCTCCCTCTCCAGAACAAGAAGCAATCTGATGTAGGTTATACATATTCAGTCATGTTAAACACATTCCCACATCAGTCATATTGTGAAAGAAGAATCTGAACAAAAGGGGAAAACCATAAGAAAGAAGAAACAAAAAACAAAAAAAGTGAAAAATGTATGCTTTGATCTGCATTCAGATTCCACAGTTCTTTCTCTGGATATGGATAGCATTTTCCATCATGAGTCTTTTGGAATTGTCTTCAATCACTGTATTGCTGAGAAGAGCTAAGTGTATCCTAGTTGATCATAGAACAATGTTGCTGTTACTGTGTACAATGTTATCCTGGTTCTGTTCACTTCACTCAGCATCAGTTCATGAAAATCTTTCTAGGTTTTTCTGAAATCTGCTTGCTCATCATTTCTTTAGAATAATAGCATTCCATTAACATTCATATTTGACAACTTGTTCAGCCACTCCCCAATTGATGGACATCCCTCAATTTCCAATTCTTTGTTACCACAAAAAGGATTACTATAAATATTTTTGTACATGTGGGTCCTTTTCCCTTTTTTATGACCCCTTTATGATACGGACCTAGTAGTGGTATTGCTGGATTAAAGGGCATGCACAATTTGATAGCCCTTTGGGCAGCATAAGGATGAACAATTTGTTCCTCACAAATCAATTGTGAGATAGGTCCTATTATTGTCCTTATTTTACGGTTGAAAAAACTTAGGCAAATGGAGGGTAAGTGACTTGCCCGGGATCACACAGCTAATGTCTGAGCCCAGATTTGAAACTTGGGTCTTTCTGATTCCAGGTTCAGCACCTGAAGTCCATTGTCCCATCTAGCTGCATGGGTGTAGATCCCATGGGAACAATAATAATGAGGTCATAGGTGTGTGTACTCAAGCACATCCTATGCCCTTTTGACCGCATCTAGAGCACCTTAGTGGTGAAAGTGTCTTTCTCAGTCTCTTGAGACCCCAGCGTGCTACAACCACCACTATTACTACTTCCTTCCTTCTTTTTCCAGTTGTATCAATCACTCCATTGTTTCTTGAAGTCCAAATAGTGCAAGGGTACTTTCTCTGACATCCATGAACTTCTTTTAAAAAATATTTCAATGATTATATTTCCATATAATGGGTTTCCTTTGCAATCCTATGAATTTTACTTTGTAAATTTTAAAACATTCTGAGAAGGGCTTCACCAGACTGCCAAAGAGACAAAGAAGGTTAAGAACCCCTGATCTAGTAACCTCATCATCATGTAGTTCTGTGGCCCTCTATGCTCCTCTTTTAGACTCTCTGTGGTGCCACCTCATCGGTTCACTGGCATTTCTAGGTGGAATCTAGCTCCTCTTGGGGTCTGGGGTGTGGGTTCTTCTTTCCCTGTTTCTGCCGCAGGGGATATCTGTTATGCCTTGGGACTCCAGCTGGCTGCTGCTTCCAGGTCAGGGAAAAATCAACTAGACATTTTTCTTCCTTCAGGCCACTTTATTTTCTCTGGCTCATTCTGTATTATGTGGCCTTAAGGTTTTGGTTGGTACAGGTGAGAAAGGCAAAATATTTAAAAATTTAAAAGGATGCATACTGTTCACCAGTTCTTAAATTCTGTCATTAGTCCTTCACCAAGTGTGGGGCTAAGGAAACAGAGTCTAACTGGGAAAAAAATTGTTTTAGCCTAGAAAATAAAGATGAAAAGGTTGTTCTGTATCTAGGAGAAAGGGAAAGGGAAGGGATTGATTAAAAGGACCTATTCATAAAGTTTAGTTGTTAATTTCTAAATTTCCAAATTAAGTTCTAATTTCTAAAAATTAAGTTCTAGTTTCATGAATTAAAAAATGTCCTTTATGAATGAATACTAAATATTTGCCTTAAATATTAAAAATAAATTTCCTTGGATACACACCCTAATACAATGTGCTATGACAAAAGTAGGCTTCCTCCTTGACCCTAGGCTCTCTCTTCTAGCCTTGGTAAGGGATGGACAGTGCTATGACAGATGCTGGTGTAAGACCAGAACAGAGGATTGAATGGAACCACTGGAACATCTCTAGTCCTTGACTCCCACCCAATCTCAGCAAATATAGATAATTCGCATTCTAAAAAATTTACTGGATCACAGATGGAAAGAACCTGAAAGGTTTTGTTTCCTAAACCCTTCATTTAACAGATGAGCAAACTAAGGTACATAGGGTTGATGGAATCATAGTCATGATCTACAGCTAAAAGGGATCTCATAGGCCATATAGTCTGGTTTCTTTTTATAGATGAAGAAACTGAGTCCCAGGGAGGTTAATAGCTTGCCCAGTCATACAGGTAGTGTAAACGTCAGAGGTGAAATTTTAAGTCACTTCAAGGTAATTGTACCACACATCTCCATGACTTGTCCAGCATCATACGGCTACTAAGTGGCAAAGCTAGGATCTAAACAAAGGTCCTTTGACTCCAAAATCTAGCCCTTTGTTCGCTGTCCCTTAAGATCTTCTCATCTCTTGGTTTAGTTGATTTTAGTACCTTATAGTCATACAGTTATCATCATCTAATGTTAGAGAAAAATCCCCTGGTTATGAGGTATAAAGTAAATTCAAATACCAATTTCAGAAAAAATAGATTTCCTTTCCATTTCCTAATTACAAAATAAATAGTTCTTCACTGGAGAAAACTCCTTAATTGACTATAGATTTTTCCCTGTGCCTTCCCATGACCCCCCAGCTTATTCAGAGTTGCTTGGCTGGTACTTACATCAGTGGAGATGGTTATTCACAAATCTGTCTATTGAACTGAGGTCAGAATGAGGGTATAACGAAACCTCAGTTCCTTGAGATGTTGAACTGTCATGTATGGTACCACTACAGTCTCTGAGATGATAATTGGCTTTCCTTGGAAGGGCCTCAATCTCCACAGGTTGTTTTTCTTTTTCATCTCTTCTACCAGACTCACACATGGATTTTTCTTCTCTCTGGGTGCTATTCAGATGTTTCTGAGGTGGGGAATAATCAGATCAATAATTGTCTTACTCGGTTTGTCAAACAGCCAAAGAACATCTGTTTAGTTGGTTAGAATTTGTGGTCCTATCCCAGAACATGCTATGGTAGCTGTTTGCCTGCCCTCAGTATATAGTCTAAATCTATTTTTTAAAGACCCATGAGTACTTGATGCTAGGGTTCATAGTAGTAGTATTATTGGGTCTATTGCTAGAGTGACAGCTACAGTGTGGAGAGTACTGGATTTGGAGTCAGAAGACCTGAGTGCAAATCCAGCCTTTGCCACTTAACTACCTTATGTGGCTTTAGGCAAAACTTTTCTGGACCTTAATTTCTCCATCAGTAAAATTAAGGGGTTGAACTAGATGATTTCCTGGACCTATTACTTGTGAAATTTGGCTATAATGTTCCTTGAAGTTTTCATTTTGGTGTCTCTTTTTGGAGGTGATCAGTGGATTCTTTCAATAATTATTTTGCCCTCTCGTTCCAGGATATCAGGGAAGTTTTCTTTAATAATTTCTTGGAATATGATGCCTAGGTCCTCCTTTTGATTGTAGTTTTCAGATAGTACAAAGATTCTTAAATTATTTCTCCTGGATCTATGAACTAGACAATCTCTTCCATTATTGTGCTTCTCTAATCATGGTGGCCATGTTACTGCAGTAGCCACTTTCATGGTCCTTTATCAATTCATTTCAACAAGCAATTCCTAAAAGCCCATTGTGGTCAAAGCAGCATGGGAGAGTGGATGAAAGCAAGCCTTGGAGTAAAGAAGCTTGAAGCTCCAATCCTGCCCCAATATATACTCATTGTGGGGCTATGAGCCACTTCAGTTCTCCAAATCTATTGTTTACAGAAAAAATGCTAATCTGTGTTAATGGAGTTTTCACACTGAAGTTCTTGATACAGATGAAATCCAATTTGAACCCCAAAAAAAATTGTCCTAGGCCTAGGCACCAGGGATGCAAATGTTGCAAGAGAATTCATGAGGTTGAAAAAGTTATGCTTTATAATGACACCGCAGTCCCTCAGAGGTGCCATGACTGTGGGGTTATACCAAAAATGACTGGTCATTGAGGCAGTAAGAGCCATTACACAGGAGGCTATGAAAAGAGAAGACAAAGGCTCCTCATTCCCATCTCTTTCTCTTCCCTTCTTTTTGAGTGTGCCACTTGGGACTCAGGCATCCTCTCTCTGCGACTTCAATGAGAGAGGAAGGGAGAGATTTCTCTTCTTCCCCCCTTCCCTCCCACTCTTGTAATAGTCATTGCAGCTATGAGAATAAGGCAGCAAGACTCCACATTTACCTAAAAAACCCCTAGATTGGACTGCAAGGCACTGACTATCTCTTCTACTTTGTGTTTCTTTCCTTGAGACCAAATCACCAAATCTATTCTTAGTGGCTATCTTTTGAGTTCAGGAAGTCAAGAGTTCCTGAGTTGCTGCTAGCTACTCAGTGCAAAGGGTATTCTGTATGTACTCAATGCACACCATTTTTCAGAGAAGAAGCAGAACAAACTGCCAAAAGGATTCTGAAGCTGAAAGGAAATAAGAAAGCCCAAGCTAAGCCCTGAATTAACAGGAGATCCTAGTTTTATAAGCTAGTCAGAGGGACTGTTCAGTTGTCCAACAAAATGCTTTTACCTTTTGGGAGAGAATAATAGGTATATATCATTTGGTATATTAGGCAATAATCATTTCTATACAGATAATTTCCAGATACACACAGATATGTGTGTATACGTGTGTGTATGCACACACATGTTTATATTCACATATATACATGCAAATATGTTGAGTTTGAATTTCTATAGGACATCCAGATTAAGATATCAAAAAAAAATTTGACTGTAGCTCAGGAGAGAGATTAGGACTGGATACACACACACACAGAGCCCTGTGTGTATACATGCACACACATGTGTATATAAATGTGTATATAGGTGAATGTTTGCATATAAACATATATGTACATACACACACATACATGTCATATATACACATATATACACATGCACACACAAAGGGCTGGATATATATGCCAGATGTGTGAGAGTGTGTGTGTGTGTGTGTGTGTGTGTGTGTGTGTGTGTGTGTGTGTGTATCCAATCCTAGTCTCTCTCCTGGGCTACAGACACATTATTTTTTTTTTGACATCTTGATCCAGATGTCCTGTAGATATCCCAAACTCAAAACGTAAATACTATTGATTCTCTTTCCCTTTAATCCCATTCCCCTTTCCAAAATTCCTCATTACACTCTAGGGAATCCAAGGTGTCCTCTGAGATTCCTCAATCTTACTCATCTCACAAGTGCAATTCAGTGCCAAATCTTGTTATTTATACCTCCAGAATATCTCATACATATCTCCTTTCTCTCAACTCACATAACTACCATCCTAGTTTGAGCCTTTGTCACCTCTCACTTGCAATAGTGAAATAACTTTCCAGCCAGCCTACCAGTCTTAAATCACTCCCCACTTTAATCCAGCCTTTATTCATGTACCAAAGTGATTTGTCTAAAAGGTAGGTCTACTTTATATTCATCAGGAATATTGATCTACAGTTTTCTTTTTCTGTTTTGGCTCTCTCTGAAGACTATATTAGTGTCACAGAAGGAATTTGGAAGAATCACTTCTTTTCTTATTTTTGCAAATTGTGTGAAATTAATTTTTCTTTGAATAGTTGATAGAATTCACTTGTAGATATTTGTAAAAAACTTTTTCCTTTGTGAGTTCATTTATTCTTTGTTCAATTTATTTTTTTTTCCATTTAGGTTATTTAAATTATCTATTTTTATTCAGTTTATTTGGACATTTTATATTTTAAAATACTAATCCATTTTATTTAGGTTGTTGGTTTTGCTGATACATGTGGCTTCTAGAAATTTCTTTTTTAAACTTCTTTTGGATATGAATTTCCTTTTTTTTTATAATTTAGTTTTCCTCTTTCTTCTTAACAATTATATTAACTAATAGCTTATTTGTTTTCTCAGAAAAAGTATAGTTTTATTTATTAATTCAATTGTTTTTTTGCTTTCAATTTGTTAACGCCTATGATTTTTAGAATTTCTATTTTGGTCTCTGATTAAGATATTTTATTTGTCTAAATTGCATGCCCAATTGAGCTGTTCTTTCTCTTTTGTTTGGAGATATAAAATATTCTCTAAGGACTGCTTTGACTACATCCCCAAAATTTTGGTATGTTGTCTCATTGTTGTCATCAACTTTAATTAAGCTATCTATTGTTTCTCTGATTTGTTCGTTGAACTACTAGTTTCTTAAGATTAAGTTATTTTGTCTCTAATTACTTAGAATCTTTTCGTCAATGACCTTGTGTTAAAGATAATTTTTATTACATTGTGGCTATGCTTAGTGTATAGGCTTTCTTTATTTGTTTTGATGTTTTTGTGTCCTAATATGTGGTCAATTTTTTAAACTGCCATTTTCTTTTCTTTAATTCTTTTTTCTAAACTTGGCTAGAAGTAACTCTTTGAGTTTACTATAATTTATTTATTTTCAGTTTTCAACATTCACTTCCACAAGATTTTGAATTCCAAATTTTCTCCCCATTCTCCCCTTCCCCCACCCCAGGACAGTGAGCACCCCAACCACCCCTTTTCCCAATCTGCCCTCCCTTCTATCATCCCCCCATCCTCCTCCTCTATATTTTCCTGTAGGCCAAGATAGATTTCTATATCCTATTGCCTGTACAACTTATTTCCCAGTTGCATGAAAAAACAAATTTTAACATTCATTTTTAAAACTTTGAGTTCTACATTCTCTCCCTTCCTCCCTCCCCACCCACCTTCATTGACAAAGCAAGCAATTTGATATAGGTCATACATGTGTAGCCATGCAAAATACTTCCATAACAGTCATGATGTTGAAGACTAACTGCACTTCCCTCTATTCTGTCCTGCCCTTCATTTATTCCATTCTCTTCCTTGACCTGTCCCCCTACAATAGTGTTTCTTTCTGATTAGCCTTTTTCCCCAATCTGCTGTCCCTTCTATTATCCTTCCTCTTCTATTCCCTTCCCCACTGCCTTCCTGCGGGTAAGATAGATTTCCATAACCAATTGAATGTGTTTTATTCCTTCCTTAAGTCAAATCCAATGAAAGTAAGACTAACTTATTCCCTCTCACCTTTCCCCTCTTCCCTCCATTGTAAAAGCTCTTTCTTACCTCTTTTATGTGAGATGATTTACTACATTCTACCTCTCCCTTTCTCCTTCTCCAAGTACATTCCTCTCAGCACTTAATTTTATTTTTTAGGTATTCATATTTAGGTCTCAAACTCAGCTCACCCTGTGTCCCCTGTCTGTACATATATATTTATTTATTTATTTATACACGCACATACATACATACACACAAACCTACACATATATAATACACACACACACACACACACACATACTCCCGCTAACTATCCTAATACTGAGAAAGGTCTCATGAGTTACAAGTATCATCTTTCCATGTGAGCTTTTGGACCTTCTTTTTCATTTGGTCTATTCAGTCGTTTAAGGCATTCTTCTTCTCATTAGCCTTTTGGACCTGTTTTGCCATTTGAGTTAGTCTATTTTTAAAGGTGTCATTTTCTTCAGCATTTTTTTGGGTTTCCTTTAGCAAACCATTGATTCATTTTTCATGATTTTCTTGGATCACTCTCATTTCTCTTCCCAATTTTTCTTCCACCTCTCTTACTTGATTTTCAAAATCCTTTTTGAACTCTTCCATGGCCTGAGACCATTTCATAGTTTTTTGAAGGCTTTGGATGTAGGAGCCTTAACCTTGCTTTCTTCCTCCAGTTCTATGCTTTGGTCTTCCTTTAGTTGTATGCTTTGATCTTCCTTATCCAAAAGGATGGAAGAAAATACCCTTTCACCAAGAAAGTAACCTTCTATAGTCTTATTTTTCCCCTTTTTAGACATTGTCCCAGATAATTACTTGACTTTTGAGCCTTTTGTCAAATGCAGGGTATATTACTCCAGGTTTCAGAGGTTTTGTGCTTCTGTTCTCTGAGATATCTCCAGGGTCATGTAAGTTCTCAGTTCCTCCAAAGTGGCATAATCAAGGGAAAGATGTTTACTCCTCTCCTGGACTACACTCTTGTCTGTGAGCAACCACAAGCACTCTTTTCTGTCCTGGAACTGTGAGTAGGCTTCCCTCTCCAGAGCCACCACCAGCTCTGCCATGCCAGTGCTCCTCCTCACCCCAGGATGCCCCCAGGAGTGTGACCCAGATCAACTGCTCTATTCCCCCATTGTCTGTAGGCTGAGAGCTCCAGAAGCTGCCATTGCTGCAACAGTGGCTGCCACCACCCTGGGACTGGATCTGTGACTGGACCATGTTCCTCTCTCACCCAGGTGAGAGAGCTTTCCCACTGACCTTTGAAGCTATCTTTGGCATTTGTGGGTTGAGAAGTCTGGAAACTTCTACAGCTGCCAGTTATTCAACACCCTGAGGCCTACTCCAGTCCCATCTATGCTAGTGTGGCCCATGGTGGACTGTGCTCTACTGTGGGCCCAGTGTACTAGACCCTTCCTGTTGGCCTTCCAGACAGTCTTGGGATGGAAATCTGTTTCACTTTGTCATTTTGGGACTTCTGTTGCTCTAGAATTTGTTTAGAGTCATTTTTACCGATATTTTGAGGGGTTTAGGGGGAAAACTCAGGCAGGTCCCTGCTTCTACTCTACTACCTTGGCTCCATTCTATCTGGTCAATTTTGTAAAGATATTAGACTTTTCTGAGCAATATATATTCTTTTATATTTTGATCCACTAATCACCAGAGAGCTATCATATCTAACTTTCCTAAAATTTTATTCTTGTTTATTTTTTGTTTTATCTAGATTTGAAAAGCATACATTGAGACCCCTCACTATTATAATTTCATTGCCTATTTTCCCCTTTAACTCATGTAGCTTTTTGTTTATGTATTTAGATGCTTTGTCATTTGGTACTTACATATTAAGTTATTGTCTATGGTACCTTTTAACAAAATTTTGCTTATCTGTTTATCTCTTTAATCAAGTCAATTTTTGCTTTTTCTGACATCATGATTTCTATCCCTGTCTTTTTTTCATTCACTCGAAGCATAATAATTTTCTTCAATCCATTATTTTAATTCCATAATCTTGTTTCAAGTGTGTTTCTTATGAACAGCATATTGAATTCTATCATCTTCCATTTTGTGAGTTCATCCCATTCACATTTAGTTATGATTGTTAATTGTGTTTTTCCTTTTGTCCTATTGTCTTCTACCTTTTCCTCTTTTTATTCCTCAAGTCCTCTTTTCAGAGAAAAAGGTGGTAAAAGAGAAGTGTGTTTAAAAACACTCTTGTATACTTGATGCAATTTGTTTCTGACCTTTACTTCTTTTATTTTCCCCTTTCCCAGAATCCAACCATTAGTTCTATCTTTTCTTTATTTCCTTTTAAACTTTCCTGGTGATCCACTCTCCAAGGTTAATTTGTTTTGCTTATGACTAATCCTCTTATTTCCCATTTCGCCCTCTCCACTTTACCTCCTTTAACTTTGTTCAACTGAATGCATTTTTACAACAAATTCTTCCTGTGTTTTACCCTCCTTTAATCAACTCATAGGAAAGTGAGATTACAATGTTGCCTATTTACCTCATAGTCTTCTTGCAACTGGATTTTTTTTTTCAGATAAGCTTCTCTTTGCTTCCTTCCTCCTTCTTCCCCAATATATTCTCTTTTTCTTCTTTCAAAATCATCAAAATATAACAAAACCACTCTGCCATTGCTCTGTTTCATTTAACTTCCTTTATGGTCTCTTATGCCATGAAGGTTTGGAGGAGACCCTTGTATCATCTTTACCTATTAGAATATAGACATTTCATACTTATATAATTTCTTCAGTTTCTCACTAATATTTGCTTGTTTATATTTCCCTTGACACCTGTATTTGTATTTTAAAATTCTTGTCCAGCTCTGTCTTCTCATCGGTAATGTTTGTAAGTCATTTCAATAAAGGTTAATTTTATCCCTTATAGAATCAAACTCAGTTTTCCTGGGTGAGTTTTTCTTCATGGTAAGTCTATAACTTTTGCTTTTTAAAGATATATTCCAAGTTCTCTGTACCTATAGAGTAATAGCTGCTAAATCTTATGTGGTCCTCATTATGGTTCCTGGTATTGAAACTTTCTTTGTGGGAGGTGGAGCCAAAATGGTGGAGTAGAAAAACACACATATGCTAGCTCTCCACCCACAGCCCATAAAATACCTGTAAAGAAAGACTCTCAACAAATTCTAGAGTAGCAGAAGCCACAGAACAACAGAGTGGAGGAGATTTCCAGCCCAGGGTGACCTGAAAGGCCGATGGGAAACGTCTGTCGCACTGGATGCAGAGTTGAGCCCAGCCCAACCTTGGCCACACTGCGTGACGTGGCTCTGGGAGGAGGACGTGAGCAGGCCTCAGAGGTGGAATCCCCAGTTGCAGTAGCAGCAGTTTGCAGATCCCTCAAGCCACAGGCGCCAAAGGTCTGTGACAGAGTTTTTTCAGCTGGCCAAGAAGGGAGAAGAGCCTTCCCATAGCTCCAGACTCAGGCAGCAGCCACAGAGGCCACATTGGGCAGGCAGCAGCAGTTCCCACAGCAGCCCCTACAGCAGCCCGCATCCGTTGTTGGATCGTAAAACTCCTGGGGGCACTGAGCAGCTGATTCTTACCTCAGCACTGTGCAGAGGCCCTGCAGCAGCTTATCTTTATCTCACACTGAATGGCCGCCCTGCCCATGCAGCTTATCTGAATCTCAGCCCCCAGTGCTGCCTTGGAGGAACTGGAGGCGAGGTGGTTGTGAAGAGGAAACTCTGCTAAGATTCTGGGCACAAAAATCTCTCCCTGCTCTCAGAGCAGTGTACATGCTTGATTGTGCCACCTTGGAGGAACTGAGATCTTACAGATTCCCAGAGTATACCCTACTCTTGACAAAGGACTCAAAAGTCAAGTAACTGGTTGGCAAAATGCCCAAAAAAGGGGAAAAAAATAAGACTATAGAAGGTTACTTTCTTGATGAACAGATATCTTCTCCCATCCTTTAAGGTAAGGAAGAACAATGCTTACCATCAGGGAAAGACATAAAAGTCAAGGCTTCTGTAACCCAGACATCCAAAATAAATATTCAATGGTCTCAGGCCATGGAAGAGCTCAAAAAGGATTTTGAAAATCAAGTAAGAGAGGTGGAGGAAAAATTGGGAAGAGAAATGAGAGAGATGCAAGAAAAGCATGAAAAGGGGGTCATCACCTTGCTAAAAGAGACCCAAAAAAATACTGAAGAAAATAACACTTTTAAAAATGGGCTAACTCAATTGGCAACAGAGGTTCAAAAAGTCAATGAAGAGAAGAATGGTTTAAAAAGCAGAATTAGCCAAAGGGAAAAAGAGGTTCAAAAGCTCACTGAAGAAAATGGTTCTTTCAAAATTAGAATGGAACAGATGGAGGCTAATGACTTTATGAGAAACCAAGAAATCACAAAATAAAACCAAAAGAATGAAAAAATGGAAGATAATGTGAAATATCTCATTGGAAAAACAACTGACCTGGAAAATAGATCCAGGAGAGACAATTTAAAAATTATGGGACTACCTGAAAGCCATGATCAAAAAAAGAGCCTAGACATCATCTTTCATGAAACTATCAAGGAAAACTGCCCTGATATTCTAGAACCAGGGGGCAAAATAAATATTGAAAGAATCCACTGATCACCTCCTGAAAGAGATCCCCAAAAAAGAAACTCCTAGGAATATTGTGGCCAAATTCCAGAGTTCCCTGGTCAAGGAGAAAATATTGCAAGCATCTAGAAGGAAACAATTCAAATATTGTGGAAATACAATCAGGATAACACAAGATATAGTATTTTCTATGTTAAGAGATTGAAGGGGGTGGAATATGATATTCCCGAAGTCAAAGGAACTAGGACTAAAACCAAGAATCACCTACCCAACAAAACTGAGTATAATATTTCAGGGGAAAAAAATGGTCTTTCAATGAAATAGAGGACTTTCAAGCATTCTTGATGAAAAGATCAGAGCTAAAAAGAAAATTTGACTTTCAAACATAAGAATGAAGAGAAGCATGAAAAGGTAAACAGCAAAGAGAAGTCATAAGGGACTTTACTAAAGTTGAACTGTTTACATTCCTACATGGAAAGACAATATTTGTAACTCTTGAAACTTTTCAGTATTTGGGTAGTTGGTGGGATTACACACACACACACACTCATACACACATACACACAGAGACAGAGAGCACAGGGTGAGTTGAATAGGATGGGATCATATCTGTTAAAAAAATGAAATTAAGGGGTGAGAGAGAAATATATTGGGAGGAGAAAGGGAGAAATGGAATGGGGCAAATTATCTCTCATAAAAGAGGCAAATAAAAGACTTTTCAGTGGAGGGAAAAAGAGGGAAGGTGAGAGAAAAAACATGAAGCTTACTCTCATCATATTCGACTAAAGGAAGGAATAAAATGCGCATTCATTTTGGTATGAAAACCTATCTTACAATACAGGAAAGTGGGGGAGAAGGGGATAAGCAGGGTGGAGGGGATGATGGAAGGGAGGGCAGTGGGAGGAGGGAGCAATTAGAAATCAACACTCTTGGGTAGGGACAGGCTCAAAAGAGAGAATAGAAGAAATGAGGGGCAGGATAGGATGGAGGGAAATATAGTTAGTCTAATACAACACGACTATTATGGAGTCATTTACAAATCTACACAGATATGGCATATATTGAATTGCTTGCCTTCCCAGTGGGGATGGTTGGGGAGTGGGGGAGAGAGAAGTTGGAACTCAAAGTTTTAGGAACAACTGTTGAGTATTGTTCTTGCATACAACTAGGAAATGAGAAACACCGGTAATGGGGTATAGAAATTTATCTTGCCCTACAGGACAAAAGAGAAGATGGGGATAGGGAAGGGAGGGATGTTAGAAGGGAGGACAGATTGGTGATAGAGGTAATTTAGAATGTTTGACGTTTTGGGGTGTGGTGAGGGGAGAGATGGGGAGAAAATTTGGAACTCAAAATTTTGTGGAAATGAATGTTGAAAACTTAAATAAAAAAAAAGAATTGGAATAAGAGGACTTGAAGACCTAGAGGGCCACATGTGGCCTTGAAGCCACAGGTTCTCCATCCCTGCTCTAGCCCCTCCCCAATCAACCATTGAGAATGCAAGCAATATGGTATCAATACATGTGAAATCTGGTAATACATGTTTCCATATTGACCATGTTGCAAAAAAGGAAGAAAATAAAAAAAGGTAAAAAAATTATACCTCAAAAAAAAAAAAAGAAACTTTCCATCTTCTTGTAGTATTTTTTTTTTCTTTGATCCAGAAGCTCTAGATTTAGGGTATAATATTCCTGGGAGTTTCCATTTTGGAATTTCATTTAGAAGATGATTGGTGGATTTCTAAAAACTTTACCATTTGATTCTAATAAATATGGACAACTTCTGCAATTTCTTGAAATATGATTTCCAGGATTTGTGATAGTCCTGGCTTTCAGGTAGTCCAATGATTCTTAAGTGGTTTCATCTTGATCGTGTGCTCTATGTACTTTGTTTTTGATACTTGGGTTATCATATTTCTCTCTTTCTCTCTTTAGCTTTTCACTTTATTTTAATATTTTTTAATTGTCTCATGGATTCATTAACTTCTATCTTCAGGGCATCTATTACTTTGGTAAGGTTTTATGCATTTTGTACTGAGCTATTCATTCCCTTTTTAACTTTTTCCTCAATCTCATTTATTTTCAAAAACTTTCCTCTAGTATTGTTATTTCATTTATAATATTTTTAAATTCTCTTAAAAATTATTACTTTATTTCTAGTTGTATTTTTTCTTTGAAGCTTTGCTTGCTGATGTTTTGGAATTATTTTCTTTTTCTGGGTTTGTGTTTTAGGCATCCTTGACACCATAATATATTTTTATGAAAGGCAATCTATATTTTGTTTATTTATTCTTCCAGCCATAAATCCTGAATTGGGACTTCAGGTTATTGCCAGATTCTCTGTGTTCCCAGAGACTTTGGCCCTGATTTAAATTAGGAAGCAGCTAGGTGGCACAGTGGATAGAATGTGACTCTGGAATCAGAGAGAAATGAGTTCAAATTTGACCTCAGACACTTATTAACTTTGTGACCCTAACCAAGATACTTAACTGCCTGCTTCAGTTTCCTCAACTATAAAATCTGGATAACAATAGCACTTAACTTCACCAGGTTTTTTTAAGGAGCACATGAGATATTTGGCACATAATAGGTGCTTAATAAAGTGCTTGTTCCCTTCCTTCTAGTATCTGGGCTTCTGCTGCTGCTTTCTCCAGTTATTGAGTGCCCTGTTCTTTAAGGATCTCAGGAATGTCTCAGGTCAGGGACTTTCAGTGAACCCTAAGTGGTCTGATCTAGGAGAAAATCTTACTGCTGCCTTCTTTATCTGAACTTTGAAAGAACATGAGCCTGGTTGGATCTGGGCAATACAACTGCAGGCTTATACTTGGTTGGAGCTTCAGTAAACTATTTCTGCCTCATCCCCATCAGTTACCTGGAAGGTTCTGCAAGTTCAGAGGGACAGAGCTTTTGGCTTCCCCCCTTACTTACTTAGCTGCAGTGCTAATCCTGGGTCTATAGGACAATCTCCAGCCCAGCTCTAGGATCAGTGCCACATAGCTGCTGCTCACTTCTGCTCCTTCTCCTGGCACAGTACCTAACCCAGGCAAGATCTTAACTACATAAGCCTGCCTGGCTGCAGTTCTCTTCCCATGTTATATCTAGGGTTAGAACAGCACAGATGCTGGTTGACTTCTGCTTCTGGTCTCTACACTGTATATAGCATCAAGCCCAATCCTAACTGGATCCACAACTAGCTCTTGTCCTGGTACACAGCCTAGGCCTCAGTTCAATCTCAGTGCTACAGTGGGCCTACCTGACCTGACTCCTTCCGCACTCTTATAACCCTGTTGATTTTTCCTTATGATGACAAGGGTTGGAAAAATGACTTGCTGTTGATTCCCTTTGAATTTCCCAATCACTACTAAATTGGGCTCTCTTTCTATATCTTTGTTGGAGTAGTGGTGAGGGCAAGCTGGCCTATAGTGTTTCTTTCTACTCTGCACTCTTTGCCAGTCTCATCTTAGAAAATTTGAAGTCTCTCCCCTTGTGCTCTTATGATCTGTGAAGCCTATGTTCCTTGAGTTCTCTGTTCATAAGAACCAGGCCAAGCAGAGTCTTTGGTATGTACCAAGGCAAGGTTAAGTAACAGTTGGGCTCCTGGAGCCATAAATTCCCTAAAACAACCACTTGTTATACTAGGCTCAAAAAACAACTGCTTTTATGATGTTTTTTTAAGCTTTTGAGAGCAGGAAATATTTTGTTTATGACTTTATATACCCCGTGACTAGCATAGTACCTACAATAAATTGATTTCATAATAAAAGGCTTTGTTGAATAGATAGATTTTTGGGGGGGAAAAAGGTTTACTTTTACAGAGACATACTTTGGTCACAATCTATTCTTTTTTTTTTTTTTTTTTTTAGCTTTTAACATTCATTTTCACAAAATTTTGGGTTTCAAATTTTTCCCCTTTTCTCCCCTCCCCCCCCAAACGCCAAGCATTCTAATTGCCCCTATGACCAATCTGCTCTCTCTTCTATCATCCCTCTCTGCCCTTGTCTCTGTCTTCTCTTTTGTCCTGTAGGGCCAGATAGCTTTCTATACCCCTTTACCTGTATTTCTTATTTCCTAGTGGTAAGAACATTACAGCTGGTCCTAACACTTTGAGTTCCAACTTCTTTAGCTCCCTCCCTCTCTACCCCTTCCCTTTGGAAGGCAAGCAATTCAATATAGGCCAAATCTGTGTAGTTTTGCAAATGACTTCCATAATAGTTGTGTTGTATAGGACTAACTATATTTCCCTCCATCCTATCCTGTCCCCCATTACTTCTATTCTCTTTTGATCCTATCCCTCCCCATGAGTGTGGTCACAATCTATTCTAATCAAATTTACTTATTAACTGTTCCCCTCACATGACATTGCAACTATGACTTTGGATAAGCTGAGCACCATGTTTAGTTTCACTTGCTTTTGTGTTTGGATGCCTTAGTTGCTACTGAATGGATGTTGAAGGGCTGCATGATTATCTTTTGGTCAGAACTGTTCATCATAAATTAGGCAATGTAAAATAGAGACTCTAAAAGGATAGGCAGGCCATAAGAGGACTTGATTATCAAATAGAAACAGTACCTCCAGAATTACATTCTGCCTAGTCTCTCAGCAGTTAGTGCTCTTAATGAGAAAAGTTGTATCATTGCTAGAGGCCAAGACTTCCCATTCCAGCCCCAATGCTTTGCACCCTCTGCTAGTCCAACAGGCTAGTTCTTGATGAATCTTGTTTTGCATGATTTACTAATGATTCTGCCTGTTATAGAAAAGGTATATGCTTTTGGACTTCAGTACTATTAACTTAGTGATTAAGGATACCTTGAGAGATGGGGGTCCTGGAAATTCTTTCCAGTGTGATGAGCTATGAGCATGATGGCTTGCCTGTGAGAATCTAAAAGGATGGAGATAGAATTTTTATTTGTATTGATTACTGGATGGTGGCTATGGGTTTAACTGAGTGGGGAACGTTAACATTCATAAGATATGTCATATGTGCTCTAATGAATGGAATAACCTGACTGATGCCCCTACAGAAAGAGTCTAAATTGGGGATTGGGTTCATTATCAATCTGACTATGGAGATTGTGATGAGCATAACACTATATGATCCCCTTAGCCAAGAACTGTGGAGGTACTTCTGGCCAGTCAGTGCATCTACCATTGAGGGATCTGTATAGTATGATCTTACATGCATCTTAACCTGCCTCTGATTGAAGTACACTATTTTATTGCAAAAAAGGTTTGGTATCAACCCTCCCATCATCATATTCTCTGAATTTTCTTTCTCCCATGTCATCCCCAGGCAGCTGGTATCATGGAATGATGCAATGAACTTTTAAAACAGCGGTTTCACTGTCACACTCCTTCTTGTAAGAGTTGGTGATATATCTTCCAGAGGCTATGTCTCTGATAATCATTACTACCCATGAAGAAAGGGTTTGGGGAACACTTGCCACTACTTTCTTGATTTCCCCTTAGAAAGATTTGCTTGACCAGAATGAGCCACTTGTATATATAATTCTGGTTGATCCTCTCCAGCCCTTTCTTATTCCATCCTCTCCACAGGATCTTCTAAGCCTTGAGGTTTTTGCCCCTCAGAAAAATAAAGGTAATTTGGAGAAATGGTTCCTGTACCACTTAATTGTCAGGACTTTTCCCCAAGAAAGTATGACAGCTCTTCACAGAGAGAGAGGGAGTTTAGGGATCAGCTAATATCAGAGTATCTCCAAGGTATTTATTCTTCTTTCATTTTAGGTGTACAATGTATGCCTTAGTGAACTTGTGCAAATTTATTTCTGCTTCAGTTGGATCCGTATAATAAACACAATATCGATCTTGTCTCCATCCACTTGATTTGTATGTCTGCTTAGGTATTTCTTTATCTGTTTCCTTCCCAGTCATAAATGACCTCCTTCAAGCCTTTTCAATTGTTTCTAATGCACAGGATCATGCAGTTGTATAATTATTTCTGTTTGTGCCTTATCACCTTATAGACTTTAAGTTCCATCTTAATAGGGATGGTGTCTTAATCCAAACCAGGGTGGGGGAACCTGTGGCCTCAAGGTAACATGTGGCCCTCTAGATCCTCAAGTATGACCCTTTGACTCAATCCAAACTTCACAGAACAAATCCCCTTAACAAAAGGATTTGTTCTGTAAAACTTGGACTCAGTCAAAAGGCTACACCCAAGGACCTAGGAGGCCACATGTGGCCTTGAGGCTGCAGGTTCCCCACCCTGATCTAAACTTTATATCTACTTGAGGATCTGGCTAAATGCTTTAAATACAGTAGATAGTCTGATAAATGCTGAATGAATGCATTCGTGAATGAATGGATAGATGAGTCTTCCCTTGAATTTTCCTTTTAATGTGTCCTTGAGTTGTTGTCTACTTTCCTGTCTCTTTCTAATTTCTTTTTCTATCCTATGAAATGATTCTAGAAAATAATTTTAGTATCTAGGTAATTCAATTGAGGGGCCTATGGTGGGAAACCCTCCTGGGACACCATAAAGCTACCAAGATTGTCATCTGGGGTGCAGCTGCCAGAGAAGAACTCTGCCGTAAGGTAGCTTACCATTTTCATGATTCTTACTAACTCAGTGCTAAGTTCAGTTGTTTCTGTTCTGTTGATGGAATGCAAATGATGTCAGAACCTTCTAAATGTTGACACTTTGGGGAAGAGATCCATTTGCCCAGCCCTAGTTATGACTTGACCCTAAGGGTTGTTTGGCTAGCCCCCACCTGGGATAGGGGCCTCCCTAGTGCAGAATGAAAGTCAGAACTATCCCCTTTATGGTCAAATTGACTAATTCTAGAATAGCACCAGCCCCTGTGCCTCTCTCCCTCCAGTTCTAGTCTTTAATTGCCTTAGCAAGCACCTCCTTGATGCATGTGGGACTCAGGCAGAGGGGTGGAGAAACTGTTAGAACCACTTTCTTGGATACAAAAGCTTCTTTCTCCCCCTTCAAGATGAGGTTTCCAGGCAGGTTATTTTTATAGCCAGGCTCCAGCAGGATCCTTTAGAGAAAATAAACAAAGCTATATACAAAAGTTCTTCACACACACCCCATCGTTCCCTGGAGAGGGGCCCAGCCTGGCTGAGCCGACATAGGGGCGCCCACAGCCCCAGAGGGTCTGTTGAGTCCTGAAGAAGCTTACGTGGGCCCCACAGCCTCCCAAAATGGCAAGGAAGGAAAAAGTGGCAGAAGAAAATGAATTCCTGATAATTCCAGCCTGAGTCTAACTGCACCTGCATGGTGGGATCTTTGGGACTTTGGAGACTCAAGGGTTTGGGGGACCCCAGATCCAAATTCTTGGAACCCGTAGAGTGTGATTGTGGAGACAAGAAGGAAGGCAGAGAAAGTGTAAAAGGTAGAAAATGGGATCAACGTTTAGACTGTGAAGACTACCCATCTTCCTGCCTTAAAAAAATACATGGAATATTCAAGTGTTCCCCTATGTAAAGGCTGATCTATTCCAAACCTAGAAGAAGAGATGATGTTAGCACAGCAATACCTTGATGAATAGGTTTGTACAGTGATACCCTGATGAATAAGCCCTCTGGAAACAAAGGTCCTTTATAATTAAAGGTACCCTTTAATTTCACTTTACAAGGAAGACCAACCGCACCCCTTAATAAATTACCTTTAAAAGCAAAACCAAAAATATCTTTATAAATTATACACTTTTGTAGTTTTAAAAAACCCAACAACTTCTAGCTATTGCTGTACAGTTAGAGGTTATAATAATAATCCACATTAACAGCACTTTTTAAATGGTCAAAATTCTTTCTTCAGCATGAATCAAAATACTGTTATATCCATTTTATATATGAGGAAAATGAGTGTCAGTAAAATTAAATGACTTTCTCTGTCACACAACTCAAAGATGCCATGCGAAACCAGGCCTCCTGACTCTAAGTCAGGATTCTTTCTACTAAACTATATCCTAAACAGAATATTTCTTCTAGGCAGTCTCTCTTTCTTCTACCATTCTCCCTGTTTAGTAGGGGCTGGCTCCCTCTCTGTGTCTCTGCCTCCATGTCTCTCTATCTCTATGTCTCTGTTTCTGTCTCTCTGTCTCTCTGCTTCTTTCTCTCTCTCTCTTCCTCTTCCAGGGACTCAAGTCCCTTCTGCTCTCTTAAAAACCTCTCAAAACAGGAACTGATTTGATATCAGGTTTTTACACTTACTGATTAGCTGTTCACTCTTGATTACAAATGAATTTTAGTCAATTTGTTCATCCGTCAGCCTTCAAGATTTTAAATTTTTTATTTCTAATCATGGAGCTAAAAGCTTTTCTCCTGCTGAAGGAATTTTAAGCATTAAACAGCAGGGTGGAGATAGGGGACAATTAATTACACATTGAATTCTTTCTAAAGCATGTTGGTTCTTCAGCTTTTGGTGGCATGGCCCCCTTTGGCAGTCTGGTGAAGCTTGTGAACCCCTTCACAGAATCACATTTTTAAATGTATAAAATAAAGCACATAATATTACAGAAGAAAGTAATTATATTGAAATGTAGTTAACAAAATATTAAAAAACAAACAACTTAAGTGTCTGCCCTGGGGAAAGGCTTCTCTGGGGAAAATACACTGGGAGTTGGTCTGGCTATGATTGCTAGAAGTCTATTCCTAGGAACTTCTGTGGGTAGAAAACAATGTCCCCCAGTATGAGCAGTGCTTTTTCTGGAATCTGGAGTTTGTCCTGTCCTCAAACAAGTACCGGCACACCTCTTCCTCCAGGTCCTGCCCTTTGACATTCTTCAAGTGTTGAGCTGCTTCTAGCACTTCTGGATTCCAACTTTAAGGGAAAAGATGGAAGAGGCCAGTCCTACTTCAGGTGATTGAAGCAAAAGACTCTCCCTGGGGATATGTTAGAGGAGTGAGAAGTCTCCATCATGTCACTGTCCCCAGCTTTCTACACTAGAGACTTCAGTGAGTTTCCTCTTGGGTGAGATCCAGGACCCTCTATCGTGGTTGATCTGAGGCATCACTCCAATGGGAGAGCTCCTTAACTCTGCATTGTCTTGTATATATCCTATGTATGCTTTGATTTAGATAAATGGATTTCTTTGCTATTTGCTACGTGTGTCCATTGTGGAACTGTTATGTAGTGGGAAAGGGGTCAAGCCTTGAATATAGAGCTTGGAATTCTCCCTTGCCTCCAATAATGACAAAGAGACAGGACCTTAGATTGAATACCCCCAAGACTAATAATATTTAAGGGAGTAGATAGATATATTTGTAGCCTAGTACCCCCTCTCTCTGAGGAGAGGAAAACGTCCTTTGTCCCCAACCTTCTACTTCCCTTCCTGGCAGGAATAAGTCTCTCTTGGAGAAGGGTGAGGGGAAAAGAGGTTAAAGATGTCTATTATACCTCTCTTGATAAGCCCTTGAAACCTGGGGATCTATTAACACAGTGATATTGGTGGTGAGTGGTTGCTGCTATCAAGTAAAGGGAGGGAGCAACATAGTCAGACTTGCACTTTAAGAAAATTACTTTGACAGCTGAGTGGAGGATGGATTGAAGTGAGGAGAGATTTGTGGAAGGGAGACAACCAGAATGTTATGAGATGATGAGGTGATGTCAGTATAAATGGAAAGAAGATAGCATATTCAAGAGATATAATGAAGGTAAAAATCAACAAACCTTCTCAACAGATTGGATATGGGTGAGAAAGAATGAAGACTAGAGAATGACGAGTAGGTTGGGAGCCTAGGTGACTGAGAGGATGGGGGTATCCTCCGCAGTAAAGGAGAAGTAAGGGAGAGGGGAGGATTTGAGGGAAAAGACAATGAGTTCAGTTTTGGACATGTTGAGTTTAAGATGTCTACAGGGCATCCAGTTCAAGATGTCCAATAGGTAGTTGGAGATGTAAGACTGGGAGTCAGTCAATAAACATTTATTAAGTGCCTACTATGTGCCAGACTCTGTGTTAGGCTCTGGGAATAGAAATATAAATGAAAATAAGTACAGACTGTGCCTTCAAAGAGCTTACAATCTGATAGAAAAAGATGGCACACAAAAGAAAGCTGAGATGAGTGGGGAGAGGAGGGATCATGGTGGAGAATTCCAAAGGAGTCCAAAAGCAGTGTAGCTGGTGGGAAATAGGGAGAGGTCCATTGCTGAGGTCAACAGAGAGGTTAGGGCTACATAAGTAGATAGGAGAATCACCAACATAGAGATAATAAAAGAATCTATGAGAATGAAGACAGACCTGTGTGAGACACTCACGATTAGCAGGTCTGAACTGTAAGCAAAGAAGTCTTAACGTGCAGTAGTAATGTGTAGTAGTAGTGGAAGGACACATTGGGATCATATTTTAGGGGGTCTTGCATGCTGAGGTAAGGATTGCAGGGCAGCTAGGTGGCAAAGTGAAAAGAGTGCTGGTCCTTGAGTCAGTCTCCTTTTGAGTTCAAACCTGGTCTTAGTAACTTACTAGCTATGTGACCCTGATCAAGTCACTTAACTCTTTTTGCCTCAGTTTCCTCATCTGTAAAATGTAATGGAGAAGGAAATGGCAAACCATTCCAAGTATCTTTGCCAAGAAAACCCCAAATGGGGTCAAGAAAAGATGGATAAACAACTAAACAACAAAGATGTGTGTATACATACATACATATGTGTGTGTGTGTATGTATATATAGTCAGGAATGTGACTACACTGGCAGAAGAGAAATGACCTTTTGCCTTCTGGGCTCAGCTTTTCTTTGTAATTTTCCCCCCGGCCACTCATGTATATGAAAGAATAGAAAAGTCTTATAGTTGAAAAAGCTGGGAAGTCCTTGAATCTCACGGCAGCTTGGTGGTTTTTGGGTAAATTACCTATTTATGGATAGTATACTCTAACTTTCAGAGATTATAATCAGGAAGCTAAACATAAGTGACAGGGAGGTCTCCAACAGATGGACACAAGCCCTGTGGGAATGGTGATTCCAAGGAAATGACAAGCTTGAGTTAGTTCACTAGCTCCTTAGCTAGGAATACCCTCTGCTCTTCTCTCTAAAAGATGTAGGCTCCCAGGATGGGACTGAGAATCTCCAGCTGGAGATGAGGAGAAGCCTCATAGAGAAGAGACTGGGCAAATTGGCTAGGACATTTTCTGGTCCATGCCTTTGGTAACTTTTTCTCTAAGAACTATTACAAAGTTAAAAAAAATAATAACAAAAATAAAACCCTTTTGGCTTTTAACTAAAAGAGCACAGCAGAACCCTTTTTCTTATGAGGAACTTCTAATAAAAGACTAGAAACTGAGGCTGAGGCTAGAAACACAGAGAATCTCAAACCGCTTGCTCAGTGGGGCTTGGCTAGACAGCATCCAAATAGATCAGGGACCAACCAAGACTATGTGCTTAGCAGACAGGAATCAGTAGAAACTCCATGTCTTACAGAGGTCACTAGGGAGCAACTGGGTAAGGAGGAGGCTGCACCAGGCATCAGCGGGAGAAATCAAAGACATGCTACCTCTCTATACATGTGCCCTAGCCATATATGTTCTTGAGGCATGCACCCCTCCATGCATGTGCTCCAACCATCTATGTGTGCTTCTCCACATATATTTCCTCTGTGTGTCCTTTCTTCCTATTTTTGTTTGTATTTGTGAAAAAGTATGCCCTAGGTTTATGGGAGAGATGTTTTGTTCCTACCCTTCTCACTACACTTTTTTTATTAAGTGCTTTTGCTTTCTAGTCAGTTCTGTGACTCAAAAGGTAAACACCTTGTTGCAATGGTTTTAGTGGATGCACAAACACTAGGGTAATTTTGTCTGGGAGACCTGCCTCACAAGTTGAAGCAGCGTATTATCCTTAACCGTTTCTTCTAATGCATCTACCCTCCATCTTTTCATTAATATGCCACCTCCTACCCTCACAGCCATTTCCTTTCCTCAATCACATGTCTCTCCTCTAAGTCATCCTCTTCCATGAAGCCTGTCTAAATTAGCCAGGTCTCAACCTCGCTGGTGAAATCCCCCTTTGCAAAGTAACCTTCCTCTGAACTGGTACGTCTGCACATTGGCATCTCCCTTCTATAAATGGGCTAATTCATCTAATGCTGAGTATCCTTTGGAGCCATTGAAAGCCATTAGGATGACTGACTCTCATTTCAGATAAGCAGGATAAATAAACTCCTTGTCCAAGGGGCTGCTAGCTCTGTTCTCTTTGTGTGCTTGCTATACTCATCACAGTCACATTCTCAAAGACAACATAAAACACCTTTCACAGAAGCACAGTTTAATGGCTTTCCTTGCCTTATTTATTGGACTTAAAAAAAAAAAAGCAGATAATTTGTTAACTGTCTAGCTAAAAGTTTGCTTTTAAATGGTGCTGACTTTTCAGTTTGAATTGTCCTTAATATTTAGACAGAGCTACATCATTCACAGATTACAGGTTATTGAAAAAGTTGACAAAGGAAAGTTAGAGTATTCTCAGAGGCCAGAGATTGCGATTTTTGAGTCTTTACTGTGTCCTCCTTCCCATTCCTCACTCCATGTTACTATTTCTTATTCATCTTCTAAGACTCAGCTCAGATACTCTGTAGTATGATGAAACAGTGATGGATTTGGAGAGAGAAGACCTAGGTTTGAATTGCAGCTCTGCCACTTACTACCTATGTGACCTTGGGCAAGTTATTTATTTTCTCTAGATCTCAGTTTCTTCGTTTGTAAAATGAAGGTAGCTGGATGAGATAATATCTGAGGTCCCTTCTAGCTCTAACTATGATCATGTATCAAGGAAAGTATATCTGTGACTTGCAGGGAGGCAAGAATAGATACCTCTAGCATTTTCTGTCTCTCTCCCCACCCCCTTTTATTTCTTCCTATCCCTCCAACCAACAGCCTTCTCCAAGGGAGACTAATTCCTGCCAGGAGGGGAAGCAGGAGATTGGAACAAGAGGCTGGGCACTCTGCTCTCCTTAGAGAGAGGGATTACCAGGCAAGCATTATATCTATCTGCTCCCTTAAATAGTGTTAGTGTTAACTTAGGGGATTTAATCTTTAGGTTCAAGCTAAACTACTTATCACTATTCATAAATGGGGAAAGAGGGAGGCCAAGTTTTATAACCAAGATTTGACTTCCTTGCAATGAAATACCAGCTCCATAATGAACACACATATCAAATAGCAAAGAAATCCAATTTCTTCAAGCTGGTAGCAAAATAGAAATCACACAAAAATACACATAAAAATATGTACCAAATAATTAATTAAAGGAACTCTTCCATTGAGTATAAATTATTTCAACTGAACCAAAAGTGTAATAAAGTTTTGATAGAGCCTTAGATCTTGCCCAAAGGGAAATTCCCCAGCTCTCTAGAGTAGCAAGCTGAGAATAAGGACATAACTGAAATTCTACATGTTGACTTCTTCCCAGAGTCTTTCTCCTTTCATCTCATGTATCTTCTCTCTTGACACTGGAAGTTAGAAGCACTAGAAGAGATTAAGGAGACTGACTCTCTCTTTTCCTTGGTTCTCCTCAACTCCACCATGTTCTTCACATAGGCCTGAAGCATTCATCACCACCAGTGAGGAGAGTTTCCTATATAAATGGGTTTTGGGACTTGGGTTATAATTCACATTGAATTACAAACAATAACTGTTTCAATTCAATTCAGCAAACATTTGTTAAATGCCTGCTGTGATTCATGATTTACTTGGTGCAAGCAATAATTTTGAAATGGTTTCATTTTGGGATAATGATAGTCCTCTATATATTTCTACTGACATGACACTGACTCAGATGTCTGACCTTGACCAGACGAAACTAGATTGAATCCATTTCCCCACCTTAGATAATCCCCAATTAGTTAAGGGCTAGATTTCATGCCATACACATCTATTTCATTACTCACTTTTGTTGTGTTTTTAATTCTGTGGCTTTTAGGAATAGTTATTCCTCCAAGGAAATATGCAAAGGCGTATCTTTTTAAGTACTTTAATGATGTTATGATGGCCATTAGTGTGGGGAAGTCAAGTGTTTCAAAATAGAGTTTTAAGAACTGATTGGCATTCTGGGATTTGTAGTTCAGTTCCATCTCAGCCTTGAGAAAAGATTTGGCCTCTCATAGTCTTTGAACCAGGAGGCAGACTTGAGTTGTGCCCAGAAGTTTTGAGAACATATACAACTAGCAGAAAAGCAGAGTGGGAAGATGGTATTGAAACTACTTGAACTGAGCAGTAGCAGCAGTAGGGAAGGCATTGTTCTTACTCCTGTATCCCTGCATGATGGAGTGCTGGGCACCAAGAGACAGAAAGGCAAACACAGAGATCAGAGAGAGGTAGACAGAGAAAGAGACAAAGAGAGATACACAGTGGGATGGGGGAAGAGAGAGGGACGAGGGGAGAAGGGATTGGAACAGAAAGAAGGGAAAGAGGAGAAGCAATGAACATGACAACTCAGAACAGAGATGTGGGGTACACCCTGCAAAGGAGACTGAGAGAAATCAACCTGACAGCACAGAAGAAGACCAGGACTGAGCAGTGTTTCTCTCCTTCATCCTCCCCTTCCCCTCAAAATAAACCCCTTAGGGAGAAGAGGGCATCTAAAAAGAGAAGACAGACAACAGCATCATATGCTGCAGAGAGTTCAAGAAAGATAAGGACTGAGAAAAGATCATTGGATTTTAAAATAAAGAAAACATCAGTGACCTTGGAGAAAGTTGCTTTAGTTGAGCGTAGAGGACAAAAACCAGACTGCAAGAAGTTGAGAAATGAGACGGAGGTGAGAAAGTAGAGTCAGGGAAGGTAAACAGCTTTTTTTTTTTCTAGAGCTTTGACTTTGAAAGGGAGCAGAGATTGAGGATAGTAGGAAGATTTAGTGAAAGTTTTCTTTTAAGGATGATGGAAATGGACATATTTGAAGGCAACAAGAAAGGAGCCAATGTATAAGGAGAGTCTGAGAAAACCTGAGGGTCAAGGTGCTGGGGGAGATGATGGGATCAAGGATATAAGTAGAGATGTTGGGGTGAACAAGAATAAGCAGCCATCTCAGCTTCAGAAATGAGCAAGGGAGGAGAGGTGACTTCAGAAACATACTTCCTCCTCCCTGACATGAAGAAAGACGGACTCGTGGAAGATAACTGAATTGTAGCTAAGACTTTTGTAGAACTAGTGGTTGAAAAATGAGTATCATGATTCAATAAGTACGATCAAAGATGCACTTCTTTTGTGTAGGTCTACATATCTTTGTGAGATTCTCTCTGTCAGCCATGAGAGTCTTTAAAACGAAGTATTGAAATCTACTGAACTTAAAACCAGACTTTGAAATTGCTGTATAACAAAATGTTAGACCAAGATTTTCAACTATAATAAAGTATATTCAATCATATTGCTTTCATTAAAAATCACTATGGTATATTCTTGTGAGAACAAAAAATTTGCGTACCATTAATAAATAAAATAAAATTTTTAAATATTTTATTTATCCGGACTTCCTTTTTAATTTTTTATGTGTGATTTAAAATGTACATAATACAGGATGTTCCAAAAGTCTTGGTGTAGTTTTAGGCTTGAGTAGCTTAAAGCTTTGTGAAGACTTTTGAGAACCCTGTATATTCCTTCATACAGTAGCACTTCAGAATCAATTGTGTGACATGGGAGGTACTGGCACAAAGACTGCCCAGTATGGTGTACCTGCAGTAAAGAAGGTGCTCTATGTACTCTAGGAGCAAAGCAGAATTGCAGTAGCTCAAAAAAAACTTGAGATATACAAATTTAGAGACATCTCTCCTCCAAATGTTCATATGGACTATATGTAGCCAACCTGTGGTAGAACCTTCTGAGCTCATATTAGTTTGATCAACCACAGTCAGATACATTATACCTTGACCCCAATATAGTGATGTCATTTTGGTCCTCTTTGAGATTGAAAGACAACAACTACATGCATATAATTTTATGAATAAATATACATAAAATGGGGAGTATATGATGAACTAAAACATTTTTTTACTGATAGATATACATAGTAAAAAAAAATTTTTTTTTAGAGAGCTAGAGACTATACCACATGAGGATCAGTTGAAGGAACTTGAGATGTTTTGGATGGAGAAGACTTGGTAAGGGCCAAATAGCCACCAAATATTTGAAGGATTGTGATATAGAAGATGGATTAGATGTCTTTTGCTTGGCCCCAACAGACAGAACTGGGAGCAATGGGCAGAAGTAAGGAAAAACTTTCTCTAGCAATTAGAGATATCCCCAAACAGAATATGCCACCTCCAGAAATCGTGAGTTCCATAACACTGGAGGTCTTCGGGTAGAGATGGTATGACCTACTTCTCAGTGAAGTTGTCAAAGATGTATCTGTTAAGGTATGGATTGAAACAGATTACTTCCAAGATCCCTTAGAACTCTTAGATTCCAAATACCAAAGAAGATATAATAAAAAGGGGAGCGCTTGCAAAGCAGAAAGTTCTCTGTTGTTTAAAATTTAAGAGCTGTTGAAAACTATTCAGGGTTCCATATGGTACATATAGCAAAGAGAAGGTACTGCCTTGCCCTCAAGTTCACAAGACCAAGGATGGCCAAGAAAGGAAAGGTCACTAGATTTGCAGTCAGAAGATCTGGATTTGAATCCTGGTTCTGTCACTTGTTGCCTTGGTGACCTTGGACAGGTCATCCCAATTTCTCTGATTCTTCATGTTCCTCATCTGTAAAATGAAGACAATGGACTGGCTAACCTCTAAGGTCCTTTCCAGCTCTAAATCTATGACCATATTTCACAGGATTGTTGTGAGGATCCATTGAGACAATGCATGTAAAGGTTTTGCAAACTTTAAAGCTACTATTGTATAAGTGGCAACCATGCTTTAATGAATATTTAAATATTTCTGAAGCTAACCAGGGAAAGGCAAAGGGAAAGGAGAGCAAAAAGAGACAAAGTCTGTGGCCTCTTGTCCTCTCATATGCTGAAAGGCTGGCTAGAGAGGAATGAGCCTTCTCCCACCTCTTGCAGCTGGTTGCCCCAGTTTGGTCTTAAAGGAGGTTAACCCAGCCTTTAGTCAGGTCCTCAGTGTCTGCTAGTAATGAGATCCACTGCTCATAAAAGTAATTGACAGTTGCTGCCTGGCTGTTATCTTCTATATGTGTAGTTTCCTTCTTTTAGAATGTGAGTGACTTGAAGGCAGGGTTTCATTTTTCCATTTGTGTCTTTAGTGCTTATGCACATAGTAAGCACCTTATAAATGCTTTTTTACTAATTCATAACAATAAATAAATCTGTGATTTTATATGCTTATAGTAAGAGAGTCAAGTCTGAAGGACAGATATAGAATCATGACACACACACACATACATATATATCTATTACATATATGTATGTATGTATTATGGAGACAAGGGCACTGATGGAAGTCAGGTCTGACAATCAGCCCTCCTTTTGCCTAATCAGAGAAAGCTTCCCAGAAGAGGGAACTTGAAGTTGAGCTCTGAATGCTGCATTGATAGATGGAGAAACTTGGTTGCAAGTTTCTTTGGTATGAAATTGCACATTGGGTTTCAGATCCCAAACCATTTTTCTTCTTTCTTTATTTACATTTCCTGTGGAAAGTCTAGAGAAAAAAATCCATGGAGCATCTTTTGAGTTGTTTGCATTTGGAAAGGGAAAAATGCTCCTTCTCTGCTTGGAAAACTTTTTTTTTTTTTGGTACTTTCACAACTCAAACACAACTTGGGTTTTCAAAGCCTCTGGCTTGGCATATTCAACCTATCCTCATCCTGGAGGAGGAGGTCTCAGACACCTGGGCTAAGGAGAAGTTTGCTTTGGGCATAAAGTTTGGAATTTTTGCATTTTCTGTCTTTAGCACATCCAACCAATCCAGTCCCTTCTGTCCAGGCTCACTCTCAGACAGTTAGCATGATTCCCATCTGTCTCTGTGGCTCCAGGGAGCCCCTCCAAGGCACAGGGCAATCTCCTGTCTTAGACCCTGGAGGAGTCTATTAGCAGGAAGTAGACAGTAGCAAGCGTCTTCAGTAGAGACATCTGCTTTGGTTTCAGTGACCTTACAGATGGCACAGGATGAGCTAGGTGGGCAGTTTATCCAGCTTTTTGAGGTCTACTTAACTTCCTTCAGAGAGACAAGGTATTGAAACAGAAACTGTCCCTGTAGGAACTCTATAATGGGGAAGTACATCCTGTGGGTCACTTGCCCCTTTATATTCACCTAATAGTAAAACTGGAAATGATTAAGTCTAAAGAAAGAGAATTTAAAGAGGATATGATGACTGTTTTCAAATCAAGGACTGTGATGTAGAAGGACATAACTTATTCTTTGAAATTCTAGAAGATAAAATGAAGAAGAATGGGTAAAAGTTACAGAGAGGCAAATTTTAATGGAAAGAAAAACATTCTAAAAGACTTGCCTCATGAGATCGTAAGTTCCATGCACTAGAGAAGTTTAAACAAAAGTTGTCTGGCTAGGTAGTGGTGATGGTTTTGGGGGAATTCGTGCCTCAGACAAGAGTGTTGGGACTATATGGGCTCCAAGTTGCTCTCTAACTCTGAGCTCCTATAGGAGGTAATATATTTTTGGAGAAGAAATCTCTGTTTGAAGGGAGGGCAGGTTAGGAGAAAGGGTAATCAGAATGCATGCTGTCTTGGGGTGGGGGGAGGAGAGAGACGGGAAAAAATTAGGAACTCAAAATCTTGTGGAAGTGAATGTTGAAAATTAAAAATTAATTAATTAATAGAAAAAAAAAATCTCTGTTTGACAAGTATTGTTGAGGAAACCAAAAAGTAGCTTGGCAGAAATTGTGTTTAAGAGAATATCTTACAACTAATACCCTGATAGGCTCAAAATGTATTTTCTACCAAGACATGAAAGGTCACATTATTTTTTTAAAAAACAGAAAGAAGAAAACCAGATCAAGTTTAAATAAGCTATAGCTGCTTTTTAATTAGATAAGGGATAGAAGTAATTACAAAATATAAAACAGATAATTTTAATTACATGAAATTGAAAAAAAATGTTTGCCCTAACAAAATCAATGCAATTAACATGAGGAGACAAAATCGTAGATTGAGGGAAAATTGCATTAAATATCTAATAACACACATATAAGAAGTCAAAAGCCATTTCCATAATGGATCAGTGGTCAAGAGAGATGAAAAAAGTTCTTAAATAATTATAAACAACTAAAACCCCTATGAAAATTGCTCTAAATCAGCAATAATTAGAGAAATACAAATAAAAATGGCTTTGAGGTTTTGCCTCACACCCCCAAAATTGGTCAATATGACAAAAGAGGGGAATCATTAATGTTGGAGGCTGTATAGAAAGATAGGCACACTAAAACAATTGTTGGTGTGGTTGATAATTCCAACTACTCTTCAAAAAAATTTGGAATTACACCAAGTAAGTCATTAAAATGTCCATGTGCTTTGACCCAAAGTTCTACTGCTAGGCATTTACCATAAGGAGAGCAATAACAAAAGAAAGGCTCCATCTACACTAAAATATTTATTGCAGCATTTTTTTGTGTGTGGAACTGGATATGAAACAGATACCTGTCAACTAGAGAATGGCTAAATAAATTACAGTATATGAACATCTTGCAATATTACTGTACTATAAAAAATAATAGATGGCTGCAGAGAATCTTGGAAAAACTTATAGGAACTGATACAAAGTGAAATAGACAGAAGCGGAAAAACAATATGCACAATGATACAATAACGTAAGTGGGAAAATGGCAATAGAACAATTGAAACTGAATGTTGTGAAATTACAAATAAGTTTGATTCCAAAGCAAAGATTTAAGACCCCTCCACTACTCCCTACTCCTTTGCAGACGGGGGATTATGGAATATAACATCAGATTTCTTTTTTTTGATGTTGGTTGAATTTACTGAATTGTTTTCCCTTTTTCCTCTTTAAACAAGTCTTTGCTTCTAAGGCACGGTTTTCTAGGAATGCGAAAAAAGAAAAATGCAGAGGGAAATATAAGTGATGTAAAAACAAAAATATCGATGAAAAATCCACTGAAAAAATAAGAATAGCCCTGGCACTGATACTAGTTCTATAACCCTGGGCAAGTATTCTTTGTCCATCAATTACCTCCTCTTTAATTCTGGTTGTGCTGCCTGCTGTACTGCATAGTTTGCTATAAGGAAAGCACTTTATAAATCATAAGTATGTGTTATTATGATGACTCTGTAGGGTACTGATTGATTAGCTGAGTCCTCTGATCAAATGGATGAACCAGCAAGTTGATAAGCCATTGTTTTTGGCTCATTTTAACTAACTGGGGATGAAACAATTGACTTAGGCTGTTATGGATCAATTGGGGATAATAATAGTTAGTGTTTGTATAGTGCTTCCTTACAGCAACCGAACCTTACAGTGTAGGTGTTATTATTATCATCATTTTAGATAAGGAAACTGAGGCTAAGGGAGGTTAAATAACTTGTGCACAGTTACGCAATATCTTGAGGCAGGATTTGAACTCAAGTCTCTCCTGATCCCCAAGTCTAGCACACTATCTAAATAGGCCACCTCATAGTTTCTAAATTGACTAAGTTGATTGGCTTGGTCTGCTGTAGTTTGGAGCCATGCTCTTTGTTCTGGACTATAAAAAAAGCAGGTCCATCACAGGTCACCCTATTGCCCTGTACCTCTTTTCAGTCAGATTTACGGATTAACACTGGTTCCCAGTATGTCCTTGCTCACCCTGGAGACACTAATGGCTGCCATGGGACAGAGACACATCAGAATTGTCTGTCCTCTCACCCACGTGACCTGAGAAGAAAATTTGTGGACCCCCAAGTTCTGGAATCCAGCCTTCTAGAGAGAGGAAAAGGAGTTTCTGGGCAGCAAATTCAAGAGTACAAGAGTCTTGCCTTCTAGACAGATAATGGGAGTTTTAGAATATCCCCAGCATCACAGAATCCAGAGGGGAGAATTTCTGGGCCTCCCCTTGAAGAAAAGAGAATTATTTACATGGCACAGAAATTAAACCATGATCTGAGGGAGCAAAAGACCTAGCTACTTATATTCTCCAATCTTAATGAGTTATTCAGATAGGCCAGATCAAATGTAAAGGGAGTCAGCCGTCTAGCAACACCATGGTTGTTTTTCTTCTGGTGGATTCTAAGATCTTAGTGCTGTAAGGCTGGATGCCTTTATGGGTCTCTGTAGTGAAAGCAGGACTCGTTTAAATGTATGTGGTGGTTGTGGTGGTAGTGGAGCTTGGGGGCTGGGAGGGTTTCTCCTCTAGCAACCTCACTTGTTTCCCTTAGGAGGGGAGTCCAAACCACAGGGTAGCTCTTTGAGTATGCCGTACTGTATGGGCCCTGGAGGAAATTGGAACTTGCTAGAGAGGGAGGAGAATGTATCAACTGTTCATAGGCTACTGTGAATCTTTTATGTGTTTTCTGCTTTTTCTATGGAATAAAATAGTGGCTGTCCTATGCATTGTTGCCCATAATATTTTTATGAGAGCTGGATAAACAGTGGTCCCCCCACGACTGTGAAGACATTAATACTGCAGTTGTATAGACATTATAGAACATTACATATTCTAAGACTTCCCAAGAGAAACTGCATAGGGGTGAAACAAACCATGTTGAGGGGGTTTGCCTCCAAGACTAAATTTTAACCATTATAGCCCAGAGCTCATCATGCTGGACCTGCTCTATAGTAACTTATGCAGCTATATACCAAAATAAATGTTTCTTTTAATAACTCTAAGTATTGGCAGTTCCTTTTAAAGGGATTCTTTGCATTTTTAAACTTTAAATAGCCATTAACCTGTGCATAACACTATACTAAGTGTTTTTCATAGAGAAATAGGAAAGCTAAATGCCTGCCCTCAAGGAGTTTATATTCTAGATGGAATAAAACAGAACACACATCTGAAATAATTAGAGAACTATTACAAAGCTGCAGCAGGTAAGAAATCCCAGGATACTGTATGTAAACACTGAGTGGATAAGACTCAGAGTGATCCAGTGAGCTTTCTTTGCCAGATATCCTTTAATTGCTTGCTTATTGAACAATTGGGCTAGTTAGTGGCTCCTAATGTGTTTATTTAGTGTTCTTCATAAATTCTTTGTGATAAAGGCAAGCTTATTTTACATAAGACAATCAAACAAAATCCTTGGATCTTGGAGCAAGTCTGTTTTAGGAAGAGCTTCCAAGAATGACGATCAAAGCACTGGGTTCAAGAGGTTACCAGGCTTATTAAGTTGGACAGGAAGCTGGTTCCAGGAATTGGGTCAAAATCAGGGGAGCAGGAGGGGCCTCTGGAGGGTGAATAAACAAATAAACACATTTTCAAATGAAAAAATAAACCTCTATGTTATTTTTCCTTTTGAGCGGAGACTGGGGAACAGAGAGACATCTGGATTGATGAGGTAACATGGGGTTCATTAAAAGCCTGGAGAATTTGGAAGCAGACTTTGATGATGGTCCCTACCCTCTCTACCCTTGGTGGACAGAAAAGCTTCTGGAACATAATAATCTCCTTTTGAAGACTAAGACTCAAGAGACGTTTAAAGAAATTTTTAAAAAGGAATCCCAGAGATAAAGAAGCAAGGGAAAAATAGATTTACTTACCGACTCCTCCTTCCCAATCCCCATCCCACCTCTTACTTTGATACGGAGGTTGGTCCCAATGAAATAAGGAACATCTAACTATTCCAGCAGCTAGGTAACATAGTAGGTAAAGTGCTGAGTCTGGAGTGAGGAAGACTCATTTTTTCATGTTCAAATCCAGCCTCCGACACTAACTAACTTTGTGACCCCCGAACAAGTCACTTCTTCTGGCTTGCCTTGGTTTCTTCATCTGTAAAATGAGCAGGAGAAGGAAATGGCAAGAAAACCCCAAATGGCATCATGGAGAGTGGGACACAGATGAAACAACTGAACAGCAACTAAATTCCAACAGATAAATGTTAACTGCTTCCCTTCGGAGGAATATAGTGCTGGATTTAGAGTCAGAGAGCCTGGGATTTGAATCCTAATTTTTCCATTCACCTCGTGTGAATGTGTCACTTGTGTGACCTTGGGCAAGTCACTTCTTTGGGCCTCAGTTTCCTTAAGTGTAAAATGAGACAGCCGGACTTAATAATGTCTAAAGTTCTTTTGAGCTCCAATCCTATGTTCTTACATATTCTTTTTTCTCTTCTTTGGATTAAGGAAACTCCATTTTATTTTATGACATTTGGATTCTGATGCCATTCTTTCTTTAAGTAGATGTTTTCACATAGCAGTTTCAATATGGTATGCTAGATGAATGCTGGACTTGGAAAGAACACTTTTCTTCACATACTGTGTTAAATACTTACTAGTTGTGTGACCATGGGTAAGTCACTTAACTTCTCCCTCTGGGTTTCCATATCTGTAAAATAAGGAGTTAGAACTCTATGACTTCTTAATCTATGATCCTATGATCTCACTAAGCAAGCTATATCCAATTCTATAGAAACTAGACTCAGAAATAACATTGGTAGGATTTCTGCTCTGTGCTCGTCTTGCTTACCAGAAGCTAGGGCTGTCTCTTCTCAGGGAATAGGTTTCTATTCCACAGAGACAGGGATTGGTCGTCTTCCAAATTTGACAGGCATTAGGCTGTTTCTAAAGAGATTGAAATGGGGAAATGAAAACAGGTAGACAGAGACAGAAAAAGACTTGTTCTTTTTAAAGATTAATAAATCAACAATGATTTATTACACTTAAATAGAGAAACTTTAATTGTTCATGAATAGGTAGGGCCAATATAACAGAAATGACAATACAACCTAAATTAATTTACTTATTTAGTGCTCTACCAATCAAACTCCCAAAAGAATATATAACAAGGACTGTCCCTGACATGTAGCATGGGAGTGTCATTGTGTGGCTCAAAAGGAGGCACAGTAGACATCTCTAACATATTCTCCCCATACCCTTCTTCAAAGGAGATTTTAATTCCTGCCAGGAGGGAAATCAGGAGGTTTGGACCAGAAGTTGGCCACTTTGCTCTCTTCAGAGAGAGAGAAAGAAGCGGGGGTGGGGGTGGGGGGTTGTCGTTTACTGGGCTAGAATTATATCTGTCTACTCCCTTAAATATTATTAGTCTAGGGCATGTGGTTTTCAGCTTCAAGCTTAACTTCTGGTTTCTTTTTTTTTCATAGGGAAAGGAGGACCGAGCTTTATATCCAAAGCCTTACCACCAAATACCAATTCTACAATGAACATACTCAGCAAATCACATTTCTCTAAGATGACAGCAAAACAGAATCGGAGAAAGTACACATAGGAGAATATTATATGATGATACAGAGTGAAAGAGTTCTCCCATAGGGACAGAAGTAACTTAGCTCAACTGAGCGAGTCCTAGATCTTGTCCAAAGAGAAATTCCCTGAAGTCTCAGCAAGCTGAGGATAGGGACATGATGGAGACTGTCAGTTCCTCTCCTTTTGGCTTCTTTTCTGAGTTTTGCTTTCCCTTCAGCAACTTGAAGTAGGGTTGGCATTTTCCATTTTCTCTCTTGAAGCTAGAAGCCAGAAGTACCTGAAGTGATTGCAGAGTCCAAAGAGACTCAAAGAAACTTGAACCAGGTCCAAAGACTTGAAGAGACTCAGCTGCTTGAAGAAAGTGAACCTCTTCTCTCTTTTACTCTCACCAATTTCACTCTGTCCCTCACACAGGTGTAGGGTATTGATCTCTATCAATGAGGAGAGGGTCCTATATAAATGAGCTTTGAGACTTGGGTTATAATTATTTTACAGACCTAGAGAAAAATAATAATGAAATTTACATGGAAGACCAAAGGTCAAGGGTCTCAAGAGTAACAATGAAGAAAAGGGTAGAAAAGGAGTTTCTCAGAAACAGATCTCAAATTTTATTACAAATCAGTGATCATTAAGATGATTCTGTATGCAGAAGGGCAGAGAGAGGTTAATTAGTGGTTTAATATACAACTTACAGAAGAAAACACAGAAACAGTGTTTAGTAAACCTATAGACAACAGTTACAAGAGCAAGGACTCACTATTTGACAAAAACTGCTGGGAAAACTGAACAGCAGTCTGGCAGAAATTCAGTTTAGATTAGCACCTCACGCTATACACCAAAATAAACTCCAAATGGATATATGACCTAGATATTTGCATAAGCAAATTTGAGAAGCAAGAAAAAAATTGCATTTCAGATTTATGGACAGAGGAATAGTTCATAATGAAACAAGTGATAGGAGGATGATCATACAAGATAAAATAGATAATTTTGATTTTATTAAAGTTAAAATGGTTTTGCATAAACAAAACTAATATAACAAAAATTAGAAGGAAAATAGGTACCTGGGTAAAAGATCTTTTCAACAGGTCTTATTTTCAACCTATATAAGGAACTGATTCAAATTTATGAGACTAATAGTCATTTCCCACAAGATAAATAGTCAAAATATATGAACTTTCAAATGAAGAAATCCAAGCTATCAACAAGCTAACAACAATGAAAAATGCTCTAAATTATTAATAATTAGAGAAAAGCAAATTAAATAAAACTTTGTTATACTTCACACCATCAGATTTGAAAAATTAACAAAAAAGTCTGTGGTAAGGTGGTGAGAAAACATTTTAGTACTGTTAGTAGAGCTGCGAATTGGTCCAGCCATTCTAGAAAGCAATTTGGAAACTTCCCAAATGTGCATACTCTTTGAGCCAGCTATGTTGTTGTTTGTCCTTCATTCTTGAAGAGAACCATGGCATCTGGGAGGTGATGCCATGACAAGAAAGTGAATTGGATTTAAGGGAGGGAAAGCTGTGTGAAGTCACTAGCCTCACTTTCTCCTTTGGAGCCATTTGGGTCCAGTGGTGAGATATAGATCGGAACAACTGGCGATGGCCCTGGAAGCTAAGGTCTTCCCCAGATATCAGTTTGACTGAAGCAAATCCATTAAGTGATTAAGGCTAGGTAAGAATGAAGCAGAGAATGAATGGCTGTCTCTATCTAGTCCAAAAAAGAAAAATCAATCTGAGAGGGGAAGACTCTCAGAATTTCTGGTCCCAAATAGAAATAAGTGCTATTCACTCTGACCTAATCAGGAACTAAACAATGACCAAATGGGACTTGGCTTGGGACCTATTGGTGGCCAATCAATAGGAACCAGAGTGATTTGGCTTTAAGGCAGGGTCCTTAAGGGGGAAAAAACGGTTTCAGGGATCAAAATTGACATTCCTCTAGGCAGAGAACCCTTACATAAGGGTATGACACCCTATGTGCGAAGAAAGAAAGTAGGAAAGAAAAGAAGGAAGAAAGGAAAGAAGGAAGGAATGAAGGAAGGAAGGAAGGAAGGAAAAGAAAGAGCTATGTTGCCCAACTAGTCAGTTCCCGCTGGGTCCCCAGTGAGGCAGCTCCTATTTTCTACTTATAGAGGTTCTTGTTTCTCCCTCATTCGAGAAGGCCATGACATCAGGGAGGTGATGCCATGACATGTGAATGAATTGGATTTAAGTGAGGGAGAGCTGTTCAGCGTCAACAACCTCACTTTCTTCTCCAGAACCATCGGGGTCCAGTGGTGAGATACAGAACTGGATGACTGGTGATGGCCCTCTGAGTTAACTGTACCACTGGTCCATGACCCAAAGAAAACAAAGAAAGAGGAAAAGAGTTTTTATGTACAAAAATGTTTAGAGTAACTCTTCCCATGATAACCCCATACTGGAAATAAAGGGAATATCTTATTGTGGAATGTTTAAATAAATTATTGTAAAAAAAATGATGGAATATTATTGTGCCCTATGAAATCTTTTAAATGGACAGTTTCAGAGGAAACTGAAGAACTCTATGAACTGATTCAAAGTAAAGTGAGCAGAAGTAGGAGTACAGTTTATGCAACGATAATACTATAGAGACAAACAGCTTTGAAAGATGTTAGAACTACGATCAGTGCAATGAGGAACCATAAGTCCAAAACAGTGAAGATGATGTACGCCACTCACCTCCTGACAGAGAGGTGATAAACCTAAAATTCAGAAAGGATATGTGTTTGTGGACATAGTTAATGTGGAAATTTGTTTCACCAGACTACGTAGCTGTGTATGGAAAGGTTTTTTTCTCTTTTCTTTTTCTGCTGAGTCAAGGAGAGACAGTAGGAGGGATAGATTGATTAAGCATAGTCATTACTTGAAAAATAAAGATAATTTGACTCTCTTTAAAAACCAACCATTTTTATACACCTACCATATACATGGTATTGCATTACATGCTGTGAGAGGGTGCAATGATTGTAACGTATTTTTTACTAATAATAACTAACATGATTTGCAAGGTACTTTTACATATATTACCTCATCAAAGTCATTGAAACATTTATACAGTACTTTTTAGGTTACAATGAACTTAGCTACATTATCTCACTTGATCCCCATAATCCTGTGACATAAGAAGTATCATTAGTTTTTTTGCAGATGAGCTTTAGAGAAGCAAGGTGACATAGTGGAGATAGTGTTGTTCAGTAGTTTGAGTCATGTCCAACTCTTTGTGAACACATTCGGCGTTTTCTTGGTAAAGACACTGAAGTGATTTGTCCATTTCCTTCCCCAGATCACTTTACAGATGAAGAAACTGGGGCAAGGAGGCTTAAGTGACTTGAACAGAGTCAAACAGCTAGTAAGTGTCTGAGGCTGGATTTGAACTCAGAAAGACTAGTCTTCCTGACCAGTCCTGGCACTCTATCCATCATACCATCTAGCTGATTTGAAATTAATTAGGACGATTGAGTTCAAATAATGCCTTACTCTAACTGTGAGACTCTGGGAACGTCACTTAACTGGTCTTTGCCTCAGTTTCCTTTTCTGTTAAAGGGGGAAAATGATAGTTCTATCTCCCAGGGTTGTTGTGAGGAAGAAACAAGGTAATATTTATAAAGTACTTTGCAAACTTTGACTTTGCCAAGCTCAAAGAAGTATAAAGTATAAAGTAACGTCAGGATTTGAATTCATGTTTTCTGATTTTCAATATTCCTTCCATTGTATCTTTGAGGCAGAAGTCCAGACATATAAACACAACAACTCCTTAATTAATGACCACTTTAAGAATGATGTTCCTTTTAATGAAGCTGACCTGGTAGATGAGGCAATTAGGAGTCCCCACCAAAGGTACTGCAAGTACAATGTCTCCCTCAATAATGGGAGGGGAAGGGGAAGCCATGTCCTAGAATACATCCCTAAGCCTCTTTTATGAGATTGTCCTTATATGACATGTTCTAATAATGAAATCAGACACTGGAAAACTTCCTTCCTGGCTATATGGAGTTTAAAATCTGATTGGACAGATAAGACTTATTTGACACATGAAATATAAATAAAAAGATGGTGCCCTTGGATTGGTTCAGGAGACATGTTATAATCCCAGCTCTGCTGGGGACATGTTATGTGACATTAGGCAAACTATGCTGTGTCTGTTTCCTAATCCAAAGTATATAGATGTTTAACCAGGTGATCTCTACGGGCCCTTCCATTGCTAAATTCTATGATCAAACTTTGTACACAATTAGAAAAAAAAGGACAGTATTTCTTAAAGTGCTAACTGAGCACCATAGACAACCTAATAGGAGTTAGAGATGGGACAGAGATCAGTATAGCCTGGAATCATCAAGGCAGGCTTTACAGAAAAGGTAGAAAAAGACAATGTTTCTCTTACTTTTCTCATTCAGGCTCCAATGGATCTGGTAACATCTCCTGTGTGGCCGTGAAAGTGACAGAAATCTACCTCAGCCTCTTTCTGAATTCTGCCCTTGAAGGGTGGAAGGAGGGAATATGAGTTCTCTTATCTGGGATAAAGAATCTGGCTGGTAAAAATTTGCCAAAGCATTCTCTAAAGGGATCTGGGAATTGCAACAATAACAGTGAGCACTGTAGGATACTTGAGGGCATAGATGTGATGAATTTATCTATTATATATATCCAGGTGTAGAGTTGGAAAGACTTCATATATCATCTATTCCAGACCTCCTCACCCCAACTTTTTTTTTTAATGAGAAAACTCAGGTGCAGGTGGGAAAGCAACTTACCCATCTTCTTCCTGGCTCCAGTTCCTCAAATGGGACAATGAACTGGTGTTTGCCCCTCCCATAAACTTTCAGAAGACTTCCCTCTAGAGATCTACACTTCCCTAGTATCCCAAAGACAATAGAATAGGGTGCATTATGTCATAAAACGTACCATTCATGAGAAGAGAATCTTGATGGTAATAATATGAAATGTTACCATATTATGGGAGAAAGAGAGCTGGTCTTAAAGATCTGAGTTTGGATGCCAGATCAGATACTTCAGCTGTGTGGCCTTAGCTTAGGGGATGTCCCTAAGAAGAACTGAAGCTCTCAGTTATTAAATGGGGATTATGTCTTTCTTATTTTTATTGTTATACTTAATTACTGCCAATCCCATGGTGTTGCTATGTGGCAAGTGCTTTGTTTGCCTTTAAATGCCAAAATGCAAACTATTATTATTAAGCCTGGGATCCCAGTTCTGGGGAAATTTCCAATATCACAAAAGCCTAAGACCATTTTCTACATGAACTCCTGCAGGGTGGTCCTGATGCTCCTTACAATTAAATAAGTTTTTTTAAATGCATGATTTTAGAAGAGCTCGCAGATAGAAACTCATCACTTCAGACTTTAGTCAGCATTAGAAATTGGCTGGAGTCTGAGGTGCAAATAAGATAGATAGTCAGGGATTCAGGCTCTCCAGGAAAGTCTGACATTTTTACTTGACTCAGGTGACCCTTAAGAAACACACAGAGAGCCTCTGAATCTCAGGCAGGATTGCAAAGGCAAAGTGGCATCAGAAAAGCTAGCTGTCCTCCAACCTGGAGGAGAATAATAGGTCCCTTCATCAGAGATATTTCCTGGCCAGCTCTGTTATGAGGGAAGGGATGCCAGTGATAATCCAAGAGCTGAAGCTGGGAAGTAAACCAACCCCTCCCAGCCTTCCCTAAACTAGAATCATTCAATGCTTCTTGGTTATTTGGTATTTGAACATTTTGGCTAAATCCTAATGAAGATTTCAATTCGGCATTGAAGCCAAATACAATCTTTGGCCAATTCTCGCACTTACTGATTATGAATAAGTCCCTTTGGCTTCCTAGACATCTGTGCCTCAGAAAGGATTTCAGAATCTCAAATATGAGTTATTGGCCTCATGCAGACTACACCATCATAGCCCATTCCGGTCTAGTTGTTTAATTCCTGAGCATTTTAAACTTCTTTTAATTCCTTTAAGTTTTAGTCTATCTCACCTAAGTTAGAACCCGAGTTCTAGTCCTGGTTTTGCTACGAATTATTAGTGTCACTTTGGACAAGTCATTTTCCTTCTCTGAGATTCAGTTTTCTAAATTTTATGGATGCTTTTTTAATATAGATGTCATTTTTCCAGTAACTTCTCCCACTTTCCACATGCAATGGAAACCTCTTCTGTAATAAAGAATTACAGTGAAGCCAAACAAACACATTTATCATGTCTGACAGCAGACACTTCATTCAACATCTCTTCTATGAAGGCAAAGGGGGAATGCCTTATCACCCATACTGTGTAGTCAAGATTGATCAATGCATTGATAAGAGTCCTAATGGGTTTTAGTGTTGTTTTCCTTTATGTTACTGTGGTTTTCATGTATATTATTCACTTGGTTCTTTTAAAATAATTTTTTAAAATAGAAAATAAAATAATCCTAAAATATATTCAATATCTATTTGATTAATAGCACCAATAGTATATAAAAACAGCTAATATTTTTTCCATTCTATTTATTTCACTCGGTCGATGTATTTGTTTTGTTGAACTACTTTTCCCCCCTGCTTTCCTTTTCTTTTTTTTTTTTTTTTGGTTTGGAGGAAAGGATAGATTCAGAAATGAAGATAATATTGAAACAAAAGATATCAATTACATATTATTTTTAAATGGAGGAGGGAAAGAAATGGCCTGAAGCCAGAAGCATCAAAACTGTGACTTGAGCAATAATTTTCCATAATAGGAAGAGTTAAAATTTAGTTGAAGAGATGATTTTCTCCTCCAAATCTGTGGTTTCATTGGTATAGGGAGTTCCTGGTAAGGACATTCCCTCTATATTACAAATGGGAAACTATTCTGAGTCATACGGTCTTAGAGAGTTGCTTGGGGGACTGAGAGATCAGCTAATATATGTCAAATTGAACCCAATTACTCCTGAGTCCAAGGCCAGCCTATGATCCACTACCCCAAGGTTCTTCTTTAAGACTATATGTTGCAGAACAGTTACCAATCTGCATTGGAATAGAATCATGGAAACTTCAGCTTAGAGTTGGAAGAGACAATAAGGTCACTCAGTCCAACCTCTTCATTTTATTGCTAAGAAAATTTAAACCTGTGGAGGAAAAGCAATTTGTAGAAGATCACATAGATAAGATGAGGATACATTAAGCAGTCACACAAGGCGATGGGTCATTGAGTTCTGAAGCTAGATGGGATCTTAGAACTCTCCACAGCTCTCTTTTAAGAGGTGTAGAAACTTAGACCCAACTAAAGTGTTCATCCCCTTTGACCCAGTGATACCAGTGCTAGGCATTTGTTTCAAGGAGGTCAGAGACAGCAAGAAAGATCCCATCTGTACCAAAATACTCATAGTAACACTTTTTATGATAGGCAAAAAGCTGGAGATAAGATAAGTGCCTATCATTTGGAGAATAACTGAATGAATTGTGGTTTAGTGGAATCTCACTGTATCTTAAGAAATGATGAAGGATGCAGAGAAACTTGGGGAGATGAATAAATTGATGCAGAATGAAGTAAACCAAGAGAATAATGCACATGATGACTACAGTAATGTACTTCAAAAGACCGTTTCTTTTTTTGTAATTGATCCTTTTGTTTTAAATATCACCTTCATTTCTGATTCTATCTCTCCCTCTTCCCTTATTTGTGAACTATCACTTGTAACAACGGATAAAAAGAAAGGAGAGGTGGGAAGAAAGCAATTCATCAAAACTAACCAACACAACAACCAAATCTGATAGAAAATGGAGCATTACACGTTCATATTTCCCTGCCTAAGCAAAAAAAGGGAAAGAAATGTATTTTCTCAATTACCAAAGGGCATGTCAATAAGTATTTGATTAATTGATATCTCTATTGGCTGACCAGGCAAAGCACAACAGGGACATGGAAACTATGCTATTCCTGCGATGGTTAACCTGGCATTTCGATGAATGACAACATCAGGATTCATTAGGAGGGGAATTCTTTTCCCTGCTGCCTATTCAGTCAGAGGTTGAAGTTCAGGAATGCACAGCTT